>NC_138141.1:5000-1205000 GCF_964188305.1 Podarcis bocagei | reverse complement strand
GGCCCTCTGGCGGTTCCCTCACTGCGAGAAGTGAGGTTACAGGGAACCAGCCAGAGGGCCTTCTCGGTAGTGGCGTCCACCTTGCATAGCTGTCAACTTACAGATTTGAAAATAAGGGAGCAGCAGCCTTGAAAATAAGGGATCAGCAGCCAAAATAAGGGATTTTCAGAGTGCAAGTATGTTCAGCTTCTGAGCCCCTCCGAGCAAAATGCAGAAAGCCCAGCCAGCAAACAAACAAAGCCTCAAGCAGTTGTTCCCACAGCACAGCAACCCGGCAAAGGGGATGCAGCAAGTAAAACCACGCCACCTCTCTGCTGGGAAGTGCTGAGCAAAGGCGAGTCCCCAGGCAACGCGGCCGATTTGATCGGCACAAGGCATGCAAGCTCCACCCCCCAGTCGTTCTCAGACTCCTTATTGGGTGAGCAACGCAGCCAAGCAACACAGTTGGAGCCTCCCTCCTCCCTGGCCAGCAGGGAGGGAGGGAGAGGAGCTGCTTCCTTTGAAACCCGGGAAATGTAAGGGACATCATCAATAAGGGACAGCAGCAGGACACGGCACTGGGATAAGGGACTTTCCCGCCAAATAAGGGACAGCTGACAGCTATGCCACCTTGTGGAATGCCCTCCCATCAGATGACAAGGAAATAAACAACTATTTGACTTTTAATAGACATCTGAAGGCAGCCCTGTTTAGGGAAGTTTTTAATGACTGATGTTTTATTGTGTTTTTAATATTCTGTTGGGAGCCACCCAGAGTGGCTAGGGAAACCCAGCCAGATGGGAGGTGTATAAATTATTATTATTATTATTATTATTATTATTATTATTATTATTATTACCTCTCTGTGTGCAAGTTGACTTGATACATACTGTACATTCCTGCAAGCAATTTTCCCTAATATAATATAATAATGTAGCTTTGTACATTACTTTTACTGATATGTGCATGTTGGGGGTTGGAGTAGTGCATCACAAAGTTTTGAGAAGTGTGAATTTCAGAGGATAGCAAAGCTTCTGTGTGAATTAAGTGTGAATTAAGCAGATGTGGACAAAAAGGTGAACTGAACAAATTTCTCCCCAGGCCTGAGATCTAGGCATACTTATATCTGAAACAAAACACTGATTTGCAGCACAGTCCTAATGGATGTTTACTCAGGAATGTTCAATCTGCCTTTTAAGTAAACCAGCCTGATTCCCCCTTCCTGGGCAGATCTAACGTGCAGATCAGAATACAGACGTCGTTTGTTTTTCAATCATTTCCAAATTTTGCAACTGAGTTCTTGGCACAAAATTGTGTTTTGATCTTAACATGAGGCTTGGATTGGGTCACTTTATTTAAGAATTTGGAGAAGTGGCGTTCCTTCTGTGTCTCCAAAATCCAATTACATTGGGCATTGTAACATATGAACGTTGCAGCCCATGGCTCAGCAGTATCTGTGAGGGAAGCTTGGCACCTCACAACCTTCCCCTGGCACCCTTGAAGCCTCTAATCCACCCACCCCACAACAGCATTTCCAAAAATATTTCAATAATAAAACATAGCTTTATTGCAACACTTGACAGGACCTGCTTTTCTCGCATTATTTTGACCTATGTTAGTAGGATGCCCCCTGATTTAGGTGGGAATAAGTAAGACAAGTCTTTTCCCCCATGTTAACTACAGTGGTACCTCAGGTTACAGATGCTTCAGGTTACAGACTCCCCTAACCCAGAAATAGTACCTCGGGTTAAGAACTTTGCTTCAGGATAAGAACAGGAATCGTGCTCCAGCGGCGTGGCGGCAGTGGGAAGCCCCATTAGCTAAAGTGGTGCTTCAGGTTAAGAACAGTTTCAGGTTAAGAACAGACCTCCGGAACGAATTAAGTACTTAACCCAAGGTACCACTGTACTTTGATGCTTTTTCTGAAATACTAAATGTCAAATTCTCAAAAGAAAATAATCTCGTTTTTTGGTGGCTCTGCTTTGCTGGAGCCCAGCACAGAGAGAGGGAGAGATTTGGAGCTGGATAGGTCAATGGCTTCCATCTCTCCATTGCAACAATGGTGGGAAAAATAGATTCTTGCCCACCCCCTGCCTGGGTTTGTTCTTTCCAGATGGAAATGATCCACTTGACCCAAATAATGAAATGCTTGTGTGTATGTGGCACACAAATAGATTTGGATCCCTCTCATTAAAAAAAAGACTGTGAGGCAAAGTGTATTTAGTGAAAGCTTTAAGACAGACACAGCCTAAAAACAACAGAAGAGGGGAAGGAGCTGCACGGAATAATAGACGGCAACAGAATGCTTCCTTTCCTGTGTAGCTGAGGATCTGTGAAAAATCTCCAGGGTTGCAGCAAGAAGTTAGGCAGCCATACCAGCCCTGGCAAATCTGCCAATGTTCTCTCTCCCTCCCTTGGGGCTTCCACTGGTCGGGTGCTGACCTCCCAACCTCCCTGTCCTTTCTCCTGTCACTCTGGAAGGCTTTTGAATGACCCAGACAGAAAAGCTTTGACAGGCTTCAAAGTGCGTGTTTCTCTCTCTGAGACACAGCAGTGAAACATGAGGCCACATAAGTCCTCAGCATGCCTTTGTGGGAGCCAATCAACACACCTAGGAGCTGAAGGAAATACTGGCCGATTCCATGGCTATTTTTGGTTTGTTACTTTCAGTGGGTCTACTCTGAGTAGGGCTAGCCTTGGATGCAGCCCAAAGTCTATTGTGCTTGGAACATTTTCCTCACCCCGAGTATGCAAAAAGATGAGAGAGGAGAAATGAAGGAGAAGCCTGGAGAAATGGAGCCTGGGGAGCAGTTCCAGCATTTCTCAAAATTCACATCCCACTGTTTGGCTTTGGTTATTTTTATGAACATCAGCTTATTAATTGCTTTTTTTCTTTCCAAGTCTGAGGAAACAGTGCTTCCAAATCACAGTTTCTGGAGACCACAGGATGGGAGAGTTTCTCTCATGCTCAAAGCCTGCGCTTGCAGTTTCCCCACACACATTCGGTTGGCCCCTGTGGGAACAGGATGCTGGGCTGAATGGGCCATGCGCTCTTTTTTATGTGCTTTTGTATTTCATCATCCCCAAAGGCTGCTATTGTCACACTTCTGACAATACGGATGGGGGGGGGGACAGGGGTGCAATCAATGGGGGGATTTTGTGGTGCTAAAAGTCAATTCAAGGTGGTTTGTGCTAGAAAAGTTTTCATTAGGTTGGGTATGTGTACCTCTCACTCTGTGACCCTCCCTGGCTTCTAGACCAGCCTGGGCATTAGAGTAGCTTTTCTCCACAGCTGAAGGCAGGTTGTGGGGGACAAAGACTGATGAAAGACTTTCTTCTGTCATGCCAAGTGTGGGGAACCCTTTTCAGCTGGAGGGTCACATTTCCTTCAAGACAAGCTTCCAAGGGCCACTTGTCTGTGGGGATCAGGGCCAGAGAGGAGAGCTGGCAGAGTAAAGAATGTAAAATTCACTTCTGTACAGTAGGCTGGTTTCTACAGAAACTCACACACCTCTCCCTCTCCTCCATCCAGGCAGACGTGCTTAGAGTTCAAGATCATATCCCAGCCAGGCAAAAACACTCAAGGAAGGTGCAGAGCAGGGCTGGCAAGCATCAAGGGCTGGGCAATGTTCTGAGGGCAGAGAGAGATGCCTGCAGGGGTGCACTGAGGTTCCTGCCCCCTGGATTTTGCTAAGGATTGAAGAATGAACACAACGGGGGTGTCAGAGAGCAAAAAGGTGGCAGTGATGGCCACCACCCTTGGTGGCTTAAGAGGACTGGACAAATTCATGGAGGAAAAGCCAATCCAAGGCCATAATGGCTCTGCACTTTCTCCATGGTCAGAGGCAGTGATGTTGCCGACTACCAGCTGCTAGAAACAGGGACGGACTTTGTTCTTCCAAATTTCAGTGGTGCCTGTGTGAGGCCAACATTTGGTGCTCCCCCACCTCTCACCGCCCATGCTGCTCAAGGCACCATGTCATGGTGCTTTGCTCTGCTGCATCCCCTGGACTCAGCGCCCAGTGCGGCAGCAGAACCGACCACACTGCCCTCAGTCTGCTTCTGCTGGAGACCCCGGACAGCGAGAGGGCTCTTGGGCTCAAGTCCTGCTGGCAGATTCCCCCAGGCATCTGGTTGGCCACTATGAGAACAGGAGGCTGGACTCAATGGGCCAAAGGCCGGCTCACTCAGGCTTCTTCTTGATGTTCTTATATTCTTAAAAAGCTACCATAGCAGTAAGTTGCAACTTACCCCACACAGTAAGTTGCTTCCTGAATACTGAGAACAAATTTGTATTCGTTTATAATGACAAATGGACTGTCTGGTTCTTGTGGAGATGGAGGGGCTTACTTAGAACACTGCAGATGGGGAGGTGGTGAAGCTGTTTCTGGACCTTCTGACTTCAGGCTGCAGGAGAGGGGGGTGCTTCACTGGGCTGAATACTCCTCTGTGCTAAAAATCAAACATATTTCCTTAAAACAAGATCTCACTTGCATGTTTGGGGATTCCCCCCCCCCAAGTGATAGATGACAACTCTGCCTCTCCACCTGCTATGTTGGGCGTCCAATGCAGACACAGTTCTCCTTTCCCATGTGTGCTAGTTCTTGCAGAGTCCTCCAGAGTCTTGGCATAAGCTTGTGTGCAGCTCACAATTTCCTTCCATATGTTGGAAATCTGGAAGGCGCAGGCAAGCTGGAGATGGAGTGTTCTTCTCCGCATTGTGGTGTCTCCTTGAAGCGTGACATCTACAATTGCTTCCAGATGTGTTTCCAGCAGGCCAGGGTGGATGTGGTAAACTCCATGATGGAAACCAAAACCCAGACCAGATGTGCCATGTCTATTTCAGCAAAGCACACATCTGGCTTCAAGGATCACCAGAACAAATGGCTCCAAGACATTTTACTGTCAGCATCAAACACGTGAAGGGTGCTTAGAAGGCTTTCAGCAGACATCCTACCTATGGAGGCTTCCTACTTCAACTGTTACTCCCTCAGACAGCTTAGCAACCTTCAATACAAGGATGAGGAAACTGTGGCCCTCCATACCTTGTTGGACTACAACTCCCATTATCCCTCACCACTGGTGATACCGGTTGGGGCTGATGGGATCTGGACTCCAACAATACCTGGAGGGCCAAACATTTCCCATCCCTGCACCAGTTTCTCATGGTTTTCATAGCAAGTTAAGAACTGGCAGATGTGATCTCAGAACCACTGCCAGTCATCTTTGAGAATTCCTGGAGAACAGGTGAAGTCCCGGCAGACTGGAGGAGGGTAAATGTTGTCCCTATTTTCAAAAAGGGGAAAAGAGAGGACCCAAATAATTACCGCCCAGTCAGTCTGACATCAATACCAGGGAAGATTCTGGAGCAGATCATTAAGCAAACAGTCTGTGAGCACCTAGAAAGGAATGCTGTGATCACCAATAGTCAGCATGGATTTCTGAAAAATAAGTCATGTCAGACTAACCTGATCTCGTTTTTTGACAGAATTACAAGCCTGGTAGATGAAGGGAACGCAGTGGATGTAGCCTACCTTGATTTCAGCAAGGCATTTGACAAGGTGCCCCATGATATTCTTGTAAAGAAGCTGGTAAAATGCGGTCTTGACTATGCTACCACTCAGTGGATTTGTAACTGGCTGACTGACTGAACCCAAAGGGTGCTCATCAATGGTTCCTAGTGGGGTGCCACAGGGTTCTGTCTTGGGCCTGGTCTTATTCAACATCTTTATCAACGACTTGGATGATGGACTCAAGGGCATCCTGATCAAATTCGCAGATGACATCAAACTGGGAGGGGTGGCTAACACCCCAGAGGACAGGATCACACTTCAAAACGACCTTGACAGATTAGAGAACTGGGCAAAAACAAACAAGATGAATTTTAACAGGGAGAAATGTAAAGTATTGCACTTGGGCAAAAAAAATGAGAGGCACAAATACAAGATGGGGGACACCTGGCTTGAAAAGGATCTAGGAGTCTTGGTTGACCACAAACTTGACATGAGCCAACAGTGTGACGCGGCAGCTAAAAAAGCCAATGCAATTCTGGGCCTCATCAATAGGAGTATAGCATCTAGATCAAGGGAAGTAATAGTGCCACTGTATTCTGCTCTGGTCAGACCTCACCTGGAGTACTGTGTCCAGTTCTGGGCACCACAGTTCAAGAAGGACACTGACAAAGTGGAACGTGTCCAGAGGAGGGCAACCAAAATGGTCAAAAGCCTGGAAACGATGCCTTATGAGGAACGGCTAAGGGAGCTGGGCATGTTTAGCCTGGAGAAGAGGGGGTTAAGGGGTGATATGATAGCCATGTTCAAATATATAAAAGGATGTCACATAGAGGAGGGAGAAAGGTTGTTTTTTGCTGCTCCAGAGAAGCGGACACGGAGCAATGGAGCCAAACTACAAGAAAGAAGATTCCACCTAAACATTAGGAAGAACTTCCTGACAGTAAGAGCTGTTCAACAGTGGAATTTGCTGCCAAGGAGTGTGGTGGCGTCTCCTTCTTTGGAGGTCTTTAAGCAGAGGCTTGACAACCATATGTCAGGAGTGCTCTGATGGTGTTTCCTGCTTGGCAGGGGGTTGGACTCGATGGCCCTTGTGGTCTCTTCCAACTCTATGATTCTATGGAGCAGCATGAATGGTTTTCCCTACCAGATTTCCCTGTTAAAATTTACATGTTTAACTGAAACGCTTCTTTGATGTGTCTAGATCCAGCCTAAGTGCATTAGAGCTGCGTCTACTGAGAAAAGATAAAATACGCGAATGGATCTGATATGGGATACCAACTGAAGGGAGGGAGGGAAGTCACAAGCTCGGTGGAGCTAAAATAGTTTTTTGTTGACTGTAATGGTTCTAGGGGTTGCTCGTGTGTAAGCTTCTCCCAACACCTGGCTGGGTTGCCTGAGTGAACCTTTCCTGTCCGAGCAGCCACTCACCCGTGGCTGTCTCAATCGCTGGCAGAATCTGTCTTAAACTTCTTCCAGCAAAGAAGCTCTTTGACGCCCAGTCTCCTCCTACTCTCCCTGCGCGGAAGCCTTCTGTGCAAGGAAGGCGTAGGCAGCGGAGGACTCTTCCTCTCCCCGCTGGTCCCCGGCAAGGAGTCATGGGACCGCCTCGCCGATCCCCCCATCTGCCCCCCTTCTCCACTGGAGCTACGCTGATTCCCTTCCCCAGAAGATGAGCTGCCTCTCCCACTCCCGGGACGCTCTCTGGGATCCCTTGGGAGCTTGCTCTCTCCCTTGGACACTGATGGCAGTTCCCTGACATTGACTAATGCATTTTGTTGACTAATGCATTGTAAGAAAGAATGTGTAAAGAAAATAATAAAAAATTATTGGGGTGGTGGTGGGGAAACAGAGCTGTGTCTATTGGGGCATATTGTCTTTTTGTAAACACAAGGTAGGTGTGCAAGCAAAGAACAATTGGCAACAGTTTTGGGGCATCTCTTCAAGAAAATGGCCTCCAATTTTCCATAAAAGATGCTCTTGAGTCTTGACCATGTGTAAAAACATGGGGCCCACTTTCCACCCACTTCCACAAACATGCTGATAAGCAAATGCCTTCTCTTTTGTACAGAGCATCTTCATTTAGGTGTCCAATGCCAAACAGGACACAACCCCCACTGAATTGCAGCGAACCCTTACAAACACTTGCAGAACAGTTGGCCCATAAATCACTATTCCAGAAAGGGAAAGGAAGATGTTACTGTCAGCTAAGAAAGTCATAAATCGTAACTAGGCCGAGTTTTGAAGTGAACCAGAAGACAAAATGCTGTGTCAAACAAATCAGATAAACAAACTGAGTTGCTATGAACAGCCTTCTCCATCCAAGTGGCCTCTGGATCTTCTGGGTTGCCACCTGCATCAGCCCAGACAGCCTGGC
The DNA here is from genome assembly GCF_964188305.1 of Podarcis bocagei. Classification (NCBI taxonomy): domain Eukaryota; kingdom Metazoa; phylum Chordata; class Lepidosauria; order Squamata; family Lacertidae; genus Podarcis; species Podarcis bocagei. Next base: position 1,197,134 of record NC_138141.1, on the reverse strand, counting down.
CACACTGGGCGGGACTGAGGGGGAAGCTGCAGTCCAAAATGTGGAGAAATGAGGATAAGACTGGAAAAGGAGGAATGGAGAGAAACTGAAATTAGCAGATTTGCCCAGTCCGAGATGCACTTTCCCAACCAAACAATGGGGCGGGGGGATAACTTGTTAGGGAAAAGTGTGGATAAAAATGCAAATAATAGTGAAGATAACATAAAAAATGCATAACGTTAGGGAAATGATTCTGTAAAAATGTGCATACTGTGTTGGTCCAGACTGCAAAAAGATGTTTATTATGAGAAAATGCTAGTGACTTTCCCTGAGGATTTAAAACATAATAATTGGTAAATTGCTGCAGAAATGTGGAGAACTGAATGTAAGATTAAGAAAATTACAAACTGAGAGAAACTGAAATCAACAGATTTGTCCATTCCTCCTGCTCAGTCACTTCTCCTTTGGTTCTTTGGCAAAGAATTCTGCGGGAAGAACTTTAGGGGTTTGCCTACACATGCAAAGTGTCAAGCAGCCTTTTCATCCACTCAGCGAATAAACTTGCATGTATCACACAGTCCTTGGAACCAGAGAGCCGGCCTGTGTCCATGGGGACAGCGTGGTGCACCCCACAGAGACTCCAGCTAAAATCATGCAGCCATCAGCGTCCCTTCCATAACAAAAATCTTTTCCAACACATATAAACATAGGAACATTTTATGAACATCTGTCTTATTTGGATGCATTTACTTTCTTTTGCAGGCAATGTATAAGTGGCCACCCTACTATTAGGGTGCTGTGCATCTTTTTATTGATTTGTAAACCAGTGTTTCCCAACCGGTGTTCCGCGGCACACGAGTGTGCCGTGAGACATCGGCTGGTGTGCCGCGAGATGCCTGGAGGGAGGCGGGCGAGTCGGGCGGCGAGAGGCGGGGCGGCGGCGGCGAGGAGAGGCCGCGCCTCCTGCTGCTGCCTGGCGCTCCTCCTCGCAGCCGGCAGCGCTGCCTGGGCGCCTCCGCGCGACTCTGCCTCGCTGGGTTTGGTCTCCCAGCAGAGACGGGTCACACGCGCACCTCCCTCCCTCCCTCAGCCTGCGCGGAGGGAGAGCCAGAGAGAGGCATCGCTCCTGCGCGGTGGGAGAGGGAGCAGCCGGAGCGATGCCCCAAACGAGCTGAATTCCGAGCGAGGGACTGAGGGGGGAGGGAAAAAACTTTCACTTTCGTGCGTCCCTCCCGGCGTGACGCTGCGCGCTGACGTCACGGGGCGGGGCTTTAATGGTGGTGTGCCGCGAGATTTTTTTTCAGTAAACAGGTGTGCCGTTGCCCAAAAAAGTTTGGGAAACACTGTTGTAAACAAACTGAGCCGACAAAAGTATTGTTGCATGCAACTCCATCCTCTGAGTGGTGCAAGATTCCATGGGTTGTTTCTCCTTTTGGACCATGAGGCACAGTGGAAACTGGTGTCTTTATGACATATGGGTTATTGGCACATATATATACAACCTGAGCCTAAATGGAGAGCATGCAGAGCATTCACATCCCAAGGGGGTCCTATTCCTTCTATTGCTGCAGCCTTGGATTCGGAGAGACCCAAAACACCACATCTGACCCTCTACAGCACGGGTGTCAAACACAAGGCCCGCGGGCCGAATCCGGCCCGCCAGACCTCGTCATGTGGCCCGTGTAGCCTTTCCAGGATCATGGGACGAAACTGGCCAGGCAGCCGCGGCCCCGCTCCCCCGGGGAACGTGCCCCATCACCCTCCACTCCTGCCTTGCTCCCTGTGACAGGAATTCCCCAAAGTGCATCAGCATCTGCCGCTTGCCCAGCAGCCTCAGCACCGCCTTGCACCTGGCGCCCCCGCCATCCTCGGCGCAGGGAGCGAGGGGCGTGCGGGCAGGCGCTGCCCGGCGGAGCGACGGCTCCTTCCGAGCGTCTGGCAGCGTCTGGGCAGGACTGGCCTCCCGCCTGGTCCTGCGGCGGCTGCAGACGCAGCTGAAGCAGCGCAGGGAAGGAGATGCCCGGCTGCCCAGCCCAGCCCCGCGCGCTCCCGCTCTCTCTCGGCGGCCGGGGAGCGGGGCCAAAGCGGGACCCCACCTGAGTGGCGGCTGCGCGAGCCAATAGGCGAGCTGGGGGAGAGGGGGAGGCGGGGCCCCGGGGAACAAAGGAGGGAGGGGGTGCCCGGGAAAAAGGGGCGGGGAGCTTGGCCGGACAGCCTCGCCCGGGGCGAGGCGGGAGGAGTGGGAAGCGCGGCGTGGCACCCGGGACGCCCGAGTTCCGCTGGGTTAGAAGCCGGCGGCCTACCTCTGCTGGCCGCAGAAGGCAGCCGGGTCTGGATCGTGCCCCGAGAGTGGCGGGGTCCCGCGCGCAGCCTGCCCTTCAGGTTGGGAAGCTGCTCCTGGGGCTCCACCTGAAGCCACGCAGAGCCCTCAAGGCGCCCTCGGCGCGACTTGGCCGGGGCAAAAGGCGAAGCGGAGCCTCTGGAGGGAAAGGCGGTCGGATTCCCCTCCTCGGCGGGTCCAGTAGTCTCCTGCCTCCCCTGAGGAAGGGTCTCTTCTTCAGCTTTTCTGATCCTTCGTGGCCCTCTTGGGAGAAGCCGAAATAAATAATGGCCGTGCCATTAAAGTTCTCTCTTTTATAAAAGGGATCCTAATATAATCATAGAGGGATCCCCAGGGTTATCCAGTACTGTACAACCCCTGCAAGCAGGAATCACAACTGAAGCATCCATGGCAGATAGCCATCCAACCTCTGCTTAAAAACCTCCAAGAACGAGAGACCGCAACCTCCCAAGGGAGACCATTCCCCTGTTGAACAGCCCTTACCATCACAAAGTTCTTTCCAATGTTTAGTCAAAATCTTTATTGTAACGGGAATCCACAGGTTCGAGCCCTACCTTCCCTAATGGAAGAATACAAGCTTGCTGCATTTCCCATGCGAAATGCCCTTTAGACATTTGAAGATGGCTATCATATCTCTTTTCAGTCTCCTGCCTTAGGTTAGTGGATCGGTGGACCTCCCATGGGAACGTAGACCAGAGGGAGCATGCCTGGACTAGGAACCCTTGACTGAATGCTGAAATCCTCACCACAGGCAGGAAACTCACTGCCATCAACAGAGGAATAGCAGCGCTTACTCCCCATGACCCTACAGTAGCTGCTGCAATAGTATTTTGACAGGCGTGTGACACCCATATCTTTATCCCAACAGAAGTGCATGCTTTTAGTACTTTCAGGTGGGATCTGTCTTGGTGGTGCATCCTGGAGGCTGCTCTTTAAAATGAAGGCTAGGGACCCTGTGAAGATTGAAGCACCCTGCCAGCTGACTATAAAAAAGCTGGCGGAACTGGGGATTATGACCTGGCCTAAGGTGGTGTGAGTGCGTATTCTGTGTCACTCCCCTCTACACTTGAGGTTCTGGAAGTGCAGTTGCGTTCCCAGGTGCCAGAAATGGTGGTACCTCCCTTCTTCGCACTAGAGCACGGGTGTCAAACACAAGGCCCACGGGAAGTCACAGCTTGAAAAAGACAGTCTTGCCCACTTTCCTATCTGCCAGAGCATCTCAACCTCATTCCCAGGTACTTTTTCATGTGCTCGATTGGGTACCAAAGTGAATCGGCTGATTGATGAATTCAATTGACGCTTTTCTGACTTTAAAGAACAAAACGTAACCTTTACCAGCTTTGCTGGTAAATTGACGCTTTTCTGACTTTAAAGAACAAAACGCAACCTTTACCAGCTTCACCACGTCACCTTCAAATGGAATTAATAGAACTTCAGTGCAACAGCAGCCTGAAAGCGAAGTTCCAGGATGCAACAGTCGACGACTTTTACCGTCTCCTCCCCCCTGCTTTGATGCCACAGCTCCGACTTCAAGCTGCACGTGTTCTGTCCATGTTTGGGAGCACCTATCTATGTGAACAGATGTTTTCAGTCATGAATCTGAACAAGACCAAGCTCAGATCACGCATCACTGATGATAACCTCCATGCTGTTTTGCGGATTGCTACAGCACAAGACCTAACGCCAGACATCGATGGACTGACCTCAGGAAAACGATGTCAGCCATCTAGTCAGAAAAGTTAAAAAAAGTTAATGCCTTGTGTTTGCCATATGTGTAATAAACAGTGTTTGGCAATATTTGTATGTTTAAAAAAAAATATTACTGTCTGTTACCAAAAATCATTTTTAATAGATTGTACAATAATTGTACATTTGAATATCTACTTGCCATTATTCTGACTATGTTTCTGCTTTCAGAGCTAGTTATTACTTATATTATTACAAAAAACAGTAATAATTGAATGCAGTGACAATAATTTATGATAATAAAGAGTGGACACATAGTCCTACAGATACAACCGGCCCTTTGAGGGTGACCAAACTGCTGATGCGGCCCCTGATGAATTTGAGTTTGACACCCCTGCTCTACAGCACAGAACAGCCTGCCTCCTGTCCTGCTGGCCCTCTCAAAGCTTGCAAAAAGTGACACTTCTTTCTCCCTGTTTGCTTACATCAACCCTTTGTCTCTGCCCACTGGCACCCAGCTGGAGGAGGAGCCCCATTACTCCTTGTCTGGAATAGTCTTTGACCCCCTAATGGCTTTCTGGATAGGCTAATGACTCAGCTGTTATTAGGTCTGTTCCTCCAATGACCGTCACGCAGCTTGATATGCATAAGCTGAATTCAGCCATGTTTGGCACACTTTCATCAAACCTTGATCAATTCTAACTTACTAAATCCAAGAATTAGGGGAAGGATCTAACATCCAGGAGTTTAGGGGATCTCCCCCGCCCGCAAAAAACAAAACCATATTGTAACTCTATAGCGCTGTCTCTCCCCCCCCCCCCCCCGTTGCCCCCTCTGGCAAGGAAGCTAACCCTATATTAGGCTGCTTTGTGACATTTCCTGCAGCTTAGGGAAGTGCAGAAGACTAATATTGGGGCATGGCACAGCTTGCTTGTGGGGTTGAAATCCCAGGTTGGGTTGGTTTTAGGGGATCAAAAGCCGCTATGCTGACAAGATCAGGCGCGAAGGGAAGCTTTTATCTCTTGGCTGCAAGGCACAAAGACCCACTTGTGTTGACGTCTACAGAATCAGACTTGATGGAGAAAACATGCCTTTTACATTCTGTATCCCCATCTCAGATATATAAGGCTGTGAACTTTAAAAAGCACTTCAGCTTGGGATGTCATTTGGCTTTCTATTAACCTACTCCAAATGCTTCCATTTACATTCCAGCTCAGCAACCCCCGCCCCCTTCTTAACACTTCTCGACTTCAAAATGCTTGGCAAATATGAATCACCCCCCCCCCAGTGCAACCCCCCCCCCCGCCCCCAAGCAGGTACAAGGGAGAGGAGACATTCATCTATGCTAGAGGGAGAACCCAAAGCTGCTCTATCTTGAGGGAATTCCACAAGACTGGGGGGAGGGGAGGGTTTTTTAGAGGTCTTTGTGATAATGCAAGTGGGAATAGCAGCTCTGTTCTCAGGCATTAACCAGGCTTGAGAAACAGGTGGCACAGCTATGCTAAGAGCAGGGCTAGTCAACATGGGCCCTGCAGTCCTCTCAGCCCCAGGCAGCCTGGGCCATGTTCCAGGACAATAGGATTTGGCTGGTGCTCTTTAAACGCTTTGGACTACAACTCCCATTGTCCCTGGCCATTGACCATGCTGAATGGGCCGATGGGAATTGTAGTCCAAAATAATTGGAAGATGAAAGGTTGGGAAAGGCAGTTATTAAGTGTTTTAATCATCATTCCTTCTCCCCAGGAAATTCTGGGGAGGAGCAAGGAGGCTGGGGATTGCCGATTCCACACCAACAGCAAGCTAACCATTCATTCATGCATTTGAAGAACTTGAATGTCACATTTCTGCTTATCCAACTTGGTGCCTGACAATAACAGAGGTAAGATAAGCTAAACATGGTCGTATTTAACTAAGTTTAACTGTCAGTGACTCATTGAAACTAATGAACCAAACTAAGGGCTTATGCACAATTTCCTCGGCCCAGTATACCTGAAGGAGCGTCTCCACCCCCATCGTTCTGCCCGGACACTGAGGTCCAGCACCAGGGGCCTTCCGGTGGTTCCCTTGCTGCAAGGAAATAAACAACTATCTGACTTTTAGAAGACAACATCTGAAAGCAGCTCTTTTTAGGGAAGTTTTTAATGTCCGATGTTTCATTGTATTTTTAATATTTTGTTCGAAGCTACCCAGATGGTGGGTGGGGTTTAAATAATAAATTATTATTATTATTATTATTATTATTATTATTATTATTATTATTATTATTATTATTATTATTTCTTTTCCTCCACTCTTTCCAGGCATGGTCTGTGATTTAAAGCTGTGAGATGGCTTTTAGCAGGTGGGAGAGGATACATTAATTGAATGCATCCCTCCAGGTGCCTGTGTGGGGGGGTTTAACAGAGTTTCCTAAAAAATGCATATTCTTGCTAGTTAGAATGATAAAGGGCTAATATCCCAGAGCTATACTTCTGATAGGCAGATACTCAGATCATAGGAATACAATTGATAGAGAGGGCTCTGTGTGATGTCGTTTCCCCTCCTCTCCTGAAGAAGAACAAGCATATCGTACTCCCTGTTTCGCCCTCTTCCTTTGGCATGCCATCAGGGCAGATGGCCCTGCACTTGCTCCCACTTAGGCAGATGCTTGAAGCTGGTTATACTGTAAATATAGGTATTTCGCCTGCATAGTTGCTGCTGTGAACTAATGCAAGATTATAAAGTAAGTAAATCTTATTCTTAAACTTACTTCCCAAGTTGTTGCCTGATTCTTTGTTAAGTGGAGGAAGAAGAGGGAGGCCAGCGGACTTCATAGCTGGACTTGCTCAAAACAAGGCTTTACAGCCTAATTCCTATGCTTTTAATTTTGCTGCCAAGGATGGTGGCACAATGTTATATCACATTTACAATGCCTATAAATTGCTTTTTCTAGCTGAGTCCTCAGTGGCACCATGCAATTCTCTTGCTAAGTTCTTTTGCTGGCCTTCCCTTTCTGTCTTGCTGAGCATCTCTCTAAGTCAGGCCTGGAGTTGAGCTGTGCCCCCAGACTTTCTAATTTGGCCCTCCCAGGCCAGTCCCCCCCCCCCTCCGCCAGCTTTGCACCTTCCTTGCATATCTTTGCCTGGTTGAAATGTGCCCTTGAACTTGGACAATTTGCTCTGTTGCAGTTGTGCCTTCTTTTCCATGTTGTTAGCTGCCTTGCGCATGGTTTAAACCAGGGGTCAGCAAACTTTTTCAGCAGGGGGCCGGTCCACTGTCCCTCAGACCTTGTGGGGGGCCGGACTATTTTTTTTTGGGGGGGTGACTGAATTCCTATGCCCCACAAATAACCCAGAGATGCATTTTAAATAAAAGGACACATTCTACTCATGTAAAAACACACTGATTCCCGGAGTGTCAGTGGGCTGAATTTAGAAGGCAATTGGGCTGGATCCGGCCCCTGGGCCTTACCTTGTCTACCCCCACAAGGTCTGAGGGACAGTGGACCGGCCCCCTGCTGAAAAAGTTTGCTGACCCCTGGACTTTAAACTGTGAAAAGGCAACAAACAACCTAACTAAGTATGCATGACAATGCCTCTGGTTTCCCTGGGTGGAGGACAGAGGGGGCATGTGACTGTGTGTAGCCCATGGTTAGAGCTGTAGCTAGGAAGCAGTGAGGTGGGCCCCCGCCAGCGGCGCAAGCGAGAGGGGGGTGCAAAATTGGCTCACCACCACTGTCCTTGCCCGCCAAATAGAAGATTGTTCTTTGCTGAGCTCCTGCGATGAGCGAGCGGAACCAGTCAAATGCAGGCAACGAAGGCGGGGGAGGGCGCTCTGATTCGGTGGCCATGGGGCCAAGCTGGGTCCCTCACAAGCGCAGCAGCAGGAGGAGGAAGGGGGCGAGGGAGACACAGCGGGGCTTGGACAGCACCCAGTGCCTTCAGCACATGGTGCCAGGTGGGCTCTGCCTCCGCCCAGCCTGGCCGAGAGGTGGTGCTGTTGTAAATAAAAATATGCCCTTTTCCCTTATGGGGTATCCAAGAGCCCATATAGAGTCCTTACATAGGTTCCCTATTGGTAGGAGAAAATAACAGAGGCCAACCAGAGAATATTGAGAAGCAAAGCAGCTAGTAAGCTTGATCTTTATTGATCTGTTGCAACAGGGTACTCCCCTCACACGCAGGAGAGGAAGAGGACCCAGAACAATGGCCTGCAAGGCCTTATAAAGACTTTTGAAATTCCCCTTCTCTAGATCAGGACCACCCCCAGAAACATTATGCATACATCACAGAAGGGGTGTAACCTAAGACCACCCCTCAGATACATCCCACCTACATCACAGAAATTTAAATGTTGTTTTTCTCTTGTCCTTGTTTATCTCCTGTCTGGCAAGTTGCTTGATTGGATTTCTGGGGTGCCTGGCCATTCTTTTGTAGTGGTAAAATACTTATTTCCTGGGCCAGGTCACAGGCTCACACCTTATTCAAACAGACATATCCTTGAGACAATGGGGAGGCTTTTCTAGGTTAACCTTGCAGAGAAAGCATTTGGTCAGTTTAGGAATCAAAATGGTTCCAGGATGGTCTTCCTGTGTTGATCTATGTATGTGCAGTTATGAACATTACTATATATCTAAAACCATAAAATTCCTATCACAATATTCCCCCCTTTGGGGCTAGAATTTTTCTTAAAAATTTTTGCCCCACAAATAATAACATCGTATGTTGTAAATGGATGTGTTTGTATAAATATATCATAAAAATAACACATGTTGCGTTTTGCTACTAAATTACTTGTGGCATTCTAACACTTTGGGAGAGACCATTTACTCAATAGTGTTCTATGCTTTACACCTAGCAGGAAGGTAAGGTCCACTAATGACTGAAAAGTGCAGTTTGCTTCCCCCCCGCCATTTTAGTGTTCTCAGGTGTCAAGGTAGCTCTTCTGTGGTCTCACACTGACATAGTGCTACAGCAACACATCCTGTCTGTTGAATCCCCTCAGGGCTTTCATTTAACCATGTCGCCTGGCATTCACCATAGCTGGCACAGGTTTGGGCATCTCGTGAGGGAGAGGTCTTCGCCTTGGCCTTTAGCTATGGGATTTTATTACAGGCTGTGGTCTCGCACTCGCACAATGGGAAGTTGCTCACTTGCACTTAAAGGACCAAAAAGCTAATTGCAGCCTGGATACACTTGCCCAATTCAAACTGAGTCCAATTTTAATTTATCTTCTTGCCCCATGGTTCTCAACTCTTCAAACCAATCTGTTAAAAGAAAACTATTCTTAACAAGGGCAGTTGTCCAAATAAGTCAATTTAAGTCTATAAGGAATCATTCCTGCTAAACCAAAGCATATCCACCTTCATGTTTCTGGTGTTTTATGGATCCAGAAGTTTGTCCTTGGCAAAACGAGGTTTAACACATATTAAAATGGATAGGGAAAGATTGGCATAGTGTCAGGTGGGACAATGAAATGTGGTTATCTAAACATTGGACTACACAATAGTGTGAGCTATTAGAAAGTATAAAATGCATGAGAATTCTCCATTGGTGTGTAAGCAATAAGACATTAAACATAAAAACAGTTACACACAATATTCCCCCCTTTGTGGAAATTACACTGTCAGACACATTTCAACATTCTTACATAATAACACATAATACAAAAAAAAAAAAAAACTAATTAAATATCTGTTACATATCTTGACACAATTGTGATCTTTTACGTATGTATCTTTTGAATCCTGGAGCAGAGGCTTGAGGTTCAAGTGAAAAAATGTCCTTGCAATTCAACTCCTCCCCCCTTTGTCAGCCCCCCCCCATCAGTCTATATCTGGTGTCTGTCGTTGCAGGTCTTGTGATGACTGAGTTGAGGGGTTGTTGCTGCTTTTCATCATTGCACATCTGTAGAAGTGATATCCTGTAAGGGGCAGGGTTTTTGGGGAGACTTAAAAACACAGTTAGACCAGAAAGATGTCCTCCAGTTTCCATGGGAAGCTGCAAATAATAAAAAATCTTAGCACATTAAGCATTTTATTTATTTCAATATTATTATCACATTTCCACATAATTACTGTTATTATCTGCTAAGTTTGTTTGCTTTCCTTCACTTAATTTTTGTTGTTGTTGTTCTTTTCATATTATAAAATAAAAAATTACTCCACATGTATAGAAAGAGAACTGTAAAAATACAAAGGTAAAAAAATAAAAAGAAAGCAAAAAATTAGATTACCAGTTAGATGAAAATGGACTTGACACAAAGACATCAGATTCAGAAAATAACTATTATTAAATAGTACAAAGATATTATCAAAAGCACACAGATTACTACTGGACTGGGGGGGGAAAGGGAAAACAATGGGGAAAACTTAAAATTCACCATGTGCTATCCAATAAAAGAACTTCATGAAACTGACTTTCAACATGTGATGAACATGTCCCCAAAGTAAAACACACACACACAAATGACCTATGAGGAACCAAAAATAAATAAATGCTAAGACACACAATTAATAAGCAACCTGAAGTAACCTGAAGTAATCTGTTTTGGCATTCTAACATCCCAAATGAAAATAAAAGTGTTTCTTGATGTGACATCAGCTGTAATGTTAATAGCGGAATACTGGGAAATGAGTTAATACCAATAAAAAAATGAATGGCAATTTTAAAGTTGTGCAAGTAACTTGCACTAGCCAAAATGACAGAATTAATAAGAAATGCTCAGGCAAAAAGGTAAACAAATACCATTCCACAAACAATGTTTGGTTGTGCTTCGATTAATTTAATGGAAGAACTGATAAAACGAACTTAATAAACGAAAACAGATTATTTGTAACCTAAAAAAAATGTCAAAGCCACAAAGAGATAGAAGGAAATCAACTAATGTAGCAGGGATTCAGACTTGTTTTGCTGAACAGAAAGAAAGTGACTGTTTGGCTTTAAGTGAAGAAAGACAAAAGGAAAAACAAATGCATTTACTTTTTATAGAGTATTTAAATCACTGTTTGCATCCCTTCATTATCATTTGTGCTGTGGGAGAAAAGAAGGGACACTCTGTTAAAAGGGAAAATTATTTCATGTGAGAGGTCTGTCAGGAAATGCTGTTCCTAAAATGCATAGGCATATACACACCTGTTGAAAGGGAAAATTATTTCATGTGAGAGGTCTGTCAGGAAATGCTGTTCCTAAAATGCATAGGCATATACACATACACACACACACACACAAAAAAAAAAACTTATGAAATTTAAATCCCATTGGGGGGGGGGAGAAACTACTCAAGAGAGGAACTCACAGTGGGAGTGCTTTGATATTTACCTGTGAAAAGAATTTGGCATGTCCAGTACTTAACTATTGTCTTCCTGGAGCAAAACACATTAAGGATGATTTCCCTCAATGGTTCCAAGTTTTACATTTGAAAGAAACCTCCTCTCCCCCCTTACAGTTCCCCCCTTCCTCTTTCTCTCTTCTTTAGCTGATCTAGCCTCTGTGCATGTGCAGAGTTCATGTCTCAGCAAACCTTTTATACTATTGAAAATGTTGCATCTTTTGGCTCAATTAGAATAAGGAAGGGAAAGGTAAGGAGTAGATTTTAAAAATAGGGTTAGATTTTAAAACAAAAAAGAGAAACTCAGCAATTCAAGTATTCACCATTCAGCCCAAGCAAACGAGACTGCTTCCTTTATGTACAGGAAAGGGCTAATATCCCTCTGGCCATTCGCGGAACAATCAACCGCTCTCTTATTTATGAGTAAAAATGGCCAGAGAGTTAGAATTCATGGGATTTTTTATTTATTTTTTTTAACATTCTCAGTCATGGTCAAGGCTAATTCTACTTAACTATATGAATTTTTATGTGCTTAAACTTTGAGTAGACTTTTAAGTCTGATTTTTGTAAATAATAGACAAAATGATAAACACTGTAATCACTTAAACGCCTGATATCACCAGTTCTGCTTCAAACATCACGAGCAAATCTGGGCTGAATTTCAACACATCAGCTACAAATTGGGAAAGTTGAAAGGGACCTGGGGTCATCTAGTCCAACCCTAAAATACAGGGTTCATAGCAAGATTTGTACTACCAGAAACACACACATACTTATGTACACAGACACAACTGGGGAAGAGACCACAAGCCATGCGCCTATCATGTACTAAGGAAGAGGAAAATAAAAGTACCCAACCCTTTTAGCAGATCTTGAAGCTAGTTTGAGTGAGTGTTTACTTCCTTAGACTAAAGAGTGAAAGTTCCTAGATAAATTATCTTTAAAGACTGAAGTGAACATTTTTCCTAAGATAGGGAGAGGATCTCTTATTAAGCATAGTTAAAACAGCCATAGATTTGATTTAAAAGGAATACAAAAGTGACAATTTTTCCTGAACTTGCAGAGGAATAGTAAGCCTAATCTATGCCCCTCCCCTTTGCAGTTTCCTTTAAAGGAAGCTTACTCGGAAGTAAATTTACCTGGCACAGAATAAGAAGGAGAAGGAAAAAAAAAACTGAAAGAGACAGAATGAAACAAGGGGGGGCATTTTCTAAGAAAAGAGGCCAGGACGTCTTATAGAGACTGATACCAGGAGCCTTACAATAACTCTTCTGTCTAACCAAATCAAAGTTAAAACTGGACTCAGATATTTTTCTTAGAAGGAACACCATACTTTCATAGGCATATGCTTAATGAAATACATACACTGCATTTTAGCTTGAGAGAGCAGTTGGCTCAACTAGGCTTTTGCAGCAGAAACATTAGGTTACCCTCCCCACTGAAACTAGAGGAAGGAGGTGGGGTAATCCTCCTTTCAGAACACAAGTAGCACGTATACAGGATTTTACCACTTGGGAGAAAAACTCTCTTTTAGAGTCTCTTTAACAAACATTTGCACACTTCATTCTCAATTTTGTCTTGTTTTTAAGACTGATAAGGTTCAACATGGCTTCCTTAGATTTAGAGTTTGGAGCAAGCTTGCATTTTTATTTTAGATGGCACATTTAAGATAAGCAGCTGCTGGATGTTACCTAAGTACAATTTAAACACAGGAAAAACATTTCTTAAACACAAATTGAAGGGGACTGTCAGAGTCCAGGCGGGAAGTAAGCACCAACTGGGCTTCTTTCACGCCAGGGGTCTGGGGACTATTTTTCTTTTGACTGAGGTGCACCCATTTTCAATTAAAAGGGTTTTGGACCTGGGCAAAACTCCGAAGGGTCCGGAAAAGGGGAAACCTGGACAAAAAACTTGGGGATACCTGGACAAATCTCCGATGGGAAAAACCTGGGGATACCTGGACAAATCTCCGAGGGGAAAACTTGGGGAAACCTGGACAAATCTCCGAGGGGAAAACTTGGGGATCCAAGGGAAAAAACCTGGGGAAACCTGGACAAATCTCCGAGGGGAAAAACCTGGGGATCCGAGGGGAAAACTTGGGGATACCTGGACAAATCTCCGAGGGGAAAACTTGGGGGTCCAAGGGAAAAAACCTGGGGATACCTGGACAAATCTCCGAGGGGAAAAACCTGGGGATACCTCACTTAATCTCTATTCTACAACTCACAGCAACCTCCCTGCCTTTTACAATCTAACTCAGAGTCCCTACTGAACGCTTGCACACCTGCAATGCCAGATTGAGACTCTGGAATATGAAAGATGGAAAGGAATTCAGCGCCCTTGCGTTCTCTGTTCACAGGTCATTTCTAACAAAGATCGCCATGGCAGAGGTGCGGCTGCGCTGGAAGTTAGTTTTCAGTGCAGAAGAAATTGCACAACCTTTCTGGGCAAAACTCCGAAGGAATAGGTTGGCATAAAGAATTAAGTGGAAGAAATCACACACAACCTTTGCCTGGGCATACTCCGAAGGGCTAAGGCTGGTGTTGAGATCGAGGGGACAGAAAGGAGTAGAAGGCAATTTTTTCAAGAGTTAAAGTGAGGAAAGAAGTAAGGATTTGAGAAGTATAGGTTTGCTGTGGTTTGCAGAATCCCACCCCACTACCCATTTTTCCTACTCATACTCACTTCGCAAGCGCTGTCCTGGTGATTTCGGGATCTCTTGACTGGTTGTTTAAGGCCGGCCTGATCAAGATTTGCTTCCTCTGGTTAGCCCCGCTGAAACTCCAAGTTATTGCCAGACCCTGGGACCGATGGAAGACTGGTTATTCCTCCTGGCAAACTGCCTGGTGCGCGCTGGATAACCAGTCCTTCCTCGTTTCCAGAATCCGGGTAACCAAAAGTCCCTTCGTGCGTGGTCGCCATCTGTTGTAAATAAAAATATGCCCTTTTCCCTTATGGGGTATCCAAGAGCCCATATAGAGTCCTTACATAGGTTCCCTATTGGTAGGAGAAAATAACAGAGGCCAACCAGAGAATATTGAGAAGCAAAGCAGCTAGTAAGCTTGATCTTTATTGATCTGTTGCAACAGGGTACTCCCCTCACACGCAGGAGAGGAAGAGGACCCAGAACAATGGCCTGCAAGGCCTTATAAAGACTTTTGAAATTCCCCTTCTCTAGATCAGGACCACCCCCAGAAACATTATGCATACATCACAGAAGGGGTGTAACCTAAGACCACCCCTCAGATACATCCCACCTACATCACAGAAATTTAAATGTTGTTTTTCTCTTGTCCTTGTTTATCTCCTGTCTGGCAAGTTGCTTGATTGGATTTCTGGGGTGCCTGGCCATTCTTTAGTAGTGGTAAAATACTTATTTCCTGGGCCAGGTCACAGGCTCACACCTTATTCAAACAGACATATCCTTGAGACAATGGGGAGGCTTTTCTAGGTTAACCTTGCAGAGAAAGCATTTGGTCAGTTTAGGAATCAAAATGGTTCCAGGATGGTCTTCCTGTGTTGATCTATGTATGTGCAGTTATGAACATTACTATATATCTAAAACCATAAAATTCCTATCACAGTGCTCAGCCAGGGAAGCCAAAAAAGGAGAAAGAGACGGGCCTCCTCATACGGGCTCCTCTATTGGAGGCCCTGCAAGCCAGGGAGAAGCGTCTACCATGCCCTGGGCATGATGCAGGGGCCACGGCCTCCCACAGCTGCTTGGCCAGGCCCATGGCGCCCTATGGTCACATCAGAAGGTGGTGGAGAAGCTCGCTCGGCAGCTGCCGCCGCCACCACCGCTGCACGTCTCCTCCCAGCGGCTGCCTCGGCTCCCTTTTCCCTGCCAGCTGAGTCAGCAGGCTGTGTGGTTTTCAGGGGAAGTGGGAAGGGAGAGAGGCCAGGCAACCCCGAATGGGCCTTGGTGGGAGGTCGTGGGATGGTCGAGTGGGAAAGGGACCGTGAGGGTCACCTAGTCCAACCCACTTGCAGTGCTAGGAGTCTTTCACCCCCCAAAATCCCACGATCCCGAGGTCGAGAAGTGCATGTACATGCACCTCCTTTTCTGGTGTTCCGCTGCCACCTCTTCCCCCAACAGCCCCCACCCTGCCAGTCAGGCTTCTTTGCCTTTTAACTACAGCAGGACGGGTGGAAATTCCACTGGCAGAGTTTATCATTGCACGTGAGTGGCACGACACATTAAAAAAGCAAAGGGTGCCCTGTTGGTTCATTTTTTTAAAAAAAAAGCCTCCAAAATGCACAGTTAGGTAAATAACCTGTATTAGGAGCAACCAGAATGTCACAAAATTGTGGCAAGATTTGGAGTTATCCAGAATTCTTTGTTGTACTTTTGACTTTATAAAAGGTCTTTGTGCTATTTTGCTCTTGCCATAAAAAGTGTTTCCAGGTAAATCAGCACATGAAGCAGCTCGGTATCACGCCTGCCAACAGTTGGCACATCTGGGTACAAAAAAAGTGCATAGAGTACTAAAAAAAGAACACCTGCACCTGTACTACTCTATACTTTAGGATCTGCTTTGGATACTCTGCTGGCATGCCTACCCTATGTCAAGAAGGGTTGCTACAGGGAGAGGCCCTTCTCTGGTGGTGTCACAAGTATGGGCCTAACTCCCATATCTCTCTGTTGCAGGCAATAATTTGAGCACTGACAGCACCTAATTCTTTTACAGTCTGATCTTATGCAGAATTAGGCATCCTAAAGCAGTTTATACAAATGGGCATAATCATTCCCAACAATGCATAAGATCAAACTCTGGAGTGAATATTATCATGTGCATATATTCATTTTAAAATAGGTAAAGAGTGTGTGTTTCTTTGTGGCTGATTAGCTGTTCTAGCTGTGCAAAGGTCAGAGGGGGCAGGGTTTCTGTTGAGGCAGGTGATTAGCTGTGGGAGGAGCTTATCAGAGCTTGCAGGGCTCTGGCGGCGCGCGCAGTTTGATCCATCTTTTAGATTTAGGGGAGCTAGTCTCAAACATTTGTTGGGGGAGACCTAGGTTTTTTTTGGGGGGTATTTGTCCTGTCTTCACGCTTTTTAAGATGGAGGGCCACTGTAGCCACCCCCAACGACACGTTTTCAAGATGGAGGGTGAGGGAACAGCTGCAGTCGCCTGCGATTCCTGCGCAATGTTTGCCATCTTGCCAAAGGTTGCAGGCAGCTTTACCTGCAGCAATTGTATGTTGATTGCCCTCTTAGAAGACAAAGTCCAGCAACTGGAGGAACGTGTAGCTACGCTCCAAAGAATTAGAGAGCTGGAGCTCTTCTTGGAAGCAACAGAGAACACCGTCTCCACCAAGGAGGAGACAGGGGACACCCCTGAGAAGGAGGCTAGTTCACCAACACAGGTGCCAGATATATGGAGAAACGTGACTCAAAGAAGTAGGAGGCCCAGGGTTCGCTCTGATTGTTTAGAAATACACAATCGCTTTGAAGTCCTCTCCCCTAGCATGGAAGACGAAGAACAGACTCCATTTGAGGATCTCCCTCATTACAGTCAATCAGGTATATGAAGACGAGCAGCAAAGTCAGTCCTCAGGAAATGTGCAGGCGACCTTGGAACGGACAGCTCACGGAAGAACCCCGACCAAACCTAAGAGGAGGCGTGTAGTGGTGATAGGGGATTCCCTACAGAGGGGAACAGAAGCAGTGATCTGTGGGCCTGACAAATGTCTTGGGAGGTGTGCTGTCTCCCCGGGGCTAAGATCCAAGATGTAACTGAACGACTGCAAGGAATCATAAAACCCACTGACAAATACCCCTTCCTCTTGGTTCATGTGGGAACCAATGACACTGCAAGCAATAGCCTCCAGAAAATCAAAAGAGACTACGAGGCTCTGGGCAGGAAATTGAAGCAATTAAATGCACAAATTGTCATCTCATCTGTCCTCCCAGTTGAACGACGTGGCCCAGGGAGAGAGGGAAAAATAGTGGAAGTGAACAGCTGGCTTCGCAAATGGTGTAAACAGGAACGGTTTGGATTCTTAGATCACGGACTGCAGTTTCTTGAAGATGGACTTCTGGCAAGCGATGGGCTGCACCTCACAACGGTTGGGAGGAATGTTTTGCCAAAAATCTCAAAAACCTCATCAGGAGGGCTTTAAACTGACTAATGTGGGGGAGGGAGACAGTGCTCCTGAAGGTAGGAGTCTATCAATTGATGAAGATGATCATCCAAATGTCATAGACCAAATGGGAGACTTCCGGGTCAGCACCATCGGTGAATGGCGGAGTTCCTCCGACTGGAGGAACGAGCTCCGTGAAAACTGGGTCTTCCCGCCGCGGCGAAGGCGGGAACCCGCTAGAAATCCCAGGCGGAGGAAGCCTGGGAACGTGGGGTTCAGCAGGGCACCAGAAGCACCCCTCTACTCACCTGGAACCCCTTTTTGGGGCGCCGGATTGAAGTGGGGTGAGCGGCGCGGTGCTGCAAACTGATTGCTACTTTCACGGAGTGAAGCCGCACAGCCATTGCCGGAGAGCGCTGACTTTTTCCTGTGGACAATTGGATTTAAAACAAGTACCCCTGAGTAGAAACGGAAAATTGGATCAAGAAATATCTTAATTTGGCATCGAAGCGGGAAGGTTCAAAACAGGAAGTCCGCCTTCCGCTTTTTGTATATAGACTAAAGCAAAAACTTCGTAAGCTAAAGCCTGGAAAGCTGCCAAAAAAGTCTAAATTTCCTTCATTCAGAACTACTGAAACCCCCTTGGAAGCAGGAGAAAAGGGGGGGTTGTTTAACCCCTGCAGGAGAGGGAGCGAGAAGGATGAGTTTCCACCGTCTCTAACCTGGGAACGGGGTGTCACGAGACAGAAATTGTAGGTTCATTCACTGTGAATGGAACATTTTGACAGATAGTTAAAGAAGAGAAACAAGCTGATTCCAATGTTGCCTTTTGCATCTTAAAGAAACAAAATATCCGGAAAATATCTGAAAAACGAAAGTAATTTTCCTTTGTTGGACTTGCCTTAAAAAAATAATTTAAAAAATGGATAGAATAGAAATTGTCTCCTCTAGAGGGAGCTTGTTAAATTGTTGCAGCAGTATACTTGAGGACTCAACAGCTGTGAGATTAAGACCGTGGGAACAGTCTTTTCTGACCTTGCCTAAAGATGAGCTGGGAGGAAGATTGGGTGCTTGCCTTATGCAAGACAAGTGCCCTGTTGGAACAGATGCATGAGAAGATGGACTTGATGAATGAAAAAATGGATTTGACTGTTGTGGTTAATAACTGTGGACAAACAGGGAACATGTCAGACTAACCTGATCTCGTTTTTTGACAGAATTACAAGCCTGGTAGATGAAGGGAATGCAGTGGATGTAGCCTACCTTGATTTCAGCAAGGCATTTGACAAGGTGCCCCATGATATTCTTGTAAAGAAGCTGGTAAAATGCGGTCTTGACTATGCTACCACTCAGTGGATTTGTAACTGGCTGACTGACCGAACCCAAAGGGTTCTGATCTCTTTCCGCAGGGCCTGTAAGACAGAGTTGTTCCGCCTGGCCTTTGGATTGGAGCCAATTTGATTCCCTCCGCCCCCTTTTTCTTTTTTCTTTTCCTTCTCCTACAATGAGGCTCCATTTTAATATTTTAATGTTCCATTATTTTAATGTTGTATTTTATTTTTGTTTTTAAGTTGTAATCACTCATCTTGTTTTTATTATTGCTTGTAAGCCGCTCTGAGCCCGGCCTTGGCTGGGGAGGGCGGGGTATAAATAAAAATTTATTATTATTATTATTATTATTATCAATGGTTCCTCTTCATCCTGGAGAAGAGTGACTAGTGGGGTGCCACAGGGTTCTGTCTTGGGCCCGGTCTTATTCAACATCTTTATCAACGACTTGGATGATGGACTCAAGGGCATCCTGATCAAATTTGCAAATGACACCAAACTGGGAGGGGTGGCTAACACCCCAGAGGACAGGATCACACTTCAAAACGACCTTGACAGATTAGAGAACTGGGCAAAAACAAACAAGATGAATTTTAACAGGGAGAAATGTAAAGTATTGCACTTGGGCAAAAAAAAAATATGAGAGGCACAAATACAAGATGGGTGACACCTGGCTTGAGAGCAGTACATGTGAAAAGGATCTAGGAGTCTTGGTTGACCATAAACTTGACATGAGCCAACAGTGTGACGCGGCAGCTAAAAAAGCCAATGCAATTCTGGGCTGCATCAATAGGACTATAGCATCTAGATCAAGGGAAGTAATAGTGCCACTGTATTCTGCTCTGGTCAGACCTCACCTAGAGTACTGCGTCCAGTTCTGGGCACAATTCAAGAAGGACACTGACAAACTGGAACGTGTCCAGAGGAGGGCAACCAAAATGGTCAAAGGCCTAGAAACGATGCCTTATGAGGAACGGCTAAGGGAGCTGGGCATGTTTAGCCTGGAGAAGAGGAGGTTAAGGGGTGATATGATAGCCATGTTCAAATATATAAAAGGATGTCATATAGAGGAGGGAGAAAGGTTGTTTTCTGCTGCTCCAGAGAAGCGGACACGGAGCAATGGATCCAAACTACAAGAAAGAAGATTCCACCTAAACCTTAGGAAGAACTTCCTGACAGTAAGAGCTGTTCGACAGTGGAATTTGCTGCCAAGGAGTGTGGTGGAGTCTCCTTCTTTGGAGGTCTTTAAGCAGAGGCTTGACAACCATATGTCAGGAGTGCTCTGATGGTGTTTCCTGCTTGGCAGGGGGTTGGACTCGATGGCCCTTGTGGTCTCTTCCAACTCTATGATTCTATGATTGATACAGAAATTATTCAGGGACCAACTCATGAATCAGTACTGACTGGGCAAGAACAGAAGATAATGGAGGAGGATGCGGTTGCACCTCAAATAATACAAATGGAGAGACCCGAGGCCCTACAGGAGCATAAGCCGCTGTCCTTGAAGATTGAAGTTGGAATGGGCCAGGGGGGATCTGGTGTTGAGGAGGTTCCTAACTTTGGAGAGACCTTGAAATGTTTTTAAATATTTTTTGGATTTTATCGAGGACTGTGGGGAGTGGGACTTTGGGAAATGGGCGGGTTTGATGAAGGGAGATGGAGACAATTCTGGGTTGGAACCCCCCAGAGAACTACTCCTCAATGAGAAAGGAAAGGAATTAAGAAAGATACCAACAAAAAACAAGGAAAAGGGCAAGTATAAACAAGAAGAAATGCAGAAGGGACATGGAAGAGACTTCAGGGCCTCGGACATAAGGCTTCCAGGTTGATGGACTAGATGGATTGGACAGTAAGGACTGACACGATCCGAGACCAGGAAGATGAGACGTTGGATGAAGATTGGAAGAAAATTTATGGAAACCAAGGCTCAGAAAAGACTCAATATGGAGGCCAAATGGCCGAAATATTGGGAAATATTAGAAAAAGGAGATACTTGGAGATTGCAGAGTTTTGAGAAATTAAAGGACAAAGTGCGAGATTGGTTACATTATGCTCAGATCAGGGAGGTCTTTAATTTGGACAAAAAAACAGGTTTCCAGGTGGAAAAGTCGAAATTAGAAACAGAACTGTTAGAACCTAAGACCAAGGTACTTTCAAAAATGTATAACTTGCTGTTGAAATGGAATACACAGGATGAAACTGTCAAATCAGCTATGATAAAATGGGCACAGGATATTGGGCACAATATTATGTTTGCTGACTGGGAAAAGTTATGGACCACCGGAGTGAGGTTCATGGCATGCAATGCCTTGAAAGAAAACATTATGAAAATGATATACAGGTGGTACATGACCCCAGTCAAGCTGGCAAAAATATATCATTTGCCTGATAATAAATGTTGGAAATGTAAAGGAACTGAAGGAACATTCTTTCACCTCTGGTGGACGTGCCCAAGGGTTAAGGCTTTCTGGGAAATGATCTATAATGAGTTAAAAAAGGTATTTAAGTATACCTTCCTTAAGAAACCAGAGGCCTTCCTTTTGGGCATTGTCGGGCAAGGGGTGCTAAAGAAAGATAGAACTTTTTTTATGTATGCAACAACAGCAGCAAGAATACTCATCGCAAAGCACTGGAAGACCCAAGATTTACCCACACTGGAAGAATGGCAGACGCAACTGATTACATGGAGCTGGCTGAAATGACTGGCAGAATTCGGGACCTGGGGGAAGAGACGGTGGAAGAGGACTGGAAAAAAATTCAAAGACTATTTACAAAAACACTATAAACTGTATGAATGCTAGGAGAATGCACGATTGAAAGTAACATGGCAGCAGTAATTTTGTTTTAAGATATATGAGAATAAGTGATGTTTAAGGAAATGATGAAATTTGAAGCAACATTATGTTCAAGCCAAGCAGTCTATGATAAAGTTACTTAAAACTTGGGACATAATATCTGAGATTTATAAAATAAGAACTGAAATAAGGCAATAAATTGCTGTCTATAACTATGTGACTGAGAACGCAGGGAAGGGTGATGTGAGGAAGTCCAAAGATTATGAAAAATATGACTTATGAATAACTGTATTTTATCTGTACTTTTGTTTTATTGTTGGCTTATTTCTTAATTTTGCTTTGACTTTTTCTGTTTGTATGGTGATGGTATTTTATATGTTTGGTGGTTTGTTTGTTGTTTAAAAATTGCAATAAATATTTTTTTGGGGGAAAGAAGATTGGAAGAAAATTTATAAAGGAAATTTTTTATTTAGGGAATTGGCTAAAAGTTAATGAATATTAGGGAAAATGTTGGAATGAAACTATATGACTCTAGCAGAAATGATATCAGGAGTTATGTATATTTGAAAACTAAGATTTAAGCTTTAAGGTATTTTAGGGTAAGATAAGGTTAAATAAATTAAGGCAATTTGAATAACAGAATACGAGGAAAGATGGTAAGGATTTGCTGAGCTAATTATTAAGTTAAACTGTCAAGATAATTTTTTTAACAAAAATTGAGAAAGATGGAAAGAATTTGCTGAAATAATTAATTAAACTAGAATACAAAAAGGGAGGTGTGAGGAGGCCAATGAAACAAGCAAATGGAAGTTATAGATATGTAATTTGGGATCTATGTTGTTTTCTTTTTCTGTTTTCCATTTTTCTTTTTATATTTTTGTTGTATTGTTTTTTTTCTTTCTTTCTATGTATTACAGTGTTGTTTTTAATTTTTCTTTTTTCTTTATAACTTTGAAACTACTAATAAATATTATTTTAAAAACAAAACAAAACAAATGTCATAGACCAAATGGAGCAAACAGCACGCAGACCTAGTGGTGGGAGGAAAAAATCCTTAAATAAGAGACATGGGGGAATGATTAATGGACTTCAATGTCTGTACACTAATGCGCAAAGCATGGGAAATAAACAAGAAGAGCTTGAGATCTTGGTACAGCAAACTAAATATGACATAATAGGCATCACTGAAACCTGGTGGGATAAGTCCCACGATTGGAATGTAATAATGGAAGGATACAATCTATTTCAGAGAAACAGACCAGACAAGAAAGGAGGAGGAGTGGCGTTATATGTCAGGGATGTGTATACCTGTGAAGAGATCCAAGATTTAGAACCTCAAAGCCAAAGTGAGAGCATTTGGGTCAAAATTAAGGGAGAGAAGAATAACAGAGACCTCATTGTGGGAGTTTACTATAGATCCCCAAGCCAAACGGAGGACATAGATGATGCCTTCCTGGAACAGATGGCCAAGCATGCAAAAGGAAGGGAGATAGTAGTAATGGGGGACTTCAATTACCCAGATATTTGTTGGATGTCCAACTCAGCCAAGAGCATAGGGTCAAACAGATTCCTCACTGGCCTTGCAGACAACTTCATTATCCAGAAAGTGGGAGAAGCAACAAGAGGAACAGCCATTTTAGATCTGGTCCTAACCAATGTTGATGACCTGGTTAGTGGGGTAGAAGTGGAAGGATCATTAGGCGCGAGTGATCATGCTCTTCTGAAGTTTACTATACAGTGGAAAGGAGCAGCCAAGCATACTAGGACTCAATTTCTTGACTTTAAGAAAGCCGACTTCATAAAACTTAGGGAAGTGCTGGGTGAGATCCCATGGACAGTAATACTAAATGGAAAGGGAGTTCATGATGGCTGGGAGTTTGTTAAGAGGGAGATAGTAAAAGCACAACTTCAGGCAATACCAATGAGATGGAAACAGGGAAGGTGCCTAAAGAAGCCAGGGTGGCTATCTAAAGAACTTTTAACTGAGTTAAGATTTAAAAAGGATGTGTACAAAAAATGGAAAAGGGGGGAAACCACCAAAGAGGAATTCAAACAAATAGCCAGCACATGTAGACACAAAGTCAGAAAAGCTAAAGCACAGAATGAACTCAGGCTTGCTAGAGAGGTTAAAAGCAACAAAAAAGGCTTTTACGGGTATGTCCGTAGCAAAAGGAAGAACAAAGAAACAGTGGGGTCACTCAGAGGAGAAGATGGTGAAATGCAAACAGGGGACACAGAAAGGGCTGAACTCCTCAATGCCTTCTGTCAGGGAACTGACATCGGAGACCAGCAGAAAGAGAAGTCGCCCCGATAGTGCAGGAGAGGGAACCAGCAAGGAGAGAGAGAGGGTTTCCGAGGGGGAAGGGAATCAAGGGGACACCAAGAAGGAAGGAAGGAATGAGAGCACTTTGGAGGGAAGGCTCAGGGACTCTTCCAGTGAGATCAGCGGGGAGAGTGCCGGACCACCACTGGTCAAGCCTACTCTGCGCAGAAGGCTTCCGCGCAGAGAGGCTAGGCGGAGACTGGCTGTCAAGGAATTCTTATGTTGGAAAAAATTTAGGAAACACCCACTAACGGATTCTGCCAGCGACTGAAGCAGACGCACAGGAGTGCGCTTCAGTTAGGGAAAGGTTTAAACAACAAGCAGTTTAGGGAAGTCGGTGACTTACACACAAGCAACTACAATTCCCAGTACACCTTCTTTGCCTCAGTCTTCTCCGATAAAGAAAACAATGCCAGACCTGAAGAATTTGAAGCAAATGATTCAGCAGAGGAAACACAGCCCAGAATAACTAAGGAGATAGTACAAGAATACTTGGCTAGTTTAGATGTATTCAAGTCTCTAAAAACCTTAATGAACAACATTATGCGAGAAGGCAAGATCCCAAAGTCATGGCAGGAAGCAAACATTACGCTAATCCACAAACAACGTAGAGAGAGAATCATAGAATCATAGAGTTGGAAGAGACCACAAGGGCCATCGAGTCCAACCCCCTGCCAAGCAGGAAACACCATCAGAGCACTCCTGACATATGGTTGTCAAGCCTCTGCTTAAAGACCTCCAAAGAAGGAGACTCCACCACACTCCTTGGCAGCAAATTCCACTGTCGAACAGCTCTTACT
Organism: Podarcis bocagei; assembly: GCF_964188305.1. Classification (NCBI taxonomy): domain Eukaryota; kingdom Metazoa; phylum Chordata; class Lepidosauria; order Squamata; family Lacertidae; genus Podarcis; species Podarcis bocagei. The sequence continues at coordinate 1,172,490 of NC_138141.1, read as the reverse complement.
GTCAGGAAGTTCTTCCTAAGGTTTAGGTGGAATCTTCTTTCTTGTAGTTTGGATCCATTGCTCCGTGTCCGCTTCTCTGGAGCAGCAGAAAACAACCTTTCTCCCTCCTCTATAACATCCTTTTATATATTTGAACATGGCTATCATATCACCCCTTAACCTCCTCTTCTCCAGGCTAAACATGCAATTACAGTAAGCAATTACAGACCCATTTCATTGCTGAACAATGATTAAAAACTGTTTGTGGGTATCCTAGCAAGCAGACTGAAAATAGCGTTACAGGATATCATAAACCAACATAAACCAGGATTTCTACGAAACAGACATATAAAAACAAATACGAGAGTGGTAATTGATTTATTGGAATATTTGGAGCTAAGGCCAAGCAAAAGAGCAGCGTTTATGTTAATAGACGCCGAGAAGGCTTTCGATAATTCATCAAGCGCATTTCTAGAGTACTGGAATCAGCATCATTGGGGGTATACTACTGCACAGGTATAAAAGCAATATATGAGAAGCAGCAAGCTAGTTTAATAATTAGCAGTGTCAAGACCAAATGTTTTTCAGTGGAAAAGGGCACCAGACAAGGGTGCCCTCTCTCACCTCTGCTTTTTATACTGACATTAGAGATGTTGATTTCAGAAATAAGAGAAGATAAAGAGATCAAAGGAATTAAGTAGGTAACAGCTTAATAAGAACAGCTTAATAAGAAAGTGGATACTGCAACTAATAAAATTGTTTTAAATACAGAAAGTATAAATAACTTGGGACAAAAGGTGAACACCAATACAGAATCCATTCAGAAATTGATACAGGAATCTACTTTGACACGGCAGACTGCGGAGGAAGCTAGGGAGAAGGCAGCTGCAGCTGATTGTAAAGTAACTCAATTGGAGAAAGAGGTAGTTCCAACCCTTCAGAGGCAACTTGACGAACACAAGGTGACGCTTGCTATGATTGAACTTAAAGAAAAACAGACAAATTTGAGGATTAGAGCCATACCAGAATTGGAGAAGGAAAGTTTGATAGATTTTCTTACACAGGAATTTGCTGATTTTTGGGAATTGGACTTGGGCCAAGAAGAGTTTAGAATTGTGAGGGCATTTAGACTTGGAAGAGGAGGGAAGAAAGAGAAGAATAGAACAAGAGATTGTTTGATTTCCCTCCGGACCAAAGAAGAGAGAGACAAAATTTTGGGTTGGCACTACCAGAAGAATCTAGAAATACATCAGTCAAGAGTGGAAATTTTTAAAGACGTTCCAAAATACCTTTTGGATCTCAGATTCAACTACGGAGATATTGTTGCTCTGCTGAGAAGGAATAAAATCATCTTCCCCCAAGGCCTATCTTTCAGTTTCAAAGGAAGGAAAATAAAAATAAGATCAGTAGAAGATAAAGTAAAGTTTTTGATTAAATACGAAGATCTGCAGAAGGGAATTGGAAAAGAGCCAACAGCATTGGATAGAAGATCACCAGATAGAGGACCAGAGCAAAGAGCATCGGACAGAAGATCACCAAACAGGGGAACATTGGATATATCGACATTATCCTTTGGATTGGACCTCCCAGTGAACGTGTCACCACCACTACCAACAGAAGAGGAGCAAGCATTGGGTGCAGTTGGGGGGGTACCAGAGTAACTACATGATGGCGTTGCAGTTCTTGAGCTGGAATGTGAATGGACTGAACTCCCCCGAGAAAAGGCGGAGAGTATTTCATTTATTGAAAAAAGAGCATTTGGACTTGATTTGTTTACAAGAAACACATGTGATAAGGCTACATAGGAAGATATTGAGTAATAAAAGATTAGGCCAAGAGAGACGAGCAATATTAATGTTTGTAGATGCCGAAAAGGCATTCGACAACATATCATGGGATTTCATGCTGAAAAATTTGGAAAATATGGAGATCGGGGATGATTTTTACAACGGAATAAAGGCGATATACACCGAACAAAGAGCGAAGCTGATAGTGAACAACGTGATAACAGAAGAAATTGAAATATCAAAAGGGACTAGACAGGGCTGCCCGCTCTCACCCCTGCTGTTCATATTGGTCCTAGAAATCCTTCTGAATTCAATTAGGAAAAATGAAAGGCTAAAAGGGGTGAAGGTAGGCCAAAATGAATACAAAACTAAAGCTTTCGCTGATGATTTGATTATTACGGTGGAAGACCCGATGACCAGCGTAAAGGAAGTGTTAGAGGAAATTGGTAAATTTGGGGAAGTGGCAGGCTTCACATTAAATAGGAAAAAAACTAAAATTCTAACTAAAAATATGGAGCAATCAATGATTGAAGAGTTCCAACAACAAATGGGAATTGAAGTTGTTAAAAAGGTTAAATATCTCGGAATTTGGATTACACCAAAAAATATTGATCTGTACCAGAATAATTATGTTATGATATGGAAAGGAATTAAGAAGGACCTGGAAGGATGGGGAAGGTTAAAACTATCCTTTTGGGGTAGAATAGCAATGATCAAGATGAACGTGCTACCCAAATTACTATTTTTATTTCAGACGATCCCAATATTAAGAGGAGCTAAAAATTTTAAGGAGTGGCAGAGATCGATTTCAAGATATATCTGGGAGGGCAAAAAACCGAGAATTAAATATAAACTAACGGATGCAAAAGAGAGAGGACGATTTGCCCTGCCAGACTTGAAGTTGTATTACGAGGCATCATGTCTTTGCTGGGTAAGAGATTGGATAAAGCTCAAAAACACGAAATTATTGGACTTAGAGGGATTCGACAATAGGTTCGGGTGGTACGCTTATTTATGGCAGGAGGGTAAAAAAGGTCATCAATCTTTTGGAAATCATATATTCCGGAAATCGCTAATCGAAGTATGGATCAGATATAAAAATATATTAGAAAGGGGGGTACCACATTGGCTATCCCCTTTAGAGATGATGGGAATTAAGCAACTCAATTTGAGAAGTAACTGGGCCACATATGGAGACCTGGTATTCAAAGAAGGGGACAAATGGACAGTTAAACCATATGAACAAGTGAAAGAACATGTACGGGACTGGTTGCACTATTGGCAGATAAGTAATTTGTTTAAAAAGGAGGTGAAAGAAAAAGGGTATGAGGAAAAGGATTCGAAGCTCCAAACAGAAATTGTTAATAATGATCGTAAAATCATATCAAAAATGTATAAAATCCTACTAGAATGGCATACGATGGATGAGGAGGTGAAAGAGGTAATGATCCACTGGGCCAGAGATCTAGGGTACAGTATAGAGCTGGAAGAGTGGCAAAAGATATGGAATCAAAATCTGAAATTCACAGCATGCATAACACTAAAAGAAAATGCCATGAAGATGGTATATAGATGGTACTTAACACCGGTTAAATTGGCCAAAATGTATAAGATCTGTAACAAATGCTGGAGGTGTAGAGAGAAAGAGGGCACGTTTATGCATATGTGGTGGGAATGCGAGAAAGTGAAGGGTTTCTGGGGAAAAATATATGATGAAGTAAGGAAAATGCTACAATATAGCTTTGTTAAGAAACCAGAGACCTTTCTACTAGGGATAACCAGAAGGGAAATTAAAAGGAAGGATTTCAAACTTTTCCAATATGCAATAACTGCCGCGAGGACGCTGATAGCTCAAAGGTGGAAACAAGAACAAGTACCGACTCTGGACGAATGGAGAAATAAACTAATTGATTATGCGGAATTAGACAAACTAATGGGGAAAATTAGACTTCAAAGAGACCATAAGTTTTTGGAGGATTGGGGAAAATTTAGAGAGTATTTGAAAACTATATGTGAGGAGAATACAACGCTAGTGTGTTTTAAAGAGGCTTTGTGAAAAGTGAGGAACATCGCAAAAATGTAAATAAGAATATAAAGAAATTACTTAAAGGTGATACTATATATTAAGAAATGTGTAAATAGGAGAATTATTATGGATGACTGTCAGAGGAGTGGAGGGAGGTTCAACAAACTAAAATACGTGATGTGGAAAATGGAAAGATGGAAGTTTTTATAGAAAATGTAATAAAAAATATTTGCAAAAAAAAAAAAGATTAGGCCAAGAATTTAGTTCATCGGATAAAGTTAAAAAAAGAGGAGTGGTGCTCTATGCAAAGGAGAGCCTATCACCAAAATTCATATTTAAAGATGATCAAGGAAGATTTGTTGCAATTGAAGTGTTTTCAGAGATACTTCAAACAACTTTATACACAGGAGAAGCAAAAAGAAATGGATATTGATCGATTTTTAAAAATGAATGGACTACGTAACATCTCTCAGGAAAAACAGTTAATGTTGAAGTATAAGATAACGAACGGATCAGGAGGTGGAAGGGGCCATCCAAAACATGCAATTAGGCAAATCTCCAGGACCAGATGGTTTGACTTCAAGATATTACAGATCTTTGAAAGAATGGTTAATACAACCATTGAAGGAAGTCTGCAATGAAATATTGGAAGAAAGACAGGCACCAGAGTCGTGGAAGGAAGCTTATATTACTCTTATACCGAAAACAGAGAATGGAAAGACACAGCTCAAGAACTACCGGCCTATATCGCTGCTTAATGTGGATTACAAAATCTTCGCAGATATTTTGGCTAAAAGATTAAAAAAAGGTGTTAGCAGAAGAAATTCATACAGACCAAGCGGGCTTTCTCCCGGGCAGACATTTGTCTGACAATACGAGGAATATAATTAATATTCTAGAAAAACTACAAGTGAATATTAATACTAAAGCAGTCTTGATATTTGTGGATGCAGAGAAATCCTTTGACAATATTTCTTGGAGTTTTATGAAGAAGAATCTACAGGGGATGGGGGTAGGACAAGGTTTTGAAAATGGTATAGGTGCAATTTATTCAGAACAAAAGGCAAAATTAATTGTGAATAATGTGATGACAGAAGAGTTTAAGATTGAAAAAGGGACACGATAAGGTTGCCCAATTTCTCCATTGCTTTTTATATCGGTCCTCGAGGTTTTGCTAAACATGATTAGAAAGGACCAAGAGGTTAAAGGTATACAGGTGGGAGCTAAACAGTACAAATTGAAAGCATTTGCTGATGATTTAGTATTGACTTTACAGGAGCCAGAACCTAGTACTAAAAGGGTATTGGAACTGATTCAAGAATTTGGACAGGTTGCAGGTTTCAAGTTGAATAAGATGAAAACCAAGGTTCTAGAGAAAAATTTAACTATGAATGAGAGAGAGAAGTTTCAGGAGGAGACAGGACTAACATTGGTTAAAAAAGTGAAATACTTAGGGGTTAACATGACTGCTAAAAATGTGAATTTATTCAACAATAATTATGAAAAATGTTGGACTGAAGTGAAAAAGGATTTAGAAGTATGGACAAATTTGAAGTTATCATTGTTAGGCCAAATTGCTGTGATAAAAATGAATGTGCTGCCAAGGATGTTATTTTTGTTCCAAACATTGCAAATTTTGGATAAGATGGATTGTTTCAAGAAATGGCAGAAGGATATTTCTAGAGTTGTCTGGCAGGGCAAGAAGCCTCGAATAAAATTTAAGATATTAACAGATGCTAAAGAAAGAGGTGGATTTGCCCTGCCAGACCTTAAACTTTATTATGAATCATCTGCTTTTTGCTGGCTGAGAGAATGGCTGCTTCTTGAAAATACTGAAGTGTTGGATTTAGAAGGTTTTAACAATGTATTTGGTTGGCATGCATGTTTGTGGTACGATAAGGTAAAAGTACATAAAGCATTTAAAAATCATATTGTTAGAAAAGCATTGTTTAATGTTTGGATAAGATATAAGGATCTGTTAGAAAAGAAAACCCCAAGATGGTTGTCACCAATGGAAGCGAAGGCACAGAAAAAACTCAATATGGAGGCCAAATGGCCGAAATATTGGGAAATTCTGGTGCAAGATGGAGACAGAATAAAATTGCAGAGCTTTGAAAAATTGAACAACAAAGTGCGAGATTGGCTCCATTATTATCAAATAATGGAGGCATACAAATTGGACAAAAAAGTTGGTTTCCAGGTGGAAAAATCAAAATTGGAAACAGAATTGTTAGATCCAAAAACCAAGAATTTGTCAAGAATGTATAACTTGCTGTTGAAATGGAACACTCAGGATGAAACGGTGAAATCAGCTATGATTAAATGGGCACAAGATGTTGGACATAACATAATGATGGCTGTAATGGGAATTGGGGTTGCTTGTGCGTAAACCGCAAACTGCTCCAAGCTAGCTGTGTAGCTAAAACTTTCCCCGGTTGACAGCCCTTGAAACGCGACTGTCTTAGTCACTGGCAGAATCCGTCAGTGGGCGGGACCTAAATTTGCACCAACATAGGAGTTGTTTGACTCCAAGTCTCCGCCTAGATTCCCTGCGTGGAAGCCTTCCGCGCAGCGTGGGCGTGCCAAGCGGAGGTCCTGTGCTCTCTCCGCTGATTTCACTGGAAGGGTCTCTGAGCATCCCCTCCGCCTTGCTCTCGGCTTCCCCTTTCTCCCTGGTGTCCCCTGGATTTCTTTCCCCCGTGGGAACCCTCTCTCTCTCCTTGCTAGTTCCCTCCCCTGCATCACTGGAGCGACTTTCCTCTCCTCTTCCCTCTGATGGCAGTTCCCTGATAATGGCTGACTGGGAACGGTTATGGACTACAGGTATGAAATTTACGGCATGTAATGCCTTAAGAGAAAATTTAATGAAAATGATTTATAGGTGGTACATGACACCAGTTAAGCTTGAAAAAATCTACCATTTGCCCGATAATAAATGTTGGAAATGTAATGAGACTGAAGGTACATTCTTTCACCTTTGGTGGACGTGCCCAAGGATTAAGACATTCTGGGAGATGATTTATAATGAAATGAAAAAGGTATTTAAATATACCTTCCTTAAGAAACCAGAGGCCTTTCTCCTGGGCATGGTTGGCCAATTGGTGTTAAAGGAGAGAACTTTTTTTATGTATGCAACAACAGCAGCAAGAATATTCATCGTGAAATATTGGAAGACACAAGATTTACCCACCAGGGAAGAATGGTAGATGAAGTTGATGGACTATATGGAATTGGCGGAAATGACTGGCAGAATCCGAGACCAGGGAGAAGAGTCGTGGAAGAAGACTGGAAAAAGTTTAAAGATTATTTACAGAAATACTGTAAAATTAATGAATGTTAGAAAATTTTTGGAATGAAGTTATATGGCTTTAAGTAGAAATGTTATAAGGAATTAAGTATAAATAGATTAATAGAGTATTAAAGGGAAAAATAAGGTTAGAATGTGTTAAGACAATTATAGGATAGAAAACAGAGGAAGATGGAAAGGAATTGCTGAAACAATTAACAGAAGTGGAATACAAAAAGGGAGGTGTGAGGAGGTCGAGGAAATAAGGGAAAGAAAGATAAGATGTTGAAATTGGATTGTGTTATAAATGGTTTTTGTTTTGTTTTGTTTCTTTTTTGTATTGTATGTTTTTTTCTTTTTTGGTGTTTTGTAGTGTTATGTTTAATTTGTTGGAAAATTAATAAATATTAATTTTTTTTAAAGGAATTAAGTAGGTAAAGAGGTTTTTAAAATCACAGCCTTCGCGGATGACATTATTTTAACATTGGAAGAACAGAAACAAGCATCACTAAAGCGACAGAGATAATAAATCATTTTGGTAAGGTGTCTGATTTTAAGATGAATAGGGTAAAGAATGGAGGAAAGATATAATGAGATTCATTTGGCAAGGCAAGAAACCTCAGATAAAATATAAGCTTTTGACAAATTAAATAGAGAGGGGAGGGCTAGCACTGCCAAATTTAAAATTATACTACAAGGCAGAATGTTTAATATGGGTAAAAGATTGGATTATACTGGAGAAAACTAACATCTTAGATCTTAAAATTATATGCTGGGGGGAGGTGTTTGTTCACCCCAGAACATTGGTATCACTTTAACCTACTGCGTTCCATCATACCTCTCCTCCCTTTCGACTGTTGCCCATAGGCTGGCCTTCACCAAAGCGAGGTTTAACGTTTTTCCCTCCAATGTCCTGAGACATAGATTCTCAAAGGGCCAAGCTTCCGCCATGTGCGAATGTGATAAGGAGATGCCGGAGTCGCTTCAGCACATTATGTTCACTTGCCCCTTATTCAATGTGCCACGGGCAAATTTGTTGGGATCAATCATACAGAAACTAGAGGGTACCCCACCAAAATTCCACCTTGCCCAAATCTTGCAGGATAAGGATACCCATACGACCCTGAAAGTGGCTAGGTTCCTGGTCGCTGTCCTTACCCAAAAGCGTTGCCAAGGAGCACCACAAGCTAATTAAGGCGTAGTATGCCATTCCACCTCATAGTATTCTATTGTTATAGTAGTTTTTTAGCGGCTGTTTTTTCCCACGTGCACAAGCTGTTATTTATGTCTTGTTTTTATCTGTATGGGCCTACGGCCGTAATAAAATTATTATTATTATTATTATTATAAAAGTTTTAACAGATATGGATGGCATGCCTATCTCAATTACGAGAAGGCAAAAGTCCATAAAGATTTTACAAATCATTTACTCAGGAATGCATTATATAAAGTCTGGAACAAATATAAATTGCAACTGGAACCACAAACCCACTGGTGGCTTTCGCCGCTGTAGGCGCATGCTGTGAAAAAACTTAATATGAGAACAAACTGGGCATCATATAGACTACTACTGGAGGAAGATCAAGGAAAACTCAGACTAAAACACTATGAGGAGATACAACAATATGTGTCTTATAGATGGCAATACCTGCAAGTGAGAAGTGTATTTAATCAGATCTAAAAAAAGGTTTTGTGAAAGAGGATTCTAAATTGAGCACCACAATATTACAAAATAATAAGAAAATATTGTCTAAAACATATAATCTTTTATTTGATTGGGAACTGATGGATTAAGAAGTGAAAGAAACTATGATCAAATGGGCTAAAGACGTCGGGCATACGATATACTTAGAGCAATGGGAGAAATTCTGGTGAGAGGATATAATATTTACTGCCTCTTATACAATTAAAGAAAATTTGGTTAAAATGTTCCACAGGTGGTATTTAACACCAGTTAAGCTGGCCAAAATCTATAAATTGAAATCCATCCTCTGTTGGAAATGTGGCAAAGAAGCAGGAACAACAATACACATGTAGTGCATTTGTGAGGAGATTAAGAAATTTTGGGAAATAATACATCAGGAATTAAAGAAAAGGTTGAAAATCCCAGTTGTTAAAAAACCAGATGCATATCTCCTGGGCTTGATAGGGAAAGATAAACCACAAGTGGAAAAAAGATTTTTTTCTATATGCAACTACGGCAGCCAGGGTAGTGATTGCTTCTAAATGGAAATTTCATTTCTTGCCCTCAAGAGAGTGGATTTTCAAATTAAATGAATATTTAGAACTGGCAAAGCTAACCTCAATCATAAGATATCAGTCAAATCAACTTCCTGGCATGGTCGGGGGAAATGCTCTGTTGCAGTAAGAGCGCTCTCAGTCACGGGTACGGGCTAAAAGCACGGGGAAGTGAGGGCGACGCGAACCCTGAAGAGGTCTGAGACTGAAGAAAATAGATCCAAGCAGCGCATAAAGGGGTTTTCTGCCGTTCCAGCACAAAAAAGTGGAGGAAGGTGGAAGAACCTCAGCGCAGAAAGATCGCACACCCGACCGTGAGACGCACCTTTGACCCGAATGAGAAAGCACCAGGCTGCTGCAAACTAAAACTGTAAAATCAAGAGTACTCCTGAAGAAAGAAATTAATAACGTTGGCTTAAAATAAAAGTACGGAATAATTTAAGATTATAAAGGACAGTAAAGCAAACTGAGAGGCGCTTCAGCGTTCTGAGACTTAACAAGTTGTGGAAAATAAGCCTTGTAAAGAGGCAGAAAATAAAAACAGAGACATACTGAACACCTGCTTCTACAGGAGGGTGCACTGTTGAGAGACAAAGCTGAAACAGGCCACAGGGTTCTGTCTTGGGCCCGGTCTTATTCAACATCTTTATCAACGACTTGGATGATGGACTCAAGGGCATCCTGATCAAATTTGCAATGACACCAAACTGGGAGGGGTGGCTAACACCCTAGAGGACAGGATCACACTTCAAAACGACCTTGACAAATTAGAGAACTGGGCCAAAACAAACAAGATGAATTTTAACAGGGAGAAATGTAAAGTATTGCACTTGGGCAAAAAAATTAGAGGCACAAATACAAGATGGGGGACACCTGGCTTGAAAAGGATCTAGGAGTCTTGGTTGACCACAAACTTGACATGAGCCAACAGTGTGACGTGGCAGCTAAAAAAGCCAATGCAATTCTGGGCTGCATCAATAGGAGTATAGCATCTAGATCAAGGGAAGTAATAGTGCCACTGTATTCTGCTCTGGTCAGACCTCACCTGGAGTACTGTGTCCAGTTCTGGGCACCACAGTTCAAGAAGGACACTGACAAACTGGAACGTGTCCAGAGGAGGGCAACCAAAATGGTCAAAGGCCTGGAAACGACACCTTATGAGGAACGGCTAAGGGAGCTGGGCATGTTTAGCCTGGAGAAGAGGAGGTTAAGGGGTGATATGATAGCCATGTTCAAATATATAAAAGGATGTCATATAGAGGAGGGAGAAAGGTTGTTTTCTGCTGCTCCAGAGAAGCGGAAACGGAGCAATGGATCCAAACTACAAGAAAGAAGATTCCACCTAAACCTTAGGAAGAACTTCCTAACAGTAAGAGCTGTTCGACAGTGGAATTTGCTGCCAAGGAGTGTGGTGGAGTCTCCTTCTTTGGAGGTCTTTAAGCAGAGGCTTGACAACCATATGTCAGGAGTGCTCTGGTGGTGTTTCCTGCTTGGCAGGGGGTTGGACTCGATGGCCCTTGCGGTCTATTGCAACTCTATGATTCTATGATTGATTCTAAGTATAGCTTTCATAACAGGCTTTTACATACAACAAAGTGCAATAAGGACAAGAAATAGAGAGCAAAAACTAGAATAAGGAAATAAATAGGAATAAATGAAAAATTATTAACAAAACAACCAAAAAATGAATTAGTAAGCCAAAAATTAAAAATACTACAAACTCGGGCATCAGCAATATTAAATAGTGATATCGGGGACAATATAAAATGGATGAAACAAAGGTCGTTTGAATTTGCAAATAAACCCGGAAAGATGGTAGCCTGGCAATTGAAAAAGAGACAAAAGGAAAAACTAATTGATAAAATAGTGGAAGAAGGGAGAACTTTAGATAACCCCGAGGAAGTTAAAAATGCTTTATAAAATATTATAACAGGCTATATAAAGTAGGAACTGAGACAGAGGATGAAATAAGAGTATTTATGTGGAAAGGACATACCTAAAATTAAGAAAGAAAAGCTCCAAGACCTAAACTCTCCAATAACCATGACAGAGCTACATCAAGCGATAAGTAAGATGAAATTAGGAAAATCCCCGGGCCCGGACGGTCTTACCACAGTACATTACAAAAAATTAGAGGAATCACTATTATCACCTATGATGATACTCTTAAATAGAATACTAGAAGACGGGAAGATTCCCACTACCTGGAAGCAGGCTCATATAGTGGTAATCCCGAAACAAGGACGAAATAAGGAGTTCATAAACAATTATAGACCAATATCACTACTCAATAATGACTACAAGATTTGTGCACAAATATTGGCAACAAGATTAAAGACAGTTTTGCAGGATTGTATAAACAAAGAGCAGGAAGGATTCTTGCCAGGCAGGAAAATGAGCCATAATACAAGAACAGTGATCGATATGATCGAGTATTTAGACATGAAACCGAATGAGAAGGTAGCTTTTGTATTTGTGGACGCGGAAAAGGCGTTTGATAAAGTTTCATGGAAATTTCTAAAAATAATATTAGACCAGATGGACATGGGAGACCAAATTCAAGAGGGTTAAAAACAATCTATGAATAACAAGAAGCAAATATAATAATAAATAATGACATGACTGATTATTTTAAAATACAGAAGGGCACCAGACAAGGGTGCCCGATTTCACCACTATTATTCATTTTGGTTTTAGAAATACTAAATCAAGAAATCAGACTAGACCAAGAAATAAATGGAATATCCTTAGGGGAGAAAATATATAAAATAAGGGCATTTGCAGATGACATAATGCTAATGGTGGAAAACCCAAAGGAAAACATAGCAAAGGCTCTAGAAAAAATGGAAAACTTCGGAAAGGTGTCAGGTTTTGCTTTGAATAAAGAAAAAACGAAATTAATGGTAAAAACATGGGAGAACAAGAGAAAAAGGAACTGGTAGAAAAATTTGGATTACAAATTGTAAAAAAAAAGTGAAATATTTAGGAATTCAAATAACAATGAAAAACACTCTGGGGTAGAATTTTGGCTATTAAAATGAATATCTTACCAAAATTCCTGTTCCTTTTTCAAATGATCCCCATAACAGGTAAAGATGATTGTTTATATGGCAAGGCAAAAAGCCACGGATCAAACATAAATTATTAACTGACATAAAAGAGTGGGGTGGCTTTGGACTCCCAGACCTGAGAATATACTATGATGTGACATGCTTTAGTTGGATCAGATACTGGATTACATTAGATAACAATTACATTTTAGACTTGGAGGGATGGAACAACAGATATGGTTGGCATGCCTATCTAATTTACAACAAAGTGGCGGTGCATAAAGCATTTCTAAGTCATGTAATTAGAAATTCGTTATATAAGGTCTGGGTGAGACATAGAATGTTGTTAGAACCGAAAAACCCCATGGTGAGTTTCACCACTAGAAGTAATATCGGTTAAAAAGAAAAATACGATAGGAAGATGGGCGACATACCAGCAGGTTCTAAAGGAGGAACAGGGCCAATTAAATTAAGACCATACAAAGAGGTGACCCAATACTGCACCACGTGGTTACAATATCATCAAATTGCCCAAATATTTAATCAGGATAAAGCAATAGGATTTGAAAAAGAAGAATCAAAATTACAAAAAGTATTACTACAAAACTCAAAAAAATAATATATCCAAAATGTATAATTTTTTATTAGAATGGGAGTTAAAGGATGAAGAAATAAAAGAAGTTATGACTAAATGGGCATGCGATATAGGTTATGCAATTTGGCTGGAACAATGGGAGAAATTATGGAAATGTGATATTAAATTTACAGCATGTTATACAATCAGAGAAAATCTGATGAAAATGGTGTACCAATGGTACCTAACTCCGGTAAAATTGGCAAAAAATTACAAATTAAAATCAAATACCTGTTGGAGATACAAGAAAGAAATAGGAACAATGTTTCATATGTGGTGGGAATGCCGACCTATTAAACAATTTTGGAAATAAATATATGAAGAAATCAAAAAGATGTTTAAAATATCTTTCAGTAAAAAACCGGAGGCATTCCTTTTAAGTATAATTGTTTGTGAACGATATACCTGACAACCAAAGGAAATTATTCCTTTATGCAATGACAGCTGCCAGGATGCTTATAGCAAAAAATTGGAAAGGGAAAAAAATTCCATCAGTAAAAGAATGGCAAACTAAATTTTGTGAATATATAAACCTGGCAAGACTCACAGCATTCATAAGAGGACAATCGGACCGGAAATTATTAAAAGAATGGGAATGCGCTGAAGAGTATATGAAAAAACATTTTTCTGGAGTAAGCATATCGGTATGTAATGAATGATGCTTTGCAGGGTTAAAGAAAAAGAAAAATGATGTAAAAAGTATATAGAGGTAATCTACATTAGACACAACAATTTAGAAAGAGTAAAATTTTTGAGGTCTTAGTACAAAGAAAGTCAATATGTGTATATATTTGTAGATGTGTGCTTTTTTCTTGCTTTTTTCTTGCTTTTTTTTCTTTCTCTTTTTTGTGTTTTGTTTTTCTTTCTTGTTTGCATAGTTTTATTTTGGACTGAATGTAATTTTTGTTGTAATTTTGCATTGAAAATAAAAAAAATAAAAAAGATATCAGTCAAATCAAAAATTAGAAAAGGAATTGAAATGTTCCGAAGATTATATGTTAAAATATTGCTCTAAGAAAGATATGCTCATATGCCTAGAATAAAAATGTAAAGTGTATCTATGATTTGTAAAAGAGAAGAGATAAAAGAAATACAAAGAATGATACTTTTGGAGAATGTAAAGATACAGGTGGCGGAGGGAAGCTGCAGGTGGTGGTGGGGAGAGTATTATATGATAAGTATGTAATATTTGCTTTCAGTATTTTTTGATTGTATTCAATCTAATTTTCTTTCTTTTTTGCTGTTGTTGGGCTTTTTTCTGTACTACTTATTTAAACAAAATAAATAAAATTTAAAAACAACTTTTAACTTGTGACTTGTGAATAATAATAATAGTTTTCTTACTTTATATCAACCAAATAACATAGATATTGCAAAAGTAATACCATTTTACATCATATGGTATTATAATGTAAAGTTATCATTGTGGAACAAAGGAGTATGATATTGTTTCTCCATTTCATTTAGGCCTATCTGTGTATTTATGTAACTTAATTAACATAAAAAATCCTGTCAACTCACATAAAAATGTCATTTTCTTTGCTGAAACCTTTTATTAAGAAATAATAAATTAAATATTGGATTTTCTGAGAAAGAATTCATTACAAGGTGTAGTGCGTGAGGAATTGAATGGGGGGGGGACTGGAGGAGAGGCAGAAATAAGAGCTAATTTGTCCGTGGCTGGGGGGGTCACAATCTGGACGGTTCTGCCAGGGCGCAAGATCACCCATCTACGGCTCTGCCTATGGCACAAAGGTGGAATTCACATCCAGGTTCCACCCACTTTTGTCTCTGAATCTGCCAACCAGCAGCATGTGCCTCCCAAAGGGAAAGGGGCCACTGAGCTGAGAAGGACTCACTGCCCCTGTGCTACGCCTTCTGTGACACTTAGGGCTCCTCCTTTTGGTGGTCACTGGGTACATTATGTCTCATTTGTTCTTTTGGAACTGGATTGCCCTCATGTAAAACTAATTTGTCCCCAGGTATTTTAATAAAATAAAATAATTTCCAGCAATCCTGGTGCTTTTATGGAAGGATGCTGCTGTGCTAGTCTGAAAATACAGGAAGCATCCCATAATCAGGACCGCTAGGTAGAAGACTTAACAGGAAGGCTTAAAAGTGCTACAACTTCAGTTGTATGAATGACCGATTCATGAATGACTGAGGGTTTATCATCAGGATGGTGAAAGAGGAAATACATCACAAAAAAGAGGACGAAACGATCTGCATAAACTTTGCACATGCCACATGACTTCCATAGATGTAAACATAGAAATAATTACTGTATTTTAAATTGTATAGTACATCTACATCTTCGCATAACAGGAAATACCATGTGCAGGTGACCCGTGTGTTTGCTCAGTCGATAA
Organism: Podarcis bocagei; assembly: GCF_964188305.1. NCBI lineage: Eukaryota > Metazoa > Chordata > Lepidosauria > Squamata > Lacertidae > Podarcis > Podarcis bocagei. Next base: position 1,157,121 of record NC_138141.1, on the reverse strand, counting down.
CACAAGCAATTTCATTGTAAAAACATCAACAATTGAAACAATCAAAAACAATCCCATATGTGAAAACCTATAAAAGCAAATCCAAATCCAATGAAGTTACAGACTAGGATAAAGACCACCACTTCAAGGACTTGTTGAAAGAGAGACGTCTCTAGCAGGCGCCACAAAGACGAGAGACGGCGCCCGTCGGATGTGAGCAAGAAACAAGAGGGGACTTTCCAAAGGAAGGCAGGTGCCATTACACTAAAGGCTCAGTTCCCACATCATACAGAACAGAACTCCTGAGAAGATGGTATTTGCAGGAGGCCCTTTCATGCAGATGGTAGGGATCAATGGAAGCAATGGGGGAATCTTTAAAGTAAACTACAGGGCCTAAAGTAACCTCTGCTCTCTCAGCCTTGACATGCTCCTCAGTGCCTCCGTGGAGCCTTGTAGGAATGGCAAAGCGGCAGCTTCCCAACCACCCAGTGCTGAGGTTTGGTAAATTGTAGCCTCTGATTAATTATACGACAATCTCATGAAAGCTTTTATACAACCTCTAATGAAATTGTCACTGTCTGCATTTCTTTGGATTTATTTTCCCTCTGACCTGGAACGTAAGCTATACAGCTGTAAATAAAATGTTTTAAGTGTGTTTTGAGTGCAATATACAATGTGACACTAGATGACGATGGTGAGTCTTATGGGAAATTCAATGTACAGTGGTACCTTGGTTTACACCACCATAATCTGTTCTGGAGGTCCAGTTGTAAACCAAAACAGGTTGTAACCCAAGGCACGCTTTCGCCAATAGGCCTCCCCCCCCCCCCAATTGGTTGCTGTCCAAAAATAAGGGACACACACTTCCGGGTTTGACTCTGGTTGTCAAAATGGTTGCAAACCAAGGTACCACTGTATTTTTAAAAACACTTTTTAAAAATCATTTTCAGAATGCACGAGAGCCAGGCAGGGGCCTTGGGGGGGGGGCCTCCGGGATGCCTGGCTGGAGTCGGGAGGGATGAGCGGCGCCTCAGGGGGAGAAGAGGGAGGACAGGACCGGAGCCCGCAGCGGGGCGGGAGTGAAATACTGCCTCCCGTCCTTCTGCCCCGGAGCAGGAAGCAGTGGCGTAGCGTGGGTTGTCAGCACCCGGGGCAAGGCAAGTAATTTGCGCCCCCTAACCCGTGGATTTGCGCCCCCTAACCCCCAGATGTTGCGCCCGGTGCGGCCGGCCCCCCCTGCACCCCCCACGCTACGCCACTGGCAGGAAGAAGCGAGGGCTCCGCAGGGCGCCGCCTCCTGCTTGCCGATCTAGATTCGGCGTGACGAACTCGCTGACCCCCCGGGCGGCCCTGCGTGTGGGGGAGGGGTTGCCCGCGGAGCTCACGCGGACCGGCGCCCCGCTCCGCAGCCCGAGGCCTGCCCGGCCCGCTCTGCCCCGGCGTCGGGCTCCGCCTCCTCTCACGAGGGAAAAAGATCCGCCTTTGTGGCGGGGGGAGGGGCCCCCATATCCCCCGGCGACGCGCACGTGCACACACGGCGCGACGGGCTTGTGGCGCACGCTAGTCGCGCGGTATGAGTGACGCCATCGCGCCACCTCCGTCGCGGGGCCGATTCCGCGCGTGGTCGCTCACTGCGCAGGCGCAGACTTGGCTGCTCGAGGTGACGGGAGAGGGAGAGAAGCCTCCGCCGGCCACGGAGGACATTTTGCATCTGCTCCGAGGCAGCGAACTGGCCAGGAGGGTGGGATCCAACCCTCGCAAGGGAGCCTCCTCAGTCTGCTCTGGAGGGGGTCCCCGGGAAGGTTGCCTTGTGCTGAGGGAAGGAGCCGTTTAGCCTACATTGGATGCAACCCATGGTAGAAGAAGAAGAAGATAGGTTTGCACCCTCCTGAATCAATAAGGGAACCAGAGCTCAGCAAAAATCACAATGCCTGGGCCTTTCCTGTCCAGCTAGCGAACGAAAAGCCTGTGGGCCTCACCCCCTTCGTCTGGGAAGCAAGGCAGGCCCAGCCCAGTTGTCACAGCACATCTCTGACCTCTGCTTCCAGGATCAAGCCCGCATTTGGGAAGTTGGGAGGCCAGAGCTGGCAGCTTCCTGCCCTTGTATTCTTTGGCATAGTGAGAGGACCATTAAATGGATCTGGTGAGCAGCCCGTGGTGCGGAGGAGGATGTCATTTCTCCCCACAGCAACATTTTCCCAAATCCTTTTCAAGGAATCGTCTAGGCCAGGGCCTCTCCCATGAGTAACTGAGTTTTACATAGACAGTCCCAGTAAAAGAACAAAGACAACATCGACTATGTCTCATAAAGAGTTGTTGCATTAAAACCCCTGAGGAATATACTGGCGCTATAAATGCTCAAAAATGCAGTTTCCTCCTCCAAGATTCTAACCAAACACCTACAAAGGCACCTCTTCCTCCTCAGCCCAACCCCAGGGGGTGCAGGTGGTTTTGAATAGTACTTAGAACTATTCATTGAGCACTCGCCCACATTTGCTTGTGCAAATTGAGGTTACATTATATCTGGTCTTTATTGAGCATTCCTTATTTGTTTGCAGGGCGGTTACATGGCAACAAGCATTCATTCTGATTTGCTTGTGGAGTGTTTATAATGTTCTGCTGTTATCATTTGTTCATCCCACACTTTTCAGTGCTTATCCCTGTCACTTTCCTAACTGCAAAAGGTCTTTGTTTCTAAAAACCTCTTTAATTGCACAAACCTAAATTTACGGTATGTGTTTGAATCTCTTCCCCCAATTGGTGATAGTCTGAAGGCATCCCTGGTTGGCTGTGGTTCCATCTTGCTTGTTACTGGTAGTGCTTTTCTCCAGGGTTTCAGGCAGGAGTCTTTCCTGCTCTGCGTCAGCATAGGTCCATCCATGGTTATTTTAAAATTAACAACTAAGCTTTACTTTCAGCCAGCTTTTGCATTATAGCGCCTCTCCTTCCACACACCCAGCAAGGCTGTTCTACCCCATCATAGCAACTGACTCATGGGGCCTTTGCAATTTTGGGTTTCATTTTGAATACAGAGCCTTTTCAGCAGCCTGAACTGCTCTGCAGTTCAGACACAGATTTACAGGCTACTTTAGATGAACAGATGGGGGCCTGTGTTTTGAGAAGGTGTTTGCATCTCATGTCCATGAAAAGAAAGGGGCAGGGGGGCACCCAGCAAGGCCTGCTAGGCTCCGTTCTCCATGCAGTGCAGAAAAACATCTCACTTCCAAGAAAACCTAATGCCTCCCCCTCAAAGCGGAAAGCAACCTCCTCATATTTGCAGTCAGTGAAGGAGAAGGGCAAAACTGCTGGAAAGAATTCCTGCCCTGACACTTCAGGCTGTGCAGATCTTTCACTTCGTGCCAGGCCTAGCGTGGTGTTTGTGCCTGTGCTTGCTCCAGACTTTGCATCCTGGAGCTGAGCTTTCCTCACGTTACTCCCACTTAAACAAACTCTCAAACTGCCTTCTGTCTGAGACTGTAATGGGAAACTCAAAAGACAATAGGCAGTTCTTGCCACCTGGAAACACTTATGTGGCCAGCCTTCTCCACTTTACTTCTTAATGCACTCTGCACGTACTTAGAGAGCATGTAGCATAGAATCATAGAATTGTAGAGTTGGAAGGGACCCCAAGGGTCATCGTCCAACCCACTGCAATGCAGGAGTCTCAGCTAAAGCATCCGTGACAGATGGCCATCCAAGCTCTGCTTAAAAACCTCCAAGGAAAGTGTAATACTAACAGTATTTAGTTTACTAGTCCTTTGCTGTGCAAAAGCTATCTGACTTACAAAGCTTCAAAAACATCAGGGATAGCACAGAATAAAAACAAGCATAAACTACAATAAATCCTTTAGAAAGCTCCCAGAGCAGCAGGAGAGGAGGAGCTAGCGCAGAAGCTCATGAACCTCAGGGGAGAAGGACCATAACAGACTATTGGTCGAACTTCCAGATGTACACACAACAGTTGGGATGGGAAGGGAAGGCCATAGTAGCCATGTTCAAGGCAGGACTTAGCGATGAAATCTGGCATGAACTGGTGAAAATGCCGATGATGACCACCTTAGAATAAGTGGGGCAAGCTTCCCTCCAATTGGGCCTGCAGATGCGAGACAATGTGCATTGAGGACAAGTGAGACCCGGGAATGTCAGAGTTTATGCATCAGTAGAGGCAGCGAGCCACCAGCCCCATGAGGAAGAAGAACCCATGCAATTGGGGACTTTAAGAGGGATACGTTTCCCAGGATTTTTGCCAGCAGAGAAAGAGGCATCTCAAAGAGCATCTGTGCTTCACCTGTGGCTCGGCAGACCACATGGTACAGCATTGTGGGGTCAGGAAGAACTGGGGAGCCTTATCAGGGATGAGTGTGGCCCCAGGACAGGAACAAGCGCCGCCGGGAAACGACCTGCCCCAGCCTGTCCAGGAGGCCACGGGCTGGGAGGAAAAGCCTCTGGCCAGACCAGTCATCCCAGTCATTACGGTGAATGCCACGCTACGACTTCCAGGTAGGCGCAGCGAGCGGGTGTGCATACTCATAGATTCAGAAGCATCGGCAGATTTTATGGACATGGACCTAGTAGGGCAACTAGGGTTGGCCATACAAGACGGAGACCCCCTTGGATGTGAGGACTATAGACGGCCGCCCCTTGTTGTCGGGATGTGTCTCAGAGACCACGATACCAGTAGGCCTGGAGCTGCTGGGCTACCGAGAGACCATCGCGTTCCACATCACGAGACTGCCCACGTACCCCATGGTGTTGGGGATGACTTGGCTGTCCCAACATGACCCCATGATCTTGAGGGGGCAGAGGTCCTTGACTTTTTCTTTTTTAGAAAAAATATTTTTTATTAAATTTCCATTTAACAATCCAATCATGTCTCATTAATTAATCCAAATTATGCAAATACATATCATAAAGTCCAAATATTTTGCCGAATTTTTAAATTTTTTGTTGGGGGTACCCATGCTTCGAGCTCAGAAGGGTCCAATCCTCTCATATTTCTGCTGCTTTGATGCTCACAAGTCCCATCTTCCAATCTTCTTGTTGATAATCATTTTTCTTCTTAATAACCTCTGAGATATTTCCACAAGCGAGTTGAAGGAAACATTATAATAGTCCTGTGTGGGTTTTCACGCTAATCCAAAAGTCCTATTCAAGCGGCAGGCGCCATTTCGGCAGTTCCCATGAAATACAGTCTAAGCGTCTGCTCATTAACTTTCACAGACCAGTTGCTTCATTCCAGGGGAGTTCTTTCCAGGGGAGTTCTTGCCAAATCAGACGTAGAATTCAAATAAGATAACAGAACGTGGCTCACCTCCCCCTTTAACTGTAAATCTTGCAACAAAGTTTGTCTCATAATGGCGGTTCCCAATTAGAACTGCGTCATCCAAAAGCCTTTCATTTCATTTCCAGATCTTCCGCAAAACAAAGCCTTTAGTTAATAATTTTATTTCCACACAGTTTATTTTCCCATCTCACTTGCTATCAATCATGTGGCGGTTCTTCTTGGGGAGGGGTTGTTAGGTAAATCATATTGAAAAAGAGAAAAGTTCCCCCCCCCTTCCGATCCGTTTCAACATACCGACATAGCTGTGATTCTGTTCAGTCCAACCCGTCACTCAGCTTCTCAGTGGTCGATTTATTTAGCAATCAACACACCCTTTCCTTCGCTTGAAACATGTGCATTTACTCTTCTCCAATTATTTATCTTAAGCAATGCAACTAGGATCGCGGTCAGAAGCAGCGTCCAGGAGATCCAGAAACTCACTCGAGGGCTTTCCATCCAGTGCCCCCACCCCCTCCTTCTTTCGAACTCAGGGGTGATTTATTGGCAACCACGGACGAGGCAGCATCTTCCCACCCCCTGGGAAAATTAGGGAGGCTAATTTACTCCCATCATTAGCCTCTTAATTACCTCGTGTGAGCCAGAGAGATGGCTGAACTGCTGGACTCTCACTGGAGGGGGAGGAGACTGCAGTATCTAGTGTCTTGGAAGGGGTACAGGGAGGAGGAGAAATTGTGGGAGGACTTGGGGAACATACACGCCCCGAAGCTGCAGAGAGAATTTCACCCAGGCACCCTAGTAAACCCAAATGCAGAGGGTGGGTGGAGGAGGAGGAGGACTGGGATGAAGAAGAGGGTGAGGCAGATTGGGGAATGGAACCCAAGGAGAATCCACAGGGGAGTAGTTACTGGGAAGAGGATGAAGAGGAATGGTGGTGTCGCCGGAAATCACCCCCCCTCGTTAACACGTGTATTACACAAGCACCACACTCACACATACACGCATCTCCCCTTCCTGACCCCAGAGATGTCCCTTTAGAGGGCCATCCCTTAAAAGCCTTCCGTAAATAAGGAAGCGCTAGCCTGACAGCTTCCCGCTGTAGCACTCCGCATCGCCCTATCTTTATTGTGAGTAGACCGGCCGGCCGAACTCTGGGTCAATCGGCGGCCACCTCAGCCAATCAGCGTTATCGAACAGTGCCCCTTGCGGCAGCCACGCAGGTACTGCAGGCTACTGCCGCTCTCTTCCCTTGCTTTTGACAGCTCTCAATACAAAGTTTCCGAGTTCAATTGACCGTGACTGATTTAATCAAAATGTAGCAAGCTGCTTCCTGAAGGCGAAAGTGCTTTGAACTTCAAGGACAGTATTCTTCATAAATTCACTAAAAATCAGCCGTACCTCGGATTCTCACCGGACCACTTTTATTCTGCTTGATATTACGAGGACTATCAAAGGGGGGTGGTCTGATATCAAGCGGCCATAATCCTTTCACCGAGCAGTCACGTACTCTGCGCTCCCTCCAAGTAGACGTGACAACCTTGATAGCCATTGTGATGGGTTCAGACAGAAGGCTATCAAGGATACAATGAACTGCATATTTTAGTGTATTCAGCGCGGACTCTCACAAAGAACTGTGGCGACAGTTTTTTTCTCCTAAATAAAGACCAAGCCTATTGGCTGCTGTTTTGCTCTAATTGCTCTGGTTGGTGTCTTCCTTTGCCCAAGAGAACCCTCGGATTTTCCGGTAACAGTTTTTGGCGACCGTGCTCAGGGACACTTGGTTCTCCTGCAAAGGTGAGAGGGGAGATAGAGGGGATCGGGCGCCACCGGGCAACCTTAGCCCGAGGATCCTTTTTCTTCTCCCTGCCTGCTCTTTGTGGGCGGTAATCAACCGTCACCAGAAGCCCGACCAGAGAGAGCAAAGGCGAGGTACAGCCGGCTAAAGGAAAGGATCCCGGGATCCGCGGGGGACATCTTCAAACGTGAGTATGGTTTGAAGTAAAACACATTGGGAGGGGGGTGGAAAGGTAACGTCCCCACGACAGCCAGACTTTCCTTCTTTCATTTCTGACGTTGCCCCTCGGAGTCGGCCGGGAACGTTCTAGCTATATCCTTTTCTCCCCCGATGCTCCCCTTTCGGAAAGTGGCCAGGGAGGTCGGGAACTTTCCTGTCTGACGTTACCTCTCGGAGTCGTCTAGGAACCTCAAAAACCTTTCCCTTTCTCTCCCCACAAATTCTTACGCGGTGCTTGGCCGGGGAAATTGTGGTACCTTTTGCTGTTTTCCGACGTTACCTCTCGGAGTCGTCCAGGAACGTCTTGATCTCTCTGTCCCTTTTCTCCCCCGTTTTCCGTCTTGGAATTGAGTCCGGGAAAGCGCGGCTCTTTTGTTACTGTTTTCTCTGACGTCCCTCTCTCGGAGTCGTCCAGAGGCGTCCTTCAAAGCATTTCTCTCTCACTCTCTCCTGATTATGCAAACGAAGCCGCCCCTCCTGCCCGGCGACCTTTGTTAGGGATGACCCGGGTACGTGAGAACGCAAGGTCGTTTGTTTCCTTTCCAAACCTTCATTTTCTCGGACCCTGATCTGGCATTGCATTACGCAAGCGTCCAGTAGGGAGTTCCGAACTTAGTCTCAAAGGCTAGGCAGGAGGCTGTCGTGGAGGGTAGAAGGGGCGGTTCACGAGGTGGGGCCCCGCACTAGGACCAGTTGTGTAAACAGTACTGCAGTAAAATTCCAGGATCCGTGTTTGTGTACCGGGTGAAAAGAGAGACCCGTAGGTTTGAGGCTGATGTTTGAGGTTCATAGAGGATAAGTTGATCATGGTTCAGTAGCAGGCAAAGCTACGTTTAAATAGAGATAAAAGCAGAGGTACCTTAAAAAAAATTACTGAAAGAATACTATTTTTCTCTACCCCCCTCTTTTTGTGTTGTGTTTCTTGTTTTCTTCTCTTTGTCCGCCCATCTTTAAACTTTAGTGCACGCCGCTTGCGAATTACCCCTTTAAATTTACAGAGTAATGGGAGCCCACGCTTCTCAACACTCTGATTGGACTCCTCCTGGTGATAAAGCTTCTATGAAGCTTTCCCGCCCCGGAGAGGACTCCGATACCCCTCTACAATTCGTTCTGCATAGCTGGAAAGAATTAAGAGGGAGGAAGGGACTTTCAAAGTCTAAGCTGACGGACCTCTGCAATACCTCGTGGGTCGCTTTTACCCACCATCTAGACCCGGCCCAGAGATGGCCACCTCACGGCTCTTTTAACGTCGCAAAGATGCAGGCACTTAAGTCTTATCTAGCCGATGAGAAGCCCCGACAACTTTACTATCTGAATGCCTTTGCTGAAGCCCACGAACTATTCCAACAACAACAAGCTAGAATAGTCCGGCAAATGGCTGTCTTAAAAACAACTAGACCCCCCCCCCATATGACGAGATTAGAGCTCAGGAGGAGCAACTGGATAGGACCCTCGTCCCCTTCTACTACCCAGAGCCGCGAGCCCCCCCCATCGTCGGGATCTGGGGCGGGAGCTGGAGGAGGGGGCACGGGACCCAGGGAAGACACCGCAAACGCCACCCCAGCCCCTTCTCCGAACGCATCGGATACACAGCCGATAGTTACACAGCCGGCTAAGCCCCCTCCGAGTACGCCCGACTTAACCGAAGACCAGGTAGATCTAGACGTGGGACCCTTACTCAATGGACAACTTCTAAACGGAGGGAGAGAGGGGCCTGTCTCCAGTAGAACTCGAAACAAAGATAATCTGCCAAATGGAGAAATAGAGGGCGCTTTCCCCCTGCGAGCGTTACCCATACCTCCGGTGAGGGCAGGAGATCCACCCCGCATGGTCTTCACACACCAACCTTTCCTTACATCGGATTTAATGAATTGGTCCGACAAAATGCCTTCCTTGCGGGATGACCCCGATAAATGTCACCGCCAGGTGGCCACTATTTTCTCAACCCACAACCCCACGTGGGCAGATGTACACATGCTCCTGGGGGCCCTCTTTAACGAGGCGGAAAAACGGGAGATCCTAGCCAAGGCAGGGGAAGCCCTGACTCGAGAGGGCTATCAACCAAATCAACCTGCATCCATGGCTCCCCTAACCACCCAGACAATCCTTAACGACCCAGACTGGGACTATAATACAACTGACGGGGTATGGGGCTTAAAGATTTTCAAAAAGGCCATCTTAGATGGGATCAAGGCTGCTGGTCAGCGAACTGTAAACTGGACAAAAGTCCAAGCCGTCCTTCAAGGACCCGAGGAACACCCATCCGACTATTATTCCCGCCTGGTTTCTGCCATCAAAACCTGGGGCGGAATAGACCCAGAGAGTCCACAGCATGAAGTCATAGTTAAAGGCTTCTTCAAGGACCAAGCGTCAGCCGACATTAGGAAGGCTCTAAATGCACACCTTGGGTATGACGGAAAGACTATAACTGAAATTCTTTCCGTTGCTAAGTCAGTCTTTAATTCAAGAGATGAGCGGAGAAAGAAAGACCAAAAACCCGACTCTCCGCGAGTATTAGCCTATGCGGGAGCAGCCCCCCCCCTTACAAAGACAAGGGCAAACCAAGGGGGCCCGACTACCGAGACCCGCGCATTTGCTACAACTGTGAAGGGGTAGGGCACATAAGGAGATTCTGCCCCCTCCTAACTGAAATTACAAGATCCAAGTTCAGAGACTTAAAACCATATAGACCGGATTATCGGGAACCTGCTCAAGCTAAACCCAGGGAACCTAACCCCTCGTATGGACCCATTCAACCTACAACTCAGACGCCATATCGTGCAGGTCCTCCCCCACAACCAAGACCCAGAAATCCCACTCAAGACCGTCTAAATCCCTTTAACCCGGTCACCCACGCCGCAAATCCAGCTCATGAAATGGTAATGGACGAATACGCACAACATTGACAACCAGAAGCAGATCCCGCCTCTTTCTCTTTTCTTTGTCCCGTCTTGCAACTATCACCCTCCGATCCGATTTCCACAATGCAAATCGACGGGCAGTCCTACGATTGCCTTCTGGATACGGGAGCCACCTATTCGACTCTCACTAACAGCCATTTGAACCCCGGGGAAGAAACCAGAACCGTAATGGGACTGGATGGGATTCCTCGGAACTGCCCTCTTTCCAGACCGGCAAAAGTTTCAGTTGGACCTCTATCCGTCAAACATACTTTTCTATTGACATCTAGTCCCGTCAACCTCCTGGGGAGGGATCTGCTTTGCAAATTGAATGCCACCATACAATGCGGCCAAGAAGGGATTTATTTACACATGCCAGATGAATCCATTTTTAGTTTTCAAGGAGTCTTGCAAGAAGCCCATAATAACGTCATCGATCTTCCGTCTGAATTACTAAATAGTGTTTCCCCTTCCCTATGGGGAACCGAGTCTACTTCTGTGGGGCTCTTGAAGTCCGCAACGCCAGTAAAGATCAACTACAGAAAGGACCTACCTTTCCCTTGCACAAAGCAATACCCCCTTCCTCCAGACGCAATAGACGGACTGACCCCGATGATTGATGAATTCCTGAGAATGGGAGTCTTAGTCCCATGCTCCTCTCCCTGTAACACCCCTCTTCTTCCTGTCAAAAAGCCCAATACAAACCCCGTAAAATGGCGCCGGGTTCAAGATCTCAGGCTCATTAATTCCTTTGTCATCCCCAGACACGCGGTGGTCGCTAATCCACACCACCTCCTAAGCACTATACCGGAAGGAACTGTGGTCTACTCTGTCATAGATCTATGCTCTGCTTTCTTCAGCATCCCCGTAGACCCAGAAAGCCAATTCCTCTTCGCTTTCACTTGGCAGACGGGACAATTAACGTGGACCTGATTGCCCCAAGGATATGTAGAATCCCCGGCAATTTTCTCATCTATACTACACCAAGATCTATCAGATGTGGTTCTGCCAGGGGGCTCAGCCCTGAGGCTCTACGTTGATGACATCTTACTTTGTGGGCGGGACTTAGAATCCTGCAAAAAGGACACTACAGCCCTCCTAAACATACTAGCGCAAAAGGGACATAAAGTATCCCAAAAAAGATACAATATTGCAAACAGGAAGTTAAATATCTTGGTCACATCTTGGGAAAGGGCACCCGCGCGCTAACAACAGACAGAATTGAAGCAATAACTAAATTACCCCTACCAAAGACTAAAAGACAGCTCCGAGGCTTCATCGGAATGAGTGGATTCTGCCGAGCATGGATTCCGCGCTACGGGGAATTCACCCGTCCCCTCACAGCTATGACTCACGACAAGGCCCCAGATCAATTACAATGGTCTGCAGAGGCACTTGAAGCATTCGAATCTATTAAGAGAGAACTGAGGACTTCACCCGCCCTCGGACTCCCAGACTATAGACTACCTTTTTCTCTATATGTACACAAAAACAAAGGAGTAGCTTCGGGTGTCCTCACTCAACCATTTCAAGGGAAAAATAGACCTGTCGCCTATTACAGCCTTCAGCTAGACACTACTGTACTTGGGAATGTGGGGTGTCTCAGGGCTGTAGCAGCAGCAGCCCTCCTTCTAGAGAAGGCGCAAGAAACTGTCCTGGGACATGACCTGACCGTTAACGTTCCTCACGCTGTTGCTACTCTTCTTAGTTTGCAAGGGTGCCAACGGTTCACAATACAACGCTTAAACAGATATGAGGCCATTCTCCTCAGTCCATCAAACGTCACCATAAAAAGGGTGAACTCACTTAACCCTGCAACCCTCCTACCCCTCCCCGAGGATGGCACCCCACATCACGACTGTTCTCAGATAGTACGCCATGTAGAAAAACCACGGGAGGACCTTGATTACCTCCCTTTAACGGACCCAGACCTCATCCTGTATACTGATGGGAGCTCCAAAGTTGTGGGTGGGGAACGTAAAAGTGGATATGCCGTAGTCTCCGATGCCGAGACCTTAGAGGCACGACCCATCCACCCAAAATACAGTGCACAAGCGGCAGAACTCATCGCCCTGATCAGAGCCTGTGAATTAGGGGCAGGACAGAAAATCACTATCTATACGGACTCTAAATATTGTTTCGGATTAGTGCATGCCACCGGACAAATCTGGCTACAGAGGGGTTTCTTGACCGCGGCAGGTACCCAGGTTGCACACGCTCCCCTAGTACAGCGCCTCATGGACTCTATACACCTTCCAGAAGCCATTGCCGTAGTGCATTGTAAAGCACACACGAAAGGAAGGGACGCAGTCTCAACAGGGAACCGACACGCTGACCGCGCAGCTCAAGAGGCAGCCCTTCAGCCCCTCCCTGCAGACAATGAGTTCCAAGGACCACAGGTTTTATCCGATGTAGATTTCACAGAGATGTATAAAACTGCGACCCCGGAAGAGATAAAAGGATGGGAGGAACAAGGGGCCCACTTAGACAATGGCATTTGGTATTTCCCCGACAAACGGCTCATAATGCCTAGGCTATGGGTACCCAAACATTTGAGAGTCCTACACTAATATACTCATTGGGGAAGAGACAAACTTATCGACACAATTCAACGCTGCTGGTATGCCCCAGGCCTTGCTCTCGCCGCTAAAGCTGCCGTTAAGAACTGCCATACTTGTCAAAGTTTCAATCCAAAACATACCGCCAGATGCCCGCCAGGGGCCAGGCCATGGGCTTTCGTTCCATTCGAAAGTCTTCAGATAGATTTTATAGATCTACCACCCTGCCAAGGCTATAAGCATGCCTTGGTAATTATTGATCAGTTGACTGGGTGAGTAGAATGTTTTCCTACACGCAGAGCAACCGCACACATCGTCGCAAAGATCCTATTACAAGAGATTATACCCCGCTTCGGAGTTCCCCGGCACATAGGCAGCGACAGAGGCTCACACTTCACCTCAGATATAATACAACAAGTGGCCACTGCCCTCGGCGTTAAATGGAAACTACATACCCCATACCACCCCCCTTCCTCAGGGCAGGTTGAGAGAATGAACCAGCAACTTAAATCGCAACTCGGGAAACTTTGTAAAGACTCTGACATCAAATGGTTAAATGCCCTTCCATTAGTCCTGCATAATCTTAGAGCATGTCCCCGTGGCAACCTCAAACTGTCTCCTTATGAATTACTGTTTGGGCGACCCTCCCCAGTGTATAATACCAGATACCCAACATCTGAGCTAGAGGTGGGCGAGTCTGAGTTAACTAAATATGTAATACAACTCCAGAGGCAACTAATTCTTCTCCACAAATACGCTGCCTCAAGCCAAAACATCCCCCTCGACGAAAACGTTCACCCGTACCAACCAGGGGATTGGATACTGGCGAAAACCTATCATAAGATACCCCTACAGCCCACCTGGGAGGGCCCCTACCAAGTACTCTTAACCACTCCAACTTCTATTAAGGTAGCTGAAAAGACAGCCTGGTTGCATCACACCCGCTGCAAACCAGCTTCTCCACCCGAACCCACCTTGGACGACTCACCCTACGACATCCCAGACCGATCAACAGATGACGACACCAACATAGAAGACGACCAACAGACCGGACCAGATCGGGGCACGAACCGGGCCCAACAGACCGGACCTGACCCACCTCACACATCAACACTTTGGTCTTACGAACTCATCACTACAGCCAGCCAAAAAGACCAACCCCCCATCCGCCTAAAACTCCGCAAAGCACCACCACTCCCCATTTGACAGCTCTGCAGTTTGACAGCTCCATCGCATCACCGCTCCCCATTTGACAGCTCTCCAGTTTGACAGCTCCATCGCATCACCGCTCCCCATTTGACAGCTCTGCAGTTTGACAGCTCCACCGCTCCACCGCTCCCCATTTGACAGCTCTGAAGTTTGACAGCTCCACCGCTCCACCGCTCCCCATTTGACAGCTCTGCAGTTTGACAGCTCCACCGCTCCCCATTTGACAGCTCTGCAGTTTGACAGCTCCACCGCTCCACCATTTGACAGCTCTACTGCCTCCGCTACTATGATGACCACCACCATAACCACCCTACTCCTCCTTCTTCTCACCACCGCCTTTTCTCAAAACACCACGATCACACATGCCTCTTGCCCTGGATTACAAATTGAATACAAATACCTGGACTTTGGAATTGTTGACATGGTAAAAAGAGGAACATTAGACCGCCTTGGAGATTTCGATTGCTGCCTACCTGAGACCCGCGTCCTCCTTCGACACTCCATATTACCGATCCTCGCTGCACACCAAGCCTGGGAACTTTTTATTTGCTCACCCTCTTACAGGCTTCTGGGCAAACTCATCCTCACCAGAGACGGCCCTTGGAACCGTGCCCATTGCCTCAATGGCTCTTACGTGCTTTTCTCTGATGGTACACCACAACAAACACTGAACTGGACTCTCCTCGACAATGGTGGCGGTGAGTCAGTTTATACTGACCAGAACCACCCCACAGACCGTTTAATCCACTGATTTTACTGCCAAAGAGTAGACTCCGCCCCCGCCAAACCATCTTACAAGGGGTCTGCCTCCGAAGGTACTGCTGCGTTTGGGACATTGGACTAGCCTCCAACTGGGACGGCAAGGCGTACCTAGAAGGATGGCATTATTCCGTCACACCCCCAGCAGAATGGGACACCACCGGACCTCAGCGTTGTGGAGGTCTCACCACAAACCTCACCTATCTACTTCGCCAAGATCCCCTGCACCCCTGCTGGCACCGCACCTCGACAAAGGGGGGAACTGTCAATATCCGAAAACCCCACAAATAATGACTTTTTGTCCACCTGGCATTCCAACACCTACGTGAAACTAATCTCCCAAATTGCAAAACGAACAACCACCAATGAGTGCTGGATCTGTGCCAATGCTCCCGCTCACCTTCACAGCGGCATACCATTCCTTGGAGTATCCCTTACCCTTCAACAACATCTCTCCGCTGATGTACAGTCCTGGAACCTGACTGCCGTGAACCTGACCCACCAATACATCTACCTAACCGGACCCACAACAGGCGATCTTTGCCGGAAGTTCAGCGGCAGTGACAAAGTCATCGGCGAGAGCACCTGTAAGTACATCATTGACATTACCGTGACCGGCAAAATTACCCTATGGCACCAAGGCAACCCCTCTTCCCATCCCAACCTACTGTCTGCATGGAAACGTGTAATGGGTTTACCCGAACCTTGGGACCCGTCCCCAACTTCCCAATGCTTCTTCCGCACCTTCCTCACTGGTCGTATAGACTCGTGCCTGCAGGGGCTGTTCTGGGTTTGTGGCCACCGCGTATGGGTATGGGCCAGCCCCCACTCCCGTGGCACCTGCTACCTTGGACTAATTTTTTCCGGGAATCCGGGTTACCCAAGAACTCCCCCTTGGAAGGAGACGTAATAAGAGGGCAAAAGACTTGTCAGAACTCTCCGATGTGGCAGCCAATGGAGAAACCTACGGTCGAGCTCTTTTCCCCGCGTACGGAGCAGGCTCCAACCACGTCGACATCCTCAAACTAACAGACATATTACTGAACTTTATGGAAGAATCCAATGCGGCCACCCAATCTATCCTGACGGAACTGACGGAGGTCAGACAAACTTCGACACAGAACCGCCTTGCTTTGGACTACGTCCTTGCGTCGACTGGAGGCGTATGTGCTCTTGTCGGAACCGAGTGCTGCACGCACATCACTGACCAGACCTTAAACATCACGGGCCATCTCAATAACATCCATAAACTAACGGAGGGGCTTCGAAGCATCCAGCATGAAGGCCTGTCGGACACACAGTTCTGGAGCTGGCTACCCGGGTCTGCTTGGATAAAACAACTTTTAGGAAACGGCCTCTTAATATTGATCACTGTTGCCATCTGCATTGCTTTCTTCTGCTGCGCAATCCACTGCTTCCCGATGTGCTGTCAAACTTGCGGCTCTTGCCTTCCTACCCTTCGCCCGCGATCGACCACCACCTATAGACCACCGACACCAGGAATTCAGTCGACCCCCATTGAAATGGGGCCCTTGAAGGACTTCCGGACTCTGGACTCTAGGTATGACATGTCAAACTTTTATTGATTTATGCAGAGAAAAGGATTGCGCGGTTTCCCTACCTTCGCAATCTTATCTCCGAAGGGGGGAACTGTCGCCGGAAATCACCCCCCTCATTAACACGTGTATTACACAAGCACCACACTCACACATACACGCATCTCCCCTTCCTGACCCCAGAGATGTCCCTTTAGAGGGCCATCCCTTAAAAGCCTTCCGTAAATAAGGAAGCGCTAGCCTGACAGCTTCCCGCTGTAGCACTCCGCATCGCCCTATCTTTATTGTGAGTAGACCGGCCAACCAAACTCTGGGTCAATCGGTGGCCGCTTCAGCCAATCAGCGTTATCGAACAGCGCCCCTTGCGGCGGCCACGCAGGTACTGCAGGCTACTGCCGCTCTCTTCCCTTGCTTTTGACAGCTCTCAATACAAAGTTTCCGAGTTCAATTGACCGTGACTGATTTAATCAAAATGTAGCAAGCTGCTTCCTGAAGGCGAAAGTGCTTTGAACTTCAAGGACAGTATTCTTCATAAATTCACTAAAAATCAGCCGTACCTCGGATTCTCACCGGACCACTTTTATTCTGCTTGATATTACGAGGACTATCAAAGGGGGGTGGTCTGATATCAAGCGGCCATAATCCTTTCACCGAGCAGTCACGTACTCTGCACTCCCTCCAAGTAGACGTGAC
This sequence comes from Podarcis bocagei, assembly GCF_964188305.1. Classification (NCBI taxonomy): domain Eukaryota; kingdom Metazoa; phylum Chordata; class Lepidosauria; order Squamata; family Lacertidae; genus Podarcis; species Podarcis bocagei. The sequence continues at coordinate 1,140,172 of NC_138141.1, read as the reverse complement.
AACCTTGATAGCCATCGTGATGGGTTCAGACAGAAGGCTATCAGGGATACAATGAACTGCATATTTTAGTGTATTCAGTGCGGACTCTCACAAAGAACTGTGGCCGGATTCCCCTCAGGGGGCAGGAAACTTCGCCTTTCTCTTTTGTTCTTAAACATGACTCATGTGGGGAGGGGAGAGGAAACTCCGGCCAGGTGTCAGGACACTCGGATTACCTGTGCAGCCCCTCCCCGACTCCTCCTGTTTTTAATATAATCATGATGTAAATATGATGTAATTTTGAGGGTGTAGCTTAGGGGATTAGCAACTAATAAAAGTTAGGGTCTCCCTTTGTTCCGGGCTTCCATCTTGCTTCACCTCGTGGGCGGTGGGAGTCCTGTCATGACAGTTTCTTTCTCCTAAATAAAGACCAAGCCTACTGGCTGCTGTTTTGCTCTAATTGCTCTGGTTGGTGTCTTCCTTTGCCCAAGAGAACCCTCGGATTTTCCGGTAACAGTGGGAAGTTCCCTGTAGTGCCCCGCCAGAGGAAGAGGAAGGGCAGGGGGAGTTGGAGGAGACCCCTAGCGGAGGGGATGATGTCAGGATTGATGAACCCCCAGTGCAGAATAAGCTGCTGTCTGTTGAAGACCTGACAGCAGAGACGGAGGAAAGAGGGGAGGGAGACAATGGAATGCAAACAGTCGGAGAAACAAGCAGGCAACCAGTGGGTGAAAGTTCTGCTGATAGAGCAAGGGAATGCACGAGAAGTGACAGCTTGTCAGAAGAAGGAGGAGGGGAGCCTGTGAGCTTTCAAACCCACATGAGGGGAGGGCTCCAAGAAAGAGCGGGAAAAGCCGCGTCATAAGAAAAGGACGCACTTCCGTTTTTGCTGGAGAAGAAAGAATAGAAAGTGAAAGTTCAGTGGAGTCATCATGAGCTCTGAGCTGCTGTGTTTTGTTTGGCAGTAAACCAACCCTTTTAATAAATTGGACTCGTGTGTTATCAGCTGCTGCTCACAGTTGCTCAGTGGTAAGAGCATGTGCTCAGCATGCAGGGCATCCCAGGCTGAATCCCCAGCATCTCCAGGCAGGGCTGGGAGTTATCCCTATCTGAAATTCTGGAGAGTTACTGCCAAACAGTGTATTCAGTATTGAGCTAGATGGACCAATGGGCTTCCTATGTTTCCCCACCTGCTGCCTGGCACACTTGGAACAGTATTTACCGCAGCAGGCCAGGCCAGGCCAAGCACCAGGGCCACAGAAGACACCGGCTGCCCTGCCACTGCATCCTGCTCCAAGAAGGCATTCCAGGTTGCAAAGGAACCTGTTTCAGGAAGAACTCTCCCGCTCTGCGCTCACAACAAGCTGCCAAACAGGTGGCCTGGGGCTTTGCCAAAGAGGCTCTGACGAGAGTGTGAAATCTTGGCCTTTCACAGCTGACCAAATTCCTCCATCAGCCCAGCTGTCATTCCTTCCCACTCGGAGCAAGAGAGAGACTGTCTCCTTGCCCCTGAACTATAGCAAATGCACAGCTATCCCAAGAATCTGCCAGCCTGCTTAACGTGACGCAATATCCCCATGCCTTCTCCAGTGCTGAGAGCCATAGAGACCATAAGATCTTGGTCAAGGGAGGCTGCAACTGCCATCAGAGCAGAGATACTTGAGGTGATTATGAGCTCGTGAAAAAAAGAGCCTGGGTGCTGCGTTGGGCCAAAGGTCCATCCAGGCCAGCATCAGGTTCTCACAGCGGCCAACCAAATGCCTTTGGGAAGCCTGCAAGCAGAACCTGAACCCCCTCTCCCCAGCTTTGACTCTCAGCCACTGCTATTCAGAGGCACATTAGCCATTGCTAGCCTGAGGAAGAGGAGGAGGAGGAATGTATATGCTTCCCATCTGACTGGGTCGCCCCAGACACTCTGGATGGCTTCCAGCAAATTAAAACGTCAAACACAGTCATGCATCAAACATTAAGAACTTCTCTGTACAGGGCTGCCTTCAGATGTCTTCCAAAAGTCAAATCGTTTATCTCCTTGACAACTCAGGGCACCACTACCAAGAAGGCCCTCGGCCTGGTTCCCTGTAACCTCATTTCTCACAGTGAGGGAACTACCAGAAGACCCTCAAAGATGGACCTCAGTGTCCAGGCTGAACGATGGAGGTAGAGATGATTCTTCAGGTATACTGGGCTGAGGCCCTTTAGGGCTTTAAAGGTCAGCACCAACACTTTGAATTGTGCTTGGAAATGTACTGGGAGCCAATGTAGATCCTTTCGGACTGGTGTTATATGGTCTTGGAGGCCACTCCCAGTCACCAGTCTAGCAGCCGCATTCTGGATTAGTTGTTTCTGAGTCACCTTCAAAGGTGGCTCCATTGCAGTAGCCCAAGTGGGCGATATCTTTGCTAACAGGGCACCTAGGTTGCATTATGCATTCTAGCTCAGGGGTCGGCAAGGCTTACCGGCCATGGGCCGGATCACTCCCACAGAGATCGTCCATGGGCCGGGCCGGTGCAGCGCAATGCCAGAAATCACTTTTGCACATGCACAAACGCTGAAAATTGCACCTGCGCAGAATCGATTTTCAGCATTTTCACTGGTTTAGCGCAGCGTGCAGGGGATTTGCCAAGCAGGTGGCTCCGTTCAAGGGTGGCTCATGGGTCAGTAAAACAGTCTTCATGGGCCGGATCTGGCCCATGGACCGCACGTTACCAACCCCTGTTCTAGCCTTTCCTACCCCTGCAGCTCTCAAGGAGCCCTGAAGAGGGGACCCCCTGACTTTCTATTTGTGTTGGAGATGCCAGGAGTTGCCCCTGGGCCCTGACATGTGCAAAGCCTATTGCTGGTGCTGACCTATAGCCATGTAGTGCTGCGTGATCTCCATCTTCAGCTTTGTCCAGGAACATCCAAGAAGAGAGCGGATGTGAAACAAGAGTGCTCCTGGCAGCAGTTGGGGTGAGGGAGCCGAGTGGGATTATATAAGCTGCAGGCAGTTGGATCATTCCTCAAGAAGGCCATCGGGAGAGAGGAACAGGAGGTGGCTCCAAGCAATGAGATGAATGCGTGAAAAGGGCTTGTCCCGGTGCCAGAGTGTGTGCTGAACAGGAACAACTGCAGCCCATTGAGTCCATACGAGCATTCAGTTGGGAGAGAATGTCGTTTTCACCAGCATCTTCCTTTCCACGGCTAGTTGCTGGGACTGAGCTGGCGATCATCACCCTCCACGCCTCTGGTTCTACATCCAGCCGACCCAAACTTCCTGTTCATGGACCGCAAACCTCTGGAAGTTGCCAAGAGAGCCTTCCTTGTTCAATGAAGCTCTTTGACTGATGGTGTTCCCTCTTGCTGTCCATACTGGAATATGATTCAGTGTGCACGCATGTGCCTCTCATTATAACTGAACTCCTGGCAGTTGAATAGAGCTGATAGGACAACAACTTTGCACACATCCTGCCAACATTACCTACATCACCTTCCCTGGCTGAGGACTTGATCCATCTGCAAAAACACACGAAAGCAAGGGGGAGAGGGGTTGGCAACTGATGGGCTTCCTATCCCCCAGTGTGCTACTTTCACCAGATGCTGTTGATCAGACCAAGTCCCCATTACATGTTCAGTGTGTCAAAGACAGAACAAATGCAAAAACGGCTTGTTAGGCTCCAGGCATTCTTGCTTCCAACGCACACCCCCTTCCCCAACCTCAGACCGGATACACAAGTTCCAGGATAGGAATATGTGTCCCCGGAGTCCTGAGTCAAATTTGGAATTCATATACTCTGTAAATGTACTTTATTAAATGCAGGATTCAAGGAAGGTTTGGGAACGATTATATCAGAGGACTTGATAGTATAGTTGAGACTTTTGGAATTAAACAATCACTTTAGACGTGTAAGGCTGAGCAAGAAAAATTGGGGAATTGCATGTTTTGGCTTCAGATCCCCCACCCCCATCCTTCACTGCTATGCACTAAGGGTGCAGCTTGCACCTACAACTGGAGACAGTTTCCCTTCTCCCTCTCCTGCTCAAAACTGTACAGGCTGTACGAAAAGCTGCCTGCAGCATTGGAAGCCATGAGATCTAAACTGCAAGACAGGGATGCTTTTGTTATCTGCACTTGGACTACTTAGGAAGTCTTCTGCATGTGCCCATATTTCGCAACTCTCCACAACCTGCTTCAGTCCACTTTTGGATCCCCACCCCTACCTGGAATGGAACATTGTAACAGTTCCAGGCTGATTCCTTCATACAAATAGAAAAGCATGCTGGGATCTGGTGAGAAATCCAGGATGCATTTTATTCTAAATAAGTTGAACAAGACATGTAGGGGTAAAGGAGAGTCCAGGCTAAAATATGGAGCTATAATCCTGCAATTTCCTGATTCAGATCTTGCCCCTCCAGACAGTCTTCTTATTGGGAATCCATGATGCTTTGTGGTCATGATGGTATCAGGGCAGTTATATGGAATCGTACTTTTAATACTATTTGCACCTGCGAAAGGTTTGGGGTGGACATACTGCTTCCTTTCCAATCAGTACATGTTCTCTAACTTCCTGCTGAAGTTTTTTGGGGGGAGGTTCCTCACTTTTGTTGTGTTGTAGTGCAAGTGGGTCCCACCAGGCTAACAATGCAGTAACAATGGGAAAGCGTCACAGAACAAGTGGAGTAGAATGTTGCGATGCTCAATTCTTGCTGTCTGGAGGGTCACTCTCAACACAAGTGGGATGAAAAAAAATAACTGATGTATTCATGTGTAGAAAGTTACAGGATTTCAGCAGGAAGTTACTATGGGACATGCTCTGATTGGAAAGGAAGTAGAATGTCCACCCCAACACTTTTGCATTCTTTATACCATCATGATCACGAATTGTCATGAGTGCCCAATAAAAAGGATGTCTGGAGGCCATAATCAAATCTCCTTTAAGAGGCGCAACATAGGAAACAAAAAGAGATGCCCATTTACAAGGTCCAGTTGCTACCTCTAATCGGCTATTTCCACCAGGGACTGAATGTGAAGCCCCTTTTAATTCACAAGTCCCATCACACATAAGCATCTATCTCAGTGGTTAGTTTGCAAAGGCAAGCTCCCTTCTTGGATTTGCTCCCTCTTACAGCAGAGCCTTCCTGCCCTCTCCTCTCCCTCATTGCTGCCAAGTTAGCAGTTGCTTTAATTAATTTTGCACAGTGGAGCCTGGGAGTTTAGGAAGGGGGGGAAGGAAGACTCAAGCTTTTTGGAAATAGGCAGGGGAACCAATCTAATTAGAGAGGGAGCCAAAGTTCCTTAAGTGACTTGTAATGAGATCCAGGCACTCGCACACCGAAAGAAACGGGGTGGGGGAGGAAGCATGCTTCAGAGGATGAACACCGTCCCGATACTGAAGTCAATCAGGCAGCGGTACTAACTTGCTGGAGAAGAAGGAAATCCTAATGCAGGACTAGTCAAGCCGTACAACAGAGCAAGGACTTAGTTTGCCCATTCATGGAATGAATGAATTGGTTTGTTACATTAAAAAAATTTTTAAAAGATATTTATTAAAGTTTTTAAAGTATAACAGTGAAAATGAAAAAAAACAAAAAACAAAATACAAAATACAAAATACAACATAAAAACAGTTTTAAAAAACCCACAATAATTTTCCATAACATATCTTCCTTACGCTTATTTCCCCGGACCTCCTCGTACCTCCCTTCTTTGTATTCCACTTCAGTTTGTTAGTTCAGCAAATCCTTACCATTAAGCTTTTACCCATTTGTAAACCTTTTTTCATATCTCCTAAAGCATTACAGCTGGAAACCACTTAGTTTCTATCCAACATCCTTCTAACATTCATTAATTTTACAATATTTCTGCAAATAGTCTTTAAATTTCTTCCAGTCTTCTTTCACCAACTCTTCTCCCTGGTCTCGGATTCTGCCAGTCATTTCTGCCAATTCCATGTAATCAATCACCTTCATCTGCCATTCTTCCAAAGCGGGTAAATCTTGTGTCTTCCAATACTTTGCAATGAGTATTCTTGCTGCTGTTGTAGCATACATAAAAAAAGTTCTGTCCTTCTTTGGCACCAATTGGCTGACAATGCCCAGGAGAAAGGCCTCTGGTTTCTTCAGGAAGGTATATTTAAATACCTTTTTCAGTTCATTATATATCATTTCCCAGAAAGTCCACCAAAGGTGAAAGAATGTACCTTCAGTTTCTTTACATTTCCAGCATTTATTATCGGGCAAATGATAGATTTTTGCAAGCTTGACTGGGGTCATGTACCACCTGTATATCATTTTCATAATATTCTCTCTTAAGGCATTACATGCCGTAAACTTCATACCTGTGGTCCATAACTGTTCCCAGTCAGCAAACATAATGTTATGTCCAACATCTTGTGCCCATTTAATCATAGCTGATTTCACCGTTTGTTGTGAAATGGTTTGTTACATTTAATACCCCGCATCTCCAAGGAGGATGGTTGTAGCACAGTAGTAGGGTGCAAATGCTTTGTATACAAACAGAAGGTCTCAGGTTCAAAAATGACTGTTATGGATTGATTATCTGACATGGATTGAGTCATCTTCCTTTGTTCCAGTGATTAACAACAACAACACCCAAACCTCAACCAGCAATCCATACGAAAAAGCAAAAGCAACTGTCAATAAGAAGTCTTGTGGGGTTCAAACTGAATTTAAACAAGACAAAACTATTAGCTAAAAATTTGTCGCCAGTTGAAAAAGCAGAATTAGAAAAAATAATACAAATTAAAGTCTACCCCAAAATCAAGTATTTAGGATTATGGATAACACCAAAGAATATTAACTTATATGAAGATAATTATATCAATTGTTGGAAAGAGATCAAAAGACAGTTGGAGACATGGACAAGGTTAAATTTATCATACCTGGGCCGTATTTCGGTAATTAAAATGATAGTTTTACCAAAGCTCCTCTTTCTATTCCAAATGATTCCAATTATAGGAAAGACCAGCAGTATCGACAAGTGGCAAAAAGAAATTCCTAATTTTTTGTGGAAGGGTAAAAGACCAAGAGTAAAGCATAAGATATTAATAGATACTGTAGAAAGAGGTGGCTTCTGGTTAGCGGATTTGAAGCTATATTACGAAGCCTCGTGTCTTCTCTGGTTGAAAGATTGCTGTCTATTTAAAAAATTGGGATATTTTAGATCTAGAAGGTCATGACACCCATTTTGGGTGGCATGGCTATCTTAATTATGGGAAAATAAAGGTGCATAGGAGTTTTTCAAATCATATAATAAGAAATGCTATATATAAGGTATGGGGAAAATACAAAAGATATTTGGAACAGAAAACCCCAAGATGGAACTCTCCACTAGAAGCAATAGCTGTTAAAAAAAAAAAAAAAACATCAAAGAGAACTGGATAGCGTATAACACAATATTAAGGGAGGAGGAGGGTCAACTAATATTGATAAGTTATGAGAAAATAAAAGATCACTTTTCTAGTTGGCTAGATTACTTCCAGGTGAATGAAGTGTTCACTCAGGATAAGCAGATAGGTTTTGAAAAGGAGCCTTCAAGATTTGAAAGAGAACTACTGAATAGTCGCAAAAATGTATAGACTTCTTTTAGACTACGAAGTAATGGATGAGGAAGTTAAGGCTTCAGTGATAAAGCAGTCATCTTTGAGAATTCCTGGAGAACAGGCGAAGTCCCGGCAGACTGGAGGAGGGCAAATGTTGTCCCTATTTTCAAAAAGGGGGAAAGAGAGGACCCAAATAATTACCGCCCAGTCAGTCTGACATCAATACCAGGGAAGATTCTGGAGCAGATCATTAAGCAAACAGTCTGTGAGCACCTAGAAAGGAATGCTGTGATTACCAATAGTCTGCATGGATTTCTGAAAAATAAGTCATGTCAGACTAACCTGATCTCGTTTTTTGACAGAATTACAAGCCTGGTAGATGAAGGCAACGCAGTGGATGTAGCCTACCTTGATTTCAGCAAGGCATTCAACAAGGTGCCCCATGATATTCTTGTAAAGAAGCTGGTAAAATGCGGTCTTGACTATGCTACCACTCAGTGGATTTGTAACTGGCTGACTGACCTAGCCCAAAGGGTGCTCATCAATGGTTCCTCTTCATCCTGGAGAAGAGTGACTAGTGGGGTGCCACAGGGTTCTGTCTTGGGCCTGGTCTTATTCAACATCTTTATCAACGACTTGGATGATGGACTCAGGGGCATCCTGATCAAATTTGCAGATGACACCAAACTGGGAGGGGTGGCTAACACCCCAGAGGACAGGATCACACTTCAAAACGACCTTGACAGATTAGAGAACTGGGCAAAAACAAACAAGATGAATTTTAACAGGGAGAAATGTAAAGTATTGCACTTGGGCAAAAAAAATGAGAGGCACAAATACAAGATGGGTGAGACCTGGCTTGAGAGCAGTACATGTGAAAAGGATCTAGGAGTCTTGGTTGATCACAAACTTGACATGAGCCAACAGTGTGACGCGGCAGCTAAAAAAGCCAATGCAATTCTGGGCTGCATCAATAGGAGTATAGCATCTAGATCAAGGGAAGTAATAGTGCCACTGTATTCTGCTCTGGTCAGACCTCACCTACGTTTCATAGAATCATAGAGTTGGAAGAGACCACAAGGGCCATCGAGTCCAACCCCCTAAGTCCAACCTGGAGTACTGTGTCCAGTTCTGGGCACCACAATTCAAGAAGGACACTGACAAACTGGAACGTGTCCAGAGGAGGGCAACCAAAATGGTCAAAGGCCTGGAAACGATGCCTTATGAGGAGCGGCTAAGGGAGCTGGGCATGTTTCACCTGGAGAAGAAGAGGAGGTTAAGGGGTGATATGATAGCCATGTTCAAATATATAAAAGGATGTCACATAGAGGAGGGAGAAAGGTTGTTTTCTGCTCCTCCAGAGAAGCAGACACGGAGCAATGGATCCAAACTACAAGAAAGAAGATTCCACCTAAACATTAGGAAGAACTTCCTGACAGTAAGAGCTGTTCGACAGTGGAATTTGCTGCCAAGGAGTGTGGTGGAGTCTCCTTGTTTGGAGGTCTTTAAGCAGAGGCTTGACAACCATATGTCAGGAGTGCTCTGATGGTGTTTCCTGCTTGGCAGGGGGTTGGACTCGATGGCCCTTGTGGTCTCTTCCAACTCTGATTCTATGATTCATTATGGACAAGGTGACCAGTAGCTTGCTGGGTGGGAGACATGGAAAACCAGAGTGCTACAATTGTGTATAAGAAGGAAGCCTTGTCTATTTCAAGGGAATTACTTGGCAGGGGGGACATACCGAAGTGGGTTTGGACATAGACGGAAGTGCATAAACAAACCTGGCCCAGTATCCACCTCTGTCCCGCATCAGGCTAGCATCTACGAGCCTCTCCTGCTGCTCTGGGAGACCCCCCTGCGGAATCCCAGATCAGGGTGCTCCATATTCCTTTCTCTCATCACTTAGCAGCAGGGATCAAGCAATTAAGCATCCTGAGCAATGCTGCTGCCTGCTGAGTGCTGAAGTCTTAGAGTTGGCTCCATGCTTTGTGTTCTAACTTCCTTCAGAAGTGTTTGACTGATGGACTTTTTAAAAATGTATTTAAAGAAATCTAAGAGTCTAGCACCTTTGCTGGCTCAGGGCCTGGTATCCGTGCATTTCTTGTACCTACCTGTCAGCAGCCCTGAGAGTCCTCTAGATTATTGCAAGAACCTCACAAATTGAACTGAGCAGAGATGGTAATATGCTGTGTAAAGTGAGGAGGATATATTGCCTGAATCCGGTCAGAGGCTAAGAAGTCAGGCTGTGTCCACACCATGCTCAACCTAGAGCCTGTGATGGCGGACTGTACAAAGCTGTGTTCAATTTGAGTGGATGGCCGCTGAGAGGTCGGAACAGAGGTTAGAGCTCTAGGGCTGCTCCGGAGGCAAGTTATTTATAACCAAAGTGCTGTTTTAAATTCTTTTTACTGTTTTAATATTTAATCTCTCTCAGAGCTCTGGTTTATTGTTTTAATTTATTGTTCTATGTCCTTGCATACTGTTACCCCCCCCTTAAATCTGCAAGATTGCATGAAGTGGGCTGGGTTGAGCCAGGCAGAGCTAAGCGCTAAATGTCAAACGCAAGGACGTTTATGAGTTACAGCAACTCATCTATCACAACAGTTATCAAGTGAGGCCAGGAGCAGCTGCAACGCATCCTCAAAATGTTTACTCTCTGCGAGATGGAACCGTCTCTAGTCACATAAAATTCAAGGACGTTGCATTTAGAAAAGAATGTTGCAGACAGATAATATCACCATTATGGTACTTACTAGGAAGAATTGCAAAGACCTAGGAATTGTACCAAATTCGCCAATTAGCCCCCCGGAGTTACGCAGGAGGCAAAGTAAATTTACACAATACTTCCCAAAAAAAAAGGAGAATAGGAGGGAGCCGAGTGAGTGGACATTGGATGAGGCCCCTTCTCCTTCTCCTACTGTATTGGATCGGTCAATGCACCTTAAAGGGCTCCCACAAGAACCCAAGAACACAAAGCACCTAATAAGCTTGGCTCAAGAACTGACCCTGGCTGAGGAATCCAATAAGACAAATACAAATGACATAATGTCACAGAGGCTGTCTTCTGAGTGAAAAAAACCAACAACTCTCAAAGCCAGCAGATCACTTCAAAATGTATTCAAACGGAGGAGAGAGACAGTTATCTCCAGGACCAGCTCCACTTGATAGGTATGGACTTGTCCATTTTGAAAAATTCTTAATGATAACAAATGGTCTACTGCTAACGCTAGTGAAAAATTTCACATTACAAGAAAAAGGTACAGAACCGAAAGTTATTGATGTAAAGTCAGCCCCCCTGAACCAACTAATGTGAAGCAGTCAGCAACCAGTAAGAGACCTCACAGACAAAAAGCTAAAGTAAGCAAGAAAAGTAAAAACATTAAAACACCAAGGAAATAGAACATGACCCATCGTGTTCGCAAAAAAGAAGAAGGCAGAAACTGTACAAGTTGGAAAGAAAGGAAAATGGCTCACATATGCTGATTTATTAAAGGAACATGATGGAAAATGGAAATTAAGAGATTATGATGAGATCAAAGACCACTTTCAGAGTTGGTTGCATTATCGACAACTATATGAAACACATAAAGAAGACAGTAAGAAAGGATTTAGTTATACTAGATCTAGGTTTCAAACGGAAGTGATTGAAGGGAAAGTGAAACTACTGAAGGCCGCATACAGCATACTGCTAGAATGGGAGACGAAAGATGAAGAGGTAAAATGAGTTATGATTAAATGGGCACAAGATGTAGGTCACAACATTATGATGGAGGATTGGGTTAAATTATGGAAAACTGACTTAAAATTTACAGATTGTTCCCTATTGAAGGATAATTACATGAAGATGATGTACAGATGGTACACAACACCAGTGCAGTTAGGGAAAATGTACAAAACTAGTTCAAATATATGTTGGAAGTGTAAGGAAAAGGAGGGAACATTTTATCATATGTTGTGGGATTGTAAGGTAATTAAAAAATTTTGGGAAATGATATACAATGAATTGAAGAAAATGTTCCATTTAACATTTGTTAAATGGAGGCATTTGTTAAACCCGAGGCATTTTTTGAGGTATATTTTTCCACAAGGTGCTGGAGCACTAGGCCTTGATCTATGGTTGCTAGGCCTTGATCTATGGTTAACCAATATGCCCTGAAACCAGCTTGTGCTTCTGTAAATATCCATCCAATCCACAAGTTTATTGCGTAAATGGGCAGCGTAAAGTTTACTGATAATACTTAGTAGGCTAATTGGTCTATAGTTACCAGGATCGGATTTGCTCCCTTTCTTGAATATGGGGATAATGATTGCTAGTCCCCAATCCTTCAAGAAGGTAGCTGATTGATCTATGCTGGTAAACAGGGCTGCAAGCACTGGGGCCCACCAATCAGCATTGGCCTTGAGAAACTTGGGGAAAATAGTGTCTGCTACAGGAGCTTTGCCAGATTTAAGAGATCAAATAAGCCTAAGAGCTTCTTCAGTTGACATGGATCCTGAAGATCCACTACTGGATAAAACTCATCTTCTTTGCTGTCGTGTTGGTACCCTTAACCCTACTGGAATCCTATCAATCAAAATGGAAAACTACATTATATGAAAAGCTAAGAGACTTGGAGTTTTCGCCACAGGCACTGATAGCCGCAGGTTACGAGAAAGCCAGAGCAACAATTCACCAACAAATCTGGGACGTAGAATTTCAGTGTCATGTGAGTGAGATGAATAAGTACCCAGCAATCAAAGACAATGGGAGAGGTTTTGCCCCAGCAATATATCTGTTAAAATTACAAATATCTAAATATAGATGGTCGTTCACCCTCGCTAGATTCAACGTGCTACCATCTGCCTTATTGCAGGGCAGATCTGTGGGTGAACTATATGCGGAGCGAGTTTGCCCCTTGGCCTGATAGAGGTGGAAACCGTCTCTCATGTCTTGCTACGATGTCATTTTTATGAGGATATACGCTCAGGCTTTATCACCCCTGTTATACAGAAAATTCCAATGCTTAAAATCCCTGATAGAGGATAAGGATCCAGAGATCACACTAAGGGTGGCCAAATTTTGCGCAGCTGCCATAAAACTCAGGGAACAAGCTGTGCTATTACATAGACTAAGGCCTCAGATGCAAACTCTAGATAATATTTTATAGACTAAGACCTAAACCACATTTCTAATGGCTGTCATATTCGTATTGTTTATTGTTATATTCAATTGTTAATTCAAACTTAATTCTATTGTGTTTTATGTTCACTTAGTACGGTATGTGAAGCTGGTCTGGGACCATAATAAATTTCATTTCATTTCAACCTACACCCCCTCAAGAGTCCTGGGGACTGTAGTTTACCACCCACACAACTAACTTTCCCAGCACCTTTAAACTACATTCCCCAGGATTCTTTGGGGGGAGATATGTGCTTTAAATGTATGGTGTGTATGCAGCCGTAGTGCGTGGGATTTGAATTCAGGTCCCTGAAATCCAAACTCGGAAGGCTAACCTATGGATGAATCTGAACAACAGAGATGGAGGACCCTTGGCTCTGCTGATATTGTTAGACTCCAGTTCCCATGAGCCCCTGCCAGCACAGCCAATGGTCACGAGTAAAGGGAAATCTGGAGATCACACAGTCCACATGCCTGCTATAAAAGTTCCTACCTAGTGAGAGAAGTTCAGTCTATTTGACCTTTGGGTGTCTTCCAGAGCCATGCTTGTATGCTCCGCTATGTATGAGTTCCAAGTGCACTCAGATTTTTGGATGGACATTCCTAAATTACGACTCGGCTCCATTGTGGCCAGTGCCAAAAGCTTTTCCCAAGCCATTTCCAAAAGTGCTTCGCTCAGCGTTACGGAACCTGGTTGGGTTGGGGAGGAAGGGAGCTATTCTATCCATCTCAGAACACCAGGCAGTTCAAGGTGGTTTGGGGACAAAACTCCCAATGTGAGCAGTGAGAACACCTGCCAACATCTCCACAGTTTGCATTTATGATCCCGAACCAGGCGTTTCTGAAGAATAATTAGTTTTAAGGCGCAGGAGAGGGCAATGAATAACCTGCACTCCTGGCTCACTTGCTCATGGAGGAAACACTGTCAGCGGGATCTGCAGGGACTAGTGAAATCCTTCCTTTGTTGGGCAATTTGCATAGAGGAACCTCAAAGCATCTTAAATGAAATGGTGAGAGTGTGGTTGGTTTTTTAAAGGGGGAAGAGATTCCAATTCATCTCACGTTTGTATAATTTAAAGACCTCTCACTCCCTTGCACATATGCAGGCACACCCTGACCTGCCTACCACACACCATAGGAGTCAACTCCTAGGGGCCCCCTTGGCCCCTGCAATAAAATATTTGAGGGGCCTTCTCCCCAGTTGATGGGCATTGCCATTCAAATGGTGTGCATGTGCCCCATCATGTGATCAATTCTGCAGGGTGGGGCTTACCTGCCCCCCCAATAATAGTTTCTTCAAGTTGGCTCCCCTACCACACACACACACACACAAAAATGGGGGACTCTAGTCCAGGAGAGTCCATTGCGTAATGAAATCTGCAAATGTTTTAAAGTGCCAGGAGACTTGTTTTTGTTGCAGCAAACTAACACAGCTACTCCTTCTGCCTCCACCTGCTGGGGACCTCCCTGCCTCCCACACTACCAGTCGCAGTGAGCACCAGCCACCACTGTACAACAGACTCTGGACAGTGAAGCAGCCAAACCCTGCAGTCTGTAAACAGCTCTTCCAATAGGGAAAACTTGTTATTTGTTGCCCCAGGCAGCAGGCCTGTCTCCTGGGTCAATTTTGGTTGAACTTCTGAGCTCTTCTTCTCTGAGGGTCTTCAAGCAAAGGATGGGCAGCCACATCAGACAGATGCTCCAGGTGTGGATTTCCTACACCAAGTGGTTGGTGGCAGACTAGATGACCACAAGGTATTCTCCAACTTTACGATTCTAAGGTCATTGGCTGTTACTGGGAAAGGAGCACACTGTGCAATGCTGTCTGTGGGAATGTTGTGGGTAACAGGCTAATGGCGGATTCCCTCCGAGCTCCGGAGGGAATCGGCTGGGCAGGGGGCTGGGTCTTGCCGTGCCGGTGACACGGGGACCCTTAAAAACCACGGGCACGGAGCCCGTGGACATGGTGACTCGGCGGGCACCGCTAGCGCCCTCCCGACTCGTGAAGGAGCCTTTTTAAAGGCTACGGAACGGGTGCCGGGGAGTGGCGTGGTGCTGTGAGTCCTCCGCTTCCCCTGCTGAGCGAAGCCGCATGCCATTTGTCGGACAGCGCTGACTTCTTCCTACGAAATTTGGACTTAAAATCAAGAACAACAACCCGTGAGTAATTTTGCAAATTGGATTACAAATATTTTGGCTCTGGATTTGGAACGAGCGGGGGAGGTGAAAAAATAGGAAGTCCGTCTTCCCCCTTTTGTAGACAGTTTAAAGCAAGGACCTGTCAACTAAGGTTGTGGGAAGAATTGCTGAGATCGGATAAAGGATATAAATTCCACGGATTTAAAGGACTAAGCTATTGTGCTGGAGGACGAGAGTTTACTTTATTTGGGCTAGGTACCATTTTTCTCAAGCCCGGGAGTAACCCGTGAAAAGTGCCTGCTGAGGATCTACAGAAAACTTTTGACAGCTGTCAAATTGGCTGTCAAAGTTGGAAAAACTGAAAGCTTAAACTCTAACCAGTTATATTGTTACAAAACATTGAAAGTAAAGAAAGATTGATACAAATAAATCTGACTTTTGGATCAGAAGGGAAAAGAACACTAAGTAACTAGAATCCCTCTAGAGGGGATTCTTGGACACTACAAGAATGGAACTAAAACAGGGAATACAGGAAATACAAACTGGCTTGAAGGAGTTGACCTTTCTCGTGGGAAAGCTGCGAGAGATGACTAAGGAAGGCCATGTTTTGTCTACGAGCCCCTCAAACCCGAAGTTAAGAGAAAATAAACCTACTGAAGTGGAAAGGGACTCGATGACCAAAATACAGGCAGCTGGACAAGAAAAGGATCCAAAGATTGAGGAGGAAAAGACACCTGCCAAACAGGAGGAGCAGAAAAAAGGGATGGCTGAAATGTCACACAAGATAAAAAAGAGTCGGAGACCTGCTAAGAAGAATTCAAATTTGACCAAGGTGAAAGTTGGACTGTTTGGGACATATAGATTTAAGAAACAGAGTTGGAGCTCCACCTTTAAGCAAGTAGGCCTCGTTGGAAGAATCATGGTCAGCAATGGGAAAGTACTTTTTCGATCCTGGGTGTGTAGTATGAGAGACTTTCGAAGAAACCGGCTGAAAGGGACTGAAAGAGACTGGAGAGCCTCGGACGTAAGATTGCCAGGCTAAAAAGATGGACTAGTTGGTTCTTGGTTTGGGACTGAAACCGGGGAGAGAAGGGTGGGGTTTAGAAGTCCGAAGGGGGCCTGATTTTCATTTTTGCAGTGTAAAATTATATGGTTTTCATGATTATAAGAATGGGGAATCCGTGGATGGGAATTAGTGGCAATCTTAGGAAAGGTATTCTTCTTTTTAATTTTCTTTTTATATAGGATTAAGGTTTATATTTCTGAAATTGTTAACCAATTAAATGAAGGTATAATAATGAACTAAGGTTTAAATCTATCACAAAGAATTACTTTAATAAATTAAGCCTAAGTCAATCTAACAAACTTTGCTTAGGACACTAAGGGAAAAACTTGTTTGAACAAACAATTGGAGTTGGAATACAATAAGGGGAGACGTGGGGAGGTCATGAAAAGAAGTTACTGAAAATGAGTGTCAAAAGGTGGGAATTGTTTTTGTTGTTTTTTGTGTTTCCTTTTCTGGCTTTTTCTTTTCTCTTTTTCTTCTCGTTTTTTCTTTTTGGTTTGTTATGTGTAACCTTTGGAAATTTTAATAAAGATTATTAAATATATATATATATATATATTGATTAATATTATCCTTCCTAACTTGTGCTAGCAAGTTTATTCATACAGCAGAGTGCATTCCCCTATTATGCAGCAGGAAGCTGGTTGCAGACTCATTAGAATCTCTTAAGTTCTATTATTCCTGGTAAGACACCTTTGATTCCCTCCTAAAAGAATAAAAACACAACAGTCTTGTTCATAAGTAACAAAAAGAAGTTTACTCACGGTTAGGCAGAGCACAGTGTGATCCCTGAAGGCAGGCTTTAGGCTTAAAGTTACAAATGTGTACAAATAGGTTGACCCCATATGGGAGATAACCCTGGGACTTCTGGCTGAGAGCTAGCAGTGCAGTCCAGGTGAAGCAGGAAGCAGGCAGGACGGAAAAGAGAAGGAAAGGGAAGATGGCTATGTGAATTGGCCTTTTACTAGGTCTAGTCTTATTATGTGACCTACTAGTCACATAATAAATAAATAAATAAATAAATAAATAAATTATTTTATTATTTGTACCCCGCCCATCTGGCTGGGTTTGCCCAGCCACTCTGGGCGGCTTCCACAGAGACCAAAAATACACTAAAATGTCACACATTAAAAACTTCCCTGAACAGGGCTGTCTTAAGATGTCTTCTGAATGTCAGGTAGTTGTTTATCGCTTTGACATCTGATGGGAGGGTGTTCCACAGGGCGGGAGCCACTACCGAGAAGGCCCTCTGCCTGGTTCCCTATAGCTTTGCTTCTCGCAATGAGGGAAGGCCCTTGGCGCTGGACCTCAGCGTCCGGGCAGAACGATGGGGGTGGAGACGCTTTCTGGTATGCAAAGGAAGGGTGCTCCAGTCAGGTGTAACAGGAAGTTCAATGGCTCTTCTCTCTCAATTTGAATTCCAAGGTAGTACTGGATCTTTCCCAGTTCCTTGAACTCAACAGCTTTGCTAGGTGTTTTACAACCTGCGCATAGTCTCTGTCATTTGCTGTGGCAATAACCAAGTCATCAACAAAAGCGAGAACTTATGAAAATTGTCCATTACTTGACTTGCTGTACAAGTACTTGTCAAAACACGTATCTAATTTTGAGAAGTAGTTTCCAGTAAATAATTTTACAATTTTTATTATACAGCCTATTACGCTCACGTGTTTTTTCAAGTGGATTTGCATAATACTGTATAGGCATTCTAGTTTTGATTGTACAAGTACTTGTCAGCATGGCCTTGCTTGCACCCGTTGCTTCAGCATTTTGTGCAGCTTCTCTGGCAGCCTGCTTAAGTCCATAAAGTCCCTTTTGTAGTTTGCACACCAAATGTGCCTCATGTGGTTTAACAAAACCCTTGGGTTGCTTCATGTAAATTTCCTCTGAAATTTGCCCATGAAGAAAGGCAGTTTTAATAATAATTCGTACACTGCTGTAACTCACAGCTGGCGCAAAGACTTAATCATAATCTTCGCTGTAGCATTGAGAAAAGCCTTGTGCTACAAATCTGGCTTTGTAGAGCTGCATTTCCCCTTCTGATCCTTGCTTAATTTTTAAAACCCACTTACTTCCTATGTCCTTCTTTCCAGGAGGTAGGTCAGTAACATAGCTGTCAACTTTTCCCTTTTCTTGTGAGGGATCCTATTCGGAATAAGGGAATTTCCCTTAAAAAAAGTGAAATGTTGACAGCTATGGTCAGTAAGGGTCCATGTCTTGTTTTGATGCAGTGCTTCCATCTCCTCCTGTGTGGCCTTCCTTCAGAGACTGGCTTCTGCAGCTGGCATCTCCTCTATCTCCTCCTATATAGAAGGTTCTTGAGGTAACGTCGACCCTGCGAAGTAGGACAGCTGTAATGGTGGGACACCTCTGTTGGTTCTGGATGAGCATCTGACCTGTGGTTCTGGGACTGCATCAGCTTCCTCATCCTCCTCCAATGGTGGCATGTCTCCATAAGGATCCTCTTCTTTGTCTCTGGTGCCGCTAGAAGTCTGGTCCTCTGCGTCTTCTTGTGCATCGCCTGTAGAGGGGGCTATGACATTGGAAGGCATATCTGGACATTGTAAGGTTAATGAAGGAAAGTACCCAAGTTCTTGGAATTCTTCTGATTCCTCAGAAAACTCCACACTACTTTTAGTGTCAGGTTTGTTGTGCTCATCAAAGTAAATTGTATGATGTGCACTCACTTTACCAGTTTGTAAGTCCATTATTTTGTACCATTTTCCTCCAGAGGTATATCCCAGAAGGATACCTGCTTGCGCTCTGGAGTCAAGCTTGTGTCTATGTTCTCTGGGAACGTGATAGTAACATAGACTTCCAAATACATGGATGTGTGACAGGTTGGAAGTTCTCCCATGCCAAAGTTCAAAAGGTGTGCGTTTAACTCCCTTTGTTGGCAGTTTGTTTTGGAGATACGCTGCAATGCATGCTGTGTCCACCCACAACTTTTGTGTTGTTTTTTTTAAAAAAAGATATTTATTGCGGTTTTCTTTACATAACACAAAAAGAAAAAACACCCAACATACACAATTCCATCACCACAGAAATATAGAAAAGAATTATACAGAAAATAGAAAAGAAAAAAGAAAGAAAAATAAGATACAGTTGTTGGCCAATCATATTTTCATCCTCTTAAGACTTTCTCACATCTCCCTTCTCTGCGTTCTCAGTTCAAAGATTATCGACAGCAATTTATTACCTTGTTTCAATTCATAACTTTTCTTATATATTATATTTCAAAAATTAAATATCTTTACCAGCTTATTTTCTTATATCATAAGGCCAAGTTACTGCTGCCCTGTTACTTTCAAACTTACACCCTTCTAACATTCATACAATTTGTAGTGTTTTTGTAAATAGTCTTTAAATTTTTTCCAGTCCTCTTCCATCGTCTCTTCTCCCAGGTCTCGGATTCTGCCGGTCAACTCTGCAAGCTCCATGTATTCTATCAGTTGCGTCTGCCATTCTTCCAGTGTGGGTAAATCTTGGGTCTTCCAGTGTTTTGCAATAAGTATTCTTGCTGCTGTAGTTGCATACATAAAAAAAGTTCTATCTTTCTTTACCACCCCTTGGCCGACAATGCCCAGAAGGAAGGCCTCTGGTTTCTTAAGGAAGGTATACCTAAATACCTTTTTTAGTTCATTATAGATCATTTCCCAGAAAGCCTTAACCTTTGGGCATGTCCACCAGAGGTGGAAGAATGTTCCTTCAGTTTCTTTACATTTCCAACATTTGTTGTCGGGCAAATGGTATATTTTTGCTAGCTTGACTGGGGTCATGTACCACCTATATATCATTTTCATAATGTTTTCTTTCAAGGCATTGCATGCCGTAAACTTCATTCCGGTGGTCCATAACTTTTCCCAGTCAGCAAACATAATGTTGTGACCAATATCCTGTGCCCATTTTATCATAACTGATTTAACCGTTTCATCCTGTGTGTTCCATTTCAGCAACAAGTTATACATTTTTGAGAGTACCTTGGTCTTAGATTCTAACAGTTCTGTTTCTAATTTTGATTTTTCCACTTGGAAACCTATTTTCATATCTGATCTGAAGACCTCCCTAATCTGAGCATAATGTAGCCAGTTTTGCACCTTATCCTTTAGTTTCTCAAAACTCTGCAGCCTCCAAGTGTCTCCTTCTTTTTCCAAAATTTCCCAATATTTCGGCCAGTTGGCCTCCATATTGAGTCTTTTCTGGGCCTTGGCTTCCATTGGTGATAGCCACCTTGGGGTCTTATTTTCTAGTAAGTCTTTATATTTTGCCCAGACATTAAACACTGCCTTCCTGACAATATGGTTCTTGAAAAATCTATGGATTTTTACCTTGTCGTACCACAAATATGCATGCCATCCGAAAGCATTGTTAAACCCTTCCAGATCCAGGACATCAGTGTTCTCAAGCAGAATCCAATCTTTCATCTAGCAGAGAGCTGCAGATTCATAATACAGCCTCAGATCTGGCAGGGCAAACCCCCCTCTCTCCTTAGCATCCGTTAATATCTTAAACTTTATTCGGGGCTTTTTGCCCTGCCAGACAAATTTAGAAATATCTCTCTGCCACTTTGTAAAACATTCCACTCTGTCCACAATCTGTAGGGTCTGAAACAAAAATAACATTTTTGGCAATACATTCATCTTAATCGCAGCAATTCGGCCCAACAAGGAAAGTTTAAGTCTTGACCAACTTTCTAAGTCCTTTTTGATCTCGGTCCAACACTTCTCATAGTTGTCCTTAAATAGGTTCAAATTCTTAGCAGTCATGTTCACCCCTAGGTATTTCACCTTTTTAACCACTTTTAGATCTGCCTCTTTCTGAAACCTTTCTGATTCCGCAATTGTCAGATTTTTTCCCAAAACCTTAGTCTTTTGCTTGTTTAATTTAAAACCCGCCACCCGACCAAAGTCATTTATCAGTTCTAGAACCCTTTTCATACTAGATTCTGGCTCCTGCAATGTCAAAACTAGGTCATCTGCAAAGGCTTTGAGTTTGTATTGTTTAGCTCCGACCTGTATCCCTTCAACCAGCCGGTCCCTTCTAATTATGTTCAGGAGCACCTCCAGGAACGAGATAAATAACAACTTTTGGAGTAGGCATGCATCCTCTAACATGCACCTTGTCATCTCCATGATGGACCTGAACTTTCTCTCGGCTATGGAGTTCTGTTATGGGGTGTAAGGAACAGTGGTTACATGCTCAATTCCTTCCTTCGCTAGGAGGTTGCATGTCACATGAGCAATACCCCATTTTCAGTCATTAGCATAGCTGAAGCTCTCTGGAATTTGATCTTCACCATAGCAAGGTAGTCCTTTAACATTTTCAGCATTTCACTCTTTTCCTTGATGAAATACGCTACACAATACTTTGAAACATCATCAAGAAACATTAGTATGTACCAGTTATTCCCCACTGAGGGACCATTCATAGGTCCACGTAAGTCACTGTAGACTTTGGTGCTTCTCTGCTCAGTGCAAGGAGGAAATGAAGACTTAACGGCTTTCCGAGTGGCACAACTTACACATTTTGTTGGTGCCGTGTTCCTCTTTGTTACCTGCAGTTCCCTTGCTAGTTCTCTTTTCGGCAGATCCAGAATGGCGTTGGTGTCTCTGTGTCCAAGTCTTCTGTGCCACAGCTTGAGATCCGCCTCATTCTTATGGTTTGAGCACGCCACCTTGAGCTAATATCCTGGTATCTCTCTCTCACACACATAGGGTCATCTATAGGATGTATATTTCCACCTGGCACAAAGCAAAATTTCACCAGCATCAGCGTGAAAACTTATTTGAAACGTTGCTTCTACTGAAGCCCCCACAATTTATTCATGATAATAAATAATAATAATAATAATAATAATAATAATAATAATAATAATAATAATAATTTATTTATACCCCACCCTCCCCAGCCAAGACAACTAACAACCAATAATAAAAACAAGTTGATTAAAATACAATTTAAAAAAAGATTTAAATACAACATTAAAACCTTAGGATGCAGCCTCTTCACAGGAGGAGAAAGGAAAAAGAAAGAGGGGGAGTGTGCTGGTCCTGGGGGCTAACCCAGAGGTGAGGTCCAAGTCCAGTCCGAGGTCGATGGTGAAATATGAAGGCAGTCCGTAGAAGGCGAAGCTGGGTGCAGGGCAGGGCGTCGGGTGAGGTCAAGAGCTCTGGTAGGGAAGCAGGTCAGGGATCAGGCTGGAACCAACAATGTTGCTCCTGCATCTTGGGACTGGGGGTGGCTGGCTTTTATCTCCCCTGAGGCATAGGGCGGTCCCGGTTCACAGGTGACTCACCTCTCCTGGCCTAGAGGCGAGCACTCCACACCTGGAGGCGAGAACTTAGTTCCCTCCGCCTCTCTGCCCTGAGCCTCTGCAGCTCAGGAGAGGCTGGAGGGTGACCGGACCCAGAGGCAACCTCAGCTTCCCCTGACGGGGCTGAGAGTAGAGCACCTGCAGGCAATGAGTCCTCCATCACCTCAGGAGCCAGAGCAGGCTCAGCTGATGGCTGCACCTGAGGATCCAGCACAGGTGAGGACCCTTCAGGCTCATGCCCCAGCCCCAGCTCAGCTGGTTCTGGAGGCAGGGACTCCTGTGCAGGATGGGATTCCTCAGGTTCAGCCTCAAAGTCTGAATCCCAGGCCATCACAGGGAGGGAATCAAACTGATTCTAAGCCAAAAGCCAGATGGAACAACTCTGTCTTACAGGACCTGTGGAAAGAAATCAGATCCTGCAGGGCCCTGGTCTCATGAGACAGAGCGTTCCACCAGACCGGAGCCAGTGTTGAAAAGGCCCTGGCTCTGGTTGAGGCTAATCTAACTTCCTTAGGGCTTGGGACCTCTAGGGTGTTGCTATTTTCCTGTCAACCTAGCAGTTTGAAAGCACGTCAAAGTGCAAGTAGGTACCGCTCCGGTGGGAAGGCAAACGGCGTTTCCGTGTGCTGCTCTGGTTTGCCAGAAGCGGCTTAGTCATGCTGGCCATATGACCCGGAAGCTGTATGCCAGCTCCCTCGGCCAATAAAGCGAGATGAGCGCTGCAACCGCAGAGTCGGTCACGACTGGACCTAATGGACCTTTACCTTTAAGGTCCTCCGTGGGGTATACCAGGAGAGGCAGTCCCGTAGGTACGAGGATTGTGATGATGATCAGAATGCCAATCTGGGCTTCTTTCAGTTTTTCATTTGTCATATCTTAAGTTCACATCAGCTTGTTTTGGTTAAAAAAAAAATCCTCATAAAAAATCACCAGCAGTTTAGATTACATTTATCCTAATATGCACATTTTTGCATGCAGTTTACCCAGATAAAATGCACTTTGTATGATACTTTCACTAAAACCTGCATTCTTAGGAACACTTTCTCCTGATGGACACAGCAGACACATTTTTGGTAGGAGAACAGCACTCAGGAATTTGGAGATGTTGAGATTTCTAAGGATGTTTGTGTTTCAGCCCATGTGTTCTTTCAGAAAGTGTGAATTAGGAAGGTTTGTATTAAAATGCATACCAAACCAAATTTCTCTCCCATCCTTACTTCCAGGTAAGGAAGGATTGCTTGGTAAGTATCATTTCAAATGTTCTGAGAACTCTTCTCACAGGTTCATTTCAACACTTTCAGAAACCGTATGTGTGTTGGATAGGCTTTGAGTGCATCAAGAATCTCTGAAACACCCTACTCACTTTCAGTCACAGCAGAAAATAAGTTTTTCTTTTTATATATATAAGATATTTATTAAAGTTTCACAAATTATATAATCAAACACAACAATACAAACAAACACAAACAAGAAAAAACAAGTATAATTTCAAATCCTTATTTTCTTAAAACTAACTTCACCGACCTCCTCATACCTCCCCTTTCTGCATTCCAATTTCAAATATTTAGTTCAGCAAATCCTCACCCTTAATTTTATCTAATTGTTAACCTTTCTTTTCTTTTAACTTAATCTTTACAGCTGTAATCCACTTACTTTCAAAAGCCGCATCAATTTAACACTCATTAATTTTACAATGTTTCTTAAGATAGTTCTTAAATTTCTTCCAATCTTCTTCCGCCGTCTCTTTTCCCTGGTCTCGGATTCTGCCAGTCATTTCTGCCAATCCCATATAGTCTATCACCTTCATCTGCCATTCTTCCAAGGTGGGTAGATCTTGTGTCTTCCAATACTTTGCGATGAGTATTCTTGCTGCTGTTGTAGCATACATAAAGAAAGACAGAACATAAATGTTCTGTCTTTCTTTGGCACCAATTGGCCGACAATGCCCAGGAGAAAGGCCTCTGGTTTCTTAAGGAAGGTATATTTAAATACCTTTTTCATTTCATTATATATCATATCATTATATATGGGGTGCCACAGGGTTCTGTCTTGGGCCCGGTCTTATTCAACATCTTTATCAACGACTTGGATGATGGACTCAAGGGCATCCTGATCAAATTTGCAGATGACACTAAACTGGGAGGGGTGGCTAACACCCCAGAGGACAGGAACACACTTCAAAACAACCTTGACAGATTAGAGAACTGGGCCAAAACAAGCAGGATGAACTTTAACAGGGAGAAATGTAAAGTATTGCACTTGGGCAAAAAAATTGAGAGGCACAAATACAAGATGGGTGACACCTGGCTTGAGAGCAGTACATGTGAAAAGGATCTAGGAGTCTTGGTTGACCACAAACTTGACATGAGCCAACAGTGTGATGTGGCAGCTAAAAAAGCCAATGCAATTCTGGGCCTCATCAATAGGAGTATAGCATCTAGATCAAGGGAAGTAATAGTGCCACTGTATTCTGCTCTGGTCAGACCTCACCTGGAGTACTGTGTCCAGTTCTGGGCACCACAATTCAAGAAGGACACTGACAAACTGGAACGTGTCCAGAAGAGGGCAACCAAAATGGTCAAAGGCCTGGAAACGATGCCTTATGAGGAACGGCTAAGGGAGCTGGGCATGTTTCGCCTGGAGAAGAGGAGGTTAAGGGGTGATATGATAGCCATGTTCAAATATATAAAAGGATGTCACATAGAGGAGGGAGAAAGGTTGTTTTCTGCTGCTCCAGAGAAGCGGACACGGAGCAATGGATCCAAACTACAAGAAAGAAGATTCCACCTAAACATTAGGAAGAACTTCCTGACAGTAAGAGCTGTTCGACAGTGGAATTTGCTGCCAAGGAGTGTGGTGGAGTCTCCTACTTTGGAGGTCTTTAAGCAGAGGCTTGACAACCATATGTCAGGAGTGCTCTGATGGTGTTTCCTGCTTGGCAGGGGGTTGGACTCGATGGCCCTTGTGGTCTCTTCCAACTCTATGATTCTATGATTCTATTCTATGATTCTATGATTTCCCAGAAAGCCTTAATCTTTGGGCATGTCCACCAAAGGTGAAAAAAAGTACCTTCAGTTTCTTTACATTTCCAACATTTATTATCAGACAAGTGGTAAATTTTTGCAAGCTTGACTGGAGTCATGTACCACCTATAAATCATTTTCATAATATTTTCCTTTAAGGCATTACATGCCGTAAATTTCATACCGGTGGTCCACAACTGTTCCCAGTCAGCAAACATAATGTTATGACCAATATCTTGTGCCCGAAAATAAGTTTTTCTTCCTTATTGGGTCATGTGGGCAGGTAGGGGAGGGGGTTGGAGTGATTTTTAGGAAGTCATTAGCTTGCATCAGGCATCCTATTGGGAAGACCCAGTTTTCTGAGAGCATGTGCTGAAAGTTGGGCAACAGGGACAGAGCAGGATTCCTTTTAGTGTACCGACCTCTCCGCTGCACCAAGGATTCCCTGCCCTAGCTGCTTCAGGTCATGGCAGATGTCTTCTCCGATAAAGAAAACAATGCCAGACCTGAAGAATTTGGAGCAAATGATTCAACAAAGGAAACACAGCCCAGAATAACTAAGGAGATAGTACAAGAATACTTGGCTAGTTTAAATGTACTCAAGTCTCCAGGGCCAGATGAACTGCATCCAAGAGTATTAAAAGAACTGGCAGATGTGATCTCAGAACCACTGGCAGTCATCTTTGATAATTCCTGGAGAACAGGCGAAGTCCCGGCAGACTGGAGGAGGGCAAATGTTGTCCCTATTTTCAAAAAGGGGAAAAGAGAGGACCCAAATAATTATTGCCCAGTCAGTCTGACATCAATACCAGGGAAGATTCTGGAGCAGATCATTAAGCAAACAGTCTGTGAGCACCTAGAAAGGAATGCTGTGATCACCAATAGTCAGCATGGATTTCTGAAAAATAAGTCATGTCAGACTAACCTGATCTCGTTTTTTGACAGAATTACAAGCCTGGTAGATGAAGGCAACGCAGTGGATGTAGCCTACCTTGATTTCAGCAAGGCATTCAACAAGGTGCCCCATGATATTCTTGTAAAGAAGCTGGTAAAATGCGGTCTTGACTATGCTACCACTCAGTGGATTTGTAACTGGCTGACTGACCGAACCCAAAGGGTGCTCATCAATGGTTCCTCTTCATCCTGGAGAAGAGTGACTAGTGGGGTGCCACAGGGTTCTGTCTTGGGCCCGGTCTTATTCAACATCTTTATCAACGACTTGGATGATGGACTCAAGGGCATCCTGATCAAATTTGCAGATGACACCAAACTGGGAGGGGTGGCTAACACCCCAGAGGACAGGATCACACTTCAAAACGACCTTGACAGATTAGAGAACTGGGCCAAAACAAACAAGATGAACTTTAACAGGGAGAAATGTAAAGTATTGCACTTGGGCAAAAAAAATGAGAGGCACAAATACAAGATGGGTGACACCTGGCTTGAGAGCAGTACATGTGAAAAGGATCTAGGAGTCTTGGTTGACCACAAACTTGACATGAGCCAACAGTGTGACGCGGCAGCTAAAAAAGCCAATGCAATTCTGGGCTGCATCAATAGGAGTATAGCATCTAGATCAAGGGAAGTAATAGTGCCACTGTATTCTGCTCTGGTCAGACCTCACCTGGAGTACTGTGTCCAGTTCTGGGCACCACAGTTCAAGAAGGACACTGACAAACTGGAACGTGTCCAGAGGAGGGCAACCAAAATGGTCAAAGGCCTGGAAACGATGCCTTATGAGGAGCGGCTAAGGGAGCTGGGCATGTTTAGCCTGGAGAAGAGAAGGTTAAGGGGTGATATGATAGCCATGTTCAAATATATAAAAGGATGTCATATAGAAGAGGGAGAAAGGTTGTTTTCTGCTGCTCCAGAGAAGCAGACACGGAGCAATGGATCCAAACTACAAGAAAGAAGATTCCACCTAAACATTAGGAAGAACTTCCTGACAGTAAGAGCTGTTCGACAGTGGAATTTGCTGCCAAGGAGTGTGGTGGAGTCTCCTTTTTTGGAGGTCTTTAAGCAGAGGCTTGACAACCATATGTCAGGAGTGCTCTGATGGGGTTTCCTGCTTGGCAGGGGGTTGGACTCGATGGCCCTTGTGGTCTATTCCAACTCTATGATTCTATGATTCTCCTGAAGACACCTAGTTTGATTCTCCATGGGGATTTTAACATCCATGCCGACACGCCCTTACAAGGGCCCCTTGGGACTTCATGGATAGCATGGCCTCCATGGGGCTGTCCCTGAATAAGTTTGGCTCAACTCATAGTCACGGACGTGCCTTAGACCTGGTGTTCACCTCTAGTGACGTGGGTGATCTGACACTATGTAAAAGCAAAACAAAAGAAATGCCATGGTCAGATCATTTCCTGGTGTAACTGGACTTCTCCGCAACCCTTCTCCTATGCAGGGATGTGGGACCAATTTGGATGGTCTGCCCCAACCACTTAATGGATCCAAATGGTTTCCAGAGAGTGGTAGGGGATGTTATATCCCATGTTGATGGCCTTTCGTCTGATTCCCTGGTGGCCCACTGCAGTGCAAAGTTAACCAGGGCTATTGACTGTCTGGCTCTGAAGCGCCCTCTCCAATAGCATGGAGCCCAGACACCCCTATGGTTTTCCCCAGAGCCGAGGGCGATGAAACAATTGCTGAGATGGCTAGAGCGCTGGTGGCGGAAAACTCATTCTGAATTGGACCAGACACGGGTTAAAGCTCAACGTCGAGCCTACCAAGTGGTGATAGCGATGGTGAAGAGGACCCTCTTCATCACCTCTATTGCATCTGCAGAAAACAGCAGCAGGAGACTCTTTCAGGTGGTTTGCAATCTAATGGAACCACTTTCACCATTGGGGCCCGGTAAGGCTGAGACCCTACCTGCCCGCAGACTGTCTCACCACAGTAGTGCATGCTCTAGTCTAAAAAAGTGAAATATCTTGGAGTGTGGATTACGGCCAAAAACTTAAATTTATATAAGGACAACTATGAGGTCACCTGGAGGAATATAAAGAAAGATGTGGAAATTTGGGGGAGGATGAAACTTTCCTTTTTGGGGAGGATAAAGGTAAAGGTAAAGGTACCCCTGCCCGAACGGGGGAGGATAGCTGTGGTTAAAATGAACATTTTGCCTAGAATGCTGTTCTTATTTCAAACTATCCCAGTACTTAAAGGTCTAAAACAATGTAAAGAATGGCAGAAAGCCCTGGCGAGATACATCTGGCAGGGAAAAAGACCACGGATAAAAATGAAAATATTGATTGACAAAAAGGAAAGAGGGGGTTTTTTACTCCCAGACCTGAGCATTTACTATGAAGCAGCGTGTCTACTTTGGCTAAAGGATTGGATAAAACTGGAGAACAGAGATTTGCTGGACCTGGAAGGTTTTAACAACTGGTATGGGTGGCATGCATACCTTTGGTATGAGAAGGTGAAGGTCCATAGGGGCTTCTTAAACCATATCTTTAGGGGACCGATATATCAGGTTTGGGAGAGAAATAAAAACCTCCTTGAAAGAAAGACCCCCTGGTGGATCTCACCAATAGAGGTATTAACAATTAAGAAAACTAATATGGAAGGAAAGAATGCCACATACGAAGATTTGGTAAGAAAAACAGAACAATGGCCCAAACTTAAACCTTATGAAGAGACAAAACATTTATTTATTGGTTGGTTACAATATCATCAGGTGAATGACCTGTTAAAAGAGGATAAGAGGAAAATAGGCTTTGATGACAAAAAATCAAGATTTAACATAGAGATAGTAGAAGGAAAGAACAAAACATTATCTAAAATATCAGGGGTTCAGGAGCAGAGGCAAGGGCAAGGGAGGAAACAGAGAGCGAGGGGGAGGAGGCAGAAGAAAAGATGAGTGATGACGACGACCCGAGATCTCCGAGTCTTTCCAGTGAATCAGAAGATTCACAGAAAGGAGCACCAGTGGTCAGGGCAAGGGGGGAGCCTAGGGGGACACCCCAGGAAGATAGAGCCAGAGGGGACTCAGAGGAGAGCAGTTGGAAATCGGGACCAGCGTCACAGCCAGAGAGCAGGGAAGAGGAGGAGCGCCAGAGATCAAGCGCTGGCAGCTCGCAACAGGGGGGAGGGCACGAGTCAGGAGTGGCCACACCTCCATCGGGGAGCAAAGAAACAGTCAGACGGAAAGTAGAAGGTTGGGCGCGCGCGCCAAGTTCAAATGCACAGGAAAGTGACGCAGTAGGCAGCCAGGAAAGGGAGCCAGGTCCTAAAGCCCGGCGCAAGGAGACAGGGAGTTCCGGGGGGTCGGCGTCAGAAGAATCCCGGAAGGAAGAGACCCCGGGGGGCAGAGGGACCCAGAGGAGAGCAGTCAGGCGGAAAAGGTGGAGCAGGGCTAGGATATTAAGTTGGTGCACAAGGGGCGGAGACTCAGACGGAGCTTCGCCGATCTAGCCATTAGACGTAGAGTTGCACGCAGCAGCTTGGGAATGGAAACTGTAACTCAATAAAGACTTTTACTTAATGACCGCTGGCTAGCGTGATCCTCTGTGAGCTAGGATCTTGAAGCAGCTCTGACAGTAAGCTCCGTCTCTTAAAATTGTGGGCATCTACAGCCTCGAGGAGAGGAGAGAAGCAGGTGCCTACTAGCTAGCTCACGAACGGCAGACAACATGACGGCTGAGCAGCAGATAGAGGAACTCAGAAAAGCAGTGTCACAACTGAATGCCGAGGCTCTTGCATCCAGGAAGAGAGAGGAGGAGGCAGCTGCCGCCTGCAGGGATCTCCAGGTCAGGTTGGACATGCTTACGAAGCACGGGCAACTGACACCCAGACAGGAGGGAATTGGGTTGGCGAGACGAACAGGCGGTCTGGTCCCTCACTTCGATGGGAACCTGCAGCAGTACCCCAACTTTAGAGCAGATGTAATGTGCACACTGGAACTGCTGAAAAAAGACTTTAGAGATGAGCAAGAGAAAGTGGGGTTCATCATGTCCCATTTGCATGGGGAAGCTAAAGCATGGCTGCGCAATTTGTGGAGGGATAAGGATCCGGCGCTCCAAAATGCGGATGCCTTTATTAAAGCGATGGATGGGTGTTTCTTATCAAGCATTGACGTGGATCTTGCTCGGCAGCAGATACATGGACTGAAACAAGGGAGGGCCAGCGTAAGGCAGTATCATGCCCGCTTTTTCGCTTTGGTCAGTGCTCTGGAATGGGACAGGGATTCGGCTCCTGTAAGAGACCTGTTTTGGGAGGGATTGCACGGCTCTGTTAAAGATGAAATTGCGAGGGGGGAGAGACCCCGGACCACGCAGGAGATCGTTCAGAGGGCGCTAGCCGTGGGGGTGCGGCTGGAAGAACGTCCGTGGAGCAGGGACGAGGGGCGTGGAGGGGGCGAACCAGCCAGGGGCTCCTCCTTCCTTCCCAGAGAAGCAGCGCGTGCGCAATCCACGCCTCCGCCAGGAGGAGGAGTGGAACCTATGGAGGTTGGAAGTGCAAGGGCTCAATCAGCAGCCAGAGCCCTAGCACCGACAACAGTGAAAGCGAAGCCTCCTAGAGGGAACAGGAAGTGTTACATCTGCGAGGATCCAGGGCATATGGCGAAAGAGTGTCCCCGGAGGCTCCACAAGCACACTGCAGCCTCAGCAATGGTAACTGCAGCAACGCAACAAGGAGGACCACAGCAGGGAAACGACGATGTCTGGCTGGAGGAAGAGGCAATGGGGCCCAGCCAGACGTGTCAGTGAAGAAGTCCCCGGAGATTTCACAGCCCATGGACCCCCTCCCGCCCAAACCAGTAGTGAGGCTCACCGCATCGCTCCAGCTGCCCAATGGAATCACCATGGACGTGCCGCTCACCATTGACTCGGGAAGCAATGCGGACTTTATAGGGCAAGACTTTGTAGACCGGCACGCTATACAGTTGCTGCCGGCCACGCTGCCCCTGCAGGTGGTCACGGTGGATGGCAGGGAGCTGCTAGGGGGGCAAGTGGTGAAACAGACGCCACCAATGGTGATGCGCCTTGGGAATCACAAGGAAATCATCAGCTTCAATGTCACTCAACTATCGGACACGCCCATTGTATTGGGCATGAGTTGGCTGGACAAGCACAGCCCAACGCTGGCTTGGTACCAGAGGCAGCTGACCTTCGGCTCTTCCTTTTGTGCTGAACACTGCATCGTCCCCCGGCAGGAAGGAGAGGAAGAGGAGGCACAGCTGCTGCTAGGCACGCTGCAAGCGATTCCCCACAAGTACGCAGAATTTTTGGAGGTTTTCTGCGAGAAGGAGGCAGACAAGCTACCCCCCCCCCCCACAGACCATATGACTGCAAAATTGACCTGCTGCCGGGGGCGGCGCTGCCTAAAGGGAAGCTGTATTCCATGTCTGAGGACGAACTGCAGGAACTCAAAGAGTTCATAGATCATAATTTGGAGCGCGGTTTCATCCGGGAGTCCAAGGCAGCGGGGGGCAGTCCTGTATTCTTCGTTAAGAAGCGGGACACGCCCCAAAAAAGGCTGGCAGTGGACTATCGCATCTTAAACAGTGTGACCAAGCCATCGGACTTCCCCATGCCCCGAATCGACGACCTCCTCGCAAAGGTACGGAAGGGCAGCGTGTTCACCAAGTTAGACCTGCGAGGGGCGTACAACCTCATTCGCATGCGGGAAGGGGATGAGTGGAAGACAGCCATGTTCACGCCGCTGGGCACCTACGAATATAGAGTTATGCCTTTTGGATTGCAAAATGGCTCCCACGTTTTTCAAGCGTTCATGCATCACGTGTTGGCGGGGCTCCTCTACAAGACGTGCGTCTGTTTCTTAGATGACATCCTGATCTTTTCGGAATCGCAGCAGGAGCATGACAGACACGTCAAAGAAGTGCTAAGCAGGCTACAGCAGCATAGGCTCTACGCCAAGCTGGAGAAGTGCCAATTCGACGTGACGGAGGTGGATTTTCTGGGCTACAAGTTGTCTGACAAGGGGCTCGCCATGGACAGCGCCAAGGTTCGAGCGGTGTTGGACTGGAAGAGCCCACGCAACCGGAAGGAGGTCCAACGGTTTGTCGGCTTCGCGAACTTCTATCGCAAGTTTATCAAAGGCTTCGCTATGCAGACAGCGGCCATCACGGACATGCTTAGCTCCAAAAAAAAGAAGTTCATCTGGACAGAGCAGGCGGAGCAGTCCTTTCAGGCACTCAAGCGTCTCTTCGCGTCGGAAGAGCAGCTGCTGCATGTCGACCCCAGCAGGCCGATGAGGGTGGAGACAGACGCCTCGGACAGAGCCGTGGGAGCAGTCCTGCTGCAGAAAGACCCGCAGGGGGTTTGGCGGCCGGGAGCGTTTTACTCCAGGAAGCTCAGCAAGTCCGAACAGAACTACACCATCTGGGACAGGGAGTTGCTGGCCATTCATGCAGCATTCAAAGCATGGAGGCACTTCCTGATCGGCGCCAAGCACACGGTGCAGGTCTGCACGGACCACAAGAATCTGGAGCACTGGCGCACGGCACAGTTCCTGAACCAAAGGCAGATACGTTGGGCTGAGTTCTTTGCGAACTTTAACTTCCGAATAGAGTATGTCCCGGGGGACACCAACATCATGGCGGACGCTCTCTCTCGTAAGCCACAATATCTGGAGGATGCCAAGCCAGCGGCCGCCATGCACATCTTCGCACCAACAGTGTGGGCGTGCGCTGCGGCAACAGTGGACCTGGAGGCGGTGCGGCGAGCGTTGCAGGATGACTCCTTCGCGCAAGCGAAGATGGCAGAGGTGCACAGGGGCACGGCAGCGACCGACGAGTTCCAGCTGCGAGATGGATTGCTCATCCGTAAAGGAGCCATCTACGTGCCGGGAGACGAACTTCGCGCCAAGGTACTGCAGCAGCTGCACGACGCACCCACTGCCGGGCACTTTGGCAAGGAGAAGACGGTGGAATTAGTCGCCAGGGACTTCTGGTGGCCCGGAATGAGAGGGGAGGTCGCGGACTACGTGGCGAGGTGTGACACCTGCCAGAGGGCCAAACCGGTGCACAAACCACCGGCCGGACTGTTGGAACCGCTGCAAACTCCAGTCGAACCATGGGAGAGGGTGGCCCTGGACTTTGTCACGGATCTGCCCAGCTCGAGGGGCAAGACGGCCGTGCTGGTGGTGGTGGACTTGTTCTCCAAGATGGCACATTTCATTCCGTGTGCCAAGGTGGCCACGGCGGAGCAAACCGCCAAACTGTTCATAGACCACGTGTTCAAGGTTCACGGTCTGCCACGGTCTATTCTGTCCGACCGGGGGCGACAGTTCATCTCGAATTTCTGGCAGAAGCTGATGGGCTTCCTGAACGTCAAGATCAACCTGGCGTCGGCGAGACACCCGCAGACCAACGGGCAGGCGGAGCGGGTCAATGCCATCATGCAGCAGTACCTGAGATGTTATGCGAATCAACAGCCTGCGACGTGGGTGGATTACCTGCCGCTCGCCGAGTTTGCCTACAACAACACGAAGCACGTGTCCACGGGGGTCACGCCGTTCTTCGCTAACAACGGGAGGCACCCCAGAACCTTCCCGGGACTGGAAAGGATGGAGGAGGGGGAGCCGCAGACAGCAGATGTGTTCGCGTCGGAGTTGCAGGAGGTCCACGATCAGCTGCGGCGACACCTGGAGCTGGCCAAACATGCATACAAGGTGCAAGCGGACAAACACAGAAGGGTTGGCGAAGAGATCCATGTGGGAGACTGGGTCTGGTTAGCAGCCCACGCAGTGCCGGCCAGGTCGTTGGCCAAGAAGAAGCTGGGGCACAAGCAACTGGGGCCCTACCAAGTCGAAGAGCAGGTCAACCCGGTGGCTTTCAGGCTGGCGCTTCCGGAGGGTTCCAGAATGCATCCGGTGTTCCACAGATCGGTGCTCACCCCCTACAAGGCACCGCACAGGTTTCAGGAACCCGGAACGGCACCGAGTCCGCTCAGAGAAGGAACCGGGCACGTGGGAGTGGCACAGAAGGAACGCATCAACGAAGTCACGGAGATTTTGGACTCCAGATGGGGGGAAGAAGGGGTAGAATACCTTCTCGCCAAGGAGGGCACCCCGGCCAGTGCGAACAGCTGGGTGCCGGGCTACGCCTTGGACGAACCTCTGCTCAAAGACGAGTTTCATGCCCTCTTCCCACATAGACCAATGCCAGCAGAATTTTTCGACGACTGGCTTTTCACGCCCACGCTTTCTGCCAGCACGTTCCGGGGGTTCGACTCGGACGAGGACCCGATACGAGACGCCCGTTCCCCGGAGGGGTCACCCTCGGGATCTGCCTCAGAACCCTCGTATTGGTGGGACGATAGACCAGAGGAGCAGTGGCGCAGGAAGTGGCAGGAAGGTCCAGGACGAGCAACGCCGCCAGGAGGAAGTGAGGGAGAGACGGACATGGACGTTTTCGGGGACGACCCTGGTTTCGAGCACGGCGGCACAGAGATGGAAGCGGAGGTGACCGTCGTCGACGAGAGCAGGGAGGCAGAACCGGGAGACTTCAGATGGAGGCCCGCCACGGGAAGCGAACTGTATCCGACGTTCGTCCCTCTGACACAGCAGCACCCAGTTCCCGCACCGGAAGGAGGGGAGGGGGGAATGGGGGGCTTCGAGGGGGGGATGGATGTCAGGGGTTCAGGAGCAGAGGCAAGGGCAAGGGAGGAAACAGAGAGCGAGGGGGAGGAGGCAGAAGAAAAGATGAGTGATGACGACGACCCGAGATCTCCGAGTCTTTCCAGTGAATCAGAAGATTCACAGAAAGGAGCACCAGTGGTCAGGGCAAGGGGGGAGCCTAGGGGGACACCCCAGGAAGATAGAGCCAGAGGGGACTCAGAGGAGAGCAGTTGGAAATCGGGACCAGCGTCACAGCCAGAGAGCAGGGAAGAGGAGGAGCGCCAGAGATCAAGCGCTGGCAGCTCGCAACAGGGGGGAGGGCACGAGTCAGGAGTGGCCACACCTCCATCGGGGAGCGAAGAAACGGTCAGACGGAAAGTGGAAGGTTGGGCGCGCGCGCCAAGTTCAAATGCACAGGAAAGTGACGCAGTAGGCAGCCAGGAAAGGGAGCCAGGTCCTAAAGCCCGGCGCAAGGAGACAGGGAGTTCCGGGGGGTCGGCGTCAGAAGAATCCCGGAAGGAAGAGACCCCGGGGGGCAGAGGGACCCAGAGGAGAGCAGTCAGGCGGAAAAGGTGGAGCAGGGCTAGGATATTAAGTTGGTGCACAAGGGGCGGAGACTCAGACGGAGCTTCGCCGATCTAGCCATTAGACGTAGAGTTGCACGCAGCAGCTTGGGAATGGAAACTGTAACTCAATAAAGACTTTTACTTAATGACCGCTGGCTAGCGTGATCCTCTGTGAGCTAGGATCTTGAAGCAGCTCTGACAGATATGCTGTTGGAATGGTACACAAAAGATGAGGAGGTGAAAGAAGCAATGATTAAATGGGCAATTGACTTTGGCTATAACATCGATTTTGAAAGGTGGCTGGAATTGTGGAATAGTAATATTAAGTTTACGGCTTGTATGGCATTGAGAGAGAATGTCTGGAAGATGATGTACAGATGGTATCTTACGCCGGCGAAATTGGCCAAAATGTATAGATTAAAGAATAAGACATGCTGGAAATGCGGTGAAGTGGGGGGAGACCTTTACCATATGTGGTGGTTATGCAGTAAGGTGAAGGCCTTTTGGGAATTAATTTATAATGAGCTTAAAAAAATATTAAAATACACCTTTCCCAAGAGACCTGAGGCCTTTCTGCTGGGAATAATGGGCAAAGAAAAAAAAAGTGAGGATAAAATAATATTCCTCTACGCCACCACAGCTGCAAGAATTCTGCTGGCACAAAATTGGAAATCGGAAACTATACCTAGCATAAGTGATTGGCAGATTAAAATGGTAAATTACGCCGAGCTGGATAGACTAACAGGCAGATTACGAGACCAAGATGAACAGAAATTCAAGAAAAATTGGAGAAAATTCTGGAATTATATTGGAACAGATTTATAAGATGATCTGGCGGGGAGAGAAAAACTCTATCAGCGACAATCTTAAGATTAAAAATAAATACGTAACCATGGAATTTATTAGAAACTTACCAAAAGGGTGGAGGGAAGTCAAAGACTCGACAGAGTAGAAAACATTTTTTATTTCTATGATTTTGTATGTTCAATTCTTGTTTGCATAGAATGGGAAATGGGAATAATAATTTATGTTAATTTGTTTGTTTACATATTTGTTTGTCCTTTATTAAATATGAATAAAAATTTAATGGAAAAAAAGAAAAAAGAAAATGTGTGTTCTTCCCAACTCTAAGTCACCTTTGGGCCTGCAAGGGGTGAGGTGGGGGTCTCTTCTGTATCCACGGTTCTCACTTTTACCCCTTCCATCTTTTATCTTGCTCAGAACTGAATTCAAACCAACATCCTTTGAAAACAACAGAGAGAATAATGGGATTGCAGGAAATGAGTGTGCGACAAGTTTGAGCTCACTGTCTGAAATGCACCAAGGATGTGTAACTACAGGGGCAGAGAGGGGGAACAGCAATTACATCCACCAACGCAGCCAGCTCCCAGAGCAAATTAAGTGCCAATTTTCTGCACTGCTGAAGAGTAAAGAATAAAGATGATAAATGACAGGAAGTTTCAGATGAAAAGAAAGAGTGAGGCAAAGGAGGCTGACTGGAGAGAGAAGTACTCAACCTCTGGCGATCAGCCAGCAAGTCAGCAGCAAATGCGCAGGCTGAGTCGCCCTCTGCTGGCCAGCCAGTCTCCAAGGGAGGAAGCGGCCTTTGTGTTGGAATCAAGCACATCCCACTTTTGTCTATTATTCATTAGATTTATATGGTGCCCTTCAATGTAAGGTCTCAGGGTGATTCACAGAATAAAACACAGGTTAAAAGCAAGCAAGTAATTAAAACAAAAACAGCAAAAACAATAACACCCCACCTTTCCACAGACACATTTAAAAGGCTGTAGAACCGTGGTTCCCATTTAGGGGTCTGGGGACCCCAGGGGGTTCACAGCACCTTCCCTGGTCAGGGACTCACTTTAGGGCTGTGGGATAAATTGCCATGCCATACCAGTATTGAAATTACTGGTGAACAAAAGGTGGAAACCGACAGCCGGGGGGGGGGGGCATCAGTCTCTCCTGCTGTGTTTGCTTTCTCCCTTCTCCCTCCTAACTGATGAGAAATGGCAATAAGCTCTCACACAAACCAGAAGACTTTTAAAGTTTAACCAGTATGTTGGTGTAATGTACTGAGTTGAATAGGATCCAAAAGGCAGCAGTCTGATTGGTCCTAGAATAATAAAGCAGTCTGATTGGTCTGCAGGAACCACCCAATCCAGCTCCAGATGGAAGTGAATCCACAACCTGATTGGCTTACAGGAGAATTCCGGAATTAACCAATCATGTGCAGCCCATTGTGTAACTAATGTATATAAAGCAGATACTTTGGGGAAACTTCCATTTCCCTCCTCACCACTATCAGCTGAATAAAGAGCATGAAATTCACTCTTGACTCTGAGTATATTTCAGTTGGCTAGACAATCAAAGATCCAGCGGCAAAGTAAACAAGGAACGCAAACAACAAAGAACTGGAAAGTGCTTCTTTCTTTCCTCCAACACGCCCACACCCACCAATGAAAAAAAGGGGGGAAGTGTTCTTATTTTTATTTCCCCCCTAAATAGCTTTCCTCCATATTAAAAAGGAAGGTTGTTTGTTTGTAGGAGATTATCTCTTTGCTTGCTGGGGGCAGATGTTACAGGCGAAGGGGATCGAGATATGGATACGCTCGTACCCTTTCCAATCTGCGCCCCATCCCGAGGGACGAGGGTAGGGTGAGCAAGGATTACTCACCTCCGTCACTGGTGCTGTGCAATGCCAGGTCTATAGGCAATAAAACCGCCACCCTGCGAGATTTCTTTATCTCGCAGGGGGTCGACCTGGCTTGTGTGACGGAGACCTGGGTGCGCGAAGGGGCAACAGTTACCTTACGAGAGATGGCGCCCCCGGGTTTCTCTGTCCTCCACCAGTCGCGGACTGTGGGCCGGGGGGGAGGGGTGGCATTATTAATCCGGGAAGATTGTCCTTTCAGGGCTCTACCATCGCCATCGATCCCCGGCATTGAATGTGTTGGCCTAGTGTGGGGCTCCGAGGAGAGCTTGGCTGTCTGGCTGGTGTACCGGCCACCTAGCGCACCAGCAGCCACCCTGTCAGGCCTATTGGAGGCGGTGGCCGGCTGGGCCTTGGAGTTCCCTAACCTATTGGTATTGGGGGACTTCAACATCCATGCTGATGCCACTCCCTCCTCACAGGCTCTGGACCTGGTGTCTTCCATGGCGACACTAGGGCTCTCCCAGTTTGTTTCGGGCCCCACACATCAAGCAGGCCACACGCTGGATTTGATCTTTGGCGTCGGTATAGATGTGATCATGTCTCCTTCGATTAAGGTGCCATGGTCTGATCACTACGCTCTGAAAGCCAGGATTGACTTTCCACCCCCACCCTGCTTAGGTGGCGAGCCAATTTGGGCTCGCCCGCAGAGGCTGATGGACCCTGAGAGATTCCGCCAAGCCTTGCGGGACCTTGCTCCCCCTGGCGACTCATTGACTGAGCTTGTTGAGGACTGGAATGCCCAGCTCCTGGCAGCCATCGATGAGATCGCACCTAAGCGCCCTCTGCGACCCCGCAGAAACCGGGCTCCCTGGTTTACCGAGGAGCTCCGGAAAATGAAGCGGGACCTCAGACGGCTAGAGCGAGTATGGCGGGGTGCCCGTGACGGAGCCTCAAGAACATCTTTTTTTTTTTTTTTGCATTTTAAAATTTTTTATTAATCTTTCCATATATATACATTAAATCCGTGTTTCATACATCTCATTCTTTTGGACTTCCTTCAACGTCCTTGACATTCATTCGTATTTATCTCTTTATAACGCATTCCAATCTTTCGTACTGCCATTAGTACCATTTTTCAGACATTGTTTTCCATAAGCAATACTTCTTAGTGTTTTACAGTGCCTCTTTAAATCCTACTAGCGTTGTGTTTACTAAACATTTGTTCTCCAGATAATCCGCAAATTTTCCCCAGTCGTCTATAAATTTTTGATCCTTCATATATCTAATTTTCCCTGTTAATTTATCTAACTCCGCATATTCCGTCAATTTTAATCTCCACTCTGTTAACGTTGGGCTTTCTTCCTGCTTCCACTTCTGCGCCACCACGATTCTAGCTGCTGTTACCGCATATTGGAAGATTTTATAATCCTTTCTTTTAATATCTTTTCCGACCATACCTAATAGAAAAGCTTCGGGTTTCTTTACAAATGTGTAGCTTAATATCTTTTTGATTTCATTATAGACTTCGCCCCAGAAGCTTTTAACCTTCCCACATTCCCACCATTGGTGATAGAACGTCCCTTCTTTTTGTCTACATTTCCAACATTTGTTATCTGTTTTATACATCTTGGCTAGTTTAACGGGTGTCATATACCACCTATATAACATTTTTAACATATTCTCCCTTAACAGTACACATGCTGTAAATTTTATATTCACTCTCCACAATTTTTCCCAATTCTCCAATTGAATATCATAGCCGAGGTCCTTTGCCCACTGAGTCATCACTTTTTTGACTTTCTCATCTTTCATGTTCCATTCTAACAGTATTTTATACATACTTGACAGATTTTTCCGATCACTGTTTATTATCTCTCTCTGAAATTTCGATGTCTTTTCATCGTAGCCCCTCTCTTTCACTTCTTTTTTAAATATCTCATTTATCTGATAGTAACTCAGCCAATCGTATGTATATCTTTTTACCTGGTCGTATGGTTTAATTTTCCACTTCCCTCCTTCCTTCAATACCATTTCTTCGTACCTACCCCATTTTTTCCCCATATTGACTTTCTTTACACTTATTAACTCCACTGGTGATAACCAGTGTGGGGTTTTTGGTTCTAATATGTTCTTATATCTATTCCAAACTTCTATCAAAGGTCCCTTAAAGATATGGCTGCAAAATCCCTTATGTACTTTTATCTTATCTCTCCACAAATAGGCATGCCATCCAAATTTGTTCTTATACCCTTCTAAATCCAATAACTCTGTATCCTCCAACTTTATCCACTCTTTAATCCAGCAAAGGCATGCCGCTTCGTAGTACAGTCTCATGTCTGGCAGGGCGAAGCCCCCTCTTTCAGTGGTATCTGTTAATATCTTAAACTTAATTCTGGGCTTCTTTCCTTCCCAGACAAATCTAGAAATCACCCTTTGCCATTCTTTAAAGTTTTTTGTGCCCTTTATTATCGGGATTGTTTGGAATAGAAAAAGCATTTTGGGGAGTACCATCATTTTGACCATGGACACTCTACCCCAGAGTGATAATTTCATCCTTGCCCAAATCTCCAGATTTTTCTTAATTTCATTCCACACTGGGATATAATTATTTTGGTATAGGTCAATATTTTTATTGGTAAGCCAGAGTCCTAAATATTTAACTTTTTTAACTACTTCAATTCCTGTTTGTTCCTGTAGTGATTCTATCTTGTCTTGGTCTAAGTTTTTAACGATCATCTTTGTCTTATTCTTATTTAGTTTGAATCCAGCTAACTTCCCGAATTCCTCCATCTCCTCCAGAATTCCCTTTAAGCTGTTTATAGGATCTTCTACCGTTAATACCACGTCATCAGCATATGCTTTAACTTTGTATTCGTTTGAGCCTAATGATATTCCCTTAATTTGTTTGTTTTGCCTTATTGCGTTTAGCAGAACCTCCAACACCACTATAAAGAGCAGCGGAGAGAGCGGGCAGCCCTGTCTTGTCCCTTTAGATATTTTTATATCTTCTGTTATGGCATTATTTATTATCAGCTTCGCTTTCTGTTCGGTGTATATTGCTTTTATCCCATTCCAAAATTCTTGACCCACTTCCATAATTTCTAAATTTCTCAGCATGAAGTCCCAGGTGACGTTATCGAAGGCTTTCTCCGCGTCAATAAAAATCAGACTAGCTGGCTTATCAATTCTGTCCGATAAATATTCTATTATATTAATTATGCCTCTTGTATTGTTTTTTATTTGCCTTCCCGGTAGAAAACACGCTTGGTCCTCATGCATTATCTTCACTAATATTTTTTTAAACCTTTTTGCCAAAATTCCCGCAAAAATCTTATAATCTGTATTTAATAAGGAAATGGGTCTATAATTTTTTACTTGGGTTGGGTCAGTATCTTGTTTTGGAATTATTGTGATAAATGCCTCCTTCCAGGTGCTTGGGATCTCTTTTTCCTTTAGGGTCTTATTCATCACCTCAACTAACGGAACCGTCAATATATCTTTCATTTCTTTATAGTAGCTCGCAGTAAACCCATCTGGGCCCGGAGCTTTACCTCTTTTCAGTTCCTTTATCACTTCCTCTACTTCCTCTCTGGAAATGGGGGCATTTAACATTTCTCTTTGCTCTATCGAAATCTTCCTTACCATTTTCTCTTTTAAATATCTCTCTATTTTCCTATTGTTGTTTCTATCCTTATTCCTGTATAGTTGCTCGTAAAACTCCGCAAATCCTCTTCTAATCCCTTTTGGTTCAGTTATCTCTTCTCCGTTTATTTGTATTTTGTTTATTGTGTTTTGTTCCTTTCTCTTTTTGACTTGCCACGCAAGCCATTTTCCTGGCTTATTAGCAAATTCAAAATTTCTCTGTCTTAATCTTTTGATGTTCCACTCAACCTCCTTATTTATCAACATTGCAAATTGGGTTTGGAGGGATTTTATTTCCTGCAATATCCTTTCATTATTTGGTTTTTTAATTAGTTTTTGTTCACAATCCATAATCTGTCTCAAAATCTCCTTAGTTCTTTTTTCTTTATTTTTCCTTTTCCATGCATTTTGTTGGATGAGCAGGCCCCTCATGACTGCCTTACTCGCGTCCCATACCACGTTTATTTTAACCCCTTTGTCTTGGTTATCTATGAAGTACTCCAATAATTTCGTCCGAATCTTTTCCACAAATTTTTGATCATCCCATAAGTTATCATTTAATCTCCATCTGAAAGTTCGTCCTTCAACCCCCTTCATCTCCATTATTATGGGGTTGTGGTCGGAGATAATTTTGGCCTGTATTTCAATTTTTGTAGTTCTTACTGTTAGTTCATTTGATATCCAAATTTGGTCTAATCTTGACAGTGATTCATTCGGTCCTGAATGAAATGTAAATTGTTTCTCCATGGGGTGTCTCAATCTCCATATATCTACCAAGTTATAGTTCTTCACCATTTCAAAAAATATCTTAGGTAGTTTCCCTCCTTCTGTCTTAGTTTTCCTTAATCTATCTATTTCTGTTGAGACCACCCCGTTCATATCTCCCATTATTATGATTTTTTGGTCCATGTAGTCAAATAATCTCTCTTCCAATGATCTGAAAAATTCTGTTTTATTGCCATTTGGTGCATAGACTCCCACTATTATCATCATTTCCCCTTGCCATTTAATGCGGACTGCGATCATTCTCCCTTCCTCATCCTTAAATAGCTGGTGTGTTTCAATGTTATTTTTAATATATAATACTACTCCTCTTTTTTTCTTTTTATCGGAGGAGATAAACTCATTTCCTAACCTCTTATTAATAAGGATTTTCTTATGTTTACTGGCCACATGGGTTTCTTGAAGGCATATGATATCTAAATTTTTCTTTTTTAGAATGCGTTCAATTCCATTGCGTTTTTTCTTATCATTCATTCCATTAACATTCCAATTCCATAGTTTTAAAGACATATTATTTTAGGTGCTACTCTGAGTTAGGTGTTACTCTGTAACCTTTCTGTTTCCTCTCCTTCTTCCTCCTCTTCTTCTTCTTCTAGTTCTCCTCTACTTTGTTCTTCCTCTTCACCTAACTCTAAATCCTCCCTCAATCTAGATCTACCTTCTGCACCCTTCTCCTCTTCCTCTCCCACTTGGAGCTCTTTATATCTTCTTGTGAATTTTCCTATTTCTTCGGGACTAGTCAATCTTCTTTTAACACCTTTATAGAAGAAAGAGACCCCTTCCGGAAATTCCCATCGGAAGTCAATTCTATTCTTTTTAAGTAGTTGAACTAGTGGTTTATACGATTCCCTCCGTTTAAGCAACCTTATGGGGATGTCTTTAAATAAAATAATATAATGCCCATCGATGTATAATCTTTTTTCCCTGTTTCTTTGCAAAACCAAATTTCTCATCTCTGTGTCTTTAAATGTAACTAAACAGTCCCCTGGATATTTCCTGGCTTTATTTGTTTTAATTTTCATTCTATACGCATTTATGATTGTTCTAGCCACATCTTCCTCTTCCACTTCCATCCACTGTGCTATTTCCTTCACTAATCTTTCTTTTATATTCTCGTTTTGTACTTCTGGAATTTGTCTCAATCTTAAGTTAATCTCCCTCTGTTTTAGATCGTTCATTGCGATGGAGTCTTTAATT
The DNA here is from genome assembly GCF_964188305.1 of Podarcis bocagei. Classification (NCBI taxonomy): domain Eukaryota; kingdom Metazoa; phylum Chordata; class Lepidosauria; order Squamata; family Lacertidae; genus Podarcis; species Podarcis bocagei. Next base: position 1,096,521 of record NC_138141.1, on the reverse strand, counting down.
TCTTCCTGTATTTTGTTTAACTCTACTATCTCATTTCTCAATCTTTCCTCCTCTCGCTTCATCTCTTTCATTTCCTGCTTTGTCTTTTTTAGTCCCTCGTCCACTCTTTTTGAAACCTCTTTAATCTGTCCTTTTAGCTCGCTTACTGTCTCTTCAATCTTTTTGTCCATTTTTCCGATTTTGTTGTCCACCTGTTCCAATTTTGTTTCCAAATTTTTTTCGCTTTGTTTTATTTCTGCGAACATCCTCAGTATTTCTGTCCTAAATTCTGTTTCTTGTTTTGAAGCTCTCCTATCAGTTGGGGTACCTCCCTCTGCCCCTTTCTTCTGCGTATGTGACATTGTCCTTAAACCTTGGGAATTCCTTTTATGCCGAAAAAAAAATGTAAATGTATTCCTTATAGTTAAACTATTCAGCTTTCAATTAGCCCCCAAGAGGTCTTAGTCCCTCTTAGTCCCTCGGGATAGTATAAACCTTCTTAAATTTAACCACTTGAAATAGTCCCTTGAAGTCACAGAGTCTGTTTCCCCAACAGAAAAAATAAATAAATAAAAAGAAAACTATCCCTCCCCTCCAGAGATTTTAAAGAGGTTAGTTAAGCCCACCAACCAGATTCTAATTACACTCTTCCCGCCTCAATTCAGACTCTTCCACCCACTCTTTAACAACCACTTTAACAGCCACTTAGCCTGTGAGAGTCTGAATCTCCAGTTAATCTTTTCCAAAGTTTAGGTGCAATGCTTAATTTAGTCCAGCAGGGGGAGTCAGTTCTTAAGCAGAGTTCTTAAGTGTAAAGAGAGTTAGTCAATTAGTCTTTCCTGTTTGTGGATTCACGCTGTTCACACTGTTCTTCCCCCGTTCCTGCCTCTTCCCGTGGCCCAAATGTTAAGTCCAAAAAAGATAGAGAAAGCGTAACAAACGTAGCAGATAAAGAAAGCTCCCAAACAGCGATACAATAGCAAACGTGATTCCGAATGTCCAAAGAGTAGTCTTCCCTACCCCCGGAGTTTTCTTATAAACCACTTGGCGTAATGTCTCACAGGAGTCTTAGTAAAAGTCCTCTTAACAGTAATCTCCTTTTGTCTTTTTTATGTAGATTGCTCTTTGTAGTTCTGTGTCTCCGTTGCCATGATGACTAAGTTTTTTTCTAGTACCGCATTTCTCTGCCCTCCCTCGGTTGTTTCCCTTTCCCCTCTACAGTGGGAGAGGGTCTAATTTCAAAGTGAGTCAGTGGGGGAGGGACGGACAATGTAGCCACTAGCAGTAACTTACTTTCTCCTTCGGCTCTGCAAACCACACTGCGTCTTTTCCCACTGAAGACAAGCTAACGCTGAACTCGGCTGTTTCTCTTTCTTCTCAGATACTTCCTTACGCTCTCCCCTTTGCAATTTCCAGCACTCTTTCTGCGTATCTGAGTTTCTTTGTATCGAGGGCAAGGCGCTTAGCCTGCAGGCTTGAGGCTTCGCTAATTCGCCGCTGTAATGGCTGTAATGGCTGCCCAAATTGCCGTCTCTCGTTCCGTCGCTCTCTTCGCCTTTATACAAAGGCTACCTGACGACCAGACGAGTGACACCTTCGCACTGCTGGGCACCAAGACCTCTGGATACCCTCCAGAGGGTTAGCGGGAGTTTTGTCGCCCTCAAAAACTCCCAATTCGGCCGAAAAGCTAGAGCTCTCTCCGGAGAGACAAACCCTCGCCTGCAACCGGATCCGCGCCCGCCGGAAGTCCCCCTCAAGAACATCTTATAGGGCTTTTATGAAAACCTACGAGATGGCGGTGAAGGCTGCTAAGAAGTCATACTTCTCGGCCTCCATTGCATCCGCTAGCTCTCGCCCAGCGCAATTATTTAGTATAATCAGGTCTTTAACGTCCCTTGAGGGACAGCCAAATTTAAATAACAAATTGACACACGGCTGTGAGGCATTTGCGAGCTTTTTTGCGGAGAAGGTCTTGTCGCTCCGCCATGACCTCCCTGCCAATTTGGATACAATAAAGGAACTGGAGGCCCCTCGACTGTCCTCGGGTCCAGTATTGGACCATTTCAACCAGATATCCCCAGTCGATGTGGACAGACTCCTCCGAGCTGGAAAGCCCACCACCTGTCCTCTCGACCCGTGCCCGTCTTGGCTGATTAGAGCGTGTCCAGACGAGGTGCGGGCCCTCCTGGGGGATATCATCAATTTGTCCCTTGGCACGGGGACATTCCCAGGGGAACTGAAGGAGGCAGTGGTGCACCTGCTCTTAAAGAAAACATCATTAGATCCTTTAGATCTATCCAATTACCGCCCGGTTTCGAATCTTCCGTTCCTGGGTAAGGTGATTGAGAGAGCGGTTGCTGAACAGCTTGGTGGGTTTCTGGATGAAACATCGGCTCTGGATCCATTCCAGTCCGGCTTCCGCGCTGGTCATGGGACCGAGACGGCTCTGGTCGCCCTAACAGATGACCTTCGTAGACAGCTGGATCGAGGCGGGTCGGGGCTGCTGATTCTTCTAGATCTATCAGCAGCTTTCGACATGGTCGATCACGAACTTCTGGACCACCGCCTTGCCGACGTGGGGATCCAGGGCACAGTCCTTCAATGGCTGCGCTCGTTTCTCTCTGGTCGGGGACAGAGGGTGGCGCTTGGGGGGGAATTGTCATCGCGCCACTCCTTGGTGTGTGGAGTACCTCAGGGTGCGATACTCTCCCCGATGCTTTTCAACATCTTTATGCGCCCCCTCGCCCAGCTTGTTTGGAGTTTTGGGCTGGGTTGTCATCAGTATGCCGATGACACCCAACTCTATCTGTTGATGGATGGCCATCCTGACTCGGCCCCAGACACACTGACCAGATGTTTGGAAGCTGTGGCTGGATGGTTACGTGGGAGCCGGTTGAAGCTAAATCCTTCGAAGACAGAGGTCCTGTGGCTGGGACGGGGCGATATGGGATTGGGGGGGCAACTCCCATCTCTTGCGGGGGCGCAATTAGTGCCAGCACCGTCCGTTAAGAGTTTGGGTGTAATCTTCGACACCTCCCTTTCCATGGAGGCGCAGATTGCAGCTATAACAAAGGCGGCATTTTTCCATCTCCGCCAAGCTAAGCAGTTGGCTCCTTACCTCTCTCGCCCTGACCTAGCCACTGTTATCCACGCGACGGTCACCTCCAGACTGGATTATTGTAACTCGCTCTACGTGGGGCTGCCCTTGAGACTGACCCAGAAACTCCAGCGGGTGCAGAATGCTGCAGCGAGACTCCTTACGAGGTCTTCGCTGCGAGATCACATTCACCCGGTGCTATACCAGCTGCACTGGCTCCCGGTGGAGTACAGGATCAGGTTTAAGGTGCTGGTTTTAACCTTTAAAGCCCTATATGGCCTAGGACCCTCGTACCTACGGGACCGCCTCTCCTGGTATGCCCCACAGAGAAACCTACGGTCTTCAAATAAAAACATCTTGAAGGTCCCAGGCCTCAGAGAGGTTAGGCTGGCCTCAACTAGAGCCAGGGCTTTTTCGGCTGTGGCTCCGATCTGGTGGAACGCTCTGTCACAAGAGACCAGGGCCTTGCGGGACTTGACATCTTTCCGCAGGGCCTGCAAGACAGAGCTGTTCCACCAGGCCTTTGGCCAGGGCACAGCCTGACTCCCTCCCTCGGCAATCTTCGCAGAGCTCTGGCCCAATGGTTGCCAGTGGCTTGAATTAATTAATTTTTATAATGAATGATTTTAGAATGTTGTTTATGTTGTACTTTTGTACTGTTTTATTGTTGTTAGCCGCCCTGAGCCCGGCTTCGGCTGGGGAGGGCGGGATATAAATAAAATTTATTATTATTATTATTATTGCTTGCTCTCCTTCCCGTTGTGATATATCGTGATATTGAAAACCAGATATCACCCAGCCCTAACTCAATTATCTTATTAATTGCACAGTGAAGGTCACCATAATGATCCACAGGTCATCCAGCCTCTGCTCACAACCAGCTCCTGCTTGCTGGCAAGGGAAAAACTTGTGAAAGTATTGTTGCATGGCAAGTGAGCTGAGATTGGGCACAAACCTCTGGCACAGTGTCTTAGGGCTCTTGAGATTGGAGGTGGGGGGAGAGTGCAAACAGCTCACATACTTATTATTTTTAAAAATGCAAGCAATTCTTTGTCCTTGCTCTCTACTCTTTAACTGAAAATAACTTTGTTATAAGAATTATAAGGTCTAAAATATAAAATAAATGTCCATAAATCTACCACGCAAACACATTCATAAATATATAAACCACATGTCTGAACAGTACATGAAATTAGTCCTGAAACCATTTTGACTCTCACAAATTGACCTCAAATGTTCCTCTGCAAGGAGGAAGGAAATGGGAAAACCTCCCCATTGTGTCTTTGCTCACAAATCCTGTCTTATGGGCTTATCTGTGTATGAATAGGGTGAGCCTGTGACCTGGATTCAGGAACTGAGTATTTACAATCACAAAATAAATGCCCAGAATGCCCAGAAAATGCAATCAGTGACCATTATCAGGTACCCTGGCAAACAGGATTTCTGCTGTAGACCGCCCCTTCTATGATGTATGGGGTGGTGGTCTTGAGCTAGGGGCGGGGATTTCAAAAGTCTATACACCTTTCTTCTGGGTCCCTCCTGCCTCTTGCCTGTGGCTGTGAGCACCCTGTTGCAACCATTAATAAAGATCAGGCTTACCAGCTGCTTTGCTTCTCAATATACTCTGGTTGGCCTCTGTTATTTTCTCCTACTGATAGGTAACCTACATAAGGGCTCTATTTGGACTATTGGGAAAAAGAGCAGGTTTTTTTTCTTATAACAAACTTCTAACTGCTTTTAATGACTATTGGGTTTAGAGGACTCTTCTGCTGCTTGTAGGGGGGGGGTTCAGTGAATTTTGCCTGATGGGTTTGGGATTTCTCATGTTTCATCTTGGATGTCCAACAGGGAAATAGCTAACAAAATGGCACTAGGATTAGCACAATAGCTCACCCTTTGATGATTTTGTTTAGTGCTAGGGCTGGGTGATACTTCCTTTTCAACATCCTGATATATCAGCCACTAAATACCAGTATATGGTGATATATCACAATGACTAGAATTTATCTCGGTGGCTTCTTCCCGCCTTATGGACAGAGATACATAGAATCATAGAATCATAGAGTTGGAAGAGACCACAAGGGCCATCGAGTCCAACCCCCTGCCAAGCAGGAAACACCATCAGAGCACTCCTGACATATGGTTGTCAAGCCTCTGCTTAAAGACCTCCAAAGTAGGAGACTCCACCACACTCCTTGGCAGCAAATTCCACTGTCGAACAGCTCTTACTGTCAGGAAGTTCTTCCTAATGTTTAGGTGGAATCTTCTTTCTTGTAGTTTGGATCCATTGCTCCGTGTCCGCTTCTCTGGAGCAGCAGAAAACAACCTTTCTCCCTCCTCTATGTGACATCCTTTTATATATTTGAACTTGGCTATCATATCACCCCTTAACCTCCTCTTCTCCAGGCGAAACATGCCCAGCTCCCTTAGCCGTTCCTCATAAGGCATCGTTTCCAGGCCTTTGACCATTTTGGTTGCCCTCCTCTGGACACGTTCCAGTTTGCCAGTGTCCTTCTTGAATTGTGGTGCCCAGAACTGGACACAGTACTCCAGGTGAGGTCTGACCAGAGCAGAATACAGTGGCACTATTACTTCCCTTGATCTAGATGCTATACTCCTATTGATGCAGCCCAGAATTGCATTGGCTTTTTTAGCTGCCGCGTCACACAGTTGGCTCATGTCAAGTTTGTGGTCAACCAAGACTCCTAGATCCTTTTCACATGTACTGCTCTCAAGCCAGGTGTCACCCATCTTGTATTTGTGCCTCTCATTTTTTTTGCCCAAGTGCAATACTTTACATTTCTCCCTGTTAAAGTTCATCTTGTTTGTTTTGGCCCAGTTCTCTAATCTGTCAAGGTCGTTTTGAAGTGTGATCCTGTCCTCTGGGGTGTTAGCCACCCCTCCCAGTTTGGTGTCATCTGCAAATTTGATCAGGATGCCCTTGAGTCCATCATCCAAGTCGTTGATAAAGATGTTGAATAAGACCGGGCCCAAGACAGAACCCTGTGGCACCCCACTAGTCACTCTTCTCCAGGATGAAGAGGAACCATTGATGAGCACCCTTTGGGTTCGGTCAGTCAGCCAGTTACAAATCCACTGAGTGGTAGCATAGTCAAGACCGCATTTTACCAGCTTCTTTACAAGAATATCATAGGGCACCTTGTCAAATGCCTTGCTGAAATCAAGGTAGGCTACATCCACTGCGTTCCCTTCATCTACCAGGCTTGTAATTCTGTCAAAAAACGAGATCAGGTTAGTCTGACATGACTTATTTTTCAGAAATCCATGCTGACTATTGGTGATCACAGCATTCCTTTCTAGGTGCTCACAGACTGTTTGCTTAATGATCTGCTCCAGAATCTTCCCTGGTATTGATGTCAGACTGACTGGGCAGTAATTATTTGGGTCCTCTCTTTTCCCCTTTTTGAAAATAGGGACAACATTTGCCCTCCTCCAGTCTGCCGGGACTTCGCCTGTTCTCCAGGAATTCTCAAAGATGACTGCCAGTGGTTCTGAGATCACATCTGCCAGTTCTTTTAATACTCTTGGATGCTGTTCATCTGGCCCTGGAGACTTGAATACATCTAAACTAGCCAAGTATTCTTGTACTATCTCCTTAGTTATTCTGGGCTGTTTCCTTTGCTGAATCATTTGCTCCAAATTCTTCAGGTCGGGCATTGTTTTCTTTATCGGAGAAGACTGAGGCAAAGAAGGCATTGAGGAGTTCAGCCCTTTCTGTGTCCCCTGTTTGCATTTCACCATCTTCTCCTCTGAGTGACCTCACTGTTTCTTTGTTCTTCCTTTTGCTACGAACATACCCATAAAAGCCTTTTTTGTTGCTTTTAACCTCTCTAGCAAGCCTGAGTTCATTCTGTGCTTTAGCTTTTCTGACTTTGTGTCTACACGTGCTGGCTATTTGTTTGAATTCCTCTTTGGTGGTTTCCCCCCTTTTCCATTTTTTGTAAACATCCTTTTTTAATCTTAACTCAGTTAAAAGTTCTTTAGATAGCCACCCTGGCTTCTTTAAGCACCTTCCATGTTTCCGTCTCATTGGTATTGCCTGAAGTTGTGCTTTTACTATCTCCCTCTTAACAAACTCCCAGCCATCATGAACTCCCTTTCCTTTTAGTATTACTGTCCATGGGATCTCACCCAGCACTTCCCTAAGTTTTATGAAGTCGGCTTTCTTAAAGTCAAGAAATTGAGTCCTAGTATGCTTGGCTGCTCCTTTCTGCTATATAGTAAACTTCAGAAGAGCATGATTACTCGCGCCTAATGATCCTTCCACTTCTACCCCACTAACCAGGTCATCAACATTGGTTAGGACCAGATCTAAAATGGCTGTTCCTCTTGTTGCTTCTCCCACTTTCTGGACAATGAAGTTGTCTGCAAGGCCAGTGAGGAATCTGTTTTACCTTATGCTCTTGGCTGAGTTTGACATCCAACAAATATCCGGGTAATTGAAGTCCCCCATTACTACTATCTCCCTTCCTTTTGCATGCTTGGCCATCTGTTCCAGGAAGGCATCATCTATGTCCTCCGTTTGGCTTGGGGATCTATAGTAAACTCCCACAATGAGGTCTCTGTTATTCTTCTCTCCCTTAATTTTGACCCAAATGCTCTCACTTTGGCTTTGATGTTCTAAATCTTGGATCTCTTCACAGGTATACACATCCCTGACATATAACGCCACTCCTCCTCCTTTCTTGTCTGGTCTGTTTCTCTGAAATAGATTGTATCCCCCCATTTTTACATTCCAATCGTGGGACTTATCCCACCAGGTTTCAGTGATGCCTATTATGTCATATTTAGTTTGCTGTACCAAGAGCTCAAGCTCATCTTGTTTATTTCCCATGCTTTGCGCATTAGTGTACAGACATTGAAGTCCATTAATCATTCCCCCATGTCTCTTATTTAAGGATTTTTTCCTCCCACCACTAGGTCTGCGTGCTGTTTGCTCCATTTGGTCTATGACATTTGGATGATCATCTTCATCAATTGATAGACTCCTACCTTCAGGAGCACTGTCTCCCTCCCCCACATTAGTCAGTTTAAAGCCCTGCCTAGGAGGAGCCAGCTACACTGGCTTGGCAGCAGGTCTCTAGGACCCTCGTAACCCTGCTGGGAGATGCTGGGGATTAAACCTGGTCCATTTGCCTGTCAGGCATGGACTTTAAGACTGAGCTCTGGCCCCTCTCTCAAATGTGCAGCTGCCTCAGAACAGACCTCCAAGTGTCTTCTCTGCAGTGGCCCCCCGTCTGTGGAATGCTCTCCCCAGGGAGCTTTGCCTGGCACCTTCAGTATATATTTTTAGGTGCCAGGCAAAAACGTTCCCCTTCAACCAGACCTTTGGCTGATTAATACTCTGCAGTAGTGTTTCCCAATTAGCTAAATACTGAGGACCCCCTATTTTTCAAAAGTCAAGCCACGGACCCCCTACTTTAGGAAATTTTGATAACTCTGTGGTAGATACGTGTGCAAAGCAATTTTTTGAAGAAAATGTGGGGTAGCCCCTATTAAGCAAAGGATTTTAGGTATACTAAAAAAATAATTAGTTAAATACAGTACTTATTTGGAGTGAGATTTTTATTCTTGCTGATTACCAGTAGGAAAAACCAGCTTTTGACTTTATTAGGATACTGCCGTACATCTGTTTCCTCCCACCCTCAAATGTAGCGACATAGCTTCCCACAATAACAAGAAAACAACATCCACGCAGGCTGCCTTTTGCACTAAATTAGCCCAGGACCGGTATGAGGAGCAGACTGTGGGAATGTTCAGGGAGTCAGGAGAGGATATATAGTTTAATTATATCCTTTCCATTTTGTGTTAACAAGTTCTAAAATTTAGCAGAGTAACATTCCCCTTTTCAAACTTGTGCAGCGGATAGTGTTTGCCAGGCTTGCATAAGCCTCTAAAATAAGTTTCCTTGGCGGGACTTCCGGGGGCGGCGCGAAACTGTAATGGCGGTCCTCTTCGAGCTCTGAAGAGGGGCTCCGCGGAAAAGGGTCGCTCGCTGCGGCATAGCGACGACCCATCAAGATAAACCACGGGTAGAGTGAGCCCGTGGCCGTGGGACTCGGCGGGCACCAGAAGCTGCTCCGAAAACACAGAAGGGACCCCGTAAGGAGACCCGGAGTGAAGGAGGGGTAGCGGTGCTGTGAGTTCATCGCTCTTTCCGCGGAAGTGAAGCCGCGCGGCCGTTGCAGATGAGCGCTGATCCTTCTTCCTAAAACCAACACCAAACTGCAAGTAACATACCCGTGAGTAAAGGGTTTAAAATTGGCAAAGAATTTGTTAAATTTGGCTGAAAACGGGAGACGAGAAAAGGGAAGTCCGTCTTCCGACATTGCTGACAAGATCAAAGCAAAGCTTTAAAAAGCGGAAAGCGCTTGAAACGGGACTGTGGGAAGTTCTAACTTTTTCGTGCTATTAAACCTGCTCTTTTTCCTGCTGAACTGAAGGTGGAAAGGGACTTTGATTAAAAGAAGGAGTAACGGGGGCTTCCCTCCTACCTCCCCTTTTCTTTGGGTCGTATCTTTAAAGAGCCAGATCGTCGGGCTGCCGGAGAGGGAGACTGTGTCAAACTGCGGAAACAGTTGCAAAAACTTTGTAAAAACTTTGTTGGAGCATAACTGATACATTTGAGCAGAAAAGACTGGACGTGATACTGTTGCAAGCACCTCTTGTGAAACTTTGCTGAACTTTAAAAGGTGCTTTGGGGAATTTTGAGTCTTTGAAGGGACTGTTGGATTATCGAATTTACTGAGTTGAAATAATTTGGAACTTTAATGGCGGATTACTTCCTTCTTTGTCTTTGAAACTTGGTGGCACTCCCCCTACAGGGCTTTCGGATTATAAAATCCTGGGAATTGACTTTTGTTTTGAATTCCACTTCACTGGTTGTTTATAACTGAATTTGTCTCTCCCATGGAACAATAGACAATCTGACCTTGAACACTGACAGATGTGTAATGAGTGGTGCAGGGAGAACAAGAGCATCTAAAGCTAAGGAATCTAAAGAGGCCAAGGAAAAAGAAAAGGAAAGAAAACCAGCACAATTTGTACAAACAACACTGACCCAAGGACGCCGATCGTCGGTTCCAGCTGTACTGGTGACCCAAAGGGAACAAGGGGAAACAACTGAGAAGTCCACCGAGGAAGATATGGCAGCAGGTGGGTCAGATACACTATTAAAACAAATATTGGAGCAACTATCAAGTTTAAACCAGAAGGTGGACGACCAGTCTTTGAAGATAGATAAAGCAACTTCCTCGATTCAAAAATTGACTGATCAAGTTTCCCAGCACACGCAAGCCATAGAGAATTTGCAAGGAGCAACAGCGGAAAATCGGGAATTAGCTGGAGAAGCAATCCAGAAAGTGGGAGCTTTACAAAAAGAAGTTGAAGAAATAAAAGGAGAAGTTAAGCCCCTGCACAAACAGGTGGGTGAACAACAAGTCTATCTGTCAATGGTGGAACTGAAAAATCGCGAGAGTAACATCAAATTGAGAGGCATCCCGGAACTCGAGCAAGGAGACTTGATTGGATACTTGACACAGGAATTCTCGAAGTTCTGGGGTTTAAAGGAAGATACAGATTTTAGGATTGTCTCGGCATATAGACTGGGAAGATTGGTAAGGAAAGACAGATCCAGAGACTGTTTGATAATTTTAAGATCAAAGGAAGAGAGAGACAAGATCCTAGGTCTTCACTTCAAAAAAGCAATTGAAATACAAGACAAAAGGGTGGAAATTTATAGAGATATTCCGAGACAGTTGCTGGACCTCAGAGCCACCTATACAGAACTAGCAAAATTGCTGAGACACAACGCAATTCCCTATAGGTGGGAGTTTCCACAAGGATTATCCTTCACCTACAAAGAAAGGAAGGTTAAAATTAGAACACCTGAAGATAACCAAAAGTTCCTTCACGACCACGGAGAAGATCTCCAAAAAGGAGTGGACTGGCTTCCAGTTTTACCAGCACCAATACTGCCTGGAAGCGGGCCAACGCCTGCACCCTCGGGATCTGAGCAAAAGGAAGGCACCCCATCCTAAGAACATCTTAAATAGAACAGGATGTCTCTGCAGCTACTTAGTTGGAACATAAATGGCGGGAATTCTCCGGAAAAAAGAAGGAGGATATTTCATATCCTAAAAAAAGAACAATTGGATGTAATATGCCTTCAAGAAACACATGTGACTAGGCTCCACAGGAAAGTATTAATTAATAAAAGACTTGGCCAAGAATTTATCTCATCAGACAAAGTTAAAAAAAGAGGCGTTGTAATTTATGCAAAGGAGAACCTGTCACCAAAATTTTTATTCAAAGATGATCATGGAAGAATTCTCGCAATTGAAATCCAAACACAAGGGGAAAAGATTTTGATATTAGGAGTTTATGCGCCAAATGATGGAAAATCAGAATTCTACAAGAAGCTGCATGAGACAATGATGGACTATTTGGACTATTCTAACATTATTGTGATGGGAGATATGAATGGGGTGGTGTCTACAAATATGGACAAATCCCAAAATCAAAACTTAACAACAGACGGCAGACTCCCTAAAACCTTCTTTGAAATGACAGACAATATGGACTTGATTGACATTTGGAGGACAAGGAACCCCTTGGGTAAAGAAGGAACCTTCTTCTCTGAGGCCCACTTGTCATGGACACGAATTGACCAAATTTGGATATCTAGAGGGCTGGCCCCGAAAACAAGAAAAGTGGAAATCTGCCCAAAAACCTGCTCCGACCATAATGCCTTAAAAATGGAATTGAGACTTTTCCCAACTGGATCCTTCAGATGGAGAATGAATGACACCTTGCTAAGAGATCAAGAGATTGTTAAGAAGGCCCAAAAAACGCTAAAGGACTACTTTGAAATAAACTTGAACACTACGGTGGAGAAAAGAACAATCTGGGATGCAAGTAAAGCTGTAATGAGAGGGTTTCTGATACAACAGAATACAATAAAGAGAAAATTTTGGAATGGAAAAAAGGAAAAAATTTTAGAGAAAATAAGTGAAGGAGAGAAAAAGTTGAGAACCAAACCGAAGTCAAAAGAGGTGCTAAGAGAGATCAAATTCCATCAAGCACAATATTCGAAATTGATCAATCAAGAGATTGAGTGGAAAATCAAACAAATGAAGCAGAGATCGTTTGAATCAGCAAATAAATGTGGAAAGTTGCTAGCTTGGCAGTTGAAAAAAAGACAAAAGTTAAATACGGTTACAAACTTGGAGATTCAAGGAAAAATAGTTCAGAAACCAGAAGAAATAAGAAAGTGCTTCCACAGATACTTCAAAGAGCTTTACGCACAGGGGCCTCAGAAAGAATCAGAAATAGATCAATTTTTGAGGACAAATGGATTACCTAAAATAAGTCAAGATAAAAGATCAATTCTTAACAGCAAAATAACTCAACAGGAAATTGAAGGTGCCATCCAAAATATGCAGCTGGGCAAATCTCCAGGCCCGGATGGACTCACCTCCAAATATTATAAGACTTTGAAGGACTTCTTGATACAACCGTTGCTGGAGGTTTGTAACCAGATCATGGAGGGGAGGAAGGCACCGGAAACGTGGAAAGAAGCATTCATCACATTGATTCCCAAGTCAGAAAGGGAAAAGACTCAGCTTAAGAACTACCGTCCCATCTCACTCCTGAATGTGGATTACAAAATATTTGCAGACATTTTAGCAAGTAGACTTAAAAATGTACTAAATGAAGCAATTCACAAGGACCAAGCAGGCTTTCTCCCTGGTAGACACATGTCTGACAACACCAGGAACATTATTGATATATTGGAGCTGTTGCGAATTAGAAACACAAGGGCTGCTTTAATCTTTATTGATGCGGAGAAAGCATTTGACAACATTTCTTGGATGTTTATGAAGAAAAACTTGAAAGGGATGGGAGTGGGACGGGGGTTTGAAAATGGACTAGAAGCAATTTATTCAGAGCAAAAAGCTAAGCTGATAGTGAACAATGTGGTATCGGAGGAACTCCAAATTGAAAAAGGGACACGACAGGGGTGCCCTCTATCCCCTCTGTTATTTATTTCTGTTCTGGAGGTATTGCTGAATATGATCAGGGAGGACCAGTTGGTGCAAGGTATAGTGGTCGGAGCGAAACAATACAAACTGAAAGCTTTCGCAGATGACTTAGTCTTGACAGTACAGGAGCCAGAATCTAGCACAAAAAGAGTTTTGGAACTTATCTTGGAGTTTGGTCGGGTGGCGGGATTTAAGCTAAACAAACAAAAAACTAAGGTTTTGGTCAAAAATCTGACACCTACAGAGATAGAGGGGTACCAGAAAGAGACAGAGCTAAGTGTGGTTAAAAAAGTGAAATACCTGGGGGTACCCTTGTCCACTAAAAATTTAAACCTTTTCAAAGATAACTATGAAAAATGTTGGCTGGAAATTAAAAAAGACTTGGATATTTGGTCAAGATTGAAACTTACCTTGTCAGGCCGAATCGCAGCTATAAAGATGTGTGTTTTGCCAAAAATGTTATTCTTATTTCAAACCCTTCAGGTCGTGGACAGAATGGAATGTTTTGGAAAATGGCAGAAGGATATCTCTAAGTTTGTCTGGCAGGGCAAAAAGCCCCGAATAAAATTTAAAATACTAACTGACTCAAAAGAAAGAGGGGGGTTTGCCCTGCCGGATTTAAGGTTGTACTACGAAGCTGCAGCCTTCTGCTGGTTGAAGGATTGGTTTCTGTTGGAAAACACCGATGTCCTAGATCTGGAAGGGTTTGATAATGTGTATGGTTGGCATGCATACTTGTGGTATGACAAGGCGAAGGTTCACAAACTGTTTAAAAACCATATTGTCAGAAAATCAATTTTTGCCGTCTGGATGAAGTACAAGGATTTATTAGAAAGTAAGACCCCGAGGTGGTTATCACCTGTGGAAGCCAAGATTTCTAAAAAAAGGCCCAATATGGAGGCCTACTGGCCAAAATATTGGGAATTGATTGAAAGAGTTGGAGATAATTGGAAGCTCCAAAGCCAGGACAAACTAAAAGGTAAGGTGCGAGATTGGTTACATTATGCTCAAATTCAAGAGGTATTCAAAATGGATAAAAAAGCGGGTTTTCAGTTGGAGAAATCGAAACTGGAGACGGAGTTACTAGAACCAAAGACTAAGGTACTTTCGAGGATGTATGACTTGCTGCTTAAATGGAACACACAGGATGAGACAGTTAAATCTGCTATGATAAAATGGGCACAGGATGTAGGACACAACATTATGTCTGAGGACTGGGAAAGGTTATGGAACACCGGTATGAAATTCACGGCATGTAGTGCCTTGAAAGAGAACATTATGAAAATGGTATACCAGTGGTACATGACCCCAGTCAAGTTGGCTAAAATATATCATCTTTCTGATAATAAGTGTTGGAAATGCAAGGAGGCAGAAGGGACATTCTTTCACCTCTGGTGGACCTGCCCGAAAGTAAAGGCCTTTTGGGAAATGATACATAATGAGCTGAAAAAGCTTTCAGATATACCTTTTCTAAGAAACCAGAGGCCTTTCTCCTGGGCATGGTGGACCGGAAGGTGCCAAAGAAGGACAGAACCTTGTTTATGTATGCAACCACAGCAGCTAGGATTCTTATTGCAAAGTTCTGGAAGACACCAGATTTACCCACACTGGAGGACTGGCAGACGCAGCTGATGGACTATATGGAGTTGGCAGAAATGACTGGCAGAATTCGAGATCTGAGCGAAGAAACAATGGAGGAGGACTGGAAAAAATTTAAGGACTATTTGCAAAAATATTATAAGTTGTTTGAATGTTAAGACTGTGCACGATTAAGAAACGTTATGCTTCTGCAATTTATCTAAGTAAATGATAAAGTAAGTATTGATGGAAAAAAACGAGACAAATTAGAAACAAAATATTATGTTTATTAAGAGTGTTAAAACTAAATTACAAATTTTCGAAATTGGTAACATAATAAATTCAAAGGTATAATAAGATGGGAAACAAGATAACAAATTGCTGAACTGGCTAAAATAATGAATGCAATGCTGAGAGGATGTGAGGAGGTCCAAAAAGAAAGCGAACTGTTGAAGGACGTTGTGAAAATTTCTTAACTTTTTCTTCTTCTTTTTTTATCTTTTTTCATATATAAAAAATGTTTCTTGCATGTTGCTATGTAAACAAATCTGTTAACCTATGGAAAGAAACGCAATAAAAATTTTTATAAAAAAATAAAAATAAAATAAGTTTCCTTGGTAATTTCCCCTTTAGTCCCTCATAAAAAGATAGACACAACACAGTCTTCTATAAAAGTATAAAAAGAGTTTACTCACGCACTCATTCTGTTCACAAATGGATCCCAGAAGGCAGGCTTAAGTTACAAAAGTAATATACCTGGAAACTATCCCATAAGGAGATAGCATCTCAGTTTAAGGAGATGTTGCTTCTTCGAGGAATGGAGTCAAAGAGAGGGATGGCGGCCTCCGCTGAGGTATTTTGTTACCTGCACAGATGAGGCCATGCCCACCTCTGGCTACATGCAGAAGAAGTCTGTCCCAGCCTAGGAGGAAGCAGGAAGTTCCGACTGGCTGGTCCAGACGGTTGAATGGTTTATTTAAATATTAAGGTTCATTATTGTCTCACAAGATGTGTATCTCTTTAAAGGCCAGAGTAAATATCATGACCTAGCTTTACAGCTGTGAAGCAGTATAGCAGGTGCTGTTTGGTTGTGTTAATTAAGCTGTGTCAGCAACTGGGTACAGCATATAAAGAGCAGCGTGTACCTGTTTCAGTACCTTGGTGAATGGGTTGATAGATGGGTCATACTTATAGATTTAAAATAAGAGGAGTTTTTGTTTTTGTAATTAAAGCCAAGCAAAATATATTTTTGTATTTCTTCATTGTTTCCTGAATGTGTGTGTGGTCTCCCCAGCATGCTTTCTGCAGTGCAATTAATCTGCTAAATGTGCAACACAGACATCCCCTTTTATGTCCGCTCTAGGGATGTTGTATTTGACTGCTCTGTGTTTCACATCCCAAACAGACTGCAATGGCAGCTTCATTTGACAGTATATCGCCGGCAAAACCACCACTGCTCTTGGCTCCCTGCAGCTGGCACTGGAGGCAGAGGGGTTCAGGAGCGGCAGCACTTTCACCAGTGATATAGTGCTGAGTGAAGCCACCCCCCACACACACACACACACTCTGTCCTCATACTGGCAGAGGGAGAAAGAAGGTGCCTTGGCGAGGTGTGATGCAGCTTGAGTGTGTGGCTGCCCTTGCCTCAGCCAGACAGTTTTACAAAGCCCTCATCCTGCCACTGGCTCACACGAGCCAGCAGTGAGGTGCAGGCTCCATGAAACTGCTCCACTGAGAGGTGCACGGTTGCTGCTCCCCTCAGCCAAGCAGTTAATGGCTCATTCAGCTGGGGGGCGGGAGGTGTCTTGCACCCCAAGCTGAGCAGTTCAGTGAAGCCCCGATGCTCTGCAGCTCACACATGCGCTTGAGAGGCATTGGGACTCGCTCCCTGTGTAGAGCTGGGCCTTCTTTGCCTCAGTCTTCTCCGATAAAGAAAACAATGCCCGACCTGAAGAATTTGGAGCAAATGATCCAGCAAAGGAAACACAGCCCAGAATAACTAAGGAGATAGTACAAGAATACTTGGCTAGTTTAGATGTATTCAAGTCTCCAGGGCCAGATGAACTGCATCCAAGAGTATTAAAAGAACTGGCAGATGTGATCTCAGAACCACTGGCAGTCATCTTTGAGAATTCCTGGAGAACAGGCGAAGTCCCGGCAGACTGGAGGAGGGCAAATGTTGTCCCTATTTTCAAAAAGGGGAAAAGAGAGGACCCAAATAATTACCGCCCAGTCAGTCTGACATCAATACCAGGGAAGATTCTGGAGCAGATCATTAAGCAAACAGTCTGTGAGCACCTAGAAAGGAATGCTGTGATCACCAATAGTCAGCATGGATTTCTGAAAAATAAGTCATGTCAGACTAACCTGATCTCGTTTTTTGACAGAATTACAAGCCTGGTAGATGAAGGGAACACAGTGGATGTAGCCTACCTTGATTTCAGCAAGGCATTCGACAAGGTGCCCCATGATATTCTTGTAAAGAAGCTGGTAAAATGCGGTCTTGACTATGCTACCACTCAGTGGATTTGTAACTGGCTGACTGACCGAACCCAAAGGGTGCTCATCAATGGTTCCTCTTCATCCTGGAGAAGAGTGACTAGTGGAGTGCCACAGGGTTCTGTCTTGGGCCCGGTCTTATTCAACATCTTTATCAACGACTTGGATGATGGACTCAAGGGCATCCTGATCAAATTTGCAGATGACACCAAACTGGGAGGGGTGGCTAACACCCCAGAGGACAGGATCACACTTCAAAACGACCTTGACAGATTAGAGAACTGGGCCAAAACAAACAAGATGAACTTTAACAGGGAGAAATGTAAAGTATTGCACTTGGGCAAAAAAAATGAGAGGCACAAATACAAGATGGGTGACACCTGGCTTGAGAGCAGTACATGTGAAAAGGATCTAGGAGTCTTGGTTGACCACAAACTTGACATGAGCCAACAGTGTGACGCGGCAGCTAAAAAAGCCAATGCAATTCTGGGCTGCATCAATAGGAGTATAGCATCTAGATCAAGGGAAGTAATAGTGCCACTGTATTCTGCTCTGGTCAGACCTCACCTGGAGTACTGTGTCCAGTTCTGGGCACCACAATTCAAGAAGGACACTGACAAACTGGAACGTGTCCAGAGGAGGGCAACCAAAATGGTCAAAGGCCTGGAAACGATGCCTTATGAGGAGCGGCTAAGGGAGCTGGGCATGTTTAGCCTGGAGAAGAGGAGGTTAAGGGGTGATATGATAGCCATGTTCAAATATATAAAAGGATGTCACATAGAGGAGGGAGAAAGGTTGTTTTCTGCTGCTCCAGAGAAGCAGACACGGAGCAATGGATCCAAACTACAAGAAAGAAGATTCCACCTAAACATTAGGAAGAACTTCCTGACAGTAAGAGCTGTTCAACAGTGGAATTTGCTGCCAAGGAGTGTGGTGGAGTCTCCTTGTTTGGAGGTCTTTAAGCAGAGGCTTGACAACCATATGTCAGGAGTGCCCTGAAGGTGTTTCCTTTTTTTTTTTTCTCCTCTGACATCTATTTTTTTTTAATAATATATTTATTGCAATTTTTTAAAACAATATACAAACCACCAGAAATATGAAATACCATCACCATAAACACAAAAAGAAGCAAAATTAAAAAATAAACAAAAGATAAAAGAAAAGTACATATAGGATACAGTTGTTCATAAATTATATTTTCTTAATCTTTGGACTTCCTCACATCACCCTTCCCTGCGTTCTCGGTCATAATTATAGACAGCAATTTATTACCTTATTTCAATTCTTATTCTGCAAATCTCAAATATTATGTCCCGAATTTAAGGTAACTTTATCATAAATTTATCTGCTTAATTTATACATAATATTACTTCAAATTTCATCGCTTCCTTGAAACCTCACTTATTCTCATATATCTTAGAGCAAAGTTTACTGCTGCCGTGTTACTTTCCGTCGTGCATTCACCTAACATTCGTACAGTTTATAGTGTTTTTGTAGATAGTCTTTAAATTTTTTCCAGTCCTCTTCCACCGTCTCTTCCTGACAGTAAGAGCTGTTCGACAGTGGAATTTGCTGCCAAGGAGTGTGGTGGAGTCTCCTTCTTTGGAGGTCTTTAAGCAGAGGCTTGACAACCATATGTCAGGAGTGCTCTGATGGTGTTTCCTGCTTGGCAGGGGGTTGGACTCGATGGCCCTTGTGGTCTCTTCCAACTCTGTGATTCTATGATTCTAACTTGGACAGTTTTTAAAGGGGCTTAGACAAATCCACAAATGGTTGTTTTATTTGTTGTTACATATGTGCCCCTCCTTTCCTCCAAGGGGCCCAAGGCAGCATATGTGGGTCATCTCTTCTCCATTTCTGTCCTCACAACAACCCTGTGAAATGGGTTAAGCTGAGAGAGTGCGACCAGCCCAGTGAGTTTCATGGCTGTGTGGGGAACCAAACTCCAAACACTGCCTCTCAATGGCCACTAGTCATGAGAGCTACATGTACTACCTGCAATAGCAGAGTCAGGATGCCACTGTGTGCCATTGCTCTCCTGTCCTGCATGGGGCTTCCTGCAGACATCTGACTAGCCACTGTAAGCAGAAAAAGTTGGATTGGGTTGGATTCAGTTTTCCTTAACCCCCCTCCCCTGACCTTTGGGCAGAGCTCATCAGGGGTGTCGACAGCAAGTGCAATCCCATTCTTGTCCTTACACACTGTCAATCTACACATATGCCAAACAAGTGTTTTGAATAAGGCTCCTGGGTTGCAGATGTGCAAATAATATCTTAGCCATTCCTTGGTTCTGTGCTCCCTCTGTTGGACATTTCTTCTTTCTTTTTGTCTTTGTGGGGATCTGACTTTTTTCCTTTGCTTTATCAGGTGGGAAAAGACAATAAGCATTTCTAAGGTACTAGAAAAACCCACAATGTCTTGTTTCTGTCTATTCCTATGCATTATCTGATGGGGAAGTTATCAGCTCTCAGCCCCACCAACTGAAGAACTGGCTGTAGTTTATCCACTGAGCAAACGGTGTTTCTGCTGTTGATTTGGACACTTCATTGGCGTGGTGAATCTGGCCTAGGAAGGAAGACCCTGACCCTAGTGCATTACACTATTCTACAGGCACACCCACCCACCCCCACTCACATGTAATTGACTCGTGTGCGACTGCATATATGCATGGTGCTGGGAAATAGATTAAATAAATATAAACATACCAGGAAATGGCAGGGGAGGGCTGGAGAGTCCTTGTGACTTGCAAGGAGTCCCTCTCTGGACCCCAAAGAGGACGTCAGTGAGGGCCGAGAAAGTCCCAAAGAGACCAGCGGCTCAGTGGGGCTTTATTTGGGCTGCTCAGCCACAGCTGACATGCGAGACAGCACAACAGTCACCGCCACTGCTTTTCCACACATCCTCCAGCCAACCTCAAAGCTTCAGCTCTAGTTGGAGAGAGAGTTGTGTGGAGAGATTGCTGGAGAGCAGGAAAAAACAGGCGTTGGGAGGCTGCTACCCACTTTATGTGATTTCACTTATGCACATGGGGCCCCCAGAACATAACCCCTACATAAGGGGGTGGGACTCCTACATTTCCTTCACTCTGCAAACATACACAGAACCACTATGACAAATAAATAAATAAACATACACAGAACCACTATGACAAATAAATTATGGCACAAGCCAAGACAGCCAGCAGGATGGATCTTTGCTCTTTGGGGCGGGGGGGGGTAATATTTTTTTCCCTTGATTTCCCCCTCTAAAAACTAGGTGCGCCTTATGGTCCGGTGCGCCTTATGGAGCGACAAATACGGTACCTGAAACAAAACTACAAGCAGGCTCTTCTAATAGTCTTATGGGGTGTCAGAAAGAGAGAGTTTTTTGAGTAGGCACCTACTCAGAGGATGGAGCAACTTTGCTTCAGCTGCAGAGCAGGCACAAGTCAAATGTCATCCGCTGAAGCCTAGGGAGCAGGCAGGGGACACAGGACAAAATATCACCACCACCTCATCCTGCCCAGCCCAAGCTGCTACTACAGAGTACAGGATCTGGAGCAACTTGTCCCCCAATCACAGCAGGGTGACTGTATATAACACCCACACCCCGCTGCCACTGCTGCCCCAAAGGAGGGAGGCCATCAGGTGGACAACTCTGGGCCCATCATCTTCCGCAAACTGCTGCCTCCAAAACATCTGAGGATGCCCGCTTGGGAAAGGCTGACTCAGCTTGGGATAGGCTGTGCAGTGTGTGGGACTGTCTCTCTAGTACCTTTCTAGAGTGTTTAGATTTTTCCAATTTATAGATCACTTCCCACCAGTGTTTGGAATGAACTAATACAGATTAACAAATCTAATGAATTAATTCTGACATCTTTGAATAACAACTGAAAACAGCTCTTATTTCTGAGTGAACCGAATGTGAATTACCGTATTTTTCTCTCTATAACACGCAGATTTTTTCTCCTAAAAAGGAAGGGGAAATGTCTGTGCGTGTTATTGAGCGAATGTGTGGTCCCTGGAGCCAAATGGCGCGAGTGGAGGCAAAAATCAGGCAAAAATCAAATCGTGTCTCGGAGAAGGGAAACCTGAAATGAGGAAGTGGCTGCTTTCCTGCATTCTGCCTCAGGGTCTTACTGCCCACCCTCTCTGTTTCGTTGCTGTGTTTGCTGAAACGGAACAAAGAGCAGGGAAAGCCCCTCCCCTCCAAGCAAGCAGAGGGGAAAGCAGAGCGTCCTTCTAATTCCTCTCCATGCTCCGGAGGGAACAATGTTTGTGAAGAGATTACAGGTTCAGCTTAAAATTCTGATTTGACTTCCTGCTTATTGTTTTTGAGGACACACAGCATTCAAATATGCCTTCTTCCATTTAAAAGGATGAAATCCTTAAACAGTGTTTTGCCTGTAAATTCATGCGATCTGGAAGATTACAGTGTCTGTACCTCTTAAGGGATGGCAAAGCTTAGGTTTCGCTGCTAAATAGTTCTTAATGCAGTTAAAATGCTTTCTTCTGTCAAGGCAATTAATATATATATATATATCAGGCAGCCGGAAAACATGCAGGTGGGAGGGAGAGAGAGAGAGAGAGAGAGAAAGCGCTTGCTGGCTTGTGTGGGTGGGTGAGTGGAAACTTTTGCCTTCCTTTCCTCACGTTATAGCCCTCTCCTGCATTCTTAGCCAGCTGCTTCTCTGCACACCCCTCTCGTGCTCCTTGTCCCTTCTGTGTTTTTCCTTCCCTCCCCACTTAAAATGTGGTTACAAAGCATGGATCCACATGGATCCTCAGGATCTTTGCATTGGGTCACCCCAAATTCACCATCAGATCACATAGCATGTCCATGGCTACAGCCTGCCCCCCAAAAATCATGCACCCACTGTTGCCTGGAGCTGCAATGGTGCAAAAACGTGGTTACAAAGCATGGATCCACAGGGATTCTCAGGATTATTGCATCACCATCAGATCACATTTCTGTGGCCACAGCATGAAGCACAAAAATGATACGTCCACTGTTTCATTCAGAATGTTTTTTCCCTTGTTTTCCTCCTCTAAAAACGATGTGTGTGTTATGGTCAGGTGCGTGTTATAGAGCGAAAAATACGGTAAGTTCTTTTTGGGTGGAACTTTGGGCAGTTTCTGATTTAGTTTGACCTTTATTCAACACTGGCAGTGGGACAATTTCTTGCCCTGCACCTGAAGGCAGACGATGGGTTTAAGGGGCCAAACACCACATATGGTTCTGTCTTGCTGCTGCTCTCCAGCCCCACGGCCCCAGCACCCGCTTCCAGAAGCAGATGCCTAATGACAGGGCAGCCCTGGGGGAGCCTGGCTTCACAACTGAAATGGCTGACACACCCATCAGCAAATCAAAGGCCACCTCAGTTGTCCCACGCAACTCGAAAGTTCACTGGGTGACCTTGGGCCACTCTGACTGCCTCAGCCCAACGGACCTCACAGGGTTGTTGGCAGGACAAAATGGATGGAACAAAATGGATGAAAATGTAAAAGTAAGCGACTTCCGGTTTACCGCTAAGCCGAGTGCAAGCGGGATTCAGCCCTTAGGGGAGAATCCAGCTTTCCGGGGGGGAATGGGGGCTTTGCAAGGGCGCCGCAAGCCCCCAAAAACCTCAGGAGGAAGATCCTGAGGGCAGGTTCCCAGCTAGCCAAGAAGCGGTCTCTCCTCTGCCTGAAAAGCTCCTTTTAGGAGCAGAAAGAGCAGCGAAATCAAGACGCCGGCACGGGACGCCATTTTCTACCCTCAAGAAGCACAGCCTCAAGCTTACCCGGCACAGCGATAGATTCAGAAACACTAAAAAATCTGGATTTAATTGGTGGAAAAAGCTAAAAATAACGATTAACAATGATTCGGAAGCAGCGGGGTGGTAAAAAGGAGGTCAGCCCTGACTGGGATCTTATTTATATGCAAGAAATACCCACGGAACAACAAAACAGTGAGTTGTCCTACAGCGGAATATTTAATTTAATATAAACACTTTACTTTATTTAAGACTGTGCATTAAGCAAAGGGGGGGGGTGAAAGCCCTTATTAAAGGGATTGTCTTTTTCGTGAATTTCTGGGACTGCAGGAGAAGAGTGTTCCGGGAAATTTATTACTTTCGTTTTAAGAGAACTGCGTAGTCAATTGTTAAGAAGCCTCGTGGTGAAACTTTTTGTTTTTATTTTTTTATATGCCAAAAACAGCATTCTGAGAAACTGCCAAGCCCAATTTGGAAAAGAAATATTTGCTATATATTTGGTGTTTTGTTTTGTTTTGTTTTGTTTTGTTTTGTTTTGTTTTGTTTTGTTTGGAGGAAAGCAGGGAGAGGAAATTGTGTACTCCCCCCCCCCCCCGCTTCTGAGTTAGTTGACGTGGATGTTGGAGTAGAAGGACCTTGATTTATTATTTTTTCCTTTTATGGTGCCGGATTGTGTTCTCTGCGATGGATTAAATCTGTTTTTGCTTTTGAAAATCTCTGGCTCTGCTGCTTTGGCGAAGGGAAATAAGTAGACTGTATTTTTGTTTTTGTTTTTTTCCTTCTCCCCCCCCCCCCTTTTTGGATTTATTTTGGACTTACCTTTTCCTTTTTTCTATTTCTATTGTTGTTTTTCTCTTTTGTCCTTTTCCAAATTTTTTCCTGGGAATAGCGGATTAAAATTTGGCTTGTTTTGTTTTGTTGGAATTTTGATTAAAAGATTGGATTGGATAGGCAAGTGGTGGAAGAATATTTTTACTCTCTTTTTTTGTTTCCTTTTGTTTCTATTTTTTGTCTCCCTGATTGTTTTTTCTGTTGCTCTTCTTTTTAATATTATTATTATTTGTTTATACCACTTGATTACTTTATCAGGACATTACGCTGGATTAGCTAAACAAGAGGCAGGGAATTTTTTTTAATTGTTTATTTTAAAAAATTTGGCGCTCCAAAGATTGCTAATATAGTGGATTGGCCAGTCAAGAGGCAGAAGGGTGTTAATTTGAATTTTTGGGTGACACCTAGTGGCAGGAAGAAGAGAAATAATGGAAAAGACACAGGAAAAAAAGAGGAGAAAGTGGGACATCTTTGGAAAGAAGAGGATCAAATCAGGAAACTGAATTTAAGGGAGACATTTTAAAAATGTTTACAGAAATTAAAAAAAAGACATTAAACAAAGCGAGAAGAATTTGGAGATGAGATTAAAATCGATGGACAAAAATTACGATATGACAGTTAATGAACTGAAGGGACAGATGAAGGAAATAACAAATAGAACACAAAGCCTGGAAGAAGGAATGAAACGAACAAAACAAGAAGTAAAAGAAATAAGAAAAGAGAAAGAAAGGGTCAAGGGAGAAGTTTCAGAAATTAACAATACACAAGAGGAATTGTGGGACACGATTGCTATGAATGAATTGAGGCAAAGAGAATTAAATTTGAGATTGAGATCTGTGCCTGAAGTACAAGGAGAGAATATCTTGGAGAAATTAATACTGGAGATTGCACAATGGTTAAGTATGAAAGTGGAAGACGTCAGAAAGACAATTCAGAATGCTTTTAGAATTAAAACAAGGACTGTCAAAGCAAAGAAATTTCCAGGAGATTGTTTGATTATATTTAAAGATTGAGAAATGAGGAATTTAATTTTACAGAAAAATAGAGAAAAAAGGCTTTGCATTGATGGAGCTTTTATAATCATTTTTAAAGACATCCCACTTGGTTTGTTGAAAAAAACGTGATCAATACAAACCATTGACACAGACATTAAGGAAAAATGAAATTGAATTTAAGTGGGAATTTCCAGAAGGGATCTCCTTTTACTATAAAGGAAAAAAAGTTCAAATTTACAAGCGTCGATGAAACACAAATTTCTGAGAAGATACAAAGAGTTGGGAAAAGGGGAGGAAGCAACAGTGGCAGGAGCAGCAGGACCGGCAGGACCGGAAGAAGAAGAAAAAGATAGTAAAGAAGAGGAAGAAGAAGAGGAGGAGGAGGAAGGACAAGTTTAAGACTTTTATATTTTTATTGGTAAAGGGAACGCAAAATGGCACTGAAATTATGGACATGGAATGTTAATGGAATTAATGATAAAAAAAGAAATAAAATTGAACATTTCCTTTAAAAAAAGAATTTGGATACAGTGATGCCTCGCAAGACGAAATTAATTCATTCTGTGAGTCTCTTCGTCTAGCGGTTTTTTCATCTTGCGAAGCAACCCTATTAGCGGCTTAGCAGATTAGCGCTATTAGCGGTTTAGCGGCTATTAAAGGCTTAGCGGCTTAGCAGCTAAAAGGCTATTAGCGGTTTAGCGGCTTAGAAAAGGGGGGAAAGGGGAAGAAATCGCAAGACTCGCAAGACTTTTTCGTTTTGCGAAGCAAGCCCATAGGGAAATTCGTCTTGCAAAGCGCATCGAAAAACGGAAAACCCTTTCGTCTAGCGGGTTTTTCGTCTTGCGAGGCATTTGTCTTGCGGGGCACCACTGTATTGTCAGGGAACTGCAGGCAGTGAGGGAGGAAAGAATTAGAGGATACAGGGAACGATCTCCACTGCTCAGTACTGAGTCCTCCTCAGAAGACAGAGAAGAGGATAGTGAGTCTGGGGAGGAAGGGGTGCTTCAGAGAGAGGGGGATCCACGTCACAGGGGAAAATGGAAGGGGCTGAGCCGTTGGCTGTGTTGGTCTCGAGGGAGAGGGAAAAGAGAAACTAGTTAGAGCAACGCGTCATGGGAGACGGATCGCTTTGTTTATTCTGCATGTAATCTTGTCAGAAGGAAATAAAGAAAGGAATTTATGGCTGGCTGCCGGGAGTGTTTTCTCTGCTAAGTGCAGCAACGCATGCAGCTGGTAAGCTGACAGATATCATTTGTCTACAAGAAACTCATGTGGCGAGAAAACATAGAAGAGTATTGATTAATAAAAAATTGGGAAATGAATTTGTTTTATTAGACAGAAGCAGGAAAAGAGGAGTGGTTTTGTATATTAAAAATAAATTTGAGGCTCGTCAATTTTTTAAAGATGAAGAATGTAGGATAACAAGTCACATGGCAAGGCAAAAAACTGATAATAGTCGGAGTGTATGCACCAAATGGAAATAAGACTGAATTTTATAAGGATTTAGAAGAAACATTATTTGATTTTGTGGATCAGAAAATTATAATAATGGGTGATATGAATGGAGTGGTTTCAATGGAAATGGACAGGCAGAGGTCAAGAGAAAAATCAAAAGAAGGAAAACTACCTAAGACATTTTTTTCAATGATTGAGAACTGTAATTTGGTAGATGTTTGGAGATTAAGACATCCATTAGAAAAAAAATTACTTATTTTTCAGAACCAAATCAATCAATGTCAAGAATACTATATTTGGATATCCAGCGAGTTAACACCAAGAGTGACAAAAATAGAAATACAACCAAAAATACTTTCGGATCATAATGCAATAACATGTGAATTAAAAGAAATCGAGTAAAAAACCTTTCGATGGAGATTAAATGAGAATTTATTGGATGACCAAAAAATAAACGAGAAAGCGCAGAAGAATTTGATGGAATATTTTGTGAATAATAGTAATAAAGGGACAAACATGAGTGTGGTATGGGATGCTAGTAAAGCAGTAATGTGAGGCTTTTTTATACAGCAGAATACTATTAGAAATAAATTTAGAGAAAAAGGAAAGAAAGAAATATTAAAACAAATAATGGAAAATGAGAAGAACTTAGTTAAAAACCCAAACAATGTGAAAATAAAACAGAGCATTAAAATACCGCAAAGTCAATTCGCAATGATAAATCGAGAATTAGAATGGAATATTAAAAGAATGCGACAAAAGAATTTTGAATATGCTAATAAATCTGGAAAGTGGCTGGCATGGCAGATTAAAAAGAGAAAGGAACAGAATACAATCAATAAGATTATAGTGGAAGGAAAAGAAGTAGACAATCCAAAAGAAATTAGAATCATAGAATAGAATCATAGAATCATAGAGTTGGAAGAGACCACAAGGGCCATCGAGTCCAACCCCCTGCCAAGCAGGAAACACCATCAGAGCACTCCTGACATATGGTTGTCAAGCCTCTGCTTAAAGACCTCCAAAGTAGGAGACTCCACCACACTCCTTGGCAGCAAATTCCACTGTCGAACAGCTCTTACTCTCAGGAAGTTCTTCCTAATGTTTAGGTGGAATCTTCTTTCTTGTAGTTTGGATCCATTGCTCCGTGTCCGCTTCTCTGGAGCAGCAGAAAACAACCTTTCTCCCTCCTCTATGTGACATCCTTTTATATATTTGAACATGGCTATCATATCACCCCTTAACCTCCTCTTCTCCAGGCTAAACATGCCCAGCTCCCTTAGCCGCTCCTCATAAGGCACCGTTTCCAGGCCTTTGACCATTTTGGTTGCCCTCTTCTGGACACGTTCCAGTTTGTCAGTGTCCTTCTTGAATTGTGGTGCCCAGAACTGGACACAGTACTCCAGGTGAGGTCTGACCAGAGCAGAATACAGTGGCACTATTACTTCCCTTGATCTAGATGCTATACTCCTATTGATGCAGCCCAGAATTGCATTGGCTTTTTTAGCTGCCGCATCACACTGTTGGCTCATGTCAAGTTTGTGGTCAACCAAGACTCCTAGATCCTTTTCACATGTACTGCTCTAAGCCAGGTGTCCCTCATCTTGTATTTGTGCCTCTCATTTTTTTTGCCCAAGTGCAATACTTTACATTTCTCCCTGTTAAAATTCATCTTGTTTGTTTTTGCCCAGTTCTCTAATTTGTCAAGGTTGTTTTGAAGTGTGATCCTGTCCTCTGGGGTGTTAGCCACCCCTCCCAGTTTGGTGTCATCTGCAAATTTGATCAGGATGCTCTTGAGTCCATCATCCAAGTTGTTGATAAAGATGTTGAATAAGACCGGGCCCAAGACAGAACCCTGTGGCACCCCACTAGTCACTCTTCTCCACGATGAAGAGGAACCATTGATGAGAACCCTTTGGGTTCGGTCAGTCAGCCAGTTACAAATCCACTGAGTGGTAGCATAGTCAAGACCACATTTTACCAGCTTCTTTACAAGAATATCATGGGGCACCTTGTCAAATGCCTTGCTGAAATCAAGGTAGGCTACATCCACTGCGTTCCCTTCATCTACCAGGCTTGTAATTCTGTCAAAAAACGAGATCAGGTTAGTCTGACATGACTTATTTTTCAGAAATTCATGCTGACTATTGGTGATCACAGCATTCCTTTCTAGGTGCTCACAGACTGTTTGCTTAATGATTTGCTCCAGAATCTTCCCTGGTATTGATGTCAGACTGACTGGGCGATAATTATTTGGGTCCTCTCTTTTCCCCTTTTTGAAAATAGGGACAACATTTGCCCTCCTCCAGTCTGCCGGGACTTCGCCTGTTCTCCAGGAATTCTCAAAGATGACTGCCAGTGGTTCTGAGATCACATCTGCCAGAAAAGGATTTGTGAACTTTTACAGACACTTATATAAAAGAGCTGGAAAAAACGATGTTAAAAAAATAGAAGATTTCTTGAGACAGAAAGGGGTGCAAAAAATTCCGACAGAAAAGAAAGACAGACTGAATTACCTAATTGAAACAGAAGAAATTAAAGTTGCTATAAAAGAATTGAAAAGTGGAAAGACACCGGGACCGGATGGATTTACAGCAAAATATTATAAAGAAATGAAACACGCCCTATTTGTACCGTTGAAAGAAGTTATGAATAAAATATTAAGAAAGGGAGAATTACCAGAAACATGGAAAGAAGCATATATTACATTAATACCAAAACAAGACTCGGATTTAACACAAGTAAAGAACTATAGGCCAATTTGGCTGTTAAATAATGATTACAAACTATTTGCAAGTATGCTAGCAAACAGAATGAAAAAAATATTGAATGAGATAATTCATAAGGATCAAGCAGGCTTTTTACCTGGCAGACAGATGAAAAATAACATAAGGAATATAGTTAATATAATTGAATATCTGACTGCCAGAAATGAAAAGCAAGCGATGTTAATTTTTGTGGATGCGGAAAAGGCCTTTGATAATATATCTTGGGAATTTATGTTAAAGAATTTGGAACTAATGAATACTGGACAATTCTTTCTAAAAGGAATGAAAGCTATATATTCAGAACAGAGAGCAAAATTGATTGTAAATAATATAGTAACAGAAAGTATTGAAATTACGAAAGGTACAAGACAGCGCCACCTGCGTCGTGGGACGCAGGTGGCGCTGTGGGTAAAAGCCTCAGCGCCTAGGGCTTGCCGATCGAAAGGTCGGCGGTTCGAATCCCTGCGGCGGGGTGCGCTCCCGTCGTTCGGTCCCAGCGCCTGCCAACCTAGCAGTTCGAAAGCACCCCCGGGTGCAAGTAGATAAATAGGGACCGCTTACAAGCGGGAAGGTAAACGGCGTTTCCGTGTGCGGCTCTGGTTCGCCAGAGCAGCGATGTCACGCTGGCCACGTGACCCGGAAGTGTCTTCGGACAGCGCTGGCCCCCGGCCTCTTGAGTGAGATGGGCGCACAACCCTAGAGTCTGGCAAGACTGGCCCGTACGGGCAGGGGTACCTTTACCTTTACCTTTACAAGACAAGGGTGTCCATTATCACCATTACTATTCATATCAGTACTGGAAGTCTTTCTAAGGACAATAAGGAGAAATGAAACAATAAAGGGAATTTCAGTCGGTTGGAATGAGTATAAAGTGAAAGCCTTTGCCAATGACTTGGTACTAACAATAGAAGATCCAGTTACAAGTGCGAAAGAAGTATTAGAGGAGATAGAACAGTTTGGGCAAGTGGCAGGTTTTAAATTGAACAAAAAGAAAACTAAAATGATAATAAAAAATATGAAACAGGACCTGGTGGAAGTGTTGCAGCAGCAAATTGGTATAGAAGCAGTTTAAAAAGTTAAATATTTAGGAATTTGGTTAACTTCAAAAAATATTGATCTTTTCCAAAATAATTATACACCGGTGTGGAATGGAATTAAAAGATACTTGGAAATATGGGGAAGGGTGAAATTGTCATTTTGGGGAAGGATTTCTGCTATTAAAATGAATGTGCTACCAAAGATGTTATTTTGGTTTCAGACAATTCCAGTAAACAATTTTTAATGAGTGGCAAAAAACAATTTCAAGATATATCTGGCAGGGAAAGAAGCCGAGAATACAGTATAAGTTGCTAACAGATGTTAAAGAAAGAGGAGGCTTCGCTCTGCCAGATTTGAAATTGTATTACGAAGCATCTTGCCTCTGCTGGTTAAAGGAATGGATGTTATTAGAAAATACAGATTTGTTAGACTTGGAAGGTTATGATAACAGATTTGGTTGGCACGCATATTTATGGTATAATAAAACAAAATTCCATAGAGGATTTGGAAATCACATATTTCGAAGATCTCTAATAGAAATATGGGATAGGTATAAAAACCTACTGGAACGTAAAACACCGCATTGGTTATCTCTATTAGAAGCAATGAGCATGAAAAAGATCGATGTGTGTGGGAAATGGATAACTTATGGGAAATTAATACAAAAAGAAGGAAGTAAGTGGAAGATGAAGCCATATGAGGAAATTAAAGAATATGTGAATGATTGGCTGCACTACCGTCAGGTCAATGAAATGTTTAAACAGGATTTTAAAGAAAAAGGATTTGATGAAAATAAATCAAAGTTTGAAGTAGAGATATTAAGTAATAACTATAAAACTTGATGTTCAAGTGAGGGGCAGAGGGCCAAGGCTGGCCAAATTCTTAGTTTATACACCGACCCACCTGGACGACAAAAGTGGGAACTGGTCTACAAAAGCATATCCCACTATAAATCTGTAGGATTTGAAAATGCCACAAGACACTTGTTTTAATTGGAGTTATTTTTCCTTTTCTTAAAGCAGTTTATTGTGAGAAACAGTTGCTGTTGCCAGTAACACCAAAATGCCTGAAACTGTGTACAGTATATGTGTAAAGCACCTCTACCTCTCTTTCAAATCAGAACGAGTGAAAGCAGTGGAGGTCCTGTGTGAGTGTTTGGAGGTGGTTGGAGGATGGATGGTGGCTAACAGATTGAGGTTGAATCTTGACAAGACAGAAGTACTGTTTTGGGGGGACAGGAGCCGGGCAGGTGTGGAGGATTCCCTGGTCCTGAATGGAGTAACTGTGCCCCTGAAGGACCAGGTGCGCAGCCTGGGAGTCATTTTGGACTCACAGCTGTCCATGGAGGCACAGGTCAATTCTCTGTCTGGGGCAGCTGTTACCAGCTCCATCTGGTATGCAGGATGAGACCCTACCTGCCCACAGACTGGGCACCACCAGAGTGGTGCATGCTCTAGTTATCTCCCGCTCGGACTACTGCAATGCGCTCTACGTGGGGCTACCTTTGAAGGTGACCTGGAAGCTACAACTAATCCAGAATGTGGCAGCCAGACTGGTGACTGGGAGTGGCCACTGAGACCATATAACACCGCCCTGAAAGACCTACATTGGTTTCCAGTATGTTTCTGAGCACAATTCAAAGTTGGTGCTGACCTTTAAAGCTCTAAACAGCCTTGACCCAGTATACCTGAAGGAGTGTCTCCACCCCCATCATTCAGCCAAGACACTGATGTCCAGAGCCTTCTGGCAGTTCCCTCACTGTGAGAAGTTACAGGGAACCAGGCAGAGGGCCTTCTTGGTAGTGGCAGCTGTCCTGTGGAATGCCCTCCCATCAGATGTCAAGGACATAAACAACTATCTGACTTTTAGAAGACATCTGAAAGCAGCCCTGTTTAGGGAAGTGTTTAATATTTGATGTTTTATTGCTTTTTATTATTATTACATCTGTTGGGGGCCACCCAGAGTGGCTGGTGAAACCCAGCCAGATGGGTGGGATATAAATAAGTTGTTGTTATTATATGCAAATTTTTTTTTGGTGATGGTGTCTGTATATTCTCCACAGAAATGAACAGCACAATGGATGGATCTTTGCTTCCGGGGGGGGGCAGCAACCCCCTCCCAAAAAATACTAGATTGTGGCTTGAGTGTCAGGTGTCATGTTCTGGACCAAAGTCAGATCCCACAGAGAAAGCAGCAAAACTTGGAGGCAACCTAGAATCATCATCTAGTTCAACCCCCTGCAGTGCAAGAATCTTTTGCCCAACGTGGGGCTCGAACACACAATCCTGTTATTATGTTGAAGCTTGTTGGACCATGGAGGGAGCACCTTGCTCCATGGAGGCCGAGATCTTTTGAAGGCTCTGGCTCCAGGCTCCTCCTCCAGACTTCACCCCTTGTAGAGGACTTCAGAGCCCTAAAGGGCCAACCTTCTGACCTGAAGATGGCCATGCCGCCGCCGCCTTCTCCTCCATTCCATAGCCTCCTTCCTGGTGTGCCCTCTAAGCCACTAGATACATTGTGCCACAGGTGAACATGCCAGATTTCTTTGTTGTCATTAGAAAGGTTATGAAGGGAGGCCATGCTTCTATGGAGCCTTCTGAGTCCTGTGCACCATTCGATGTTTCTCCATCAGTGCTATTGTCCACACCTTCTGTCTTCACAGAAAGAGCAGAAGATGGTCCAGATTTTTCCAGTTCTGCGGGATGAGCTGTCAGGCCACCACAAGTAAGATAATCAATACTGTAAAGCCAATTATGGTGCACAAGTCACGGCAACTGGTTCTTCAAACTCTGGGTAAGGTGCCTGCAGGGGTCTAGACTCTGGCCCTACAGACCTCCCTTGGTGGTCTGGGAGGGTCCTTTGGGGACTCCTGTCTAACAGCCTCAGGTGCAAAGTTCTCCCGTCTTCTTTTCTGACCCCTGACCCAGACATGACTCCCCATCTGGTGCCCCAGCAGTCTCCGACTTCGTGTCCAGATCATGGACTGGCTGGATGCAGAGGAGTGGTGGGAGGCACCATCTGGGGAACCCCATGGAACCCCCGGGGGAAGAAGGCTCAAAGCCAGGGGACTGGATGATGATAAGTGGTCAGAGGGGGAAGAGGGAGAAGATTGGGAGGAGGAGGTGGTGTAAGCTGAAGAGGCAACAGGGCTTAGTGAGCAGGAAGAGGTTGTGGCAGAGAGCAGTCCAGAATCAGAGGCAGAGGTGGAGGCTGGAGAGGAGGAGGGCCAAGAGGCAAGCTGCTGAAGAAGCCAGGATATCTCCCCTTCCTGCTGTGACCAGCTCCCCTCCACCCTGGTCTCTCAAAACCCCAAGAGGAATGAAGAGGGTTGGCCAAAGAGAGAGAAGACAAAGGAGCCTTAGGTTGCTAGGGAAGGAACCAGGGAAGGAACATTAGAGAATGGTGGGAAGGTGGGGACCTTCAGTCCTCACAACTGCCTCATTGATGCAAGACCTACTGGGAAGAGTTGCCATGGTCAATAGGCCTGTGCTGTTTGGGTATCTTCGTGTAACTTCACTGACACCGGGGGTCTTAGTGCTGACCTGTTCCTGACTCTGGTTCCTGACATAGATTCAGGAATCCTGACACTGGGGCCAGGAGTGGGGAGCCTCAGCCCCAGGGGCTGAATGTGGCCCCCCAGGCATCTTTCTCTGGTCCTTGGGACTCTCCCCAAGCCACGTCCTTCCCCCATGCACCCTTCATGACTTTTGCCTACCCACCCGGCATCCTTGAGCCTGCCTGGGGGGAGAGACAGGCTGACTGCACCAAGAAGAAGAAGAAGAGTTTGGATTTGATATCCCGCCTTTCACTCCCCTTCAGGAGTCTCAAAGCGGCTAACATTCTCCTTTCCCTTCCTCCCCCACAACAAACACTCTGTGAGGTGAGTGGGGCTGAGAGACTTCACAGAAGTGTGACTGGCCCAAGGTCACCCAGCAGCTGCAGGTGGAGGAGCGGAGACACGAACCCGGTTTCCCAGATTACATGACTACCGCTCTTAACCACTACACCACACTGGCTCTCAAGGGAAGTGTATGTTCTCTGCTCCACCAAGCTTTGCCTCTGGCCTTGTGCACTGCAGGGATTTGGCCTCCAGAAGGTTTCTTGGAAAAGAATGTGGCCCTTGAGCTGCAGAAGCCAGCCCATTGCTCTCTTAACCTAAAGGAAGCAATTGTAGTCTTCTTTTTTTAAAAAGGAAACAATCTGTGCAAGCTCTCGAAAGTTCTCTGGTGGAGAGGCCTCCTGCTCTCGCTGCAGCGCATGTGTGCATTTTAACAGCATGACAGGAGTGGGGCTGTTACTGGAGCAAGCAGGAAAGGGGGAGAACATGCCCAATCCAACCTGGGTTTCCGTTTGCAAGGCTGAAATCCAAGGATTCTCAAGCCCCACTGCCAAGTCCTGAGACTCAGCCCAGGCTGTCTGGCTGGGGGGTCCCCAGCGCACTGTCAAGTTCCTTTTGCCAAAGATTACAAAACATCCATTTCCTCTGACCAGAAGCTTTGCTCCCTCGCGCTCTGACAGATACCCCCATCCCGTCCCTCCCTGCCTTGGTTCGTCCCCTTCCTTCCTCAAAGCTCCTCCGTGGCCTCTTCCTACTTCGTGGTTGTTTCTTAAGATGCAAGGAGCAAAGGACTTTGCAGCTGGAGGAAGGTAGGATGCAATCAGAAGAGGGGGGTGAGGGGGGCAGCCACACAGAGCTTGGCTGTTGCTTCAGACCAAGGAGGAAAAGAGCAGGGGGAGGAAAGGGACTTTCAGCACAGCACACACATAAAACGGGCCGGGGCCCCCACCCCACCCCCGCTAATCCTGGTGACTGCAAGCAGAGCAGAGAGGCTGGTATGTCTCTAAGTTGCCAGGCACAGTCCATCAAACAAATTATTATTTGTGTGTATCACAAATGATTAGTTTGATGGACTGTGCCTGATAGCTTAGGGACATGATGTGTACCTCATATGCTCTTTTTTTGGTGACGTGATTCCACTCTCCCTCTCTCCCTCTCTCCCTCTCTCCCTCTCTCCCCCTCTCCCTATCTCTCTCTGCAATGACTTTCCTAGGCTATATAGTACAGGGTGAGTAGTGCCCATTGAGATTGGCAGGGCAGAAAGGGTGATCCAGGATGGGCAGAGGCAGAGTTAATGCATTCTAGTCTCACACACACACACACACACACACACACACACACACACACCCTCTTGCAATTCTAGTTGTAACAAGCAAAGCAGGCAGGTAGGTGGGAGCAACTGAGGTTGGTGGGCAGTTCCTTATTTGCCTTAATGGAGCAGCCTCCACTGTGTAGTGCATGGGACCTTAAAGTTCATGTACAGGTATTTCCATGTGTGCACTTTGCAGTCAAGATGTACCGGCCCAGAGGTTTAGCCTTTAGAGCAGACTTCATCAACTGGGTGCTCTCCAGATGTTTCTTCACAATTCCCATCAGCCACAGCCAGTCAAAAACATCTGGAGGGCACCAGGTTGATAAAGCCTGTTCTACAGAAACTGGGTAGAAAGCTCAACTCCAAAGAGTGATAACTCTAGTAACTCTTGCAAACCATTTTTGCAAGGCATTCCTCAAGGCCAAAAATAGGGACAAAATAGAGACAGGGATTTTTCCAACAATGTGTTCCATAAAATAGAGACCATGGTAAATAAGGGCAGCTGGAATGTCTGGAATGCATCAACCATGGAGATGAGTTGTGTGCTAGAGTTCTGTAAAGAGCAATGGCTTTAAAAGAGGATTTGACAAATTTGAGGCAGATAAGGCTGTCAATGGCCGCCAGCCAGGATGGCGCTGCCCTGCCTCCCTAGCTGGATGGTCATGGCTATCAGTTGCTGGGAGAGGGTGCTGGTTCTCAGATCCTACCTGCAGGTTTCCCAGGTGCATCTGCTTGATCACTGTGATAACAGGATGCAGAACTAACCTCCACATGGGCTATCAAATCAGAACCAATGCTCAGTGAAGGTCGGGCTCACCTCCCCATAAGCTTTGTGCAAGCAAATCAGGAGGAACACTCTGGGGGAGTCCCATGAGAGCCTGAGGTTGTTTCATAGGGGCTGCATGCTGACAACCAAAGGGATCTCTCCCAGCATTGATGAGATCGTAGTTGTCATTGCTCAAATGTCCTGAGGGACATTTAAAGGAGCAATGCAAGTCATGGTGAGACAGTTGTGCTTAGTCACACTCCCCAGGAATACATCAGGAAGGCTGCCCTTTGGCTATAGGGTGAGGGAATGGTCTCAGTTTGATCATTTCCCAGCACATGGAACTTTCCATGGGGTTGGTTTGTGTGGCTCATCTTTCCCATCTGTTCCTCTTTCCTGGCAGCTCCTGCTATGGCACAGCCTGAGGAGCAGCTAGCAGAAGTTAGAAGCGGTGCTGAGCTCCAAAGGCTCTGGGACGGGTGCTGGCTGTAGAGGACGCCTTGAACTTCAGAGGCTGCACCACACAGGGTGAGTTTGCCACCTCCCTCCACTTTGTCTGAGGGATGTTTCCAGTGTGTGGAGTATTGGGCGCTGCCTTGGATCAAGTGACAATTGGTTCATCTGGTTTCATGTTGTTCACAATGACTGGCAACAGGGCTCTCTCCCAGTGGTTTGGGGGAAGGGTGTAGCTCAGTGGTAGAGGATCTACCAGGTCAGGCTGGGAGTGAACCTTCCCTGAAATCCTGGAGAGTCACGGCTAGCAGCAGAGTTTGTAACCAAATCCATACTTAATAAACAGAATACTGAATTAAAAGTTAAGCATATGGTCCTCCTGATAGTTTTAAATAAGTGCTATACAGGTAGAATTTTTCCAAATCTTTATTTACTGTATTTGTTACTTTATTACATATACAACAGTGGCTTCTATAATGCTGGACTTATACAACTAAAGTGGGGTGTACAGGGTGTTAGGAGAGGGGGTAGCACCTCTGGTAGGGGACACATCATGCTCCTTCAAGAGTAGTTTGCCCACCTTGTCCCCATCCTGCACTCAACTCTCACCTGTGGCTCCTAGAAATTGTCAGAATGTAACTGCAGCCACAACCCCAGAAATGGCTTCAACTGGCTGGCTAAGCAGGTGAGGTTGGCTGGTGGGTCTTAAACCCTTGGAGAGTTAGGGTCTTCCCTGCATGCAAAGACAGGCTCCGGCGGATGGAGCAAAGGAGGTCAAGAGTGGGTCCAACGGTCAAGAAGGCGGTTTCTGCATGTGCTGGAGAGGGAAGTGAGGGGCACATGGGGCTTGTCCACCTGGAAAGGGAGCCCATCCAGGGGAAGGAAAACTCTGATCCTAAACCTCTGCTGTCTTGCGGGATATCTTTGGGAGAAGGAAAGGCTCAGGAGGAAACCCTACAGAAATCCGGAGCGGAGTCCCTAAGACGGATGGGTGGCACCTTGTACACCTCCTTCCAGCTACTACTGTAGCCCAGCTGGGCCAAACGTCTTGCTCTGCCTTCCTTTGGACCCCATCAGTGAGGCTGAGAGACAGGGAGGCCTCCAAATACATTGCCCAGGCTTGCACCCAAGGGAGATCACTTCAGTGCTGCCAATGCACCTTACCCCTGGAGGCGCACTCCATTGTCTCTCGAGACAGACAGATGCAAACTAGTATGGTATCAAAATATTTTTTATAAATAAGATTACCTGGTAAAAGCAAGCTCACACCTCTCATTGAGTTCGTGTACATACTTAGGGTACATATTTAAATGGCTTGTTTATAATTCTATTTGGGAATGATTCCAATGTTGATGACCTGGTAAGTGGGGTAGAAGTGGAAGGATCATTAGGCGCGAGTGATCATGCTCTTCTGAAGTTTACTATACAGCGGAAAGGAGCAGCCAAGCAAACTAGGACTCAATTTCTTGACTTTAAGAAAGCCGACTTGCCTGGAGAAGAGGAGGTTAAGGGGTGATATGATAGCCATGTTCAAATATATAAAAGGATGTCACATAGAGGAGGGAGAAAGGTTGTTTTCTGATGCTCCAGAGAAGCGGACACGGAGCAATGGATCCAAACTACAAGAAAGAAGATTCCACCTAAACATTAGGAAGAACTTCCTGACAGTAAGAGCTGTTCGACAGTGGAATTTGCTGCCAAGGAGTGTGGTGGAGTCTCCTACTTTGGAGGTCTTTAAGCAGAGGCTTGACAACCATATGTCAGGAGTGCTCTGATGGTGTTTCCTGCTTGGCAGGGGGTTGGACTCGATGGCCCTTGTGGTCTCTTCCAACTCTATGATTCTATGGTTCTATGATTCATGTTTTTATGTAGCAGCATTGTTTTATACTTTTTGGGTGTCTCATGATCATATTATAAAGTAGTTGTGTTCTGTGTTACAAATGAAGCATTGCTGGGAGTTGTTTCTCCACCCCGCCCCCCACATATTTCTTATCAATAAAATATTTGGTGTGGTACCAGCAGATATTTATTCTGAAAGTGTGGCCCAGAGCAGTGGCGGAGGAAGCTTTTCCGGCACCCAGGGCGGAGCGTGCACACGCGGCAGCCTGTACGGACGCTGCACCCTCAACCGCTGTACAGCTGGGGGGCAGCAGGCCATCTTGTCACACACACACCGGGGGGCACCCTGGGCACGCCCCCTGCCCCCGCCTTCGTACGCCCCTGGCCCAGAGAAAATAACTTTGAGACCCACTGACCTAGATGGGCCAGCAGGGCTTTTTGATGCCAAACATGAGAGCAGATGCCAATGGGCTCCACTGCACAATTTAAACAGGTCTTAGGATATGGATGGTCAGGGTACAGCATTTTATTTTATTTTACCTTTTGCCCTGCCCATATTTATGTGTTGATCTGCTGTCCATGGGGTGCAGCAACTACCAAACTGGTCATAGAGCTGTAGGAAACTGCCTTGTTGAAGAAAGATCTTAGGTCCGTCTAACTGAGTAATGATGACATTGGCTGGCAGCTGCTCTCAGGAGCTTCAAAGATAGCGAATCGTTTCCATCCTCACCTGGAGATGTTGGGAACTGAACCAGAGGTCTTGTGCATACAGAATGTGGACTCTACCCTTCAGTTATGGCCCAGTTCACCACCCACACCCCCAAAACCGCCATATACCCAGCACTGAACAGTCTGTAGCACAAATCCTTACCATCACCTGGTCCTTGATCCTTTTACTTGGAGATGTCAGGAACTGCATCTGGGATCTTTATCATGCACAGCACCTGCTCTGGCACAGGCTATGGCTCCCAGGGTCTTCTGCACACACACACACACACACACACACACACACACACACACACACAGCTCCAACTAGGGATGGAGGAGAAATTCAATATTTAAAGGCAAATTTGCATTATTTGTCCCTTCTAAAACAACACAGCAAGATCCTTCGAAATACACACTTCTCTGAATTTTGCAGTACCATTTTTCCAGCCAAGTAATCTGCACAAGAATGCATATACTAGGGTGAAGACATGGAGACATATGTACTAGTGAAAGTGACATACAAAAATGGGAAAACGTGCTTTGCAAATGTGTATATTGGGCAAAACTGCATATAAAGGTGTGTGCTTAAGGAAAATTTCATACTAAAATGCTGATGAATTTTCACAAGGACTGCTTGAAAGAAATTTGTAAGTTCATGTGGAGGTGTGAATACCAGAATACCAGAAATCAAAAACTGAGAGAAACCAAAGCAGACATCCCTAGTAAACGGATACAATAAATTCTCATTTGGTGCTTCTTCATCTCTGAGTGTGTTGGCAACGTTTTTACTGTGGATTCCACACATCTAGTTAAAGAGCAAGCAAGGGGCCAGTCGTGTGTGTTTCTCTTTAAAGTTGGGCCTCAGTTTTGTGGGACGGGGAAGGGGGGGATGAGTTATTGCCACTTGGCAGAACTCCCTGTTTCTGAAAGCATTATGAAAACCTTCCCAGAGAGAAGCGATGACATTCTTGGGACGCCAGAAGAGCACTGCAGTCCTCCAAGAGCCAACCATTCTGCCTGCTGTTCTGCCATTTACTGAAGAGAATTGACTTGACCATCGTGCTCCATCTTCATCTGTTGCTACTTGGGCTTCATTACTTGACTATGCTTTCTCATTTTAGGCACCTCAAGCTTTTGCCTAAGGAGAAAACAAGGGTGATTTTAATTGCTGTTGCAAATAAAAATAGCTACTGATTTATTTTAAAACCCCACCCACTGCCTCTCCCATTAACAAACTTTCTTTGACCAACTAAGACTTGAGAATCTCACTGATCTCCACCTGGGCAGCCTTCCAGGGGCCGCATGCTGGGGTAGGCAGGGCCAGAGGCAAACAGTGTGCAAGGCAAGAAACTTTGTACCACACAAAAGACAGAGGTTTCTTCACATATGTATCTCCATCCAAGTGAGCAAGAGACATTGTCACCATTCAAGGAAACATTCCAGCCAGGCAAAAGCTCCCACGGAGGGTGTGGAGCAGGGCAGTTGAGGGACATGGCCTGGGTTAGATACCTGAGGGCCTCTGGTGCTCTGCTTGGTATTCCTTCCACTGCCACAAAGTGGCAGGAAGTTCCACATGCAGCTTTTGACAGGTGCAGTTTTCTGCTGCTGCTTCCCTCCCTCCACCAGCAAGCAGATTGCTGCTCTTCAGGACAGCTGCATGCACCCTCCTAATGGCTTGTTCATCTATCCGGTACTGATACCTTGTTCCAGGACTGAAAGTTTTCCTAGGGCTGCAATTGCATTTTCAGGGGAAGTTTCAATTCTGGCATTCCTAGCTGTTGTACAGATAGACACACTTCCTGCTAGGAAAATGAGGCGGCCTAGAGCACTGCTGTCAGGAAACACACAGGTGCCCCTCTCACAGGTACTTACGCCTGGCACTATATGCACACAGATGCCCAAAAAAGAGCAAGCCGATTCCATATGAAGTTACTATTTTCTTTCGGCTGGATTCGTTCTAGTCCCTTTAACAGCAGCCGGCGCTGCTGGGTGTTTTCCTGGCATGGGGATAAAATCTCACCAGCTTCATTTGCACCTCTAAGGAAGCTGCTATATGCACAGAAGCAAAGCCACGAGAATACATTGGCAGCCCCATTTCCAACAGCAAACCAGGACCGACCAGCCCTCACCGTGTGCTCCATACAGCAACTTATTTTATTTTATTTTATATTTTACCAACTCCACTCCTGTGCTTTTGATGGGAAATCAGCAAGTGACATATTTCTTGGCACCAAGCAGGAGGGCTTCAGAGAAGCTTCACCTGAGGAATTATTGCGTTATAAAGGCACAGGCGCCCCGCCAGAGAAAACATTGGTTTCCGGCGCAGTTAACAGAAGAGAACTGTAGCTCCCTCGGCTCGCTTCGTCTCCACGTCAGGAAAAGACTCGCTGGCTCAACTTCGATGTCTCTGGGCTTTTATTGGAAAAAAGCAGAGGAGCACTGCAGTAGGAAAAGTTGGCAATTCCGGCTCCTACGGTTCCCTCGCGTCCCCTCTGCGCTGCTCCTGCGCTTGCAACGCGGCCGATCTTTGCCCTTCCGCACCTGCCGGCTGGGTCCGCCCCTCCGGCCGGAGCTGGGCGCGGCGCGTCCGCCTGGAGCTGCGAGCCGGCGACGCCCCGGCCCGGCGGGCGGCTCTCCCCGTGGAGCGAGGCGCCTTCGTGGGCGATGGGGGGGACCCTGAGCCGCCGCGGGCAGCCGCCGCCTCCGCCTTGCAGGCTGGACGGGGCCGGGTAAGTGCAGGGGGAGAGACTGGCAGGTGACCCTCCCTGGCAAGGGGGTGTAACTCCCCACTGTGAACCCGGGACGGTTTCCTTAAGAGTAAAACGATGAGGAAAAGCTGGTGGGGTAGACAGGGTGGTGCAGTGGTTAGAGCGTCCGAGAGCCCACGATGTGACCTTGGCCCAGTCCCTATCTCTCAGCCTAGCCCACCTCGCAGGGTTGTTGTGGGGATAAGACGGAAAGGGGAGACGTGTGCGCTCCCTGAAAGGTAGTGGGATACAGATGACAAAATAATAGCTCCCCTCTTGTTCCGGTCAAAGCTAAGGCTGATCAGCCCCCTATGAAAACTTGAATTTTTGAAAAGCCCCGGGCTGCTCGGAGGGAGGCGTTTTCTGTGTATTATAGTTAGGCTGCAATCCTGGTCGTCTTTGCTTGATTAGAGAATAAACTTCCTTGACATCGGACAGGCTTCAGTGAGCCTGCAGAGGATTGGGCCCTTCTTCTCTTGTGGGTCAAAGATGGCTTCTGGGTGGCTGTCTCCATCCCACATTCTCCCCCATTGATGGTCATGTTCTCTTTCCTCTCTTGGAGGCAGAACTAAGGCCTCTGAATGGGGAGGGCAGTGCAGTTGGGGGCTTTCCAGGCACCTGGAGGCAGGGGGCAGGAGGGAGACTTACAGACTG
Organism: Podarcis bocagei; assembly: GCF_964188305.1. NCBI lineage: Eukaryota > Metazoa > Chordata > Lepidosauria > Squamata > Lacertidae > Podarcis > Podarcis bocagei. The sequence goes on along the minus strand of NC_138141.1, from coordinate 1,054,166 downwards.
CAGCCTCCTCTGCCCTTTTGTCCCACTGCTGCTGCACCTGGAGCAGCCAGAAGGCTGAGCCTGCCAGCCCGGCCCACGGGCAGCCAGGGGAAGTTTCTCCCATAGCGGTTTGGGGGGAGGGGGAACCTGCTTATTTGGAGGCTCCATAACCTTGGGCCTCCCGAAAGGGGTATTTTCCCTTGGGGTTTATCCTCTGGAGGTGACAGGATTCCCCCTGAACTGTTGTTTGTGGGTGGGCTTCCTCCTTGGTGGAACAACTGTGGCTGGAAGGAGGCTGGTAGGCAAATGGGGGTCAGACTAGCTTCTAGTTGAGACGCGGAAGGTTTGGAGAGTGGAGCTTGGGGTGAGAGCGCAAATGCAGCACCTCAACGGATGGTGTCTCTGGTTTTTGATGTTTTCTATATCTCCTGTAGTTATTGTACTTTTGTGTTTGCAATTACTGCAATTTTATTATATTTTCTTCTGCATTAATCTGTTCACTGCTTTGGGGGCCTTCAGGCCAAAAAGTCCGTATAAATAAACCAATCAATGAGTGAATCTGGTTGAGAACAAGATGCTGCCCTAGATGGGCTTTTGGCCTGATTCAGCACAGCATTCTTGAACTTTTGCAATCCTATTCTCATGCTCTCCTGTTCTGCACTTGTCCACCCCTTTGCAAGGGCCCCCATTAACTTTCATGGACTACTGGAGATAGGACAATAAACCAGCTGAGCCTCTTCTCTGTGTGTCTACATCAAAGTAACTCCCACTGTGACCAATGGGGCTTACTTCACAGGAAGTGGATTTAACATCCTGGCCTCTGAAATTTGTGACTAGTCTAGCAGATTTATTTTGACATCTTATGCCACAATAAATCTGCCTGTCTTTAAAGTGCCACAATCTTTTTGTTGCTGCTGCTGCTTTTGTTGAAACATAATGCTCTCCCCTCTGGAATTTGTCACAATAAGCTAGCCTGATGGTTACTCACTTGGATGCATTTATAAATGAAAGGATTAGAAGTGTTGGAGGGTGAAAAGGATTGGATGTGTAAGACTGGAGGAGGATTCTCTCTGTGCTGTGTTGTACCTGTGGGCAGCTGTGAGGTGGGTGGCAGCCCAGTGGGAGAGCACTTGTTTTGCCTTAGGGGCTCTGAGGTTCAGTCTCTGGGATGGTCAGGTAGGGCAGGGAAACTCTTCTCCCCAAGGCCCCAGAAAGCTGTAGCCTGTGAATGCGTAGCCAATGTTCCCCCAAATAATTACAGGGTGCTACTTGGTTAAGGGTGCTGAGAGCTGTTAGGGGACCCCATTCCCACCACAGAGCTACAATTCCAGAGTCCCCTGGGAAGAAGGATCAAATGTGAAGCCACTCTGGGAAGCCAGAACATGGTACCCTCGTACTTTAAATATACTGTATGTTGTGACTTTGACCTAACATGGATGGAAAAGGTACAGCGAAAGGGCACACCAGTTCTGCCAGGTGTGACTAAAAGGCAAGGGGACAACTCCTGTTGCTGCCTCATTTCCTGCCAGGCTCTTGCTCCATGACTTTTGACAGCTCCCTGGCACACAGATATTACACAGGTGGAAGGTATCCTGTTGCTTCATCTCTCTACCAGCAATGGAGCACGTGCCATGCACACACCTTGTCTCAGGCAGGTTCACTCTCTGGCATCTCTAGAAAGGGCTGTCCAGAGCCCTGGAGAGCTGCTGCCAGTCGGTGTAAACAATATTGAGCTGATAAAAGGCATGGGAGCTCTACAACACTCCCCTAAAGCCCCCACATGAGTGCTGACTCTTCTACTGAGACCTAGTACTGTCTCAGTGCTTGCTGCTTCCACACACCCGCCCCCAAAGCAGTCCACCACACCTGCCCAACCAGGACATTTGTCAATAAAGAATTAATACATCATAGAGGTCCAAATCCTTGTTTTCTCTCTGTAGCCCTTGAGACCTTTGATGAAGTTCATGCAGCTGCACAGCTTCTGCCCCCACACTCAAATCCTGCCACTGAAATTGTGCTTATATAATATGTCCCTACTGTACTGGTTGAGAGAAATTAACACAACCAGAGGACAAAAGATCTAGGATTGAGAAAATATGGAAAGTGTTTATTGATCATACACATGCAGATGCCCCCTGCCCTCAATATAGACTACGGAGCTTTTCAGTTACCTCTTTACCTTGAAACCCTGTAAAGAATAAAGGAGAACCATCATGATTCACATTAGCAAACCCCTCTTCTTCCCTTACTCACCTAATGAGGAATCCAGGAAGATCTAATTCTCTGCTCCTTCTGCTTGGCTGTGATCCATGTTAAGTAGGAACATCTTTTTTATTTTATGTTTCTCTAAAAGATAAGATACAAATTAAAAACAAAAGGGATACAAAGGGGGAGTTACTAACTGAGGCTTACGACTGCTCAGTACTTGCTGATAATCTTCACACTTGCTATCTCTGCATGGCAAAGGTGTCCCTGCCCAGGTAAGGAGAGGATAGTCCTCTTCCCCACCAAAACAGGGAGAGAAGAGTGCTTTGCAAACTTGGAAGCCACACTTGCAAAAGTCCCCCTTGCCCACCACCCAATGGTTTCACATTTACACAGGCAGCAAATGTGGGATGTCGCACAGAGACCATTCTGGAATAGGCTGTCTTACAACCTAAGCCCTGAGTTCCTGTTCCTAGTTCCAGTTGTATTTTGTTTTGTTTTTAAAAACATTCTAAACTGGATTTAGATGTTATCATAGGAAGTCGTGCAGCAATTACAAACTATCTATGAGAACCCATTTATAATTTTTGGTGCAAACAGTTCTGTGAGAAGAAGAAGCAGCAGATGCTGTCTTGAGGACACCCCCGCCTTAAAAAAAAACAGGTTCCAAATTTGCACCCCACCTGAACATTATTGGCACCCATCTGTCTTGGGAGATAATGGAAGAGTGTGCCTTCAAGGGTAAAGTCATACCATTGGAGAGTTATCGCACCTGCTGTGGCTGTAGAGACTGATAGGGGAGAGACATGTTTTGTTGCAGCTGGGGCAGTGAGCACTCAGGGCTGATTTTCTTAAGAATGGATAAATTTGAACTTCTTGCAGTCCATGGGACTCTCAAGAGTCTCTTCCAGCACCATAATTCAAAAGCATCAATTCTTCGGCGATCAGCCTTCTTTATGGTCCAACTCTCACTTCCATACATCACTACTGGGAAAACCATAGCTTTTACTATACGGACCTTTGTTGGCAAGGTGATGTCTCTGCTTTTTAAGATGCTGTCTAGGTTTGTCATTGCTTTTCTCCCAAGTAGCAGGCGTCTTTTAGTTTCGTGACCACTGTCACCATCTGCAGTGATCATGGAGCCCAAGAAAGTAAAATCTCTCACTGCCTCCATTTCTTCTCCTTCTATTTGCCAGGAGGTGATGGGACCAGTGGCCATGATCTTCGTTGTTGTTTTTTATGTTGAGCTTCAAACCATATTTTGCGCTCTCCTCTTTCACCCTCATTAAAAGGTTCTTTTATTCCTCCTCACTTTCTGCCATCAAGGTTGTGTCATCTGCATATCTGAGGTTGTTGATATTTCTTCCGGCAATCTTAATTCCGGCTTGGGATTCACCCAGCCCAGCCTTTCGCATGATAAATTCTGCATATAAGTTAAATAAGCAGGGAGACAATATACAGCCTTGCCGTACTCCTTTCCCAATTTTGAACCAATCAGTTATTCCATATCCAGTTCTAACAAAACCTTATTAATGTTGCTTTTAATTTGACATGCTCTTAATTTTGACTAACAGTCAGAGGGATAGTTAGGATGATAAGGATATTGCCTCCCTCTGTGGGTGATGGATAGTCATGTCTTCTACAGTCATACCTCGGGTTACAGACACTTCAGGTTGCGCATTTTGGGGTTGCACAACGTGCCAAACCCAGAAGTACCGGAACAGGTTACTTCTGGGTTTCGGCACTCGCACATGCACAGAAGAGCTAAATTGCGCTTTGTGCATGCAGAGAAGTGCCAAATCGTGACCCATGCATGTGCAGATGCGGCACTGCAGGTTGCGAACGTGCCTCCCGCACGGATCACATTCGCTACCCGTGCGTCCACTGTATTCTGCTTTTCTGTATTCCTGCTGAAGAGCTTTCTGGCATTTGGTCCTGTTAAGATGTGCACTGGCTGTCTCCCAGCAACAGTGCTGAGTGAGTGTCAGTGTGTTTGCAAAGAAAAGGAAGTTCCATTTTGTTTGAACAGAGTCTGTTCCTCACATTGCAGAGATCTGTAACTGAGAGGTGGCTTGACTGTGTTTTCTTTTCGGCTGTGATCCTGTGGAACACAGGAAGGCGCCTCATGCCAAGCCAGGCCATTGGTCCACTGAGCTCTAGATTGTTGGCACTGACTGGCAGCAGCTCTCCAGGAGGCATTCCAGCCCTGCCGGGAGATGCCTTTGGAGATGGAGCCTGGGTCCTTCTCCAATAGCTACCTGCAGCATCAAACCCCTTGAGGATGTACTGTTTCTGTCTCTGGCTGTCACTCCAACTGGTATTGCTCCTCTGTTTCTTAGCTGAAATGCAACTTGAAACATATACTGCATGGCCAGCTGAGTCACACCAGCAGTTGCAGTTCATCTCCAGGGCACCACGTACATACCACAAATCAGAAACCGTTCGACTGAAATAAATTATGCCAGTTTGCATCTCTCTTGTTGCTTTATTAATTGTGCCTCAGATCTGCAAAGCAGTGATAGGGAAATTTCAGCCTGGGCTATCCCTGCTTCAAAGCTCTGGAGGTTCTCTGTCACCCCAGGTTGCATGAAGACAGTTGCTAGAGTTGGCAGCAATGGGGGAAGCTGGAGGCTGAAATCCTGAAGGCAGAAACACATTCTCTGCTGGGTGGGCAAAAGTCAAAGGCCAAGCTCCTCACCTTTGCCCGGGGCAGAGTCTTCTTACTGGCTCCCAGTCCCAGAGGCTGAGGAAGGGCATCCAGGATTTCCATGGCAGAACTGATGCTCTGCATGCTGAAACTCTGGGAGCTGCTGCCAGGCAGTGCAGACCATGCTTAGCTGTTAGCGTGACTCAGTACAAGGCAGCTCTCTGGGATGAGAGGACACACCCAGCCCCTTCTGAGCCCCATGGAGGCTTGGCGGTTCCAGGTAGCTCATTTGACCATGTTCCAGGTAATCCCACCATGACATTCCTGGTTAAGCCTTGGAGTCTTTGAGAAGTCCTGAGGATGGGGGTACTGGTGATTTAGTGGCAAAGGAATGGCAGACATGGGGGGAGACACACCACCCCGATCTCCAAGTGATGCAAGATTGCAGGGGTTCCAGGCGATTACCAGTGTTTGTGTTTCCTTTGGAAATGAGGCACAACAGAGACTGTGGAGTCCTTGTGATATAGGGTTTATGTACACATATCTACGATGGAGGAACTCACAGCATTACGCACCCAGAGGTTCTTGCTTCTCCTGTGGTCTCAGTCTTGAATGCCAGCAGAAATCAGCCACGGCCCTCTGTCTCTCTACTCTGTGCTGCCACTTTTTCTCTCTCAGCTCACACCCCAGCCAACTGCAATTCTAAAAACAACTCCTCTCCTTTCAGCTCTAAAACTCTACTTCAGAGGCCTCTGACATGGAGCCACTCGCTTTGTCCCCCAAGACTCATCTTTAGGGGGCCATCACCAGGCTGGCTCCTGCCTTGTATTTCAACATGCTAAAGCTAGGAATTAGAAGGGGGGTCCCGGAGTCAGAAGGGGAGTCCAGGCACCCCACATATTCATAACAATATTGAAATCTAAGACTGTGGCACAATGTGGTGCCCTCCCTCTGTATTCTGAACTCCCAACTCAGCCCCAGCCAGCATTGCCATTGGTCAGGAATGATGGGAGTCAGTGGCCTCCATGGGGTTGTCCCTAAAAAAGTTTGGCCCAACTCATAGTTGTAGACATGGCTTAGATCTGGTGTTCACCTCTATGGATGTTGGTGATCTGACACTAAGTAAAAGTGAAACAAAAGAAGTGCCATGGTCGGATCACTGCCTGGTGCAACTGGACTTCTCTGCAGCCCTTTCCCTCTGCAGGGAGGTGGGACCAATTCGGATGGTCCGCCCCCGCCACTTAATTGATCCAAATGGATCAAAATGGTTTCCAGGGAGTGGTGGGGGATATTTTATCCCATGTTGATGGCCTTTCAGCTGATTCATTAGTGGCCCGCTGGAATGCAGAGTTAACCAGGGCTATTGACTGTCTGGCTCTGAAGAGCCATCTCTGATTGCATAGAGCGCGGACAGCCCTGTGGTTTTCCCCTGAGCTGAGGGTGATGAAACAATCTTTGAGATGGCTAGAGTGTCGGTGGTGGAAAACTCATTCTGAATTGGACTGGACACGGGCTAAAGCTTAACGTCGAGCCTACCAAGTGGCAATAGCGACTGCAAATAGGACCGTCTTTACTGCCTCTATTGCATCTGCAGAAAACAGCAGCAGGAGACGCTTTCAGGTGGTTCACAATCTATCAGAACCACCATCATCACCGGGGCCTGGTAGGGACCCCAAGATCTCCTGCAATGCTTTTGCAAAGTTTTTTGCAGATAAAGTCGCACAGATTCAGAAAGAGGTAGATTCCACCGTGGGAGCAGGGCCGGGGCGGGAGAGTGCTAGAGTTCAGTCTGGCCAAGTTGTGTGGGATCAATTCCAGTCTGTTACCTCCGAGATGAGTGAACAGGCTGCTTGGACAAGTGAAACCGACCACCTATCTCCTTGATCCTTGCCCATCCTGGCTCATAAAAGCGAGTCTGGAAGGGCTGGGTGATGGGCTCTGCGGTGTGGTGAATACTTCCCTCTGCAAGGGAGCCTTCCCAGACCCACTGAAAGAGGCGGCCATTAAACCCCTTCTTAAAAAAAACACATCTTTAGACTCGGCCAATATGGCCAACTATCGCCCAGTCTCAAATCTTCCATTCTTGGGCAAGGTGATTGAGCAGGTGGTTGCTCAACAACTCCAGGCACACCTGGAGGATGCGGACCATTTGGATCCCTTCTAGTTGGGATTCAGGCCTCATCATGGAACTGAAACTGCCTTGGTCGCACTGGTCGATGATCTCCTCCAAGCTTAGGGACAAAGGTGAGACCTGTTTCCTAGTTCTGCTGGATCTCTCAGCAGCCTTTGATGCCATCGACCATAACATCCTTCTGGACCATCTAGAAGAGCTGGGAGCTGGGGGCATGATTATACAGTGGTTCCGCTCCTTTCTCCTGGGCCGTGTCCAGAAAGTAGTGTTGGGGGATGAGTGTTCAAACTCCTGGGCTCTCACTTGTGGGGTGCCTCAGGATTCCATCGTCTCCCCCATGCTTTTTAACATCTACATGAAGCCACTGGGAGAAATCATTAGGGAGTTTGGGTTGGGTTTTCATCGATATGCGAATGATACCCAGCTCTACCTCTCTTTTAAATCAGAACCAGTGAGGGCAGTGGAGGTCCTGTGTGAGTGCCTGGAGGTGGTTGGAGGGTGGATGGCAGCTAACAGATTGAGGCTGAATCCTGACAAGACAGAAGTACTGTTCTTGGGGGACAGGGGCGGGCTGGTGTGGAGGTCTCCCTAGTCCTGAATGGGGTAACTGTGCCCCTGGTACACAGCCTGGGAGTCATTTTGGACTCACAGCTGTCCATGGAGGCACAGGTCAATTCTGTGTCCCCAGCTTCATCTGGTACACAGGGTGAGACCCTACCTGCCCGCGGACTGTCTTGCCAGAATGGTGCATTCTCTAGTTATCTCCCACTTGGACTACTGCAATGCACTCTACGTGGGGCTACCTTTGAAGGTGACTCGGAAACTGCAATTAATCCAGAATGTGGCAGCTAGACTGGTGACTGGGAGTGGTTGCCGGGACCATATAAAACCGGTTCTGAGAGACCTACATTGGCTCCCAGTACATTTCCAAGCACAATTCAAAGTGTTGGTGCTGACCTTTAAAGCCCTAAACAGCCTCGGTCCTGTATACCTGAAGGAGCGTCTCCAACCCCATCGTTCAGCCTGGACACTGAGATCTGGCACCCAGGGCCTTCTGGTGGTTCCCTTATTGCAAGAAGTGAGGTTACAGGGAACCAGGCAGAGGGCCTTCTCGGTAGTGGCGCCTGCCCTGTGGAACCCCCTCCCATCAGATGTCAAGGAAATAAACAGCTATCCTACTTTTAAAAGACATCTGAAAGCAGCCCTGTTTAGGGAAGTTTTTAATGTTTAATGCTGTATTGTGTTTTTAATATTCAATTGGGAGCCACCCAGAGTGGCTGGGGAAACCCAGCCAGCCAGATGGGCATGGTATAATATGATGATGATGATGATGATGATGATGATGATGATGATGATGGACTAGGCGGACTAGGGTAGTCCCCTAAATGTTCCTCTGCCACCTCCTTCCCAAAGCCCAGGAAGTTTCTGCCCAGCTTAGGGAGGGAGTCGGAATGCTCATACAGTATGTGCAATGTCACACACACACCGCCCCATCGTCCTTGCAAGCTGGCACCTCTGGCCCTAACTGTTCTCCTACAAAAAAAAATCACCACACACCACTGATGGGAGTTGTAGTCCAACAACATCTGGGGGCACCTTGTTGGCTTTTCCTGCTCTCCTGTTGAATTTATTAAAACCATACTTCACTTTCTCAGATTTGGCAAGAATGACCTCCACCTTTTGGTACTTTCTGGGGGAGCTTTGAAGTGCTAGAAATGTGTGCTGTTTCAAAACTGAGAAGCTGAGAGTCTTAAGATCTGGCTAAAATATTGTCTGTTGGATGCAATTCTGTGCTAGTCATATGCAGAGCTAGAAAAGGATAGAGCCCCTGCTTGAGTGCAGAAGGTCCAGGTCTAGTTAAATAAAGGATTGGGTAGCAGATGCTGGTAGGGGGTGGGGGGGTGGAGGAACCTGTGCCTGAGACCTGGAGAGGTTTGTCAGTTCCAGTAGACAATGCTGGGCTAGATGGATAAATGTTTTGACCTGCTAGAAGGCAGCTTCTGATGTTCCCATCCCCAACTGGTAGCAACAATATTTTAGGCACCCAAATAAATCAGCACATGGAGTTTCTTCTACCACTCTGAACCCATTTTCTATCGCAACATTTTGTCAGTGTATGGGGATGCACAGCCTGTTCCTGTGCGTGTTTACTCAGGAGTAAGTTCAACTGAGTTTGGCAAGACTTATTTCCAAAGAAGTGTGCATTGTCTTCCTGAATCCTTGGACAGTTGCTGTAAGAACAGCTTATCTCCTCCTGTATTTATTTGCAGGCTTTCTCACAGCCACATCAGGGCCTCTTCCCACTCCACGTTTCTTAGCAACTGCAAAAAATGTTATGTAACTACGGTTACAGGAAAATTATGTGCTGAGGGATGTGCATGTGCAGCCCTGATGCCAAGTGGTGTGGGAGTAAGCCAAGGCTGCAGAGAGTCTAGAGAATCTCAATGGCTCAGATTCTTCCAGAAACGAAACCACAGGCCTGCTGTTTGCTGTTCTGACTCTGGAGAAGGGAGCCTTCTTTTTCTGGTGCTTTCTGTTGGAAAAGCCATCTCAAAGCTCCCTCTAGTGAGTTTTGCTGCTAGAGCTCCCAACAGAGCGAGGGTAGCATTTAACAACTCCAAACTCAATCACAACTGAGATTCTGGACTCCTCCAGATGCTTTGCTCATTGAACATTTATCCTGACCCAGCTCCACCCCTCATCCACGGCGCTTGTGAGGCCCAGTGTCCTGCCTATTGTTAGCAATGAGGGAATCTAACAGTTTCAGTTTCTTCTTTTTCCAGCCTCAGATTCAGTTCTCCACATTTCCACATCAGTTTGTAATTTTTTTAAGTGCTCGTGAAAATTTACCTGCATTTCAGGGCAAATTTCTCCCACTATCCACATTTTGTATGCAATTTTGTCTAATTGATCCATTTTTGTTTTTAAATTTTCATAGTTTGGTGTCTACATTTTTTTACACATTACTTGGCTGGAGAAGTGCACTGTAGAATTTGGAGAGTGGCTGAGTTTGTGGCCACCTATTGTTTTGGAAAGTGCTCTGGTCCATGGGGTCACGAAGAGGCGGACACGACTAAACGAGTAAACAACAACAATGAGAAACAAATGGACTTTCTCTCCTGAATTGGCAAGGGAAACAAATTCTTTGGATTCCCATACTCTTTATTTCTGAGGCTCGTCATTCCTATTTAATTTTTTCAGCCTGTACCTCATAAACATCTTTTCTACCCCTGGGGCCTTTTTGACCACCTTGTCCACCATGGGGCCTTTCTTCACCTTCTGAAATGCTGGTCATTGCAGGAACAACGGTTTAGAAATTGGTGCCCGGGTATTTCTTCTTCTCTCCTTGTTCCTATTCCCTTGTGTATTGTGCGTTTTTAAGACTGTAAACCTGAGGGTGAGGGCTGTCTTGTTCTGCTTGTAAGGAAGCCCCTCTGGGAGAGTCTTTGGCTGAAAAGTGGGGTGCAAGTGCTCCAGATAAATAAATGCATACATGGAGAAGCCTTTTGAAATTGAACCTGGGACTTTCTGCCTGCAGAGCAGATGCTCCACTTCTGAGCACACAGCAGCCCTCCGGATCCTCTGGGGCTGTGTTCCCTTTACCACAGAGCAGTGATGGCGAACCTTTTAGAGACCAAGTGCCCAAACTGCAACCCTAAACCCACTGATTTATCGCAAAGTGCCAACACAGCAATTTAACCTGAATACTGAGATTTTAGTTTAGAAGGGGAGGTTGGCGCATCCACGCGGAGAGAGAGCGGAGCAATGCAGTGGTGCCTCGGTTTTTGAACTGCTTAGTTCTCAGACTACTTGGAACCCAAACACTTCAAACATGGAAATGAGTCTTCCGGTTTTCAAACTTTTTCCAGAAGTGGCCCATGCTCTGTTCTGAGTATAACTTCCATTTTGAGTGCCACACTTCCATTTTCAGAGGGAAGGCGGGCTGGGCAGCAAGTGAGCAGGCACCTGCTGCCCTCCAGTGCTGGGTCCCTCCACTGCCACAACATCAACCACCCCATCCTCCAGCTCCGGAGGCGCTGAGTGAGGGAAGGCTGGGCTGGGGCGAGCAGGCAAGGGATGCCGCCGCCACCCCCAGTCTGCTCCTGCTCCTGGGGTGGCTCTGCTAGGCAGTGTAGCTGCTTGCACAGGAACAGGAGCTGGATCGGGGCTGCTGAGCTGGGGAGGGACAGGCTCCATCACTCTTTCCATTGAGGGGTTCGCGGCTGCACTCCCCTCAAGGAAGAATGTTATGTACTGAGTTGAATAGGATCCAAACTGCAGCAGTCTGATTGGTCCTAGAACAATAGGATCCAAACTGCAGCAGTCTGGTTGGTCCTAGAACAATAGGATCCAGAATGCAGCGGTCTGATTGGTCCTAGAACAATGCAGCAGTATGATTGGTTGGCAGGAACCACCCAATCCTGCTCCAGATAGAAGTGAATCCACAACCTGATTGGCTTACAGTAGAATTCCGGAATTAGCCAATCATGTGCAGCCCATTGTGTAAATAATGTATATAAAGCAGATACTGTGAGGGGACTTTCATTCATTCCTCCTCACCACTATGAGCTGAATAAAGAGCATGAAATCACTTTGTGACTCTGAGTATATTTCAGAGAAGTTTAAAGTAGCCCCCACCTCCGCATCAGATCCCCTGCAACCCCGTGAAGGCAGCCAGGCTGAATAGTTGCTGATGCTGGGGAAGGTGGAGGCAGCCCAGAAGCTGCACCTGAGAGCCCCTGCACCACCTGAAGGCAGCTAGGCCCTCCCCAGCTGAGCTGCCCGATCCCGCTCCTACTTGCGAGCAAGCAGGAGCATGGCTGGAATCTCTCAGAAGTGGAGGCTTCGTGCTTCTGAGAGATCCCCGCCCTGCTCCTGCTTGCGATCGGGCAGCTCAGCTGGGGAGGGCCTAGCTGCCTTCTGGTGGTGCAGGGGCTCTCAGGTGCAGCACGAAGCCTCCACTCCACTTCGGACTCCGCTCCCACACCGCAGGGTGTGTAAAGCCTCAACCTCGCAGCAGCAGCAGCAGCAGCAGCAGGAAAGCGGCTGCTTGGAAATCTCGGCGGCTCACCAACGCAGCAGTGCCCTTCTGAGTGCGTGCATAGAGCTATGCCCTCCCCACCCACAACGGAGGCTCCCCAGGGGAAAATGTGCACCCTGGAGGTTGTGGCTCCATTTTGCAAACACCCCCCACCCTATCCGAGGCACTTCTACTCAGACACAAGTTGAGCTGAGGACTCGACGCGCTGCAAGGGCCTTCTGTCGGCTCTGTGCTGGGGTGAGGGCTCTTGAGTGCCCCCTCTGGCACACGTGCCATAGGTCTGCCACCACCGCCATAGAGTAATCCTAGCCTGACCTGGGATTTGGAGGAAGAACATGCCTGTGAGTCTTTTGTGGCCGCCCCCTCGCTTGCCCTCTCTTCTTGCTCACCTGGCAGGAGTCTCTCTTCTTGGCAGCACATGATGTCCTGCCCAGACAACTGAAGGATGTTGCTAATGCCCTCCTCCAGATTGGCTGCAGCTTCTCCTGGTCCTCATCTAGCAAGTGCTGGTTTAAAGGAATTTGCTGTTCTGCGGCCTGACTTTTGGCAGTCAGGAGAAAGTTGAGCTCTGCAGCATCTGCTCCTCTCCTTCTGTTTTGCAGCATTATCTGCAGGGTCATGTGGGGCTCCTGTGCTGCAAGCCAAATTGCCAAGTGTTGCAACCAGTTGCACATAAGCTATTCCTAGGGAAGGGGTTTTTATAAGAAAATTGGCACCAACTTCTGTCTCATGAACCTTAGAGTGGCAATGAAGGATGATCTGATTGTGTGGCTATGGGAGGAGGAAATTGCTCCCTGTCTTCCCTTGCAACAATCATTGTGTGAAGAATTTCTTAAAACAGAAAAATCGACCCTGGCAACCATTTCTAATAGGCGATCCATCCGCATGCCTTATTGACAGAAGCAGGTCCAGAGGTCATTGCCCCCATCCTCCAGGGCAAGCTTTGTGTCTTCTCCTGCTGCTGCCGCCCCACAATGCCTCTGGATAAGCCCACATCCCAGACTTGCCATTGGGGGGCTGGTCTCCAGGCTCACTGGAGAGAGAGGTTTTTCTCCAGGGGGGGAGGTCAAATGGACTTCATGCCCAAAGAGAATGGGGACTCCAATAATGCCAAGAATCTTGGGCTGTGCCTGTACTCTGGAGATTGCAGCAACCAAAGGCAACTAGCACAGCTGGACGGGTCACCAAAGCCTGTAGCAACTAAAGGGAGGGCAGCTGTGGTGGGGGGCTTTTCAAGCAAAGGTTGGGTGGCCATCTGTCAGGGATGCTTGAGCTGTGCTTCCTGCATTGCAGGGGGCTGTAGTAGATGACTCTTGGGAATCCCTTCCTGCTACACAATTATAGAGTTCTATGATCTCTTTGAGAAATGTTCAGCTGAGTAAAGTCTGCAGGATGAGAAGGGACCTGCCTGCCATTTTACAGTTGTACTCCCTGTGCTTCCTCACGACGGAAGGGATAAGATTACTCAGTAGTAAGGGAAATGCACACTGCATATTATGTGCAATAAGGAAGGGCATTGCCTGAGTGTGGGGGAGAGGTAAAATGTCAAGAATTTAAATAACTCAGGCGTATGATGAAGGAAAATACAAGTGAAGGCTGTCTTATCTAGATCAAGCAGAATTGGCTAAGAATGTAAAAGTCCTGCTGCATCCAGCCAGTTACCTCTGGGGAGCTTACAGGCCTGGGCCCAAGGGCAATAGCCTTCCCTGCTGCTGATCCATCAACAACCCATATTCAGGGGCTTAAGGTTGCTGATATTGCAGATAATATGTAGCCCTCATGGCTGGTAGCTATTGATAGCCATATCTTCCACAAATTTCTCTAATCCCCTTCTAAATACATAATTATAATTATGGGTGCGTAATCCCATATTTTATGGCAACAAATTCCATACTTTAATTTGGGTGGGGACCAGACCTGTCCAGCTCTCCTCTACCAAGTGCAGGCCAAATGTGACAGGTGGGTGCAGTGACTTCAAGCCTGCTTTCTGCAGGGATTAGCTGTGCAATTGAGTTCCCTACATCTGATGTCACACAGGTATGGCTCTGGGAAAACAGCTCTGGGTCGAACTGGAGCACATGCTAAGCCACATCCAGCATGCGGGCTAGAAGTTCCTCACTCCTTGTTTCACTAGATGCTGTGTGAAGAAGCACTTCCTTTTCTCCACCCAGAATCTCCCAATATCTATTCTTCACTGGATGACCCCAGTTTGCTTTCCTCCTCTTCCTTATCTACCCACTTTGTAAGATTATCCTACAATCAGAATGTTAGCAGGTTGCATGTGGGGGCTGAGGAAAGAGATTGTTTGGTGACATGTTTTGAGAGCCTGGTTTTGTGCGCAGGTGTTGTGCTCAGCGGAGCAATCCGTGGTGCTGTTTTGCCCCTCCAAAAGAGCTGTTCCAGTTATGCATTTCCCTAAAGTCAAGCAGTGTGCCAGAGCAATGGAAGCATTTCTGCTGACACTTTCCTTTGTCGTTGCTTAGCCCTGAGATGGTGAGGTTGTGGCTTCAGATGTCACATCGCAGGCGAGAGGATGTCAGTATTTGTATCAAATCAGTTGCCAGAGCCAGGACATTATGCACTACCTGGACTGCAGGACTCAGAACACCTCTGTGGACCAAGTTACTGGGAATGGCAACCAAGTTGTGCTCACGTCCTGCTTGCAGAGTTCCCAGGCAGTGCTGGATTAAACCCTGTGGAGGCCCCAAGACAGTTGAAATCTTGCCCCCCCCCCCAGTGGGATAACATTGAACTAAGAAAGCTTGAATGTAATTTCCCCCCAAGATCAAATCAATATTATTTTCAGCGGTTGTCACATGGGGCCCAGAGGCTGGTGCCTACTCTGCCTATTTGGTAATCTGGCACTGTTCCCAGGGGCATCTGGTTGGACAGAGTGCTGGTCTGGAAAGGCCTTTGGTCTGATCCTGCAAGGCTGGTTGGTTGGCATCTGTCTGTCTCCATTGGAGACAAGGGAGGTCAAGTCAAGCTGTTGGGAGGTTGCAGCGCCTGCTGTGGCTGCAGAGTCTGTGCAGCAGGAGAGACATGCTTTGCTGCAGATGCAGGCTTCCAGTTGTGCTGCTGCAGATGCACCCGGGCGTTTTTTCTCTCTGCTTCCTGCCAGTGGTGCGGATGCCGGGCCTGACTGACTGTCTCCAGGCAGCCCTGGATTTAGGATATTCGTCCGTGCTCCGGGAGCTGCGGTCGTCTGCCAAGGCTCGCCCCTTGTCCCCAGCCCTGCCTCTCCTCTCCCGTGGCGCCGCTGCGGCTGACGGCGACTCCTTTCCTCTCCCCGCGACCAGCCCGCAGCCCGTGCTGCTCCCTCGTGAATGCGCCTCCGCAGCCCCGCCAGACGTGGCGTGTTTGGGGCACCTGCCCCTCTTCCTCCCCGGGCCCGCTGGATGGCCGAGCGTAACGTGTGAAGCGGCCGTGCGCGTGCAGGCGGGGCGAGCTCGCCGGGGCGGCGCTCGGACGGCTTCTGCTCCGAATTGGGCGCGCTCCTCCCGCGCGGCGGCGGCGAAATCGCGCTGGGGCGCCCCGGGCGGGCGCGGCAATGGGCTGAGCGAGCGCGGCCGGTCCGCGGAGGCTCCTCTGGCGCGGCCCTTGGGCCCGATCCCCTTCCCGGCGGCAGCGGCGGCGGCAGCGAGCGAGCGAGCGAGGGAAGGAGGCGGCGAGCCGGGCGGAGGCGGCGCGCAGAAGCGGAAAGCCGCGCTCACGCCGGAGCCCGTCGGCGCCGGATCCGCGCCTTCCTGCCGGCGCCTCTGGGCCGCCCCTCCATTTTGAAGGCAGCCTCGTCCCCATGGCGTTCAGCTCGTCGTGGCAGCTGCTGTCGCCCGTGCAGTGGGCCAAGTGGACGTGGTCGGCCGTGCGCGGCGGCGGCGGCCCGGCGGGGCCCGAGCAGGACGGCCTCGCCGGGGCGGACGGGCAGGGGCAGCCCGAGGACGACGACGAGGACGCGCAGGCGGACACCAAGTCGCTGAGTCTCAGGCAAGGCGGGCGCCCTCGGGGTTCGACGGGGCCGTTTCACACGAGACGCGCCGGGCGCAGCTCGGGGCGCGGGCGGGCGGGCGGGCTGCGCGCTCGAGGGGCGCCTCGTGGGTCCCCGGGCCGCTCTGCCCAGGCCGGGCTTCTCCGTGGCGCCGGGAGCCAGACCGGCCGCGGGGATCGGCAAATGCACGTCGGAACGGCCTCGGTGGGAAGGCCCATCTTCATGTGCAGGGCATCCTCTGACATGCTGGGTGCGTGTGTGAATTAGCCCAGATCCGGCATCCGTGAGGAGCAAACCTCTGTTTTAGACACATCCATCCACAGCGTATGCGCAGCTAAAAACGTGCTAGATGCCTATTTTGTTTCCTGGATGAAGTGTTCCAAGAAGCTGGGTCTTAGTCCTTTCACCACTTTTTGACTATCTTTACTGTGCCTGGAAGAGAAATCCCCCTGGAGATGTGTCTCTGAGTAAAGGCAAAATGTGTTTACTTATCGTAGCGGTTGTATTCGGGGCTCCATAGGTGAGCCCCCTTCTCCTCTTGCAGCCGGTTCTCAGGCCTGCGCTCTGTGGCTACTCTGTGATAAGAGGAATGCTCTCCGCATTTGGTGCTGCTTCTCAGGGAGATTTCAGAGCGGTCAGGGTTTCTAGGTCAAACTTTTTTGGCAGCATTAATTTCCGGGAAGTAACTGCAGGGCTTAACTCTCCCTGGACCTCACTTCATCTCTTGGAGGTAAAGGTTCTTACTTCTAATACCAGATGCTTCTAGCACATGCTCAGAGGCACTCCCTTGGCTGTATGCTGCTGTAGAAAACTGGTTGTGGGAGGACAGCCTTACAAAGTGAGGCTCAGCCAAAGTCCTACCTATAAGCCGATGAAGCAGCTGCCTCAATTCACCCGGCAATGAGGCAAGGTGGGAGTCTGCCTGAGTGACATTCCATAGGCTGGGTGTGAACCACCTCCCTCTCTATCCCAGATTTCTATTGGGGTTGCTAGTGCTTGCTCTGGAGAGCAGAGGCACTTGACACATGCTTTTAAGGCCAAATTCTTTATCACGGTTTCACAATTTCCATACCTGAGCCCTGGCACAAAAACTGGGTCTTGGGTTTTGCTTTACTTCTTAATGTATGATGAATTAATACTGTGAAATGCAACCCTCTCCCAATTTGCTGGGGCCACTGACCAGGGAGTCATGCCTAGTTGCAACTCCCTGCAGAGTGACCCCCAAGCATTTGCAGAACTACAGTTTCCTGTCCTGTTTTCTGTTACGGGTTAGCAAGTGGCAGCCCTAGGGCTGAATCTGGCCCTCTGAGGCAGCCTAGAGAAGAGTGGCTGATGCAGCAGTGGGACTTGCTGGCTCTCTGAACCCTCCTGCTCAGAATCACTGCCCAGTGAAACTGATGAGCAACCAGGGCAGGGATGGAGAACTTGGGGTTCTCCAGATGTTGTTGGGCCGCAACTCCCAACGTATTTGGCTATGCTGACTGAAGCTGATGGGAGGTGGAGTCCAAGAACATCTGGAGGGCCGCAGGTTCCTCATCTGTGGTCTGCTTCAACCGCTATTAGCTCTGTGTTATGGACAAAGGGTCCCATCAGCAGAGGCCTGAGCAAGGACTTCTGCTTGCTCAAGGGGTCTTCACCCCACCTGCATCCCCTGCACTCCCTAAAATTGGCTCTGGGGAGTCCAGAGAACCCAAGAAGCGTGTACGGGTGGAAGAGAGGCCAGCAGAAATATTTGCCCTGATCAACACTCTGCAATATTGAATTCCTCCCTGAACCTCCATATGCAGAGACAGTTATGCTTCAAGTACTAGACATAGGCAGCAAACCATGGGAAGGGTTGGGGAACCTTGATCCCAGGGGCTAAATTTGACCCTCCAGTCTTCTCCACCTGGTCCTTGGCCTCTCCTCAGGAAGCACCCCTCACTGGCTTGACCAGGGACTCCTTTTGCCTGTACAAAGTTTGCATTCATTGCTCCTCCCACTTTTGCCTCTGGCCCTGCTGGCCACTGGCATGTGGCCCTCACAAGGTTACTCAGAAGGAAATGTGGCCTTTGGACTGAAAAAGCTTCCCAACCTCTGCCATAGTGGGGATGCTCTGCTATGTGTGTTGGAGCATGCATGTGCTGAGACAGCCCCATGGCTGACAGGGATGTCATGAAGTCCTGAGCCAGCTCATTTTGGCCACCTTGGCTTGGATATTGAAGTCCCCCAATACCACCATGTGAGTGAGTGGATCCCCCAAGGATTGGTGAGTTTTCTCCCTGTGCAAACCCTACTGGCTGTTTGCCTTTTAAGAACATGTGTCTGTTAACTGCAAAACTCATAATGACATTGTGCATTGTTTGGCCATGACACAGACGTTATTTTGTCTGATTCATCAGAAGTCTCAGTAAGAGAATTTCTGAGTGCCTGGCAATGAAACCCTACTTGAGAAGATGTTCAGAGCTGGGCTGGGAGGAGTGGCTAATTTGTCCTTCTCTTCCCTCTCCTTGTCTGCAGTTCAGATTCAGAAGGCCATTTTGGGACTCCCGAGGCAGAGACCCCAGTCCACTCGCTGGGGAAGGAGCTGGAGGAGCCATCCCTGCACCTGTTGGAGCCTGAGACTGAGCCCCAAGGTAAAGAGGCATGGAGGTTCCTTTTCGCACCTTTCTAATGGAGTTAGAAGATGCCATTTGATGCACAGGTGCCTCTTGTGCAGGCAGACTTGATGGTCTTGCAGACCCCCCTGTGAAGACCAAGGTTGCAGATCATCTCTGTTTGGCTGCTTTGGAAAACAGGGTGCTTGGCTGCAGCCATGTCTAGCAGACAACAATTGTGCAGCAGCATCTTGGTTTGTGTCTGTCAGTTTCTATAAATAGGTGATGGCCACCCCCAGTCCCTCTGGGTTGTCTGCCGTCTGAGGGAAGGGTGTCATTTCTCAGGGGTCTCCCTGAAGTCTCTTAAGGCAACCTGCTATGATAGCTTCTACAGGTGAGATGCTCCACCACTGAGCAATGGCCTTTCCCAGGCTTCTGCTAGAATGAGCATCTTCGGACGCTTCAAGATGACCTGCTTATTGGGCCTTCATTCTGATTTGCTTGCGGGAAGGTTTGTGTCCAAGCAAGTGCTATCTTGCACTTCCTAATGTGTTCTTCTGTCACTTTTCTGATCTGTTGGGGAAGTGGGTTTGTTGCACAAGATCTCTTAATCAGCTTCTGTTTCACAACCTGAATTTGTGTTATGTGAATCCCATCTGAAAATAGTAAGCATTCTTGGAGGCACCTTTCATTGTTGTTGTTTTTTCTATTTTCTTTTTGCTGCAGCCGGCTAAAACTCTTCCCCTCTGGGAGTTCCTCAGCAGCATGCAGTTCCAGAGCCTTGGCCTGGAATAGTGCAAAGGCTCCTAGCATGTTCAAGGTGCAGCTCTTGGAAAGGCAGCTCTTTGCTTCACCCTCCCCATAGTATATTGGGACCAGTTTTGGGCTCGGTGGGCTGAACCCTGTGACCATGAGGTGGGAAGCTCAGGCAGAGAGGCCTGGCAGCTGAGCTCTAGAAGGCAAAAAATCATTGCATCTGCTTTGATCTGCCCATGCTGGAAAGTAGAAGAAACACTTTTTTGCTATTGTGAGTTAGAATTTGTAACAGTTCATTCAGTAGCTATTTTCATTCAGATCTGTGTAGCCTTGTTCTGAGAGCTGCAGAGATACTGTATCTGCAGAAACACACTAAAGTGCCAAGTATTTTGTTTTATGTGTTTATTCTTGGTCACAATCTAAAACACAATTCTATTAGCCAGTGCATCTTAATGGACAAATGTTTGGGCTTAGATCTGGTTTTGAGCCACAGTGCTGCCACAGATTTTCAGCCTCACCTCCCCCCAGTGTAAAATAGTGTTGTTTCTCTCACCTGATTTTGAACATTAATGCTTTGGCTCCATTTGTATGTAACATGAAGCCAAACCATCATCTGCTGGAGAGGAGATTGTGGCTGCTATGCTCCTCTCTGGTTGTGCTGCTGCTCTGCTCAGCCATGGTTTGGTTTCGTGTGTCCACTCAGTGTGGGTTGGTGTCGAGAGCAGGTATGGTTGGGCACCTGCCAGGAGCCCACACCCCAGCAGGGGTGCCCCTGATGGGAGCCTCGTGGACCTGCTCCCGCTTCTCACTGCAAGTGGCTTGTTCACCTGCCTCTCTCTTTGACCCAGACCCAGAGGGAGTGGGCAAACAAACATATGATGGCAAGCTGAGGAGGTGGAGTGTCTGCCATTGTTTACTTGCTAGCTCTTCCCACACCAAGCAAGAAGGTGATGAGAAAGAGCAGCAGCAGCAGCAACTGGTGACAGTGGGCAGCGGCACTGGGGGTTTCTTGCCCAAGAAGCCCAACCCCAAAACCTGTGGCATTGGTACTGAGATCAGATACGCTGAAGCAGAATGCAGTTGCCCCCTCTCAATGTAGCCTTCCCCCAAATAGTCTAGCCGTGCTGCACCTTTTGCATGTTCCAGGTGCATCCTGAATATGGATGCTACAGCAGTCTGGAACATGATAGCTCTTTACCTTAGCTCTGGGGCAGCTTTAATCCTTATTGGTGATGCAGCTAACATTAAAAAGAGATTTTTGTGTCTCACAAAATGGCCAGGGACTTCCCCTTGGTTGTGGCAGTTGCACTCCCATTATTGTTGTGAGTGTCTAGTATCTTTCCATTGTTCTCTCATGCCTCACTGACATTTCTCTTCTTCCTCCTGGACTCCCCACCGCTCTCTGCAACACCACAATCCTTTTTCCCCCCTGAGGAAGTGACACTTCCTGCCTGCAAGGTTCTGATTGCTTAATTCCACCCCTTTTGAAAAGGCTTATTGTGGCCGTTGAGGGTGCTTTGGTCCTCTGACATCCTTCCAGCAAATGTATTGAGAGAGGCAGCCTGGTAGAGAAGCTGCCTGGTTTCATGGCATATGCATCTCTGCCAAGGGAGGAAGGAAAGAGGCCACTTGCTGCAGTTTCTACTGATGGGCAATGGGGTGGTGTGGAGAAGGACATTTCAGGGCATCCCACTGTCCCCATCTGGAAATTCTTGGTTAGTGCCCAAAGAAATGTAGGTGACCTGGTTTACTCTGCCTGCAGGGATATTTAGCCAGTGGGTATTTTGATGTATTGCAGCTTGCAAATCCTGTGCTTTTTAAAAGGGCTATATTTGGAAGAGCTCACCTAGTCCAACATCCTGTTCTCAGGGTGGGGGAACCAGATGCCTGTGGGAAGCCCATATGCAAGATCTGAGTCTAGCAGCAATTTATGATTCTCAACATAAGCTTCTCAGCATTCAGAGCCATTTTGCTTCAGACCTTGGTGGTAAAAGATAGCCAGTGTGGCCATTAGTCTTTGCCTTATTCTGTGCCTGCAGAATTCTAGGTGCAACCTGCTATTTCTGGCAGCGTTTGCGTTCCTGGGAACTTCAAAACTTCTTTCAAAAGCAGAAGAAAGTTACTAGTTCTCAAGGCTGCAGCCTGATAGCAATACTTTGCTTTTATCCAGCACTTCGCCTAAAGCATTCACCCCCACCCCCCGGGAGCATTATCTTAATACTGTACTTAATGTTGCAAAATGGGCCAGTATTATCGCACCTGCATTGTATTGGGACTGATAAAATGTGGCTTGTCTAGGGCTGCTACTGGGTTGTGTGCAGCGGACACTGAATTTTGTTGAGTTGACAGAGTGGCTGATATCCAAAGTCCTGCTCCTGGGAAGGCTGTCTTTCAGCTCTGTTTGGTTGACAGCTGGCTGTGCTGGGCCAGGAAGGATGGTGCACATCCATCTCAGCTAATGACCATCCCTACATTCTTTGGAAGAGAAATATGTATTATTATCTTAAATGCTTTATTTTTGTATCTGTTGTTGTTTAGCCATCTTGGGCATGATATGTGGTAAGGCAGGATGCAAATGTTCACACATTATAATAAGTTAATTGCATGTTATTGGAACAAGTACTTTTTAAACCCCACCTGAGCCAACTGCCAAGGCCTGCTGTTGTGAGAGGAAAAAACTCCACACATTCTTGGTGGTTGGTGGTTGAAGTGTTTTGCTGCAACCTGGGAGAGGGGGGTTTAAATCTCCCCTCAGCTCACTGGGTGACCTTGGACCAGTCAACCTAACCCCCCCCCCCAGGGTTGTCATGAGGAGGGGGAAGAACTATGCACATACCTTCTTGAGCTCATTGGAGGAAAAGCAGGATAGAAATGCCAGGAAGAAGAAAGTTATGAGGTCCAACTGCAGTGCCTCCTTTGGGTGCTGTGAAGAAGCCACTGGCCCCCATCACGGGAGGTGAGAGGTGTGGAGTTGTTGTTGTTATTTGGGAGGGAATTGTGAGACATTTTGACCTTGTTTAGGCATTGTAGGAGTAGGTACCATATAGACTGCCTGAGAGTTGTTGTTTGGACTGAAGCCTGCTTTTGTCTTTGAGCATATAAGGAAAGGTCTTGCTAGTTAAGGAGGTCTTGGCCAGTGATGGCGCTCAGTCTCCCTCCCTCCCTTTCTCTCCCCGCCCCCAAAACTCTCTGGAGCCAGATCTGATTTAATGGCTGTTTGGGAGGAAGAGAGAAAACTGTTTCTCCCTCTCAGCTGAGGTTGACTCAGCACCAAGTCACAGAAACCACAATCTGTTTTTTTTTTTCTTTAAAAAAGAAGAATCGGTATTTGGACTCTTCCCTGATTAAGTGTGCATAAGAGTAAAGGAGGGTCCTGCTGGGTTGGTCCAAGAGTCTGCCTTGTCAGCATCCCATTTTCCACAGCAGCTGGTGAGGTGCCTGCAGGAAACCCACCCGCAGGGCTTGGCAACTACAGACCCACCTTTCTGCTTTGGCATACTGCCATCATAACTTGCAGCCTCCATCTCATCTGCTTCTCAAAGCTGTTTCAAGCTGGAGGCCATCACTGCCTCTTGTAGCAGAGAGTCCCAGAGTTCAGCTGGGTGCTGTGTGAAGAAGGCCTTCCTTCTGCCTGTCCTGAATCTCCCTTGTGTCCAAGTGTTATGCAAGAGGGAGGAAAATGTGTCTCTGCTGTTTCCAAGCCATGCATACTTTTAGAAACCTCTAAGTAGGGGCCTGATTTCACCTTCATAGGCAAATCATGGGATCTATGGATCCATCTTTTCCTGTCCTTGGCTGCACTTCTTCTTACTGCTTATATCACAGCAGGTTGAGCCTTGGCACTGTGAATAGGTTCAAGAGCTCATCTCTGAAAGGAGGAATTTAGCCGTTCCTCCTTCCTCTCCACTCCATTGCACAAGACCTGCTCGCTGGGTAAACTGTGCCTGCCAGTTTGGAGATGACAGTAGACTGACTTTCAGAATTCTCCAGTCAGGCTCCACCTATTAAAGCGATGGTATTTGAGGCTGGCCAAACATCACACAATGGTGCCCTTCTCAGCAAATCCTCAATCCTCCTCCCAAAGTCTGTGCTTGGAACAAATTGTGTCAATGAAGGGAGTTTGTGTGCTTCTGCACAAGTGATCCCCATTGCAAGGCTCTGGTTTGGATAATTCACAGTATTGCTGGGAGACGGAGGGAGGAAGGCAGACAGAGGATCTATAGAGGTGCTCAGGATAGAAGGAGCCCTGAAAACGCCTGCAAAAGGTTTTATTTGGTCTTTGGTTTTACACAGATGTAGCAACCTATGCAAGTTCAGAATTTCTCTGCAGCTGCAAAAGACATTATTATTTATAAAGAGAAAGGAAGCCGAGATTACAAGGAAATTATGTTCAGCATTTTATTCCAGATTTTGACAGTTCACACACACACACATTTCTTTCAACAGGGCTTGCAAAAGATATTTTGGATGGGTGGTGCCAGAAGTGGGGAGGATTTGCTACCTTGGACGCCCAAATGTTTTCCCTTAGCCCTGTATTCTGCAAATGGACAGATGCATGGCTTGCAAATGGTTTTGGGTACTGTACTTTTGATTGCTGCAGCCTCTATTTCTGCTGGAGCTTGACTAATACATCCATTGAAATTCTCTTGACCTGAATGGCTTTGCTAGATTCCCAGAAGGCCAAGAGAAGCATGTTTTCTGCAGGTAGCACGTGCCATTCGTGCAAGCGACCTGCTGCCAAAGAGGTAGGGAGCTCTAAAAATACAAATAAAATGTACTAACTAGGGCATCTGTTTCATTTAACACACACTTGTCAGTGGCTAAATAACAGAGGTGCCATTCCACAGCGATTAAAGGGTTTTCTCTTATGCACCTGTTGTATGTGAGGCCTACAAGCAGCCACACTCCTTAGTGGAGGGGCAACCCCACTGCCACACATTTTTCTCTTTTGATGCCTCTGCCCGGCCACTTTAATTTGGCTGATCCCGTGCTAAGCTGGGGGACCTTTGGTGCTGAACTACAACTCCCATCAGTCCCAGTAAGCAGGACCAATGGTCAGGGATGGTGGGAGTTGTAGCTGAGCAATGTCTGGAGGGCCAGTGATTCCCTACACATGAGCACAAGCAGGTTGGTTTGGGGTCATTCCATAAGGACCAGAAACTTCATTTTAAAAGAAGAAAGCTGAGATTCTCCATAAATGGAACCCTGCACAGCTTTCCCACACACAGGTCTTCAAAGCTGCCCACTTTCAGGCTGGCAAGGCAACTGTGTGTTTTCTCTGAAACCACCATGTTCAGAAGTGACCTATATAATTTTTTGTACCTGCTGATTCAGAATAATTGCAAGTCTTTGTTTCTCCATGCAGTTGGGAGAGTTTAGCAGGCAGACATGGCAGGATTCCCTTCTCTGCATGGTGTGTGTGTGTGTGTGTGCGTGCATAGATCACTAATTTCCAAACATAGCTGCCTCTCAGGATCTCTGGCTGTGGTCACCCATGTCCCCCACCCAGGATGCATGGTGCAGCAACAAAACTGCTAGCACATTTGCAAATCTAAACAGGGTCTGGTCTGGTTTCAAATTGGACAGAAGATTGTGTGTTGAGATTCCTGCATTGCATGGGGTGAGACTAGATGCCCCTTGGGATCCCTTCCATTACCTCATCCACATTACCTGCTCCTTTTTTATGGGAAGGCTGGGGGTTGAGCCTGGTCCCCTTCTGCATGCAGAGGTGGTGTTTTCCCACTTAGGAGTCCTAGTTGCTTGTTCTCCCCTCCAGCCACAGATTCCACCAAATGAGAGGAACCCCCCCCCCATCTCAGTCAGCATGCCTGCAGTCCTTGAAGTGCAGTGGACTGAGCGCCAGGAGCCAGGAGCCTTCTGTAATTCAGTGGGCCTCTTGCTGCTTACATTCAGCCCCCAAGAGACAGTGGTACCTTGGTTCTCGAATGCCTTAGTAGTCGAACAACTTGGAACCCAAATGCTGCAAACCGGAAATAAGTTTGTGAACCTTTTTCAGAAGCCGAACATGTTTTGTTTTGAGTGCCACACTTCTGTTTTGAGTGTCATGCGCCGGTGGTTGTAACCGACAGTAGTAACCATCAGGGCAAGGGAAGAACAGCCCCCCTTCACCTGCACCACTCGCACCACCTGAGAATTCAAAGCTTCCCCTCGTCGCCCTTTCAGCTGCCCTCTGCCCCGCTCGCTGTGTCCTGTCAGGGCGAGGGAAAAGATGCCCAGTGGTGCCTTGTCCCGGGCCAGCACTGAGTGAGGGAAGGCTGGGCTGGACTGCAAGCGAGTGGGCAAGGGTTGTCGCCGCACCACCCAGCACCAGGTCCCTCCACCACTACTGCTGCAGCAGCAACCACCCCCTGCAGCTCCCGCTCCCTCTGCCCTCCTCCGGTTCCGAGTGTTGCCCGTGGCGACCGCTCTAGCCCCCAGAGCAACGCCAAGCATCTCAGCCCCATCACTGCCTGCCTTCTCACAGGGTGCAGGACAGCGTGGCAGGATGCAGCCCCGCTGCTGCAGTACGGGTTCTTCTTGTGCCAGCCCTGAAGAAGCTGAGGAAAGGGGGCTGGGTGCGGGGAAGGGATCCAGAAGGGCTGGCGGGGGGTGGGGGTGGGAGAGCTGCTTTGGGGGAGGGGTCATTCTGGACCAAATCACCTGATTTTAATACTCGGCCGTGCTCTCACAACATTTTTGAAGTAAAAAATAAATACATACTTTTTTTTTGCTCATTCAGAAAGGTCATATTGCATACAGTGGTCAAAACAGCATCTTTGACCATATTCCATGTTTGGAAAACAAAATAGCTTTGACCATAACATTTCAGAAGTGTTTTACACAATAAAATGAACAAGGGCTCTGAGACGTGTTTTGTTTTTATTAAATAATCAATAAAACTTAATTTTTAAAATATATCAGATGACATTGTAACATAAGAGGGTACAATTTTATCTATTCTCATGAATGTGTGAGTTATTTCAGGCTCAAAGGGACCTTAAAACCTGTACCCCCCCAAAAAAAAAAAATTGTAAAAAAATTACTTCAAAATCAATTTATTTTATAATGACAAAAAACACCCTGCTTATTTGTAAAACATAACAAGTACATGGTTAGCCCATTCAACAAAAAAAGGATGATACATGTGTTAGTTGTGGTTTGCGCGCTATGGCTTATCAAACCTGCCGGGAATAAAATGACAAAAATTCACTTTGAATGGTTGATGACCCTTTTCTGTGGCACTTAATACCATTTTTATACCTTATTTTGAAAGATACCACAATTAGCTTTATTTTGATACCAAAATAAGCCCAATTGGTCGAAAAATAAGTGAAAAAGGAGCTTTTTCCTTCACTGACACAGAAATTGCATTAGCCTAAATCATGTGAAAATTGAAATTTAAAAAAAATTCTCCTGCGCCCAATTTTGGACCAAAAAATCTTTAAAAAAATATTTGTGGTTATCTCATAGGTATCTACACATAATTTTTTTTTGAAGAAAATCTGAGTCGTGAAAGCACATGGTACCAGGTAATTTGGCGTGGAATGACCCAGAGAGAGAGAGAGAGTGCTGTTTTAGTGGGGAGAGAGAAAGGGCTGGCTTGGCGGGGAGAGAAAAATTATTTATTTATTTATACATACATACATACATACATACATACATACCCCGCCCATCTGGCTGGGTTTTCCCAGCCACTCTGGGCGGCTCCCAATCAAATATTAAAAATACAATACAGTCATACCTCGTGTTGAATGTGCTTTGCATTTCGCCACTCATGCATGCGCAGACACTCAAAATGACGTCACGTGCATGCACGGAAGCGGCCAAACATGATCCGCGCACGCGCAGACGAGCCGTCACTTGTTACATTCGCTTCAGGATGCGAACGGGGCTCTGGAACGGATCCCGTTCGCATCCCGAGGTACCACTGTACAACGTTAAAAATACAATACAGAAAGGGCTGGCTTGGGGGAAGAGAGAGAGAGAGAGAAAGGGATGGCTTCGGGTGGGAGAGAGCTGCTTTAGGTAGGGAGAGGAAGGGCTGGCTTTGGGGGTGGGGGAGAACTTTTGCCTCCCTTTCCTTCCCCACTGCTTAAACTCCCCCCTCTCGTGTCCAGTTAGCCACCTCCTTCCACACACGCATCCCGCAATCACTCCTCGTCCCTGCAGTGATGATGGGTAGATCACTGCCAGTTTTTGATACTGGGTAGATCGCAGTTTATTTGAAGTTGGGCATGCCTGGTTTATTGCTTTCATTTTATAGATCAGTGGTCTCATTAGATAGTAAAATTCATGTTGAATTGCTGTTTTAGGCATCGTTTTTAAAAGTCTGGAACAGATTAATTCATTTTGCATTACTTTCTATTGCAAAGCATGCCTTGGTTTTGGAACGCTTTGGTTTTGGAGCAGACTTCCGGAACAGATTAAGTTTGAGAACCAAGGTACCACTGTACTGAAGGCTGCAGGAAGGAGACGTGCAGGAGGGTCTGAGGGGCTTGCACACCCCTCTTCTTATGCAATTGTGTGTTGGAAGTGAGGAAGCAGGGGATGGGTTATTCCACCACTTCCCTGGATTATTCAGTCACTCCTGAAGCAACACAATTTGCTGCCCTTAGGGGATGCTGACCTGCTCTGTCTCTGCATGAGTCCTGGAGCCATGGAATGCTTCATTCAGAGCCAGTGGATGGCTCTGTAGTTGGATAGTTCATTATATTCATATATCTCTTTAATCTGAGCAGGCTGAAAACAAAGAGTAAGGCTACTGTAACTTCCATCATAGAGCTTCAGTATGATGACAACATAGTGTGCGCACACTCAGAAGATTACCTCCAAACCATCCTAAATGTCTTCGCAGAAGCTTACAGAAAGCTTGGCCTATCCGCTCAACATCCAAAAAACCAAAGTGCTGCACCAACAAGCACAAAATAGCCCCTCTGCAGTGCCACAAATACAACTTAATGGTGTAACTTTAGAAAATGTCAATCACTTTTCCTACCTGGGCAGTTATCTTTCCATGAGGGCCAAAATCCAGCATTGCCTGAGCTCTGCGAGTGCAGCTTTCTCCCAATTGAAGGGCAGAGTGTATGAGGACTAGGACATTTGCAGGGAAACGAAAATGCTTGTTTACCTTCCCACCGGAGCAGTACCTATTTATCTACTTGCACTTTGATGTGCTTTCAAACCACTAGGTTGGCAGGAGCTGGGACCGAGCAACAGGAGCTTACCCCATCACAGGGATTCGAACTGCCGACCTTCCGATCGGCAAGCCCTAGGCTCAGTGGTTTAGACCACAGTGCCACCAACAATTGGGAAATACTGGCCTGCGAGCTCTCCAATTGGATAGCAGACTTTAGCAAAGGTATCATGGGATTTGAAGATGCTTGAACTCAGGAGGAAAGGGAGAAATGTGCTAAAAGGAAGGCACGCTTGGCAAACCCTCACCATAATCAACTCCTGCCTGGAAACGTATGTGATCGCCAAAGAAGGATAGTTCTTAGCTGCTCCAAGCTCAGAAAGCAAGTATTTCAAGGTATAAGTCATTACCGGTATGTAGGAAGCACTGGCCTAGATAGCTGGAATAGGGAGCAAGAGATAAAGGAGCAAAGATTTGGACAGGGTGGAAACAAAAGTCGGTACCTAAAGAGCAGCCCTATGGGATTAGATCCGAGTGCCTATAGTCCGGCATCCCATTTTGCAAAGTGGCCCCAAAGATGCCTCTGGGAAGCCCACCAGCAGAACAGGAGCACAATAGCAGACTCCTGTTCACAATCCCTAGCAGCTGATATTCAGTGGCATGCTTCTCCTGAGCCCAAAGGTCACATAGAGCTCTCATGGTCTCATCCAGAGCTTCCCAAACAGGAGTGTATAGACCACCCGTTGTCTGTGAGCTACATGCAGGTCATCTATGGCTTATCTGTGGGAGCAGCAGCTGCTTTTGCTGCTCTTAGAACCTGGTGGTCCATCTGGAACAGGGTGACCCAATGTGTGGCCCTCCAGGCCTTTTCGGGTAGCCCTTGGCAACATTTGACACCCTCCCCAGTCCTTGTGCTGCCTTCCCAAGGCCCAGTAAGTGAGGGGCTTTGGGAAGGAAGCTTGAGGGCTCTGACAGAGTCCTCCTTCGCAAAGATGAGTTTGTGCTTTCCCAGCTTTGGGAAGGAGGTAGGAGGGCTGTTGGACCCTGCCAGAGCCTTGTGCCTCCTTCTCAAATCCCTACCCAGCTCTAGGAAGGCAGCATGAGGACTGGGGAGGGTGTCAAATAGTGTTTGCCTGCTGATGAAAGAGAAGCAGGGGAAGGGCAGTCCACCTTCTCATGGATGAAAGGGAGTTCTGTGATCTGGGAGCAGCCACTGAGAAGGCCCTCTCTGATGTCCTCATAAAACGTGCCTGTGACCAGGAGAAAGGCCTCCCCACAAGATCTCAAAGCCGAATCCAGCTCATCTAAGGAGATCAAGTCCTTCTGATACCAAAGTCTTTCTGAACCAAAGTCATTTAGGGCTTTGTAGGCCAGAACCAGAACTTGGAATTGTATCTGGGAAGGGACCAGCAGCCAGCGGAGCTGTTGTAACAAGGGGTTGCCATTCTCCTTGCAACAGGCTCCATTCAGCAATCTGGCCACAACATCTCGGACTCCCCAAAGGTTCTGAAAACTTGCTGAAGGCAGCCCCACACAGCTCGCCTGACAGTGATCCAAATGGGGTGCAACCAAGGCATGTATCGCCATTTCTTCCTTCTGTCTGTCCTGAATCTGCTGCTGTCAGTTGGCCTGGGTGTTATGAGAAAAAGAGAGATTCATTTCACTCTTATCCTCTGTTTTTGCCATGCATCTGGTTCACACATCACTTTGTTCCTCTGCCCTTGATGACTGACGGCTAAATGTGGCAGGCTGATTTCAATAGTCTTACACCCTGTGGAACTCAGAAGGGACTTGCTTCTGAGTGTTTGTGTGTGTGTGTAGATATATAGATAGATATAGAATCATAGAATCATAGAGTTGGAAGAGACCACAAGGGCCATCGAGTCCAACCCCCTGCCAAGCAGGAAACACCATCAGAGCACTCCTGACATATGGTTGTCAAGCCTCTGCTTAAAGACCTCCAAAGAAGGAGACTCCACCACACTCCTTGGCAGCAAATTCCACTGTCAAACAGCTCTTACTGTCAGGAAGTTCTTCCTAATGAATTGCACTCTGAACAACATTTCATTTGGGGTGATTGGCTGATACAAAAGTTATATGTGTAGTGAATGTTGGTGGCTCATTGATGCATGAAGATCATTGGCGGACGTCATGTTGGACTCATGAATTAACTGCTGAGTCCCATCATTATCCCATATCCCTAGACTTGTGTACCTTTCTGTATCTGCATATAGGAGGACACTGCTGATTTTTTGTTTCAAAATCTCCAGGGCTACGGAGGAGGGCTGGGATTAGAAAAACAGTCTCTGGATTTTACTAAGTAACCTGTCAGTTCTGCTGGTTTGACATAGCAAGTTTCTCTTCTCTTTCTGAATATCCTCCAAATGCTTCAACATTTCAGGAATGGCTTCTTTGCGTGGCGCTCCTGTAATTTTCTGTGGAGAGAAACTCTTTGGGTTTAGGGCAGATGAGGCTGTGGCTCCACAGGGGAATTCAAGCTATGCAGTCATCTCCCTGCCCAGCTCTGGGCGTGTCCTGAGCAGGGCGGGGTTCTTTGCTAGAAACCCCCTCAGCCAAGAGCCCTGCTGGCCCAGACCACAGAAAACCCATCTGGGCCAGTATCCTCTTCTCACAGTGGCCACGTGGATGCCTTCCTCAAGGGGAAAGCCCATAACAGGCTTTCAGGGGAGGCAATAGGTAGTGCAGAGCTGGCCCAAGGCTTTTTGTTGCCTGAGGCAAAGGACAAGGTGGCTCCTTGGAGATCCTTTCAAGAACAGCCTTTCTTTCCCCAACCTGGCACCCAGCTATTTTGGACTATAACTCCCATTAACTTCTTGCTGGCTGGGACTGATCTGAGTTTGTGGTCCAAAACATTTGGGGAGCACCGGGATGGGGAAGGCTGCCTGAAGGTGCTGCAAGACTCTTGAATTGTGTATGCAGTTCCTGATGAGTGAATAAGGATCACTTCAGGACAGACCATTCATTCTGCTAAACAGCCTCAAAAAAAGTTGCTTCTGAAGCCAATTCAGGAAAAGGCTTTTGCAAAGTAAATTAAGGCAGCATCCAGCAAGCAAATGAAGCAAAGGATAATTGGCTGCCAGTGTGTGTGTGCATGCGCACACACCTCTGTGCCTGTGCCAGTGTGGTGTAGTGGTTAAGAGCGGTAGTCTTGTAATCTGGGGAACCGGGTTCGTGTCTCCGCTCTTCCACATGCAGCTGCTGGGTGACCTTGGGCCAGTCACACTTCTCTGAAGTCTCTCAGCCCCACAGAGTGTTTGTTGTGGGGGAGGAAGGGAAAGGAGAATGTTAGCCGCTTTGAGACTCCTGAAGGGGAGTGAAAGGCGGGATATCAAATCCAAACTCCTCGTCTTCTTCTTCTGCCTTGTCAGACAGGCACTGACTCTTGGTGTGGATAAATATGAGTGGCCTTTTATGCATTGTCAAAATAAGAGAACCAGAGAGGGCACAGATTTGTGTAAAATGTGCATATGCTAATTTGTATGTATGGAGTCAAATGTGGAAATAATTATGACAATGTAAATAGAAACAGGGAGGAAGGCTGTCACCAGGCGGACCTGGGTGCCTGCTCACTCTGTGTCTAGGTGTAAACTACTAATGCACAGCTTTGAGACCCTGCACATCTCCCTTCTTTGCGTTCTCTCTCTTTAAACCTGACTGGAATTGGACAATCCTTCCAAGAGAGGACTGTTCTCTGTTGCCCAGGACAAGTGCCCCCCCCCATGGTACCAGCCTCAACTGTGAAACATTGGCAGATTGGACGGTACATCACACACATGTATTTTTCCTTTCAATATTCTTCCTGGCTCTTCTCACAGTTCCTTTCTTGTTTCCTTGTTAATAAATGTTTGTGTGTGTATTTGAGGCGGAGCATTACAATATATAATTTCTGTTTCAGGTACCGAGATGCCATGGGCTTTACAAGTTATGCCACTAGCCTTTAACTTTCTATGGTTCTTTAAAGCCAGTATCTTTCCTGTGTGAAGCAAGGTGTCTGCAGCTGCTCAGCCCAGGGGTTTTCTCAGAATAGTTCTTCATTGGTATATTTATCTGTGCACATGTCCAGATGCCACAGATTCTGAATAAACACCCTGGGCCTCTCCCTTAATATAAATAATAAAGACAATGTTCGACTCAGATGGGTTGACAGGTACCTTAGCAACTGCACACAAACAGGCAAAGTTTACCAGCAGCTTGGTGCACCCTGTGGTAATCTTCTGAAAAATCATCTTCTCCCTCCTGCTGCAAAAAAAAAGAAAGAAACGTTTTGAAAAATCCTGGGAAAACTGAGCTTTTGAGCAGGCCCAGGCAGTTCTTAAATCTGACATTGTAAATTGCAAAACTCACTTTTCTAGCTGTAACAACCAGGAATCTCCCATGACATCTTAAAGGTGAGAAGATTTATTGTGGTGCCTACATAGAAGTATCTTTTTCTTTCCTAGATGTTATCTAACACAGTGCTTTCTTCATTAGACAAGTGCTTTACAACTACTACTACTACTATCATCATTATTTATTGGGTCAGGGAAACTCTCTTGTACAATGTGATTCCCTGCGGAACAGTACAGAATATACCTGTAGGTACAGTGAGATGATCTTTAGAGACCCTTCCAGCAGCTGGCTGTGGGAGAGAGTTTCTTACCCCCACATTGCCCCACACCAGGGATGATGGGTTGGGGCCACGTTCATGTCTTTCCAATGCCAGGCAGAACCCCCAAGTTCCCGTACCCCTATGTAACTCAGGCCACAACCTCTCCGCACATTTAAAGCATTATGCTGCCACTTTAGCAGTCATGGCTTCCCCAGACAATCTTGGGAACTAGTTGGGGGATCTAGATTTTAAGCTGCTTGGGGTGAGGACCCTTCCTCTCATTCCTTTGAAAAGAGCCATGTATATGGATAAGGCCGTATAAATAGGTAATAGTTCTCAAGCTGTGTTGAATTCTATGGATTGTGCTGCTTCAGCTTTGTGCCTCTGAGTGCCCTGTTGTTATAATTGTTTGATATTCACAGTCATCTCCAACTGATTTCTCCTCAGCGTTGACTCTTTTAAATTAATGGACCTAAGTTCGCCATGTCTATTAATTTCAGTGGGTCTACTCTGATGTAGAACTAGCTTTGGGTACAACCCTTGATGATGAGGTTGCTGTTTTGAAATCATTTTTGTAAGATGCTTTGGAGGTAGCAGTGCTTGTGGGTGTGCAAACATTTTTTCAACAAACACGTGAAGCCACCTGGCTGCTCCCTTTTGCTGTGTCATAAAATAAGTTAGCTTCGAGATTATTTTTATTGCATTAGCCGTGTGGCCATAGCATAATATACATTGAGATAGCAACATAAAATAGGGGTGGGGAGGTAAAGGTAGATATTGTCCTGGGCGATTACTTTAACAAACAAACAAACAAAAAAACCAACTGTTGAGGCTGGAGGAGGACCGTTAAAGGGTCCTTCAGCTCCTCAGATATGTCCTAGTTCGACTGTCCTTGTACAATAAGGCTACTTGGGACTTCGTTCGGTTGTGCGGCATATCGACTGCAGCTGTGGTGTTAAAGAAGACGTTGGTGCCGCTTTCCTCTTCATCACACTAAGCAGGAAGTTTGCTGTCATCTCGGTAATCCAACAATCAGAATCCTGCAGAAAGAGGGACACTATCCAAGGCTGGATTGGGAGATGAAGCTTATTCACTAAGGGGGTTAAAAACCGAGATCTTTCATCTGTCCAGTTGGGACAGAAGAGCATTACATGGTCCATAGTCTCCAGGGCCGTGTCATTACAAGAGCATGTTCTATTTGCAATGGGAACTCTGGAATAACGACCCGACAGAACTGCTGTAGGAAAACAGTTGAGACGGGCACAGGTAAAGGCCCTACGCTTAGCCTCCGAAGAAATTGTGAAGCAGTATAGAGGGATCCCTTCAGGGGGTGGAATAGCTAGGGCTAGGCCTGAACACGGTCCTCTTGCATAGGAAGCTGTGTTAGAAAAATCAAGTTGCTGTAGTTTCTTTTTAATTAGAGGTAGGGCCGCCGGGCTGATACACTCTAAGTTAAGGACAGTTTTACAGTTCAAATTGAGAAGAGAGCGGAATTTGAGGTTAATTGTAGTTTTCCAGGGAGAATTATGAATATCTCTTAGGATCAGATTGGAAAAACCACCAATGAAGTTAGCTTCATTAACTATAAATTCCAAAATCTGAGATCCCTTCAAAATTGGTGCCAAAGTTTTGCAGTCGTTTTTCAGCGAAAACCCTGCGCTTTGCAGCGCCCCACAAACAGCGATAGAACGTCAAACCTGGGGGTCACCCAAAACCCCAACATCATCTGAATCACCACAAACTGGCACCACGCTGGTTTGGAGTGAATTGGACAACATTGGGCTTTTGGGTGACCCTGTGCCCCCCGGGTTTGAGGGTCTATTGCTTCATTTGTCATGTCATAATCCCTTTATCATGTCCCTGGTTAGTCTCTCCCCCCGCCCCCGCCCAATACTTTAACCTACAGGTGGGCAACTTGTGAATTTTGCCCTAAGTGTATGTGGGGGGCAAGGACAGAGAAAGAGGGTGGGAGAAATGGGGGAGTAGGTGGCCCCAGCTACCCAATATACAGTCATTTACAGTTTTAAAACATTTTACATAGTGCTGATATCCATGTACACAGCACTTCTGTAGAGGAATAACAAGATAATAGTCCCCTGCCCCAAGGAGCAAACACTTTCATTTCTGAAAGGAAAGAGGGTAAAAAGAAGGAAGAAGAATGCTGTCTACCACCAGGGTTTGCTGGGGAGAAATCTTTCTTTATGAGCCATATTCTTTATTCTCTTGCCCCCTCACTCTCTTTCCCTAGAATCACTTGAAGATGACATGCCATTTGTGGCTGACATTTTGGAGGAGAATGTGCACCTAAAAGGCTCAGCTGCAGCAGAGGATGAATGGAAAGCAAAGCCTGCAGTCCCACATGCCAATGAGGTGTTCACGCCAGAAAGCAATATTGGGATTGGTGTAGGTCCATCCATGACCCCATCTGCACCAAGGCCAGAGCCGTCCACGGAGCAGCAAATTGTGGAAGAAAGCGCTGCCCCAGAGAGGTCGGATCCAGACCTAGCTTCAGCAAGTGCTGTGCCCGCAGCAACTCAGGAAGAACAACAGGGGACGTCTTGGGGATGTGGAGTAGCACCCATTGAAGGGATTTCGGAAGCCAAAGCAGTTGGTGAGACACTTGTGATCAGCAAGAGTAAACTCCCCAGGGCAAGACCAGCTGCCCTCCTGAAGAAGATGGGAGGAGAGAACCCTGAGACCGAAACGGCCGCAGAGAGCTGCCCCATCCCCAAAGCCTCCTACCGCTTTGACCCAGAGGAGTACAACGAGAACACCAACCCCTTTGTGATTGGGGGCTCCAAGCTCCAGAACTCCCCCCCGGCATCCCAGCCAGGCTTTGCTCTTCCACACAGTGACCCCAAGGTGTTGGGACTGGGAGTTGCTGGTGAGTCACAGAGCCGGGCTGTGAAGCTTGAATTTGATTTTGCCGATGGTGTGGAAAGTACAGAGTCGAAGAAAGCCTTGCCAAGGAAAGCCGGAAGGAAGCCAGCCAGCAAACTGTCTCCTAAGAAGCAAAGAGCTGGTGCCAACCGACCCACTGTGGGCACTGAGGGAGCAGAGAAAGCCCTTGCTGCAGATCCACCGGAGGTGCCCCTCCCCAAGGTCTCCCACCAGGTGGATGCCGTCCATTGGGATGGTCCTAGTTGTAACCCCCTTGCAGGGAGTGCAGGCTTGCAGAGCTCGCCAGTCCTTCCGAGAGATTCCTACAACCTTGACGCACCTGATCCTTTCAAGCCCACCCAGACCTTGGCTGGCCCAGGAGCCAACTCCTGCCCCTCTGCAGAGAACAGTCTCAATGAGATATTGGAGCTGCAGCCCCTGGATGCCTGCGAGGGCGAAGAGCTGCAGAGCAGTTTCGCCTCTCCAAAGAAGCCCAAGTCCCGGCTGATAATGTGAGTGAGGACAGGCGGGGGGGGGGGGGACTCTGACTTTGCTGCAGGGTAGCACAGAAGCCCCATAGTTTACAAGGCTCTGGACAGGGCCGAGCGTGTTCTGGACCCACCAGTGCACCTCATCTAGCACCTCAAGGAAATTTCTTCACCCTGCAAGAATCCCCTGATTCTGGTGGAGGAAGCAAAAAATAAAAGTGCCATGACCCAGTGCTGGGCTGTGGACGTTTCTTCCCCTCTGGCCAACCCAGCACCCCAAGGGTGCTGCATATCACCCACCCACCCAGGCATCTGGCCCCTCAAGATGTTTTTTGTTACTGTGGGTTGTGGCCAGGTAACTTCTACTCAGAGTAGAGCCATTGCAGTTAAAGGACCTAGTTTATATTGTCTATTCATTTCAGTGACTGAGTATGACTAAGATTGGATGATGGGGTTGGTGGAGTCTGTCAATATCTGGGGGGCACAGGGGTATTTACTACTTATTTATTGAGAGTATTTGCACCCGCTTTTCAGCCAAAAAGGCTCCTGGAGTGGCTTATATACAATTGAAATAAGACAGTCCCCACCTGCAGACTCACAACCTATTAAATGAAAAAGACACACAAGGGGAAATGGGCAGGGAGGGAAGAGGAAAAAGCCAGCCTCCAGCCCCAGTTCTTGACTGTTGCTCTGATAAGGAATGGCTGGCCCAGTTCAGGGGCAGGAGGCACCTGGTGCAATGAGCCTCCCACTGAGGCAGCCTGGCAGAATGTAGAAATCCCAGTTTCTACTGGGATTCTGCATTTTTCCCTCTGGGGTGCAGGGAGCAGTGTGGTGACAGTTTTTCCTCTCACTCTTAACTCTTCCAGGTATGGAGTTTTGCTGTGAAAAAGTCCCAGAAGCTCATGGGCTGCCCGGTTCCCTGGCCTGAATAAATATTTGCAGCTGGAGAGAGGGCAGTGTCTTGTTTTTCAGCTGCTCTAGGAGCATAAGGATGGAGGATGCAAGGGTGTCCTGTGGTCCCAGGGCAGTAGTCACCAAGCTCTGTATTTTCAGGGATTCTAGCAAGACGTGGTGGTGCAGAGGGGCCACGAGAGAAACAGCTCATCGTTCCCAAACGCTACCACCAAAACCTTGGGCCATTAAATAACCTGTGGCCTGTTCTATGTGGGGTGAAGGGGGACTATTGTTATGACTGTTTCTTTTTTATGCTGTGTATTATGTTTTTTTTATTATGCTGCATAAATTATCTTCTTAATGTTGTAAACTGCCCTAAGATCTTTGGATAAAGGGCAGTATAAACATTGAATTAACAGCAACCACAACAGCTTCAGCAGGGGTGGAAATCTCCGGCCTGGGGGATGAATGCAGTCCTCCAAGCCCTTGGGACGCCGCCACACACACACCCTGCCACACCCCCCACCGGCCTTGCTTCACGTCCTCCTTGATTGCTTTTGCCTGGCTGGAATGTGTCCTTGAACTCTGATAAGGTCTTTTGCTTGGAGGGAGGGAGGATTAAAAGCCTTGTGTAGAAACTAGCCTATTGGACAGAGGTGAAATTTGCATCCATTTCTCCGCCTGCCACTGAGAAAGGCTCTCCAGCCCTGAAAAATGGAGTGCATGTGTGGGAACTGCCTGATCAAATGCTCAGTCCTAAGAGAGATTGTGTGTGTGTTGCAATTTAAATATTAAAGCTCCTTGCACACAGAAACCTAGTATGCCAAGGGGAATGGTTTTAGCCTTTTCTTCATCCTGACATGCTAGTTTTCTGTATATGGGGTACCTCACCCACTTCCTCTGTGGAGAATACAGCCGCCCCCCCCCACCTGCTGTGGTACAATCCAGCAATAGGTTTTCCACATTTATTTCCAGGGTTCTGGGTCCCTGCAGCAAACATAGGTTTTTAGATTCCAGCACTGAAAATTAGGAAAGTTCTTGTTTAAGAGAAGCAAAAGATTCCTGTCTCTTCAGGGTGCTGTGGAGCAGGGTCATCTCTCCACCCCTGCCAGGCTGAATAATCACTGGATGTCAGGATGAAGGTTAGGTGATGTGGGGCTTTGAAGTCTGGATGTGCCAGGATTTCAAAGCACAGGGTAGATTCTGAAAGCCCTTTTGCCAGCAGTCCCCTGCTGCACTTTAAACCTCCAGCAACACTGGGCTTGTTGCTTTCAGACAAGCCCACACTGCTTTTGCCTGCACATGCCTGCTCCCAGCAGGGGAACTGGGGTGTGCAGCCAATGGAGCAGGATTTAACCCCAGCTCATCAGCATGGGAACTGTCATGCAGCCAAAGCAGAATAGAGCCCCTCCTACAGGACAGAGGTTCCCTAATCCTGCGATGGCCCCCTTGGCCTCTGCTTAAATGGCCACCTTCCCTGGGAGGTGAGGGGAAAGCACTCCCCCCTCAGGCCCCAAGCCAGCCCTAGCTGGAATATGAAACGATCAGAAAGCTGGTGACTTTGGAGGTGGGAAAATCTGATACTGCCTGCGAAGCACAAATGCTTATTGTGCAGGAGACAAATCCTTTTCTCCTTGGGCCCTCCCAGCCCTTTGTTATTTACAGCTTCCATACAGTCTCGGGAGCCAGGGTTCCAAGGGCACCGGTGCCGGCCGGAATAGCCACAGGCCCCTGGGAGCAAGCAGACCCAAGGCCTTGAGGAGGTTGTGGTAGTGCTTGTGTCTTGCTGCATCTTCTTCTCCTGTAACGCACCAGGGTTCAGCAGGGACTCGCAAAGGGGTGAGCTCCAAAGCATAGAATCATAGAGTTGGAAGAGACCACAAGGGCCATCGAGTCCAACCCCCTGCCAAGCAAGAAACACCATCAGAGCACTCCTGACATATGGTTGTCAAGCCTCTGCTTAAAGACCTCCAAAGAAGGAGACTCCACCACACTCCTTGGCAGCAAATTCCACTGTCGAACAGCTCTTACTCTCAGGAAGTTCTTCCTAATGTTGAGGTGGAATCTTCTTTCTTGTAGTTTGGATCCATTGCTCCGTGTCCGCTTCTCTGGAGCAGCAGAAAACAACCTTTCTCCCTCCTCTATGTGAAATCCTTTTATATATTTGAACATGGCTATCATATCACCCCTTAACCTCCTCTTCTCCAGGCTAAACATGCCCAGCTCCCTTAGCCGTTCCTCATAAGGCATCGTTTCCAGGCCTTTGACCATTTTGGTTGCCCTCCTCTGGACACGTTCCAGTTTGTCAGTGTCCTTCTTGAATTGTGGTGCCCAGAACTGGACACAGTACTCCAGGTGAGGTCTGACCAGAGCAGAATACAGTGGCACTATTACTTCCCTTGATCTAGATGCTATACTCCTATTGATGCAGCCCAGAATTGCATTGGCTTTTTTAGCTGCCGCGTCACACTGTTGGCTCATGTCAAGTTTGTGGTCAACCAAGACTCCTAGATCCTTTTCACATGTACTGCTCTCAAGCCAGGTGTCACCCATCTTGTATTTGTGCCTCTCAATTTTTTTGCCCAAGTGCAATACTTTACATTTCTCCCTGTTAAAGTTCATCCTGCTTGTTTTGGCCCAGTTCTCTAATCTGTCAAGGTCGTTTTGAAGTGTGATCCTGTCCTCTGGGGTGTTAGCCACCCCTCCCAGTTTGGTGTCATCTGCAAATTTGATCAGGATGCCCTTGAGTCCATCATCCAAGTCGTTGATAAAGATGTTGAATAAGACCGGGCCCAAGACAGAACCCTGTGGCACCCCACTAGTCACTCTTCTCCAGGATGAAGAGGAACCATTGATGAGCACCCTTTGGGCTAGGTCAGTCAGCCAGTTACAAATCCACTGAGTGGTAGCATAGTCAAGACTGCATTTTACCAGCTTCTTTACAAGAATATCATGGGGCACCTTGTTGAATGCCTTGCTGAAATCAAGGTAGGCTACATCCACTGCGTTCCCTTCATCTACCAGGCTTGTAATTCTGTCAAAAAACGAGATCAGGTTAGTCTGACATGACTTATTTTTCAGAAATCCATGCTGACTATTGGTGATCACAGCATTCCTTTCTAGGTGCTCACAGACTGTTTGCTTAATGATCTGCTCCAGAATCTTCCCTGGTATTGATGTCAGACTGACTGGGCGGTAATTATTTGGGTCCTCTCTTTTCCCCTTTTTGAAAATAGGGACAACATTTGCCCTCCTCCAGTCTGCCGGGACATTGCCTGTTCTCCAGGAATTCTCAAAGATGACTGCCAGTGGTTCTGAGATCACATCTGCCAGTTCTTTTAATACTCTTGGATGCAGTTCATCTGGCCCTGGAGACTTGAATACATCTAAACTAGCCAAGTATTCTTGTACTATCTCCTTAGTTATTCTGGGCTGTGTTTCCTTTGCTGAATCATTTGCTCCAAATTCTTCAGGTCGGGCATTGTTTTCTTTATCGGAGAAGACTGAGGCAAAGAAGCCATTGAGGAGTTCAGCTCTTTCTGTGTCCCCTGTTTGCATTTCACCATCTTCTCCTCTGAGTGACCCCACTGTTTCTTTGTTCTTCCTATTGCTACGGACATACCCATAAAAGCCTTTTTTGTTGCTTTTAACCTCTCTAGCAAGCCTGAGTTCATTCTGTGCTTTAGCTTTTCTGACTTTGTGTCTACACGTGCTGGCTATTTGTTTGAATTCCTCTTTGGTGGTTTCCCCCCTTTTCCATTTTTTGTACACATCCTTTTTTAATCTTAACTCAGTTAAAAGTTCTTTAGATAGCCACCCTGGCTTCTTTAGGCACCTTCCATGTTTCCGTCTCATTGGTATTGCCTGACGTTGTGCTTTTACTATCTCCCTCTTAACAAACTCCCAGCCATCATGAACTCCCTTTCCTTTTAGTATTACTGTCCATGGGATCTCACCCAGCACTTCCCTAAGTTTTATGAAGTCGGCTTTCTTAAAGTCAAGAAATTGAGTCCTAGTATGCTTGGCTGCTTCTTTCCGCTGTATAGTAAACTTCAGAAGAGCATGATCACTCGCGCCTAATGATCCTTCCACTTCTACCCCACTTACCAGGTCATCAACATTGGTTAGGACCAGATCTAAAATGGCTGTTCCTCTTGTTGCTTCTCCCACTTTCTGGACAATGAAGTTGTCTGCAAGGCCAGTGAGGAATCTGTTTGACCTTATGCTCTTGGCTGAGTTTGACATCCAACAAATATCCGGGTAATTGAAGTCCCCCATTACTACTATCTCCCTTCCTTTTGCATGCTTGGCCATCTGTTCCAGGCCATCTGTTCCAGATCTAGACTATTCCTATACTACTTAATATATAAAAATACCTCTAGGTGGTGTATAAGCAACTAAAATAGCAACAATAAATATTATAAAATTACACATAAACCATTATACAAATTAGTCTTCTCTCCCCAGCTGTAATTTCGACACCCCCCTTCACTGCAATTGGCCTTAAAAGAAAAGGTTCTCCTGGTGTGAACAGGCACTTTCATGATAAAGCAAAGTTCACTGGGGGTAGGAGATTTACACCAAGAGTGCAAAATTAGCAATGGGGGGTGGTGGTGAGTGAATGCATGGCCATGAAATTAGATGTCTGCTTCCCAGTCTCAAAAAGACACCTTTACATGGGCTTTGGTGATAAGCACATTAAGTGAAACTTAACTGGAATTAAGGCTACAATCCTAAATACCGTATTTTTCGCCCTATAGGGCGCACCGGCCCATAGGACGCACCTTGTTTTTTGGGGGGGGGAAATGAATAAAAAAAAATTATTCCCCCGCCCCCCGCCGTGGCTGCCTCCCCAAGCCTTGCGCACACCCGCCCGAAGCATGGGGCACCCTCCGGAGGGCTCCGCGTGCTTCGGGCTGCAGGCTGCAGCCCCAAGCCTTGCACGCTCGGCGGGACCTCCTGCCGGGTGCGCAAGGCTTGCGGACACTCGCCCGAAGCACGGGGAGCCCTCCGGAGGGCTCCCGTGCTTCGGGCGACAGGCTGCTGCCCCAAGCCTCGCGCGCTCGACGGGACCTCCTACCGGGCACGCAAGGCTTGTGGACACTCACATTTCTTCTTTGCATAGTCTTTCCACTCATAGTATGACTTCTGTATTTATCCAGGGAGAAAATATATATACTGAACACACACACACACACACACACACACACACACACACACACACTCCCCTGGGTCTTTTACATGTTCTTTTTTCCCCCTCTCCCTCCATCTCT
The DNA here is from genome assembly GCF_964188305.1 of Podarcis bocagei. Taxonomy (NCBI): domain Eukaryota; kingdom Metazoa; phylum Chordata; class Lepidosauria; order Squamata; family Lacertidae; genus Podarcis; species Podarcis bocagei. The sequence continues at coordinate 1,011,566 of NC_138141.1, read as the reverse complement.
CTACCTTTCTTTCCTGTCTGTTCATTTTTGGTGCATCAGGACTACAGAACAAGTGAAATTTCTCTGTTTTCTGTTGTAAGTACTCATTTCCTTTCTTTTTCTTGTGTTTCTCTTTGGGTTTTGGTGTTTTTGTTGATCTTTTCTCTCCCTCCCCCTCTCTCTCTTCACTGCATGCAGCTTCCTCGCCTATTTATTCTGAGATTTTTGTCTGTCTCTTGTCTCCAGCCTCCTCTTAGAAGACCATAATTTCACCTGGCAGCTTAGCTTTGCAGCAGAATGAGGCCTGGGAGATGGCTGGGCTGGCTGTTGTGGCATGCTTGCTTTCTATGGGTTTCCAAGGCATAACAAATTCCGTGCATTTGCTGTGTGCTTTCCCCTCCCCCCCGCTCCCCCCCAAAAACACACACACATTCCAAAGCCAAGAATTCGTTTTTGGTTAGCCCACCTTTTTCAGAAACAAATGTCTGGGTCTTCAGTAAAAAAGCCACATAGTTTCAGAGATCATGGCCCTTCACAGTCTCTAGTGGGGAGCTTCAGCTAGCTCTTATCTTCCACATTGCAGAAATGGAAAACCTACAGAGCTAGGCACGGAAAAAGTTTCCCCAGAACAGAGTGAGAAGGATGTGGTCCTCCAGTCCCAGGTGTCATGGCCAACAGCATAGGGAGTGACACCAGTTATCCACCCTGCCATCTGAAGAGAGGCTGCAATAGGCGCCTTTTCTTGCTTTAGGAAAAAGTAGAGCCTGAGGCAGCACTTAGAATCATAGAGTTGGAAGAGACCACAAGGGCCATCGAGTCCAACCCCCTGCCAAGCAGGAAACACCATCAGAGGAACCTTGGGGAACCTTCTTCATCCCAAGGGCCGCCTTCTCTTCTGGGCAACGTTCTGGGGGCCACCTGCTAGCAGTAGGCAGGGATCAAGGCAGAAGTGGGCGGAGGAAGGACTGCCATGTTGATCTTTGTTTATAGGGCCAGTTTCCACACACAGCTGGGAAGCAAGAGGCATCGCTGCCGCTCTGGGACACCTTTGCCAGAGAGGGGTGTGGTCTACAGGGAGGGGCATGGCCTGGAGAGAGTCCCAAGGGCCACAGAGGCCACACTGGGCTCCTGGGCCTGAGTTTCCCCACTCCTGGTATAAGGCCAAGGCATAGATCCTCTATTAAAAGCTGCACTATCCTGATGGAGATTTTTCCCATCACATTGGATGGATGGGCAGTTTCAGGGCAAACCAAAGTCAAGCCTTCCTTCATGTTGCTGTGGCAAGATGACTGTGAGGGCTAGCAGCTTAGAAAGGGGGATTAGATGCCTATGGGGTGAGTCTTGCTGCATGGCACCTCCGTGGTCAGAGGCAGCTTCTGGGCAGCTGTGGCGAGAGGGGGCTCTTGCTGTCCAGCTTCATTGGTGGGTTCCTAGCACTGTGTTCAGTTCTTTATGGACCTGAGCTGCTTTGGGAGGCCAGTTCTGCATGAAAAGTAGAATAAAATCTGCCCAGCCTCTGGCATAAGTCAGGCTTCCTGGCTTATCATGGTGTTTCTGTGAATGAGCTGCCTGCTAGTGCACTCTGCCTACTCTCGCCTCCCCTGGCAAGAGGCGCTGTGCCCATTACATCTGAACGGGGTATCATGATTTGCACAGGGCTTCACAGGCAGAAGCAGCTCTCCTGCTCCTGGGGAAAGCTTTTTGTTCCACTGTGCTTTCCTCTTGTGCCCTTTCCTGCAGTGGCATCACTTGGCTTCCTCTTCCAAGTCCACAGCAAGAAAGAAAATCTGTAGATGCCGCCACATCCATGGTATTGTGCCTCTGCTTCTCTTGGAAAGTGTTAGTCCACTTGGACTAGATGATCCTTGCGGTCCCTTCCAGCTGTACAATTCTGTGGTGCTATGATTTCAGTTTCAAACATTGTTGAGCCAAAGTCATTACAAGAGGGAAAGTTAACTTCTGAGATGCTTTAGCAAGAGACCAGTAGCAGCGTAGGAAGGTGCCTCGTATCAAATCAGATCATGGATCAGTCTAGCTCAGTATTATCTTCTCTGACTGTCAGCAGATCTGCAGGTATTCAGGCAGGACTCTTTCCCACCCTACCTGGAGGTGCTGGGGGTTGAACCCAGGGCCTTCCTGCATTTAACAAGTACTGTGCCGCTGAATCGTCACCCTTTCCCCAGCTGGAAAAACTGACTCTGCTGCTTAATATCCAGGATTGGCTGAGTTCGCAGCAGACCTCTGTTTGCCCTCGTGCAAAATGGCTTTTAAGTGTTGGCTGTTTCAGAGTCTATGGTCTTTTGAGCACAGTAGCTGTTGTGTTGGTCTCTCCCTTCTTCTCTCCCCACCTCCTGCTTTAAGAAAGAACATGGCCTTCCCTGATCAGGGCTGAGATCTGCTATGCCAACAACGTGGGTGCCAATTCTGGTCCTGCCATCTGGTCCTGCCTACTTGCCTCCCTCCCTGACTCCTCAGCTCCCTACCCCACACCCAATAACAGAAAGTCCAACGCTGACCCCGTCCTCCCTTTCTCTCTGCAGGAGTGGCTGCAAGGTGAAGAAATACGAAGCACCGTCCCTGGTTCTCGATGTCTGCTCCCAGGTATGGGGTAGCCAAGAACTGCCACTTGCTCCCCACATTCACAGGAGAGAAGGCCCACACGATGGCTATAGTCTCCCTCCACTGTCAGAGGCTGTGCACCTCTGGGGGGGTCGGGGGAGAGCCATGGCACTCAGGTCCTGTTTGCAGGCTTCCCTTAGGCATCTACTGGGGGGAACATGAGAGCAGGAGGCTGCATTCAATGGGCCACTGGCTGGATCCAGCAAGGCTTTTCTTAAGTAGTAATCCATGTGGAAGAGCTTTGGATTTGGAGAAGGGTTCCTTGCACTAGCAGCCGGGGACAGGTGCACCTTCCAGAGTTGGCATCCTTGGGACTCTGCCTGGGCCCACGTCCCTCAGAATTACTCTCTGCTGTTCCTGCCTCTATCTGCCCTCTTCCTACTGTCCAAAAGGAGACAAGGGAAGGAATGGCAGCTTTTGCTTGCCTTGCTCTTTCCTGCAGGGCAGCGGAGCAGATGGGGCACAGGGTAAGAGGGCAAATGGGAAAGAGAGGGATCCACTCAGGGAACGTTCCACAATGAGGGCATCTTAAGAACCTAAAGCAGACCCTGGAATATAGGCTGAGTCAGACCATTGGTATTGTCTGCAGTGGCTCTCCACCAAGCTACATTGGGAGCCGCCTTGTGCCAGAATAGGCTACCTATCAGCTCCAGCACTGGCAGGATCTCTCCAGTCTTCCAGAGAGGGTTCCCCCGCCCCCAGCCTGCACAGGAAGAACCAGAGCCTTGTTTGAGATACAGCATGAGCCGTACCACTGAGCCACCGCCCTTCCTACGGAGGCATCCGACTGCCTGCCTGTTAGGAAGACCAGAGCTGCAGGCTAAATTAACTCTTTTTCCAGAAGCTTTTAAAATAAAGTATAATAATAAAAATCTTTATTTATTTAAACAAGAATATACACCCCAGTTGCACACAAGAACTGGGGGGTGGGGGGAACGAATGAAAGCTAAAATTAAACATGCTCATACAAAGCACAAATCTGAGTTGTTTCTTTCTCATCCCCCCCCCCCAATATTATTATCATTATTACTGGCGTTGAGAAGAAGCAGCATTTTTTTTAAAAAAATGATTTATTTAAAAATAGGATATTGTCTTTAAGTTCTTGTGATATTCTCACTTTAAAAGGTTACTAAGAATTCCAAATAGAAGCATATTTGAACATTTCAATCATCATTAATATATGAAATACATTTTGCCATGTACCGTAAGCAAGAATGAATCCTTTTTGGAGGGGTGTCCTCTGGTGTACCTTAATTTTCAAGTTTGCTTTTCAGTGTATAAGTGTATGGACCAGATTTGACTCTACCAGATATCCTTATTCAACCCCCCTAAATATTTTCATTTTCTTGCAAGAACCATTTTGGTGGCTGACAATAAATCAATTCAATGTTTTAAGAAGCTGGAAAGTGAAAAGGAGTGGAATGGAAGGCACAGACAGCTGTCCCTGGGCACTTCCGGATTCCCCCCCCCCCCCCGATTAATGTTATCCAAGTCCTGGGCAATGGGCTGATCCCTGTTTAACTGTCTCCTTGCTTGTGCAGGACAAAGAGGAAGCCATGCTTTCCTCCAAAATCCCAGACCTTTCCAACCGAGATGGGCATGCCACTGACGAAGAGAAACTGGCTTGCACATCCTCCAGTCAAAAGGCAGCGGACTTGGAGGCGAAAGGTGAGCCAGAGGAAGACCTGGAGTACTTTGAGTGTTCCAATGTTCCTGCGTCTGCCATAAGTCATACGTTTTCATCCCCAGGAGAAGGTACGAAAGTCTCTCCCTCTCTGTTTCCCGCCCCTTGTCTTAACCTTTAACCTCCCCATCCTATGCCCTCCAGGTGTTGGGGACTACAGCTCCCAACAGTGCTGGCTATTCTGATGGGAATTGCAGTTGCCAACACCTGGAAGGCTCCAAGGGGAGAAGCGGCACTGGGGGAACGTGTGTGTGTTTCTTGAGAGGACTGTTGACTGATAAATGGATTTTTGGTCAAATAGTCACCTGCTATTTTGAAAGCAACTGTGCAGCCCTATCTTATGTGTGTTCACTCGGATGTAAGCCCTGCTCCATTTGATGGAACACTTGGTCCCTAGCAAGTGCACCGTATTTTTCGCCCCATAGGACACACTTTTCCCCCTCCAAAAATGAAGGGGAAATGTGTGTGCGTCCTATGGGGCGAATGCAGGCTTTTGCTGAAGCCTGGAGAGCGAGAGGCATCGGTGCGCACCGACCCCTCTCGCTCTCCAGGCTTCAGGAAGCTATCCGCAAGCCTTGCAAGCCCGGCGGGAGTTCCCGCGGGCTCACAAGGCTTGCGGGCAGCAGCCTGCAGCCCCGGTGAGTGTCCACAAGCCTTGCGTGCCCGGTAGGAGGTCCCGTCGAGCGCGCGAGGCTTGGGGCAGCAGCCTGTCGCCCGAAGCACGGGGAGCCCTCCGGAGGGCTCCCTGTGCTTCGGGCGAGTGTCCGCAAGCCTAGCGCGCCCAGTGGGAGGTCCCGCCGGGCGCGCGAGGCTTGGGGCGGGCAGCCTGTCGCCCGAAGCACGGGAGCCCTCCGGAGGGCTCCCCGTGCTTCGGGCGAGTGTCCGCAAGCCTTGCGCACCCGGCAGGAGGTCCCGCCGAGCGTGCAAGGCTTGGGGCTGCAGCCTGCAGCCCGAAGCACGCGGAGCCCTCCGGAGGGTGCCCCATGCTTCGGGCGGGTGTGCGCAAGGCTTGGGGAGGCAGCCACGGCGGGGGGCGGGGGAATAATTTTTTTTTATTCATTTCCCCCCCCCAAAAAACAAGGTGCGTCCTATGGGCCGGTGCGCCCTATAGGGCGAAAAATACAGTATTTAGGATTGTAGCCTTAATTCCAGTTAAGTTTCACTTAATGTGCTTATCACCAAAGCCCATGTAAAGGTGTCTTTTTGAGACTGGGAAGCAGACATCTAATTTCATGGCCATGCATTCACTCACCACCACCCCCCATTGCTAATTTTGCACTCTTGGTGTAAATCTCCTACCCCCAGTGAACTTTGCTTTATCATGAAAGTGCCTGTTCACACCAGGAGAACCTTTTCTTTTAAGGCCAATTGCAGTGAAGGGGGGTGTCGAAATTACAGCTGGGGAGAGAAGACTAATTTGTATAATGGTTTATGTGTAATTTTATAATATTTATTGTTGCTATTTTAGTTGCTTATACACCACCTAGAGGTATTTTTATATATTAAGTAGTATAGGAATAGTCTAGATCTGGAACAGATGGCCTGGAACAGATGGCCAAGCATGCAAAAGGAAGGGAGATAGTAGTAATGGGGGACTTCAATTACCCGGATATTTGTTGGATGTCAAACTCAGCCAAGAGCATAAGGTCAAACAGATTCCTCACTGGCCTTGCAGACAACTTCATTGTCCAGAAAGTGGGAGAAGCAACAAGAGGAACAGCCATTTTAGATCTGGTCCTAACCAATGTTGATGACCTGGTAAGTGGGGTAGAAGTGGAAGGATCATTAGGCGCGAGTGATCATGCTCTTCTGAAGTTTACTATACAGCGGAAAGAAGCAGCCAAGCATACTAGGACTCAATTTCTTGACTTTAAGAAAGCCGACTTCATAAAACTTAGGGAAGTGCTGGGTGAGATCCCATGGACAGTAATACTAAAAGGAAAGGGAGTTCATGATGGCTGGGAGTTTGTTAAGAGGGAGATAGTAAAAGCACAACGTCAGGCAATACCAATGAGACGGAAACATGGAAGGTGCCTAAAGAAGCCAGGGTGGCTATCTAAAGAACTTTTAACTGAGTTAAGATTAAAAAAGGATGTGTACAAAAAATGGAAAAGGGGGGAAACCACCAAAGAGGAATTCAAACAAATAGCCAGCACGTGTAGACACAAAGTCAGAAAAGCTAAAGCACAGAATGAACTCAGGCTTGCTAGAGAGGTTAAAAGCAACAAAAAAGGCTTTTATGGGTATGTCCGTAGCAATAGGAAGAACAAAGAAACAGTGGGGTCACTCAGAGGAGAAGATGGTGAAATGCAAACAGGGGACACAGAAAGAGCTGAACTCCTCAATGGCTTCTTTGCCTCAGTCTTCTCCGATAAAGAAAACAATGCCCGACCTGAAGAATTTGGAGCAAATGATTCAGCAAAGGAAACACAGCCCAGAATAACTAAGGAGATAGTACAAGAATACTTGGCTAGTTTAGATGTATTCAAGTCTCCAGGGCCAGATGAACTGCATCCAAGAGTATTAAAAGAACTGGCAGATGTGATCTCAGAACCACTGGCAGTCATCTTTGAGAATTCCTGGAGAACAGGCGATGTCCCGGCAGACTGGAGGAGGGCAAATGTTGTCCCTATTTTCAAAAAGGGGAAAAGAGAGGACCCAAATAATTACCGCCCAGTCAGTCTGACATCAATACCAGGGAAGATTCTGGAGCAGATCATTAAGCAAACAGTCTGTGAGCACCTAGAAAGGAATGCTGTGATCACCAATAGTCAGCATGGATTTCTAAAAAATAAGTCATGTCAGACTAACCTGATCTCGTTTTTTGACAGAATTACAAGCCTGGTAGATGAAGGGAACGCAGTGGATGTAGCCTACCTTGATTTCAGCAAGGCATTCAACAAGGTGCCCCATGATATTCTTGTAAAGAAGCTGGTAAAATGCGGTCTTGACTATGCTACCACTCAGTGGATTTGTAACTGGCTGACTGACCTAGCCCAAAGGGTGCTCATCAATGGTTCCTCTTCATCCTGGAGAAGAGTGACTAGTGGGGTGCCACAGGGTTCTGTCTTGGGCCCGGTCTTATTCAACATCTTTATCAACGACTTGGATGATGGACTCAAGGGCATCCTGATCAAATTTGCAGATGACACCAAACTGGGAGGGGTGGCTAACACCCCAGAGGACAGGATCACACTTCAAAACGACCTTGACAGATTAGAGAACTGGGCCAAAACAAGCAGGATGAACTTTAACAGGGAGAAATGTAAAGTATTGCACTTGGGCAAAAAAATTGAGAGGCACAAATACAAGATGGGTGACACCTGGCTTGAGAGCAGTACATGTGAAAAGGATCTAGGAGTCTTGGTTGACCACAAACTTGACATGAGCCAACAGTGTGACGCGGCAGCTAAAAAAGCCAATGCAATTCTGGGCTGCATCAATAGGAGTATAGCATCTAGATCAAGGGAAGTAATAGTGCCACTGTATTCTGCTCTGGTCAGACCTCACCTGGAGTACTGTGTCCAGTTCTGGGCACCACAATTCAAGAAGGACACTGACAAACTGGAACGTGTCCAGAGGAGGGCAACCAAAATGGTCAAAGGCCTGGAAATGATGCCTTATGAGGAACGGCTAAGGGAGCTGGGCATGTTTAGCCTGGAGAAGAGGAGGTTAAGGGAGAGGAGTCTCCTTCTTTGGGGACTTAAGAGGAGTCTCCTTCTTTGGAGGTCTTTAAGCAGAGGCTTGACAACCATATGTCAGGAGTGCTCTGATGGTGTTTCCTGCTTGGCAGGGGGTTGGACTCGATGGCCCTTGTGGTCTCTTCCAACTCTATGATTCTATGATTCTAGATAATGATCATGATGCCAAATCATAGTGAAAACATGCCACAGTTTGTAAGCCCACAACTGACCTTGGCTTCACAACCTGATTTTGTTGTCAGAAAACAACCCCTAGTTAGTCTGCTATTCTGGGTTCAGACATTCACGCAAACCTCACTTCAGCTAAACAAACCATGGCTTAGCGTTATTTGTGAACCAGGCCAGTATGAAAAGGGTTCCCTGCAAATACACAGTCTTGAATGCTTTAGCAGATCCCCAAAGGCCAAAGCCCCATGGCTGAGTCCAGGGGGCTTGAGGAGCATTCTGAGGCAACTGGAGATGGCATTTATTGGCTTAGCTGATAAGAATAGAAGAAAACACATGAAACTTGTTTCGATCAGCTTTGGCTATTATGATGCTTGCATTCTTGTTATTCTGGGGAGAGAAAACAGCTGCTGCTAAGAACCACATGCAAATCTCCACAGGATGTGATGCCCCATTTCATGGAGTGGAGCAAAACGACAGCTGTTTTTTCCTGCAAAGCAGTAACAACAAGGAAGGGAGAACAGAGAAGAACAAAAACTAAGTCACCCTATTCTAGCACTTCTTATTTTATGCAATTTTTCAATGTTAGTTTTTGCATGTGGAGGAATTCACACAAAATCTTACTATCTGAAGCAGAAAAGCTAAGCAGCAAGCCCCCCTTCTGTTCTGCTAGTCGACATGTGCTATGATCTGCAATGAAGATTTCCTGAGCATGCCTCATTGAAATGAATGGAGCTGCACAAGAGCAATGGATTGTTTCCTTCCCCCCATCCCTGCACATCCATGTGTTATTCAGATCCTAAAAGCACAAGGAGAGCCTGACTAGATCTGTCCAGCACCCCATTCCCAACATGCCACCCAGATGCCTCTTGCAGAAGCCCACCCCAAGCAGGAGAAGAGGGCAAATGCAATTTCCTACTGTTGTTCCCCAGCGACTGGTATTCAGAGGCATCCAGCCACTCAGACCTTGTACTCCATTGGCCCAGCTGACTGCAGCAGATGGAGATGGGAAGTCTCACAACATCTGGAGCACCACATCCCATTGACATGGAGGTGTCTCAGGTTACCTGCAGAGGGTGAATGGCTTGGTTCAAGGTCAGGCTTTATGACTGATCTGGGATTCCAACCAAGCATTTTATTTTAACCAATTATGCAGCACTCTTGGCTTCCTCACTGTCGAGCATCCTCCAACCTTTCTCTCCTAGCCCCCTCTCAGGCTCTGACATTGATCCAAAGGGCTGCTTCGCACATTACAGGAAGCTGCATGCAGGCTTGCATAGCATAGCTGATCTTGGTTCTCTGGGGCTTAGATTTGCATGCTGCAAGCATTTCCAAATGTTTCCAGCAGCCACATCCTTGCTTTATACACACAGCAGATGTATATCAAAAAATGGGGCTGTAATTCTGAAGGAGGAATATGGGGAAGCACTTCTCAACATCTAAAATGTGAAGGATGGGCAGTGCAGTGCACACCCAGTGACTGCCAGAGAAGAGGTCTGCTGGATCCCAGCCCTTTCCCTTCTGTAGGGTCTTGGCATTGCCAGGGACATTCAGGTGGCCTCCCAGGATCTCTTTATGCAGTTTCCTAGGTTGTCCATTTTGCAAAATTGCCCAGCTGGAGAAGGTGTCTGTCCTTCCTATCCTTGGTCATTGAGCCACTCCAAATGAGGGCCACTTCACCCAAATGTCATTTGTGAAAAACGTCAGAAAATCATCCCAGATCTAACAGCTCAGCTGGTCCTTTCATGTCATCCAGGATCTCCACAAGTGTTTCACATCTGACCGAGATGAGATAGACGCTCAGTTGTTGAGCTGCCAAGTAATAAAAGAATCAAGTGCAGGGATGAAGCAGGGAGGGACCCAGCTCACTGAACGAGCACATGCTTTCCATACTGAAAGCTCCAGGTTCAATCCCAGGAGTCTCCACTTAAGAAGGCACAGGTAGATTAGGTGATCGGAAAGAGCCTTCTCTGCCTGGGACCCTGAAGAGACACTGCCAATCAGAGTAGACAGCAGTGGACTGGATGGACAAGTATTCTGGCCGGATATAAGGCACCTGCCTAGGACCTGGGCGGGATCTACACTGATCTCCTAAACGTATTGAAAAATAATGTAGAAAACTGCTTAATAGCAGTTTCCCACTGCTTTTGGCTTGCTGGTGTGCAGCACCCTCTGGTGTCACATTTTAATAACACATTTTTAACATTATAAATGACAAGTGTAGATCTGCCCTTGGTGACCCTTAGAGTCCTTCATATCAGGACAGGTCTGATCCCTGCATCTCACTTCAAAGCATTGGGTTTATCTGCCCAAGACCCTGAAGAAGAAGTGCTTTTTACTTGTCCTGAATTTTTGAACATTCTACTTCCCTGGATGTCCAGGAGTGCTGGTGTGGTGAGAGAGGGAGACAAGCTCTTCTGTACCCCTGTTCTCCAAGCCATGCATGATTTTATAGGCTCCTCCTCCTTAGTCTCAGTGTCGCCCTTGTAGAACTCAGCAGGGAAGAGGATCACAATGTGTTGACTCTCCCTGTCTTTGGCTCTGGCCCCCTGCTTTCCACCCCCATCAGTCACAGCGGGCACCAGCCACCACTGCCCTGGAGAGCCACTGCCAGCCAGAGCAGATAAGACTGAGCTGCATGCTCAAATAGCCAAACCTGGGATGAGCTATCTTCCTATGAGCCATTGCAAGGAAGCACGGGGGGAAATCTTCCAGGTGTGACTTTGGCATCCCATGGTCTTAAAAATAGGGGTTGGGTGGGAGGGCAGGAGAGTCTCGACTCAGAGAAAAGGGCTTCCACTTTCTTCTTCCAGTCATCACCACCGAGACTCCAGCAACCAGTGTGTGACCCACTTATTTCTTCTGCTTTAGGTTTTGAGAAGGACACATCGTTGAGCAAGGTGGCGGAGAGGGGCAACCCTGGGGATCCCTTGGTAAGCAGAAGAGCGGTTTCTGCCCTCCATTGAGCAAAGAAATGCAGTGGCTGCACCTGTAGAAGCCGTGGATCATGCTCTTCACCTGAATGCATTGCAGCAAGGGCTCTTTCACCCCTGCCTTACTTTTGAATATATGTGGGGTTGTTTCTGCTGAAGCACGGAACAGCCACAGGTGGCATTGCTGGCTAGGGAATCCTGCTTGGCAAGGACCTCTGGTTTCTTCTTTGTTGTGTGGGTGTACATGCATGCATGATTTCTCTGATTTTGCCTTAGAGCCAAACTACGTGTGATGTTATAAAGGGCACTTGGTAGCTACACCTGCAGATTCCAAAAAATGTAATACTAGTTGGGGGTTGGGATTTCATGGGGACTGCAGTGTGTGGAGGGGGGAGCTTCTCCCCCTCCCTCAAACTTGCAGTACTACGGGGCGGGCAGTTTTTGTTGGGATTGCGTGTAGGAAGCTTCCTTATGCAAAGTCACAGCCATTGCTCCCTGGAGCTCAGTTTTGCCTCTCCAGGGTCTCGCACAGGGACAGTCCCAGTGAAACCTGGAGATGCAAGGATTGAACTAGAGAGCCTCTGTGTGCTGTGGATGTGGGCTGTAAGCTCCTGCCCCACGTGTGCAGAATGTGAACATGGGTGCTATCTTCAAAGTTTGCTATGAAGGGATGTGGGAGACGAGCTGTGTCTCCAAGGGCCTGTTGGCAGCTCTGCTGAGAGAGCCCTTGGCTGGAATAAAGGCCTCTTGGCAGCAACATCCACCCCATACATTTAAAGTGCTGTGACACCACTTCAAACATCTGTGGCTTCCTCCACAAAGAATTCTGGGGGCTGCAGTTTGTTAAAGGTGCTGAGAGTTGTTAGGAAACCCCCATTCCCCTCCCTGAGCTACTACTCCCAAAGTTCCCTATGATGAATGATTGATTGTTAAATGGTTGGTTGAATGGGGGTCTCCTAACAGCTGCAGCTCCCAGAATTTTTGGGGAGGATGTGGCTGCTTAAAGTGGCATTATGGTACTGTAAACATATAGAGGGGAGGGGGAGAGAAGAGATAGAAAAGGGCAGATTTAAAATGAATCATGCCACTTCCTTCTGGGATGTATCAGGGCTGGTTTTTACTTTGCAGCAGCCTCTCTCCAAATTTTGCAACCAAAAGGTGTGTTATTGTGTTTAAAATGAAGGGTGCAAAAAGTTGCATGGACATGCTCAATTTATTAGAATCAGAGGCTGTGATGTTCAGGTTTTCTTTTGTTTTTAATCTACTTTGCAAGTAGTATAGTGGCAAGAGCAGGGATACTGACATCGTGTTTCTTTCCCTGGAGTCCTCTGTGGAGAGAATGCAAAGCAGATGTAAACAGGTAGCAAGGGAGACGTAGCCAAGGACCGCCCACCCACCACACACTTCCATCACATTAGTTCTCGGATTCTGAAACTCAAAATAACAGTGGACAGTGGAACCTTGGTTCTCAAACGGCTTAGTTGATGAACAAATCAGAACCCGAACGCCACAAACTTGGAAGTAAGTGTTCAGGTTTGCCAACTTTTTTCGGAAGCCGAGCATTCAATGCGGCTGTCGGCTATTGTTTCCAAGGTGCCTGTGCCATTCAGAAGCTGCACCTTGGTTTTCGAACATTCCTGAAGTCAAACAGACTTCTGGAAGGATTACATTTGAGAACCAAGGTACCACTGTAATCCTATACATGGTCGTCTGCCACAGTGGCGTAGCGTGGGTTGTCAGCACCCGGGGCAAGGCAAGTAATTTGTGCCCCCTAACCCGTGGATTTGCGCCCCCTAACCCTAACCCCCAGATGTTGTGCCCGGTGCGGCCGGCCCCCCCTGCACCCCCCACGCTACGCCACTGGTCTGCCATGGCTGCTTTAGCTGAGATTCCTGCGTTGCAGGGGGTTGGACAATCTGAATTGTAGAGTTAGATACAGCCCTGTATGGTTGAAGTATCAGCACCTTGGTGCTGCCCTGGCCATCTTTGCTGCTTCTTTTTCCTAAGCCCAGTTTGCCTGGCCAGAGCCCTTCCCCCTCCTTTGACATTTCCCCCTCCTCCTCAGACTTTCCACAGGATTTTAGACTTCAAAGACCCACAGATTTGCCCCCCATCATCACGTTCCAGAAACAATTGAAGACATTTTTGTTCCAACAACCTTTCCCAGATGGATGGCTAGGGATCTCTGCTGTGGGTCTCAATTTTATGTTTGTGTTTTAAATTGTATTCTATTCTTGGTGTCCTTTTAAATAGTTGTTTTTATTATATCTTTTTCCATTTCCTTGAAATATATATGTGGAAGGTGGTTTATAAATTCTGGATTGTATCCAAAGTTGCACTGAGTAACATGTTCCCATCTCCCTGGAACTCTTGTTTGGACCACTGGAATTGGGGGAACGAGTTCAGGAAGAACTTTCCCAGTTTGAAAGGGATGGCTGGTTTTTGTCTTGACGCAGTCCTTCTTTCCACAGGGAAGTTCTGAACTATCCTCTGAGGAAAAGGCCTCTGGAACTGCACTCCATGAGACGCCAGGGAGTGCTGAAAGCCCCCTAGATGCGATTTGCCTCAGTGAATCTGATAAGATGGCAGTTCTGACTCTGATCAGAGAGGAGGTAAGAGCTGCACCTGGAGGGGGGGGGGGGACCCCATCAGGATGTCAACCATGTAAGGCTCGTTGGTGGTCTATGTTTCTGGAGTGTGTGTTTTGGGTATGTTAGTTTAAGTCACTTAAATAATGAAGACAGAAAACATAAAAAAAATAAAAAAAATGTGTATTCATTTTATAACACAAATAAAAAACACGAACAGAAAAAACAAACAATACAAACGAATTATCGTCATATCCTTATTTTTCTAAACATTGTTAAGTGGGCTTCCCCAAGTCCCACCTATCTGATTTTCATTTTACTTCATCTTTGGCAGTTTACATATATTATAATTTCTAACCATCTTTTTCTGCAATCCATTTTTGTCCAGAAGCTGTTCCATTTTTTCCTTTTCTTCTTTTTCTTTTTTGTAAAGCTGTTTATAGTACTTTTGAAAGCATTTTCGAATCTCTACTGTGTTCTCAATATTCTTTCCATCCTCCATAATATTAATTATTATACTCTTCTTCAGTCTCTTTTTCAATTGCCAAGCCAATAATTTTCTGCATTTATTTGCCGATTCAAAAGTCTTTTGTTTCATCAATTTAATTTTCCATTCAATTTCTTGATTTACTATTTGTGAATACTCAAAATAAAAAAATTCCTTCCAGTAGCACCTTAAAGACCAACTAAGTTAGTTCTTGGTATGAGCTTTCGTGTGCATGCATGCACACTTCTTCAGATACACTGAAACAGAAGTTGCCAGATCCTTCTATATAGTGAGAAGGTGGGGAGGGGTGTTACTCAGAAGGGTGGTGGGAATGGGAGATAGGCAGATAGCTGAGAGAGCCTGTTGACGACTCTTAACGACTGTAATAGGTCTTACAGGAAAAGGCAAGGGGTGAGAAGGTGAGAAATGGTTTAGTCATGTATAGTGAGATAAGAATCCAATGTCTTTGTTCGGCCCAGGTCTCTCCATGGTTTTAAGTTTGGTAATGAGTTGTAATTCAGCAGCTTCTCTTTCCAGTCTATTTCTGAAATTCCTTTGTAGTAAAACAGCTACTTTGAGATCTTGTATAGAATGTCCTGGGAGATTGAAGTGTTCTCCTACTGGAGGAGAGAGGTGTTGTCATTCTTATTTCAGGCCTTGTACACAGCAGGGAGACATTCAACTAAACAAAGACAGGAAACGACACAGCCAATTCATACCATTCTGACTGGTTGCTGAGCAGCACCCCCTTTCCCTCTTGTCTAGCTGACTTTAACACTTACAGGATTAACCCTTAAGTTGCACACAGAACGATCTCTGTCGTTGCAATTCCAATGGGGTTATGTTTGAGAACAGTGCTTTGTCACTAAGAATGATAAATTACTTTTAAAATCAGTTACAAAATGTTGAGGTAGAAATGAGCTATAGAGCCATATGTTTTTAAAAAGCAGGGATGGGCAACCTGCAGCCTCAGGCCTAAAAGCCAAAGACATCTGTGAGTGACCAGCCCCTCTCCTGTCTCTCCTGGGAGGAAGAGGGAATGAGAAAGGAAAGGCAGAGAGAGAATGTGCTGCCCTCCCCCCAGACTGCCCCTGAGGCACTGGCCTTCAAACTCTTGGGTCAGCACCCACTGCCAGGACATCAAAGCATGACCGAAGGCAAGTCACAGGAGCAGCACTGCCACTATGCAAGTAGATTATTTAAAAATTCAGAAAATTCAGAAATGTAAAAGGCGATCTGAAGAGAAACCACTGCAAAAGGGAATTGGAGAAAGTCTGTCTTAAAAGCCCTGACATTTTAAAAACTCTCTGGAAGTGTGTACTTTGACCAGTATGAAACATGGTTATGCAATGTAATTTTCAACTCTGACTTATAAGCTGCGATTATTATTTTTTTAAAGAACCGGAATTGGAAAGAAATGACATTGCCACAGTTACACAGCCCCAGCGTTTACTCAACCACTCTTAAGGCCAAAATATTAGCAAGTACATATCTTGGGATTTGTTTCCTCATAAAACACATAGGGCAGTTGAATTCTTGACATAGGTTGCTGCTATTTTAATTGTCCTCTTAAAAGAATAAAAAATAAAAATACCAGCCTGCTTTTTGCACTGCAGAATTTAAAATAAGCAAGCTGGGATCTGTTTGTTCCTTCCTGAAAAGGCACACTTTGAGAATTCAAAATCAACAAACTGGGACTGTTGTTGGGTTTTAATGTTTATCCCTTACCCAATGAGCAGTGGGGGAACGGCAGCTAGATTGGGGTATGGTTTGGGCCAATGATAAGATTCCTTTGTTTGCCTGTTGAAAGCATGAAGGAAACAGCTGCAGATGAAGTGGGAAGTGGCTGCAGCGAGTGCGTGGAGGTAATCATTACAGCCAACTGAATATATGCAGACCAGCAGGTGGACTGTTCCTGTTCTCATGCATTCGGCTGCCACTTGTGCTAGGATAATACACTGTAATTCTCACACAAATAACAGTCTGTGTAAAAGAGTTTAAAACTTTACTGCAATAGCTTTATAAACAATAAATAAATAAGAAGCAAAAAGTGTCATGCCAAATAACTTTTCCAATCACTTTAATACTTTCCCAGTCAGACTGTATGGGGCTGCTGGAACAGAAGTTCATATCCCACAGAGTGTTTTACATGCAGCTATTGAGTTCTGCTAATTTTTATTTTATTTTATTTTTTGAAATTTTAAAACCTCCCCCGAAAGCTGAGATTCTGGTTAGAATGATCAGGCCGGGCCCGTTACAATTGGACTCCTTCCCTACCCAACGACCAATCCCAATTTGTAGGATTGCTTTGGTGCTCGTGTATAAAGACAGCTTTTCCTGAGGCTGTTTGTTTGAGAAATGTATTTAAAGCTAGAAATTTTTGCTTCTGGAGGAGGAAAAAAGTACAATAATTTTCCACCCAGCTGCCCCACCTCAATTTTACATACTGTCACACAAAAAAACAAACTTGTCAGGCTCATTTATTTTTATTAATTTTTGCCCCCCCTTTTTTGTTGTTTGCTGCCTCTTAGCTAAACACACATAACCAGTGGGCAATGGGATGCCCTTACTTGTGAGTGTGATGCAGTGTATCATGAACAACCACTGACTGTAGGGCTCTGCACCAGCCTCTGTATCTCTTTCAGCTTGCTGCAGCCCTTAGGTATTGTGTAGCCTGTTACACTGATAGCAGCAGACAATCGAAGACACACCTGGCGAGGGCAGCAGCTGCCAAGTCACAAAACAGGAGGTGTAAAATGGAGGCCTTTTTTTTCCCTGAAGGTGTTTGTTTTTTGTTCTTCTTCCATTTAAGACTGGAATCAAGCTTGCATGTAAACTACTGGTAATTTAAGTTTCCTTTTGTGTCATAAAATGTACAACTGTCTAAAACTGTAGGTTATGAAAAAATAAAGATTTAGGCACTGTTGGGGAAAAAAAAGAAAAAATAATAATTCAGAAATGGGTCCCCAAATGTATGTTTGGGTTGAAGCTGCGTTCCAGGTCTGCAAAGTCTGAGGACCACCCTAAGAGAAAAGCTTGCCCACCTCATTGTATGGTGTGCAAGGGATCAGGGTTTTCAACCAGGAATCTTCTGATCTGAGGTCAAACCCTACAGAGTGCTACAGAGCACTCAGGCTTTACAGCCTCTTCAAACACAGACACGAACATCAGCTCCTCTGACTGGCAGGCAGTATCAGTGGCCAGGACTGGCAATAAATGCCAGGAACCTGCTCTAGCTCTTTCTCACTGTTCTGCCCTCTGGAAATGAGAGGACCACAGTCTGGGCCTGAGCCTGAGCATGTGAAAGCGGAAGGTAGCCTTCTCCAAAGTCCGCTAGTGCCTCAGAAGTGCTGGGGTCCAGGCCTGCCAGGGGGTCCTCCCAGTCTGAGGTGGGTGACGTTTACATGCAAGCTACTAGACAGGTACGGATGAAGTGACCCTTCTTGCCCACAGAAAGGGGTGCCACAATTTAAAAGTGGCAGGCAGAGTTTTTACACTTGTGCCTAACCACTCCTGATATGTGCCTTCTGTGCTGAGTCTATCCCATTAGGTATTTTTTGAAATGGAGACTTCCGGGTTAGCGCAAAAGGTTAATGGCGGATTCCCTCCGAGCTCCGGAGGGAATCGGCTCTGTGGAAGATGGGTCCTGCCGTGGCGGCGGCACGGGGACCCTCAGAAACCACAGGCGCTGAAGCCTGTGGACTTGGTGACTCGGCGGGCACCATTTGCGCCCCCCCGACCCGCAAAGAAGCCTTTTTAAAGGCTTCGGAGCGGGGGACGGAGAGCGGCGCGGTGCTGAGAGTAGACCGCTTCTTCTATGGAGTGAAGCCGCATGCCATGGCTGGAGAGCGCTGACTTCTTTCTTTGAACATTTGGACTGCAAAAGTAACAACCCGTGAGTAGTACGGAAATTGGAACTAAAAATCTCTTTTTTTGAATTCTGCACGATCGGGGGAGGTGTTAAAAGGAAGTCCGCCTCCCCATCCTGTAGACAAATTAAAGCAAGAATTGGATAACTAAGGTCGAGATACCACTTTTCTCTTTATGAGACAAAAGTTATTAATTTCACGACTTGGCAGTATAAGTATTTTGCTGGAGGATAAGAATTGATTTTTAAGAGCTGAAGTGCAACCCCCCGGGATCTGGGAGTGATCCGTGAGACAGCCTGCTGAAGAGATATAAAGAGTTTGACAGCTGTCAAACGAGCTGTCAAAGTTGGAAAAATTTGCCTTTTGTTATTTCTGCTGGTTATTTTTGTTACATTTGATTTTAAGTCGTTGAAAACAAAGAAGAAACAAAAACAAATTAACTTGACTGTTGGATAAGGAATACTAAGTAACTAGAATCCCTCTAGAGGGGGTTCTGAGACATTACAATGGCTGCAGATGGAAAAATACAGGCTGAGCTGGATAGAATGTTTTTTCTCTTGGGAAAGTTACAAGGTCAGAGTGAAGTTTTGGCTACAAATGCTACAACTTTGAATTCTAAAGTAAATAAACTTGCTGATTGCGTCAAGGACTTGATTCAAGAAAACTTTGCAGCTGAACAAGAAGAGATATGTGTTGTTTCAGAGGAGTGGTAAGGAGGAGCTGAAATGCCGCAGATGAAAAAGGAGAACCAGAGGCCTGTAAAGATGGATTACAAGAAAAACAAGACCTGGATGATGAGAATTTGGTTTGAATTGGAGAATAAAGATTGGAGGGATCTCCCTATGGGGAGATCGGAAGACCTATGGATTACAAATTTGATCAAGGCGAAAGTTGGAGCTTTTGGGACACTTGGGACATTTGGACTTAAAAGGAATAAGAAACATGATTTGGGCTCCCCTTTAGAATATGGAGGTCTGGTTGGAAGAAACATAGACCCTAGTGGGACAGAGCTTCTCCGAGACTCGATGTCCAATATAAAGGACTACCAACAAAACCGGCAGAGAGGGACTGAGAGAGATTTGAGGGCCTCGGACGTGAGAGCTCCAGGCTGATAACTGATAGACTGATGGATATTTTTTGGGGATCGAAACCGGGAAAGGGGGGGTGAGAGTTTTGGAATCCAAAGGGTGTATAATTATATGTTGTTTTTTGTTTTTTTGTTTTGTAATTAATATAAAAATTGGGAAATTTGTGGAAGGAAATTTGGGTCGACCTTATAAAAGGGCGTAAATGATGAGTACTGTTGTTTAACTGAGGTCTATAAGTTAAATTTGGATAATTAAGATGAATTAAGTAAAATATTAATAAGGTAAAAGTTGGGGATAAGAACTTGCTGAGTTAACTATTGGAATTGGGATGCAAGAAGGGGAGGTGTGGGGAAGTCAGGGAAAGTGGTTAAGAAATTAAGGATTTAAAAATATATTTGTTATTTGTGTTGTGCTTGTCTGTGGTTGTTTGTGTTTTTGTGTTTGTCTTAAAAATATGTGAAAACTTTAATAAAAATTTTATTTTAAAAAAAAGGTATTTTTTGAAATGCCTCGTAGTGGCTTCACACATTACCGTACTTTTTACAGTTAGGATGGCTCTGAAATGGAAAGCTAAATGATGTTCTTTGTTCCCATGTTTTGTAGATCATCTCCAAAGAGATTGAAGCAAACGATTGGAAGTGGAAATATGAAGGAAGCCGGCAAGAGGTTCTGGAAATGAGGTAACTCTCTCCATCCAGCCCAGGGCCCTGGTGGGGATGTAAATTGCACCCTCTCCTGTAGTTTGATGAGCAAGGAGAGTGATAGCCCCCTACCTCAGCTGATGTACGTGTGGGTGTGTATAATTTTTTATTTCATAAAATTTATATACCAATTGAATGTAAAAACAAACAAACAAAATACCCTGAAAACTGTTTTCAAAATAATAAACCAATAAAATTACTGGTAAAAACAGTTAAGAATAAGTATTTAAAATGTTTTTAAAAAATCATTGATAAACTAAAAACATATTAGAACACACGTTAACATTATCTATATTTGGGTAGGCTTGTCTAAACAAAAATGTTTTTCGCAGGCACCAAAAAGAGTACAGTGACATGTTCTCTTAAGTGTGTAGAAAGGCAACATCCACTTTTGTCCGCAGCTGCCCTTTGGCATGCAGCCTCTGGAGGGTTGGCCAAGGGCAAGTGTGGCCCCCGAATGAAAAAAAGCCATCCCTGGCCTAGGAATTTGGCCTGGGCAGGGAAGACCCCAAGTCAATCTCCACTCAGCCACAAGACTTCCTGGGTGATCATCAGCTTGTTCCTCTCGGTCCAGCCTGCCTACCTTGCAGGCTGGTTGTGAAGATAAAAGAGCAGGACCTTTGTGTGCACCATATCAGGAGAAAGAACAGGATACAAATGGAATAAATTTGTACATAGTTGTTTGTTTGTTTGTTTGTTTGTTTGGATGTTAACAAAAAAGCACCCAAATCAAAAAAAGTGTCAGTTTTCTTTACCTACATTTTTGTAAAGAGTTCTGGAAGCCAAACAGGTCTATACAGTGAAATGGGCGTGCATGTAACCATTCTCAAGTTTGCATGCATCTTAAGATGCCTGCAGAAGAGAAACTTTGAGTGATGGCTGTCTGTCTGTCTTGCATAAGGATGAAATAATGTAAAAGGCATCCCGCACTAGGATGAGTGGGTGGAGCTGGTTCACTGAAGCAAGAAGTGAGCAATTCTGATTCTTGTGTGCTGTTTCCTGACTTTTCTGTTTAGGAAGATTGTGGCTGAATACGAGAAGACCATTGCCCAGATGATAGGTAAGCCATAGCTTTGTGGGCAGAAGGGACAAGAAAGCTGTGCCTCACCCTCTACAGATCATCCCCTCCAGCTAATCCAGGCCATAAATGTGCAGGAGGCATATCTTTATTTATTCATTTTATTAAATTTGTATACCGCCCTGTCTATACCCATAGATCTCAGAGCTGTTCACAAATGCAGTTTCAATGCAATGTGTCTGGTCTCTGTGTCTGTGACACGACGTGCCAATTTTTCAAGTGGTAACTTGGAATCTGGTCAGCGCTTGGAGAGGCAGTTATAGTCAAGTCTCTGTGTAAATGCTGCAAGCATGATAAGAACATAAGAGCCAGGTAGATTAGCCCAAGGCCCGTCTCGTCCAGCACCCTGTTCTCACAGTGGTCAACCAGGTGCCCATTATAAGAAGAATTTTTTTTATTTGTACCCCTCCCATCGGACTGGGTGTTCCCAGCCACTCTGGGCGGCTTCCAGCATAATAAAACCACAGCAAACATCAAACATTAAAAACTTCTGGATACAAGGCTGCGTTCAGAGGTCTTCAGAAAGTTGTGGGGTTGTTTATCTGTTTGACATCTGATGGGAGGGCATTCCACAGGGTGGGCGCCACTACCAAGAAGGCCCTCCACCTGGTTCCCTGGCTCCGCAGAGGCAGAACAGAGCACAACAGCACTCTTTTTAAAAAATATTGGCTAATTGGTGGGAAATAGCAGATATCAAGGACAGGATACTTCTCCATTTCGAATTGGTATCTGAAGAAGTGTGCATGCACACAAAAGCTTATACCAGAACAAACTAAGTTGGTCTATAAGGTGCTACTGGAAAATTTTTTATTTTTATTTTGACTACATCAGACCAACACGTCTACCTACCTGAATTTGGAATTAAGTTAGCCTTCCCCAACCTGGTGCCCTTCAGAGGTTTTGAACACCAACCCCTCTCCATTTAGTTCAGCCTTGGCCAACCTTCAGTCATTAATGGGAGTTGTCGTCCAAAACCTCTTGAGGGTGCCAGGTCAGTGAAGGGTGAACGAAACCTTTGGCGGAGCTCTTGAACATGTGAAAACCTGCCCTCCTGCACTGCTGTTCAGCACTGTCTTCTCCGATAGGAATCACAGCTGGGGAAGAAGGGAACGCCTCACTGCTACTTAGGAGCCAATACTTTCCAGGTAGGCTTAATGTTCTCCTTTTCATTTGAATCCACAGAGGATGAACAGAGGACAAACATGGCATCCCAGAAGAGTCTTCAGCAACTGACGATGGAGAAGGAGCAGGCTCTGTCGGACCTGAATTCTGTGGAACGGTCCCTTTCCGACCTGTTCAGGAGATATGAGAACCTGAAGGGGGTCCTGGAAGGCTTTAAGAAGGTCCTTTCTCTGCATAAAAAGGCCTTTTCTCCTCCTTACCTGTAGCTCAGAATCCCTGCCTTATCTGCTGTAGGCCAGAGGTGGGGGACCTGTGGGCTCCAGAAGTTCCTGGACCCCTAACCATTAGCCCTGCTGGCTGGGCTGATGGGAGTTTGAATGCAGCAATTTCTGAAGGGCCACAGGTACCCTGATGCAGGAGGGCGTATCTTTTTTCGGGGTGAAATTGAATTTTTGCAAATTTCTTCAGTGATGCGTCTTAAAAATATGTTTCTGGGTGTGATTCAAATATGCTATTCTTTTTGTGATTGGACAGTATTCAGTAAGTCTATGTCTGAGGAAGAAGCACATAATTTGCTTTTGGAAAACCAAAGAACCCCAAAGGATTTTAATTTTACCTTCTGAGAATGTCAGAAATGCCTTATTACTACTACTACTACTACTACTACTACTACTACTATTAACAATAATAATAATTTATAGTAAAACTGCAAGTAAGCATTTTTAATGATTTCGAGGCAATTTTAAACACATTTTACTTATCAAGTGAAATTACTGTAAATTATATTACTGTGCTTTTCCATGTAGACTATGCCCCCGTGTATTAGACGACCCCTATTTTTGGGGACTCCAAATTAAGGAAATGGTTGGAGATTGCCTAGAGCTGTTAAACGTTTTTTGGGGGAGGCACAGTTGTTTAGCTTTTGGGGGGGATTGCAGACAATCACTCACCCACCTGACCGCCACTGCCAGTCGCATATCTCGCCAAAGCCACTGTCCAATCACCGCCGGCAGCCGACAATCAACTGCACAATTGCCGTATTTTAGCAAAGGAAATAATCCCCCCTCATATATTATTGCATTTATTCCCCTGTGTTAGTCAAGGATTTATGGATTAAGCCTCTTGCAAAGTCTCATATCTTTTAAAAAAACACCTAGTTTATGAAGGTGTATTCTTTAATATTCATTATCCAAATGGGTGCATTCATTTTGATGAATGTATAATCTCCATTGGAGGGCTGGATCCAGAACTGGCCCACCCTCTGTGCACCCCTTTTGACCGATAGGTGTGGGCCTCCACCAGTCTGTTTCCTGACATCACATGGCAACAGGCGATTCAGATTTTCCCCAATGGGGCAGTATCAGGAAGCCAACAATTCTGCTCCAGGTCAGATTTCAGTCCATGCTGGAGAAGAATTTAGAGGCTCGTGAAGCTTGAATGCTATTTCCCTATGGACTTTAAGAAGCCTTTGAAGCACTTTCCCCAAGTTCAGCTCTGGAGAACTTTGCTAGCTTCTCCATCTTGATGCTCTGCTAGTTGGCACACTTGCATCTTTTGTTGCTAAACCTTTTGCATCTTCCTCTAACTTTTGTCTTCTAGAATGAGGACGCGTTGAAGAAGTGTGCTCAGGATTATCTCACTCGGGTCAAGCAAGAAGAGCAGCGGTACCAGGCCTTGAAAATCCATGCTGAAGAGAAGTTGGACAAGTAAGGAATTTTTGGCTTTCAAGGAAAGAGAGAATGGCAACACTGAAGTGTGGTTAACAGAAAGCGGGAGTGAAAGCTTCCAGATTCCTCCCTGTGGGTGTGCTGGAGGAGGAGAAGGGGAAGCAAGTGAGGCCAGAGGAAGGTTCTCATGGTGTCTTGATTAAGGGGGGATGGGGAACAAAAGCGTCTTTGCATGCAACAGAATATAAGCTCAATATAATATAATATAAGCTCAGAGTATAAGCTCAAGTTTCAGGAATAATGATGACGATAAGCAGTTGAAGGATCAGTGGTGGCTGATGCCCTTTGAGGAGTGATAAGATGGAAGCAGAGTAAACAACAGCTGATGCAGCCGGAGTCAGCGACAAGCAGAGCTAGTTAATTTTAGTTTTGTCCCCATCATCCTCCATGCTGGGCTCTACACAGGGAAACACTAAGACCTAAGGCAGAGGAGGCTCGGAAAGCAGGCAGGTGGCAGCTGTCTGAGGGCAGAGCAAGGTTGGTGGGCAGAGCCACCTGTTTGCTGCAATGGACCAGCCTCCACTGCCAAAGGATTGCAGCGCATCATGAATAATATCAACAGTGGGCTGCTATATTGCGGACAGGAAATCCTGCAGTTGAAAGCCTTCACCCACAATCTGAGAGTCAGTTTTCTCTGCTAAGGACATTTTTATTACAGCCTGGCTGAGCACAATACTGTCACTCTCAAGGGCTATCCAGAAGATGAACCTTATTTGCATCTCTGTTTCTCTTGCTGTCTTCCCCCTTCAATGCAGAGCCAATGAAGAAATTGCTCAGGTGCGCAACAAGGCCAAAGCGGAGAGTGCAGCTCTTCACGCTGGGCTCCGAAAAGAACAAATGAAGGTGGAGTCTCTGGAGAGGGCCCTCCAGCAAAAGGTGAAGGAGCCTCTCTTATCTTTTTCCTGCTGCAAAGAAAAGAGCAATTGTCTGAATCTACCACATGCTGCTTGAAATTCCTTTAACATGGACAGCAAAATGTACATTGAGTTTTCAGTATTCTCCTGATCTTGTGATATTGCTATTTTTTATTCTTCTTAATTGTTCAATGGCCTGATTCATTTATTGTGTTTATACAATATTTCTATTGTGCTTCATTTGTCCTGTATTTTTAATATTTTCTTCTGTGTTGGGGGAGCCTTATATACTGAAGGGTAGTACAATCCTGACGATGATATACAGTAATCTGTGTTCCAAATAGTACTCCTGAATCTGTTTGGGTTAACTTGGTTATGTTGGTTGATTTCCTCAATACCAAGACCCTATTGCTATGGTCCCTAACTTGAGGCCCACCTTGGTGCCTGCAAAAGCCCTTCCTAGGTTTCTTTTTCAAATACTGAGTTTTGGGGACGTTGTTCTTCAGGATGGTTTCCTTAGCTACTTCTTCTGTCAGTGTTTGATTTGGTTTGGGATGTGTGTAGATGTTTTGCCTGTTTTGAGGGCATTTTGTGATGCTCACAACAGTTTCTTTGGTTTCCAAATGTGGCCCAGGGCACAGAAAGGTGACCTAGTTGAAACTATGAAAATATGATTGCACAAGCATTTAAAGGAGACTCCATTGCACTACAGGTGCCTTATTGGATTTTGCAGGTTTCAACTTTTGCAAGTCTGTGGGTTGTTTTTTTATGGAAATGCTCTACAGCAGGGATTGGGATCCTGTGTGGAGTCCACAGCATGTTGGCTAGATAGACTGTGGCCACTGCCTATACCAGAGCTTTCCAAACTTTTCATGTTGGTAACATACTTTTTAGACATGCATCATTTCGTGACACAATAATTCAGTTTTATTAGCACTAACCCCTTGCCAGTCCCAGGAGGAGCAGCATTCACATGAAACGCCTGCACACTGAAGGCAACATGCTAATGTGTCGCAACACACAGTTTGGAAAGCTCTGGCTTATCCCATTATCCCATTCGCCAGCCCAAACCCTCTGCATTCTCTTGCACCCAATGGTGGCAACAAGAAAGGAGATTTAAGAATGTGTCATTAGCAGCTCTTCACTTCCTACGTTTTGTGTGTTTTTCAGAACCAGGAAATTGAAGAACTGACCAAGATCTGCGATGAGCTGATTGCCAAGCTAGGAAAGGCGGACTGACCCCCTCTCTCTCATCCAGAGCAACCATGCTCTGCTACTTCCTGTTGTCTATCTGCATCTTCAAGTGAGCACCCTGCCTTATTTTCCAGAACTAATCTTCCCCCTGCTGCAGGAGAGGGAAAAGCACATGCACTTGCCTTCTGTATCAAGCAGTCTTCACCTGCAAGAGGGAATCAGAGGCCCTATTATGTGTTCATTTCCAACATTACACACCAGTCCAGGTCTCCTCCTTGGCTTCACTTCCGCTGTCCACTTTTTGTAGCCCAGCTGCAATTGGTGAGGCATATGCAGTATATACATATTAGACATGCCATTTTATTTGCAAGAAGGCATTGAGAACAGCCGCTCTGTTCTGCGACTAGGTGGGGCTCCAGCCCACAGAAGATGCTGCATTTGCTGCCTTGAGAGCTGATGCCTGATGAAAAGGGACACTGCTGTGAATACCTGCCAATGGGTGATGGGGAGGGGCCAGGAGGAGGTGCCGTTTACCTAAACAGGTGCTTTGCCATATGTGGTTGCAGTGAGCATGGGGAAGGCACAAGTGAGATGTGAAGTAAGCTGTAATGGAGGGGGTGCGCAACAAGGCCAGTTTTAATGCAGCTGTTGCATGACACAGGCTGGTGTCTAGATTGCTTCCTGAGGGTGGATCACATGTAGAATTCAAATTAGGGTCTACTGGATTGTGCGAGAACAAGTCTTTGTGAGCCAGGATTGGCAATGAAAAAGGCAGTGCTTCAGGGCACCTTAAAGACTTTATAAGGTCTTACAGATTAGAAGGTTTGTGCCACGATACATTTTCTTAAGGCTCTTGTGTGTGTTCAGGCACAGACCAACATAGGGTACCC
Source organism: Podarcis bocagei (assembly GCF_964188305.1). Lineage (NCBI taxonomy): Eukaryota > Metazoa > Chordata > Lepidosauria > Squamata > Lacertidae > Podarcis > Podarcis bocagei. Next base: position 984,887 of record NC_138141.1, on the reverse strand, counting down.
TCCTGGAATTTCTCTTTTCAGTTAGTGCACTTTAATGCTGCGGTGGGAGGACAGTGTTCCCTCCCAGTGACAGAGAGAGAGCACATTTCCCAGAATGCACCTTGAATGCAGGGCCTCCCAAGTGAGTAACAGCTCCTAGACATTGAAGAATATGAATATATAATCTCCTCCCTGTTAATGGGATTCTAGATGCTCCTGTCATCTCTTTGGAAACTGGGTGAAAGTATGGAAGGCAAACTATGCAGCAGACAGGTGTGGTTTCTAATGCAGTTGTGCTCACTAGCAGGAACAGTTTTGGCACTGAGTTACTCCATGCTACACTGTCCCAGATTGCTTTTATTTTTTAGTTGCTCATCGACCTTGTAATGGCTTCTGCAACTTAGTTCTGGTGGTGGCAGATGCAGCCTGTTCCCATAATGTAAGAAGTATATGATTCTCTCCCAAATGGTCGATGTAATGCAGGCGACCTATGTCCTGAACTCAAAATCGGGGTGGAGGGGAAGGTTCTGGTGGTGTATTTTGGAATCTGTGCTTCCATATTAGGCAGCCTTGCATCAGAAAAATCCAGACTGGATGATTCTCTTATATCTGGCTGATGACTAGTTAAATCGTCCAGTTGATTCGGTTTAATTCCAGAACAGAAGCAATTTGCTAGTCTCTGGTTCCCAGCATGCCTTTCTCTCTCTGCCGTGAAAGCTAAACAACCCTTTGTACAAAGGAGCCTGCCTATAAACCCAGTTATTGCTGTCTGCCAGCATACAGTTGCTGAGAGCACTTGTCTGCCACAAAGTCCCCAAGATATATTAACCTGACAGTTACTTTGGTTCCCTTGTACCATCCAGCAAAGGGTCTCCAGCCCCTGGGCCAGGATGCCCTGCGGCTGGGGCTGCTTTGTGCAGTGGGTGTGACTTGCTACCATCACACATTTGATATGTATGATAATTTCCCTTTTCTATGTCAGGTAAATATTTGTAAGAGTTATACTCACACAAATGAGATTATAATAATGATTACTAATATATTTTTTCCATGTCCCATTGCCTGAATAAAAATAAAGTGTTTCCAAGTTGGGAGTATTTGTTTTCCTTTTATTACTGTGCTGTGTTTTCGGGGGGGGGGGGGGAGTCTGTTTTGCCTCTACCCTCTTGTGACTTTCCAGTGAGACAAGGCTAAACTGGCCAGTCAATGAGACTGCATTCACACCATACATTTAAAGCCATGACCTCCCCCAATGAATCCTGGGAGCTGCTGAGAGTGTAGCTAGGAGAGGCCTATTCCCCTCCTGGAACTTCCGGTGAAGGGGGATTTTTAAACCTAAGCCAAGTTAACATTTTTCCTCACACAACTGTGCACTACTTCTCAGTGCTGAGGGAATGAACCAGGGATGGGGAACTTGTGGCCCTCCAGTTACAGATAGGTAGCCGTGTTGGTCTGCCATAGTCAAAATAAGAAAATTCCTTCCAGTAGCACCTTAAAGACCAACTAAGTTAGTTCTTGGTATGAGCTTTCGTGTGCATGCATGCACACTTCTTCAGATACACTGAAACAGAAGTTGCCAGACCCTTCTATATAGAAACGAAAGCTCATACCAAGAACTAACTTAGTTGGTCTTTAAGGTGCTACTGGAAGGAATTTTCTTATTTTGATTGTGGCCCTCCAGATAGTGTTGGGGTCTAAATCCCATCCTGGCCATGCTGAACTCCAACAACATCTGGTGGGCATCACATTGGCTGACGGCTGACGGCTGTGAACAGTGCTTTTTTCCTGGGGACGCATAGCCCTAAACATTTTGTGAATCTTTGTACTTTTGTCCATTTACTGTATATATTTTTCCCGATTTGAACTATAAAATGGTGATTTTCTTGAGTCAAAATGAGAGTACCCCTAAAGATTTTCTTATATACAGCTTCAGGGGCCGCTAACCCAGAAATAGTACCTCGGGTTAAGAACTTTGCTTCAGGATGAGAACAGAAATTGTGCTCCGGCGGCGAGGCAGCAGCGGGAGGCCCCATTAGCTAAAGTGGTGCTTCAGGTTAAGAACAGTTTCAGGTTAAGAATGGACCTCCGGAACGAATTAAGTTCTTAACCTGAGGTACCACTATATATAGGGAAAAAAGCACTGGGCTGGTATACAAATTTTAATAACAAAATGACCTAAAGGGCCAGGGGTCCTCCTCTCTTGGAACAATCCTTTCCGGAACACACATGCTGCTCCGGGGTGGGGGGGGGTCAGGGTTTGACTCAATGTGGCACCTTTGCTCTCCCACTAGAGCAGCATTTCCCAAACTTGGGTCTCCAGCTGTTTTTGGACTACAGCTCCCATCACCCCTGAGAACTGGTCTTGCTAGCTAGGGAGGATGGAAGTTGTAGTCCAAAAACAGCTGGAGACTCAAGTTTGGGAAACGCTGCTCTAGAGGAAAGCCTGGTGTCCATGTGGTGGAGCTTGGTCCTATTCACACACCAACCAAAATACAGAGGAGCCGAGCATGTGTAACGGGTGGTTAAGTCTGGGTAAAGGAGTGCCCTTCTAAGGCACTCTGGGAGCAATGGAGACAAGTCCAAGGGTTTCCAGAAGGTAAAGGTTTTATTGAAAGAATATAATAAAGAGCAATTAAATGGTTAGCTGGAAGCAGTGGGGTTTTTAAAAAAAAAAAAATGAGGTGCCAGTGCTCATCTCTTGATAAATGTATCATACATGCTGGCATGAAACGGCTGCCAAGGGCAGCAAAAAAAAAAAAAAAAAGCTGACAGTACTCCATATGCTGAGTACTATCAGATAAAAAAGCACTTGCTGTGGAATTGTAGGATGAATTGGCTATGTGGTTGTGGCAGCACAGTTTCAGCTTACATAAGGGGAAGAATGGTTAAAGTAGGGAAAGGTGGGGAACTCGGCTTAGAGGGGAGAAGATTGTGACCCATCCTTCTGCTTCGGCTCTGCCTGCAATATGAGAAGGGGGTGATGATCTCAGAATGCAAGATGGGCTCCAGCCAGAAGCTTATGAATATGGGGAAAGGAAGGTGGGGAGACTGGAGAACTGGGTGTTGCGTTCTACATGCAGCTCACAAAGACCATGAGAGAGAAAGGCTGGAGTGTCCAAGCAGTTATAGACTTGAGTGTTGAGGAATTTACACAAGGAAGGGGATTGTCTCTCTTAGGGTGAGAGGAGCAAAGCAGGCTTTCCTCTCCTGCTTCCGCATATGGGCTCCTAACCTTCATGGGTGCTAAAGCAGTTATGGTTTTGTTCCAGCAGTCCTTTCACAGTGATTCTTCCATGGGGCTCTTCTACCTCTGAGGCCTCCTTAGCCAACACCATCGGTGTACTGGTGGAATTCTGGGGTCGCATACTGTTACACCTCCACAGGGGGTTCCAGGCACTTAATTTGGAGCGCTGAAGAATTGAAGATGTGGCAGAGATTGTTGCTGCTTTAAGAAATATGGGTCATTCACCTATTTTCACCTTCCATCTGCATGGAGATAGTCCAGATCTTACAGCTTGGTCATTTCAAGAGGGGTTGTCCCCTACAGCAGTGCAGCACTGGAGTCCAAGGCATCTCTCCCAGCCAGCCTTCAGCCAGCCTGCCCAGGATGGATCTCTCACTTTGTTCTCCCCACTTCTTCTTCCCAGCACTCCTTGCTCTCAAGACTCTCTTTCCAACACATCAGACACACCATGACAACCTCTCCCCAGGTCAAAGATTCCTCCTAGATGGGCATCAACCCCTTTTGTGAATGCCTCCATCCCAGGTGAGGCCCTGGCTTGGAAAGGAAGCTTAGCCTGTATTTTTCCACTGGCCTGCAATCTTCCCTTCAATACTCCAACTAATTAAAATCCTACCATTTATTTTTATTTTTTTATAAAAAAATTATTTGATTTTCCAAAATAGAGAAAGAAAAGAGAAAGAAAGAAAAAGAGCAATCTTACATCAAAAGATCATATAAATTCCACATATCAAGATTACTCTGAATCTCCTGGCTTCCCCCAATCCCATCCATGGGTCCTCTTAATTCTATTTTCAGCTGCATATCAATACTTCTCCAATTTTTCATCTTCCTAAGTTATCTGTACTTTCTATTACATTACAATTGTATTTCGAATCCTGCTAATGTTTTAACCTGTTTGCAATGATCTTATATATAGATTATAAGCATTTCCCATTCTTTTTAAAATTTCTTGTCTTCTTGGTTTCTGAGCTTCCCAGATAATGTTGCCATTTTGGCATAGTCCATCAACTTGATCTGCAATTCTTCTCTGGTTGGGGTTGTCTCTTCCTTCTGTCCCTGGGCTAGCAAGATCCAAGCGGCCATTGTAGCATACATGAACAGTTTCCTCTGATCTTTTGGGATCTCGGTACCTATAATTCCTAGTAAAAAAGCTTCTGTTTTTTTAGGAAAAGTTATTTTAAACATTTTTTTCATTTCATTATATATCATTTCTCAGAATTTTTTGAGTACATTACAATTCCACCACATATGATAAAAGGTACCTTCTTTTTCTTTACATTTCCAGAATATTGGTACTTGCTCTATACATTTTTGCTAATTTTACTGGGGTAAAGATATCTGGAGGTATAAAAACCCAACAATAAAACAATTCACACACTTTTCAGATTCACATCAGAGTTGGGGAAGAATCGACCAGATCTGGGCCTCAAGAGAGCTTTCATTAAGAACAAGGAAGTGTGAGATAGAACCTAGAACACTCTCCAATCATAACCCAATTATTTTGGAAATAAAATGTAGATCATTGGGACAGTATAGGTGGAGAATGAACGAATACCTATTAGAAATCGAAGAGATCATTGAGAAAGCCAAAAACACCCTGAAAGAGTATTTTGAGTGGAATTTAAACAAAGAAACCAAAATTGATATAGTCTGGGAAGCAAGTAAGGCAGTCCTTAAGGGATTTCTGATTCAACAGAATAGTTATAGAAGGAAGTTAAGAGAATCAAAAAAGGAAGAAATAGTGAAACAATTGAAAGAGTGTGAGGAAAAATTAATAATAAACCCTGAGGATGAAAAGTTGAAACAAATATCTAAAGTGTTGCAAACTCAATACTCAACATTATTAGGGCAAGAGGTAGAATGGAGGATAAAATCAATGAAACAAAAATACTTTGAATCTGCAAATAAGACGGGGAGATTGTTGGCATGGCAGGTAAGGAAAAGGAAAAAAACAAATGGTGATTAATAAGATCAAAATAGAGGAACATATAATAGAAGACCCAAATGAAATAAAGGGAAAGTTTCTTCAGTTTTATGAAACCTTGTACAAAAGAAAAGAGGATGAAGATTTGTGGCTGATTAGCTGTTTTCCCTGTGCAAAGGTCAGAGGGGGCAGGTTTTCTGTTGAGGAAGGTGATTAGCTGTGGGAGGAGCTTATCAGAGCTAGCAGGGCAGCAGTTGAAGAAGGAGCAAAAAGGGTTTTCTCTTGTGTGCTTGTGTTTCTTTGTGGCTGATTAGCTGTTTTCCCTGTGCAAAGGTCAGAGGGGGCAGGGTTTCTGTTGAGGAAGGTGATTAGCTGTGGGAGGAGCTTATCAGAGCTAGCAGGGCAGTGGCGCGCGCCTAGTGGCGCACGCAGTTCGATCCATCTTTTAGATTTAGGGGAGCTAGTCTCAAACGTTTGTTGGGGGAGACCTAGGTTTTTTGTGGGGGGAGTTATTTGTCCTGTCTGCACACTTTTTATGATGGAGGACCGCTGTAGCCACCCCCAACGACACATTCTCAAGATGGAGGGGGAGGGAACAGCTGCTGTCGCCTGCGGTTCCTGCGCAATGTTTGCCATCTTGCCAAAGGTTGCAGGCAGCTTTACCTGCAGCAATTGCATGTTGATTACCCTCTTAAAAGACAAAGTCCAGCAACTGGAGGAAAGGGTAGCTACGCTCCAAAGAATTAGAGAGCTGGAGCTCTTCTTGGAAGCAACAGACCACACCATCTCCATCAAGGAGGAGACAGGGGACTCCCCAGAGAAGGAGGCTAGTTCACCATCACAGGAGCCGGATATATGGAGAAACGTGACTCAAAGAAGTAGGAGGCCCAGGGTTCGTTCTGATTGTTTAGAATTACACAATCGCTTTGAGGTCCTCTCCCCTAGCATGGGAGACGAAGAGCAGACTCCATTTGAGGATCTCTCCCTCATTTCTGTCGATCAGGTAAATGAAGACGAGCAGCAAAGTCAGTCCTCAGGGAATGTGCAGGCGACCTTGGAACGGACAGCTCATGGAAGAACCCCGACCAAACCTAAGAGGAGGCGTGTAGTGGTGATAGGGGATTCCCTACTGAGGGGAACAGAAGCAGTGATTTGTGGGCCTGACAAGATGTCTCGGGAAGTGTGCTGTCTCCCCGGGGCTAAGATCCAAGATGTAACTGAATGACTGCAAGGAATCATAAAACCCACTGACAAATAACCCTTCCTCTTGGTTCATGTGGGAACCAATGACACTGCAAGCAATAGCCTCCAGAAGATCAAAAGAGACTACGAGGCTCTCGGCAGGAAATTGAAGCAACTAAATGCACAAATTGTCATCTCATCTCTCCTCCCAGTTGAACGACGTGGCCCAGGGAGAGAGGGAAAAATAGTGGAAGTGAACAGCTAGCTTCGCGGATGGTGTAAACAGGAACGGTTTGGATTCTTAGATCACGGACTGCAGTTTCTTGAAGATGGACTTCTGGCAAGCGATGGGCTGCACCTCACAACAGTTGGGAGAAATGTTTTTGCCAAAAATCTCAGAAACCTCATCAGGAGGGCTTTAAACTGACTAATGTGGGGGAGGGAGACAGTGCTTCTGAAGGTAGGAGCCTATCAATTGATGAAGATGATCATCCAAATGTCATAGACCAAATGGAGCAAACAGCACGCAGACCTAGTGGTGGGAGGAAAAAATCCTTAAATAAGAGACACGGGGGAATGATTAATGGACTTCAATGTCTGTACACTAATGCGCAAAGCATGGGAAATAAACAAGATGAGCTTGAGCTCTTGGTACAGCAAACTAAATATGACATAATAGGCATCACTGAAACCTGGTGGGATAAGTCCCACGATTGGAATGTAATAATGGGGGGATACAATCTATTTCAGAGAAACAGACCAGACAAGAAAGGAGGAGGAGTGGCGTTATATGTCAGGGATGTGTATACCTGTGAAGAGATCCAAGATTTAGAACATCAAAGCCAAAGTGAGAGCATTTGGGTCAAAATTAAGGGAGAGAAGAATAACAGGGACCTCATTGTGGGAGTTTACTATAGATCCCCAAGCCAAACGGAGGACATAGATGATGCCTTCCTGGAACAGATGGCCAAGCATGCAAAAGGAAGGGAGATAGTAGTAATGGGGGACTTCAATTACCCGGATATTTGTTGGATGTCAAACTCAGCCAAGAGCATAAGGTCAAACAGATTCCTCACTGGCCTTGCAGACAACTTCATTGTCCAGAAAGTGGGAGAAGCAACAAGAGGAACGGCCATTTTAGATCTGGTCCTAACCAATGTTGATGATCTGGTTAGTGGGGTAGAAGTGGAAGGATCATTAGGCGCGAGTGATCATGCTATTCTGAAGTTTACTATACAGCGGAAAGGAGCAACCAAGCATACTAGGACTCAATTTCTTGACTTTAAGAAAGCCGACTTCATAAAACTTAGGGAAGTGCTGGGTGAGATCCCATGGACAGTAATACTAAAAGGAAAGGGAGTTCATGATGGCTGGGAGTTTGTTAAGAGGGAGATACTAAAAGCACAACGTCAAGCAATACCAATGAGAGGGAAACATGGAAGGTGCCTAAAGAAGCCAGGGTGGCTATCTAAAGAACTTTTAACTGAGTTAAGATTAAAAAAGGATGTGTACAAAAAATGGAAAAGGGGGGAAACCACCAAAGAGGAATTCAAACAAATAGCCAGCACGTGTAGACACAAAGTCAGAAAAGCTAAAGCACAGAATGAACTCAGGCTTGCTAGAGAGGTTAAAAGCAACAAAAAAGGCTTCTATGGGTATGTTCGTAGCAAAAGGAAGAGCAAAGAAACAGTGGGGTCACTCAGAGGAGAAGATGGTGAAATGCAAACAGGGGACACAGAAAGGGCTGAACTCCTCAATGCCTTCTTTGCCTCAGTCTTCTCCGATAAAGAAAACAATGCCCGACCTGAAGAATTTGGAGCAAATGATTCAGCAAAGGAAACACAGCCCAGAATAACTAAGGAGATAGTACAAGAATACTTGGCTAGTTTAGATGTATTCAAGTCTCCAGGGCCAGATGAACTGCATCCAAGAGTATTAAAAGAACTGGCAGATGTGATCTCAGAACCACTGGCAGTCATCTTTGAGAATTCCTGGAGAACAGGCGAAGTCCCGGCAGACTGGAGGAGGGCAAATGTTGTCCCTATTTTCAAAAAGAGGAAAAAAGAGGACCCAAATAATTACCGCCCAGTCAGTCTGACATCAATACCAGGGAAGATTCTGGAGCAGATCATTAAGCAAACAGTCTGTGAGCACCTAGAAAGGAATGCTGTGATCACCAATCGTTTTTTGACAGAATTACAGTAGATGAAGGGAACGCAGTGGATATAGCCTACCTTGATTTCAGCAAGGCATTTGACAAGGTGCCCCATGATATTCTTGTAAAGAAGCTGGTAAAATGCGGTCTTGACTATGCTACCACTCAGTGGATTTGTAACTGGCTGACTGACCTAGCCCAAAGGGTGCTCATCAATGGTTCCTCTTCATCCTGGAGAATAGTGACTAGTGGGGTGCCACAGGGTTCTGTCTTGGGCCCGGTCTTATTCAACATCTTTATCAACGACTTGGATGATGGACTCAAGGGCATCCTGATCAAATTTGCAGATGACACCAAACTGGGAGGGGTGGCTAACACCCCAGAGGACAGGATCACACTTCAAAACGACCTTGACAGATTAGAGAACTGGGCAAAAACAAACAAGATGAATTTTAACAGGGAGAAATGTAAAGTATTGCACTTGGGCAAAAAAAATGAGAGGCACAAATACAAGATGGGGGACACCTGGCTTGAGAGCAGTACATGTGAAAAGGATCTAGGAGTCTTGGTTGACCACAAACTTGACATGAGCCAACAGTGTGACGCAGCAGCTAAAGAAGCCAATGCAATTCTGGGCTGCATCAATAGGAGTATAGCATCTAGATCAAGGGAAGTAATAGTGCCACTGTATTCTGCTCTGGTCAGACCACACCTGGAGTACTGTGTCCAGTTCTGGGCACCACAATTCAAGAAGGACACTGACAAACTGGAACGTGTCCAGAGGAGGGCAACCAAAATGGTCAAAGGCCTGGAAACGATGCCTTATGAGGAACGGCTAAGGGAGCTGGGCATGTTTAGCCTGGAGAAGAGGAGGTTAAGGGGTGATATGATAGCCATGTTCAAATATATAAAAGGATGTCACATAGAGGAGGGAGAAAGGTTGTTTTCTGCTGCTCCAGAGAAGCGGACACGGAGCAATGGATCCAAACTACAAGAAAGAAGATTCCACCTAAACATTAGGAAGAACTTCCTGACAGTAAGAGCTGTTCGACAGTGGAATTTGCTGCCAAGGAGTGTGGTGGAGTCTCCTACTTTGGAGGTCTTTAAGCAGAGGCTTGACATCCATATGTCAGGAGTGCTCTGATGGTGTTTCCTGCTTGGCAGGGGGTTGGACTCGATGGCCCTTGTGGTCTATTCCAACTCTATGATTCTATGATTCTTGGCAGGGATACTGGAGTGGCTTGCCGGTTCCTCCTCCAGGTGGATCACGTTTGGTCAAAACTCTCCACTATGACCTGTCCAACTTGGGTGGCCCTGCATGGCATAGCTCATAGCTTCTCTGAGTTATTTAAGCGCCTTTGCCACGGCAAGGCAGTAATCCATGAAGGGGATGTACTATTATTATTATTATTATTATTATTATTATTATTATTATTATTATTATTATTATTATTATTATTACCTTCCACACATCTCTTTTTAAAACTCTTTTTATTTGATTTTCAAAAGGGGGGGCGGGGATAAACATACATCAAAAACAGTACAAAATCCAAATATTGAGATTACTCTGAATCTCCTGACTTCCGTCTATCCATTCCATGGGTGCTTTTGATTCTATTTTCAACTGCATATCAACACTTCTCTATACATTCTGTATCTATACAGTTATCTATACATTCTGTTATTTGTATATCATGTCCCACATCCTTCGCCCATTGGATCATCACAGATTTGACCTGTTCATCTTTTGTATCCCATTCCAAGAACAAATTATACATTTTTGACAACAATTTAAAATTATCTTCTAATATCTCTTTTTGAAATCTTGATAGCTCATAACTAAAACTTTCTTTTTATCCATTTTTTGAAAATCATTTAATTGATAATATGGTAGCCAATCTGTTACCAGTTGTCTCACCTTCGACACATCTCAAGGTGATGTACAAAACACCAAAATACAAAATATAAAAAACAGTGTAAATCCCCACAAAAAGAACAGCATATAAATTAAAAACAATACAGAATAAGCACACATGGCAGAGATCTCTACATTCAGCTGGGAAAGCTCCTTGGAATGAAAATATTTTCAGTTGTTCTGAGATAGTGAGAACCTCTTGTATCTCATACAGGGGGGGGGAGTTATGGTGGGGAGAGGAGAAAGGGCTGTTTTTCTTGCATCTCACTTTTCCAGATTCATGGTCGTGCTTCTAGTGAGAGCACATTCCAAACTGAAGGTGTCACCATGGAGAAAGTATTATTATCATTATAATTAATTCATTTTAATCTTTAAACTGTTTAACATGGTTGCATTAAGATATATCTTTGTTTACTTAAGAGCATATGACATGAAACCATTACATAATATTAAAAATAAAACAATAAACATTCAGTTAAACATTTCTGAATATGTTAACAAAGTTGTGTCAAAGTGTATATACTAAAATTATTACAGTTATTACAGATAATAATTATTACATATAGTAATGTGTATTGCTTAGATTGGTGACCATAAGTAAAAGGTATTTTGTATCAATAACAAGTAGAACTTATACAAATTTATAAGAAGGGGAGGGAGGGGAGAGGGGAAAAAAAATAGGTCCTTCATTCATGCTGGACTGTGCTGTAGACTATGATGCTGTGGTCTATACCACTGAGCCTCTTGGGCTTGCTAATCAGAAGGCTGGCGGTTCAAATATGCACAATGGTGGACGTTTGAGCTCCCATTGCTCTGTCCCAGCTTCTGCCAACCTAGCAGTTCGAAAGCACACCAGTGCAAGTAGATAAATAGATAAATGCTGCCATAGCTAAGAAGAAACATAAGCTGGGCGGGGGGAGCCACCATTGGCACCTACACCCTGGAGAGGGGATGGGGCAGCAGAGACCGAAGGAGGCAGTGAGGCAGGGACTTCCCACCCCACCGCGTGTGATTTGTTCTGCATCCTCCTAGGCATGGCTCTACATCCGAGAGTGAGAGATTTGTCTAGAAAGTAGAATGTTTACAGAAACAGGAAGCATAACTCAAGCAAATAGGTGTGTGCAGCAGTATTTGAATCAGGTGTGTTCTTGCATTCCTTGGAATACCACTCAATGGGCGTGGGTGACAATTGGTCAGTGAGACCTATATACCTGCCCACTCCAAAAACCAAATTCTGCCAAGGGCTGCCTCATATTTTGTGCTGCTTGGAAAAAGCAACTGATATTCTACAATGAAGGAACTTTCACACCTGGAAGCACCATATGGATGCCTCTTGCCTTTTCAGATCTCAATTTGGCAGCGAGACCCTCATTCTCTTATTTTGTATACATGCTTCCCTGTATTTTCAAATTTCCATATATTTTTGGAAAAACTTAATCACTCAAGTTCTTGACAATCAAACTGTTTATTAGTGTAACATTAGTAGCCTCCCACCAGAAACCATGACCTCTTTGCAGTTTTGAGATGCCTGTTTGCAGCACAGGTCTCTTCGTCTGAGAAATTGTCTCAACCTGAAAAGGAGTACAGTAGAAGGTAAAATAATGCTATCATCTGTATACGTGCTTGCCTGCTGCTGAAGGGGGAATCTAATTCCCTTCAGCAGTGATCTTAGTTTATTCCTCCAATAGTTCCTGGAAAGATTGCTTGGATTAGGCAACACTAGCATATTTTCCCCAGGCGTCTGTGGGAGGATGGGATCTCTCTCAAAAGCAAAGTCCGAGTGTGCATTAAAGAGTAATCAAGTCAGTGGGCATAAGGGGCAGATATAACCCCAAATATAGTGGCTAATGCCACTAAGTGGCTTAAGTGAGAGCAAACTCTGTGGGAATAACTTCAGAGGAGATGCATGTGTAGGACTGCACTGTGAGAGACTGAGCAATGAACGTCGACATGAAAAGTTCAAAAATTGCCATGACCTTATCATATCCCTAATATTGGCCCCAAAGCCACTATCTGCAGTAGCCTTTCCCAAACTGGTGCCTCAAGAGGTTTTTGACTACTAGTCCCATCATCCCTGATCATTGGCTATGCTGACTATGGCTGATAAGAGTAGGAGTCCCAAAAATCTGGAGGGCACCAGATTGGAGAAGGCGGAGCAATGTTTGTTCTTCTGGATGTGGCTGGACTCCAACTCTCATCAGCCATTGCCAGCATTGCCAAGAGCCAGGGATGATAGGAGTTGGGAGTCTAGCAACTTCAGGAGGGTCACAGAGTCTCTCTCACTGATGTAGTGTGGTTGTATAATTCTGACTTTTCTGATTTATCTGCCAGGGGTTGTATTCAACATAGCACAAAGGACAACGTTATGCAATGCCATCTCTCTACCGCCCGCCCCCCTCCCGGGTGCTCTCCCCACACCAAAAATATGATATGGATCCCATTCTCTCCAGTTTTGTTTTGTTTTTTTATAAAAATTTTATTGGTTTTTCACAATTTTTATAAACACAAACATTACACAATACAAACAAACACACAAACAAACACGTATAATTTCAAATCTTTTTTTCTTAAACCTTACTTCGCCGACTTCCCCATACCTCCCCTTTCTGCATCCCGATTTCCAAATTTGTTTCAGCAAATCCTACCCCTTGGTTTTATCAAATTTTCCCTTATTTTTTCTTTTACTTAATTTTTACAGCTATAATCCCCTTTTTTCTAAAACCTCAACATTTTAGCATTCATTAATTTTACAATGTTTCTTAAGATACATTTTAAATTTCATCTAGTCTTCATCCGCTGTCTCTTTCCCCTGGTCACGGATTCTGCTGGTCATTTCAGCCAGTCCCATGTAGTCTATGACCTTCATCTGCCATTCTTCCAAAGTGGGTAGATCTTGTGTCTTCCAATACTTTGCAATGAGTATTCTTGCTGCTGTTGTGGCATACATAAAAAACGTTCTATCTTTCTTTGACACCAATTGGCCGACAATGCCCAAGAGAAAGGCCTCTGGTTTTTTAGGGAAAGTACATTTAAGTACCTTTTTCATTTCATTATATATCATTTCCCAGAAAGCCTTAATCTTCGGGCACGTCCACCAAAGGTGGTAGAAAGTACCTTCAGTTTCTTTACATTTCCAACACCTATTATCAGGCAAATGGTAGATTTTAGCAAGCTTGACTGGGGTCATGTACCACCTATAGATCATTTTCATAATATTTTCCTTTAAGGCATTACATGCCGTAAATTTCAAACCGGTGGTCCACAACTGTTCCCAGTCAGCAAACATGATGTTATGACCAATGTCCTGTGCCCACTTAATCATAGCTGATTTAACTGTTTCATCTTGTGTATTCCATTTCAGCAACAAGTTGTACATTCTTGACAAATTCTTAGCATTGGGTTCTAACAGTTCTGTTTCTAGTTTTGATTTCTCCACCTGGAAGCCAATTTTCCTGTCTTGTTTATAAACCTCCATTGTTTGATAATAATGGAGCCAGTCTCGTACTTTAGCCTTCAATTTCTCATAACTCTGTAGTTTCAGTTTATCACCCTCTTGTTCCAAAATTTCCCAATATTTTGGCCATTTGGCCTCCATATTGAGTTTTTTCACGGCTTTAGCCTCCATTGGTGACAGCCACCTTGGGGTTTTATTTTCCAACAAATCTTTATATCTGATCCAGACATTATATAGTGCTTTCCTAACAATGTGATTTTTAAAAGCTTTATGCGCTTTAACCTTATCATACCATAGATATGCATGCCATCCAAATAAATTATTGAAACCTTCCAAGTCCAAGATATCTGTGTTCTCGAGGAGCAGCCACTCTTTCATCCAGCCAAAAGCTGCTGATTCATAGTACAGTTTTAAGTCTTTCCTTTACATCCGTTAAAATCTTAAATTTTATTCTGGGTTTTTTGCCCTGCCAGACGAATTTCGAAATGTCCTTCTGCCACCCCTTGAAACAGTCCATCTTGTCAAGAATTTGCAATGCTTGAAACAAAAATAACATTCTAGGCAATACATTCATCTTAATAACTGCAATTCGGCCTAGCAAGGAAAGCTTCAAATTTGACCATATTTCTAGATCCTTTTTGATTTCTGTCCAGCATTTCTCATAATTATCTTTAAACAAATTCACATTCTTAGATGTCATATTAACCCCTAAGTATTTCACCTTCTTAACCACTGTCAAACCTGCTTCATTCTGGAACCTCTCCCTTTCCATGACTGTTAGATTTTTCTCCAAAACTTTAGTTTTTTGTTTATTCAACTTAAATCCAGCAACTTGACCAAATTCTTGAATTAGCTCTAAAACCCTTTTCGTACTAGTGTCTGGCTCTTGTAAAGTAAGTACTAAGTCATCTGCAAAAGCCCTTAACTTATACTGTTTCGCTCCGACCTGAACCCCTTTAACCAGCTGGTCACTTCTAATCATATTTAGCAAGACCTCCAGGACCACTCTCTCCAGTTTTGGAGATGGTGAAGGAAGGAGAGTGGATCCCATATGTTGTGATAGGGCAAAAAAATAAAATATGTAAATCACTTTGCAGATTCAAAAACCACAACAAAAATGCTAAGCATTTGAAAGTAAACATGGCACAGTGGCTGGAACAAGACCACTGGAGATCCAGGTTCAAATCCCTATCCATTCAGACATGAAGTGGCCATGAGCTGGTAATTCTCTCTCAGCCTGGCCAACCTTGCAGGCTTGTTGTACATATGAAAAGGGAAGGGGGAAACAATGCACAGCACCCCCAGCTCTTTGGTGGAAAGGCAGGACATGCATGTAATTAATGCATATTTCCTTTGCAGGCAGAATTAATGGCAAGAGCAAGCCGCCGTCTTGATACCCAATCCCTGCTTAGGAGTTGCTAGTGATTTCCCCAACGGAGTGGCAACAAAGAGGGTACAGTAACTCCCGCTCGGCTCCGTGGGGCTTTTTCCCAGCAGGATCGGGCACTTTGCTTAGCCCGATCATCTGCGCGTTTCTTCAGAAGTCGGCCCTGCTAATGGCAGGGGGTTTTGCTTTACCTTTCTTCCTTCCGGGCTACGGTTAAAGGCAGAGGAACTTTGGGTTTCTGTTTGGTTTGCAACTTGAGCAGGGTCCGCTTGCTGTCGGCGGCCGCCTGGTCGTCTTTGCGCGCGCTCGCGCCTCGCCGAGGATGCCCAGGTGAGCCCCCCCCCCCCGGTCTCCCGCTCCGACGGAGCGCTCGCTCTCGCCGCCGCCGCACCCCGGAGGATGGGCGGGCGGGCCGGCGCGCAGGCGACAGCAAGCCTCTGCGGGCGCTCTCGGCGCACCCGGCACTCACATCCGGGGCTGGCTTTGGCTCCGGGAACCAGCAGCAACCCGGAAAAAAGAGGCGCTGCTGAGGCGCGACGGGAGCTGCTCGCGGCCGCGCCGCCTCCGAGTGTCGCGGGCCATGTCCGGGGCGCGCCGGCCAGAGACGCAGCTGGGTGAGTGCCGGGCGCGGGAGCAGGCGCGCAACAGGCGCGGGCGGGCGGACGGGCGGAGGCCGCGAGGGACGCGCACAGCCGAGGGGGCCGGGGCGGGGGGATGCCCTTCGCGGGGAGGACGGGGCGCTTGGGACGGCCCGATGCTCCCAGAAGCAGCCGCCCGCTGGGGCTCAGCCCGGAACCTGTCCGGAAGGCCGAGGCACCGGGCCAAGAAGCGAGAGGGCCTCTGGGCATGTGCTGGGATCACCGGGACAACGAGGGCACCAAGTTCCTCACTAGAAGAAGTTTCTAGGTCAAAGGGACGGGAAAAGCTTTTTGAAAAGAAACCCAAGCACGCGTGGCGGGGCTCTTTGCGTCTTTACTCTGAAGTAAGCCCTGGGAACGCCAATGGTCCCGACTCCCATGCGACATCATGGAACTCCCGTTGCTGATCCACGCTCCCCGCGTGCAGTCTTAGTGGGCTAAGAAAATGCAAGAAACTTGCAGTCGGAGTTTTTGCAGCCTCCGAAGTAAACGCTCACACCCCGCGAGTTCAATGCGACTTTCCTCCCACGTCCGCGTGCAGACGGATCATTCCTTTCCATGCAGCGTCTCTGGAAGTCCAGGGAAGAGCGGCTGTGCTGCGCTTTGGCACTGGGCGAGGCAGAGGGGGGGGTGTCCCTTTCGGCTGCCCTTTGCGCCGGGCCAAGGCATCCTTTAAAACAGCAACTGAGTTCTGTCTCCTCTCCAGACCTTTAACTGTGTTCAAAGAGGATTAGACCAATTTGTGGAGGATCTCAGTGGCTGTTAACCCTGGTGAAATATGCTCTCCCTCACCATAGGCGCCGACTCCATGGGGCTTGAGGGGGCCCGAGCCCCCTCAAAAATTCGTTTGGGGGGGCTCCGCCCCCCCAATAATCTCCAGCGCCCCTCCAGCAGAGCGCCATCGCCGCCCCTCCCCCAGCCCAAAATGCACAGGATCGGGCTGCATGCCTCCTGCCCTCCCTCCCGAGCAAAAGCTCCCCCCAATTTCCGCTCCGGAGCTGATTAATAGGCGCTATTCGCTCACGAGGAGGCGGCGCCACTTTATTTGCATATTCATGAGCTTATTTATTATTCATGAGCTTTCCCGGGCCCCCCCAATATTTTTTATAAGTCCGCGTCCGTGTCCCTCACTATGGGAGGCAGAAGTGCTTCTGAATACCAGTTGTTGGGCATCCCAGGGTGGGAGGGCGGGGGGGCTGTTGGACTTTGGTCTGCTTGCGTGCTTCCCAGGGGCATCTGGGTGGCCACAGTGAGAACAAGATGCTGGACCTGATGGGCCACCACCTGATCCACCAGGGCTCTTCTAACGTTCTTACCTTACTTCTTGGAAGAGTTCTGAGCCCAGTCTGCGGTTGAGAAGCAAGGGTGGTGCTCCCAGGGGATCTCGCCTTAAGAAGCTCAAGGTCACAACTGCCTGCCCACACATTGTCCTGTTTGACTTTGTGGGGCAGCTCAAGATAGGTGCTGGGATTTGGTGATGGCTGAGAGGAGTGGGAGGTCCCAGGTCTGAATTTTAACTTGACTGCAAGCCAACTAGGTTGCTTCATTTGCAATAGGCACATGATAATACTGGCCTACTTTCCAGGGTTGTTGTAAAGATGATTCACACAAAGTATGTCAAAATGTGTGTGTGTGTATTCCATCCTGAAGAACATAGGATGTTACCTTGTATTGAGTCAGACCAATAGGGGAAAAAAGCCTGTTTCAGCTCAAAGTGGGTCCCAGGTCTTAAAACTCCAAACCCTTTGCATGGACTGTGAGGGGTTTCCTACAGGAGTCTTTCTCAGCCCTTCCTGAGAATTGAAGAGGGTGCCTTCTGCATGCCAAGCGAGTGTTCTGTCACTGAGCCCCAGTCTTTCTCTGCTTGGATAAGTACATCCACACCATAATAGACATCACAGTCATGGAGTTTAAAAGGGCACACACAGCCTGAGGATGCTTCAGGATGCATGTTTATTCTGGGGGTTGGTGCTCCTCATCTGTTTAAGTTTTTTTGCAGTGCAGCATGATTTTGCATTAAAATGCTAGCCTGGCCACCCCACCCCACCCAATCCCGATTTATACTTTGTGCTGGAAATGTAATAAGTAAAAACAAAGCAAAACCTGTCACAAATGGCCTGTTTGTGGTATCTTAAAAACCCATTTTGAGATGCGGGTGGCACTGTGGGTTAAACCACAGAGCCTAGGACTTGCCGATCAGAAGGTCGGCGGTTTGAATTCCCATGACGGGGTGAGCTCCCGTTGCTCAGTCCCTGCTCCTGCCAACCTAGCAGTTTGAAAGCACGTCAAAGTGCAAGTAGATAAATAGGTACTGCTCCAGAGGGAAGGTAAACGGCATTTCCGTGTGCTGCTCTGGTTCACCAGAAGCAGCTTAGTCATGCTGGCCACATGACCCGGAAGCTGTATGCCGGCTCCCTCGGCCAGTAAAACGAGATGAGCGCCACAACCCCAGAGTCGGTCACGACTGGACCTAATGGTCAGGAGTCTTTACCTAAAAACCCATTTGCACCAGTAAGCCTACATCGGGAGGCCCCCACAGAAAGCACCATAGAAGTGTTTTGCTATTGCATCTATGGTCCATGGAGAGTTTTATATAAAGAACAAGAGAAAGTAGACTCTTCAAATGAGGACCTCTCCACCTCTTCATTAGCGCTACTAGTATTAAAAATCCATTGCAATGTCTATTTTTCTACTCAATAAAATGCATTCTCTGTTCCCATTGGTATCTCTTTAGCTTTGTTACTGCTGTTCATCTGAAATAAAAGTTGCTGCCCTGGATGCTGATTGTGCCAAAATAGAAAGTCTGTGCCTTGAAACCTCCCAGAAACAGTTTCTCTATTGCATTTGTATTCCACTCATCTTCTAGGACAGGCACATCCAACAGGTAGATTGTGATCTACTGGAAAATCACTGGACGTCTGACGTCTGTGGGTAGATCACTGGTAGATCAGTGGCTCCCCCAAAGAAGCTGAACAACTTTGGCTCCCCTAAAAAAAGCTCAACATTTTGGCCCTTCACCCCCCCCCCCCAAAACGGGCTTTCCCTCCTTCCTAAAAGCAGATCAACAAGTTTGACCTGAACCCCCCCCAAAAGGGGGTAGATCACTGCCAGTCTTTAACTCTGTCAGTAGATGGCAGTCTCTTGGGAGTTGGCCACCCCTGCTCTAGGACACTTGGGGCACCTACACACTGTCCCATGTTATCTTCAACCAGAGAAAGGAGAGAGAAAGAGGAAGGTGGCTGGTCCAAGGTCATCCATTGAGCTGTATAGAGATCTGCCCTCTTAAGAAAGGAAACAGAGTCCTGCTGGATCAGGCCAGAAGCTCATTTGGCTCATCATGTGCTCTCTCGGTGGCCAACCAGATGCAAGCAGATCCTCTTGAGTTTGCTGCCAGATGTATTGGGATGCATCCTTGTGGCTTTTTATTCTCCCACCACAAAGTATTTGTGAACTTGGATAATGTGAAAGGACCACCATGCAGCCCTGCCAAACCTGGTGCCCTCCAGGTTCCCCTCCGCTCAGCCAGCGCAGGCGTGCGGATTGGAGCTCTTGTGGAGAAATTATGGAGAGCCCAGCTTGGGGAAGCCAACCCTTGACTTTTCCCTAGGGTGCGACTGGGTGGGGCTTAACCAGAACCAGAGAAAATAAGGCTTGCTTCTTCTTTTTATGACTGCTTGGTGTGTATTGGGCTGGAGTGAAATGTGATTTGGACATTCACTAGAGCATGTTGCAAACAGGTCTCTCTGTGGGTAATTGCAGAATCCTCTGTGCACTGGGTGTTTGAGTGAAAGGTATTAGCTGTGGGACAGAGGTTACCCAATCTGGGGATGGGGTTCTGCATCTTTGTGCTTATGGTCAATAAAATCGTGCAAACTGTATCCCCCACCTACCCATTATTTCCCAGGCTCAAGTATTCTTCATTATATTTAAGTTAGAAACCTATATGCATTATGCCTTGGAATAATTGGAGAACATATGATTGGATTCAGGATACTTAGCTTTTCTGGTAGTTTGCTTCAAATATTCAAAGCACCTCCCCTATATCGTCCGGCTAGTTTTGGTGTTATCCTTGTATTGCAGATGGGGAAGGAAGCTGCTGGTTTGCCTAAAGCAATCCTGTGAGAAGATATTTTAACTGGAACTATTATGCTGCATCAGCTCTTAAAATGGTTGCAAACAAACAAAAATAGAGTGGATGCTTTTTTCTTTGGCTACTTATTGAGCATTGTTAATGTTACCACATTCCTTCATGGAAAGGCTCGTCTGCCCCTACATTAGAGGCAGAATACTCCATAGCTGAAGATCGTCTCTTTTTCATCTCCATGCCAGACAAAAGCTTCCCTTGTTAAAATTCTGCCTACCTTACAAATGTTTCAGAAGCCTGTCGTAAGAAGAGCCTTGGCAACCATAAATACTGCAGAAGCTCTTACACAGGAACATCAGAAAATCTCAGCATGGATCATCACCTCTTTGCCTGTTCCTCAGATTTGGAAACATGTCTTGGCATGAGTTGAGGTTGAGGAGCTGCAGTGATGAGGGCTGCAAGGGTGCCCTGGATTTAAAGCACATTTTCCTCTCCCGTCCAAAAAACAATCCTGGAAATTATAATATACCCTTCACAGAGCTGCAGTTCCCAGCACCTTTAACAAACTAACAGTTCCCAGGATTCTTTGGAGGTGAAAATGTGCTTTAAATGCATTCTAATGTATGGTGTGTGCACAGCCAAAGTTGGCTTTTCCTCTTCAGATATGTATTTTGATTCACAAGATACTCTGTAATATCCATTGTCTGGATCTCTTCTGCATCAGTGGTCCTTGTCCCTTCCCCGCTTTATTGAAAAGAGATTTTTCTGGTGTGCCTTCCTCTTACACACAATGTAAGTCAGCATGTGCTTTG
Organism: Podarcis bocagei; assembly: GCF_964188305.1. Taxonomy (NCBI): domain Eukaryota; kingdom Metazoa; phylum Chordata; class Lepidosauria; order Squamata; family Lacertidae; genus Podarcis; species Podarcis bocagei. The sequence goes on along the minus strand of NC_138141.1, from coordinate 964,113 downwards.
TGAGCACCCAAAGAGGAAGCTATGTAGACTGCAAGCACAGAGGAACTTGGCAGCCTTCCCAGGGGATGAGGTTCTGAAAAATAAGGGTCGGTGGAGCTGCTTGGCTTCATACAAAACAGCCTTTCTATCGCTGGAGGGTTGAATGCCTTGCCAGAACAGGGAAGCAATATTTTCTCTTTCTTAGGGTGTGCTTGTTTACTTGTGCATTTGCCCCCTCAAGGAATTACAGACACTGTAGTTTGTTTAAGGGTGCTGGGAATGGTAGCTCAGTGAGAGGTAAACCAAACTGCTCAGAATTCTTGGAGGGAAAGAATTTGCTTCAGAGGTGTGTTCAAGGTGTCGCACCTATGCAGCTTACCATTGCCAGGCCGTGTGTGCTGCATTTTTGTCCTTGTTCTCACTGAGATTGCATATATGTGTCTGTACTCAGTTGTTGCTCCAGGTTTGAGGGCGCTGTTAGCAAAATACCTGCTGGTGGGCCCCCTCTTACATTGCAGGGATCTCTGGCAGGCTAACCTGGTGGTTGTGGTAGTAGCAGGCAGCAACACTCAGATGAGAGCAGGACACACGGGGGGTGCTAGGACACAAACAGACACTGTTTTATTTACTTGCAATGTCCTGGGGAAATGCCATGTTGAGAGACTTAAATGCTGGCTCTGAGACTCCAACTGGAGGCTGCCATTTTAATTTCTCACACTGTCCTGAAGGGCATTGTGGATAATTTTATATATCATTGTATAGGGGCTGAGGTCTCTGCCTGCCAGCCCTGCCCACCCTTTTGTCTTTGCCCCACCCCAACCAAAGCCCCTCCCTCCCAGCTCACCTACCTTATTGCCTATCCCTTCACCTGCTCACCCCAAGCCCAAAAGCCCAAGCCCTTTTTAAGGAGTGGCCATGCAGTTGCCAGTGAGCCCAGTTGGTGAGGGCAAGGTGCTGATCATACCGAGGCCCCGGGCCTGATCCCCATATGGGTGCATATTTCTGCATTGCAGGGAGTTGGCCTGCGTGGTCCTTGAGGTCCCGGTTGTTCTATCACTCCACACCATGGCTTGCTAAACTGCTGTGTGAAGGGTCTTCCCCTACACTAAGCAGCTCTGCCAGTTGGTGGCCATTTGAACTGCAGAGCATTACAGCACCTTAAAGGTTGATGTGTGTAGGAAGAAAGATTTTTTTAGCAGCTCTTTAGCTGAAAAAGGCTCCCAGAGTGGCTGACAAATATCAAAAATAGGATGTAAGCAGCTGTCGTATGCAGACTCCAGATCATTGCACCCATGTAGCTCAGCATGGTCTGTACTGGCTGACAGACAAACACTGCCATCAGACTTAAAATGTAAAAGACATGACACAAAAGGAAAAGAGATGGGCAGGGAGGAGAAAAGTAGGGATTAGCCCCCTTTGTAACGGCATTCTTGTAATGCCCAGCTGCAATGGAAGAGTGCAAGGAAAGGAGCAGCCAAATGTGGCTGGTGTTCTGCTGAGTGACTAGAGAGGCCCTGCAGCCATCTTCAAGGAACAGCCGCTGCCACAGGAGAAGGAAAACGTGTCCAGAGGAGGGCAACCAAAATGGTCAAAGGCCTGGAAACGATGCCTTATGAGGAACGGCTAAGGGAGCTGGGCATGTTTAGCCTGGAGAAGAGGAGGTTAAGGGGTGATATGATAGCCATGTTCAAATATATAAAAGGATGTCACATAGAGGAGGGAGAAAGGTTGTTTTCTGCTGCTCCAGAGAAGCGGACACGGAGCAATGGAGCCAAACTACAAGAAAGAAGATTCCACCTAAACATTAGGAAGAACTTCCTGACAGTAAGAGCTGTTTGACAGTGGAATTTGCTGCCCAGGAGTGTGGTGGAGTCTCCTACTTTGGAGGTCTTTAAGCAGAGGCTTGACAACCATATGTCAGGAGTGCTCTGATGGTGTTTCCTGCTTGGCAGGGGGTTGGACTCGATGGCCCTTGTGGTCTCTTCCAACTCTATGATTCTATGATTACTATGATTCTATGACTCTTTGGCAGGGCTGGATCTAGGTTTGATGAGGCCTTCTGCTACTGAAGGTAACGGGGCCCTTTATATGCCCAGCTGCCCTTTGTCAACAACAAATTGTCACTGTTTTTTGTGTTGAATATATGCTGTATGGTAATTTATGGACCTAATAGGTATCTAAAGCCATTTGCACATGCAGAATGTAGACAACCTATATATAGAAAGGAGCAAGCAAGTGATATTTTAGGGAGCAGGCGAGCAGGTGGGGCCCATGACTTACATCATAGGAGTCTACACAACACAAAACACTCTTGCTGTATGTAGGTTTTATTTTATTCGTTTTTTATCTTATATTTTGGAAATGTACATCCAGTTTTTTCCCTTTATTTTTTGGGAGCCCCCCCCCCCAAGAGAGTGGGGCCCTAAGCTATAGCTTGTTTAGCTTATACATAAATCCGGCCCTGCTCTTTGGCCCCACTTTGGATAGAGAGAAGTTTTTCTCCCTCTCTCATCATACTAGGACCTAACGGGGCCATCTTGCGAAGCTGAATATTGGGAGATTCAAGACAAACAAAAGAAATAACTTCTATTCATCATGCATAGTTGAACTATGTAAATTGCTCTTACGGAATATGGTGATAGTTACCACCTTGGGAGTCTGTAAAAGAACTAGACCAATTCCTGGAGGATAAGGCTGTCCATGGCCACTGGTCAGGATATGACCCTGTTCTCCCTCCCCTGTGAGATGCCTTTGAATGCCATGTCTGCCAAAGAGGGGGAGAGAGCTCTTGGCTGCCATGGCCTGATCCAGGCTCTTTTTAATACCGCACCAAGCAAGCTAAACACAGCTGACCAGCTATCACTTGTGGCTGGTTGTAACACTTCCTCCTGCCCCCTGCCTCCCCCGCCCCTTCCTGCATTCACAGACAGGCAGGAGAATTGGGTGGTCTATCGAGCCCTTGGTGGGCTGCTATAACCTAGCTGATGGGCTACCCAGCTTGGCGTGCTGCAAGTTAAATCTTCTGGGAAAAGGGGGGGGGAGTTTGCAAATGCAGTAATATTCAAAACCAACATCCCTCTCGGATGGTTGTCCTAATAATAGTTTTAGTTATGGTGCCTCAGCATCTGCATTTGTGTTCTGCCAGAAATAATTGAGGATCTATTAATTTTAGCTTTGTAATTATTTTAAATTAAGTGTGTTTTCCTCCCCCCCCCATAAATTTATCCTTGCTCAACCTTAATATTCAGCACTCTAGTCCCTCAAAATTTGTATAAGCAAATGAGCAGTTAAGACACAGTCTCACCAAAGTGGGGATGAGGCTATTTGGGCCACAGTGTGCCTTTGGGTTGTGATTCATAACAATTGCGAGGTTTCCTCTGCTCTGCTCTCCCAATTCCAGCAGTCCCACATAGCACCATGAGGTCCTTAATACTTAGGTTGCTCTAGAAAATTACTGAGATAATATATACGAAGCTGGCACAGCCTTCAAAATGGGAAGACTTCTTGAATCTCATTTCTTGCTATAACTAGCTGAATACCTTAGAATCATAGAATCATAGAGTTGGAAGAGACCACAAGGGCCATCGAGTCCAACCCCCTGCCAAGCAGGAAACACCATCAGAGCACTCCTGACTTATGGTTGTCAAGCCTCTTAAAGACCTCCAAAGCAGGAGACTCCACCACACTCCTTGGCAGCAAATTCCACTGTCGAACAGCTCTTACTGTCAGGAAGTTCTTCCTAATGTTTAGGTGGAATCTTCTTTCTTGTAGTTTGGATCCATTGCTCCGTGTCTGCTTCTCTGGAGCAATTGTTCTAAAAAGGATATATCAAGAACTCTGGCCAAAAGTTTCAATATAAGGAATAATTCCTACTCAAGAGTAAAATGAAAAACGTGTGTATTCTGCTAAGAATAACAGTTTGAAGCTAGTAGTAAATTTAAACACAACGTGTAAGTACGATAGTTTTAAAGTAATGGTAAGTTTGGATACAACGTTTAAGTACAGAAATAATGTAGTTTCAAATATACAGTGATATAGTACAAAGATACATGACATACCAGTGCATAACAATTGTTTTATACAAGTCTCAATAGCAGTCAAAAAGAGTCCACATTATATAAAATCAGAATAAAGAATAAAGGATCAAATAGGGCCAAAAAGGAGTATCCGGAGTGTGAATCAGATGTACGACTCAGTAGTGGTAACCAGGACAGGGCCCTGTTTCGGAGTACACGCCTTCTTCAGCTGGTAATATCAAAAAATATGTCAAGATGGATCAAGGTGCTTCAATCCATAGATCATAAATATAATAAATTATATACATTCTAAAGTATGTTAACACATATCATGATATTTGGTTCCATACCTCGGTTTTTTGACGACTATAAATCTGTTGGAAGTCTGTATCATTTAATTATTTTATGTTTCTTTTTCGACATGCGTCTAGAAATAAGGATTTCCAAGAGTTATTATTTCCAGTCAAATTATTTGTGAAAAATGGACATCAGTTCAGTGTTTTCTCACCTTAGATAATTGCATCCAAGTTTTCTTGCGTTTCTCTCTGCGTTTTCTATTAGGAGTGAAATCATTGTCTTATATGTGTGTCTGTGGGGGAGGGAGGATAGGCTCTTCCTTCTTAAAGGTGTAAGCAGAGAAGGGATTTAAAGTCCAAGGTCATCTATGGTGGTTTATTAGAGAAAAGAACTGTAGTCTTGATGTTCATTCAAGCCCTTGGGGGACATTGTTTCAAACAAATGAATATATCGTGCTTCCTGTTGTAACAATAGTCTATCAATATTTCTCCTGGTATATAGATCTACTTTTGGTTTCCAAATAATAAAGAAGACAAAGTCCTCTTCCGTGTGTTTTTGTTGTATATAATGTTCCACCATTGGGGCTTCTCGTAGAATCATAGAATCATAGAGTTGGAATAGACCACAAGGGCCATCGAGTCCAACCCCCTGCCAAGCAGGAAACACCATCAGAGCACTCCTGACATATGGTTGTCAAGCCTCTGCTTAAAGACCTCCAAAGCAGGAGACTCCACCACACTCCTTGGCAGCAAATTCCACTGTCAAACAGCTCTTACTGTCAGGAAGTTCTTCCTAATGTTTAGGTGGAATCTTCTTTCTTGTAGTTTGGATCCATTGCTCCGTGTCCGCTTCTCTGGAGCAGCAGAAAACAACCTTTCTCCCTCCTCTATGTGACATCCTTTTATATATTTGAACATGGCTATCATATCACCCCTTAACCTCCTCTTCTCCAGGCTAAACATGCCCAGCTCCCTTAGCCGTTCCTCATAAGGCATCGTTTCCAGGCCTTTGACCATTTTGGTTGCCCTCCTCTGGACACGTTCCAGTTTGTCAGTGTCCTTCTTGAATTGTGGTGCCCAGAACTGGACACAGTACTCCAGGTGAGGTCTGACCAGAGAAGAATACAGTGGCACTATTACTTCCCTTGATCTAGATGCTATACTCCTATTGATACAGCCCAGAATTGCATTGGCTTTTTTAGCTGCCGCGTCACACTGTTGGCTCATGTCAAGTTTATGGTCAACCAAGACTCCTAGATCCTCTTCACATGTACTGCTCTCAAGCCAGGTGTCACCCATCTTGTATTTGTGCCTCTCATTTTTTTTGCCCAAGTGCAATACTTTACATTTCTCCCTGTTAAAGTTCATCTTGTTTGTTTTGGCCCAGTTCTCTAATCTGTCAAGGTTGTTTTGAAGTGTGATCCTGTCCTCTGGGGTGTTAGCCACCCCTCCCAGTTTGGTGTCATCTGCAAATTTGATCAGGATGCCCTTGAGTCCATCACCCAAGTCGTTGATAAAGATGTTGAATAAGACCGGGCCCAAGACAGAACCCGGTGGCACCCCACTAGTCACTCTTCTCCAGGATGAAGAGGAACCATTGATGAGAACCCTTTGGGTTTGGTCAGTCAGCCAGTTACAAATCCATTGAGTGGTAGCATAGTCAAGACCGCATTTTACCAGCTTCTTTACAAGAATATCATGGGGCACTTTGTCAAATGCCTTGCTGAAATCAAGGTAGGCTACATCCACTGCGTTCCCTTCATCTACCAGGCTTGTAATTCTGTCAAAAAACGAGATCAGGTTAGTCTGACATGACTTATTTTTCAGAAATCCATGCTGACTATTGGTGATCACAGCATTCCTTTTTAGGTGCTCACAGACTGTTTGCTTAATGATCTGCTCCAGAATCTTCCCTGGTATTGATGTCAGACTGACTGGGCGGTAATTATTTGGGTCCTCTCTTTTCCCCTTTTTGAAAATAAGGACAACATTTGCCCTCGTATTCTATTACGGATCCGTGATCGATGTTCATTTATGCGTAGTTTAATTGGTCTGGTGCTTTTGCCTATATATATCTTTTGGCATGGGCACATCCATGCATACACGCTATTCTTCATGTTACAGTTACTAAAATGTTCAATCTGAAACTTGAAGCCAGTCCGTATGTTGCTGAACACCTTTACTTGTAGTGCGTATTTGCATACATTGCAGCTACCACATTTGTAATGGCCTTTAGTCGATGTTTCCGGGTATGTAAGTTGATCCGATTTCACCAAATAATTCCTCAGTGATTTGGTTTTTTTTAGGCCAATTATAGGTGGTTTTTGACATCCTGGGATGTTGGATAACAAATGCCAATGTTTATATATGAGTTTCTTAATGCTAGAAGTATGTGGTGTAAATTGCAGTGATGTGCAAATACGATCTTCTCTAGGTTTATCCGATGTTTTTATAACAAGAAGATCTTTCCTGTTTTTCATTTCCGCTCTATCTTGAGCCGCAGCAAGAGTCCGTGATGTGTATCCTCATTGTAATAAGGACTGTGTGAGTTGGTAGGCCGCTATTTTGTAGTCATGTTGGGACGATGCATTTCTTTTTAGTCTTAAGTACTGTCCATACAGTAGATTATTCAATAAATGTGGAGCGTGAAAGGATGAAGCGTGTAATAATGAATTTCGTTCAATCGGTTTATGGTATGGGCGGATCTTAAGTTGTTGGGAATGATCTTTAAAGACTGTAACATCCAGAAAATTAACTGATGTATCATGAATGGTACCAGACAATCGTATATTTGGATCTTGGTCGTTGATCCATTGGAGGAATTGTGTTGCTGTGTCTTGATCCTGTATAATGAAGAACAAATCATCTATAAACCGATAATATTTGATTATTTTAGATCTAAAAGGATTGTTGTCATGAAGGATGAAAGTTTTTTCAAAGTGTATCATGTAAATATTCGCAATAGAAGGGGCACAGGAAGAGCCCATCACTACACCTTTGATTTGCAGATAGAACTGTTTTAAATAACGAAAAAAGTTATAATCCAAAATGATGTCCAGAATATCGAGCAAAAAATGTGTTGGAGGTTCTCTCGTGAGTCTGGAATCCAAAAGAGTTTCTATAATCGACCTGACTTCAGGTAACGGGACATTTGTATACAGCGACTCGACTTCTCTGGAGCAGCAGAAAACAACTTTTCTCCCTCCTCTATGTGACATCCTTTTATATATTTGAACATGGCTATCATATCACCCCTTAACCTCCACTTCTCCAGGCTAAACATGCCCAGCTCCTTTAGCCGTTCCTCATAAGGCATCGTTTCCAGGCCTTTGACCATTTTGGTTGCCCTCCTCTGGACACGTTCCAGTTTGTCAGTGTCCTTCTTGAACTGTGGTGCCCAGAACTGGACACAGTACTCCAGGTGAGGTCTGACCAGAGCAGAATACAGTGGCACTATTACTTCCCTTGATCTAGATGCTGTACTCCTATTGATGCAGCCCAGAATGGATATCCAAGGTATCCAAGCTGGATACCTTGAAGTGAGACCCACTCTCTCAAACACGTCTCTCCTCATAGAGGGGATAAGAAGACCGACTTGCCTTGCAAAGTTGTTGTGAGAAGGCTGGAAAGTGCTGAGTTTGTGCTTCGTTTTATTCCGTCCTGAATCCATAGATGGGAGAAGCTTATGCCAGAGAGAGAGAAGGAGAGGGGCAGAGGGGGAGGGAGGGAGGGAGATAATTCTCCCAGGTCAGACCGGGAGGTTGGACTTGTCTTCTCAGCTGATCCCAAGGGCTACAGTCAGTGACTAGTTGACTACAAGAAGCATCATCTCGGCCACAATTTAATCACCCAAAGGTTGTGGTACTTGTGGCAGGGCCTTCACATCTAGGGCTGGCCCCTTCAGCCACCTGAAGGAAAGGCAGTCTGGTGTAATAACCCAAGTTGCTGAGAGGCAAAGGCTACAAACCTGTCCTCTTCTGAGGATTGTCTTATTTCCAGGCTGTTCCATGATTTGAATATTCCTCTGTATGAAAAACCCCCAACCCACTTCCTCTGGAAAATTAATGTTGTGGGTAGAATGGGGAAGATTTTTTAAAAATTGTTTTATTTATTTACAACATTTATTTCTCCAGGGAGCTTAAGGCAATGCATGGTTCTCCCCCTCTGTTTTTCCTTCACAGCACCCATGTGAGGTAGGTTAGACTGAGCATGACCCAAGGTGAACTTCATGGCTAGTGGTTTCCTGGGGCTGTGATGCCCTTTGGGACGGGTGGGTCAGAAGGCAGGAGGCCCACAGTAGGTGGCGCCAGAGCCAACCATAGGGAGAGCCAAGCTGCTCTAGTTTCATTCCAATGCTGTCCCTGCTGTGTTCTACAAGGGCAAAGCTGAGACTCCCCTTTCTTGCAGTGAACCTTTTCCTGCATTCTGAAGTGACAGAGACCAGAAACAGGTTTAGCATACCAGTGCAAATTTGGTTGGGCTTGATTGAGTTCCTTCAGCTCTCTGAGCCCATCGCAAGTGCCTTCTGTTTCAACTTCTGAATGCCTGGTGAAAGACCTTTTACTCTTCCACCAGGTTTTGCAGGAAATTAAGAATACCTTTTCCCATAATTGTTAGCTGACTTCTGATTTAAACATTTTTATATGGGGTTCATGGTATTCTTTTGTGTATGGTTGTTGTTAACCACTCTGATTTTTTTATAAATAGCAGTATGTGTGTGTATATATATGTAAGTAAGTAGAAGAGACGCTATCAGACTTAAAGGACATTTTCCAACAGCACTGAGGGAAGTACAGAGTGAGGCCGGGGGGGGGGGCAGCTTAGGAGGGCATTTGTCTTGGAGGAATCCTGAGGGCCAGAAAGGGAACCTTGGAGGGCCACATGGAGCCCTGAGCCTGAGGTGCCCCACCCCTCATGTACATGGGGACTAGCAGCATGAATGTGGGAATGGGTCCCATGCAAAAGCGCTGTTTTTCAAGCGGGACTATAGCTTGTTGGTAGAGCTTTATGTGCCAAAGGTCCCAGCTTCCATCCCTAACATCTCCTCCGCCTATAGTTCACATCTACAACATATGTTCAAAGTATGTGACTGAACCCCAAAGAATCATGGGAACTGTAGTTTGCAAAAGATTCCAGGAATTGTAGTACTGTGAGGGTAAACTGCAGTTGTCAGGATTCTTTGGTGGAAGTCCTGTTCTTTGAATGGTTGCTGCGGATATGACCATAGAGGAGGGAGAAAGGTTGTTTTCTGCTGCTCCAGAGAAGCGGACACGGAGCAATGGATCCAAACTACAAGAAAGAAGATTCCACCTAAACATTAGGAAGAACTTCCTGACAGTAAGAGCTGTTTGACAGTGGAATTTGCTGCCAAGGAGTGTGGTGGAGTCTCCTACTTTGGAGGTCTTTAAGCAGAGGCTTGACAACCATATGTCAGGAGTGCTCTGATGGTGTTTCCTGCTTGGCAGGCAGGGGGTTGGACTCGATGGCCCTTGTGGTCTCTTCCAACTCTATGATTCTATGATTCTATGATTCTATGAGTGGTGGTTGGTAAAGTCTGCGTAGTGCCCTTCAGATTTTGTGGGCTACAGTTCCCATCAGTCCCATGCAGTGTGGACAATAACTATGAATGTTTGGAGTTGTAGAGGCATTTCAGGATATGGTACATTTGTTTCCCAACTTTCCCCCCTCTATCTTCAATATGCAAAGTGAAAAAATGGTCCCACAACGAGCATGACAAATCATTTACTGCAACCGGTTTACACAATATATGGTTCCTCCTTTTTACAAAATGTCAAGCTCCGTAGTCACTTTTGCTATGAACTCAGAAAGCCCATCTTCTGCGCAAAAGCTTTCAGGAGTGAATGGCTGGGGCACCAGGGGGCTTGTCTTTTAGGTAAGATGTTATTACTGGCAGTTCCTGCAGCAGGAGTCTTCAAGGGAATGAATGGGAGGCTTCAGCTGGGAGCCTGGTGGTCTCCTGCCTTTAGCAGTTTGGGCCCCTGTTTGCCAGTCCTCCACTCATGACCCAAGTTCCAATGGGGAAGTGACCTTGGGGACACACCTTCCTTTTGTCAGGCTTGTGCATGGTGGCCCTGGGCCTGCCTTCAGACAGTAGGTGCGTATCCAGATTCTGCAGCAGCACATGTAATTGCAGATCTGTAACCAGAACCGAATCTAGAAATGGAGGATGTGTTTGCATATATCTGCTTATTTCATGTGACTTCCAGGATGGAATATATTACAGCTGCTTTTAACTGTACAAGAGCTGAGGAAATGGAAGACAGAAGGGTCTGAAAATGTTTGCAAAGGTAGAAGTCAGGAAATATTGCCTCCTTGTAATCCATCTCCACCAGTTCTCTTGTCTTGTGAACCCTTTTGTTTTAAGAGGGAGGGTACAAATCCAGTAAATTAAACAAAATGAATGGAATTGCCATTATCAATTTAGCTAGAAGTTACTACCTCTAGGTCTTCCGGCAGCCAGACTTTATACAGGGCACTGCATGTTCTGCAGCTCAATGATCAGGAATGTAGTTTGTTATTGTACAAAAAAAATTGCATATTGAGAATCTAATCTTTCAGTACAAGTTTGTAGCCCTCCAGGCAGTGAAAGTGTGTTAGCAATGCATGACCTGGCAAAGTGTGCGGGGGGTGGGTGGGGAGTCAAGGTGCCTCTGTAGGTCCCTGACTGGCACACACAAAACCACACCTAATCCTTATGCAAAATAAAAGGATGCATGCAAATTATCTTAATTTGCATAACACACATTGGTTGTAAAATTGAACTCTTAAAGCAGAATTTTAATCTGAGCACACACGTGCACACACACACACAAACGCAAACACGGTGCTGACAAAATTCCTTTGGGAGTCTGCCACAGTCAGTGGTCTCTGGTTGACTGAATCATGTCTTCAGTTGGCCCCCTTAGTAAGCCAGGTGGCAAAATAAAATTGGAAACTGCAAATCTTGCAGCGTGAAGACAGTCTTATGATGTTAAAAACAGAAGCCTGCTTTTGTGTCTGGAGAGATTACACAAATCACTTGAATTCTCTCGGGTCCAAAATTGGGTAGTCGGCAGCAGGGTGAGAAGTCTGTCTGCTCCTTCCTTATCAGCCTCAGGCTTTCTCCCCATCTATTCTGGTCTGTCCTCGGGGAAGGTGTGCTGAGAGGCTGTACCACGTGCTCTAGAAGGCCTTGCTCTTTTTCCTCTGGTGGGAAGGAGCTTTGTCTATAAGGGGCAGTCTATGGTTTTCTTGCCTGCTGTGAAGTTGTACCATCTCAGGAGGACATGCCCTGTTCTGTTTTGGAACTCATAGTCCAGCTTTAAGGCAGAAGGCTGCAGGTCGGGACCAAACCAGCCAAGGTCTGTGTACACTTGTGGAGCAGGCTGTCGGCTGGGGTATGAACTCAGGTTCTCTGCAGTCACTGGCTTGAGCTGGAAGCTGAAATGCAGCAAGCAGAAGGAGACCAAGCATTGTTGGCCAGGCAGACAGTGGAATTCCTAATATTTAAGCTGAGGGTATCCAAAAGCTTCACTCTGCCCACAGCCACACGTACAGGTAAGCCAAAAACCTTATCTCAATAAAGCATAGTGTCCATCCTATCTGGCACAAGCAGCTAAACAAACCAGAAAGGAAGGTGGGTGCCCCCTCCATAACTCAGTTCCTGGAGGGCAAAAGGGTTGGTCTGCAGTGGCATCCTTGTGCTGTGAGTGCTGCTGCCCTGGGCCCACTTCTCTAGCATTTCTTTGAATCATAGAATCATAGAATCATAGAGTTGGAAGAGACCACAAGGGCCATCGAGTCCAACCCCCTGCCAAGCAAGAAACACCATCAGAGCACTCCTGACATATGGTTGTGAAGCCTCTGCTTAAAGACCTCCAAAGTAGGAGACTCCACCACACTCCTTGGCAGCAAATTCCACTGTCAAACAGCTCTTACTGTCAGGAAGTTCTTCCTAAGGTTTAGGTGGAATCTTCTTTCTTGTAGTTTGGATCCATTGCTCCGTGTCCGCTTCTCTGGAGCAGCAGAAAACAACCTTTCTCCCTCCTCTATGTGACATCCTTTTATATATTTGAACATGGCTATCATATCACCCCTTAACCTCCTCTTCTCCAGGCTAAACATGCCCAGCTCCCTTAGCCGTTCCTCATAAGAAGAAGAAGAAGAGTTTGGATTTGATATCCCGCCTTTCACTCCCCTTCAGGAGTCTCAAAGCGGCTAACATTCTCCTTTCCCTTCCTCCCCCACAACAAACACTCTGTGAGGTGAGTGGGGCTGAGAGACTTCACAGAAGTGTGACTGGCCCAAGGTCACCCAGCAGCTGCATGTGGGGGAGCGGAGACTCGAACCCGGTTTCCCAGATTACGGTTTCCCACTCTTAACTACTACACCACACTGGCTACACCATAAGGCATCGTTTCCAGGCCTTTGACCATTTTGGTTGCCCTCCTCTGGACACAAATGCCTGCAGCGCACTGCCGGTCACTCTGGGCATGATGGGCCTTTAAGTGGCTTCTGCCGGGCTCTCTTCAAAAGAGTGCTGCTGCTCTTACTCATTTGCAAGGCCTGCCTGTGGAACAGAGGAGGCTGCCTCATGCCAAGGAAGATCATGGATCCATCTAGCTCAACGTTGTCCGCACCAACAGGCAGTGGCTCTCCAGGGTTTCAGATAGGGGACATTCTCACCCACCCCACCCCCACAGATGCCAGAGATTGAACCTGGGATCTTCTGCATGCCAAGCAGATGTTCTGCCACTGAACTATGGGAGGGATGGAACCACTGGCCACCAGCAGGGCTCAGCAGTGGAAAACCCCATGTTGGGGACCCCCTCAAACCTGGAGCAAGCCCTGGTTAGCTCCCCTCTACGTGTGGCATGATCTCGATCCTACCCCTGCCCCTTTGCATCTGCTGTTTTTTTACAGACTCACACACACGGAGATGCAAGATACACAGTGCGTAATGTATCCCTTAGACCAGATCTTGGCCTCCACTCCCAAGCCTGTAGTTCAAGACCTCGCATTCCTGATGCTCAGTGCTCCCAAGGCAAGGCCTGTGCTTCTCTGCGTTTGTGTGCAGCATCTTGTTCAGTGGGTTCTCTTTCCACAGTGTGACACAATGGCTGTGGTAATGAAGAAGTGCTGACAAGCTCTAATGGAGCCAGGGTGGTGCCGCTGCTGCAGTGCTAAGGCTCCTTCCTTTCTGGACTTTGCTGAGAGAGATGGAAGAAGATCGTTCACGCTTAACCAAGCTCCTCCTGTACAGGAAAAGGCAGTGCTACCTCATATGGTGCTCAGAGATCTAGTGAGCCGAGGAGCTAACAGTTGCACCCAAAGCCTTTGTGTGCATTCCAGAATGCAATGTGCTGGAGTCTAACTTTGGCCAAAGAAATTAAGACTGTGGTGAACTCCTAAAACATGCAGGCTAATTGCCTCCTGGTGCCCCATGTACAATCTCTGGAGAATTTGTCATGCCTGTGATAACATGCCTGGGTTGTGCAAGCTTTCTGGAATGGCATTGCATCCGTAGACCTAAGACTCCGGTCATGGAGGGGCTGCAGTGAGGACTGCAGGGCCCATTGGGCAGGGCTGGACTCACTGAAGCGAACTCCTAGGGAAGTGCTGGGGGGGCACAATGACGCAGGTGTTCTGCTGTTGCTTCCCTGCTCCAAAGTGTCCATGTATTTTGAAATGTTCTTACGCAGTCAGTGGTGTTTTAAGTTGGGGGGGGGCGTTTGTTTGTTTTTTGCTGTGTTGGGGTGGGGTGGGTATTTGGTTGGGGCTCTGGATTGGTTTAGTTTTGGTATAATTGTATTTTTTATTCCCCCCCTACTGTTTTATTGGCTATTGTATCATTTATACTTCGCTCTTAAGGGGAGAGGGTCAGGGCTGCCTGGGAGTGGGCTCCAGGCAACAGAATGGCTGGGGCAGGTTCCACAAGGCGGAATGCACTGGTACACCTGATCTCAGGGATTACGGGCAGGAGGAGGGGTCACACTAAGACCAGACCATGGCATCGCCGAGGAGACAGGCTTAGTCGTTGTTTGAGGACTATCCCTGCCTTCGGGTCTGGTCTTGACTGGAATGATACTGGAATCAGCAAGGGAGACACACATGACCTGAAGGTGCTGCTGCGCAATGCCAGGTCAATGATTCATAAGCCCACTGCCCTCCATGACCTGATTGTGGATGGAGGCTTGTGACAGAGACTTCGTTGGATGAAGCAGATGGGCCTGTCCTTGCTGCTGCTTGTCTACCAGGTTTCTCTTACGCACAGCAACCCAGGTCATATGGGCAGGGGAGTGGGGGTTGCAGTGATTTTTAGGAAGTCATTAGTTTACACTGGGCGTCCTATTGGGAAGACCCAGTTTTCTGAGTGTATGTTCTGGAAGTTGGGCAATCGGGACAGTACAGGATTCCTTTTGCTGTACCAACCTCCCTGCTGCACCAAGAATTCCCTGCCCGAGCTGCTTCAAGTCGTGGCGGATTTTCTCCTGGAGACATCTAGTTTGATTGTCCATGGGGATTCAAACATCCGTGCTGACATTACCTTACAAGGGGCTGCTCAGGACTTCATGGAAAGCATGGCCTCCATGGGGCTGTCCCTGAATAAGCTTGGCCCAACTCACAATCGCATTAGACCCAGAGTTCACCTCTATAGATGTGGGTAATCTGACACTAAGTAAAAGTGAAACAAAAGAAGTGCCATGGTCGGATTACTTCCTGGGGCAACTGGACTTCTCTGCGACCCTTCTTTTCTGCAGGGAGGTGGGACCGATTTGGATGGTCTGCCCCCGTCACTTAATTGATCCAAATGGTTTCCAGAGAGTGGTAGGGGATGTTTTATTCCATGTTGATGACCTTTCAGCTGATCCACCAAGCTTGTAACTTCATCAAAAAAAAAAAATGAGATTTGTCTGGTGTGACTTGTTTTTGATAAACTCATGCTGGTCTTGGTAATCACAGCATCCTTTTCTAAGTGCTCACAGACCAACAGTTTAATTATCTGTGCTGGTATTATTATTATTGTCCTGGTATTGATGTCAAGTTCATTGGTCGGCAGTTACCTAGGTTTTCTTTTTTTCCCCTTTTTGAAGATGGGGAATAACATCTGCAGGGACCTCATCTGTTCTCCAAGAATTCTCAAAATCGTAGACAAAGACTCTGAGATTACATCTGCAAGCTCCTTTAGTACCCAGCTCTCTATATGTAGGCCATCTGCTTTCCATATTTATTCTTTTAACTGAAGTTGCTTCTGTTGCGGATACCCACCATGGCATTTTTGTTCTAATAGTTCTTTATATTTTCCCATACTTTATGATTTCCTAATGTAAAGGTTTCTAAGGGGTTGCTCGTGCGTAAGCAGGCAACTATCTCCCTGGTTGGGCACGAACGCCTGGCCTGGCTGCCTAAGTAAACTTTATCTGTCCGGACGCCACTCACCCGTGGCTGACTCAGTCGCTGGTAGAATCTGTCAGTGGGCGTTTCTTAAACTTATTCCAGCAAAGAAGCTCCTTGACGCCTAGTCTCTGCCTACCCTCTCTGTGCGAAAGCCTTCTGCGCAAGGAGGGCGTGGGCAACGGAGGACCCCTGCTCTCCCCGCTGGTCCCAGGCAAGGAGTCATGGGACCACCTCACTGCTTCCCCCATCTGCCCCCCTTCTCCACTGGTGCTACGCTGATTCTCTTCCCCAGAAGATGGGCTGCTTCTCCCGATCCCTGGACGCTCTCTGGAATCCCTCTGGCTTTTGCTCTCTCCCTCCGGCACTGATGGCAGTTCCCTGACACCTAATTATATGATTATGGAAGCCTTTATGTACCTTCCATTTATTATACCATAAATATGCATCCCATCCAAATCTGATGTCATGTTCTTCCAGATCTAACAAATCTGTATTGTCTTGTTTTTATTTAATTTAAACCCTGCAACTTGCCCAAACTTCTGAATCTTTTCTAACACTATCGGAAGAGAATTTTTTGGATCTGTAATTACCAGGTCGTTGGCATATGCTTTCAATTTATATTTTTTCCTACATTAATTCCTGTAATCCTTTCATCTGCCCTTATATTTCTTGTCAGGACTTCTAGCACCAAAATAAATAATAAAGGTGATAACGGACATACTTGCCTTGTTCCTTTATGTATTTTACATTCATCTGTTAGCACCTGATTGTCAATTAGTTTTGCTTTTTGATCTGAGTAAATAGCTTGAATTCCTTTTCTAAAATTATCTCCAAAATTCATTTCTTCTAATACTTTTTTCATAAATTCCCAAGAGACATTATCAAAAGCCTTCTCTGCATCTGTAAACATCAATGCTTCTTACTTTTCATTTTTCACTTCCAGGTATTCTATAACATCTATAGTATGTCCCCTGGAAGAAATCCTGCCTGGTCATAATGTATATATTCATTCAGTACTGTTTTCATTCTGTTGGCCATTATATTAGCAAACAATCATTATTTAATAGCGAGATTGATCTATAATTTTTTATTGAAGTCAAATTTGCACTTGTTTTGGAATTAATGTTGTTGTTTTTTTAAATAATTTTTATTAACCGACCAATCAAATCACATCACATAAATTCCGAATTACAAAGCCGAATTTTAAATTTTTGTTGTTTTTGTTGGGGGTACCCATATTTCAAGTTCCGAAGCGGATTCCAATCATCTTCTTACTGCTGCATTAATGTCCACAAATCTGTCCAAATAATATTCACAATTCTATCCAGTCCTATCTTGCTGTTCCCACATCTCATCTTGTTATTTTCATATATTTTTCTTTTTTCTTTGTGATCTCTTCTGATAATCTCCTTAAGCAGGTAAACAGAAATTGTAATCCTGTGTGAGTTTTTCCGTTTGTCCAATAACCATATCGAGATGGTTTCCATATATCATCAGTTCCATAAATAAAAGCACTCTTTCCATCATTAGTCTTCATAAATCTGTCACCTTCTTTAGTCCTCTGCTGAGGTTCGACCGCAGTATGAAAACAGATGCATTCCTCCTCCCAGACATAAATCTTTCGACAGAACTTGGCAAAATGGCGACACTGTTTTTTTACTGCGTCATCCCAAAGCTCTTGTACTTTCTACGGTCTCCTTAAAACATGGTTTTGGTTAAAAATTCTCTCCACACAGTCTTAAATCGTCCAGAAGAGGGCAACCAAAATGGTCAAAGGCCTGGAAATGATGCCTTATGAGGAACGGTTAAGGGAGCTGGGCATGTTTAGCCTGGAGAAGAGGAGGTTAAGGGGTGATATGATAGCCATGTTCAAATATATAAAAGGATGTCACATAGAGGAGGGAGAAAGGTTGTTTTCTGCTGCTCCAGAGAAGCGGACACGGAGCAATGGATCCAAACTACAAGAAAGAAGATTCCACCTAAACCTTAGGAAGAACTTCCTGACAGTAAGAGCTGTTTGACAGTGGAATTTGCTGCCAAGGAGTGTGGTGGAGTCTCCTACTTTGGAGGTCTTTAAGCAGAGGCTTGACAACCATATGTCAGGAGTGCTCTGATGGTGTTTCCTGCTTGGCAGGGGGTTGGACTCGATGGCCCTTGTGGTCTCTTCCAACTCTATGATTCTATTCTATTCTATTCTATTCTATTCTATTCTATTCTATGCTTAGATCATTTAAGCAGCATTTCTGACTTGTGTGTGTGTGGGGGGGAATTATTGGTTAATCACGTAGAAGAAAGAAAGGAAAGTCCCCCCCCCCCATCCAGTCCCATTGCCGACATACCGAGCCTTGGTGTGTCTTCTCATGATATATTCCTGTTTATCTGACCCGTCTTCTTTCTCAGAGATCCCTTCAATTAGCAGTCTTTACTCCCCATTCTTCCTTGAAATATGTGCATTTGCTTCATCCTAATTGTTTCTTTTGAAGTTGCTGCAGCTAGTGGCGCGAATCGGAGACAGTGTCCAGGAGAGTCGAAGTCCGCACAAGGGCTTTCTGCCTAGTGCCCCCACCCCCCTCGGGTTCGGGGATGGTATATGGGCACAGCAGGCAAGGGCAGTGCCCCCCATTCCCTTGGGGGGGGGGCAGGGAGGCTGCATACTCCCTCACAGCCTCTTAATTACCTCGTGTGGGTCGGAGAGATGTTATTGTCAGCCATCTTCCAATGCGCCCCTAATGCCCCCCCTGTTTTGGAATTAATGTTATATATGCTTCCTTCCATGTCTCTGGGACTTTCCCTAATTTTAAAATCTCATTCATTACGTTTATCCTGTAATGGTATTTAAAGTTGTTTGTTTAATTTCTTATAATATGTTGCTGATAGTCCATCTGGTCCTGGCGATTTTCCTGTCTTTGCTTGCTTGATTGCATCTAGTACTTCCTGAGCTGTTATCTGGGCATTTAAAATTATCAATTTATCTTCTTTAATTTTTGGTAAATTGTTGTTTGTTGTTTAGTCGTTTAGTCATGTCCGACTCTGTGACCCCATGGACCAGAGCACGCCAGGCATTCCTGTCTTCCACTGCCTCCCACAGTTTGGTCAAACTCATACTGGTAGCTTCTATAACACTGTCCAACCATCTCATCCTCTGTCATCCCCTTCTTCTTCTGCCCTCAATCTTTCCCAACATCAGGGTAAAGTCCAGGGAGTCTTCTCTTCTCAAGAGGTGGCCAAAGTATTGGAGCCTCAGCTTCACGATCTGTCCTTCCGGTGAGCACTCAGGGCTGATTTCCTTAAGAATGGATAGGTTTGATCTTCTTGCAGCCCATGGGACTCTAAAGAGTCTCCTCCAGCACCATAATTCAAAAGCATCAATTCTTCGGCGATCAGCCTTCAACGTTCTTCATGGTAAATTACTTACCTTCAAATATTCATCTCTCTCTATCCCCTTTTCAGATCCTTTCCTATATAAATCTGTAAAATGTTTAACAAATGTTTTCCTGATTTCTTTTAGATTATCTATTATTTTTCATTTCATTTCATTTATGGTATTTTTCATTTATGGTATTTTCATATATGGTATTTATGCAATTTTTTTGCTAATTTTTATTCATTTGCCATGCTAATAATTTCCCTGGTTTATTCATATGTTCAAAATATTTTTGTTTCGTTCTTTTAATCTTCTACTTAATTTCATTACTGATGATCATTGAATATCGTGTTTGTAATAATTTCATTGCTTGCTTCATGGATTCTTTATTTGGTTTACTTATTAATTCTCTTTCTTTCTTCATTAGGGCCTCTAAGATTTCTCTTTTCTGGCATCCCAAACTGTCTGTACATTGGTCTCTTTATTAAGATTTAACTCAAAATAGTCTCCTAATACTTTTTCTGCTTTTTCTAAAGAGTTCTGATCTAATAAATCTTCATTCAGTCTCCATCTTAAGGTGGATTGATTTTCATTTTGCAATTCTAAAAATAAGGGGTTGTGATCTGAAATTTTTCTTGGCCTTATTTCTACTTTCCTCACCTTTAATTCTAATTCTAATTCTAATTCACACCTGTTCTTGCACTGCTTTCATGCAGATGTGAATGGAAAGTGAATTCCCTATCTTATAGATGTTTGCTTCTCCAAATATCTATCCAATTTAAATTATCTACCATTTCAAAAAAAGTTTTGGGGAGTTTGCTTTCTTTGGTGTCTTTCTTCCTAATTGTTCTATCCACTTCCAGCGACCAGACTCCATTCAGAGCACCCATCAGTATAATTTTTTGATCTGCAAATTCCAATAAATCTGTTTCCAATTTCTTATAAAACTCTGCTTTTTTCTCATTAGGGGCATAAATTCCTATTAATAAGATTTTTTCACCATGCACTACAATCTGTACCGCCATAACTCTTCCTTGATCAGCTTTAAACATTTGTTTGGGCTCAAATTTTGGTTTAATGTTAAGGACCACTCCACATTTTTTTTTATTTATCTGCTGCTATGAATTCCATTCCTAATTTTTATTAATTAGGACTCTTTTATGTTTACTCGCAATATGTGTTTCTTAAAGACAAGTTACATCTAAATTTTGTTTTAAAATTACATGTTGAATTTTGTTCCTTTTGCATTATTGTTTAAGCCATTTACATTGCAACGCACAACCTTTAAATATGCCATTATGTTTTTACTGTGTCTTTTTCTCTAAGTCTTATCTATGCTTTCCCCTTGTCTTGATTATTTAATTTATCTACCACCCCTCCTATTGCTCCTACTATTGGTCCTTCCCCTGCTCCACCTCCTGCTCCCAGTGGTTCCGGTACATTATATGGATTGTCAAAGTCAAAATCTTTACCACATTTTTGCCAGAATTCCCAAGCTTGATCTTCATTTGCCAATCTGTAGTTCTTACTTTTGTACGTGAAGGAGATTCCCTCTGGGAATTCCCGTCTGAATTTGATGTTGGCTTTGAGCAATCCATTTGTTATGTAATGGAATTTCTGGCATTTTTGAAGCAATCTGGAAGGGATCTCTTTAAACATGGTGACCAGGTTACCATCCACCTGGAGTCTGTTTTCATAATTTTTTTGGACCATGGCGTCCTTAATTTTTTTAATTATTTTTTTAAACAAACATTACCAAACCGTCTCCAGGTTGCTTTCTAGCTTTAGCTGACTGACCCCGTAGCAGCTCTATATAATTCCTTCCACTGATCCTCCTCCAGCCACTCAGCAAATGTCTTAGCTATATATGTCATTAAGTCCTGATCCCCCTCAATTTCTGGGAGACCTCTTCTTCAGAGAATATTAGATTTTTGTCTCATTTCTAAAAGGGCAAGCTGGTCCTCAAATTGGTCCTGACTGCCAGATAGTCCTCTTATGTTTCACTTTATTACCTCTTGTTCTTCCTTTAATTATTCATTCACTTTTTCCATTTTTTGAGATTTGGTTTCCAAGTTTTTACCCATATACAGTGGTACCTTGGGTTACATATGCTTCAGGTTACATACACTTCAGGTTACAGACTCTGCTAACCCAGAAATAATACCTCGGGTTAAGAAATTTGCTTCAGGATGAGAACAGAAATCGTGCTCCGGCAGCAGCAGGAGGCCCCATTAGGTAAAGTAGTGCTTCAGGTTAAGAACAGTTTTAGGTTAATAATGGACCTCCAGAATGAATTAAGTACTTAACCTGAGGTACCACTGTAGTCTCAATCTGCTTTCCATGTTCCAGGTCATGGACCTCTTCACAAGTGTACACATTCTTTACATATATTGCTACTTCTCCTCCCTCCCTGTTTTGTCTATTCCTTTTGAACAGGTTATACCCCTCAATCCCTACATTCCAGTCATGGGTCCCACCAGGTTTCAGTAATGCCTACCAGGTCATATTTGTCATCTTGTATTAAAAGCTTCAATTCGTCTTGCTTGTTTCCCATACTCTGTGCATTTGTGCACAGACAACTGAAGCAGCAAGTTGTTCTATCCATCTGCTTCCTTCTGGTAGTTTCTTGCCCTTTAGCAGGTTTCTGGAGCACCACCTCAGTTTCATGTGCATCTAGGTGCAATGTTATCAGGTGTTCTTCTGTCAATGTAATGTTGTTGTTGTTTTTTTAAAGATTTTTATTGGTTTTACAAAAAATTTTTTAAAACAATACAAACATATAAAAAGACATACAAACATGTATAGTTTCGTACCCTTTTTTTCATAAAACTTGTTTCTCGGACTCCCCCATACCTCCCCTTTCTGTATCCCAATGTCCAAAGTTTTTCAGCAATGTAATGTTGTTTCCCTCCCCCTCAGGATCTTGCGCAGGTGAACTTTCAGGATGCTCTCTGCATAAAGTGATTCCTGGGATGGGGGTGGGAATACTGTTGGGGCTGTGGCTGCTTTGCCGGTTGTAGGGCCCTGGCCAGAGCTGCCCTGTGTTGCTCCTGTCACCTTTTGTCCTCTTGCTGTTGCATGTGAAGCTGAGAAGAGTCTGGTGCCCATCAGGGGCATAGGCAGTAATTTTAACTCTTGCTGGTTGTGTCTGTCAGAGTGTGACCACATCCTTCCTTTCTTGTGCATGTTTATCATATCAACACTTTTTATAAAAAAGAAAACCTTTTTATTTATAGCTTTTTAGTTCTGCCTTCAAAAAATGGAGGGTATCAGTTTTCTTTTCTTTTCTGTTTAAACAAGCATTCTGTCTCCATGGTTGCAAATGCCCTTGGGATACCCCAATTGCGATTCTGGCTGTATGGCAGCTGTTCTTGGTCAAAGTCCCTGATAAATATCAGCATTGCTAAGTGAGAAGGGATCTTGCCAGCTTGGAGGAGACACCAGTCAGGACGCTCCCACAAGAGGCAGTGACAGCCATCAACTCTGATGGCTTTAGAAGAGGATTAGACAAATTCACAGAGGAGAAGGATGTCAATGACTTCCAGCCACAACAGCTATGTATTACCTCCTCTGTTGGAGACGGTAAGCCTCTGAAAGCGAGTTTTGGAGAAATACAAGTGGGCAAAGTGCTGCTGTGCTCAAGTCCTGCTTCTGGGCTTCCCATGGGCATCTGATTGACCCCTGAAAGAACAGGATGTTGGACTCGGTGGGCCTTTGGCTTGACCCTCCAGGCTCTTCTTAGAGTCTTAAGTTCTAAGCTAGACACACGTTGTTGCTGCCCGTCTCAAGATCAGAGTTCTCCCAACCAAATATTGTGGGTGGGGAAGTCTAATGAGGATAGAAACTTACCTTCTACACAACCCTGTTCTACATTCAATGGATTATATAGGTTGTCTTTTTTCTTTTGTTGTTTATTTTACTGGATAGTGTGGTCAGGTCGGGTTTTTAGTTTTTTATTGTTTAGTTTTGAGGTTTTTTTGTTTGTGGGGGGGGGAAGGCATGTAGGGGAGTGGGAGAGAAATAGTAGAGATGTGAAAATGTATATAGCTGGGATGGAGAAAGTAGATAGGAATAAGTTCTCTCTCTCTCTCTCTCTCATATAGTGCATAATGAAAGCATGCAGTCCCCTCCCTCAGCAGGCCCACCAGTTTGGCCCCAGGACCTTATGCACATGTGCATCTGATATCAGCACACGCGGCCCCAGCGAAAAAAAATGTGGCTGCCTGGCCCCTTCTTGGGGAACGTTGTGGGGCCTGGGGCACCCAGCCCCCTCCCCCAGTGCCTATGTCCCTCAGGAAATGGTGACGGCCACCGGCTTGGATGACTTTGAAAGGGGGTTAGATGAGTTAATGGAGGGCACAGCTGCCAATAGCTGCTAATCATGATGCTTGTATATGACCTCCTGTATCAGACATGGTAAGCCTCTGAATGCCAGTCACTGGGAACAGGAGCGGGAGAGAGCCATGCTCCTCACGTCTTGCTAGTGGGCTGTTCAGAGGCGGCTAAGATGAGTCGCAACGCCAGCATGGTGTAGTGGTTAAGAGGGATGGACTCATAATCTGGTGAACCGGGTTCGCGTCTCCGCTCCTCCACATGCAGCTGCTGGGTGACCTTGGGCCAGTCACACTTCTCTGAAGTCGCTCGGCCTCACTTGCCTCACAGAGTGTTTGTTGTGGGGGAGGAAGGGAAAGGAGATTGTGAGCCGCTTTGAGACACCTAAAGGGGAGTGAAACGTGGGGTATCAAGTCCAAACTCTTCTTCTCTTCTTCACGTGCCAGAATGCCTCCCTCTATTGCACTTCTGCTGCCCGGTGCAGGTGCTCTCCCCACTTTACAGAAGAGTTTGAAGAGTTTGGATTTGATATCCCGCCTTTCACTCCCTTTAAGGAGTCTCAAAGCGGCTCACAATCTCCTTTCCCTTCCTCCCCCTCAACAAACACTCTGAGAGGTGAGTGGGGCTGAGAGACTTCAGAGAAGTGTGACTGGCCCAAGGTCACCCAGCAGCTGCATGTGGAGGAGCGGAGACGCGAACCCGGTTCACCAGATTACGAGACTACTGCTCTACAGGCAACCAGCTGGCTCTGAGGATGGCGCACAAGGCCGACCTAGCTGTGTCCGCTGTCCTTTTTGAGGAGGAAGAAGCAGTACCTGAGGCAGCCATCTTCCTCTGCCTGGTGGTGCAGCCGGCCCTGGCAGAAGGGGAGGGAATTCTCATGTGTGCTCAATAATTTGCTCCCACAATCCTCTGTCAGCCCATGAAGGTCCATAGGAACCACACTGGGTAGTTTGGCCAGAGAATTTGAAAACTGCCTCACCAGGGTAGAAATTCCATGTCACATTGTTTGGGAAAGCAAATGTGACAAATTCACAGTTGCCCTGAACTTTGTAGTGGTTTCATAATAAGCTCTTCAAAGTTTCCCTTTAGCAGGGGGATTCTTTGTGACTTTGCTTTGGGACTTGCCCTCCAATCACAGTGAGTGAGGAAGGAAATCGGAGAGGAAGACGCTGTCTTGGGTTGGGACAGGGTCTGAAAGCTAAGCAGGCAGAGCACTCTTGGTGGACGCAGGGACTATTCCTCTTTTTCTAGTGTAGTTGTTGGAAGAAGCCCATGTCACTAGGCCTAGGGTTTTCTTGATGCCCATGGAAATAAGTCGTGTTTGTGAATATCTACCTACCTGGTCATCTGTGGTGAATAAGAATATGAGACTTTTCAAAGCATTGATGTGGCTGAGAGACTAGGGTAAAGGTCAAGAGTCCAGTTAAAAGCTCATCTTGCTTCAGTCTGAGGGAGCCGGCGTTTGTCCGCAGACAGCTTTCCGGGTCATGTGGCCAGCATGATTAAACTGCTTCGGGGCAACGAAACACCATGATTTTCGTGCCCATAGGGCACGAAAATGCCATTTACCTTCCCGCCACAGCAGTACCTATTTATCTACTTGCACTAGTGTGCTTCCGAACTGCTAGATTGCCAAGGAGCTGGGACAAAGCAACAGGAGCTCACCCCGTTGTGCAAATTCGAACTCGGGGGGGGGACACACGGGTGGCGCTGTGGTGTAAATTACTGAGCCCCTTGGGCTTGCCAATTGAAAGGTCGGCATGGCTTAGAGACTAAAGCTCTGTGGGGTGCCTTGCCATGAATTGAATTTCCCTAGATGATCTAAGTGACCTTATAGACTGACCCAAGATGTTTCGGGGCTAGAAGCAGAAAAAGCAGGCATCATTCCTCACTCTATGATTCTATGATTCTATGACTAATGAACATGAGACATAATCCATTGGGAAGTCCTTCTTTGAAATTCACAGGAGGTATGCATGGTTCTGTAAGTGGAATATATGTCCGGTTCTCCTCCATCACAATATACATGGCATTTAAAAACCCAGTCAATTAATCAGATTCTGTTGTACAGTCACAGACTTGTAAAAAAACAAAATAATACTACTTCTAACATATCATGAGTTAAAATATATAGTACATATATAAAATAAGAAAGTGAAAAACAACCAAAACTGCACTTAAACAGACAAATCCTTTTATGAATCTTTGCAGCAGAAAAGATAAATTTAGCAAAAGTTTCCATTACTGTTTCTTGTATGGATTTGCCAATAAGTAGAATCATAGAATCATAGAATCATAGAGTTGGAAGAGACCACAAGGGCCATCGAGTCCAACCCCCTGCCAAGCAGGAAACACCATCAGAGCACTCCTGACATATGGTTGTCAAGCCTCTGCTTAAAGACCTCCAAAGTAGGAGACTCCACCACACTCCTGGGCAGCAAATTCCACTGTCAAACAGCTCTTACTGTCAGGAAGTTCTTCCTAATGTTTAGGTGGAATCTTCTTTCTTGTAGTTTGGCTCCATTGCTCCGTGTCCGCTTCTCTGGAGCAGCAGAAAACAACCTTTCTCCCTCCTCTATGTGACATCCTTTTATATATTTGAACATGGCTATCATATCACCCCTTAACCTCCTCTTCTCCAGGCTAAACATGCCCAGCTCCCTTAGCCGTTCCTCATAAGGCATCGTTTCCAGGCCTTTGACCATTTTGGTTGCCCTCCTCTGGACACGTTCCAGTTTGTCAGTGTCCTTCTTGAACTGTGGTGCCCAGAACTGGACACAGTACTCCAGGTGAGGTCTGACCAGAGCAGAGTACAGTGGCACTATTACTTCCCTTGATCTAGATGCTATACTCCTATTGATGCAGCCCAGAATTGCATTGGCTTTTTTAGCTGCCGCGTCACACTGTTGGCTCATGTCAAGTTTGTGGTCAACCAAGACTCCTAGATCCTTTTCACATGTACTGCTCTCAAGCCAGGTGTCCCCCATCTTGTATTTGTTCCTCTCATTTTTTTTGCCCAAGTGCAATACTTTACATTTCTCCCTGTTAAAATTCATCTTGTTTGTTTTGGCCCAGTTCTCTAATCTGTCAAGGTCGTTTTGAAGTGTGATCCTGTCCTCTGGGGTGTTAGCCACCCCTCCCAGTTTGGTGTCATCTGCAAATTTGATCAGGATGCCCTTGAGTCCATCATCCAAGTCGTTGATAAAGATGTTGAATAAGACCGGGCCCAAGACAGAACCCGGTGGCACCCCACTAGTCACTCTTCTCCAGGATGAAGAGGAACCATTGATGAGCACCCTTTGGGTTCGGTCAGTCAGCCAGTTACAAATCCACTGAGTGGTAGCATAGTCAAGACCACATTTTACCAGCTTCTTTACAAGAATATCATGGAGCACCTTGTCAAATGCCTTGCTGAAATCAAGGTAGGCTACATCCACTGTGTTCCCTTCATCTACCAGGCTTGTAATTCTGTCAAAAAACGAGATCAGGTTAGTCTGACATGACTTATTTTTCAGAAATCCATGCTGACTATTGGTGATCACAGCATTCCTTTCTAGGTGCTCACAGACT
The DNA here is from genome assembly GCF_964188305.1 of Podarcis bocagei. Lineage (NCBI taxonomy): Eukaryota > Metazoa > Chordata > Lepidosauria > Squamata > Lacertidae > Podarcis > Podarcis bocagei. The sequence continues at coordinate 937,156 of NC_138141.1, read as the reverse complement.
GTTTGCTTAATGATCTGCTCCAGAATCTTCCCTGGTATTGATGTCAGACTGACTGGGCGATAATTATTTGGGTCCTCTCTTTCCCCCTTTTTGAAAATAGGGACAACATTTGCCCTCCTCCAGTCTGCCGGGACTTCGCCTGTTCTCCAGGAATTCTCAAAGATGACTGCCAGTGGTTCTGAGATCACATCTGCCAGTTCTTTTAATACTCTTGGATGCAGTTCATCTGGCCCTGGAGACTTGAATACATCTAAACTAGCCAAGTATTCTTGTACTATCTTCTTAGTTATTCTGGGCTGTGTTTCCTTTGCTGAATCATTTGCTCCAAATTCTCCAGGTCGGGCATTGTTTTCTTTATCGGAGAAGACTGAAGAAGGCATTGAGGCAAAGAAGGCATTGAGGAGTTCAGCCCTTTCTGTGTCCCCTGTTTGCATTTCACCATCTTCTCCTCTGAGTGACCCCACTGTTTCTTTGTTCTTCCTTTTCCTACGAACATACCCATAGAAGCCTTTTTTGTTGCTTTCAACCTCTCTAGCAAGCATGAGTTCATTTTGTGCTTTAGCTTTTCTGACTTTGTGTCTACACGTGCTGGCTATTTGTTTGAATTCCTCTTTGGTGGTTTCCCCCCTTTTCCATTTTTTGTACACATCCTTTTTTAATCTTAACTCAGTTAAAAGTTCTTTAGATAGCCACCCTGGCTTCTTTAGGCACCTTCCATTTTTCCGGGTCATTGGTATTGCCTGAAGTTGTGCTTTTACTATCTCCCTCTTAACAAACTCCCAGCCATCATGAACTCCCTTTCCTTTTAGTATTACTGTCCATGGGATCTCACCCAGCACTTCCCTAAGTTTTATGAAGTCGGCTTTCTTAAAGTCAAGAAATTGAGTCCTAGTATGCTTGGCTGCTCCTTTCCGCTGTATAGTAAACTTCAGAAGAGCATGATCACTCGCGCCTATTGATCCTTCCACTTCTACCCCACTAACCAGGTCATCAACATTGGTTAGGACCAGATCTAAAATGGCTGTTCCTCTTGTTGCTTCTCCCACTTTCTGGACAATGAAGTTGTCTGCAAGGCCAGTGAGGAATCTGTTTGACCTTATGCTCTTGGCTGAGTTTGACATCCAACAAATATCCGGGTAATTGAAGTCCCCCATTACTACTATCTCCCTTCCTTTTGCATGCTTGACCATCTGTTCCAGGAAGGCATCATCTATGTCCTCCGTTTGGCTTGGGGATCTATAGTAAACTCCCACAATGAGGTCTCTGTTATTCTTCTCTCCCTTAATTTTGACCCAAATGCTCTCACTTTGGCTTTGAGGTTCTAAATCTTGGATCTCTTCACAGGTATACACATCCCTGACATATAACGCCACTCCTCCTCCTTTCTTGTCTGGTCTGTTTCTCTGAAATAGATTGTATTCCTCCATTATTACTTTCCAATCGTGGGACTTAGAATCATAGAATCATAGAATCATAGAGTTGGAAGAGACCACAAGGGCCATCGAGTCCAACCCCCTGCCAAGCAGGAAACACCATCAGAGCACTCCTGACATATGGTTGTCAAGCCTCTGCTTAAAGACCTCCAAAGTAGGAGACTCCACCACACTCCTTGGCAGCAAATTCCACTGTCGAACAGCTCTTACTGTCAGGAAGTTCTTCCTAATGTTTAGGTGGAATCTTCTTTCTTGTAGTTTGGATCCATTGCTCCGTGTCCACTTCTCTGGAGCAGCAGAAAACAACCTTTCTCCCTCCTCTATGTGACATCCTTTTATATATTTGAACATGGCTATCATATCACCCCTTAACCTCCTCTTCTCCAGGCTAAACATGCCCAGCTCCCTTAGCCGTTCCTCATAAGGCATCGTTTCCAGGCCTTTGACCATTTTGGTTGCCCTCCTCTGGACACGTTCCAGTTTGTCAGTGTCCTTCTTGAATTGTGGTGCCCAGAACTGGACACAGTACTCCAGGTGTGGTCTGACCAGAGCAGAATACAGTGGCACTATTACTTCCCTTGATCTAGATGCTATACTCCTATTGATGCAGCCCAGAATTGCATTGGCTTTTTTAGCTGCCGCGTCACACTGTTGGCTCATGTCAAGTTTGTGGTCAACCAAGACTCCTAGATCCTTTTCACATGTACTGCTCTCAAGCCAGGTGTCACCCATCTTGTATTTGTGCCTCTCATTTTTTTTGCCCAAGTGTAATACTTTACATTTCTCCCTGTTAAAATTCATCTTGTTTGTTTTTGCCCAGTTCTCTAATCTGTCAAGATCGTTTTGAAGTGTGATCCTGTCCTCTGGGGTGTTAGCCACCCCTCCCAGTTTGGTGTCATCTGCAAATTTGATCAGGATGCCCTTGAGTCCATCATCCAAGTCGTTGATAAAGACTTATCCCACCAGGTTTCAGTGATGCCTATTATGTCATATTTAGTTTGCTGTACCAAGAGCTCAAGCTCATCTTGTTTATTTCCCATGCTTTGCGCATTAGTGTACAGACATTGAAGTCCATTAATCATTCCCCCGTGTCTCTTATTTAAGGATTTTTTCCTCCCACCACTAGGTCTGCGTGCTGTTTGCTTCATTTGGTCTATGACATTTGGATGATCATCTTCATCAATTGATAGACTCCTACCTTCAGGAGCACTGTCTCCCTCCCCCCCATTAGTCAGTTTAAAGCCCTCCTGATGATGTTTCTGAGATTTTTGGCAAAAACATTTCTCCCAACCGTTGTGAGGTGCAGCCCATCGCTTGCCAGAAGTCCATCTTCAAGAAACTGCAGTCCGTGATCTAAGAATCCAAACCGTTCCTGTTTACACCATTTGCGAAGCTAGCTGTTCACTTCTACTATTTTTCCCTCTTTCCCTGGGCCACGTCGTTCAACTGGGAGGACAGATGAGATGACAATTTGTGCATTTAGTTGCTTCAATTTCCTGCCCAGAGCCTCGTAGTCTCTTGATCTTCTGGAGGCTATTGCTTGCAGTGTCATTGGTTCCCACATGAACCAAGAGGAAGGGGTATTTGTCAGTGGGTTTTATGATTCCTTGCAGTCGTTCAGTTACATCTTGGATCTTAGCCCCGGGGAGACAGCACACTTCCCGAGACATCTTGTCAGGCCCACAGTTCACTGCTTCTGATCCCCTCAGTAGGGAATCCCCTATCACCACTATACGCCTCCTCTTAGGTTTGGTTGGGGTTCTTCCGTGAGCTGTCCGTTCCAAGGTCGCCTGCACATTCCCTGAGGACTGACTTTGCTGCTCGTCTTCATATACCTGATCGACTGTAATGAGGGAGAGATCCTCAAATGGAGTCTGCTCTTCGTCTTCCATGCTAGGGGAGAGGACCTCAAAGCGATTGTGTATTTCTAAACAATCAGAACGAACCCTGGGCCTCCTACTTCTTTGAGTCACGTTTCTCCATATATCTGGCTCCTGTGTTGGTGAACTAGCCTCCTTCTCAGGGGAGTCCCCTGTCTCCTTCTTGGTGGAGACGGTGTGCTCTGTTGCTTCCAAGAAGAGCTGCAGCTCTCTAATTCTTTGGAGCGTAGCTACACGTTCCTCCAGTTGCTGGACTTTGTCTTTTAAGAGGGCAATCAACATGCAATTGCTGCAGGTAAAGCTGCCTGCAACCTTTGGCAAGATGGCAAACATTTCGCAGGAACCGCAGGCGACTGCAGCTGTTCCCTCCCCCTCCATCTTGAGAACGTGTCGTTGGGGGTGGCTACAGCGGTCCTCCATCATAAAAAGCATGAAGAGAGGACAAATAACTCCCCCCCCAAAAAAACCCTAGGTCTCCCCCAACAAACGTTTGAGACTAGCTCCCCTAAATCTAAAAGATGGATCAAACTGCACAGAGAGAGCAGCTAATCAGCCATAAAGAGACACACACAAAGAAAACCCTTTTTGCTCCTTCTTCAACCGCTGCCCTGCAATCTGCAAGGTGATCAGGCACTCCCATTTCTTTAAGAACTTGCCATAGTTTGCTGTGGTCGACACAGTCAAAGGCTTTTGCATAGTCAATAAAGCAGAAGTAGATGTCTTTCTGGAACTCTCTAGTTTTCTCCATAATCCAGCGCACGCTTGCAATTTGGTCTCTGGTTCTCTGCCTCTTCTAAATCCAGCTTGCACTTCTGGGAGTTCTCGGTCCACATACTGCTTGAGCCTTCCTTGTAGAATTTTAAGCTTAACCTTGCTTAAAGTGTTGGTGCTGACCTTTAAAGCCCTAAACGGCCTCGGTCCTGTATACCTGAAGGAGCGTCTCCACCCGCATCGTTCAGCCCAGACACTGAGATCCAGCACCGAGGGCCTTCTGGCGGTTCCCTCATTGCGAGAGGTGAGGTTACAGGGAACCAGACAGAGGGCCTTCTCGGTAGTGGCGCCCGCCCTGTGGAACGCCCTCCCTTCAGATGTGAAGGAAATAAGCAGCTATCTTCTCTTTAAAAGACAGAGAAGGCAGCCCTGTTTAGGGAAGTTTTTAATATTTAATGCTGTATTGTTTTTAACACTTGATTTGAAGCCTCCCAGAGTGGCTGGGGAAACTCATCCAGATGGGCGGGGTATAAATAATAAATTGTTATTCTTATTATTATTGAAAAGGGGTGAGGGCCTGCCGGCTCTGCAGGCAAGGGGGGGGAAACATAAGTGGGCTCCTGAGCCCCATTGGGAAGCTGCAGAAAGAATGTAGTTGGTCAAGGGAGCCGGGGACTCAAAAAGGTTGAAAACCTCTGCTTTAAGGTCATTGCTACCTGCTGCCCAGGAGGACTCCCTGAGTGAGTGCTTGAGGGCCCTGCTCTTGCCACTTACCACCTGGCCTGGGGCGGGGCCTGACAGGCCTCACTAGGACAGTTGTTACTGCCGGAGGGGCACATAGTGTTTTTAAAATGTTTTTAAAAATTTTCTTTGGATTTTTTGTATGTGGGGGGTGGGGGTGGGATGGATGTTTTGTTGTGCTTGGGGAATTATTATTTTTTTTATTTTGATGTTTTTGTATTTTTTACATTTTTTGTTTGTATTGTTTTATTGGTTTTGTTTGTTTGTTTAAGGTGTTATTTTGTTTTTAGGGGGAGGGTTCAGGGCTGCCGGGGAGTGGGCCCCAGCCCACAAAATGGCTAGGGCATGTTCCACAGGGGGGGATGCACTGGGACAACTGATCTCAGTGATCACGGGTAGGAGGAGGAGTTACGCTAAGACTAGACCATGTCATTACAGAGGGGGCAGGTTTAGTCGTTGTCTGAGGACTATTCCTGCCTCCGGGTCTGGTCCTGACCGGATGGATACTAGAATCAGCAAGGGATACCCACATGACCTGAAGGTGCTGCTGTGCAATGCCAGGTCAATGATTCATAAGACCACTGCCATCCATGACATGATCATGGATGGAGGACTTGACCTGGCATGTGTAACAGAGACTTGGTTGGATGAAGCAGATGGGCCTGTCCTTGCCGCTGCTTGTCCACCAGGTTTCTCTTACGCACAGCAACCCAGGTCATGTGGGCGGGGAGGGGGGGTTGCAGTGATTTTTAGGAAGTCATTAGTTTGCACCAGGCGTCCTATTGGGAAGACCCAGTTTTCTGAGTGCATGTTCTGGAAGTTGGGCAATAGGGGCAGCACAGGATTCCTTTTGGTGTACCGACCTCCCCGCTGCACCAAGGATTGCCTGCCCGAGCTGCTTCAGGTCGTGGCGGATGTTCTCCTGGAGACACCTAGCTTGGTCATCCTAGGGGATTTTAACATCCATGCCGACACGACCTTACAAGGGGCCGCTCGGGACTTCGTGGAAAGCATGGCCTCCATGGGGCTGTCCCTAAATAAGTCTGGCCCAACCCATAGCCGTGGACATGCCTTGGACCTGGTGTTTACCTCTATGGATGTTGGTGATATGACACTAAGTAAAAGCGAAACGAAAGAAGTGCCATGGTCAGATCACTTCCTGGTGCAACTGGACTTCTCTGCGACCCATCCCTTCTGCAGGGAGGTGAGACCAATTCGGATGGTCCGCCCCCGCCACTTAATGGATCCAAATGGTTTCCAGAGAGTGGTAGGGGATGCTTTATCCCATGTTGATGGCCTTTCAGCTGATTCCCTGGTGGCCCGCTGGAATGTGGAGTTAACCAGGGCTATTGACTGTTTGGCTCCGAAGCGCCCTCTCCGATTGCATGGAGCCCGGACAGCCCCGTGGTTTTCCACGGATCTGAGGGCAATGAAACAATCGTTGAGATGGCTAGAGCGCCGGTGGCGGATAACTCATTCCGAACCTGACCGGACACAGGTTAGAGCTCAACGTCGAGCCTACCAAGTGGCGATAGCGACGGCGAAGAAGAATTTCTTCACCGCCTCTATTGCATCTGCAGAAAACAGCAGCAGGAGACTTTTTCAGGTGGTTCACAATTTAGCGGAACCACCTGCAACATCGGGGCCCAGTACGGGCCACATGTTCTCCTGCAATGATTTTGCAAAGTTTTTTGCAGATAAAATCTCTCAGATTCGGGAAGAAGTAGACTCCACCGTGGGAGCAGGGCCGGGGCGGGAGAGTGCTAAGAGTTCTGTCTAGTCAAGTTGAGTGGGATCAATTCCAATCTATTACCTCCGAGGATGTGGACAGGCTGCTTGGACGAGTGAAACCAACCACCTGTCTCCTGGATCCTTGCCCATCCTGGCTTATAAAAGCTAGCTGGGAAGGACTGGGCGATGGGCTTCGTGGGGTGGTGAATGCTTCCCTCTGTGAGGGAGCCTTCCCAGACCCGCTGAAAGAGGCGGTTATTAAACCGCTTCTTAAAAAAACATCTTTAGATGCGGCCACGATGGCCAACTATCGCCCAGTCTCAAATCTTCCATTCCTGGGCAAGGCGATTGAGCGAGCGGTTGCCGAACAACTCCAGGCACGCCTGGAAGAAGCGGACCATTTGGATCCCTTCCAGTCGGGATTCAGGCCTCATCATGGGACTGAAACTGCCTCAGTCACACTGGTTGATGATCTCCGGCGGGCTAGGGACAAAGGTGAGAGCTGTTTCCTAGTTCTGCTGGATCTCTCAGCGGCGTTTGATACCATCGATCATAGCATCCTTCTGGACCGTCTTGAGGGGCTGGGAGCTGGGGGCACTGTTATACAGTGGTTCCGCTCCTTCCTCCTGGGCCGTGTTCAGAAAGTGGTGGTGGGGGATGAGTGTTCAGACCCCTGGGCTCTCACTTGTGGGGTGCCTCAGGGTTCTGTCCTCTCCCCCATGCTTTTCAACATTTATATGCAGCCGCTGGGAGAGATCATCAGGAGGTTTGGGCTGGGTGTTCATCAGTATGCGGATGATACCCAGCTCTACCTCTCTTTTAAATCAGAACCAGTGAAGGCGGTGAAGGTCCTGCGTGAGTGTCTGGAGGCGGTTGGAGGATGGATGGCGGCTAACAGATTGAGGTTGAATCCTGACAAGACAGAAGTACTGTTTTGGGGGGACAGGAGGCGGGCAGGTGTGGAGGATTCCCTGGTCCTGAATGGGGTAACTGTGCCCCTGAAGGACCAGGTGCGCAGCCTGGGAGTCATTTTGGACTCACAGCTGTCCATGGAGGCACAGGTCAAATCTGTGTCCAGGGCAGCTGTTTACCAGCTCCATCTGGTACGTAGGCTGAGACCCTATCTGCCTGCGGACTGTCTTGCCAGAGTGGTGCATGCTCTGGTTATCTCCCGCTTGGACTACTGCAATGCGCTCTACGTGGGGCTACCTTTGAAGGTGACTCGAAACTACAACTAATCCAGAATGCGGCAGCTAGACTGGTGACTGGGGGCGGCCGCCGAGACCATATAACACCGGTCTTGAAAGACCTACATTGGCTCCCAGTACGTTTCCGAGCACAATTCAAAGTGTTGGTGCTGACCTTTAAAGCCCTAAACGGCCTCGGTCCAGTATACCTGAAGGAGCGTCTCCACCCCCATCATTCTGCCCGGACGCTGAGGTCCAGCGCCGAGGGCCTTCTGGTGGTTCCCTCATTGCGAGAAGCAAAGCTGCAGGGAACCAGGCAGAGGGCCTTCTCGGTAGTGGCGCCCGTCCTGTGGAACGCCCTTCCAGCAGATGTCAAAGCGATAAACAACTACCTGACATTCAGAAGACATCTTAAGGCAGCCCTCTTCAGGGAAGTTTTTAACGTGTGATATTTTACTGTATTTCTGCTTTCTATGGAAGCCGCCCAGAGTGGCTGGGGAGGCCCAGCCAGATGGGCGGGGTATAAATAAATTATTATTATTATTATTATTATTATTATTATTATTATTATTATTATTATTATTTTAGAAACAGCACATCCCACTTAAGGAAATTCCACAGGTCACCACTAAAAAGGCCCTGTCCTTTGTGGCTTCTGGAATGACATTATTTGAATAGTGGACACTTAAGTGGGGCCTCTTCTGACCAGTCTTGGAGCCCAGAAAAGTTCACACAGTGCTCTGTCAAATAATGATGTCATTCTTGGTACACACAGACTGCATGGCGGGTTTTGTCACTCGACTGAGTCATGAGATGTAGAGATCTCTGTAGCAAGAATAAGGAAGGGTGGTGGGACATTGTACAGGGCACCTATGCTTACAAAAGGCCTGGTTCACATCTCTGTGTATCTGTGCTTCACAGGGTGATGCTAGAAGGAGCCCGGAATGCCTTATGTGGATCGTCAGAACCGAATCTGTGGGTTCCTGGACATTGAGGACAATGAGTCCTGTGGGAAGTTCCTGCGAAGATATTTCATCCTGGATACCCAGGCCAATAGCCTTCTGTGGTACATGGACAATCCCCAGGTAATGCCTGTCCTCAGAAGTAGACACCAGTGGCCCACCTGAAAGCAGCAGCCTTTCTGTGACATTCTTCAGGTCCTTTGTAGAGTCCCCCCTCCCCCAGTCCTGTTAGATTTATATAGAAATCATGTGATAAAAAGAAGAAGCACATTCCCAAGTCTCAGTGCCCCATTTGGTAAAACAATGAGATGGATGTTGAGGTGCTACTTCTTTATCACTGAGACTCAGCCCAAACTGGACTCAATGTTAATTGTATGAAAGCAGTTGATGTGCATGTTTAAGGATTTAAATACTGACCATTGGGTCTGGAATGTGTGCAGCATGCAAAAGCTGTTGTTTGCTCCTGAAGAGAAGCTCCCATTAGATCTTCATAGCATCCTACAATCCTAGATCTTGTTTGAAGGGTGCCAGCTGCAATGACCTGTGTGTATTTATTGCTTTAGCACTATCCTGTCTAAATCCAGCAGTAAGGCCAGCACTAATAGCTGGAACACATGGAAGGCTGGGAAAGAGGAGTGACCTTTATTCCCACTCCCAGAATTTCCTCCTCTTGGGAGACAGATGAGGGAGCCACCTGTGCGCAGTCAAGGGTGCCGTGTGCTTACCCAAGGCACCATTTCCTTGGAATGAAGGACAGTGGGAACTGGGGTATAGGGCCAAACTCTTGCATCCAACTCTCCCAGACACAGCGCCTGGCCTGTTGTTTCCCATCCATATAATGTTGTGGCATCCTGTCAGGTGAGGTGGGAAAAGGCCCATCCATTTGTATCTATGGCAACAGGGCAACCTCTTTGAATATGGTAAATAGCGTACTGAAGTGGCCAGCCAAAGTCATTGCCTTGACAAAGGAACCAATTTGGGTGGTTCAGTAACCCAGTGTTTCCCAAACGTTTTTGGGCAACGGCACACCTGTTTACCGGAAAAAAATCTCGCGGCACACCACCATTAAAGCCCCGCCCCGTGACGTCAGCGCGCAGCGTCACGCCGGGAGGGACGCACAAAAGTGAAAGTTTTTTCCCTCCCCCTTGCCGGGGTGGGAGGAGGCAGCAGAGCGAGGGACTGAGGGACGGCGGCAGCGGCTGTTGTGGTGGTGGCGGCGATAGCGGGCGGAGGAGGGGGCGGCGGCGGGGCTTGAGGAGCCGTCGCCGGGAGTTGCTGCTGCTGCTGTTGCTGCTGCTGCCCGGAGATGCCGGCCTCCTCCTCCTCCGCTGTCTCGCGCTCCTCCCTTTTGCGCGCGCTGCCCCGCCGCTCGGCACCACCACCGCGGAGCCGCCCCCGGCTCGACGCGGATCCTCGCCGCCGCCGCCTCTCGTCGCCCGACTCGCCCGCCTCCCTCCCACGGCACACCAGCCGATGTCTCACGGCACAGTAGTGTGCCGCGGAACACCGGTTGGGAAACACTGCAGTAACCTCTTCCACTAAGTTCTAAGCAGCCTTGGGAAGGGCCCAAGATATAATCTTTCCCCACAAACTTGTGACTGTATAGATCTCTGAACTATATTTAAGTCAGGTTGCTGTGGCCCTTGCAGTACAGGAGGATGAGCACCACCAGTGGAGGTGAGCTGTTAGATGTTTTCTCCCATTAATTTCCATGAATGGTCAGGGACGGTGGGACAATAGTAGTCCAACATGTCTGGAGGGCACCAGGTTGGAGAAAGCTGTTCTGCACATTCTTGATTCACCTGTACAGTGGGCGCCAGATAAAGACCTACTTCTTTTGCCCAGGATTTTGTGGGGCAGTAATCTCCATGGGATGTTTGACTGCTGCTACCGTGATGACCTATGGCTGGTCTTCTATCCTCACCCACTCTTGGTTCTGCTGAACTTGGTTGTATTTTAATGTTATGGAAATTGTTTTATGTTTTTTATTGTCCTACAACCTGCCCTGGGATCACACGATGAGGGGTGGGTAAATTAATATTACTGACAATGGAGCTTAAGCTGCTCATGAGATGTGATCCTGGCACCTGGTAGCCTCAGGCTGCTTGGCTCTTATTGGAGTGATGCTGCAGGTCTCCCCGCTTTCTGGTTCTGCCAGTTATGTGGGCAAATTTCTATCGTGGGCATGTGTGGAGAAGGTGGGTTGGACTCAGTGATGTTTAAGATAATTTCCAGTGTGAGGCTAAGAACCTAAGAGTATAGGAAGAGCCTGCTGCATCTGGCCAATGGCTCATCCTGTCTACCCTCCTGTTCTCAAAGTGGCTGACCAGATGCCTGTGAAAAATCCACAAGCAGGATTTGAGCACAAGATCCCTCTCCCTCCTGTGCTTTCCAGCAACTAGAATTCAGAAGCATTGTAAAACATAGCTCCATGAATTTGTCTAATCCTCTTTTAAAGCCATGCAAGTTGATGTCCATCACTGTATCCTTTGGGAGCAAGTTCCATCGTTTAACCATGTGCTATGCAAAGGACTTTCTTTTTTCTGTCCAGAATTGTCTAATGTTCAGCTTCATTGGAAGTCCATGTGTTCTAGTTTTATGAGCATGTCCCCATTGCAGCAGGTCCTGGTGGCTCCCTTTTGCAGTGTGGGCCCCTGGCAGATGCCTGACCATGCCACTGCTTAATGCCAGCCCTGCTGTCCATTGCTATAGCTGCAAAGAGGGTCCTATGCTAGAGCAGTTGCTTGGGCAGCAGGGAGATGTTTCTCTGTTGATGGGGGGGGGGGCAGAAAGCCAGGCTTCTCATATTTATAGCAGGGCTGGCCAATCCAAAGGCTCAGTTCGAGCTGTCAGTCAGCATAGTTGATGTTTTCCACCTCTGCTCCTTTCCATTCTCCTAAGGCCACAGCACTCACCTTCTATGGTAACTCAGACCCAGCTCCTGTCTCACACTCCAGAACACCAGACAGAACCCTGCAAACAGGATCTCAAGTCTGGATGCTGCCACCAGACATCAAAATAGACACTCACACACACCAGCTCTTGTGAAGCTCAGCTTCATGAGCTCAAAGAGGAAATCTGACCCAGCAGTTTGCTGTGACTCATATCATGCCTTGAACTGTCTGAGAATCTTTGCAAGGAAGCCACAACAAAAAGTCTTGTCTGGGAAACCCCCCTAGACAACTGGACTTTGCAAGCTGAGAACTGAACAAAGTCAGTTTAGAAGCTGGTATGGGATCTGCACCCCTTCCTTTGCACTCATCCATTTGAAGTAACTACCACAGATTTTATTCAGTATCTATCCATTTAGTATTTTTAAAGGAACAGTAGAACAAGGGCTCAGTGTGCTATAACACACGTGGGCAGAAGACTTAGACAAGAACAGTTGTCTATGAACAGTTGATGGGATTGTCCTCATGGGCTCTGTTCAGCCATGAAACATAATGTGTGATGCTTGGCCAGGTATTTTCCCTTGGCCTGATGCTCAGCAAATGTACAGATGACACCAAACTGGGAGGGGTAGCTAATGCTGCAAAAGACAGAATCAGAATTCAAAATGACATTAACAGATTGGAGAACTGGGCCCAGGCTAATAAAAATAATTTCAATAGGGACAAATGTAAGGTTCTGCACTTAGGCAGGAAGAACCAGGTGCACAAATACAGGTGAAACTCAGAAAATTAGAATATCATGGAAAAGTTCGTTTATTTCAGTAATTCAACTTAAAAGGTGAAACTAATATATGAGATAGACTCATGACATGCAAAGCGAGATATGTCAAGCCTTTATTTGTTATAATTGTGATGATCATGGCTTACAGCTGATGAAAACCCCAAATTAACAATCTCAGAAAATTAGAATGTTAAATGAAATCATCAAAACAAGGATTGCAAATAGAGCAATATTGGACCTCTGAGAAGTAGAAGCATGCATATGTACTCAGTACTAGGTGTGGGCCCCTTTTCCATCAATTACTGCCTCGATGCGGTGTGGCATGGATGCAATCAGCCTGTGGCACTGCTGAGGTGTTACGGAAGACCAGGATGCTTCAATAGCAGCCTTCAGCTCTTCTGCATTGCTCGGTCTCATGTCTCTCATCTTTCTCTTGGCAATGCCCCATAGATTCTCTATGGGGTTCAGGTCAGGTGAGTTTGCTGGCCAATCAAGCACAGTAATCCCATGGGCATTGAACCAGGTTTTGGTACTTTTGGCAGTGTGGGCACGTGCCAAAGTCCTGCTGGAAAATGAAGTCAGCATCCCCATAAAGCTTGTCTGTGCTCCAAAATCTCCTGGTAGATGGCTGCGTTGACCCTGGACTGAATGAAGCACAGTGGACCAACACCAGTTGATGACATGGCTCCCCAAATCAACACAGACTGTGGAAACTTTACACTGGACTTCAAGCATCTGGCATTATGTGCCTCCTCATTGTTCCCCCAGACTCTGGGTCCTTGGTTTCCAAATGCGATGCAAAAGCTGCTCTCATCAGAAAAGAGATTTGGGCAGCCATGCTCCAGGGCAGGCAGGCAGTGGGCCAGATCCTCCACAGCTGCCTTCTCCAACATGGTGCCTTCCAGTTGTCTCCATCTCTCATCAGCCCCAGCCAGCATGGCCAGGGGTTAGGGGTTTAGAGGACGCTAGACTGCTTGAAGAAGGCTGCTCCAGTCGCTCAATTTTAGCATCCTTGCCATTGGTCATCACTAATTCTAAATAAGCAATCTGAGGGTTTGGTTGTTCATTGCCACTTGACTGATTGACTTTTTAACCCATTTCAGAACTTGGCTGTGGGGGCCAAAGCAGTGGGATCTTTGCAGCTGACCTACATCTCGAAGGTAAGAACAAGGTGGAGATACGATTGGCGGGAACCTGGCAGAGCCTGTTGCTCTTCTCCACTTTTCTAGCCCTCAAGGTTTTGTTGCTATTGTTTTAAGCCCACCAGTTCTGTGCTTATAACTATGGGTGCACTTACTCTTATAACCATTTGAGCTTGTGACAGCATAGGCAAAATCTGAGTTTGGTTGGATGGGCTGTTTTCAGATCCCTGGTCAAGGATGGCACCATTCCTGCATTCTTTATATTGGTTTGCATGCCCCAGTGCTGCTGAGTAGGCATTCAGCTGCAATAGCAACGTATCCATAGCTGGACACAAAATGCCACCACTTCCACTGGGGACAAACCTGTTTCTCATTGCCCAGCATAACCCAGTGATTCACAAATCCTCAGTTGAGGAAAGTATAATTTCTCAGGGGAAAGAGGAAGCCTTTGCCTAATGTGGAGGAAGAAGGCAGAACTATGATGCTGCTGCTGGGGCAGAGAGCAGCCCAGGGGTCAGGGGGCCAATTGCAAAGTGTGCCATTTCTAAAATGTTAGCTTTACCCACTTATTAACAGCCAAGTTTCTGGTCCACGGGCGGGGGCAATTGTGACCCTCCAACTGTTGTTGGAGCCTAACTCTCCACAGCCCCCGCCAGCATGGCTGGTGCTCAGGGATTATGGCAGTTGTTGCCCTACATCAGGAGGGGCGCAGTCTTCCCCATTCATTCCTGTTCTGGTCCTTTGGCTGCAGAGCCCTGTGTTGCTGTCAATGAAGGCTCACTTAAGTACAGGGCCATCTTAAGTATATCCGGCGTCATGCTGCAAAGATCCCTCCGGCAGCCACCCCCCACTCCCCACCCCCGTTTCCCAGAGTTGCCAACCTTTTTACGGCGCTGCCAGCAGCTTTGTGGGGCTGGAGGAGGCGGGCAGTGGCTGCAGGGTGGCTCCTCCGGCAGGGAAGAGGCGAAGGCTCCGGGTGTGCTGCTGCTTCAGCAAGGCGGGCGAGGGCGGCAAGCGGATGCTGGGAGGCGCCGCGCCCATCCTCCGCCTCTTCCCTGGCACCCTCCAGAACTTGGCACCCTGGCGCCCCACGCCACTTGCCTCTATGGGCAAGATGCCCCTGGTTAAGTATCCTGGACCTGTGACAAAGGCTGCCTCTTGCCTGGATGGGGGGATGCAGAGGAACCTCTGTTTTAGATATGGCTGGAATGTAGCCTGCTATGCAAAGGAAAGAGTCACAGCTGTTGACCCACCCAGTTTTGCCTCTGGCCATGCCCACCATCAGCATGCAGCCACCAAAGATTTGTCTGCAAGGGAATGTGGCCCTTGGCCTTGCAAAAGATTTCCCCTCCTTTAAATGCTGCATGGTAGGAAAGGCTTCACCTGCTCAATCCTGCCTGAGAAAGGTTTAGGGTGCTGAGTGCTTGCCTGCTATGCTAAAGGCACCCTGGGAAAAACCTTTGCAACTTACCCAATAGCTAGGACAAAATTACTCAGGGCTGCGTCATCAGCCGTCTTACCTCCCTTTTTCCTTGCAGGTCAGTGTGGCTCCCCCCAAACAAAAGCCCAAAACACCCCTCTGCTTTGGTAAGTAGAAGGCATTCCAGGGAAGTGGGGAAGGGAAAGGGCTGGTTCACACATGCATGTAAGCCTTCAAAGCACAGTACACTTGAAAACAAGCAACACTTAATGTTACCTGTGGCTTTTTAACCTGTATGACTTAGGTTTATGTACACAAGTCATCACTCAATGTCACTTTCAGCCATCAATTAGGGGACGCTGATGCATAAGTTGTCCATCAAAGAGAAGATGGACACCAGTGATTCTGTAATATGGCTATTTAGTTCAAGTCTCCCCAAAAGGGCTCTAATTTTATTTCGTGGTTGCAGAGGAAAGCTAACACTATGCCAGTTAGATGGCGTGGGCTGAATGTTGGGCTGCATTCAGACTTTTGTCACTTCCTGTTTTCATCAAAGCATAATTTGCCATTACATTTGAACCAGCAATCCATGGTTAAGTTTATTTCCAAAACATAACTCAATGATTTAAGCCCAGTATACCCAAAGGAGCGTCTCCATCCACATCATTCAGCCTGGACACTGAGGTCCAGCTCCATGGGCCTTCCGGTGGTTCCCTCGCTGCGAGAAGTGAGGTTACAGGGAACCAGGCAGAGAGGCTTCTCTGTAGCAGCGCCCACCCTGTGGAACGCCCTCCCATCAGATGTCAAGGAAATAAACAACTGACTTTTAGAAGACATCTGAAGGCAGCCCTGTTTGGGGAAGTTTTTAATGTTTGATTCTATTTTTAATATTCTGTTGGGAGCCTCCCAGAGTGGCTGGGGAAACACAGCCAGATGGGCGGGCTATAAATAAATTGTTGTTGTTGTTGTTGTTGTTGTGCATGACATGTAAGGGGGGAGGCAGGAGAACAGAGCTCATCCTTTGTCAACCTGCTGCCCTCCAGATGTGTTGTAACAAAACCCCCATCAGTCCCAGCTGGCATGTGCTGGCTGAGGCTGATGGGAGTTGTAGTCCATAACATCTGGAAGGCACCAGGTTAGTGAAGGATGCTTCAGACCATAGTTTATATTTCAAGGAGTGCCTTAATGCACCTTTGAAGTGGATTCAGATTCCTCCCACCCCACCACAAGCTTATTCTGTGAATTTGATTCCCTCCTTTCTCAGCTACACTTTCAACCCTTGGGAAACTGACTTGGCTATCCCTCTGGTTTTTGAGAGGATTTTGTCCATGCAAACCCTTGCAACCGTAGAAGCCAGAAGATGTTTAAGGAGCTAATATCTGACTTTAAAACTGAGATGAATTCTGTGAACCATACGCTGCACTCCTCCTGCCCATCTGCAAAATGCATGATGGTCTTTATAGAATCATAGAATCATAGAGTTGGAAGAGACCACAAGGGCCATCGAGTCCAACCCCCTGCCAAGCAGGAAACACCATCAGAGCACTCCTGACATATGGTTGTCAAGCCTCTGCTTAAAGACCTCCAAAGAAGGAGACTCCACCACACTCCTTGGCAGCAAATTCCACTGTCGAACAGCTCTTACTGTCAGGAAGTTCTTCCTAATGTTTAGCTTGAATCTTCTTTCTTGTAGTTTGGATCCATTGCTCCGTGTCCGCTTCTCTGGAGCAGCAGAAAACAACCTTTCTCCCTCCTCTATGTGACATCCTTTTATATATTTGAACATGGCTATCATATCACCTCTTAACCTCCTCTTCTCCAGGCTAAACATGCCCAGCTCCCTTAGCCGTTCCTCATAAGGCATCGTTTCCAGGCCTTTGACCATTTTGGTTGCCCTCCTCTGGACACGTTCCAGTTTGTCAGTGTCCTTCTTGAATTGTGGTGCCCAGAACTGGACACAGTACTCCAGGTGAGGTCTGACCAGAGCAGAATACAGTGGCACTATTACTTCCCTTGATCTAGATGCTATACTCCTATTGATGCAGCCCAGAATTGCATTGGCTTTTTTAGCTGCCGCGTCACACTGTTGGCTCATGTCAAGTTTGTGGTCAACCAAGACTCCTAGATCCTTTTCACATGTACTGCTCTCAAGCCAGGTGTCCCCCATCTTGTATTTGTTCCTCTCATTTTTTTTGCCCAAGTGCAATACTTTACATTTCTCCCTGTTAAAATTCATCTTGTTTGTTTTGGCCCAGTTCTCTAATCTGTCAAGGTCGTTTTGAAGTGTGATCCTGTCCTCTGGGGTGTTAGCCACCCCTCCCAGTTTGGTGTCATCTGCAAATTTGATCAGGATGCCCTTGAGTCCATCATCCAAGTCGTTGATAAAGATGTTGAATAAGACCGGGCCCAAGACAGAACCCTGTGGCACCCCACTAGTCACTCTTCTCCAGGATGAAGAGGAACCATTGATGAGCACCCTTTGGGTTCGGTCAGTCAGCCAGTTACAAATCCACTGAGTGGTAGCATAGTCAAGACCACATTTTACCAGCTTCTTTACAAGAATATCATGGAGCACCTTGTCAAATGCCTTGCTGAAATCAAGGTAGGCTACATCCACTGCGTTCCCTTCATCTACCAGGCTTGTAATTCTGTCAAAAAACGAGATCAGGTTAGTCTGACATGACTTATTTTTCAGAAATCCATGCTGACTATTGGTGATCACAGCATTCCTTTTTAGGTGCTCACAGACTGTTTGCTTAATGATCTGCTCCAGAATCTTCCCTGGTATTGATGTCAGACTGACTGGGCGATAATTATTTGGGTCCTCTCTTTTCCCCTTTTTGAAAATAGGGACAACATTTACCCTCCTCCAGTCTGCCGGGACTTCGCCTGTTCTCCAGGAATTCTCAAAGATGACTGCCAGTGGTTCTGAGATCACATCTGCCAGTTCTTTTAATACTCTTGGATGCAGTTCATCTGGCCCTGGAGACTTGAATACATCTAAACTAGCCAAGTATTCTTGTACTATCTCCTTAGTTATTCTGGGCTGTGTTTCCTTTGCTGAATCATTTGCTCCAAATTCTCCAGGTCGGGCATTGTTTTCTTTATCGGAGAAGACTGAGGCAAAGAAGGCATTGAGGAGTTCAGCCCTTTCTGTGTCCCCTGTTTGCATTTCACCATCTTCTCCTCTGAGTGACCCCACTGTTTCTTTGTTCTTCCTTTTGCTACGAACATACCCATAAAAGCCTTTTTTGTTGCTTTTAACCTCTCTAGCAAGCCTGAGTTCATTTTGTGCTTTAGCTTTTCTGACTTTGTGTCTACACGCGCTGGCTATTTGTTTGAATTCCTCTTTGGTGGTTTCCCCCCTTTTCCATTTTTTGTACACATCCTTTTTTAATCTTAACTCAGTTAAAAGTTCTTTAGATAGCCACCCTGGCTTCTTTAGGCACCTTCCATGTTTCCGTCTCATTGATATTGCCTGACGTTGTGCTTTTACTATCTCCCTCTTAACAAACTCCCAGCCATCATGAACTCCCTTTCCTTTTAGTATTACTGTCCATGGGATCTCACCCAGCATTCCCTAAGTTTTATGAAGTCGGCTTTCTTAAAGTCAAGAAATTGAGTCCTAGTATGCTTGGCTGCTCCTTTCCGCTGTATAGTAAACTTCAGAAGAGCATGATAACCGAACCCCCATCCAAAAGGTGGTTGTGTACAAGCAGTAAGTAACATTTGCTCTAAAAAAAAAATTTCTTGCATTTCAACTTCCAATCTACATTCCCCAGCACAACGTATTTTTGTTTTGCTTTTTTTAATGCAGTTATCAGAGTTGTGAACAATAAAAATATATTCAATGAAATATCAATCTCACTCCCCCTAATAGCAAACTCTGGTCCCAAAGGAAATGGAGGCAAAATGAGACCACCCAGAATACAGAGGATGGTACTGGCCTGCCTCAGAGAACCCTGAAGCTGGCAGAAGTACCAAAACAAACAAACAAACAAACAAATCCCACCCCTTCTAAAATTCCAAAACAACCCAATGAGAATGAAGTATTCTCCAAAACCACAGAATATTGAGTGTCATTTGGAAAAATAAAACAGAAAACGAGGGGTCAGGAGGAGGGTGCATTGGTCTGTTTGGGACCCTAACAGAAAAGCACATCAGTACTAAACACGATTAAAACCACTCTAAAAACAGTTAAAAGCATTCTCTTAGCCAGTGATTTTGGTTTTGCCAGGAACAGCCATCAAATGCCTGCCTAAGCAAGAATGTTTGTAGATGCTTCCTGAATGTCAGTATTAAGGAAGGCAGACAAACAGGGGCCCACCACTGAAAAGGCCCCATCATAGGTCAGTGCAAACCAGGCAGCCCCCAGAGGTGGCACCACCAACAAGGCCTCAGCTGCCAATTGTACGGACCCATAATCTCTGGCCATTGGCCATGCTGGCTGAGTGGGTCTGGTGAGATTGTAGTCCACAACATTACTTCAAGGGGTACAGATTCCCCACTCCTGCCCTAACCATTTATACTACCTTGGAGGAGAGTGGGTCTGGCTGGCTGGCCAGAACCTTGAACAAGAGATCTTCTGTTAGAAGGGGAGCATACAGTGTGGCATTTTATTTCAGGTCCCACTTGCAGAATTTACCTTTATAAGGGAGGTAAAGGGACCCCTGACCATTAGGTCCAGTTGCGGACGACTCTGGGGTTGCGGCGCTCATCTCGCTTTACTGGCCGAGGGAGCTTGCGTACAGCTTCTGGGTCATGTGGCCAGCATGACTAAGCCGCTTCTGGTGAACCAGAGGAAACGCTGTTTACCTTCCCACCGGAGCAGTACCTATTTATCTACTTGCACTTTGACGGGCTTTCGAACTGCTAGGTTCGAAACCCAGCCATAAAAACCAAAGCCAAGAACTTTAGAGTGACATTTGGTTTTTGATTCCCTAATGTAGACACCCATTTAAATCTAAGTGCTAAGACCAGCAACTAGATCAGATTGGATTCTGTGAGGGCAAATGCCTTCCAGAACAGAATTGTTTTCTCCATCTGAAAGGGGGGGGGGATCAAGAGAGCTGTTCAGGTGAGCCCCAATGTCAAATCCAGTCTATACGATTGAAGCACATGGCATCTCCCAAAGAATTCTGGGAACCATTGTTTACTCTTCATAGAGCTAAATTTACCAATAGCCTTAACTACAATTTCCAGAATTTGGGATGGGGGAGAAATGTGCTATGCCAAACACTGACACTTATCTCTGTGTCCACAGTTATTAATGCGTTGTCTCAGCGCTATGTTTTGCAAGCCAATGACCAAAAGGACCTGCAGGACTGGGTGGAGGCACTAAATCGGGCCAGCAAGATCACGGTAGGTTTGCCCAGTGCTTTGGGTATCTTTTTGGTGTTCAGTGGAAAGAAGAGGTCATGTTGGTTTCCTTTTATTCAGGCTTTAATCTGGTTGGAATGTAGGGATTTCTTTCCTTTCCTTTCAGCTGAATTATGTGGGCATCTTGGCCAAAATCCTAAAACATAATTGAACAGGTGGAGTGCATTAATTTGGGGGAAGGGGAAGAAGAGGGGTCTGCACTTATGGTACAGGCAGTACGTCTTATCTTTCTCTCCCCCCCCCCAATTATTCTTTTATTCATCCTGATTAGTTTGCAGGTAGATCAGACAATGTTAGCTATTAAATGAGCATTCATTCCAATTTGCTTATGGGGAAGTTAAACAACATTGCATCAAAGCAAATGTTATTCCACACTTTACTTTGCTGTCACTTACCTTATTGCAAAAAATGTGGCCTTTGAGGAAGTCGGTTTGTTGTACAAGACCTCCCAGTCATAATTGTTGAACCAATTTTTGCTGGTATATGACTGAATCCCATCTGAAAACACTGATTATCTGGAAGTGCCCAATGTAAAAAGGCAGTGTAGAAAGTCTTGGGAAATTAATCCTGCCGTCCAGTCAGCGCTTCCCCTGTGCAGCTCTTGCTCGGAAGCTTGAGGCTGACCGGGGCAGGGAGCAGAGTCGGCAGCGGTCCTGCATCCGTGTGAGATGAGGGATAAATCAAGTCCAGATACAGATCGGTGCTTATCTCTTAGAAGCGTTTATTTACAAAGCAATAAATCCATTGGAACATTTCGGCATCGCTGTGCCCAAAAGCACATTCACGCAGCTTCTGTGCCAAGCTGCTTCTCTCAGTCTCACTCAGTCAGAAGTGAAAGCAAGTCTCACAGACAAAGCCTGTGACGCACTTCCCTGCGTCATGCTCCTCCCAGATACAGGACACCACGGAGTTTTAACTCTGTCAGTTCCAAACTCCACACCCCCTCTTGTGTTTTTTTTATAGAATATTTATTAAGAGATTTTAAACAGTTTAAACAACACAACAAACTTCCCATTCACAATCCATAAAAAAGAAAAACACCATACATCAAATAAAAACAAGAAAAACATACAAAGCATACAGAAAAAACAAGCAAAAAAGACATAAAAAGGCATAAAAAAGAAAAAGATTCAATTTCTTAAATATTATTTCCATAACCTTCTTTCGTGACTCCCTCACATCTCCCTTTTCTGTGTTCCTGTTTGTAAAATCTTATTCAGCAATACTTCACCTTCTTTCAAGTCTTATTTTATGTTATACATTTCAGCTATTACATCTCTAATTTTTCCCTTTTCTTATCAGTTATTTAGCTTAACATAATATTGTTCAAATTTCACCTTTGTTCTTATAAACCAATTTTTACATACCCTCTCAAATTTGTCACTAATGCCACATTATCTTTTTATCCTGCATCATTCTAACATTCATACAGTTTACAATGCTTTTGCAAATAATCTTTAAATTTCTTCCAGTCCTCTTCCACTATCTCTTCTCCCAGGTCTCGGATTCTGCCAGTCATTTCTGCCAGTTCCATGTAGTCTATCAGTTGCATCTGCCATTCTTCCAGAGTGGGCAAATCTTGGGTCTTCCAGTACTTTGCGATGAGTATTCTTGCTGCTGTTGTCGCATACATAAAAAAAGTTCGGTCCTTCTTTGACACCAATTGGCCGACAATGCCCAGAAGGAAGGCCTCTGGTTTCTTAAGGAAGGTATATTTGAATACCTTTTTTAGCTCATTATAGATCATTTCCCAGAAAGCCTTAACCCTTGGGCACGTCCACCAAAGGTGAAAGAATGTTCCTTCAGTTTCTTTACATTTCCAACACTTATTGTCTGGCAAGTGGTATATTTTTGCAAGCTTGACTGGGGTCATGCTCCTCCCAGATACAGGACACCACAGAGTTTTAACCCTGTCAGTTCCAAACTCCACACCCCCTCTTGTCCTGCATCTGGGGACAATAGCCAACAATGCTTTCCCCATACACAGACCCTCACAGAACTCCTCGTGCTTCTGGAAGGTTAATGGTTTTGTGAAACCATCAGCAAGTTTCTTGGTTGAGGGACAGTATTTCAGAGCAACTAGCCCCTCACGAACGCTCTGACATACATTCCAGAAACGTATGTCCAAATGTTTGGTCCTCGCCTTGAATTGCCCCGTCTCAGCCAATTTGAGGCACGGTTGATTGTCTTCATGCACCACAACGGGCAGACAATTCTCTCCACAGATTTCCTCGACCAAACACACATAGAACTCCAACTCTCTGCAAACCTCTGATAGCGCACTGAACTCAGCTTCAGTAGATGAAAGCGCTATGAGACTTTGCTTCCGGGACCTCCACCCAACTACTGAGTCCCCAAACTTCACCACTAGGCCTGACACTGATTTGCGGTCCTCAAGGTTAGCCCAATCCGAATCCACCCAGGCGGTCAGCTTGACACCGCCCTCAGCTGACATCTTGAGGCAAAAATATTTGGTATCTTGCAGGTAACGTAGCACCCGTTTAATACCATTCCAGGCCTGCACACTAGGACTTGAAGCCTCTCTACTAAGCAGATTGACAGCAAACGCAATGTCTGGTCTGCTCCACTGTGACAGATACAACAGACTACCTAGGGCTGACTGAAAGAGTTCAGTATTTTCGAACACAATGCGTTCTACTTGCTGACA
Source organism: Podarcis bocagei (assembly GCF_964188305.1). Lineage (NCBI taxonomy): Eukaryota > Metazoa > Chordata > Lepidosauria > Squamata > Lacertidae > Podarcis > Podarcis bocagei. Next base: position 914,230 of record NC_138141.1, on the reverse strand, counting down.
CTCCTTCACGTATCCAGCCTCCATGGGTGACCTAGCACTTGCACAATCAGACATTCTGAACTTCTCAAGCAACTGTTCAATCTTACCCTTCTGGCGAAGCAAAAAGCTTCCATCCTCAGTCCTCGCTATCTGGACGCCTAGGTAGGACTTGACATCTCCGAGCCGCTTCAACTTGAACCGCTTTCCAAGCTCCTTAGCAAACTTCTCCACCTGTTTACTAGTCCGTGCCATTGTCAAGATATCATCAACGAACACATGGATCGCTTCCTGTGTCTCTCCTGACCCCTTCAGGTACAGGCAACTGTCTGCAACACTTCTCCTGAAACCTAGCTTTTCTAAGGCTTCATGTAGGCACATATTCCAATTCCTGGCAGATTGGCGTAATCCATAGATGGATTTGTGCAACCGCCACACGACGCCTTGCTCACTGACTTCAAACCCTGGAGGCGGAAACATGTACAACTCCTCCTGGAGATCTGAGTTCAGGTAGGCAACATCTACATCAAAATGGTTCAATTTCCAACCTCTCTGTGCTGCTATCGCCAAAAGCGTTCTCAAAGTCTCTGCTCTCGAGGTAGGCGAATAGACCTCTGTGAAGTGGACACCCTTCCTCTGTGTGAATCCTCGGGCCACTAATCTCGCTTTATACTGTGGTTCTCCCGCTTCTGTGGGTTTAAGACGGTAAACCCACCTGCAACTAACAGCTTGCTTTCCAGCCGGCAGCTGTGTGAGTGAGAACACTCCAAGAGACTTCATTGAGTTCATCTCCTTCTGCATCGCCTCATGCCATTTGCTAGCTTCTTCCTGAGGCAACTTCTGAACATCCTCAAAAGATTCAGGCTCACATCTAGCCACACCAACCCAGACACTAGTGGCTTCATACCTGTCAGGAGGCTTACCCTTGGTTGACCTTGCTGACCTCCTCAGCGTGAATTCTGGAACTGCGCCTGATTCACCTGGATCAACCCTACCATCTCCTGTGTCAGAAACATCCCCCTCTGACCTGCTGCGCCTTTTTGGCCGCACAGCTGGGTCTGCTGGCGAGGATGGCTCACTCCTTGGCTCAGACTTGACAGAGACCTGTGGAGGGGTCTTAGGACTCCCTTTTGGAGAGGTTCGGAACCTCTGCCTTGGAGATCCCTGCTCTGGACTCTGTGGCTGTGGGCTGTGCACCTCAGCAACAGGTTCTGCCTCTTCCTCCTCCTCTCCCTCATCTGAGTCTAACAGAACATCCGGGTTCCCGTGTAGACGTTTCCACCCACTCTGCTCGCAAAACTCAGCACTGCCGCTAATAAGCAGCTTAGACTGGTTGCCAGTAGGGTATGCGAAACGCCACGCCTTTGAACTCGGCTCATAGCCTACAAAAATCATCTTCCTAGACCTTGGCTCACCCTTTCTGCGCATGGCCTTTGGAATGAGAACCCAAGCCTGACAGCCAAAAACTCGCAGAAAACCCACCTCCAGTTTCTTCCCATGAAGCAGAAAGTACGGTGTGTCTCCGACACTTGAATTGAACACCCTGTTTTGCAAAAAACATGCTGTCTTATAACTCTCAGCCCAAAAGCGCTGTGGCAAACCCGAGTCTGCCAACATAGCGTTCGCTGATTCCTGTAGGGTCTGAAACTTTCTCTCCGCCACCCCGTTCTGTTGCGGAGAATAGGGGGCCGTCAGTCGATGACTGATACCTTTCTGCCTGAAAAATGATTGCAGCGCAGAACCTGTGAACTCCCCCCCCCCGCGATCAGATTGAAAGGAAATCACCCTGGTAGAGAAACGCAGCTCTACCGCTGTGATCCAATCCCTGATCAGTGCAGCTGCCTCTGACTTGCATTTAAGCATGAACAGCCAGGTGTGTTTTGAAAAATCATCAATCAGAATCCATTTAGACCCAGCTAAAGAAGGTGTTGGCATGGGTCCTGACAAATCTGCATGCACAAGTTCAAAAGGTTTACTGGTTCTCTTCTCTGACCTGGGGTATGTGCATGTTGTGACCTTTGATTGCTTACAGCAGTGTTTCCCAACCTTTTTTGGGCAAAGGCACACTTGTTTCATGAAAAAAATCTCGAGGCACACCACCATTAGAAAATGTTTAAAAAATTAACTCTGTGCCTATATTGACTATATATAAAGTAACTCTCTTTAATAGGAATCAATGAAGGCATATTCTACATATGTAGCTGAAATAGTCGAAAAAATTCTGAGTTGTAAGAATGGGCTTGTATCATGCCAGATGGGGAAAGGTCACTTTTTACTTATGTAAAAAAAAATAAAAAATAGTAACAGCATAGAAGGTAATGGTTAGGCTAGCATCCCTCTTCCAAATATGCTAGGTTTTTATTTGCAGGGACTGTTCTACATGGGAAAGCATTCAGCACTGTCATTCTCCCATCTGCCATCTGAATTGGTACTATTCTGGGTCAACTTACTCTGCTGCATGTGTAGATGAAAATGGCACCAAGTGTGGGGGAGGGGGCAGAACAGGTTTCAGATACAGGATATTAAGCATACACGTACTTCAGATTGAACTGGTTGCTTGCTTTGCAAGTTTTCATTTCCCAAATGACTGCCTTGGCAAGCGCAATACCTACCAGGCTCAACACCGGTCTCGCGCTGCCGCTTCCCGCGCTCTCAAGGACCCGGGAGGAGGAAGGCGTGAAGGGAATCCCGAAGGCGCGAAAACCTCGCGCATGCGCAGGCCTTCCGCCTGCGACAGCCCAGTAGGCCGGCCGAAGCGAGCGGCAATGGGATGTGGGAGGGAGCTCGCTCGCCGCCCCGCGTGTGCCTATGTGGGGCACGTTACAGCCCCGTGACGTCAGCGCCACGCAGGCAGCCAGGCAGGCAGATGGCGAGAGCCCCGCGCTGGGCGGCCTCTCCTCGTCGTCGCCGCCCCGCCTCTCGCCGCCCGACTCGCCCGCCTCCCTCCCACGGCACACCAGGCAATGTCTCGCGGCACACTAGTGTGCTGCGGAACACCGGTTGGGAAACACTGGCTTACAGGCTTGACAATCTAGGTATTTGTCACATGCCTTGAACCTACATCCAATTGTGTTCTCTGCGGCTTTTCTCACAAGTGACCACCCAGCATGCGCAAAGCGTCTATGCCATAAGTGTAAACAATCATTGTGTGGTGGGACAGTTGCACACTGCACTTGGGCATCTTCAATGGACTTTCCACTAGCCCCATTTTCCACCAGCCCCATTTTACCAACAGCCCCATTTTCAATGGGCATCTCCACCAGAAAGAGCCTGTCTTTCCTCTCAACACTGTAGATCTTCTTCCCATCCCTGTAGAAGGAACACAAATTGTTAGAAAACAGAACATCAATTCCAACAGCCATAAGCTCTGACACACTTAAAAGAGAGTATGCAAGTTCTGGAACCAAAAAAGCTTGCACTTCACAACCTAGAAAAGAACAATGTAAAGACCCAGTTTCAGTCAGTGGTCTCTGAGACCCATCAGCTAATGTAACATAGCGTCCAGTTTTAACTGTCTTGCAGTTCCTCAGAAGCCCTCTGGAGTTCACGAGGCAATGCGACGCTTCCGAATCGATTACAAGAGATAAAACGTCTCTCTGGCTGTTTTCCAAAGATGCCATGGCGACGCTCGCACCCCCACTAGGGTCTCTGCCAGTGTCCTTCCTGGCTGCCACGGCTACAGCCTCCCCCCGACTAGGGCTTTCGCAGCTTCCCAGAGATACCAACGCAGCTGTGAGGTGATAAGACGCCTTGTTTCTGTTTTTCTCCTGGCCTGTTGCTTTCCCACGCCTCTGCTGGGAACCAGCACTGAAACTGCTGCTTATCTGCTTTGTTGACATTCCACGCCGGCCAGTGTCCTTGCCGACATCCTGGGCCTCTGCAGAACAATGCCCTTCGCTGTTGGACGTTGCCTCAAAGCACAAACAACTCTTGGAGACTTTGGCTTTCTCAGAGCTCTTGGATCGGCTTGCACGGCCTGCACCCCCACTGCTGGGTGCCAAGCTGCCTGAGGAACGGTCTGCAACTGCCTTCCTCTTCCCAGCTCTCAGCCTCTCTCCAGCACCATCACACAGACGTGTCGAAGCATGGAAACAGCTTCCAGGAACAGCCCCAGCCCCCTCTGGGCTTGCAGCTCTCTCAGCCCCCTCTGGCCTGGCTCCCACTGCGGCTTGACATGCCATCTTCAGTGCCTGCCACGCGACTCAGGGCTTACTCCCTTGCAGCATTGGCAACAGCCAAGCATCAACGCTGGCCCTTAAAATGGCTAGCACTCTTTGCTCTCTCCCCAGAGCAGCAGCCACGTCTGCTTCTGCTCCTGCAGACCTCTCACTGGGCTGGGCCTGGACTGGATAGGCCTGGGTGCAGTCCCAAAGCTTCCTTTCCTCCAGCCAGTAGTACATGCGTGTACTCCAGGCTTCCCAATTGGCCCCATGCAGCCTCTCACCAGGGTAGCTCTCATGGCCCTGCTGTGGCTGAGCAGCAGTCATCTTCCTCCCCCCAGGGCTTAAACGTACTCACGCGGTTGCCAGCTAGCTGGACTTCCGAAGCAGCCATCTCTCTTGGCTCTTGGCTCCGATCACCAGCATCTCCCACTGCCCTTCCTGGCAGGAGATCAAAGCAGCTCACAGCTGGCAGCCTTCCCTCCTCACACATGTCAGGAAACACGGAACCTCCATAACCTCTTGGGAAATTAATCCTGCCGTCCAGTCAGCGCTTCCCCTGTGCAGCTCTTGCTCGGAAGCTTGAGGCTGACCGGGGCAGGGAGCAGAGTCGGCAGCGGTCCTGCATCCGTGTGAGATGAGGGATAAATCAAGTCCAGATACGGATCGGTGCTTATCTCTTAGAAGCGTTTATTTACAAAGCAATAAATCCATTGGAACATTTCGGCATCGCTGTGCCCAAAAGCACATTCACACAGCTTCTGTGCCAAGCTGCTTCTCTCAGTCTCACTCAGTCAGAAGTGAAAGCAAGTCTCACAGACAAAGCCTGTGACGCACTTCCCTGCGTCATGCTCCTCCCAGATACAGGACACCATGGAGTTTTAACCCTGTCAGTTCCAAACTCCACAGAAAGTCTTTAAATAGTAAAGTAAGAAGTAATAACAAACAGGTTCCTCCTCCACTTTTTCCTTAACAACTCACCCCAGTTGTTATACTCACCAGTAAATGCAAAACAGATAGAACACCCGGGACACAAATAGGAAAAAGGCCCTATAAGCTGTCAGTATTTTATAGCCTGAAAAGTCATGGCAGGGAGGGGGCACCCACAGCACTTTGTTACGCTTCCCCAGCCATTTATTCTAGTTAAAGTTACTTCAGGAGAATTGCAAAAGCAACTGCAATTGGGCACCTGCAGACCAGCAAGGCTGAGCAATTTTACAAATTGCATGGATTTATAATTTATTCAGAGTAATTCTGAAAGGTGGGGTGAATTTGCAGGTTCTGAAGAACTTGAGTTCGTTTAATTGCCATTCTCACTCACCTAGCAGAAAACAGGAACAGGAGTCCAGTAAGAAGAAAGAGGGGTTAGACATTAGAGTAGCCTTCCCCAACCTGCCTCCCCCAGCTGTGCCCAACATGTAGTAAAAATTGTCCTTACCACTTGCCAGACCAATGCCAAACCAATCTGAGATACCCTGGCGTGTGATAATTCTCCCCAGGGCATTTTACCCATCTACATGTGTACTATATGCCATGAAAAAATGGGCTGCTGTTAATATACCCTCCTTTCCATGGTACATACATTGATTTATACCGTAAACTGTGATCTTTGTATGAAAGGCGGCATATACATCCAATTTGTTGTTGTTTACAGAATTTGAACAAGCTTTGCCCTGTAATTCATGACATGAGAAAAGCAAACATTTGTTCCCAGTTAGCAAAGATAGGGAACCTGGGGTCCTCCAAATGTTGTTGGACTACAACTCCCATCATGCCCTGACCATTGACCATGCTGGCTCGAGTTGATGGGAGTTGGAGTCTAACCATCTCTGGAGGGCCACTGGTTTCCCATTTCTTTTGTAAGAGTTGTTCTAAAAACAACAACAACCTGTAAAAGAACTACCCACATTTTTGGTGTGATCACCTGGAAGCAGTGTATTGTGTGAATTTAACTCCCTGACGGAGGGGGAAGATACTCTCTTTTGCTTTAGTGGTGACATGTATATGGAACCCGAAACTTCTCTAGCCGAGCCTAGGAAGCCCCTTACTTTAGGGGCCAGCTTAGAGGGATGTTTCCTTCTCTCCATGATGGCAGGTGTTTGCCACATCATATGGAACCTTGGGTTGAGGATGCCTTGCTCGGTGTGTTGATGGCTCTGGCACTGGGGAAAGGTGTGTGGTGCATCTTGTATCACTACCAACACCTGCGGTTGGAAGATCAAATGCCCCCTGCCTGCTGCCTTTTGACTCTCCTCCTGCATAGCTTACATTAGACCTGTTGCCAAGCTGCAGCTGCAGGGATCTAAGCCTGTGGGTTTTTTTGTCCAGCTTCCTTGGAGACAGGCCAGTGGCTCCCCACTGATCAATAGGGACGGAAAGGCAGCTTGTGTGCCATACAGCAGTTACTCTCTGCCATTGGTTGCGTTTGAAGGCCTAGAGGCATCTTCTAAGAGCATTGGGGAGATGCACATGGGCTGTGTAGCAAAGGGCAAGTCGGTCAGTTTCGGTGTCTCATTTTTCTTGTCTTAGAATCAGGCCTCCACATTTTTGAAGCAATTTTTGTGTCTTTTTTTAAAAAAACACTCTTGAAAATCCATCAGCATTTTTGTGTGAATTTTTCCTATTAAACATATTGTTGTGTGCAATTTTGACTCACTCACACATCTTTGAAAGTAATTTCCCATAATAAAATTCATTTTTGCATGTTGTTTGCACTAAAATAGGGTGGGTTGGTTTTTGTTTTGGTTTTTTGCACACTTTCCCCTAATATGATACATTTTGTACTCACGGGTTGGTTGGAGTAATTCAGAGTAGTATGAGGTTTGCATATTGGTTCAAGACGTGCAAATTAGGTGGCTTCCCATTGAAAGGCAAAGAAAATCAATGCCCCCCCCCCTATCTTGGGTCCCAATTGCACTATACATTTAAAGCAGTATCATAGCTGTTTAAGCAGTCATGGCTTCCCCAACGAATCCTGGCGTCTGAAGTTTGTTGAAGGTGCTGAGGGTTGTTAGGGGACCCTTATACCCCTCAAAGAGCAACAATGCCCACAGTGGTTTAGGAACCAATCCCTCTTCACAGGGAATGCTGAGAACTGCAGCTCTGTGAGGGCGATAGAGGTCTCCTGTCAACTCTGCCACCCTGCAAGGAGAAGGGGCAGGAAGTGTTTTTTGGTAGAGCTCTGTGGGCATGGCTTATGCCCCACTTGCCAGAATGGTTGGCCACTGGTGCCTTAAATACAGGGATGACTTGACAGCAACTTGACTAAATTCCCCATATCCACTCACCCTGTAAAATCGCTGTGCTGCTTCTGAAACAGGAAGATGTGCTCCTATTACATGCTTGTTTCCTGTTTCCCTGTCCATGAGGGCTGGCTACTTCCCCTTCAGCTGGCCAAACTTGACTTTCGAAAACTGGTTGCTGTTTTGGAACATGGATTATTATCTTAAGAACTGAGAAATGAATATGAAAGGAAGCCTTTTTAGATTCCTAAATCTAGGCAATAGTGGCTTCATTTGCATGCTGTGTTATGGTTATGCATACATCTAAGATGTATTAAATGTGAGCACCAAGTGGGGGCAAAGTTGTGTTTGCAAATATGGTGAAATAACTCGGAGTCGAGAGTAGATTTCATGCTCTTTATTCAGCTCATAGTGGAGGAATGGAAGTTCCCCCAGAATGTCTGCTTTATATACATTATTTACACAGTGGGCCCCACGTGATTGGCTAATTCCGGGATTCTCCTGCAGGCCAATCAGGTTGCGGATTCACTTCCACCTGGAGCTGGATTGGGTGGCTCCTGCGGACCAATCAGACTGCTGCATTCTGAATCCTATTGTTCTAGGACCAATCAGACTGCTGCATTTTGGATCCTATTCAATTCAGTACATAACATATGTGTATCATTAAAACACCAGAGGGGAGCAACCTCAGGCCGGGGAGCCAAACGTGGCCAGTCAGGCTTCTCTCTGGCCTGCTCATCCCTTCCTCAAAGGCCTTTGACTGCTCAAATGCTTCCTTGAAGTGTGATAATGCCAGGAGAGGGAGATGTGTGTAGAAACCTCTGACTTTTGTCACCATGTGGGCCCTGGAAGGTCTCACATGTGGGAATATGACCCTGATAGGCATTTTCTAGGGTCAAAATTGCCAATAGTTTCTTCCCCCGCCAAGTACAGGGTGAAGGTAATTGCTCTTTGCCCATCCCTGCATTACTCTGTGGCCTGAGGGCCACATGAGACCCTCACTCTAATTTTGTGCAAGTGGCGGTGGGCAGGTAGGGGACGGGGGAAGAAGTTGACAGAAATCAACAGTGCTCTCCAGCCACTTCCAGCCCTGTCCTTTCCCTCTACTGGCCCCAGCCCCAACCCCCAGCTGCTCCTCCTGGAGCTATCTCCAGGAAGGTCAAAATCTGATGAAATGAGCCGTTGATGCCCCTTTCTCATGTGAGTTGGTCTAATCCTCTTCAAGAAACACCTAAACTAGTGGCTTTGCTGAGAAGCAGAAGAAGGCAGTTGCCTTCATGCTGTGATGTGTCTGGATGGCCACCATGGGAAAAAGAGTGTCTGGGATTAGATGGAAGCTTCCCTTTGTTCCAGCAGAGCCCTTTTAACCATCTTATGGGGAACTCGCATGCAGACAGCCTCTGAAATTCCTTCCACGTATTAGCTGTTTGAGATCCGCTCTGGAATGTTATGTACCGGACCAGCTGAGGCGAAGATCTGGGTCACGTAGGTGTTAGCCTAGTAAAAGCCAGTTTTACCTGCCCAGCCCACAGAGTACCTTCACCTCTTTGATGGAAGGTTGGAAAGTGAATCCTCCCAGCATTTGCTACCAGATTGTAGATAAGAATTTCTGCTATTAGGCAGGGGAAACGCATGTTGAAAGCCACAGACTCCTCCTGAATCTGATATAGACCCACATTTAAGTTTGTACTCTGGCCAAGGAGCTGCTGAGAGCTGCTAGATATCTCTGTCTGCTTGGTACCTGAAGGGCCATGCTGCTGCTGCCACCGCCACCGCCATCCCCCCATCTGAAAGGACAATGCAGGGCAGGCATTGGGAAGGAGCAGAGGGAGGCACCTGAGAGGAAAGTTCAGGAAATAGATACATGGCTCCATTTGCTGTAGAACCTCCAGAGGAGACTGGGTATTGTGCTTTGCAAATCAAAGGTACTAATCCCTCAGAGAAAGAAGTTTTTTTTTAAATATGGAGGTTGTAGCAAGCTTGGTGTGAGGACAACGTTGGAAACAGAGTAAGATACTAATTTAAGAAGAATGGCTGTAGAAATCATGGGCAGTTCTGTCTAATTTAATACAAGGGAATTTTATTATTAATTTATATAATTGTTACTTCAGTGCGTTTTAGAATTAGGCAGAGTGAAGTCTATTGAAGGTGGTGCAATTAAACAAGACTTGGGGCTCATCCAGACTCCCCACCACTTTCCCCCAGGGAAACCCAATCTTTAGCACTCAGAGTAAACGCCAATCAGGTTTTCTCCAGATTGACATTTGCCCCAATTTAAGCAAAAGGGTAGGTTTTCCTGTGGCTTTTTTCAGGGGGAACTCACCGGAACTCATTTCTGGCCCCTCTCAGGTGCCATTCTATGAGAAAGAGGGAGGTGCTCATGGTGAGTTCTAGCACCTCTTTTGCTAGAAAAAATAGCACTAGGAAAGGAGCCAGGGAAGGAGCAAACCACTAGGACCCATGCCTAGAAAGTGTGGGTCAAGCAGAAGTGAAAGCAAGGCACTTTGGGAAGGAGGCGTGAGGCTCTGACAGGGTCCAAGAGTCCTCCTTCTTCCTTCCCAAATGCTAGTTTGTGCGTTCCCAGCTTTGCAAAGCCCAGCCAGCCAGTGTAAGGACTGGAGGGGGCGTCAAATTTTGACCTCCCTCCCCACTGCCTGTGTGACAAGGCTGTGGTATGAAAAGTTGGACCAGGGCTGAAGTACAAAGACATCTTTGCTAGTGCTGGAAAGATGATACATAGATCCCATTAAAGAGTTCTGGGTCTTTAAAAATGTACACTTTAAAAATACTATCAAGAATGTGCAGCACATATGCAAGATTCCACAAATCAGATTTTGTGCTGGGGTGGGGGCTCTTGTGTCATTCAAATCCAGCAAGTCCATCTGTCAAAAAATAATCGAGCAAAATAATTTGATCTTAAAGCACCAACTTTTTTCTTTAGTACAGGTATATCATGCAAATAAATGCAGCCCATTATTTCCAGTATGCACCCCTATTTCAAAGTGGAGTACTGCAGGAATTCTACAAATCAGCTGGACTCTTTGCTGGTCTTGGATAGAGCATGAGACTCTTAATCTCAGGGTCATGGGTTTGAGTCCCACATTGAGCAAAAGATTCCAGCATTGCAGGGGTGGACTAGATGACCCTCATGGTCTTTTTCAACTCTATGATTCTATGAAATCCTTGCTGAATGGGATTTCATATACATCCTCAGGTGTCACTCTAGCAATTGATAAAAGCACTTCAAAAAAGGGTACATTTGGAGGGATTTAGAAGGATGCTGTCTCTTGTAGCAAGAGCCTGGCAGATTTTGAGAAGGCAGTTGTTTGGTTTTGGGCACGAGACATAAGTTGTCCTTTTCTCTCTCTTAGGTTCCAAAGGGTGAAAGTTTCCCTCCAACTGCAGAAGTTGTCAAGCGTCCCTACAGGACTGAGATCATTGGTGGGGTGGTTGTGCAGACGCCAATCTCAGTCAACCAGGTGAGAAGCGAATGGCTGGTCAGCCAAATCTGTTGCTTTGGAAAAGGGATGGAGATGGAGAAGTTTACAGCATTTCTTTACAGCATTTCTACCCCACTCTGCAGCCAAAAAGGCCCCCAGAGTGGCTTACATAAGACCAGTTTAAAAGCACACAGCCTGTGTCTGCAGCCTTACAATCTAAATACATAGCACAAAAGGAAAAAGGTATGAGGAGGGAAGGAGAAAATAAGGAAACTTGGGCCCAGACAGGGCTTGTGGAGGCCTGGTGTACATATAATACGTAGGCATGAGCCCTTCTAATAATGGGTTGGTCCCTTGACCCTGATCAAAGATCCCACGGAACCATGGTTTTGTTTCCAGAAGGGTAGTTGCATGTAATGATCTCAGGCAGGCAAGCAAGCCCTGATAAGAGTTAACAAGTCTCTGGCAGTTTTATGGTACATTTATTTATAAATTACATCCAGAGCGTGGCTCCCAGCCTGCCGCACTTTGATGCAAGTTGGTCACTCTGAGTCTCCGCCCCTGTCACAGCACGAAGGGCGCCAAAGTCCAGCCCTTCCTCTCTTGCACTTCTGTTGCATTTTAACCCATTCAGCTCTTCTGGTTCGGGGAGAAGGTGGGTGGAATTCCACCCCCACCCCACCCCGCTCTTAAAAGAAGAGCCTTCTGAACGCTGTTTCTCACCTGGTTGCATAGCAACCTCCTCAATGCTGTCTATCTCTTCCCCTCCCTCTGCCTGCGAGCTGTCCGAGTCTGCTGCTCTATCTGAGTCTGGAAACTCTTGGTGAAGGGGGGGGGGGCGAGCTAACCCACTCCTGCTCTGTCTGCATTCTTTCATCTTCAGAGTTTGACTCTTCCCAGGCATTCGATTCAGTCACATCCCTGACACTGCATTAGTCAGTCTTGTGGCAAAAGTAAGTCTTGTGTCACTTTAAATTTTAACACATTTATTCTGGCATATGCTTCAATGGACTGGAGTCTTCTTTGTCTTCAGGTGCAGATATATTCTATTATGAGTTGGGGGGGGGGTCAGTCAGGATGATACCCTACATCCCAAAGTTGTGGTCCTGTTTATGTGGGGTAGAATCGATAAGAGGAAACTGACCCAACCAGTCCCTTAGTTAAGTGAATGGCTTTGGCTGGCCAGTTAATACTCTGATTAATAATAATAATAATAATAATAATAATAATAATAATATAAAATTATTATGATTTATGAGTCTGCAGAGGTTGCCCTAGAGACAAATGGTTGCCTCACCCAGGATGGAGAGCAATAGGTCAAGGGGGCACTGTGCATGGGGTGGGGGCCAGTGCTGGAAGCTGGAGACACAGAGACATGTCTTGTTCCGTGCTGGGCTTGGGCTAATGGGGAAGCAAGATCTGTGGGGGTGGTGATGCTGCAATCCCTTCCATCCTGTGCTTGCATTGCGTGCATGTGTACACAAAACAATACGTCCTAAAAGACACCACAGTCTGTGCTGACTTGCATTCTAAAGAAACTGAACCCTGGGGAAGCACCCCTGGAGTCTCTCACCACTCAGAGATTGGGGCTTGCGTGCAACAATGTGCACATTGCTTTGGGTGGAAACGTAAGCAGTGAGGGCAATGCAATGCAAAAATTCAGGCAATGACCCGGTTAGCTGGGATGCATGCCAAAAAAACACAACAACCTCTTGTAGTTGCAGTGAAGGGTGATAAAATGAACAGCATGGCAGTGAGTCCTGATCTGACTCAAGAGTGGGGAAGCTGTGGTCCTTCAGATGTTGCCCCTCCCAACTCCCACCAGCCAGCAGTCAGGGATGATGGGACTTGGAGTTCAGCAACAACTGGAGGGCCAAAAGTTAGCTACGGCTGCCATGAGGACCTAAACAAAGCCCAGTAAAATAAGTGCAAAGAGCCTCCCAGTGCATCACCTTATTTCCCAAAGTGGCCAGCCAGGTGTTTCTGGCAAGTTCCAGGTGATGGATGGTGCTGGCGGATGTGACTGATGGGAGCCAGAGTCTCGCAGCATCTGCAGGGCTGCAGCTTCCCCGCCGCCTGCTGGTACAGCAATAATACCACCCTGCCCAACCCCTGGGCATCACAAAATCTGGGGCGTAGCAGCTGCTTTGCCTCCTTGCCAAATGGCCTGTCATGCCTCATCAACTTGCCAGAGAAAAGTGTGCCACCCTCCTCTTTTTAGCAGTGTGTGCCTTTCTTAAAGAGGAGGCTGCCCATCCTGTGATGCAGGACTCAGAAGGTTAGGGAAGAGACTGGAGGAGCGTTTTCCTTTGAGCCATGACTTGAAATGTGGCTAAGAAGCAAAAAGAACACAGTGGTACCTGCCAAATAATGTTGCCATGCAGAGTGCTTCTCTCCAGGAAGCCAGCAGCCATGTCTTCCTCTCAAAAGCACTTTTCCTTCCTGTTCCCCCTAGTTTTCCATCCCCCCCATGCCTATTGGGCAGGTGCAGAATGCCTTCACCTTTACTAGTTGTGGAGAAGATGGAATTTTAGCAGCTGTAGTTTGCATGACAAGCTACACACCTCCTCAAATACGCTCTTCTATTCCTCTCCTATTGTGGTTTACTTATATGCTGCTTTTTGGCTCAGTGGGCTCCTAGTCATGAACTGCCTAGTGATACAGTGAAATAGGGGTTACCTGTGGGCATGTGCATCTTGCAGAGACCTTCCCTGGCGCCAGAGAGTCACATCCCCCAGCTGAAATTAGGCTCGAAAGAAGCCTTCTTTAGCCAACAGAAGCCGTCTTTACAATTGGTAGCCAAGAGTTGCAGCACACCTGTGGTGCACACAACAGTTTGCAAACGTTCCCATAGGTCCCAAAAGATTGCCGACCCTTGCAATAGCAAATGCAGTAACCCAGCCAGAAGGGTAGGGTATAAATAATAAATTATTAAATTATTATTATAGTACAATTAAAGCGCAATACAAAATTACACACACTGTAGGGATCATCTATGCAGTTGTTGAAGATGCAGATTCTGTGTCCTTTCTCTCTGTGTCTGTCTTTTACCTGGCCATCTTAGCATTCAAGCAAGTGGTTCAGTGCCAGGAAGGACTATCCTGTGTGCTTTTGCTGAACATGTAGATTGACTTCTGGTTCTATATCCCAGTATCCTAATTACTGGCTTTGCTGGCCTGTGGTTCTCAGGCTGCTATCCACCCTGAGCCCTCAGGACAGGGCAGGATAGGGCATGAAAGGAACAGTGCCAACCAACCCAATAGGTACAGAGTACTTGAACTACAAGAGGAAGTCTTTCCAGCTTTTCATTACACCTGTTGCCAGTTGCATGTCTCCCTTAATTAAGGCTTGGCCCCACATGTTTAATTAAATGGCTTGGCTGTGCATATCACACACTCACTCGACCTCTAGATGCTCTGCTTCATTCTGCTGAGAACAAACAGCAGGTATCCATAGTTTCTGTGTCCAATTAGCAGACCCAGTTTAATTGCTGACCTGGGACTGCTTTGCACAAAAGTAGAATGAGATGGTAGAGAAGACAGTGCCACTTTAGACTGCAGGGAGATGCCATTTTTTACCCCTCTCTTCAGTCCCAGGTCACTTTTAAAAGATGAGTATATAAGACAGTCCCTGCCCTCAGGCCCACAATCTAAAAGAGAGGAGACAAAAAGGAAGAGGAACTGTGAGACTGGGAGGTGGAAATCAAACTCAGGCCCTAGTTCTTTCTCATGTCCCGGTGGAATGAAGTGGAGGAGCCAAATGTCGCTGAGCTGAGTTGCTTCTTCTCATGCCCATGCTGAAGCCTGATGGAATAGGTGCTGCCAGGTGACCTTTGATGGGAGAAGCCTCGATAGAACGGGCTTCTTAGCTGAGCTGACAGGAGCCCAGCTTTCAAGCTCTTCCTCTTCTGCAGCCTGGTGGAATGGCTGCAGCAAGGCGGCAGCTGAGAAGGACAGAGGAAAAGCCTGATGGAGCTGGCTTCTCAGCAGAGCCAAAGGAGTTGAGCATCTAGCTTTTCAAACATAGTGCAATTCTGCTTCTTCCCTCTCTGAGCTGTGGGAAGAAGTAGGAAACAGGCAAGGAAACAGGCCCATGCAGCATGGCCACTGTCACCCTAAGGTAATCCCTTACAAGAAAATAATAACAATAAAACCACCACATCAATGAGAGAGCTTCCAGCCCACTGCTAGATTTCCACTTGTGGGGAATGTTTTACACAAGGGAGCATTCAAAAATAATTCCTACCACCTGCTCTTCAAAGAAGCATGCCTGTTGCCTGCTTTGCTGTCCTTCCGGTGACAGACAGAGACCTTTTATTTCCCCAGACTTTTAGTTTTAGGATGGAAACTGTTTCATTAACTGCTGCTGTTGCTTTGTATTGTTGTAAACTGATGTTTCCTCCTCCCCACGTCCAATGCTCTGCGCTGCTGTCAAGGTCTGGCCAGCTTGAGTGGGATTGTGAAGAATCCCACTCCCCAACCCACTCCTGGCTCTTCCCCAACATGGCACAGACACTGGGGAGGTGTGCTTTGTTGTGGGCCCTTCAGGCCAAGGGAGCCTGGTGCCCCAGTAGAGCACTTTGGCTACCTAAAATGTACCACACAATGGCGCCCAGTGTCTGCCCCCCCCTTTTTCCTTTGGGGACTGCATTTATTCAGAAGCAATAAGCAGGCACTCACCCATGAAATGCAGCCAGCAAAAGCCCACTTTCTTCTTTGGCTCCCATTCTGTAGAAGTCAAAGCTGCATCAGACGAACAGTTTGCTTCATTCACTCTCTCTTTAGCCAAGGGGAGCTTGTGGAAGCCTAGTGTTTTGTCACTGGCTTATTTTTCTGCATTTCTGTTAAGTGCGAGTGAAAAAATTCATTTCCTATGTCACACACCACTTCTCTCTTTCTCTTCTCTTCTCTTCTCTTCCCTTCCTTTCCCTCCCACTCCATGTGGCAAGGAAGCTGTTTTCTCAGGTTGGTTTTGAGCTTTGTGGCATCCTTAAGTGGTGTTGTCCTGAAAGGGACCCCAGAATCCCAATTTTAGCCAGGACACAATAGCAAGATTGGGCCAGGGCTCTGGGTAATGACAAGCAGACCTTGCCCTGATGGTTTCCAGGACCAGTGGCTTTATTTGGAAAGGACCGCTTTATTCACCAGGTTGGGATGCTAGAGGAATTTATTTGTTTGCAAATTCCACTCAAACTAATCTGATCTGTAATTCCAGACTAATATGCACACAATAATGCATATCTGGATTTCACACTCCTCAAAATTTTGCAATGCAATTATAGCCTCACACACAAAACCCCAAACTGCTTATAAAAATATTTATTTTAAGATAAAAGTAATGTTTAGAAATGTTTGAGAGAGAATACATATTATAATTTGAGTCTTCCTGCAATTCTTGTTATAAAGTTACAATTAAAAAATATTTATATTAGATCTTTTTTAAAAAAATGATTTTTGGGATAGAATACATCATTTAAAGATTATTTTTTGTGTGCAATTATTAAGTTACATTTTAAAATTTAATCTGAATTTTGTGTTGTTGTTTTTAAAAAATAAATTTTAAAAGTATTATTTTAACAACTGGATGCTCTGTCCATCCCTGTCCCCAGGAAAAGGCAAATGACTGGATTATTCATACAAGGCCCAGTCATTCCAGGAGCTTTGTTCTGCCACCACCGGGAGCTGGAGTTACACACTTGCATTCCTTTTCATGCCCAGAGAGGGCGCACAGCCATAGGCAAATTATTAAGCTGGGGAAATGCTGGGTATCACGTTGTATCCCATCCTATTGTTGCATGCACCCAGTCTCCAAACAGCGAAAGACTTCAGGGGTTCCAGTGCTTTTGCAGGGTTTGGTTTCCTTGGAATGAAGATCAACGGAGACTGTGGTATCCTTAGGATTTATGGTTTTGTTTACAACCTGACCATAAGATGGAAGGGCTCACAGCATTCACACTGCCAAAGAGCTTGCCTCCCATTTAGGTTCCCAGGGAGATCTCCGAACCATGAGCTTTGGGTCCAGCATGGAGCAAGACGAGCCTCTGTGCCGCCAGCTTCCAGCACTGGCCAAAGCTCACGCACAAAGCACAAGCTATTGCTCTTCTACCTTACAAGGTGATGTTGCTTCCAGTTGGGTGAGGTGGGAGAGGAAGGTTGCACCCATTTGTCTCTAAAGCAACAGGGCAACCTCTCTGGACCTGTAAATGGTGGCAAATTAGCTGGTCAGCTGAGGACACTATCTTACAAAGGAATGGATCTGACTGGCTCAGCGGCCTCTGATGCTAGTTTTGAAATCTCCTCGATACAGAATTATAGGCCTTGATATAATCCCAACTGATGTCACTCAGTCCAAGGTCTCATGCCATTCTCATGTCTGAGTTAGGCTGACCGAGAATGCCTGGCCCTGAGTCACCCAGGGAGCATTGTGGTTGTGCATGGATTGGGGACTGCACTTCCTTGTCCCCAAGGCCAGCAATCTCACCACTGCGCTTGGGGTAGTGGTGGCAGACATCAGGCTTGCAGGATCTACAAACCCCACAGGTCCACCCACCAGACCCATGTTCAAAATAGTGGTGCAGGTGGGGCGGGCTCACTTGAAAGCAGCAGGGAGTCTCTGAGCACATGCACACCCAGCAATTTGTTTTTCAGTATCAGTCCTTCTGCACAAAAATCAACTCCTGGTTTCCACCTAAACTTGGTTTGGGTCAGCAGCCTAATTTGGAAGAGGAAAATCTTTCAGTTCTTGGTATTGTTAATAATCTGGGAGTCAGAAGCCCTTGTCCGATGGACTGCAAACTGCTCCCAGCGCTCCCTTCTGCACCGCCTTGGCTTGGCTCTCAATTAATTTTATCCACATAAATGACCATAAAGAAGGGGCAAACTGGGCCAGATGCCATTTATTCAGGAAGCAGTGGTGCCATTACATGACTGGATTTTGCAGACTGATGCAAACTGGGACCCTGGAGTTAGGAGTAGCAGCCTTTGCTTCCTGCTTCCACCTATTTTGGGAAAGAGCTCAGTTAGGCCATCTGCTCTGCTCCAAGTAGGACTGGGAGAGACCCCTGTTTGCTACCCCAGAGAGCTGCCGCCCATCAGTGTAGACAGTACCGGATTAAATAGACCAGTCATCTGGCTGGGTACAAAGTTCCTATGCTGAAGTAGGAATCGGCTGCTGTTTGAATTGTGGGGAAGAGGGAGCTCTCATTTATAGTAGGTAAGGAGTAAGGCACCTATTAACCCCCACAAACCACGGTCCCAATCCTGACCAAGGCCCCTATGCCTGCAGTTTACATTTAATGACTAATTGCATACAAGTTTTGTATATAGTTTGGCTCTTGGGGTCTTGTGTGGCAGTTATGGGACTTTGGCAAAACAGATGACCAGTGTTCCTTTCCTGTCCAGCCTCAGTGGCAGCCTGATTCTTGGTGTGTGTGCTTTCTCCCTGCCCCCCCTTCTCTCCTAGAATGGAGGGGATGGCTCCGAAAGCGGCGAGCCAGCAGTGCATCCTCTTCTGAAACGGTCCCAGAGTTACATCCCCAGTACCAAAACGCCACCTGGGCCACCCGTCCTCAAGAGCGGCTACTGTGTCAAGCAGGGGAATGTGGTAGGTCTCTGCCCTGGCCGGCCTTGGTGATGAAGTGGGGCTGGGTTTTAAAACCTGGTGCTTCCGTTGTGGGTGATGAAATCGTCCAGTGAGGCTGGGGGGGGGGGTGACTGAACATGAAGGTGGTTGTGGTGACTCCTGGAGAGAATTCCAGGTAGGCACACAGCATTTTGCTGCCTGAGATGGAGTAGCAAACAGTGTCAGCTATCTAGGGATGGGGAAGAAATCCATTTTGGTTCACATCTGAAGCTGAGCCCACTTAATTTGCACTATCTGAAATATTGCATACCAAAACACAGTGTTTCTTTTGAAATTTTGAAATTCTCTGGGTTTTGCAATGACGCTCTCTAGCCAGGCAATGTGCACAAAAATGCATGTACTCAGGTAAAGTGTGCAGAGAAATGCACATACATTAGTGGGGGGAAATGTGAAAGTGTATATTTGGCAAAGTTAAATAAAAACAGTGTATATTAGGAGAGATTTGCACTAAAATGCTGATAAATCTTTATGAGGACTTTTAAAAATCTATTTTACAAACTCATGAGGAAATGTGGAGAACTGAACTGAAGACTGAGAGAGAGTGAAACTGAGAAATTCACCTATCTGTAGCCCCCACCCCACCCCCTCAAGTTATAGTCATGGTACCTAAGTTATCTTGGCACCTGAGACAGCACATCTCATAAGCACCTCCCCTCCTCATCTGGCAGTAAAAATACATCAATAGTAAATTTAAAATAGCTACCAGTTTTCGGTCATTTCAAGACAAAAACATTCCACCTGGGACAGCTGCCACATCCTGCCTAATGGTAGGGCCGGACCTGTGAGAGAGCCTTTTGAGTGGATACACTGGCCTCCAATTCCCATCAGCCAACCATCAGGAATGCTGAGAGCTGTAGGCCAACAACATCTGCAGGGATTCCCCCAGTCCTGATATGGGTCAGGCCATGCTGTCCTCTGCTTGTCCCAAACACTGACCATTCAGAGCCTCTGTACACAAGGGCTCCACTTCACTATCATGCCTGTGGGTGAGGAATCCCATCCCGAAACTATCCATTCTTGTACATTGTTTTGAAAAGCTATCTAACCTGGTGGCAGCAAATCACACAGGTTAAGTCTATATGGTGCAGAGAGCAAGATCACAGGCTCTTGTGAAATGTGGATGTTTGGGACAGCTGTGGAAGACTTTGATAGAATATATCAGCATCCAAAAGGGGTTGTTTCTGTCTTTTAGAGGAAGAGCTGGAAACGGCGGTATTTCACCCTGGATGACTTTTCCATCAGTTACTTCAAGTGTGAGCAGGTAAGCCGAGGGCACCAACCTTTTTGGACCAGTGGGCACATTTTGCATTTTGAGAGAGTGCTTTGGGGGCCAGTCACAAAATGGCTGTGATGGGGCTGGTGCACCACAGAAATGGGCTGCCACAAGGAACATGGCACAGCACAAAACTACAGAAACAGCCACCCTTGGCATCCTGCCCTTCTTCCTAAAGACAGCAACAGGGAATGTTCCAACTAAGAAGAATGTACTGGTTGGCTACTCCACATTCGCCTTCATTTTTCAGAAATTGCTTAAAACGTAATTGCACATTTTGCTCTGTAACTTTCTTTCTAGAAGGGCTAGAGCAGGGGTAGTCAACCTTTTTATACCTACCACCCACTAATGCATCTTTCTTGATGGTAAAATTTCCTTACTGCCCACCAGTGCTGAATGGAAGGAGGATTCAGCTTGTGCCATAGAACCCCCTACCGCCCACCTAGAACCCTGAAATGCCCACTAGTGAGCAGTAGGGACCAGGTTGACAACCCCTGGGCTAGAGACTTGATTTTTAAGTTTAATTTTTTTAAAAAGCTTAGAGTCAGAGTGCATCATTGAAAAGCTTTGCAGGCATTGTGTTCCGGCTGCTGCAGGAGCCAGAGTGGTGACCCCTGAGGGAAGCCAGGCTGCTGTGCCTTTTGAGAATTGCCTTTTGCTCTTGGCTGCTCTCGTGACTGGTGCAAGGGGCCCAGTTCCTTCAGGACAAATGCCTGTTTTCCATTAAGCAAAAAAGGGAGGCTGATGTGAATCTGCTATGTCTGTGGTGGAAAACTGCTGGCCACAACTCCTGTGCATGGTGGCATCAGGTGCAGGTGTAGTAAAGCTGCAACTGGGCTGAAAGCGGGTTTGTGCTGCCCGTCATTTGACCAGAGGTGCCTGCAAAGCTCTGCACGCAGTTTGTTTAGAAATGGCGCGGGCCAGAGCAGTTCCCCTGATGACAGTGACCTCAGCGGCTGGGCCCCCCCCATCCACCTGCCAAAGAGCCCATGGAGGGTGGGTGGGTGGGAGAGAGAAGGGTCTGGTCGGCCAGCTGGATCTCATTCTCCGCCCCATGCTGTCTGACTGCTGTGAGGGAGTCAGGTTTGGACAATTGAAGATTAAGGTGACTAAAAGGGAAGTTGCTTTATGGTCATAAGCACCAAAGAGTAATGCTGCTGTTTCAGGCTAATGGTACATCCAGTTAAGATCCTTTTCTCACTATGGGCAGCCAGATGCGAGCAGACAAGACATTTTCAAGACATCCAGTTGGGCAACATCTTGTGGTAGTGAATTCCTACATCTACATCAACTACACCTACACCTACATCCTACACCTACATCAACTACATCTTGTGGTAGTGAATTCCTTTGTTCAACTCAGCGCTGTGCAAAGGAGTTTTTCCTTTTGTCTATCCTGAATCTTCCAATACTTGGCTTTGTGGGATGAGCCCAAGGTCTAGAAAAGCTTCTGTTGGGTTTTTTTAAAATCATATTTATTGAAGTTTCCAAAACTCAAAAAAGAAAAAACAAAAGAAAAAGAAAAAATAAACCTTTACAATTAAAGCCTTACTTTCATTAACATCTTTCCAGGACTCCCCCATCCCCCTCCCTATTGTATTCCCCTTTCATTAATTTGATTCCACAAGTTCTTACTCCCAATTTAAAACTTATTTTGTTTAACCCACTATTCAATTTAGTTATATAACCACTTTCCCTTTACATTCCAACATCCCTCATCATTAAAAAAAAGTTTTCCCCCCAAGGTCCACCCCAATTTCCTTCCACGAATTCCCTTTTTTTGATAAACATGTCCAAACAAGGTAAAAAATATAAAAAGATTCAAAAAATAGTTGTACACCCTTTGGATTCCAGATCTCCCCCCACCCTTCCCCGGTTTCGATTCCCCATGTCCATCAGTCTATCTACCGTCAGCCTGGAGATCTCACGTCCATAGCCGGTTCCCCCCCCCCAGTTCCACCTTGCCGTTTTTTTTGTTTTTTTTAATAATGTTTAACTTCAGACGCCCAGTCTTAAAGAGGCCCCTGACAGGCCTTTAGTTTTCCTTGGTCTTTCACAATAATATGGCTCCTCCCTTGTTCTTTCCAAGTCGTCATCAGTCCTTTGTTCTTTTTTCTCACTTTCTCAGGTTTCTTTTCCTGTTCCGCTGCAAAAACATTCTAATTCAAAAATTTGATACCTCTACAGGGGTTGTTGTTAGTTCAGGAACAAAAACTTGCGTCCAGTCCCTTCCATTCTTCAATAGATGATTCTATTGTCTCCTTTAATATAAACACCTCTGTAGACAAAATACTGTTTCGTTTTTGCAGCTTTCCCAGAAGATAACAAGTCCTGTGCGGTTCCAAGAGTATTTTTCCACTTACGACCGTTCTTGTAATGTCCCAAAACCCCTCTAGGGGGATTATAGCAACTTTGTTTCCTCAAATCCAAAAGTCAAATTGTTATTCCTTATTTTCGACAATTTATATCCAAATTGTAACAAAACTAACCAGCAAAGTCCTCATAGCAAAGTTCTCTTTATATTCTCCAACTTTGACAGCTACTTTGACAGCTGTCAAAGTCTCTGTCTCTCTTCGCCAGGCTCTCTCACGGATCGCCCCGGTTCCCGGGGGGGTTGCACTTTCACTCTCACCATCCACTCTTCTCCTCCAGCACAGTTCTTATAATTTCCCATCGTGGAATTAATAATTTTTATCAATAAACAGAAGCAAGCTCCTTTCTCGACCTTAGTTGCCAAATCCTTGTTTTAAAATGTCTACAATAGGAGGGAGTCTGACTTCCTTTTTGGATCTCCTCCGCTCGTGCCGAATCCGAAAAAGAAAAAAAAAAATTCTCCTTTTAAGTCCGATTTCCAAATTACTCACGGGTTGTTGTTTATAGTCCAAATTTTCAATAGAAGAAGTCAGCGCTCTCCGTCAAATGGCATGCGGCTTCGCTCGGCAGGGAAAGCAGAGGACTCATAGCACCACGCCACCCCCATCCCCCGCTCCGTAGCCTTTAAAAAGGCTCCTTCGCAGGTCGGGGGGCGCTAACGGTGCCCGCCGAGTCAACCATGTCCACAGGCTCCGTGCCCGTGGTTTTTGAGGGTCCCCGCGTAGAAAAGCTTCTGTTGCCTCTTTGTACAGCTTTGTACAGTTCTATCATGTATACACAAGCCCCATAACTTAACTTTTTTCCTACTAAAATGCTCAAAAGTTGTAACCTTTCCTCCCAAGAATGTTACTCTTGCCACCAGCTCCCCAGAAGCTCATCTGCCAACTCAATGGCTCCATTAACTGCTCTTGCCTAGATTTTCTGCTCTCATTGCTGACAGTTCAACTACCTGGCGTCTCTTTTGCTTGTCTCCTCAGGACAAAGAGCCGTTGCGATCAATCCTCCTGAAGGATGTGCTGAAGACTCATGAATGTCTAGTGAAATCCGGGTATGGCTTTTGTTTCCAGCTGGGTTTTATATTTGGCATTGGCACTTGGAGCCAACTTCTGCAGGTTCTGTCTGTGAGGACCAGTGAGACCCAAGGTTTTGGGGGCCCCAGCACCTTACTGGAGAGATAGAGATAGCGGCAGCCCCAATTACTTGGCAATTGCACAGGGATGAAAAGCGGTATATACCCTGTAAATATGGGACTTTAAAAAGAAAAGATCGCTGCTAAGATTGGTAGGAAGAGCTCTGTCATCCCTTTGCAGTTCCTCTCTTGCCCGACACAAATGGAACTTCAGCTTGTCTAGTCAGGTGCCTCATCATAGAATAGTTAAGGAAAAGGCTTAAAGTGGGGGGAGTGATTTGATTCAGAGGGGAATAGAAGTTTAAACCCTCTCTCACAGACCATGGACCTAAACCAAGTCTCTCTCATTCCGTCTTCTTCTTCTTCAAATTTGTATACAGTTCACAAAATAAAATTACAATATAAAAACATAAGATACATAATAAAAATAAGAACAAAAAACAAACCAATAACCCCCAATACATTTAAATGTCATTTTTGACTGGTGCCTAAAGATGTATAAGAGCATTCCACAAATGGGAGCCACTGCAGAAAAGGCCTGTTCTTGTGTTGCCGCCTTCCAGACCTATTCTGGAGGAGGCACATGATGAAGAGGCTCAGAAGATGATCTCAGCGTCTGGGTAGGTCATAGGGGTCATTTACAGATTTATAGGTCAAAAGCAGCACTTTGCATTGGACCCAGAAACTAATTGGCAGCTGGTGCAGTTGGGCCAGGATCAGTGTGATATGCTCAAACCATTTTGTTCTGGTGAGCAGCCTGGCCACCAAATTCTGCACTAGCTGAAGTTTCCGAACTGTCTTCAGAGGCAGCCCTTTGTGTAACACATTGCAGTAATCTTACCTAGAGGTTACCAGAGCATTGACGACAATAGTTAGGCTGTCCCTGTCCAGATAGGGGTGCAGCTGGGCCACCTGAGCCTCGATCAACAGCAAAGGATCCAGGAGTACCCCCAAGCTACATACCCACTCCATGAGAGGGAGTGTAACCCCATCAAGAGCAGGCAACCTCCTAGCCCTCTGGTCTTAAGAACCACCCACTAGCAATGCAAATCAAGATAATTATTCCCTAGTGCATATAGGAGCAGAAACTGTAGTCTTTGGCTTAGTGTTTTGTCCAAACGGGGTTATGGTTTATTTGAAGAGAAACAAACTACCTTGTTCAGACATAAATTCTAAGCCTGGAATATTAGCTTGTGTTCCCAGTAGTGCTATATGGTTGCTCATAGGAACTCATGAATCTTTCCATGACATGCAAAGTAGGGCATTCTATTTCTCCCCCCACCCCAACCCCCATGCATCTGTTAGCTGTGAAAAGAAGAAGCACCAGCAGAATTTGCCTTACTTTACGTTCCCTTTGTGCAGCTAATACCAGCAGCTGAGTGTGTGGGGGAGAGAGGTTTGCACTGGGAACGGGTTCTTTCTCCTGTACCTTCACCCTCTTCCATCAGCCACAAAATTTGACTTGTATCTGCAACTTTGGGAAGCAGCCCAGGGCACCTTCAGACTGCTGGTATTTTGTAAGAGGGATTCAAGAGCATACCAGGAAAGTTAGGTAAAGGGACCCCTGACCATTAGGTCTGGTCATGGACGACTCTGTCTCCCCGGGGCTAAGATCCAAGATGTAACTGAACGACTGCAAGGAATCATAAAACCCACTGACAAATACCCCTTCCTCTTGGTTCATGTGGGAACCAATGACACTGCAAGCAATAGCCTCCAGAAGATCAAAAGAGACTACGAGGCTCTTGGCAGGAAATTGAAGCAATTAAATGCACAAATTGTCATCTCATCTGTCCTCCCAGTTGTACGACGTGGCCCAGGGAGAGAGGGAAAAATAGTGGAAGTGAACAGCTGGCTTCGCAAATGGTGTAAACAGGAACGGTTTGGATTCTTAGATCACGGACTGCAGTTTCTTGAAGATGGACTTCTGACAAGTGATGGGCTGCACCTCACAACGGTTGGGAGGAATGTTTTTGCCAAAAATCTCAGAAACCTCATCAGGAGGGCTTTAAACTGACTAATGTGGGGGAGGGAGACAGTGCTCCTGAAGGTAGGAGTCTATCAATTGATGAAGATGATCATCCAAATGTCATAGACCAAATGAAGCAAACAGCACGCAGACCTAGTGGTGGGAGGAAAAAATCCTTAAATAAGAGACACGGGGGAATGATTAATGGACTTCAATGTCTGTACACTAATGCGCAAAGCATGGGAAATAAACAAAATGAGCTTGAGCACTTGGTACAGCAAACTAAATATGACATAATAGGCATCACTGAAACCTGGTGGGATAAGTCCCACGATTGGAATGTAATAATGGAGGGATACAATCTATTTCAGAGAAACAGACCAGACAATAAAAGAGGAGGAGTGGCGTTATATGTCAGGGATGTGTATACCTGTGAAGAGATCCAAGATTTATAACCCCAGGTTTCAGAATGAGACAGGTTTAACAGTGGTTAAGAAAGTGAAATACCTGGGGATTAACATGACAGCTAAAAATGGGAATCTATTTAAAGACAATTATGAAAAAGGCTGGACTGAAGTGAAAAAAGATTTAGAAATCTAGTCAAATTTGAAGCTTTCACTGCTAGGCCGTATTGCTGCGATAAAAATGAATGTATTGCCTAGAATGTTGTTTCTGTTTCAAACATTGCAAATTTTGGACAAAATGGATTTCTTCAAGAAGTGGCAGAGAGATATTTCTAGATTTGTCTGGCAGGGCAAGAAGCCTAGAATAAAATTTAAAATACTAACGGATGCAAAGGAAAGAGGTGGATTTGCCCTGCCAGACCTTAAACTTTATTATGAATCAGCAGCTTTTTGCTGGCTGAAAGAATGGCTGCTTCTTGAAAACACAGACATTTTGGATTTAGAAGGTTTTAATAATGTATTTGGATGGCATGCATATTTGTGGTATGGTAAGGTCAAAGCACATAAAGCATTTAAAAATCATATTGTCAGGAAAGCATTGTTTAATGTCTGGATAAGATATAAGGACTTACTTGAAAATAAAACCCCAAGGTGGTTGTCACCGATGGAAGCAAAGGCTCAGAAAAAGCTCAGTATGGAGGCCAAATGGCCGAAATATTGGGAAATTTTGGAACAAGAGGGAGACAGATTGAAATTGCAGAGCTTTGAAAAACTTAAAAATAAAGTGCGAGATTTACTTCATTATTATCAGATAATGGAGGCATACAATTTGGACAAGAAAATTGGCTTCCAGGTGGAAAAATCAAAATTAGAAACAGAACTGTTAGAACCCAAAACGAAGATTTTGTCAAAGATGTATAACTTGCTGTTGAAATGGAATACTCAGGATGAAACGGTGAAATCTGCTATGATTAAATGGGCACAAGATGTTGGACATAACATAATGATGGCTGACTGGGAACAGTTATGGACCACAGGTATGAAGTTTACGGCATGTAATGCCTTAAGAGAGAATACAGTGGTGCCTCGCAAGACGAAATTAATTCGTTCCGCAAGTTTTTTTTCTTGCGAGTTTTTCGTCTTGCGAAGCACGGTTTCCCATAGGAATGCATTGAAAATCAATCAATGCGTTCCTATGGAGACCGTCCAGGGACAGAGGGGAAGCGCCGCGGGCCTTTCCCTCTGTCCCCGGACCTAGAATCATAGAATCATAGAGTTGGAAGAGACCACAAGGGCCATCAAGTCCAACCCCCTGCCAAGCAGGAAATACCATCAGAGCACTCCTGACATATGGTTGTCAAGCCTCTGCTTAAAGACCTCCAAAAAAGGAGACTCCACCACACTCCTTGGCAGCAAATTCCACTGTCAAACAGCTCTTACTGTCAGGAAGTTCTTCCTAATGTTTAGCTTGAATCTTCTTTCTTGTAGTTTGGATCCATTGCTCCGTGTCCGCTTCTCTGGAGCAGCAGAAAACAACTTTTCTCAGTCCTCTATGTGACATCCTTTTATATATTTGAACATGGCTATCATATCACCCCTTAACCTCCTCTTCTCCAGGCTAAACATGCCCAGCTCCCTTAGCCGTTCCTCATAAGGCATCGTTTCCAGGCCTTTGACCATTTTGGTTGCCCTCCTCTGGACACGTTCCAGTTTGTCAGTGTCCTTCTTGAACTGTGGTGCCCAGAACTGGACACAGTACTCCAGGTGAGGTCTGACCAGAGCAGAATACAGTGGCACTATTACTTCCCTTGATCTAGATGCTATACTCCTATTGATGCAGCCCAGAATTGCATTGGCTTTTTTAGCTGCCGCGTCACACAGTTGGCTCATGTCAAGTTTGTGGTCAACCAAGACTCCTAGATCCTTTTCACATGTACTGCTCTCAAGCCAGGTGTCCCCCATCTTGTATTTGTGCCTCTCATTTTTTTGGCCCAAGTGCAATACTTTACATTTCTCCCTGTTAAAATTCATCTTGTTTGTTTTGGCCCAGTTCTCTAATCTGTCAAGGTCATTTTGAAGTGTGATCCTGTCCTCTGGGGTTTTAGCCACCCCTCCCAGTTTGGTGTCATCTGCAAATTTGATCAGGATGCCCTTGAGTCCATCATCCAAGTCGTTGATAAAGATGTTGAATAAGACCGGGCCCAAGACAGAACCCTGTGGCACCCCACTAGTCACTCTTCTCCAGGATGAAGAGGAACCATTGATGAGCACCCTTTGGGTTTGGTCAGTCAGCCAGTTACAAATCCACTGAGTGGTAGCATAGTCAAGACCACATTTTACCAGCTTCTTTACAAGAATATCATGGGGCACCTTGTTGAATGCCTTGCTGAAATCAAGGTAGGCTACATCCACTGCGTTCCCTTCATCTACCAGGCTTGTAATTCTGTCAAAAAACGAGATCAGGTTAGTCTGACATGACTTATTTTTCAGAAATCCATGCTGACTATTGGTGATCACAGCATTCCTTTCTAGGTGCTCACAGACTGTTTGCTTAATGATCTGCTCCAGAATCTTCCCTGCTATTGATGTCAGACTGACTGGGCGGTAATTATTTGGGTCCTCTTTTTTCCTCTTTTTGAAAATAGGGACAACATTTGCCCTCCTCTAGTCTGCCGGGACTTCGCCTGTTCTCCAGGAATTCTCAAAGATGACTGCCAGTGGTTCTGAGATCACATCTGCCAGTTCTTTTAATACTCTTGGATGCAGTTCATCTGGCCCTGGAGACTTGAATACATCTAAACTAGCCAAGTATTCTTGTACTATCTCCTTAGTTATTCTGGGCTGTGTTTGCTTTGCTGAATCATTTGCTCCAAATTATTCAGGTCGGGCATTGTTTTCTTTATTGGAGAAGACTGAGGCAAAGAAGGCATTGAGGAGTTCAGCCCTTTCTGTGTCCCCTGTTTGCATTTCACCATCTCTGAGTGACCCCACTGTTTCTTTGTTCTTCCTTTTGCTACGAACATACCCATAAAAGCCTTTTTTGTTACTTTTAACCTCTCTAGCCAGCCTGAGTTCATTCTGTGCTTTAGCTTTTCTGACTTTGTGTCTACACGTGCTGGCTATTTGTTTGAATTCCTCTTTGGTGGTCTCCCCCCTTTTCCATTTTTTGTACACATCCTTTTTTAATCTTAACTCAGTTAAAAGTTCTTTAGATAGCCACCCTGGCTGCTTTAGGCACCTTCCATGTTTCCATCTCATTGGTATTGCCTGAAGTTGTGCTTTTACTATCTCCCTCTTAACAAACTCCCAGCCATCATGAACTCCCTTTCCTTTTAGTATTGCTGTCCATGGGATCTCACCCAGCACTTCCCTAAGTTTTATGAAGTCGGCTTTCTTAAAGTGAAGAAATTGAGTCCTAGTATGCTTGGCTGCTTCTTTCCGCTGTATAATAAACTTCAGAAGAGCATGATCACTCGCGCCTAATGATCCTTCCACTTCTACCCCACTAACCAGGTCATCAACATTGGTTAGGACCAGATCTAAAACTCAGAATCTTAGGGAGTCCCTGATCTTCCTCAAGGCAAGACTGTTACAGATGCAATCTGTCCTGGAAACATGAGCTAGAACCTTTGCCAAATTATCCTGATTCACCTTCTAATTTGGGGTACACACACAGGCTATGCATACCCATGGTATTCACGTCTCCAACGTGAGCGGAGTCAGAGTCAAGGAAGTTACAAAAGGCAAGAATGCCTATTTTCAAGAGGTGGACGTTTCCACTGTTGGAAAGCGACTTGGGCCTCTCCCAGCCCTGCCTGCAGATGCTGGGAAGGGAAACTTGGAATTTCTGCAGGCAAAGCAGCTGTTCTCTCACTGGTGGTTGCAGGTTTATTTTGTGTTCCAGAAGACAACTTAATAGTGTGGGAGAACTGTTGTTTTTTGCTGGCATGTGTGTGCATGTATGTATTACATGGTGTGTTGCACAGCGGTAAATTAATCAGCACAGAATCTTCTTCATAAACTGAATAAAACTTTTACTTAAGAAAATAAACTTGTTCAGAAACAGCAGGGATAAAGAGCATACACAGAGTGCTCATAGCAGCTACCTGACTCTTCACAGAGCCACAGTCATAGTCACTGATTAACTGGAGTCCTGGAGCCACTCTGCCTGCAACAAGACACACAGGCACAGGCACTACACTGGCCGGCCTGCAAACAGGATGCCAATCTATAGAGAGAATGAGTCATCCTGTAGATGAGTCATAATGATTCAGCAGTTTGCTGTTAACAGTTAGCAGTTAATGAATGATTGTGTAGGCCTTGTAGGCCTTGCCTTGCTGCTCCTGCTCTTAAGAACCTTTGTCTCGTGACATGGTGCATTAGCCATTTAATGTCTTGCCAAAGGAATACTGCAACACTTTTGTAAAATAACTCACATAAAGAAGAAAGGTGTGGTTTCAACATGTCGGCTTTTCCTTCTGTGTTTTCTAGTGATCTTCTAATGAGGGACAATCTCTTTGAAATCACAACGAGCTACAGGACCTTCTATATCCAGGTAAAATACCCTCCTTACTGACCAGTGGAAACTTGGCAGGTAGGGCAGTTTTGGGGAAGCATCCTAGGGGTTCCTTGGAGAGAAAATCCTTTACGAAGTCTGGCATCAGGGACCCTTTAAGACTCCTTTGCCTTCTTCCAGGTCAGACGGCTGCGCTGACTGGGGCTGATAGGAGTTGCAGTCCAAAACCATATGGAGGGCACCAGGTTGGAGAATGCTAGCATAAAGCTAGGACGGGGGAAGATGGCCAGGAGCTCTGGAATCTCCTCCGCTTTCTCTGACTTCCTCTTCAGGGAGACTTAAGAATTACCGTATTTTTCACTCCATAAGGCGCACCTAGTTTTTAGAGGGGGAAATCAAGAAAAAAATATTATTTCCCCAGCCCCAAAGAGCAGCAGACCGGCTGTGCGCAACCTGTCCGCTTCTCCCAGAGCTTCTTGGGGCTGCCAGGGGAAGCCCGGGTTCCCCCCCCCCCGCCCCAAAGAGCAAAGCCAGCAGGATCCCGCTCGCTGTCCTGGCTTCCTCTGGCTTCCAGGAGAGGCTGCGCGTGGCTGTGGATCCCGCTGGCTGGCTTAGCTTCTGTCCTGGCTGCTTTAGCTGCGCGCAGCCTCTCCTGCCAGGAGAAGCTGCACTCAGCTATGGCAGAAGCCAAGACAGCCAGGAGATGGTTCCTCTCGCTGTTCTGGCCGGAGAGGCGGCACGCAGCTAAAGCAGACCCTTTAAGTAGTGTGTGGCTCCTGCGGGCTTTTCTCCTTGGGGAAAAGCCCCCAAAAGCAGCGCGCTCTTTAAAGGGTGTGCGGCTCCTGCGGGCTTTTCTATGAGGAGGGAGAAGGGACTGACTGGCCGCGTCAGTCCCTTCTCCCTCCTGGGGAAAAGCCCCCAAGAGCCTTGCGGAGCTTGTGTGTGGCTCTTGGGGGCTTTTCCTGCCTGCCTCCCCCCTGCATTCGCACCATAAGATGCACACACATTTTCCCTTACTTTTTAGGAGGGAAAAAGTGCGTCTTATGGAGCGAAAAATACGGTACCAGCAGCCCAAAGAGCCTGGCTGACATGTGGCCGGCTGCTGCTCAGGCACCGACAGATGTAGCAAATGGGAAAGGGGAAACACGACCGAGTCTGCGGTTTTTTAGCCTTGGTCCCTCCCTGTCTATAACAACCGATAATTCATGTTTTAACTTTATGTGGTAGCATATAATGTAAATCTGCAGCTATAGAGGCTCCTGTGACAACTTTATCCTTGAAGTTGCGGCACAATGGAATTGATCTTTTAATTATTATAAATAAACACAGCATGAAGGATAAAGCTTGACGGCTTTGCTGTTAAAGGCATAATACTTATTTTCTGTCAGAAATACTGTTTCAGGTTTAAACAAGAACTCTTACCTATAATCCTCCACAACAGAACTGCTTCTATTAAGTCTATTTCTTCCTAGAATGGCTATCTGCTTTTACTCTGCCTGTAAAACATCTCTAGCCCTCTTCGCTCCACATGAGGAAATTAAACCAGTTAATTCTGCCCCAAACACCCTTAGCTACTTCCCTGGACCAGGCCTTGCCAGTTAGAATGCCAGCTTCTCTCTTTACCCTCCTCACTCTCTCCTGATGGGCCGTTTCTCCTCCCTGCTGTGATTGGCGAAGAGCCTCCAGGAGGAGGACCCAGTGGTCTGTCCATCACACCAGGGTCTACCTGCACCCCAGAACATCCCCCAGAATATCTCTGTGCTGCATTTGATGAGTCATAGACCTCAGAAGACTCCTCTGTGTAGAGATGGGGGAGAAATTCGATTCAGTTAATGTTTAAAAGTGAACCTAGCAAATTTACATTTTTCTAAAACACTATGAGAACTGAAACACAGGCATTCTTCAAAATTTACACTTCTCCAAATTTTGCATTGCAGTTCTCCAGCCAAGTAGCATGTAGGAAAATGCATATAATACAGTAAAGTGTGCATAAAGCAGTGGCGGACTTTAGGCTCTCAAATTTCAGCAGCACCCTGTTCAGTGCTAAAATTTAGTGCTCCCGCCCTTGCACTCTGTTCTTGCACTACTGGTCACGCTCCCCTAAAACTGCCTCTGCGTAAAGATACATGTATTGGGGAAAATAACATACAACAAATAACATACATATTTGGAAAGTCTGTGTTATGAATATATACGATAGATAGATAGATAGATGATAGATAGATAGATAGATAGATAGATAGATGATAGATAGATAGATAGATGATAGATAGATGATAGATAGATAGATAGATAGATAGATGATAGATAGATAGATAGATAGATAGATATAGACTGACTCAATGAAATTCCATACATAAATGTGTATATTAGAATAAATTTGCACTAAAATGCTGATGAATTCTCATGACTGGTTAAAAAATACCACAAACCAACGTGGAAATGAGAAACTTGAGAGAAGCCAAAATTGACAATTCCATCCATCCCTACTATCTAACCAGAATATTTCTATAGTGATAAATATACATCAGTGTGTAAAGGTAAAGGTAACCATTAGGTCCAGTTGTGACCGACTCTGGGGTTGCGGCGCTCATCTCACTTTATTGGCCGAGGGAGCCGGCGTACAGCTTCCGGGACATGTGGCCAGCATGACTAAGCCGCTTCTGGCGAACCAGAGCAGCACACGGAAACTCCGTTTACCTCCCGCCAGAGCGGTTCCTATTTATCTGCTTGCACTTTGACGTGCTTTCGAACTGCTAGTTTGGCAGGAGCAGGGACCGAGAAACGGGAGCTCACCCAGTCGCGGGGTGTGATGGCCTGGGAATCCGATTCAGAGGCTGAACCGGAGGAATCCCAGCCTGCACAGGAGTCCCCGCCTCCAGGGCCGGCTGAACTGGGGCAGGGCCTGGATTCTGAAGCGCCTGCACCTGTGCCGGATCCTCAGGAGCAGGCACCAGGTGAATCCACTCTGGCTCCGGAGGTGGTTGAGGACACAGTGCCTACAGGTGCGCCTCTCCCAGCCCTGTCAGGGGAAGGTGAGTCTCCCCCTGGGTCCAGTAATCCTCCAGCCTCTCCTGAGCTGCATAGGTTCAGGGCAGAGAGGCAGAGGGAACTGGTTTCTCCCAGGAGGAGGTGCTTGCCTTAAGGCCAGGAGAGGCGGGTCTCCTGGGGGCCGGGACCGCCCCTGGCCTTAGAGAAGATAAAGGCCTGTCAGCCCGGTCTCAGGTTGCGGGAGCAACGTCGCTGAAGAGCTGTTTCGGCCAGCACCTAGTCCTGTTCCTCCAGAGTTCCTGTCCTTGCCCGGCTCCTCGCTTTTGACCCCGCTTCGCCCATGGAGGACTGTCTGCCGACCCTCGACTCAGGTCCTGGACCTCGCCCCACGGTAACCTCCCCCGGGACCAGCACACGGGGATTCAAACCGCCAACTTTCTGATCGGCAAGTCCTAGGTTCTGTGGTTTAACCCACAGCGCCACCCGTGTCCCTACATCAGTGTATACTGGTCCTCAAGTGATCAGCACACATTATGCAATTTCAGAATTGGTTCCCAGTTGAGAGGACTGTGTTTGTTTTTAAGTTTATTTTTCTCTACAGTAAATTTAGCTCTTAACAGTTAACTCTGGTCTTGCCCTGCCAAACAGGATGCTTTGCTGACAACCTTTCAAGCAGAAAGGGTTG
Source organism: Podarcis bocagei (assembly GCF_964188305.1). Lineage (NCBI taxonomy): Eukaryota > Metazoa > Chordata > Lepidosauria > Squamata > Lacertidae > Podarcis > Podarcis bocagei. Next base: position 880,431 of record NC_138141.1, on the reverse strand, counting down.
AGTGAGCTGAGACTTTGTACACAGTTCCTTTTTGGCCTCTGGGGCCCTCCATACGAAGGGCAGCCTGCTTTTGCAGCTATTTCACTTCTCCATTCCATCATATTTATAGTGAAAGTTATTTGTGCAGGTGCAAAAGAGAACCATAAAGATGGGGATTGTTCACATGTACAGTGTGTGGTAGAGCTGGTCTAGGTCTTCTTTGAAGAAGACTTCTCCATTTATGTTTCCTGTGTTATGCACCGTTGGGGAGGAAGCTTCCTAAATACACAATCCACCTGAAAGCTGCTTTGTGCAATCCCCACGGACGTGAATGGCAGAACTGTACATTGGAGAATTGCACAGGTCAGCCATTTCTAGTAGAGATAGGGAACAACTGGCCCTCCCACCATCTCTGCCCTTTGGCCACAATGCCTAAGGCTTATGAGATTTGTGGTCCAATGACACCCAGAGGGCAACAGCTTCCCTGTTTCCTGGCTTAGAGCCTTCAGCAACAAGTGAAAGTGGACAGAGTTGGGGTTTTGCACAGGGTGCTCAAGAGTCCAGCATATACCTCAAGCTGTGCAGTGCACTGTTCCTTTCTATTCATGGGCAGGCTGCTCTCTGTATGTGCACCTGTGGAGTCGTGCTAAGAGTCAGACTAGCCAAGGAGACCTGGGCTCAAAGCCCCACTCAACCAAGAGGCTCATGGGGTGATGTTGGATGGGCTGATGCTATCTTTCAGCCTAACTTGTCTCACAGATTTGTGAGGATAAAATAGCGGGGAATCCTGTATGCCGCCCTACGAACATAGGAAGAGCTCAAAGCCAATGCTCATTCGGCATCCTGTTTCCTAAAGCAGCTTATGGGAAGGAAGTCCACCAGCAGCCCTCTTCCACTTGTGTTCTCCAGCGGCTGGTATTCATTGGCATGTTCTGGCATATGGCCATTTGTAACCTTATCCTCTGTGAATTTGATTTCCTCTTAAGGTTGATTGGCCATCACCAGATCTTGGGGCATAATCCCATACCTGCCACCACCAGTATAATTAAAAATGTTAACATCATTTAGTATTAGTATTAAGATATTCTAGAAATTTTGGGGGGAGGGCAGGAATGGAGATTTTAGCACCTCACTTTTGAGACCATTAGGAATATAGAATAAGAGCCTTATCCTGAGTCAAACTCATTGGTCCCTGGAGCTCATTATTGTCCACACTGATTGGCAGTGGCTCTCTAGGATGTCAGGCATCCCTACCCAGAGATGGCCAGGATTGAACCTGGAACCTTCTGCATGCAAAACAGATGATCTTCCACTGAGTTACGATCCTTCTGGGTGAATTTTAGCATCTCAAGGTATCCTGCAAAGTCCAGAAATGTGGGCAGTAGTTTTTCCAGAGGCAAGTTCCAGAAAATAGAGACCAGCTGCTCCTCTTGGGACATGGGTGTCCCATGGACATAAGAAGAGCCTGCTAGACCATTCCAAAGGCCTGTCTAGTCCAGCATTATGTTCTGCAGTGGCCGCCAGATGCCCATTGGAAGCTTGCCAGCAAGACCTGAGTGCCACTCTTTCCGCTTGTGAGTCCCCTCAGCTGGTAGTCAGAGGGACACCTCCTCTGCTGCTGGGATAGAACATAGGCCTTGTGGTTAGTGTCCTTATCCTCCAGACACACCCTCAAAGGAACTGTAATGCAAGGGAAAATAACAAACAGGATCCATCTTCATGTTAAGGCAAATACAGGATGTTGCCCAAATCTGGCATCTTCACTTCATCATCTGCCTCCTTTCCCCATAATATATCAATGTATGTATCATTGGCTGCTGCTAGCAGGAGGAAGCCATGGGTGACTACAACTGCGTGTTCCGAGGAGGACATGGGCAGCATGACTCAAGGGTGCCATTACTGGTGACCAGCAGCCGCATGTCTGCATCAAAGCACAGCCCAGTCAGATCTCTGTGTGTGTTTTGCATGCATTGCGTTGCTGTCTCATGCCCATTCTGGAAGGGCCAAGGGACCACTGCCAGTCTGGAGAGGCCCTCTAAAACCTGGCTATGTAACATTTTAACTGCCATAGCTTCTGCGAACAGACTGGTATTCTGTGCACAGGGCTTCCCACAGCCTCCCAGTCTGCCAGTCTGGAGAGGCTCCAAGGTGCTCTTCTCCGGGGGTCCCTGGTGGACTGTGGGCCCTCGCTGGGTCCCCAGCCATGTCTATGCCTGACGCCAGCCATATGCAAACATGTGCTCCCCCTCTGCCCGGCTGTTTGTGAGGGGTAGTGGGGGTGTTCTAGCCTAGCATTTGGATTAGCCCCCAAGGGTAGAGAAGGTGGCCAGTTCAAGTCTCTGACAACTCAAGCAGCATCAGATGTTGGACAGCACCAGAGCTGTGTGTCAGCCCCCACCAGCCTCTATATGTGGAATATTTTCAGTTTGTTTTGATAGCGTTCACTCAGATTTGGAACATAGGAAGGTGCCTTGCGCTTAGTCATACTGTTGCTTCATTTTGCTCGGTGCTGTCAATGGCAGCAGCTCTTCAGAGTTCCTCCTAGCCCTACCTGGAGATGCCAGGGACCTTCTGCATACAAAGCAGATGCTCTAACCATGAGAGGAGATCAGAATAATAGGGGCAGGTGGAAAGATGTTTTTCAGAATGGTTTTTGCAAAGCAGATTACTGTTCTATGCACATGTCAAGGAGTTGCACCTGGCTGAGTTTTGTTTATCAGTCACATAACTGTGTGGCAAGGTCTTGTGCATGAGAGCGTGCCAACATCATGTTGGGCAGCACTTTGGTTGAGAAGCAAGTTTGGTTTGTAGAAGTAGGCAGATTCCATCCCTGGGGTCTCAAGTTAAAAATATATTGGTTAGCAAGACCTAAGGCCTTGGACAACAGCTGCCATTCAGAGCAGGCAGTATAGGGCCCAGCGGTTTGATTCAGAGCCCATCCATACCTCAGCTTAATATGGAACCCCTTGTGCCTCCTTTAAAAACCCCACTCCATGTGACAATTCTCCTGCAACTACTGTTCACACACACTTTCTCCGTCCTAAATCTGGAGAATCCCTATGCAATCGATGTAGCAGCCCCCTGTATCTCCTCTATCCAACCTGGTAAGGAAGCGTGTGGCCTGGGGAAGAGTCTGAAGGGCCAGATAGAAAGCCTTGGAGGGCCACATTTGGGGCTTATGCTTGAGGTTCCCCATTCTTGAGCTGGGCCAACAAGGTGGGAAAGTGCCAGGGACAGAGGCCTTCTGGGAATTCAATGGAACAGGAAGAAAAGGTTGATTCCTGCAGGCAACAAACCACAGGAATGCTTGGATTCTGATCAAAGTACACAACCCAGAGCTTCTTGGAGGAAAAGCATGATGTAAAGCAGTAGGTCTGGCTTGCTGGCCGGCCTGAACAGCAAAGAAGCTTCTGCTCTTGCTGAGTCTTGTACCTCCACCTCTTTGCCACTGCCATAGCATCTCCCACGACACCTGTTCACAAGAGGAAGTGGGGCTGGCCGCTGTGGTGCCTGCTGGATGCTGTTGACTACAACTCCCATCAGCCCCAGCCAGCATTATGGGCATTGTAGGGATTGTGGGCATTGTAGTCCAATAACACCAAGAGGACAGCATGTTGTCTACACTGATGTAGTACTTTGGCAGGAAAGGAACAAACACTTACTTAATCTGTATCCCACCTTTCCTCCAAGTGCCTCCAAGTGTGGCATCCATGGTTCTCTCCTCACCTGCCTAATTTTATCCCCTGTGAGTTAGATTTAAGCTGAGAGAGAGTGATGGGCCTAAGGACCCCCAGTGAGCTTCCTAGCTGAGCGGGGACTGACTCCTTGAGTCTGAGACTCTTATGCAGGGAGCTGCCAACCTTTATCTGCCTAAAGGCACATTTGGTGCCCCCCTTGGGTCACTTTACTCTTCCCAGAGATATTGGCAGAAGCTGGAGCTAGTGGAGTTAATCTGAGCCTTGGAAGGCAACTAATGATGATGATGATGATGATGATGATGATAATTTATACCCCACCCTCCCCAACCAAGACCGGGCTCAAGGCTACTAACAATCAATAATAAAAACAAGTTGATTAAAATACAATTTAAAAAACAAGATTAAAATACAACATTAAAACATTAAGATGCAGCCTTTTCACAGGAGGAGAAAGGAAAAAAGAAAGAGGGGGAGGGAATCAAATTGACTCCAAGCCAAAGGCCAAGCGGAACACCTCTGCCTTACAGGCCCTGCGGAAAGAGATCAGATCCTTTTTTTTTTATAAAATTTTTATTAGTTTTACAAAATTTTAAAGAACAAACAAACACTTAAAAAGACAAACATACACGTATAATTTCATAACATATTTTCATAAACCTCTTTTCTGGGACTTCCCCATACCCCCCCTTTCTGCATCCCAATGTCCATAATTTTATAGCAACTCCCAGTTGTTACTTTCCAACCTCTGTCATCTTAGTCATCTCTGTATTCTGACCTTATATCACTGTATCCCTTTGTTCCTGAAAACCACAACACTCTAACATTCATTAAGTTTATAATAGTCCTTAAGATAACCTTTGAATTTTCTCCATTCTTCTTCCGCCGTCTCTTTTCCTTGGTCACGGATTCTGCCTGTCATCTCGGCCAATGTCATATAGTCCATCACTTTCATCTGCCATTCTTCCAGAGTGGGTAGATCTTGTGTCTTCCAATACTTTGCGATGAGTATTCTTGCTGCTGTTGTAGCGTACATAAAAAAAGTTCTATCCCTCTTTGACACCAATTGGCCGACAATGCCCAAGAGAAAGGCCTCTGGTTTTTTAGGAAAAGTACATTTAAGTACCTTTTTCATTTCATTATAGATCATTTCCCAGAAAGCCTTAATCTTCGGGCATGTCCACCAAAGGTGGTAGAAGGTACCTTCAGTCTCTTTACATTTCCAACACTTGTTATCGGGCATATGATAAATTTTTGCCAGCTTGACTGGGGTCATGTACCACCTATAGACCATTTTCATAATGTTTTCCTTTAAGGCATTACATGCCGTAAATTTAATACCGGTGTTCCATAACCATTCCCAGTCAGCTGACGTAATGTTATGACCAACATCCTGTGCCCACTTAATCATGGCCGATTTAACTGTTTCGTCCTGTGTATTCCATTTCAGCAACAAGTTATACATTCTGGATAAATTCTTAGTATTGGGTTCTAGCAATTCAGTCTCTAATTTTGATTTTTCCACCTGGAAGCCAATTTTCCTGTCCTGTTTGAAAAACTCCATTATTTGATGGTATTGAAACCAATTTTGTACTTTATGTTTCAATTTCTCATGACTTTGTAATTTCAACTTATCTCCATCCTGTTCCAAAATTTCCCAATACTTCGGCCATCCGACCTCCATATTGAGTTTCTTCACTGCCTTGGCCTCCACTGGTGACACCCATCTAGGGGTTTTGTTTTCCAACAGATCTTTATATCTTATCCAAACATTGAACAATGCTTTTCTAACAATGTGATTTTTAAAGGCACTATGCAGCTTGATTTTGTCATACCATAGATATGCATGCCAACCAAAAGCATTGTTAAAACCTTCCAGATCCAAAATGTCTGTGTTCTCGAGGAGCATCCATTCTTTCAGCCAGCAAAAAGCTGCTGCCTCATAGTACAATTTTAAGTCCGGCAGGGCAAAACCCCCTCTTTCTTTAGCGTCTGTCAATATTTTAAATTTGATCCTGGGCTTTTTGCCCTGCCAGACAAATTTCGAAATATCTTTCTGCCACCTCTTGAAACATTCCATCTTATCAAGAATCTGCAAGGTCTGAAACAAAAATAACATTCTAGGCAATACATTCATTTTAATCACTGCAATTCGGCCTAACATTGACAATTTCAAATTTGACCATATTTCTAGATCTTTTTTAATCTCTGACCAACATTTTTCATAGTTGTCCTTATACAAATTCACATTTTTGGATGTCAGATAGACCCCTAGGTATTTCACCTTCTTGACCACCGTCAACCCTGTCTCCTCTTGGAATTTCTCTTTTTCCGTATCTGTTAAATTTTTCCCTAAAACTTTGGTTTTTTGCTTATTCAACTTAAATCCAGCTACCTGGCCAAACTGTTGGATTATTTCCAGGACCTTTTTTGTACTAGTGTTTGGCTCTTGCAAAGTCAGTACTAGGTCATCTGCAAATGCTCTTAACTTATACTGTTTAGCTCCGACCTGCACTCCTTTAACCTGCTGGTCATTCCTAATCATATTCAGCAACACCTCCAGAACTGAAATGAAGAGTAATGGGGAAATTGGGCACCCCTGTCGTGTTCCTTTTTCTATCTTAAGTTCCTCAGTTACTACATTATTTACAATCAATTTAGCTTTTTGTTCAGAATATATTGCAGCCATACCATTCTCAAAACCTTGGCCTACCCCCATCCCATGAAGATTCTTTATCATAAAGCTCCAAGAAATATTGTCAAAGGCTTTCTCCGCATCCACAAAAATCAGTACTGCTTTAGTATTTATATTCACCTCTAGCTTTTCCAAAATGTCTATTATATTCCTTACATTGTCTGCTAGGTGTCTTTTTGGGAGAAAGCCTGCTTGGTTCGTATGAATCTTCTCCATCAGCACTTTTTTAAATCTTTTTGCCAAAATGTCTGCAAAAATTTTGTAATCCACATTAAGTAGTGATATTGGGCGGTAGTTCTTCAGTTGAGTCTTTTCAGTCTCTGTCTTTGGTATGAGTGAAATATATGCTTCTTTCCACGATTCAGGTGCCTTTTTTCCCTCAAGGATCTCATTACAGACTTCTTTTAGTGGTTGAATCAACCATTCCTTCAGCGATTTGTAGTATCTTGAAGTCAGTCCATCTGGTCCTGGAGATTTGCCCAATTGCATATTCTGAATGGCAGCCTCTATCTCTTGTTCTGTTATTCTCTGGTTCAGATCCATCTTGCTTTGATGAGAGATTTTTTGTAATCCATATTTATCAAGGAATTTGTCTATATCTTCTTCATTTTGCGGGCCTTGAGTATAAAGTTTTTTAAAATAACTCAAGAAGCAATTTCTAATTTCATTAGGTTTAGATATATTCTTTCCATCCACTTCTAGGCTTGTAACTGTATTTAGTTTCTGCCTTTTCTTCAATTGCCATGCCAGAAGTTTGACACATTTATTTGCTGATTCAAATGTCTTTTGTTTCATTTGCTTTATCTTCCATTCAATCTGTTGGTTCATCAATTCCATATATTGTGTTTGATATAACTTAATCTCTCTTAAAATCTCCTGGGACTTTGGTTTTGCTCTTAATTTTTTCTCTCCTTCCTTTATCTTTTCCAAAATCTTTTCTTTTTTCTCATTTTGTTTTTTCCTCTTTATTGAGTTTTGTTGAATCAAGAAACCTCGCATCACCGCTTTGCTTGCGTCCCAGATCACTCTTTTCTCCACGTCAGCCCTCAAATTTATTTCGAAATAGTCTTTTAAGGTTTTTTGGGCCTTCATAAGGATCTCCTTGTCTCGAAAGAGGGTGTCATTCATTCTCCATCTAAATTGACCAGTTGTTGTAAGTTTCATTTCCATCTTCACGGCGTTATGGTCGGAGCAAGTTTTTGGGCAGATTTCTACCTTCTTAATCTTTGGAGCCATACCACTAGTAATCCAAATTTGATCGATTCTGGTCCAGGTCATCATTGCTTGGGAGAAAAAGGTTCCCTCTCTCTCCAGAGGGTTCCTTGTTCTCCATATATCTATCAAGTCCATGTTTTCGGTCATTTCAAAAAAGGTCCTAGGAAGTCTCCCTTCCTTAGTAACTGTCAGTCTTTGTGCCTTGTCCATGTTGGTGGAGACCACACCGTTCATGTCTCCCATAATTATCATATTGTAATCCAAATAGTCCGTCAGAGTTTCATGAAGTCTCTTGAAAAAGTCAGATTTACCTTCATTTGGTGCATAGATTCCAACAACTAAGAATTTTTCTCCTTGTACTTGTATTTCCACTGCCAAATATCTCCCTTGCTCATCTTTAAACATCATTTTTTGGGCCCATTTCTCTTTTACATAAATCACAACTCCTCTTTTTTTAACTTTGTCTGATGAGATAAATTCTTGTCCTAGTCTTTTGTTTGTAAGTAATCTCCTGTGAGCTCTGGTTATGTGAGTTTCTTGTAGACATATCAAGTCCAGTTGTTCTCTGTTCAAAATGTGAAAAACTTGTCTTCTCTTCAAAGGCCCATTGAGCCCATTACAATTCCAGGTAAGAAATTGCAGAGCCATTTTGTTATTTCTCTGACACTCCTCCAACAGCTCCAAGTTGTTGCTCTTCCTCTGATGGTGGTGGTTTGTGTCCAAGCGAGAGATTCAGAATGTCTAATGCTCTCCTCTGTTCTGCAATTGGGTCCACAGTCCCCTTCTGCAGGTCCTCTTGATTTCTTTCCAAAAATTGCTTTTTGCCCAATCTGAAGGCTGTTGTAATTTTAAATTCGTCTTCCTCCAGATCCCAACAATCAACAAACTCCTGTGTTAAAAACTGCGCAAGGTTGTCACTTTCGTTCTCTGGAATCAATCTCAATTTCAAATTTCTCTCTTTTCTCTGTAATTCCCACAGAGCCAAAGTTGCGTCGTGCTCATGGACCTTCTTGGCAATCGGTTCTAAATTCTCTTGTGTCTCACCAGCGATGGCTCTCGCTTCTTCAGCAATTTTACGTGTAGTAGAATTTTCCTCAACCAATTTGTTTATAGATTCTGTGTTCTGGTCTAATCTTGCTGATATTTCTGTTAATTTTTGTGTATTTTCTGAAGTCTGTTTTGTCAAAGACTCCAGGGATTGATTTATCTTGAGCAGGGCTTCTGTCACGGCTTCCATAGAGACAGCTGTCACTTTTTCTTGTCCTGTTATTCCTGCAAGTCCGGCAGTTACGCCTGAAATTGAGCCTCTTTTCTTTAACTGTTGTTGCTGCAGCTGGTGCTGTTGTTGTTTGGTCTTGGCCCTTGTGACTATCTCTTCTTGTGAACCACTCATGTCAAGGTCGTTTCCCACGGGAGCTATTCCCGACTGGAAAATTCCACTGTCTTAGGCTGTGCCAACCTTTACTTTACCCTCTAGGGGGAGCAAATCAAAATGGCCAAATATAAAATGTCCAAATACAAAGGCAAAGAGAATATCCAAATACGTAAGAAAGAGAGAAAGAGAAAAATTAAAGCAAGTGCAGCTGGAGGCTTGTAACTGCAAATTGCCACAATTTCCCAGTAGATACTGTCTAATATACTGTATCCAGGCAGTGCAGAAACTTTGTATCACAATGTAACTTTCACAGGGAAAAGCCAGTTCAGTGTCCTATTGTCCTAAAAGGCAGACCGTTTCACGCTCTTAGACAGCTGAGGCAGCAGAGGATTTTTCTTTTAAATAAATAAATCATGCAGTTGCCAAAGTCTCTTTTGCCTCCCCTCTGCCCTGCTAGCTAGAGGGGAGATCTAAAGTCCAAATGTCAGGCTTGATTAAATGAAAACGAAGTCTTTAACGAATGCAGCTTTAGAGTTCCGTTGCTTTCACTTTCATGCAGTCGGGGGGAGGCAGACTTCCTTGATTTTGACCTCCCCGCTTTCAGCCAAATCTCCAAATTTTAGATCCAAATAAAAGTTCCGTTTTACTCACGGGTTTTTTCTGTCCGTAATTTACAGGAAGGAATCGGCGCTCTCCACTAATAGCGACGCGGCTTCACCCTGCGGGCTGGGTAGCGATTCTCAGCACCGCGCTCCCCGATGTCATTCCAGAGCCTTTAAAAAGGCTCTTTCTGCGGTAAAGAGGGGGCGCTTTTGGTGCCCACCGAATCTCCTCGTTCACAGGCTTCCGCGCCTGTGATTTTAGGGGTCCCCCGCTTGCCGTAGCGGGACAGACCCGAACTCGCAGGGCAGTCCTTCTCCGGAGCTCGGAAAAAGGACCGCCATTAGCGCTGGCGCCGACCGGAAGTCTTCTTTATAAAAAAAAAAAGGAAAGAGATCAGATCCCGCAGGGCCCTGGTCTCATGAGACAGAGCGTTCCACCAGGCCGGAGCCAGAGTTGAAAAGGCCCTGGCTCTGGTTGAGGCTAATCTGACTTCCTTAGGGCCCGGGACCTCTAGGGTGTTGCTATTTATGGACCTTAAGGTCCTCCATGGGGCATACCGGGAGAGGCGGTCCCGTAGGTACGAGGGTCCTAGGCTGCGAAGGGCTTTAAAGGTCAAAACCAGCACCTTAAATCTGACCCTGTACTCCACCGGGAGCCTGTACAGCTGGAAAAGCACTGGGTGAATATGCTCAAATGGCAGAGATCCTGTGAGGAGCCTCGCTGCACATTCTGCACCCGCTGGAGTTTCTGGGACAGCTTCAAGGGCGAATTACAGTAGTGAAGCCTGGAGGTGACCGTCGCATGGATCACTGTGGCCAGGTCGGGGCGGGAAAGGTAAGGGACCAACTGCTTGATGCGGCGAAGGGGGGGAAATGTCGCCTTCGCTGTTGCTGTAACCTGCACCTCCATGGAAAGGGAGGCATCAAGGATTACACCCAAACTCCTAACGGAAGACAATGGCACTAATTGGGCCCCCGCAAGAGAAGGGAGTTGGTCCCTCATCCCCATACCATCCCGACCCAGTCAGAGGACCTCTGTCTTCGAAGGATTTAGTTTCAATCGGCTCCCACAAAACCATCCAGCCACAGCTTCCAAACATCTGGTCAGTGTGTCCGGGGCCGAGTCGGTATGGCCATCCATCAGCAGATAGAGCTGAGTGTCATCAGCATATTGGTGACAACCCAGCCCAAAGCTCCGGACAATCTGGGCAAGGGGGTTCATAACAATGTTAAAAAGCACCGGGGCGAGGATTGCACCCTGCGGCACTCCACACACCAAGGAGTGGCGCAACGACATCTCCCTCCCTAGTGCCACCCTCTGTCCCCGACCAGAGATAAAAGAGCACAGCTATTTGCGAGCTATGCCCTGTATCCCCACGTTGGCGAGGCGGTGGTCCAGAAGATCATGATCGACCATGTCAAAAGCTGCTGACAAATCTAAGAGAATCAGCAGTCCCGACCTGCCTTGATCCAGTTGTCTGCGGAGATCATCTGTTAGGGCGACCAGAGCCGTCTTGGTCCCAAAACCAGGACGGAATTAAGCCGATGTTTCCTCCAGAAACCTACCAAGCTGTTCAGCAACCGCTCTCTCAATTACCTTACCCAGATATGGAAGATTTGAAACTGGGCAGTAATTGGATAGATCTAAAGGATCTAGTGAAGTTTTCTTTAAGAGCGGACACACCACTGCTTCCTTCAGGTCCCCTGGGAATATCCCTGTGCCAAGGGACAAATTGATAATTTCAACCAGGGGTGTCCATGCGACATCTGGGCATGCCCTAATCAGCCAAGATGGGCACAGATCAAGGAGGCATGTGGTGGGCCTACCAGCTTGGAGGAGTCTGTGCACATCAGCAGGGAGTATCTGATCGAAATGGTCCAACACTGGACCCGAAGACAGTTGAGGGGAGGTCACAGTGGAGCAACAGGACGTTCTCCGCAAAAAAGCTCGCGAGTGCCTCACAGCTGTGGGTCGAATTTGTGCTTAGATTTGGTTGTCCTCCTAAGTATGTTATCGACCTAATTATTCTAAAAAGTTGTGCTGGGCGAGAGCTAGTGGATGCAATGGAAGCTGCGAAGTAAGATTTCTTAGCAGCTTTCATAGCCATCTCATAGGCTTTCATAAGCGCCCTATAAGATGTTCTTGAAGCTCCGTCACGAGTCCGTTGCCATACTCGCTCTAGCTGTCTGAGATCCCGCTTCATTTTCCGGAACTCATCAGTAAACCAAAGGAAAAAGTGGGTAGAAAAAAGATTTTTCCCTCCATAGCTCAGTGTCATCCAGTGAAGCTGAAGGTTGGAAGTTTCAGTACAGATAAAAGAAAGTTAAAATATGGAACTCCCTGTCACAGGAGGCAGTGATGGCCACCAACTGCAGGGCTTTAAATGAGGGTTGGACCAATGCATGGAGGAAAAGGCTGTCCAGGGCAACTCGCCACAATGTCTTTTTTTTTTTTAATAAACTTTTATTTCCAATATTCACTCTTTTAAAATCACAATAAGAAAGTAAAAAAAAAAGACATCGCAAAATAAACAGATGTAGACAATAAAATATCAAGACGTAAATACATTTCTCCAAAAGTATTAATTATCATAACATCATTCTGACTTCCCTCCACCACGATTTAAGCTATATTCCATTGATACCCTTCTTGCAGTTCCTTCTTTCTACCTTTATCTTTACTTCGCAGATTCTATAATTCACCTACTGTTATTTTAATGTTACCTAAGTTTTTCTCCATGTATGATATAAATTTATTCTAATCATTAATAAAGATTTTATTACTCTGATGCCTGATCTTCTGTGTCATTTTTGCTAGCTCAGAGTACTCAAATAGCTTGTCTTGCCATTCGCTAATAGTTGGGATTTTAGATGATTTCCAGTTCTGTGCCAACAGTAGTCTAGCTGCTGTTGTTGCATACTGGAACATGGTTTGATCTTCTTTTCTAATCTCCTCACCGACCATTCCCAGAAGAAATGCCTCTGTTTTTTTAGGAAATGTGTATTTCAGTATCTTTTTCAATTCATCATAGATGGAACCCCAGAACCTCTTCACTTCTTCACATGACCACCACATATGATGGAAGTCGCCCTCTTTTTTTTTACATTTCCAACATCTTTTGTCTCCAGTCTTGTACATTTTCCCAAGCTTAACAGGAGTAATATGCCAACGATACATCATTTTTTCCATATTTTCACGGAGGCTAACGCATGCTGTAAATTTCATGTCCTTAGTCCAAAGTTTCACCCATCTCTCATATTCTAAACTATATCCCAAATCTATGGCCCACTTTATCATGACCTCCTTCACCTCCTCGTCTTTTGTATCCCATTCCAGTAATTGATTGTACATTTTGGATAGAAGCTTACTCTTTCCTTCTAATATTTCCACTTGGAATTTTGATTTTTTCTCATTCATCCCTATTTTTTTGTGTTCATTCCATAGGGCATTAATTTGGTGAACCTGTAACCACCCTATTGACTTATCTTTTAGTTCTTCAAATGATTTAATTCTCCACCCCTTATCCGATTTGGTCAGGAGATCTTTGTAAGTCCATCTTTGGCTTCTCGTGTTTAAATTTTTAAGGGATGAGATATTAACTGGAGATAGCCACCAAGGTATGCCCTTTTCCAACAGTCTTTTAGTTCTATTCCAAACCTCTAACAACGCTCCTCTAACAATATGGTGGGAGAAACCCTTATGCACCCTGTCTTTATCTTGCCATAAATAGGCGTGCCAGCCAAATCTAGCATCAAATCCTTCCAGGTCTAACACATCTAAGTTTTCCAGAACTATCCAGTCCTTAACCCAACATAGGCATGCAGCCTCATAATATAATTGCAAATTCGGGACGGCAAACCCCCCTCTTTCTCTCCTGTCTGTGAGCAGTTTAAACTTAATTCTTGCTCTCTTCCCCTGCCAGATAAACCTGGACAGGGTCCTCTGCCATTCCTTAAACATTGTTGTTCCTCTAATTACTGGAATATTCTGAAATAAAAATAATATTTTTGGAAGGATGTTCATTTTTATGGCTGCCATTCGTCCCTCCCAGGAGAGTGTTAATCTACTCCAGATGTCTAAATCTTTTTTAATCTCACTCCAGGTTTTTTCGTAATTATTTTCCACTAAATTTATATTTTTTGTAGTTACCCAAATACCCAAATACTTCACCTTTTTCACTACCTTAATTCCTGTTTGTTGTTCTAATTGATTTCTTAAGTCTTCCGCCAAGTTCTTAGTCAGTATTTTTGTCTTATTTTTATTTAACTTAAACCCAGATAACTTCCCAAACTCTTCAAGCACTTCCAAGACTTTTTCCACGCTTTTTAATGGCTCTTCTAATGATATCACTAAATCATCGGCGTATGCCTTTAATTTATATTCTTTCACTCCAAGTTTAATTCCTCTTATTTCCGGTGTTTCCCTTATTTTATTTGCAATTATCTCCAGAACCATAATAAACAGGAGGGGGGACAGAGGGCACCCCTGTCTTGTACCTTTTGATATCATAAATGAATCTGTTAAGTTATTATTAATAATTAATTTCGCTCTTTGGCTCGAATAAATTGCTTTGATACCCTCCAAGAAGGGCCCCTCTATCCCTACCCTTTCCATACACTTTACAAGGAAACACCAGGATACATTGTCAAAAGCTTTTTCAGCGTCGACGAATACCAGAGCTGCAGGAATTTCATTTTTAAACTCTAAATATTCAATGATATTTATTATATTTCTTATGTTGTCCTTCAGCTGTCTGCCTGGCAAAAAACCGGCTTGGTCTTTATGAATTGATTTTGTCAAATATTTTTTCAGTCTTTTTGCCATTATCTCAGCAAATATTTTATAATCGTTATTGAGTAGTGATATCGGCCTATAGTTTTTTACATCAAGTTTATCCGCCTCCGGTTTTGGTATTAGGGTAATATGGGCCTCTCTCCACGAGTCCGGTATCCTCCCTCCCTGTAAGATGTTATTAAATACGTCACATAAGACAGGTGTTACATATTCCTCCAGGACTTTATAATATTTTTGTGACAGACCATCTGGACCTGGAGCTTTCCCTGGTTTCATTTTTTTAATAGCCTCCTTAACCTCATCCGTCGTTATTGGTTTATTTAGATGGGATTTTTCATCGTCTGTCAGCCGCTCCCCCCCCCCCGTTTTTCTCCAAATATCTTTCTATTTCTATTGTATCTTCATCCTCCTTTCTTTTGTACAAGGTTTCATAGAACTGAAGAAACTTTTCCTTTATTTCATTTGGGTCTTCTATTATATGTTCCTCTATTTTAATCTTATTAATCACCATTTGTTTTTTCCTTTTCCTTAGTTGCCATGCTAACAATCTCCCCGTCTTGTTTGCAGACTCAAAGTATTTTTGTTTCATTGATTTTATCCTCCATTCTACCTCTTGCCCTAATAATGTTGAGTATTGAGTTTGCAGCACTTTAGATATTTGTTTCATCTTTTCATCGTCTGGGTTTATTATTAATTTTTCCTCACATTCTTTCAGTTGTTTCACTATTTCTTCCTTTTTTAATTCTCTTAACTTCCTTCTATAACTATTCTGCTGAATCAAGAATCCCCTGAGGACCGCTTTACTTGCTTCCCAGACTATGTCAATTTTGGTTCCTTTGTTTAAATTCCATTCAAAATACTCTTTCAGGGTGTTTTTTGCTTTCTCAATAATCTCTTCGTTTTCTAATAGGTATTCGTTCATTCTCCACCTGTACTGTCCCAATGATCTACCTTTTATTTCCAAAATAATTGGGTTGTGATCGAAGAGTGTTCTAGGTTCTATCTCACATTTCCTTGTTCTTAATGATAACTCTCTTGAAATCCAAATCTGATCGATTCTGCCCCAACTCTGATGTGCATCTGAAAAGTGTGTAAATTGTTTTATTGTTGGGTTTTTGTACCTCCAAATATCAATCAGATCTAAATTTTCCTGTAAATCTTTAAAAGATTTTGGGAGTTTCCCTTGGTTCGTCTTTCTCTTTTTTTCACTCCTATCCATTTCAGGGTCGGGGACTCCATTTAGGTCTCCTAAAAGAATTAATTTGTGGCTCTCTAGTTCTAATAACATTTGTTCCAATTTTTTAAAGAATTCTGTTTTTTTTTTGTATTGGGGGCATAGACCGTTATTGCATTAAATTTTTCTCCTTGATGATTAATTTGAACTCCCAGAATTCTTCCCTCTTCATCCTTGCATATTAGTGTCGGTTCCCATTTCTCTTTAACATAAACCACCAGTCCTCTTTTTTTACTGACATCAGAATTAATAAATTCCACCCCCAACTTTTTATTAATCAATACATGTTTATGTTTTTTAGCTATATGAGTCTCTTGGTAGCATATCACATCATAATTTTTGTTCCTCAAAACTTTCATTATTTTATTCCTTTTGGATTTTTCATTTACGCCATTTACATTCCAGGACAAAAACTTCAAAGACATTACTAAAACTAAGTTCTGGTTGCTCCTCTTTCTCTTCCTAACCTTCTTCCTCCGCTTCCTCCGCTTCTTCGCCACTCTCTAGTCCCTCTTCATTCCCCCTCCCCCCGCCCTCTCCCTCCCTCCTCCCTCCCAACCTCCCTCCTTCCCCCCTCCCCCCTCCCACCCCACCTCCTTCTCTGTCTCTGGTATTGTCTTCTGCCTTGCCAAGTTCTTTCTCATATCTCCTCATAAATTTTTCCACTTCCTGTTGGTCTGTCAACTTGAATTTCTTATCCTTAAAGAAGAAAGCAATTCCTTCAGGAAATTCCCATCTGTATCGTATCCTGTTTCTTTTCAGGACTGCCACTATTTGTCTATATCACTCCCTTTTGCGTAAAATTCTAACTGGGATTTCCTTCAGAACAATTATTGGCCTGCCACCAATTATTAGCTTTTTATGATAACTCATTTTTAATATTAAATTCTTCATCTCAATTGAGTTAAATATTACTAAACAGTCTCCAAGAGGTCTTTTTGTCCTATTTTGGGCTATTCTCATTTTTATTCTGAAAGAGTTTTCAATTGTATATGCGACATCTTCCTCTTTCAGATCTAACCATTTTGCTAACTCTTTGATCATCTTTTCCTTTATGTTCTCATTTGTCTCTTCCTCTATTCCTCTAAATTTTAGATGTAATTGTTTCTGTCGCATTTCTGTCATAGCAATATTATCTCAGATTTGTTCTTGCGTTTTATTCACCTCTCTCATCTCTTCCTTTATTTTTTCAGTCTCTTTTTTCTGTTCTCTCATGTCTTTTTGCAGTTTTTTATTGGTTTCCTCAAATGCTTTGGATTTGACGGATAGTTCTTGAATTTTTATGGAGAGTTCTCCTACTGCTCCTTCTATCCTCCTATCTATCATCTCCTGCATTTCTTCTAGTTTACTTTCTAGATGGCTTTCATTTTGTTTAAACTCCTCTTTGATTTTAAGCCATAGAATATCAAGGTCTTTAATTTCCTCTTGTCTAGATGTCTTTCTATCCGTTGGGGTTCCTCCCCCCTTTTCCCCATTTCCCCCCAACATCTTAAACCTTATTTCCACTATATGTGTTGTCACTAGGTCTCTCCCCTTTAGGGGCTCACAATCTCCTTCTCTTCAGATAATCAAACTAAGCCTTCTTTAACATATATGTGGGTTTTTAACACTTAGGATGTTAAGGTGTCTTCTCAAGTTTATCTATGCTTTTTATCTCCTTCTGATCGATCCAATTTGATTTCTCCAAGCTTCAGCCACTTGCTGGCCTAATCCGTGTAAAGGAAGGTGTTGTAGATCTTGGTGATAACTCTCAAACCGGAGTACTTTGTCCCTTATTAGAGTAGTCCACTTAAACCAATAATAAACAAATGAGACTATTAAGCTTACTATATTAGGTGAAAGCTCCCCAGAGTCTATTAAGGTGAGAGCCAATAAATCTATTAGGCTATGAGACCGTTTTAGATTAGCTGTTTAGCCAATGTTGTCACGCTAAAAGTCTATTTTCCTTCCAGTCTAAAAGGCAAAGCCACTTTTAGGTTTTATAATCCATTTCTCTTTCCTCAGCAAATAAAGAAAGGTCCACCAATCTGTCCATTGCCTTAGTCAAATGTAGGAAGAGGAGTATAGAAGTGAGGGGCAAGGGGGACAAAGCAGAGGAGGAGAAAGGTCCAGCAGGGTGGGCGAGGACGTCGGGTAGCAGCAAACAATAAATCCAACTAGGGAGGAAATGGGCGAGGGAAGCAGAACCCACGTGGGGGAGTCCCCTTAGCGTTTAGTACTCTTCGCTTTATTTAATTCCTCCACGGTTTCTCCCCCGGAGCTCCTATTAAAGTATCCTTATTTGTCCCTTTATCTCTATGCCGCCTTCGGTCCCCTTCTCCTAACTTTTAAGTCCAAAATTTCTCTGCGGCTTTGTCCTCCGTAAAAAGAAACAGTGTATTTACAAAACATTAAAAAGGAAAAACCCATCCGACAAGCTTCTCATCCAACTGGCACCCTCTTTTGTCGCTTTATATCTTCTTTTTAGGCCAACTTTATGGCCAATAATTATTTCAAATTGTCAAAAATTGCCACAGCATTCACTACTCACTCAGTCCGGCCGTTTGTAGATATTGCCCTTTTAAACTGTCTGCGATATAATTGTCTGCGCCATTTTCTGCTCACCAACGGGTGTATTCCTTTTTGTAAATCCTTAATCATCCCAGGCTCTCTCAGTTTAGTTTCCAAATTCTCTAAATACCTCAGCACACCACACACTGGAGAGTCCCTTCTTATCTGACGAAGATTTATCGCCCTTCTCGGCAGAAGCTAGAGGCATTGCAGCACGGAGTCGGTGCTCTCCCTTTCTTGCGCTCGCGGCTCCACCCTGGGCGTCTTTCCACTGTTGTGAAAAAACTCCAAGCTGTGCAAAAGCCGCTCCCACGCTGCCGGGAAGCCTATCCCCCAGGGTTTCCCCCCTGGGATTTATGGGGGGGGTGCAGTGCCCTTGCAACTCCCCCAAGCCTCCGAACTGCTCAGAAAGCCCCTTACGAGGCTCTCCACGCTTCCTCGCCGTCCGCGATCCAAACCGGAAGCCACAATGTCTATGCTCCGCCTCCACAGCCGGAGGCCACCATGTTTCTGGAAACCACAGGAGGGGACAGGGCTCTCCGGCTCAGGTGCTGCTTGAAGGTTTCCCACAGGCGTCTGGTTGGCCACTATGAGATCAGGATGGTGGACTAGGTGGGCCAATGGCCTGATCCAGAAGACTCTTCTGAGGTTCTTATATAGAGCTGAAATGGGGGGAAGTGACATGCTTCCAACTTCCACTTTCAGCTCTATGTATTTTTCAGGGAAAGGGAAAGTAGGCAAGAGGCCAGGAGGTGGGGGCTCAGGGGCTTAGCGGGTGCCAGGGGAAGATTGCAAGGGTATCATTGTGCTGCCCGTGGTGACACATTGGCAACCCTTGCTCTGACCGCTTTGAGGTCGTCGTCCCCCCCAGTAAACTGGTGTATACATTTTATGAAATAAATAACCACTAGCTCACACTGCTTCTCCAGTGTCTTTCTTCAAGGCCAGGATGAGAACATCCCCTGCTACTCCGTGTTTGTTCACCCCTTGCTGTGATGAGCAGCAGTCAGTGACAAGAACTTTCCCTTCCCTTGATATTTGGGGTGAGATCTAGCTGTTATTTATGTGTGGGCAAATCCTGTTGACTTCAGTGGGGCTTACTCATGTAGCTGAGCTGTCATTCTCAGATTGTGCTGCCCATCTGGAAGGCAACTGCTTCCCTTTCTCAGAAAGCCTATTTTTTTTTAAAAAAAGGCCCTGGGGATTTGTTGCTTTTGTGGGATGTGTATGTATGTGTGCTTTGAAGAAATGTATTTCTGAAGTCTCACTTCTGTCCCCTGGTGGAAGTTTGCATGACAACAGGTGAACTTTGTGTGCCTGTAGTGTAGACTCTATTTTGCAGAGGGGATTTACATTTGCAGACAGGCCTTTGTCACCCCTGCGCAACAAACCCACTTAAAAACCAAACAAACACACTGACTTTGTAGTTTGGGGAGAGGTGAGAAAATTCATTGAAAAGTGTGGATGAACAAATGCCTAACAGAATGTAAACATGCTGCAAGCAAATCAGAATGAATGGGGGGCAAATGCTCATTGTCATATCACTGCCCTGCAAACAAATAAGAAGATTGCTCCAGAGAGACTGGAAACAGGCTAACTGCCACATAAGCTTCTTGCAAGCAAGTCCAGTTGAATGCTCAATAAGCAGGTCTATTGGAGTGGCCCTTATATTTTTCAAAACAGATCAACCATTGTCTAGCGCTTATCTCCAGCAGTCCTGGGTCCAACATGGAACTTACACAGAACCTATTAGAGTCTAATCTGATTAGGTCTTGCTGTCTCTTCTTCATGATGTGAACATTCAGCTTTTCACCCCTTCTTTTCACATTTAACACGATGGGAAGGAACTTTAACATGGTAGCCACTTGGCTAGTGCAGGAGTGGGGTATTGGCCCCACAAGGCAGCTCTGACTGGTGGATGAGGCTATCCACTTGTCAATCACTAGGTCAGTTCACCCGCAGACCCTCCTCCCGGCCTGAAATGTCATGGTGCAGCATAATCCAGCTCTGGGGATGGGAGTCTCGTGGGCTGTGTTGTTTTTGGCTGATGTCTTTATTCTTTCTCTCTGCAGGCCTATAGCCCTGAGGACATGCACA
The DNA here is from genome assembly GCF_964188305.1 of Podarcis bocagei. Classification (NCBI taxonomy): domain Eukaryota; kingdom Metazoa; phylum Chordata; class Lepidosauria; order Squamata; family Lacertidae; genus Podarcis; species Podarcis bocagei. The sequence continues at coordinate 860,194 of NC_138141.1, read as the reverse complement.
GCTGGATCAAGGAGATCAGCGGGGCTGTGCAGGCCCTAAAGAGCTGCCCTAGGGTAGGTCATATCCTTTGCATGCAGAATTAATTAGTTTTTTGTGCTTGTTTTCTTAAGCAGACATCATCCATTTTAATGTCTTGGGCAAACATTTGAGAAATATCTCACTTCCTGGAGGCAGCTTTCTAGTCTCTGGCTTGATCCCACAGAAACCGGGAGTGGAAAGCGGGTGAGATCGGAGAAATTAATGAGCATTATGCAATGGGAACATGTATCTGTCCGCCTCTCTACAACTGCTGCAAGCAACTTGGCAAAACTTGCTTAACTTTCCTGGGGGGGGGAGATATTAATCATAATTCTGTGTCTTAGAAATTAAGCAGAAATTGGAGCAACTTTATAACCCACCCCCATCCGATGCAGTTCAGTTTTGTGGGCCTGATTATTATTATTGGGCTGGGTGTTCATCAGTATGCAGATGACGCCCAGCTCTACCTCTCCTTTAAATCAGAACCAGTGAAGGCGGTGAAGGTCCTGTGTGAGTGCCTGGAGGCTGTTGGAGGATGGATGGTGGCTAACAGATTGAGATTGAATCCTGACAAGACAGAAGTACTGTTTTGGGGGGACAGGGGGCGGGCAGGTGTGGGGGATTCCCTGGTCCTGAATGGGGTAACTGTGCCCCTGAAGGACCAGGTGCGCAGCCTGGGAGTCATTCTGGACTCACAGCTGTCCATGGAGGCACAGGTTAATTCTGTGTCCAGGGCAGCTGTCTACCAGCTCCACCTGGTACACAGGCTAAGACCCTACCTGCCCGCGGACTGTCTTGCCAGAGTGGTGCATGCTCTAGTTATCTCCCGCTTGGACTACTGTAACACGCTCTACGTGGGGCTACCTTTGAAGGTGACCCGGAAACTGCAATTAATCCAGAATGCGGCAGCTAGACTGGTGACTGGGAGTGGCCGCCGGGACCACATAACACCGGTTCTGAGAGATTTGCATTGGCTCCCAGTACGTTTCTGAGCACAATTCAAAGTGTTGGTGCTGACCTTTAAAGCCCAAAACGGCCTCGGTCCTATATACCTGAAGGAGCGTCTCCACCCCCATCGTTCAGCCCGGACACTGAGATCCAGCGCCGAGGGCCTTCTGGCGGTTCCCTCATTGCGAGAAGTAAGGTTACAGGGAACCAGGCAGAGGGCCTTCTCGGTAGTGGCGCCTGCCCTGTGGAACGCCCTCCCAGCAGATGTCAAAGCAATAAACAACTATTTTACTTTTAAAAGACAACTGAAGGCAGCCCTCTTTAGGGAAGTTTTTAATGTCTGATGCTGTACTGTTTTTAATATTCAGTCGGAAGCTGCCCAGAGTGGCTGGGGAAACCCAGCCAGATGGGCGGGGTATAAATAATAAATAATAATTATTATTATTATTATTATTATTATTATTATTATTATTATTATTATTATTATTTACATAGGAACAAGTTGCAAGTTGGCATAACTTACTTCAGTCGCATTTCTTTTATTTAGTCCCCTTGAGGGATGGCTCTGCAAGGAGTCTTTAGCCAAGACCACAGGTGGAAGGAGCAGGGAATAACCACTGCACATCCAAAGCACAGAATAAAAAAACCTGTTTCTCAGTGGCCACGCTTGTTGCACCCTGTCCTAGATATTCTATCTCGTCCACCTCTGGTTTCCGTTATTAGATGCACCACTTTCAAATATTTTGCCCTTCATAATCAATGAGGGCTAGTAACTTGTTTTGCAGAGGGAAGAAGCAGAAGTAGAGACTCTTGTGATCAGAGAAGCCGGAGTGCACTGGAGGACCTGCATTGAGGAGGCTGACTCTTCCCACCTGAGAGTCAGAGCCTTTCAAGTCTTTTGCCTCCTCTTCCGGGGGGAGGAGCCATCCTGCTCTCCAGTTCTGCCTCTGGTTCCTTCTTCTGTGAGGAAAAAGATCCTTACTGACTCTGTACCACTGTCTTTGTGGTTTCTCTTTTGCTTTAGCTTTTGCTTCTTGTACAGTATGTTGTTGACTGTCATGTAGGAGTTGGCTGAGGCTTGCTTTTGTCTCATACTTCGTTAGACCCACTTGTCCATCTAGCTCATGATTGTCTACACTGACTGGCAGCAGCCCTCCCAGCCCTTCCTGGAGATGCCAGGGATTTCTGACTCCCAACTGTTTAACAATAACAACAATTTTCCTCCCAAATTAGGTTGCTGAAATGAAGAAAGCTGAGGGGTTGTGGTGGGGAACCAGGACTAGATTTTTATATGAAAGGGCTGTGATCTCAGTTCTGGTACTGAAAACAAGTTCATGGGATGATGTGCACTCTGAGGCGCTCTTTTCTTTAATTCTAAGTCAATGTCTACCCCTCTTTCTAAGCCACTATTTTCCCTTTGGCTCCTGAGCAGTGGACCTCAGGGTTGTTGGAAAAAGCAAAGATGCAAGATGGAAATCTACCCATCCCTGGTTTAGGTTATATTTTTGACCAAAACCCTTTCCCATCTCCCTCACCAGCAGCAAAGGGTTCATCTGAATGCATCTGTACAAGATCAGATCCATTTTTAAGGCAATCTGAAGAAGGTTGACTCAAATGTCTGCCAGGCATTCTGACCATATGGAAAACAATTTCACTGCAGGAAAGCTTCACTGCTCTGCACTGAAATATATTAATATTCTGCACCAAGAAATGTTGAATTCTTCAACCTGTACAAATTATGTATATTAAGCAACTAGTCATTGGGGAAGTTGAATCCAGTAGAATTAGTCTGAACCTTGAAAAGCACATAGATTGGGAGGATGACATAGGCTATGAGGTTAACCCCACTCAATGGATCAAAATGTGATCTAAACCCCCTCTTTAAATCCATATCAACAAAAAGAAAAGAACTCACTCTGAAAATCACCTACAGGTGGTACCTAACACCAAGAAAACTAGTTAATACGCCCAGGAACCTCACCAAAATGCTGGAGAGGGTGCACCTCCACAGGCACATACCTCCACATGTGGCAGGAGTGCCCCAAAATCCAACCATTCTGGACAACAACCATATGAGAAATAAGTAAAATAATCAAGCAAGTATTAGAAATCACCCCAGAATTGGCCTTACTAAACATCTTCCAAGACAATAATGCCCACTTAACACCACAAAGAACTCATAACCCACCTACTTTCAGCAGCCAGAAGCATCATAGCCAGACACTGGAGAGATCTGTCAGGAGTAAACATGGACCAATGGTACCAGATAGTATGGGAAACAGACCTCCTAGAAAAATTAACCAATAAACTGAAACTGACACGGGGACAAATAGAAGAAGACTCCTTCACTCCGGTATGGCTCCCCTTTATCACATACACAGCCCAGCAAGACAACAATAAAAATCCACCAACAGCATACAAATCAATATGGCTAACCTGATCCAAAACACCCACCCACCCCACTCATACATGAAAACAAAGACCCCCACAGCCAACCACAAATAAATAACCACACCCTAGGCCAACCCCAACCTCTCTCAGCAAAGGAACACAAGCAAACAGCAAAGAACCTGCACAAGCAACACTGACACCAAACCCTACATATAGTAAGTAAAATAGAAACATCGCCACCCAACCCCAACCCCACCCATCTTTCCCCCCCTCTACCTCTTTCCCCCTTTTCTTCCTAATGTCTCAACAAATGAAACTGATTTGTAAAAATGTTACGGGGGGGGGTGAATACGAGAGAGAGACATTGCAAACACTTTTGTAAATCAAGAAAATCTTTAATAAAAAATAAAAATAAAAAAGCACATAGAGATGAAGTAGGAAACAGTGTCACTTTCAAGGGAGAAAAAGGAAACCACCGCATTCCACATGACCAAGGGAGCACAGGGGCTTCATCGGTCCCTGGGAAGACTTCAGGGGCACCATTGCACCCATGGGCACTGTGCTGGCACCCCCTCTGGCATGCATAAGCTGTAAGGTGTGTCTCTTTTCTCCCTCTCTCACCCACACCCCTCCACCCATGCAGGACTTGGTGAGATCTGCTTCGGTGAACAAGCGCGGAGGCCCCAGCTCAGCCGTGCCTCCCATTGAGAGGCTGAAGCATCTGGGAGGGGAGCCCAAGGCCTCAGCCAAAAGCCCGTCGGCCTCGTGCTGGCTGCCTTGGATGCCGGTGCCCCAGTCGGAAGGGAAGCTGCAGCCTGCAGCAGAGCAGAAGGCCGGCCTGCCGAAGGACTCGGAGTTCTCCCCTCTGTTTGCCCAGCGAGATGCTAGAGCCACGCAGGGTGGGCGTCTCCGGCACAGGTCGGAGCCCCAGAACTTTAAAGAGCATCCATTTCCCTTTGACATGGATGACGAGAGCATCCGGACCTCGGATGTGTGACTGTGCACTGCAAAGCAGCGCCTGTCAATGTACATACCATGTTGATGCTTCCCTGGTCCTGACACATGGATGTGTTGGGGCAAATGCTAGCTAGCTTGCACATGCTTAGGAAGCTGGAGCTGGAGCAGTCACTGTGATGTGATGACCTTAAATATGGGAAGCACATGAGATGCAACCTCCAGCCCTGGAGTCATTCCTTGCACATTTTCAATGTGATGTGGTTCCTTCATCTCAGATGCCTTCCCATGTAGTAAAGGAGAGACCATCAGCTAGAAACCTGGTATGGGTGTTCTCTCTCTCTCTCTCTCTCTCTCTCTGTGTGTGTGTGTGTGTGTGTGTGTGTGAGTCACTCACTGGAGTCATCTTGACCTCTTCTGGCAATGTGCCCAGGTACACCCCCCTGTTTTTGTAGCAGCACACTGGTGGTCTGGCTTGCATGCTTGATCTGCAGAGGAGTTGAAGGCAGCACTCCTAACTTCTGTGGGAGAGGACTTTGAGGGTTCTTCCATAATTGTGGCTTTTGAAGAAATCCTGTGGAACAGTGTTGGACTGTCAGTTTTGATGTGAATGTCTAACTCTCTAGCTCTCACAGAAACCTGTGTGTGTAACAGATGCTCTTCATCTTCAGTGAGCCATGCTGCTGATGTGGGAAGGCCATACACTCTTTTTGTCAAGGTACAAGGGGTTGGAACAAAGTGGAGTTCCTGGAGAGCTTTTCCTGCAGAAGGGAGCATAGGAAGCTGACTTATCCTGAGACAACTTGTCCATCCAGGATTTCAGAGAGGGGCATTTCTCCCACCCCTACCTGGACATGCCAGGGGTTGAACCTGGGACCTCCTGCATGCTAGGCATTTGATCCAGCACTGAGCCATAGCCCTTTCCTACATACACAGCAGCATCAACTGCAGTTGCACAGAAGGTTGGGGCAGGGGGCAAATAAAGCAAGGTTATGGCAGGAATTCTTCAAACTCTGGTATGGGGACATTCTGGTGATCTACAGTGTGTTCAACTGGCTAAAGCTATATTTACACCAGCACAGGCAACCTATGACCCTGTAGATGTTGGATTCCAACTCCCATCAGCCCCAGCCAATTCAGTCAATGGTCAAGGATGATGGGAGTTGAAGTCCACCAACACCTGACTGTTCACTGGTTCCCCACCCCGGATTTACACAGTGTGCTTCCAGCTGGTGTGTGAGACCATTATAGTAATAGTTAAAAAAACAACAAGAAATCCATGAAGAACTTTTCCAGAACTGGCACAACCAAAAACTCAGTTGCATCTAAAACCAGGATGCTGTCTTGTGCCACAACAGACTTAGCTCATCTAATTCAACGCTGTCTACGTTATTTGTCAACGGATCTCCACGACTTCAGCCAAGATCTTTCCACTCCTACCTGGAAAGGCCAGGAACTTCAATTGCCTGCAGAATATGTTTGCCGCCGCTCTTTCCTCCACCCTGCCCTGCACTCCAATGCATCCATAGGTAAAGGTACCCCTGACCATTTGGTCCAGTCACGGACGACTCTGGGGTTGTGGCGCTTATCTCGCTTTACTGGCCAAGGGAGCCAGCGTTTGTCCGCAGTTTTTCCAGGTCATGTGGCCAGCATGACTAAGCCGCTTCTCGTGAAACCAGAGCAGCGCATGGAAACACCGTTTACCTTCCCACCGGAGTGGTACCTATTTATCTACTTGCACTTTGCTGTGCTTTTGAACTGCTAGGTGAGCAGGAGCTGGGACCGAACAACAGGAGCTCACCCCGTCACAGGGATTCGAACCGCCGACCTTCTGTGAATGCCTCACTGATGCTTATCAGGCCCAAGACTAGCAAGACCAACTTGCTACAGGAGGCCTGTCCTAGATGGCGTTTGTGCAACTGCGCTGCAGCCTAGGAGATTTAATTCCTAAGATTTTTTTAACAGCCTTCCTTGTGTTGCCTGGAGTATGACGAAATACAGAGAAAGGGCCAGACAGAATGTGATAAAAGTTAGTGCAACAGAATCAGTGTTCTAAAATTCAGCCCTTGGCTCTGGCTTCCTAAATGAGGACTGTCACACACAAACAATCTGGTTTCTATCACAGCCACACCATGCAATTACAGCCCTCTTGGAACACTTTAATAGCCATGGCTTCCTCCAGATAATCTGAGAACTATAGTTGGCCAAGGGTGCTGAGAGTTATTAGAAGACCCCTTAGGAAATGACAGTTCCCATGATTCTCTGGGGGGAGGGGTGCCATGACGGTTACAGTGGTATAAGGAGTGCTTTACATGTATGGTTTGGATGTGACATAGCTGCGTTAAGTGAACTTCTTAGCTCTGAATGTCCAGGACAGAAGGAAAGTCTGTCCTCACAGTGAGGACTAGCTCCTCTTTAAACGTTTCCTTCTCCCATATTTCCAGGTCACAATGTAGTCATCTAAATAACGTTTGCCTTTGCAAAGGGGTGGGGTTGTGATCATTCCCCCCCCCCCTAAATTGTTCCGGGTGCCTGACTAAAACAGAAAGCAAAGCAAAACGCAAATCTAGCAAGGAAAAATCAAACAGGATTTCGCTATGCGAAGACTACTCTCAAACAGTGTGAACGTCTGTGGTCAGAATATACTCAGGTATGCTCCCTTTTTATATGGCAGGTTTTTCAGGAGCACAAAAAGATATTTATTTGTTTTTTGAGTGGGCTGTGATAACTTGTATCAAGCTAGATTACTCCCCCCACCCCTTTTAATGCCAACATTGACCTGGAACAGATTCTCGTTAATATATGAAGCAATAAGGATACAGAGAATTAACTGTGTGTGCTGCACACACAAAAAATACTGTTTGCATATTTTTTAATAATTTATTTACTATCTGCATCACTTATTCTGGTTTTTCTCATCATAAAAGTCTTAAGACATTTTGTGTGATGCTTGTGCGACCCTCTGAGCAGCATGTGGGGAGGCCAGCAAGCATGTTGGCCACCAGGCATTCTCATTCATATTTTCATATTCCATGCACGACAGTCTGAAGTAGGGACAGGTATGCTTGGGCTGCAACTCCCCATCAGACCAATCCAGCATGGGCAATAGCCAGGGATGATAGAAGTTTTTAGTCCAGCAACAAATGGCTGGCCACAGGTGGGCAAAGGCTGCCCTCGGCTGTCCTCTCCCTGCCAGCCTGGTCTGAAGCTGTGCCCTGTTGGGATGGAGATATTGTGGACAGAGCTAATATGTGCCAGCTTGACCCTCCCTACACCAATTTATTTGAAATGTCCAAAGGGAGCTAGAGAAAAGCAAGGAAGTAGAAGAAAACTTGCTCAAGTATTACTTGCTTACTTGGAAGTAAGTCCTACTAAGTGAGGCCTACTCCCCAAGCAAGTGTGCCCAAGACTGCAGCCATGTTTTGCTCTTTAGCAGGCATTGCCAACACAGGCATTGCCAACACACTTTGTAGCTGTCAAAATATTGTTCTTTTTCTCTTGTCAGCCTCCAAATTTAAAAAGTGGAATTTCTCAAGAAGCTGAATTGCACCACGTCTTGATACCACGTTCTGCACTTTTTCTGCATCCCCCCAGGATCTCAGCATGCACATCACAGCCCTGGTCCTTTCTGCATGCACCCCATGTGCTCTGCTGCTGAGCTGTGGACCCCCATCCCAAAAGAATGAATTAATCAAATTAATAATGTTGAAATGTGGCCCGGGGCTCAAGATGGGAGATGTTTCAGGATTGTGCACCTTAACTCCCTACTCTTTTATAGGGAGAGAAGAGGCTTACACATTGCTTTTTCCTTGTGAATACATGCAAAATAATTATTAAAAGAGATCTATGCTGGAAAAGTAGACTTTGCTGGAAACTATGAAAATTCATTTGAATGAATGGAAGTAGTATTGAACCAGATGACCATTTGTCTTTTTCTTTGCTTACAAAAATGTACATTTGACCAATACCGTTCTGTTGTGTTTTTCAAAATAAGTATTCCTTTGCACTAACTTGTACTTTAAACACGTGAGTACCTTGTCAAGTTTGCCAATAATTTCCTGGGAATCCTTGTCTGCTTTTAATAGGCAGAGGGCAGGGGGCTGCAAAGCATTGTGCTCCAGTTCTTCCTCTGCTCCATTTCAATCTGCCCTACAACTTGCTAAAGGAAAAAGTTGTTTGGTCTAGGTGAAATGTGTGTAAATACAACAGGCTTCCTATATTGTGTTTGAAACACACATGCCATGTGATTCTGTGCATTTTTACTCTGAAGCAAATTCCACTGCATTCCACAGAGTAAGTATGTGTAGCATTGTAGTCTTAATTTGAAACCCTGTTGGTTTCTTTTAGTGGACTTAACTTATCATGTAAGTATGCTTAGACAGGAACATCAGGGAGAAGAGCCCTGAAGCCGGAATCCCCCTCCAGGTGTTGTTGGACTCTGGCTCCCACCAGTCCCAACCAGCATGGCCAATGGTCGGGGTGGTGGAAGATTTGGTCAAAAACACCTTGAGGGTGCCAGGTTGAGGAAGGCTGCCTTGAGCACAGGACACTCAATCCTCTGTGTGTTTACTTTGAAATACAACTTCAATAGGGCTCACTCCCCACTTAAGTTTGCATAGGATTGGTGGCCCTCCCCCTCACTCCTAAGCACACAACCTTCAGGGAAGCCTCATTGAAGTCAATGCAACCTCCTGAGTAAACCAGGTCAGGACAGGGTTAGCGTGTTACAGCTTGCCCTTGCCTTTTCTTGAATCTATAGATTTAATGTGAAGCAAAAACATTGGGGCTAGAAATTCCAGCTATGTTGCTGTTAATAAATTGAAATGGCAGCCATTAATCTTAGGCAGCTGAGCTCTAAGATGCCATGCACTTCACTGGCTGTGCAGGGAAATTGGAAATGCATTGCTCTGTATTAGTAAGAGTTGGCAACAGCTTCTGGGGCTCCTCCAACAGCCTGCTTCTCCCATGCCTAGATAGCACAGTTCTGAGCAGTTTTCCACTTAAGCCACACTTTCTAATATTATTATTTATTCAATTTGTATACCACCCTATACCTGCAGGTCTCAGAGCGGTTCACAACATAAAATCACAATATGAAAACACAAAATACTGAATAAAAACAAAAAACAATCCAATAATCACCCACTTCCACAACACATTTTAAAAGGGCATCAGATGTCAGTCAGCCAAAGGCCTGATTAGAGAGGAATGTTTTTGCCTGGTGCCTGAAAGTGTAGAATGAAGGTGCCAGGCAGACCTCCCTGGGGAGAGCACCACACAAATGGGGAGCCACTGCAGAAAAAGCCTGTTCTCATATTGCCACCCTCTGGACCTCTTGTGGAGGAGGCAGCTAGGTTCATCCATTCTGACACAACCTTACAAAGGGCTGCTTGCGACTTTGTGGAAAGCATGGCCTCCATGGGGCTGTCCCTGAATAAGTTTCTGAACCCCTCAGTGTTTTGAATGTATTGTGCAAGCTCTACTGCATGTGACTCAGAGCAGAGGTGCTTAATAGGAGATGGCGTCTCTACACCCATGATGAGGACAATCCACACCCTAACATTCTCCTTTGAAAGCCTTGCTGAAATGCTCGAATCCGCAAAGACTTCAACATCTCCTTTCACTTGGGCAGCTTGTTTTGGAGGGACCTTTTCACAAAGGATCCCTTGACTTACTTTTTTATATATATAAGATATTTATTAAGATTTTTTTAAGATATTACAATACAAAATGAAAAAGAAAAAAAATACAAAATAAAAATGTTTAAAAACCACTCCATTTTTCTATTACTTATTTTCCTTAGCTTGTTTCCTGGACCTCCTCATACCTCCCTTTTTTGTATTCCAGTTCCATTTGTTGGCTCAGCAAATCCTTCCCCTCTTTGTTTATCCTAATCTTTGGTCTTAAAATAGTAACATTAGATTTTTCCCTATTAACAACCCATTTTTCATATTCCCTTAAAGCATTACAGCTGGAAACCACTTAATTTCTATCCAACATCATTCTAACATTCATTAATTTTACAGTGTTTCTGTAGATAGTCTTTAAATTTCTTCCAATCTTCTTCCACCGACTTTTCTCCCTGGTCTCGGATTCTGCCAGTCATTTCTGCCAGTTCCATATAGTCCATCAGCTTCATCTGCCATTCTTCCAGAGTGGGTAAATCTTGTGTCTTCCAATACTTTGCAATGAGTATTCTTGCTGCTGTTGTAGCGTACATAAAAAAAGTTCTGTCCTTCTTTAACACCGATTGGCCGACTATGCCCAGGAGAAAGGCCTCTAGTTTCTTCAAGAAGGTATATTTAAATACCTTTTTCAGTTCATTATATATCATTTCCCAGAAAGCCTTAATCCTTGGGAACGTCCACCAAAGGTGAAAGAATGTACCTTCAGTTTCTTTACATTTCCAACATTTATTATCGGGCAAATGATAGATTTTTGCAAGCTTGACTGGGGTCATGTACCACCTGTATACCATTTTCATAATATTCTCTCTCAAGGCATTACATGCCGTAAACTTCATACCTGTGGTCCACAACTGTTCCCAGTCAGCAAACATAATGTTATGTCCAACATCTTGTGCCCATTTAATCATAGCAGATTTCACCGTTTCATCCTGAGTATTCCATTTCAACAGCAAGTTATACATTTTTGATAAAATCTTAGTTTTAGGTTCTAACAGTTCTGTTTCTAATTTTGATTTTTCCACCTGGAAACCAATTTTCTTGTCCAAATTATATGTCTCCATTATCTGATAATAATGAAGCCAGTCTCGCACTTTATTTTTTAATTTCTCAAAACTCTGCAATTTCAATCTATCTCCGTCTTGTTCCAAAATTTCCCAATATTTTGGCCATTTGACCTCAATATTGAGCTTTTTCAGAGCTTTTGCTTCCATCGGTGACAACCACCTTGGAGTTTTATTTTCCAATAAGTCCTTGTATCTTATCCAGACATTAAACAATGCTTTCCTGACAATGTGATTTTTAAATGCTTTATGTGCTTTGACCTTATCATACCACAGATATGCATGCCATCCAAATACATTGTTAAAACCTTCTAAATCCAAAATGTCAGTGTTTTCAAGAAGCAACCATTCCTTCAACCAGCAAAAAGCTGCTGATTCATAGTAAAGTTTAAAGTCTGGCAGGGCAAATCCACCTCTTTCCTTTGCATCTGTTAGTATTTTAAATTTTATTCTAGGCTTCTTGCCCTGCCAGACAAATTTAGAAATATCTCTCTGCCACCTCTTGAAACAGTCCATTTTGTCCACAATTTGCAATGTTTGAAACAAAAACAACATTCTAGGCAATACATTCATTTTTACCGCAGCAATACGGCCCAGCAGTGAAAGCTTCAAATTTGACCAAATTTCTAAATCTTTTTTTCACTTCAACCCAGCATTTTTCATAGTTGTCTTTGAATAAATTCCCATTTTTTGCTGTCATGTTGATCCCCAAATATTTAACTTTCTTAACCACTGTTAAACCTGTCTCATTCTGAAACCTCTCTCTCCATTGGTGTTAAATTTTTCTCTAAAACCTTGGTCTTTGACTTATTCAACTTAAATCCTGCAACTTGACCAAATTCTTGAATCAGTTCTAAAACTCTTTTGGTACTAGATTCTGGCTCCTGTAACGTCAATACTAAGTCATTTGCAAACGCTCTCAGTTTGTACTGTTTGGCTCCGACCTGTATACCTTTAACCCGTCTAATAATATTCAGCAAAACCTCCAGGACCGATATAAAAAGCAATGGGGAAATTGGGCAACCTTGCCGTGTCCCTTTTTCTATCTTAAATTCTTCCGTCACTACATTATTTACAATTAGTTTAGCCTTTTGTTCTGAATAAATTGCACTTATACCGTTTTCAAAGCCTTGGCCTACCCCCATCCCCTGTAGGTTCTTCTTCATAAAACTCCAAGAAATTATCAAAGGCTTTCTCCGCATCCACAAATATCAAAACTGCTTTAGTATTTATGTTCACTTCTAGTTTTTCCAAAATATCAATTATATTCCTCAGATTGTCAGACAAATGTCTTCCCGGGAGAAAGCCCGCTTGGTCTTTATGGATCTCTTCCCTCAACACTTTTTTCAATCTCTTGGCCAAAATGTCTGCAAAGATTTTGTAATCCACATTAAGTAGTGATATGGGGTGGTAGTTCTTAAGCTGAGTTTTTTCAGTCTCTGTTTTCGGTATAAGTGTAATGTACGCCTCTTTCCACAACTCTGGTGCCCTTTTCCCTTCCAGTATTTCATTGCAGACTTCCTTTAAAGGCTGTATTAACCACTCTTTCAGGGATCTATAATATCTAGAAGTCAGCCCATCCGGTCCTGGAGATTTGCCCAATTGCATGTTTTGGATGGCACCTTCTACTTCCTGTTCAGTTATTTTATAATTCAACATTAATTTACTTTCTTGAGAGATTTTTTGTAATCCATTTGTCTTCAGAAATCGGTCTATGTCCATTTCTTTCTGTGGCCTTGTGTGTATAGTTGTTTAAAATACCTCTGGAAACAGTTTCTAATCTCAGTTGGATTATGTATGTTCTTTCCTTCCACTTCTAAATTTGTGATAGTATTTAGTTTTTGTCTTTTTTTCATTTGCCAGGCCAGCAATTTCCCACATTTTTTAGCTGATTCAAATGTTTTTGTCTCATTTGTTTAATTTTCCATTCTATTTCCTGATTCATCATTTCCATATATTGTACTTGATACAACTTTATTTCTCTCAAAATCTCCTGCGACTTTGGTTTTGCTCTCAATTTCTTCTCACTTTCTTTTATTTTCCCCAAAATTTTGATTTCTTCTCATTTTGGCTTCTCTTCTTTATTGCGTTCTGTTGTATCAGGAACCCTCTCATGACAGCTTTGCTTGCGTCCCAGATTACTCTTTTTTCCACATTGGTGCTCATATTTATCTCAAAATAATCTCTCAAGGTTTTTTGGGCCTTCTTAAGCACTTCTTCATCTCTAAATAAGGTGTCATTCATCCTCCATCTAAAGGAGCCAGTTGATGTTAGTTTCAACTCCATCCTTACCGCATTATGGTCGGAGCAGGTTTTTGGGCAGATTTCCACTTTCTTTATCTTTGGTGCCATTCCTCTAGTTACCCATATTTGGTCAATTCTAGTCCATGTCATCTTAGCTTCAGAAAAGAAGGTTCCCTCTCTTCCCAAGGGGTTCTTTGTTCTCCAAGTGTCCACTAAATCAAAATTGTCTGTCATCTCAAAAAATGTTTTTGGTAGTCTACCATCCTTGGTAACTACCTCTCTTTGTGCCTTATCCATGTTTGTAGATACTACTCCATTCATATCCCCCATCAAAATCAGATTGTAATCCAAATAATCCAATAAGGTCTCATGCAACTTTTTAAAGAATTCAGATTTCCCCTCATTCGGTGCATAAATTCCTACTATCAAAAATTTCTCTCCTTGAACTTGAATTTCAATTACCAAAAATCTTCCTTGATCATCTTTAAAAATTAATTTCGGTGATAGTCTCTCCTTTGCATGTATCACAACTTCTCTTTTTTTAACTTTGTCAGATGAGATAAACTCCTGTCCCAATCTCTTATTAATCAGTAGTTTCCTGTGCAACCTTGTTACATGTGTTTCTTGTAAACAAATCAAGTCCAATTGTTACTTTTTTAATAAATGAAAAACACTTTTTCTCTTCCGAGGAGAATTCAAACCATTACAATTCCAACTTAACAGTTGCAGAGCCATGATGGGGTTACTTCGCTTTAGCTCCAACTGTGCCAAGTGTCTGTTCTTGTTCTGTCAGTGGTGTCTCTTTCTCTGGGCCATGCAATCCAAAAGATAAGTTTGCTATATCTAGTATTCCTTTTTCCAGTGCTTTTGGCTCTTCTCCGGATTCCACTTCTTTCTGTAGATCTTCTCCGTGATCCTTCAGAAACCTATCTTTGTCATTGACTGATCTTATTTTTATCTTTCTTCCTTTATATTTAAAGGACAGGCCTTGAGGGAATTCCCACCTAAAGATGATTCTATTTCTTCTCAGCAGGGCAACCAGATCTCCGTAATTGAGCCTTAAGTCCAAAAGATGTTTTGGAATGTCCTTGAATATCTCCACACTTGAGTCGTAAATTTCCAAAGTCTTTTGGTAATGCAGATTCAAGATTTTGTCTCTTTCCTCTTTTGTTCGAATGGTAATCAAGCAGTCTCTCACCTTGTTCCTCCTTCCTCCTCTTCCAAGTCTAAATGCACTCACTATCTTAAATTCTTCCCCAAATCCTGTTGCCAGAAATCTGTAAATTCCTGCATAAGAAAATCAGCCAAATTGTCTTTCTCGCGTTCTGGTACAGCCCTGATTCTTAAATATCTTTGTTTCTCTTTCAATTCAATCATAGACAATGTCAAACCGTGGTCCTCAAGTTGCTTATATACCGGCGGTATCTTCTCTTGAGTAGCAGTTGCTATATCTTTTGCTTCTTTCGGGTCGAAGCAGATTCCTGTAATAATTTTTCAATAGACTCTGTGTTGCTATTCACCTTCTGTCCCAAATTATTGATGCTTGTAGTATTCTGGTCAATTTTAACTGATGCTTCAGCTACTTGTTTATTTGTTTCAGCTACTTGTTTAGCTAAATTTTCCAAAGATTCATTAATTTTTCCAAGTGCCTGTGCCAGAACGTCTTCGGACGACATAACCATTGGTTTAACCTGTGGAGGTGCAGCCCCTGGTATTCCAGATGGTCCAGATGTTGAAGCCCTTCGCTGCAACGCGGGATCTGTCCAATAGGGTCTGCCAGACCTAGTAATTTTTTCCTGCGCCAACTCTAGCTTTCCTCTTCCATCTGCCATAACACTCTCATGAGAATCCAAGGTCGTTCCCACGTCTGGAATTTGTTTTGGAATGGAAAGTTCCTCTAGCCCAGTTGTTACTGTAGCAATGTCAAACCTCCTCTAGGGGGACACAGTAACAGCCAAAGCTTGCAACTTTTAGAAAAGAAAATAGTCCTTATAAGTCCCCCAATTCACAAAAAACAACAGTTTCAGTTGCACTTAATCAGTTACTTTAAAACCAGGAGAAGTTCAGAAACACTGTATCTCTTTTGCAGAGTTAGATGTCAAAAGTCCTCTGCTTACCGATAGGCTTTCCACAGAGCAGGGCAGTCCGTTCCCAGGTTTTAGGCGGTGGATTTTAACTTCCTTTCCCCCTTTTTTTGCAGATAAATACAGTTCAAACCTTTCCCCCCTCCTCTCCTGCAATCCGGAGGGGAGATCGCTTTCCAGATGTTAAGATTTAAGTCTTTTTTTTCAAACGTCTTTCCAAGTTTCCGCTTACAGTCTCTTTGCTTTGATCTATTTACAAGAAAGGAAGGCAGACTTCCTGTTTATACCTTCCCGCTTTGGTGCCGAATTAGCTTATTTTTTTCTTTTAGTCCAATTTAATCCTACTCATGGGTAGTTGCTTTCAAAGTCAAATTGTCCCAGGAAGAAGTCAGCGCTCTCCGATAACGGCTATGCCACTTCACTCCGCGGAAGAAGCAGTTGACTCTCAGCACCGCGCCTCTCACCCCGTCTTGCTCCGGAGCCCTTAAAAGGGTCCCTTCGCAACTTGGGGGGGGGCGCAAAAGGTGACCACCGAGTCCCCACGTTCACAGGCTTCACCCGCCTGTGATTTTTAAAGGGTCCCCGCTTCACCGCAGCGGTCAGACCCGATCCCGCGGAGCTGGTCCCTCAGAGACTCAGAAGGAATCCGCCGTTATCGATGGCGCCAACCCGGAAGTCAGGATCCCTTGACTTTCAACTGCCTCACCTATAGCTTAAAAGGGTCAGCCAGATACATCCTTCTGGGAATCTTAACAGGAAGGATTCACAAAGGTGATGGATAACTCCAACTGCTGCTGTATTTGAATCATAGAATCATAGAGTTGGAAGAGACCACAAGGGCCATCGAGTCCAACCCCCTGCCAGCAGGAAACACCATCAGAGCACTCCTGACATATGGTTGTCAAGCCTCTGCTTAAAGACCTCCAAAGAAGGAGACTCCACCACACTCCTTGGCAGCAAATTCCACTGTCAAACAGCTCTTACTGTCAGGAAGTTCTTCCTAATGTTTAGGTGGAATCTTCTTTCTTGTAGTTTGGATCCATTGCTCCGTGTCCGCTTCTCTGGAGCAGCAGAAAACAACCTTTCTCCCTCCTCTATGTGACATCCTTTTATATATTTGAACATGGCTATCATATCACCCCTTAACCTCCTCTTCTCCAGGCTAAACATGCCCAGCTCCCTTAGCCGTTCCTCATAAGGCATCGTTTCCAGGCCTTTGACCATTTTGGTTGCCCTCCTCTGGACATGTTCCAGTTTGTCAGTGTCCTTCTTGAATTGTGGTGCCCAGAACTGGACACAGTACTCCAGCTGAGGTCTGACCAGAGCGGAATACAGTGGCACTATTACTTCCCTTGATCTAGATGCTATACTCCTATTGATGCAGCCCAGAATTGCATTGGCTTTTTTAGCTGCCACGTCACACTGTTGGCTCATGTCAAGTTTATGGTCAACCAAGACTCCTAGATCCTTTTCACATGTACTGCTCTCAAGCCAGGTGTCCCCCATCTTGTATTTGTGCCTCTCATTTTTTTTGCCCAAGTGCAATACTTTACATTTCTCCCTGTTAAAATTCATCTTGTTTGTTTTGGCCCAGTTCTCTAATCTGTCAAGGTCATTTTGAAGTGTGATCCTGTCCTCTGGGGTGTTAGCCACCGCTCCCAGTTTGGTGTCATCTGCAAATTTGATCAGGATGCCCTTGAGTCCATCATCCAAGTCGTTGATAAAGATGTTGAATAAGACCGGGCCCAAGACAGAACCCGGTGGCACCCCACTAGTCACTCTTCTCCAGGATGAAGAGGAACCATTGATGAGAACCCTTTGGGTTCGGTCAGTCAGCCAGTTACAAATCCACTGAGTGGTAGCATAGTCAAGACCACATTTTACCAGCTTCTTTACAAGAATATCATGGGGCACCTTGTCAAATGCCTTGCTGAAATCAAGGTAGGCTACATCCACTGCGTTCCCTTCATCTACCAGGCTTGTAATTCTGTCAAAAAACGAGATCAGGTTAGTCTGACATGACTTATTTTTCAGAAATCCATGCTTACTATTGGTGATCACAGCATTCCTTTCTAGGTGCTCACAGACTGTTTGCTTAATGATCTGCTCCAGAATCTTCCCTGGTATTGATGTCAGACTGACTGGGCGGTAATTATTTGGGTCCTCTCTTTTCCCCTTTTTGAAAATAGGGACAACATTTGCCCTCCTCCAGTCTGCCGGGACTTCGCCTGTTCTCCAGGAATTCTCAAAGATGACTGCCAGTGGTTCTGAGATCACATCTGCCAGTTCTTTTAATACTCTTGGATGCAGTTCATCTGGCCCTGGAGACTTGAATACATCTAAACTAGCCAAGTATTCTTGTACTATCTCCTTAGTTATTCTGGGCTGTGTTTCCTTTGCTGAATCATTTGCTCCAAATTCTTCAGGTCGGGCATTGTTTTCTTTATCGGAGAAGACTGAGGCAAAGAAGGCATTGAGGAGTTCAGCCCTTTCTGTGTCCCCTGTTTGCATTTCACCATCTTCTCCTCTGAGTGACCCCACTGTTTCTTTGTTCTTCCTTTTCCTACGAACATACCCATAGAAGCCTTTTTTGTTGCTTTTAACCTCTCTAGCCAGCCTGAGTTCATTCTGTGCTTTAGCTTTTCTGACTTTGTGTCTACACGTGCTGGCTATTTGTTTGAATTCCTCTTTGGTGGTTTCCCCCCTTTTCCATTTTTTGTACACATCCTTTTTTAATCTTTTTTTTTTTTTAATAAATTTTTATTGGTTTTACAACATTTTTAAGAAAAACAAACAAACACAAAAAATGACAAACATACACGAATAGTTTCAAAGATATTTTCATAAACCTCTTTTCTTAGACTTCCCCATACCCCCCCCTCTCTGCATCCCAATGTACATATTTGAACTAGCAACTCCCAATTGTTACTTTCTAATCTCTGTCATCTTAGTCCTCTTTTATTGTCTAACCTTGTATCCCTGTACCCTATTGCTTCTGGCAACCACAACATTTTAACATTCATTCAGTTTATAGTAGTCCTTAAGATAGCTTTTAAATTTTTTCCATTCTTCTTCCACCGTCTCTTTTCGTTGGTCACGGATTCTGCCTGTCATCTCAGCCAATGTCATATAGTCCATCACTTTCATCTGCCATTCTTCCAGAGTAGGTAAATCTTGTGTCTTCCAATACTTTGCGATGAGTATTCTTGCTGCTGTTGTGGCATACATAAAGAAATTTCTATCTTTCTTTGTCACCAATTGGCCGACAATGCCCAAGAGAAAGGCCTCTGGTTTTTTAGGAAATGTACATTTAAGTACCTTTTTCATTTCATTATAGATCATTTCCCAGAAGGCCTTTATCTTCGGGCATGTCCACCAAAGGTGATAGAAAGTACCTTCAGTCTCTTTACACTTCCAACATTTATTATCGGGCAAATGGTAGATTTTTGCCAGTTTGACTGGGGTCATGTACCACCTGTAAACCATTTTCATAATGTTTTCCTTTAAGGCATTACATGCCGTAAATTTGATACCGGTGTTCCATAACCATTCCCAGTCATCTGACATAATGTTGTGTCCAACATCCTGCGCCCACTTAATCATAGCCGATTTAACTGTTTCATCCTGTGTGTTCCATTTCAACAGCAAGTTATACATTCTAGATAAATTCTTAGTATTGGGTTCTAACAATTCGGTCTCTAGTTTTGATTTCTCCACCTGGAAACCGATTTTCCTATCCTGTTTAAAAAATTCCATTATTTGGCGATATTGAAACCAATTTTCTACTTTGTGCTTCAATTTCTCCTGACTTTGTAGTTTAAACTTGTCTCCATCCTGTTCTAAGATTTCCCAATACTTCGGCCATCCGACCTCCATATTGAGTTTCTTCACTGCTTTAGCCTCCACTGGTGACACCCATCTAGGGGTTTTATTTTCCAATAGGTCTTTATATCTTATCCAAACATTAAATAATGCTTTTCTAACAATGTGATTTTTAAAAGTACTGTTAACTTTGTCATACCAAAGATATGCATGCCAACCAAAAGCATTATTGAAACCTTCCAGATCCAAGATGTCCGTGTTCTCGAGGAGCATCCATTCTTTCAGCCAGCAAAAAGCTGCTGCCTCATAGTACAATTTTAGGTCCGGCAGGGCAAAACCCCCTCTTTCTTTAGCGTCCGTCAGTATTTTGAATTTAATTCGGGGCTTTTTGCCCTGCCAGACAAATTTCGAAATGTCTTTGTGCCACCTCTTAAAACATTCCATCTTGTCAAGAATCTGCAAGGTCTGAAACAAAAATAACATTCTAGGCAATACATTCATTTTAATTACTGCAATTCGGCCTAACATTGACAGTTTCAGATTTGACCATATTTCTAAATCTTTTTTAATTTCTGACCAACATTTTTCATAATTGTCCTTATACAAATTGACATTCTTAGGTGTTAAATAAACCCCTAGGTATTTCACCTTCTTGACCACTGTCAAACCTGTTTCCTCCTGAAATTTCTCCTTTTCCATATCTGTTAGGTTTTTCCCTAAAACTTTAGTTTTTTGCTTATTCAACTTAAATCCAGCTACCTGGCCAAATTGTTGTATTATTTCTAAGACCCTTTTCGTACTAGTGTTTGGCTCTTGCAAAGTCAATACTAGGTCATCTGCATACGCTCTTAACTTATAATGTTTAGCTCCGACCTGCACACCTTTGACCTGCTGGTCATTTCTTATCATATTCAGCAACACCTCCAGAACCGAGATGAAAAGTAATGGGGAAATTGGGCACCCCTGTCGTGTTCCTTTTTCTATCTTAAGTTCCTCAGTCACAACATTATTTACAATCAGTTTAGCTTTTTGTTCAGAATATATTGCAGCCATACCATTCTCAAAACCCTGGCCTACCCCCATCCCATGAAGATTCTTCCTCATAAAACTCCAAGAGATGTTATCAAAGGCTTTCTCCGCATCCACAAAGATCAATACTGCTTTAGTGTTTATATTCACCTCCAGCTTTTCCAAGATGTCTATTACATTCCTTACATTGTCTGCTAGGTGTCTTTTAGGGAGAAAGCCTGCTTGGTCTTTATGAATCTTCTCCATCAAAACTCTTTTAAATCTTTTTGCCAAAATGTCTGCAAAAATTTTGTAATCCACATTAAGGAGTGATATTGGGCGGTAGTTCTTGAGTTGGGTCTTTTCAGTCTCTGACTTTGGTATGAGTGAAATATATGCCTCTTTCCACGATTCAGGTGCCCTTTTTCCCTCAAGAATCTCATTACAAACTTCTCTTAGTGGTTGAATCAGCCATTCCTTCAGCGATTTGTAGTATCTAGAAGTCAGTCCATCTGGTCCCGGAGATTTGCCCAGTTGCATATTCTGAATGGCAGCCTCTATCTCTTGTTCTGAGATTCTCTGGTTCAAGTCCATCTTACTTTGCTGAGAGATATTTTGTAATCCATATCTTCCAAGGAATTTGTCTATATCTTCTTCATTTTGCGGGCCTTGGGTGTAGAGTTTTTTGAAGTAACTTAAAAAGCAATTTCTAATTTCATTGGGTTTAGATATGTTCTTTCCATCCACCTCTAGGCTTGTAACTGTATTTAGTTTCTGCCTTTTCTTCAATTGCCATGCCAAAAGTTTGCCACATTTATTTGCTGATTCAAAAGTCTTTTGCTTCATTTGCTTTATCTTCCATTCAATCTCTTGGTTCATCAATTCCATATATTGAGTTTGATATAACTTGATCTCTCTTAAAATGTCCTGAGACTTTGGTTTTGTTCTTAATTTCCTCTCTCCTTCCTTTATCATTTCCAATATCTTCTCTTTTTTCTCATTTTGTTTTTTCCTCTTTATTGAATTTTGTTGAATCAAAAATCCTCTCATAACCGCTTTACTTGCGTCCCAGATCACTCTTTTCTCCACGTCGGTCCTCAAATTTATTTCAAAATAGTCTTTTAGGGTCTTTTGGGCCTTCGTGAGAATCTCCTTATCTCGAAAGAGGGTGTCATTCATTCTCCATCTAAATTGACCAGTTATTGTGGGTTTCATCTCCATCTTCACGGCGTTATGGTCGGAGCAAGTTTTTGGGCAGATTTCCACTTTCTTAATCTTTGGAGCCAGTCCACTAGTAACCCAGATTTGGTCAATTCTGGTCCAGGTCATCATTGCTTGGGAGAAAAAGGTTCCCTCTCTCTCCAGAGGGTTCCTTGTTCTCCAAATGTCTATCAAGTCCATGTTTTCTGTCATTTCGAAAAAAGTCTTAGGGAGTCTCCCTTCTTTAGTGACTGTTAGTCTTTGTGCCTTGTCCATATTAGTGGAGACCACGCCATTCATGTCTCCCATGATTATCATATTGTAATCCAGATAGTCCGTCAAAGTTTCATGAAGTCTCTTAAAGAAGTCAGATTTGCCTTCATTTGGTGCATAAATTCCAACAACTAGAAATTTTTCTCCTTGTACTTGTATCTCCACAGCCAGATATCTCCCTTGTTCATCTTTGAATATCATTTTTGGAGCCCATTTCTCCTTCACATATATTACCACTCCTCTCTTCTTAACTTTGTCTGATGAAATAAATTCTTGTCCTAGCCTTTTATTTGTGAGTAATCTCCTGTGGGCTCTGGTTATGTGAGTTTCTTGTAAACATATCAAGTCCAGTTGTTCTCTGTTCAAAATATGAAATACTTGTCTTCTCTTCAAAGGCCCATTCAGTCCATTACAATTCCAACTAAGGAATTGCAAAGCCATCTTGTTATTTTCTTAAGGCTTCTCCAACAGCTCCAAGTTGTTGCTCTTCTTCTGATGGTGGTGGTTTTTGTCCAAACGAGAGATTCAGGATATCCAGTGCTCTCCTCTGTTCTGCAAGTACGTCCACAGTCCCCTTCTGTAGGTCCTCCTGGTATCTTGCCAAAAATTTGTCTTTATCTTGAATTGTCTTTATTTTCACTTTCTTTGCCTTGTAGTCAAATGACAGTCCTTGTGGGAACTCCCACCTGAAGCGGATAGAATTTTTCTTTAACAAAAGAACCAAGTCCTTGTAGAAGTTTCTTAAATCCAAAATGTATTTTGGTATGTCTTTAAAGATCTGTACAGCTGAATTTCCAATTTGCAAGGCCTTTTCAAAGTGTAGTCCTAAAATTTTATCTCTTTCCTCCTTAGATCTGAGTGTGATCAAACAATCTCTCGGTGTCTTTCTATCTTGCTTTTTACCCAGTCTAAAGGCAGTTGTGATTTTGAATTCGTCTTCCTCAAGGTCCCAGCAATCCGCAAACTCCCGTGTCAAATATTCCACAAGGTTGTCTTTTTCATTCTCCGGAATCAGTCTTAATTTTAAGTTCCTCTCTTTCCTCTGTAACTCCCACAAGGCCAAAGTTGCATCATGCTCATAGACCTTCTTGGCAAGTGGCTCTAATTTCTCCTGCGTCTCTCCAGCAGTGGCTTTGGCCTCTTCGGCAATTTGACGCGTGGTGGCGTTCTCCTCGACCAGTTTGTTTATAGATTCTGTATTCTGGTTTAATCTTGTTGATATTTCTGTTAATTTTTGTGTGTTCTCTGAAGTCTGTTTTGTCAGAGACTCCAGAGTCTGGTTTATCTTAAGCAAAGCTTCTGTCACAGCTTCCATAGAAGCGGCTGCTCCTTTGTCTTGTCCTGTTGTTCCAGCTAATCCGGCTGTTGCGCCTGAGATTGAGCCTCTTTTCTTTGCTTGTTGCAGCTGCAACTGTTGTTGTTGTTGTTGTTGCTTGATCTTGGCTCTTGTAACTATCTCTTCTTGTGATCCACTCATGTCAAGGTCAATTCCCACGGGATTTATTCTCCCTTGGAAAATTCCACTGTCTTAGGCCGTGCCGGACTTTACTTTATCCTCTAGAGGGAGCAAATCAAAATGGCCATAGAAGGAAGTTTCCAAATACAAGAACAAAGGAGACAGTCCA
This sequence comes from Podarcis bocagei, assembly GCF_964188305.1. NCBI lineage: Eukaryota > Metazoa > Chordata > Lepidosauria > Squamata > Lacertidae > Podarcis > Podarcis bocagei. The sequence goes on along the minus strand of NC_138141.1, from coordinate 836,879 downwards.
AGATGTAAAAAGAAAGGAGATTAACACAGTCAAAGTCAATGTTGCTAAAGTCTTATAACTTCCAATTGCCACAGTTGCCCAGTATACTGTTTATACTGTTTCTTCTTATAATATACAAAAGTCAGGCACTGTGGAAACTTTGTATCAAAGTGTCACTTCACAGGGAAAAGTCAGATCAGTGTACTAAAAAGGCAGACCGTTTCAAGCTTTCAAATAGATGAGATAGCAGAGGTTTTTTCCTCCAAATAAATCATGCAGTTGTTAGTCAAATTCACCTCCCCTCTGCCCTGCTTGCTAGAGGGGAGATCAAGGGTCTAAATGTCCGGTTTATATGATCAAAGAGCAGGTCTAAACGGATGCAAGTTTAGAGTTCCGTTGCTTTCACTTTCATGCAGTCGGGGGGAGGCAGACTTCCTTTGTTTAAATCTCCCCGTTTTAGCCCAATTTCTGAAATTTAAAGGGTCCCGATTGTTTTCCAGCTCTTACTCAGGGGAATTCAGTCCAAATTTTCTTTTCAGGAAGGAATCGGCGCTCTCCGCTTATGGCGACGCGGCTTCACTTCGCAGGCTGGGTAGCGACTCTCAGCACCGCGCTCTCTCCCGATGTCGATCCGTAGCCTTTAAAAAGGCTCTTTCACGGTACCGGGGGGCGCGAAGGTGCCCACCGAGTCTCCTTGTTCTCAGGCTTCAGCGCCTGGGATTTTAGGGGTCCCCCGCTCGCCGTAGCGGGTAAGACCCGAACTTGCGAAGCAGTCCTTCTCCGGAGCTCGGAGGTAGGACCGCCATTAAGCACTGGCACCGACCGGAAGTCTCCATCCTTTTTTAATCTTAACTCAGTTAAAAGTTCTTTAGATAGCCACCCTGGCTTCTTTAAGCACCTTCCATGTTTCCGTCTCATTGGTATTGCCTGACGTTGTGCTTTTACTATCTCCCTCTTAACAAACTCCCAGCCATCATGAACTCCCTTTCCTTTTAGTATTACTGTCCATGGGATCTCACCCAGCACTTCCCTAAGTTTTATGAATTCGGCTTTCTTAAAGTCAAGAAATTGAGTCCTAGTATGCTTGGCTGCTCCTTTCCGCTGTATAGTAAACTTCAGAAGAGCATGATCACTCGCGCCTAATGATCCTTCCACTTCTACCCCACTAACCAGGTCATCAACATTGGTTAGGACCAGATCTAAAATGGCTGTTCCTCTTGTTGCTTCTCCCACTTTCTGGACAATGAAGTTGTCTGCAAGGCCAGTGAGGAATCTGTTTGACCTTATGCTCTTGGCTGAGTTTGACGTCCAACAAATATCCGGGTAATTGAAGTCCCCCATTACTACTATCTCCCTTCCTTTTGCATGCTTGGCCATCTGTTCCAGGAAGGCATCATCTATGTCCTCCGTTTGGCTTGGGGATCTATAGTAAACTCCCACAATGAGATCTCTGTTATTCTTCTCTCCCTTAATTTTGACCCAAATGCTCTCACATTGGCTTTGAGGTTCTAAATCTTGGATCTCTTCACAGGTATACACATCCCTGACATATAACGCCACTCCTCCTCCTTTCTTGTCTGGTCTGTTTCTCTGAAATAGATTGTATCCCCCCATTATTACATTCCAATCGTGGGACTTATCCCACCAGGTTTCAGTGATGCCTATTATGTCATATTTAGTTTGCTGTACCAAGAGCTCAAGCTCATCTTGTTTATTTCCCATGCTTTGCGCATTAGTGTACCGACATTGAAGTCCATTAATCATTCCCCCGTGTCTCTTATTTAAGGATTTTTTCCTCCCACCACTAGGTCTGCGTGCTGTTTGCTCCATTTGGTCTATGACATTTGGATGATCATCTTCATCAATTGATAGACTCCTACCTTCAGGAGCACTGTCTCCTTCCCCCACATTAGTCAGTTTAAAGCCCTCCTGATGAGGTTTCTGAGATTTTTGGCAAAAACATTTCTCCCAACCGTTGTGAGGTGCACCCCATCACTTGCCAGAAGTCCATCTTCAAGAAACTGCAGTCCGTGTTCTAAGAATCCAAACCGTTCCTGTTTACACCATTTGCGAAGCCAGCTGTTCACTTCCACTATTTTCCCCTCTCTCTCTGGGCCACGTGGTTCAACTGGGAGGACAGACGAGATGACAATTTGTGCATTTAGTTGCTTCAATTTCCTGCCGAGAGCCTCGTAGTCTCTTTTGATCTTCTGGAGGCTATTGCTTGCAGTGTCATTGGTTCCCACATGAACCAAGAGGAAGGGGTATTTGTCAGTGGGTTTTATGATTCCTTGCAGTCGTTCAGTTACATCTTGGATCTTAGCCCCGGGGAGACAGCACACTTCCCGAGACATCTTGTCAGGCCCACAGATCACTGCTTCTGTTCCCCTCAGTAGGGAATCCCCTATCACGACTACACGCCTCCTCTTAGGTTTGGTCGGGGTTTTTCTGTCAGCTGTCCGTTCCAAGGTCGCCTGCACATTCCCTGAGGACTGACTTTGCTGCTCGTCTTCATATACCTGATCGACTGTAATGAGGGAGAGTTCCTCAAATGGAGTCTGCTCTTCGTCTTCCATGCTAGGGGAGAGGACCTCAAAGTGATTGTGTATTTCTAAACAATCAGAGCGAACCCTGGGCCTCCTACTTCTTTGAGTCACGTTTCTCCATATATCTGGCTCCTGTGTTGGTGAACTAGCCTCCTTCTCAGGGGAGTCTCCTGTCTCCTCCTTGGTGGAGACGGTGTGCTCTGTTGCTTCCAAGAAGAGCTCCAGCTCTCTAATTCTTTGGAGCGTAGCTACACGTTCCTCCAGTTGCTGGACTTTGTCTTTTAAGAGGGCAATCAACATGCAATTGCTGCAGGTAAAGCTGCCTGCAACCTTTGGCAAGATGGCAAACATTGCGCAGGAACTGCAGGCGACTGCAGCTGTTCCCTCCCCCTCCATCCTGAGAACGTGTCGTTGGGGGTGGCTACAGCGGTCCTCCATCATAAAAAGTGTGAAGACAGGACAAATAACTCCCCCCACAAGAAAAAAACCTAGGTCTCCCCAACAAACGTTTGAGACTAGCTCCCCTAAATGTAAAAGATGGATCAAACTGCGTGCGCCGCTGCCCTGCTAGGTCTGATAAGCTCCTCCCACAGCTAATCCCCTGCCTCAACAGAAACCCTGCCCCCTCTGACCTTTGCACAGGGAGAACAGCTAATCAGCCACAAAGAAACACACACACACAAGAAAACCTTTTTTGCTCCTTCTTCAACTGCTGCCCTGCTAGGTCTGACTTCATTTAGCTCTCAAGACCATGATTACCCAGTTTCCTTTTGAAAACCCCTAAGCCAGTCTTATGGCAGTGGGCCTCATCTATTATTTTTCGTACCGTGTGGAAAAGTCATTTCTTGTGTCTGGCTGAGCCAGAGGAGAGAAATTTCCCTTGTCTATAAGGTTGCAGGCCTAGGCCCCACTTTTACGAGAGAGCAAGCCCATTGAATTCAACAGGACTGCCCAGTAAACCTGTTTAAAATCACATGATGCTGCTTGCTTTGCATCTGTGGAACTGTCACTTGGTCCAGAATCTGCCTAAACCAAAATGCTTGGATGTGATCCTGTTGAAGCAAATCCAAGTTATGTGTCTTAATTTAGCTTACAGATGGATGAAGTTGTAATAATTTTTCTCTCCTTGCCAAGCATCCACCCAGTGGGTTCAAGGAAAAAACAAACCGATTCATCATCAAAACTGTGTTTTCTTGTTTTATTAAGAAAAAGGGTTTGGAACTGTTTGTACGTTTAGCTATGGGACTCCCACTAATAACTCTCAGGTGTGAATTGCGCTCCTGTAGAAAGAGTACTTTTTTTCTCTGAGCAAAATTTATGTGGTACAATTGCTTGATCCAAACAAGTAATTGGGGATAACTGTTTTAATAAAACAGAACGAACATTTTAATGTGTTTTTCTTCCTGCCCTGGCTGTATGGAGTAATTTAAGATGTCATTACTTTTTAAATCATGCAAATTATAAATTAGTATTTTCCTGCTTAGCAGCGACAAAAACTGGTTATGTAACCACTCCAAGAGGGTGCAGGGTATGTAGTTTAAATGAGGGCTATTTACCAAGCACAGTATTTGGTTCAGACCCTGATTCAACATTTCAGAAAAGGGCACAATTCAGTCCGAAGTGCTTCAAAGGCTGTCTGATGCAACTTGCAGAATACCAGTTCAGAAAAGCAATGCTTTGTGCCTCCCCTATTCACTATTGGGGGGTGGGGGTGGCCTATCCAGTTTTAAAACAATGGAATGCCTCCTGTTGTTCTCTTACTTGTTCTACATCAATATCCCACCTTTGGAGGTAGAACAAAGGATGGGACTTTCATCTCTGCAAAGTAGGCCACATTTAGTGAACACGAAGGTCACCTCTCCGTCCTCCAGGCAAGCAAGAGGGATCATCACAGTTCAAGGACATCTTCCAGCTGCCCAAAAGAACTCCCAGGGCTGGAGAGGGGGTCGGCCTGGGACGGAGAGTCCGGAGGGCCACATTTGGCCCCAACGCCTGAGGTTCCCCACTCCTAAGGTAAAATGATCTCAAGGGTATCTCCTTCACCGAATCCTTGAAAATTGCTGGTGGTCTTCATCATGACAGGCCCTTTAATAAACTCCCCCCCCCTAAAAAACATACATTAATTGTATTTTAAAAACCAAAATCTTGCCTTTATATTGAGAAAGTTAAAGGCATATTTATTTTCTTCAGCACTGGCAACATGAAAAAAGGTGTGCTGTATTGTGGAAAGGGAGGGCCCAAGCCAAGCCACTGAAAAAGGACTCTTAATTTGTTGGTTCTCAAACTTTTTTCTCTGGTCCACACTTTCAGAAAAAAAATTGCTCACGCCACACTCAACTTTTTACTGATAAGATATTGGGAAACAAAAAGAAACAACAATCAGCAGTGCTTGATTTATAACACAGTACACGACTACTTTATAATATCATACCACACTGAAATGTTCAAGGATTTGATTGCCCTTGAATCTTCCGCCCAACTTGCCATCCTCTCCTCACCCTTGAGAACCACTGTTTTAACTGGTAAAATGTTAGGGGGGTGGGAAGAGTCTACTTATTCTTGGCCCAGAGAGTCGGCTGCCTGAGGCCACTTTGACCTCCACTGGCTTACCAATGCAGGGCCAGGCATCAGGGCCTTTCCATGGGCCACCTCAAAAAGGGTTCCAGACCACACAACATCTGTGGACTAGAATTTAAGAAGGTCTGATCTAGACAGTCTTGCCCAAGCCCTTTGCCGTGCCAGATGCCTAACTGCCGCTAGTTTGACTACAAACTCTGCTAATCATCACTATAGCGCCTTATTTTCTTGCCCTGCAGTTTCAATCCTTGAGAAAGTGATCAGGAGTGGAGTCGACCGGAAAATCAACACTAAGGCTTATTTTTTCCTCCTGTGCAAAACAACCTACACTCATATTTGCCACTGGCAGTCATCTTTGAGAATTCCTAGAGAACAGGCGAAGTCCCGGCAGACTGGAGGAGGGCAAATGTTGTCCCTATTTTCAAAAAGGGGAAAAGAGAGGACCCAAATAATTACCGCCCAGTCAGTCTGACATCAATAGCAGGGAAGATTCTGGAGCAGATCATTAAGCAAACAGTCTGTGAGCACCTAGAAAGGAATGCTGTGATCACCAATAGTCAGCATGGATATCTGAAAAATAAGTCATGTCAGACTAACCTGATCTCTTTTTTGACAGAATTACAAGCCTGGTAGATGAAGGCAACACAGTGGATGTAGCCTACCTTGATTTCAGCAAGGCATTTGACAAGGTGCCCCATGATATTCTTGTAAAGAAGCTGGTAAAATGCGGTCTTGACTATGCTACCACTCAGTGGATTTGTAACTGGCTGACTGACCGAACCCAAAGGGTGCTCATCAATGGTTCCTCTTCATCCTGGAGAAGAGTGACTAGTGGGGTGCCACAGGGTTCTGTCTTATTCAACATCTTTATCAACGACTTGGATGGTGGACTCAAGGGCATCCTGATCAAATTTGCAGATGACACCAAACTGGGAGGGGTGGCTAACACCCCAGAGGACAGGATCACACTTCAAAACGACCTTGACAGATTAGAGAACTGGGCCAAAACAAACAAGATGAATTTTAACAGGGAGAAATGTAAAGTATTGCACTTGGGCAAAAAAAATGAGAGGCACAAATACAAGATGGGGGACACCTGGCTTGAGAGCAGTACATGTGAAAAGGATCTAGGAGTCTTGGTTGACCACAAACTTGACATGAGCCAACTGTGTGACGCGGCAGCTAAAAAAGCCAATGCAATTCTGGGCTGCATCAATAGGAGTATAGCATCTAGATCAAAGGAAGTAATAGTGCCACTGTATTCTGCTCTGGTCAGACCTCACCTGGAGTACTGTGTCCAGTTCTGGGCACCACAGTTCAAGAAGGACACTGACAAACTGGAACGTGTCCAGAGGAGGGCAACCAAAATGGTCAAAGGCCTGGAAACGATGCCTTATGAGGAACGGCTAAGGGAGCTGGGCATGTTTAGCCTGGAGAAGAGGAGGTTAAGGGGTGATATGATAGCCATGTTCAAATATATAAAAGGATGTCACATAGAGGAGGGAGAAAAGTTGTTTTCTGCTGCTCCAGAGAAGCGGACACGGAGCAATGGATCCAAACTACAAGAAAGAAGATTCAAGCTAAACATTAGGAAAAACTTCCTGACAGTAAGAGCTGTTCGACAGTGGAATTTGCTGCCAAGGAGTGTGGTGGAGTCTCCTGCTTTGGAGGTCTTTAAGCAGAGGCTTGACAACCATATGTCAGGAGTGCTCTGATGGTGTTTCCTGCTTGGCAGGGGGTTGGACTCAATGGCCCTTGTGGTCTATTCCAACTCTATGATTCTATGATTCTATATTTAAGAAATTTCTAAAACGATGTGCTTGACCCTTGAATGAATGAATATATTCAGCATTTCGCTTTCTGTTTTGGACAGTGCGCGCAGCCTTTCGCCGGCGCCCCCTCCTGCGATTGCGCCCCGAGGGCCTCCCTTTCCCCGCCCGCCCGGCCTCCTCCCGGGCTATAAGGCGCCGTCGGCGCGGCCGTCGAGCAGAGGTGGGCCCCTTCTTGGCCATGGCGGCTCCGCGGCTCCGCTGGCTGCTGGGGGCGCTGCTGGCCGTGGCGGCCGCCCCGTCGCCGCCCTGCCCGCCGACGTGCGAGCCGGAGCGCTGCCCCGGGCGCTCGGCGCTGGCGTGCTCGGCGGCCGGCGGGGAGCTGCGGCCCGACCGCTGCGGCTGCTGCTGGGAGTGCGCGGGCGGGGAAGGGCAGCCGTGCGCCCCGGGCGGGCGCTGCGCCCGCGGACTCGCCTGCCGGAGGCCGCCGGGCGGAGGCGGCGCGCGCGGCACCTGCTCGTGCGCCGAGTCCCCGCTGGCCGTGTGCGGCAGCGACGGGCGCACCTACCGGAGCCTGTGCCACCTGCGCGCCGAGAACCAGCAGGCCGGCCGTCGGAGGGAGCTGCCTGTCATCGCCGTCCAGAAGGGCGGCTGCGGAGAAAAAGGTACGAGATGCCCGGGCTGGGAGAGCTTTCAAAGCAGCAGTCGGGTTGGCCGAGGAGGGAGAGCCGGCAGTCGACCTGGGAAGGCCAGCTGCAGGGGAGACAGCAGGGCGGGGAGCTGCTGCCCGGCGGCGGGTTGTTCTCGGGGGCAACGCGGGGCTGGACTGTCGGCAGATCATCTCCCGACTCGAGCCTTGCGCTTCTCAGCGGAGTCCGCTCCCGGCTTCAGCCACTCGGGAACAAGTGCAGAGTCCTCAGAAGAGGAACGTCTGTGAAGCTATTTGGGGGACTGGCGCCTGAGTTTATGGATGGATTGCTCGAGGTGACTTCGTCTCAACTGCTGAGCCCCAAGTTAGAATTTTGGGCTCCTCTTTTCCTGCAAATGCTAGAAGTGAATTCTTAGCTTATTCAAATGTTGCAAAAAGGAAGGAATCTGTCCCCTATGAACTGACTCCCTTAGGAAGCTGTTCTAGAAGTTTGCACTTTTCCTCTAGTTAACCCAAGGTTGCCTGCAGCAGCCTTTTCTACCCAGGTACTCTTCAGAGTTTGGCACAGGTATTACAATTCCCATCAGCTAGGATAGTTAATGGCTAGGGATGAGGGGAGTTGCAATCCAATAAAATCTGGTCCACTTTGATCCTTTCTGCATACACTTTATGTGTCCTTTGCGTATTTCTTTTGTGTCAAGTGCAAACTCTAGACTGTAGAGCAGGCAATCTCAATCCATGGTCTATGGACCACACTTGGTCTGCAAACTTCTTCCAGGTGTTCTGTGACATGTCTGGCTTTGTGGCTGAACATGGGAGATGGCACATTTATTGTAGTGCATATTAATCTTTAATCTTCATATTATTAATTGTAATACAGTTAAATACAATGTACATTACAGTTGCTGCAACAGACAGAAAAATCATTAAATGATTTTTAAGTGGTCCATGAGGTGGGGCTGGGGTGGAGTTTGGGAACCTCTGCTGTAGAGCAGGGGAGAGTGGATCTATCGATAGCCTTGTGGTGATTTACAGTAGGTAAGCAAGACTCCTCTCAGCTCCCTAATTTTGAAAGAAAGCAGCTGTAGGGGAAAACCAGGAGTGGCTTTTCATGTGACAGGACTGAAAACAAATGCCTGGGCTAAGCATATGCCCAGAGGCCCCTTGCTCCATATTTCTAAGAATATGTTGCCATTCCACTGCTCTCTTGCATCCTGCTCCAGCTAGAGGCTCTCTGGGATCCAGTATAAAAACAAAAGATAGCCTGCCAGTCTGAAGTTTGCCTGTCCCTGCTTGCAGAGCATGTTGAGATCCAACTTTGTATTGGACAAGTGCCAGACACATCCCTTGCTTCACAGGTCTTGTGGATCCCAACAGTCTGCGGTACAAGTTCAACTTTATTGCTGACGTGGTGGAGAAGATTGCTCCTGCCGTCGTGCACTTGGAACTCTTCCGCAGGTAAGCTCCATTAGCCACTTGTCTGCCCATTAACTTTTTTTGCAGAGGTTATTCCTTGGTCAACTGTGGCGCTATAGGAGCTGCCTTTCCCAGCTCTTTAAAGCAGGCATAGGCAAACTCGGCCCTCCAGATGTTTTGGGACTACAGCTCCCATCATCGTTGTAGTCCCAACGGAGGGCCGAGTTTGCCTATGCCTGCTTTAAAGCCAGGAGCTTCAGCCAAAGCAGTGAATGAGGCCATTTTCAGCCTGGGGGAAGGGTGGTCTTGTGTGGAGATGCTTAAGACATAGTCACCACGGCTTGCACACTTTTGTTTTATTTTATTACAGCTGCATATTGAACCTTGGTCACTTGGTTTAAGAAATCTTGGTCAGTTCATCATATGAGTTTTAAATGATTAATGAATCAATTGAATATGCATACATTTGTTTGTAAATAAAAACAGTTTTTGAATAATGTAACCATATTTTAAACAATGCATGGTTGTGCAGCAGCAGGGCACCATGCAATGTGAGAGAGAATGCCTTTTCTAATATGGCCATTGCAGTTTTTAGAAGTCAGAAACCATCAATTTTTTTAAAAAAAGTTTTCCAGTTCAGAGGCACCTTTCCAGTCAGTACAAATATTATTTTTAATCAATTAATCCATCTGATTGCTCAACAAAGCCTGCAAAGTGCAACTAAGCTATGTAATATGAAGGCACTTGATTGAGGCTGCAACACTATCTCCCTAGTGATTCCTGCTGGATGGTTTTAGGAGATGGTGGAGGTGTGCCCTCTGCCAGCAGAAAAGCACTGCCTTGGTGTGGCCCCTGAGGAAGAGCTCGAGAGCTTCAAACTGGGCATTTGAAGGGCAAGGCAGAGCTGATGGTGGATCTCCGTAATCCAAAGTAAATCCATTCCTCTCAGGCCGCACCAGCATGGAGCTGGTGTAATTAATTTCTCTCCATTGCCCTCAAATGAGGATGGATGGGAATTACTTAAAATTTACTGATACGTTATCTTCCACCTAGAAGAGCTTTTGACTTGGAAATAGATCCACTGCTTGATTATAGGATTACTAAGCAATTTGAAGGCAAATATTTCCAATAGCTGACTGCCCTGATTAAAGCTTGGCTTAATTTTTATTTGAGTTATTGTCTGATAGGATATAGTATAGTCAGAAGTACTATGCATGGATAACTTAGGAACAGATCTGAAACAACTTTCAATGGGCGTAATGTCATAATCAATAGGCTTAAGCATATAGTTTAGTACAGTGGTACCTCGGGTTAAGTACTTAATTCGTTCCGGAGGTCCATTCTTAACCTGAAACTGTTCTTAACCTGAAGCACCACTTTAGCTAATGGGGCCTCCCACTGCTGCCGCGCTGCCGGAGCACAATTTCTGTTCTCATCCTGAAGCAAAGTTCTTAACCCGAGGTACTGTTTCTGGGTTAGTGGAGTCTGTAACCTGAAGCGTATGTAACCCGAGGTTCCACTGTATTGGATTATGACCAAAGCCTTGTTTAGCTCCAGAAGACCCCATCAGCCACCTGGAGACTCAACTTGGGAGCTTCTGTAAGCAAAACATGTACCTGGTCACTAAGCTGCATCATTTCCCTTTATTTTCTTGTTTTTATATCAAACTTTGAACTATTGGGTGGTACAAACATGGATGCTATCTGGGAATTAGTTAGATTTGCAGAAGCTCATATGCCTAAAGAGCTTTCCTCTTAAATATGATTTGCAATGTGAAGGTCATCCTCCTCTCCTCTCCTCTGCTGTCTTGTATGGAAAGCTTGTTGTTGTTAATATTTATTTATTTATTTATTTATTTATTCATTCATTCATTCATTCATTCATTCATTCATTCATTCTTACATACATTACATACATTGCACACATACCCCGCGCATCTGGCTGGATTTCCCCAGCCACTCTGGGCGGCTCCCAACAGAATATTTCAAAAGCGATAAAATATCAAACATTAAAAACTTCCCTAAACAGGGCTGACTTCAGATGTTTTTGGTACCTATTTGTATTTTGTTAATCAAAAGCTAAAGAGTAGGACAGATACAGTATTTGCAGAGCAGGCTCTTCACTTCCAGCATAAGCCTAGATTTGTCCTGATTTTGCAAGTTTCTGCAACGTGCAGACCTTCCAGCAAGATGAGAGATGCTGGGTGAAATGTGTGAGTCTTGCTTTTCCTCCTGGACAGGCCAAACAGTTTTTAAAACACATGGTATGTTTGGTTGTGTGTGTTTTTTCATGCATTCAGCTTTCACCTCATGCTATTTTCTTACTTTTTTTAAAAAAAAGCAAACATTTTTATGGATGTTGCAAAATTGTTATGTAACATAGGTATGTTGGTGGCATGACAGATGCTGGCCGTCAGACTCCTGCATTGCTCGCCTCTTCCCATTGAAGTGGATATGTTTCTCCCTCATACTGTACTTGCCCCAAGCTTGTCACAAGGAAGGAAAGGTTACATTTGGGCTGATTTCTAGGCAGGGGAAAGAGTCTCACTGCTCTAAACATGCTATATCTCCAGCCTCATTGCTCAGACCTTTGTTTTACCTGTTTTAAACATGCGTTAATTTTATTTTTAATTGTATTAGTCTGTTGCTGATGTGTTCGGCAACCTGGGCTTTGAGAGGAAGGGTGGGATACAAATTGAAATGATAAATGAATGAATGCAGATTTTGTGGCTAGCAGTAGTGAATTTGTCTCTGTGTGACCCTGTGGCAGGTCACCTTACACAAACCAAGAAGTCCTGGTATCCAGCGGTTCGGGCTTCATTGTGTCCGAGGATGGCCTGATCCTCACCAATGCCCATGTTCTCACCAACAAGCATAGGATCAAAGTGGAGCTCCAGAATGGCCACCAGTTTGATGCCAAGGTGAAAGATGTTGACCACAAACTGGACATCGCCCTGATCAAAATAGACCCCCAGGTGAGAACGGCTTTGTTTCTCAGCAGGGCAAAAAAACCCCAAGGCTCAGACTCTATCTTATCATATTACAGTGGTGTAAAGAGGGTGGCAGAATTCATTCCATAAACTGGGCTGGAATTTGAGAGAGCAGAATCGAAGAAGACCACTACAACTGCTGCCTCTCAAGCCTGCCGGTCCACACACTAGCTACTTATGGGCAGGAAGAAACAATGGTAGCTTCTCTGCCTACAAACTAATCTGAATTGCCACAGGGGACCAGGTGAGTGACCCCTTTAAAAAATAAAAACCATATTTTAAACCCTGTGCAGATGGCCCTCCCAATCCTCCTGCTGGGCAAGTCCTCTGAGCTGCGTCCTGGGGAGTTTGTGGTGGCTCTGGGCAGCCCTTTCTCCCTTCAAAACACTGTGACAACGGGAATTGTGAGCAGCACGCAGAGAGATGGGAAGGAGCTTGGCCTTAAGGACTCTGACATGGAATACATCCAGACTGACGCCATTATAAATGTAAGAGACTCGGGGGGGGGGGGAACGCTCCTCCAGCTCAAATGGGGCAGTCAGTAGCATTGCTGCCAGAAAGTTTGGTGAAGTTTTGGTTTGCCATTCTTCTTGGGTTTCTCCTTCTGTCTTGCATGCTTGCCCGCCTTCTCTTTGATCTTGCAGTGGGTAGAAATGAATGAGGAGGGATTCTTTGAGGCTTGGGGAACCTCTAGCCTCCAAGCCAAAGTTGGCCCCTGAGTTTCCCTCGAAACCACACTCACCTGCCCCACCTGAACGTCATAATACCTGTAGGACTGCCAACATGCCATTGGGAGCCTTAAAGGGTGCTTCTGATAGTTCCTTGGTAAAGAGGCTTGTCGTTTGTACCAGTCAGTCGGTTGCCAGTGACAGCCTGCCCAATGAGATATCCACGGGGAACTCCATAGCACAGCCAAGCCCTGCCAGGAAATGGAGCTTGAAGCAGCACAAATCACCGGATTGGCAGCTACTTCAAGCCTGCTGAGACCAGTGGGGACCCTGCCCAAGGGGGGATTCAAGTCAGCACCAATCAGCAGTAACTTCAAGCAATGCTTGCTTGGCCTTTGAGTTTCCATGGTTGTACAATTTGCCGTGCTGCAAGAGAAAAATGGGTCCTCTGACATTGTGTCGTGTTACAAGCAGGTTGTACAAGGTTGTACAGGGATGGTGGATCTGTCCTGACCCACTTGGATATTCAGGCAGACACATATTTTACATATACATTTTTGCTTCTTTGAAATGTGTTTGTCAGGGACCTTACGTTCTATAGGAGAAACTGTTCCCATGAGTGCACAGAAGCACAGGTGGGGCCTGGGGTGGGAGCAGATGGTTGAGAAGCTGAAGCCAAGTCAGTCAGAGGCTGGGGCTTTTTTAGGGAGTGACTTAACACACTACAAACCTAAGAAAATTCTGATGATTGTAAGCAAAATGGGCTGTAAACTCTTTGGAAGCGCACTGGCAAATGTTCCATCACCTGGGAATTCTGTAAGAAGTGGATTTGGAATGCATTGATTAAACCCCCCCCCCCCTTCAATTCTGTTCTCTTTTGCAGTATGGGAATTCTGGAGGGCCATTGGTAAACTTGGTAAGCTATTATTTTATTCTTTCTCACCCCTCATTTTTGTCTAAACTTGAAGTGTTTTTCTTCCACTAGCCACTATCTGTATTTTTTTGTGTGTATTTTTAAAAAAAGATACATTTATAGAGGAAATAATGTGATAAGAGAAAAAAAGGTGTGAAAGGGGATGGAAATCCTTCCGTTTGGCCACAACAGCTGCTCTCTTTCCATTAGGATGGTGAAGTCATTGGAATGAACACCCTGAAGGTCACAGCCGGCATCTCCTTTGCCATCCCCTCTGATCGAATCCGCCAGTTCCTGGAAGATTATCACAATCGCTACATGAAAGGTAATAGGAAGCCTGTTTCTTGTTTTGTGAGGTAGGGCTCCCACACAGACACTCCCTGTAGGCAGTAGAAACGGCTGTAACTCAGCGGGAGCAACTGCTTTGCACCCCAGGATCAATTGCTAACATCTCCAGGCAGAGCAGGTAAAGACTCTTCTCTGAATCCCTGGAAAGGAGATTCCCACTTTCTTATGAATATATAATAGACGTGTTTTTAAGGCTGTCAGAGAACCTTCTGTCTAGTTCACACAATCGCTCTGTCCTTTTTTTTTTGAGTGCAGAGCAGGGGAACACCAGCTTGTTTAGGCCTTTGTGTAAACAGAGAGAGGGGGCCAGACCCAACCTGTCCTTTCTTTTCATGACTTTGTTGAGAATGCTTCTAACTCTCATGTCTCTCTAGGGAAGATCAGACCCAAGAAAAAATACCTGGGACTCCGAATGCTCCCTCTCACTTTCAAGTAAGTCCTCAGTCCCACACCCCTGTCTTTCACCTGTGTAGCTCCCGCCTGGCCTCTCAGTGTTAGGCCAAGTTCATGTTAGTATTGCATGATTGAAGCCCCCCCCCCCCAAATAAAGTTATTTGAGTACTCATTTGCTAGTGGTCACTCAGGATCCTTGTTCTGTAACCTGCCCTTTAAACCATTATTTCCCACCTAGTCAGCTTAAGTGGGAAACTTTACATTTGCTCAATAGGTAAAACTTGGGGAAATGTTGATGGTGGTGATGTCCTCAGAGTTCCTCTTTCAAGCTGCAGTAGGGCACCCTATCTGCCCAGACAAATTCACACTAGTGAAGGGTGTGCAGTCTCCTCACACCCACCACCAGTGCCCATGTAGCGTCCCCTGCTGGCAGGGATGTTTCCTGGCAGCACTATCACCAGTTGTGGGGGGAGGGGTTGGGGGAGGCCGTGGCTTGTTATACTCACCTCAGTTGTGCTGCTAAACACCTACAGTGTTTTGATTAGATTTGGGATTTCTGCATTTAGTGGGTAGACCACCTGATTGACTATACTGTCCTGATCTCTTCCCTTAGTCTCATCCATGAACTGAGACGACGGGACAGGGATTTCCCAGACCTGAGCTCGGGTGTCTATGTCTACGAAGTGATTCAAGGAACAGCAGCTGCAAGGTAAAATATTCATTTCTACCCACCCATATGCTATTGGGATTGGATAGAAAGTAAGAGTGCTTGCCTTGCTTCTCTGGGAATGTTTCTGATTTAGAGGTGCTGCTCTCTCACACACACTCTCTCTGCAATGATAGTATGGTGCTACCCAAGTTCTTGCAGAAAATGTTTAAAAACAAAACTGCAGCACAGAACTGGATCTTGGCCACAGGGACACACCTATGCTATAAGTCAGCTTCGTTCAGCACCCCCCCCCCCATATTTCATGCATCGATTTAAGTCCCTTAAGAAAGAAACGCTATATTCTTTATGAAGATTTGTACCGAGGTGCATTTACTAAACTGTTTGCATAACCATGGCTCACACGAGTCTTCTAGGAGCAGGAATAATTAGATAGGAAATAGCCCAGGGACAGCCTACCCACTTAGACCCCTCTGTGTTAATCCCCAAGGCGGGCAGGAAACTAGGGCAGACTGAGGCAGCTGTAGAAGAGTTCCCTGCAGAAAGGATGTCTTAACAGCCTGCAGGTGTTTTGGACAACAGCTTCCCATCAGTACCAGCTGCTGGAGGAGATGTAGTCCAAAACATCTGGAAGACACTGGGCTGGGGAAGGCTGCTGTACAGAGAAAGACCTGAGTGAAGATCACAAAGTGTGCAAACTATGTTTCCAACTTTAGAACAAACTTAAGGTGGTTTTACAGTAACACTTTTAAAGCAAAATTAAAACAAAACCTAATATTCTGGGTGTACACTAGGCTGGGCAATATGTTGATGTATCAGCCAAAACCAGTTTGAAGTTCATTGTCTTGTTCCATATTTGAGCTGGCAACAGATTGCGAATCACAATGTGTGTAAGGGCTAGGCAATATCTCACCAACTAAACATCACGCTAACTCACCAGCTAAACACTGCAGTGTTATCAATGTCCTGGCAACTGCTACTACTTAGGGGACTAAAACAGATAAATGGCATCACACACACAGTTTCAGCAGCAGGCAAGCCAGAATACATCCAAATGAGACTTTTGGTTTTGGGCTTGGCTACCAAATGATGGCACTCAGGACACTCCAAAGTACGGTGATGAGTCATAGTGAATACAAAAAATCTGGGACTGCCAGCAGGCCTGCTAGGAGACAGAAACAGCTTGCCATGACCGCAGTACATGTCGGCAATAGCGGTGACAACCTGCAAGGCCTCGCAGTGGCGGCACAATCAGTGGTAGTCTGCAAGCCCTCATGGCGATAATGGGAGGGGGCAGAAGTAGCAGCGGCATCTTGCAAGGCCTTGCAGCGGCAACGCATGGCACCAATAGTAGTGGCAGCCTGCGAGGCCTTAGGGCAACACCAGCTGTGGGGCTTGCAAGGCCTCGCCATGGTGGCAAGAAGTGGTGGTGGCCTGCAAGCTCTCCTGGCAGTAGTGGTAGGCGATGGCAGAAGCTGTGGCAGCCTGCCTTAATGAGGTCTTGCAGGCCACCTCTGCTTCTGCCATCTTCTGCCACAACTGCAAGGCCTCACAAGTACACCACTACTGCCACCGCCATGACAAGGCCTTGCAGGCCATTGTCGATTTTGCCTCTGCCACAAGGTCTTGCAGGTCACCACTACTGCAGCCACCGCAACAAGTCCTCGCAGGCTGCCACCGCTTCTGCCGCCCCTGTCCACTACCACGGTGAGGCTTCACAGGCTGCTGATTATTGTGCCACTGCCAGGCTGCCACTGCCCCCCCCCCCCCCGATCGTTGATTCTGCCATTGCCAGGCTGCCGCCGCTGCTGCCTCCTAGCAGGCCTGCTGGAAGTCCCAGAGTATTGGTATTCGCTATGACACATCACCAAACTTTGGATTGTTCTGATTACCACCATTTGGTAGCCAAGCCCAAAACCAAAAGTCTCATTTGGATGCATTCTGGCTTGCCTGCTGCTGAAAGTACCATGAGGTAAATACAGTGGTACTTCGGGTTACATACGCTTCAGGTTACAGACTCCACTAACCCAGAAATAGTGCTTCAGGTTAAGAACTTTGCTTCAGGATAAGAACAGGAATCGTGCTCCGGCGGCGCGGTGGCAGCAGGAGGCCCCATTAGCTAAAGTGGTGCTTCAGGTTAAGAACAGACCTCCGGAACGAATTAAGTACTTAACCCAAGGTACCACTGTATAAGAATTTATCAGTTTTAGACCCTTAAGTAGTAGCAGCTGCCAGGACATTGTCCTGTTTGCCTCTCCGTAGTTCCTTCCTTTTTTGATACGATATATCGCAATATTTAGCTGGTGATATATCGCAATATTGAAAACCAGTTATCGCCCAGCCCTAGTGCACTCTCCTGGGGACAGATGATGGGCAGCTGCTTCCACCCCAGGTGCTTGTCTGTCAAAATGTGAATGCATCTCATACACTTTCTATGCTGAATTATAGGGACAGCTGTGATGCAGCCCTGAGGGCAGATGTTCATACAATTCCCTTTAGCCCAAAGAAGTTTTGTACTGACATCCAGTACTCTGAAAGCTTCCCATGTTGACACATGGCCACTGAAGGTGGTAAGGTCTCTCCTAAGACAAGAGTCCCTGCAGTGCTTCTTCCAAAGCAACCTGTGCTTCTTTTAGAAGTTATGTGTGCAGTAGGAGGAAGGGGCCAACCTGAAAGAGTACTTGATAAGGGGAAACTAAGGCTATCTAACAGTTTGGCCACAATAAAAAGTAAGTGTGCCATAATCAAATGCTTCCTATATTTTAACATTTCTGTCTTTGGTTGCAGTGCTGGCTTGCAAGATGGTGATGTCATTACAGCAATTAATGGGAAAACAGTCACTTCAACCCGAGATGTAACAGACACTGTTCAAAACAGTGACACCCTCTCCATTGTTGTACGGCGAGGAAACGAAGATCTCATTGTGACAGTTACACCTGATGAAATTGATTAAAAAAAGGTGCCCTCTGCAGAAAAAGTTTGTGTTGAAATCCTAAATTGCTGTATACTCTTATCAGAAACAGTTTAGGAAAGAACTGTACAAAGTGGAAGCATACTTGTAACTCTTAGTTTTCCAGTATGAACAAATCAAATATTTCAAATAGAAAATGGACAAGCCATTTTCTTTGTTTTTTTTTTTAAAAATACTCATTTAAGTGAGACAAAACAGTTAAGCAGGGGGTAGGAATTCCTTTCAATCACAGATCTCTGTAGGTTGAAGGTCACCTTGTGCAATGCCCCTACTACACACAGAGATTTAACTCGACTCATCCCGTTTTCTAGTGTGCCAACTGAAGAGCTGAAGGTGTGCCAAATGTTGGAGGTTGCCTGCAATACAAGAATTAAGTTTAATACAGACCTATCCAGGTGCAGGGCTGGCAGGTGCCATTAAGGCCACTTTAGTCTTGAGAATATCTTGTGGATATTCCTTCCCAACACCATGAAGCAAAGGCAAAATATGATAGGTAAGTATCTCCTCCAAGGTGTTTGTAACTATTTAAGCACCTACTCTCCAAGTCATGGGTAGGCAAACTAAGGCCCAGGGGCTGGATCCGGCCCAAACGCCTTCTCAATCCAGCCCGTAAACGGTCCGGGAATCAGCATGTTTTTACATGAGTAGAATGTGTCCTTTTATTTAAAATGCATCTCTGGGTTATTTGTGGGGCATAGGAATTCATTCATCCCCCCCCCCAAAAAAAATATAGTCCAGCCCCACAAGGTCTGAGGGACATTGGACCGGCCCCCTGCTGAAAAGGTTTGCTGACCCTTGCTCCAAGTGGTAGTACTTGCCAATCTCTTGATGGGAACAATCAAGCTTTTCAGAATACCCATCCCCATACCACTTCCAGTTATTACTCTAGAACATAATTTTTATAACAAATTCAAAACAAGATTAAAATAGTTACACATTTAAGTTTAAGATCTCCAAAATTTATTCTTACCCATCAGTTTAAAAAAAAACCCCTGCATCTGCTCAACATGGAAATACATTTTACATGCTGTTACTGAAAAGTACACATGCTGGTAGTTGCTTTAACACACACACACACACACACACACACACACACACACACACAGCCACAGGCCTGACCTACAGCATGGACTGATCATTAGTCACTAGAACATACTTAAATAGAGGTTAGGAAAGACTAATCAGGTGCTGCTGTGAGTCTAACACACTGAGAAGAGGCATTCTTCCTCATTAATTGCAATTTAAATTGTGGCTGATACTGAAAATAGTCCAATTCCCCTACTTTATTAAAATGAGCCAGCAAATGGCCATTTGGGGAGGGAAGGGCGGTTTACTACACTTGGGTTTCTCTGGCTTTGCAAAAACATTCTGAAGTTCTGCAATAAATTGGGCTTGGCATTGCTAAATGTCAAGATAACTACTTCACCCACATCCCATCACAATATAAGATTAACAGAGAATGAGGAAGCAATCCCGAAGACTTCACATCCTTTTACAAGAAAGGGAAACTTAAGGGAGCATCCTGCCTCATGTGGACCTGTGGGCCAACATTCTTATGGGAAAACAGTCCTGCCAGCGTGAGCTAAAATCAAACAAGAAAGTAACTTTTGCAGTTACATCAACTTCACTAGGTATTTTCAGCTAATATAGGCGGCATAAACTTATTTGGAAAATCTCTTCTAAAGTGTATAGCAATGAGAACTAGGATTAAGCACAGTAGGGTAAGCACCTCCTAGAGCGTATACAAGTGTGTAAGGATATAAAGAACTTCAATATCTTCATGACAGTTGTAAATCCATTTTTGAGGTTTATTCTACAGGGCAGAAGTCTTCTCAGGTCCTTGTGGATGGGGAAAGCATAGCTTCCATTTAAACAAGACAATGAGGTATGTATAGCAGAATTATGGTTTGCATTTTTCTGGTATTTCCATTTTAGAAGGATGTCATTCCACAGCAAAATGAGTACACCTCTATACCTGCTACAAGACACGATCCAAACATTAGACCTCCAGCTGAACAAAGAATCTCCTCCCATTTCTTCTTTGGTTTAGGTCCAGTCAGAGTTGTAGACTTTCAGTAAATGGTACACCAGTTGCTTCCATCACTGGGCATCAGTCCCCCAGTGATAAGAAGAATCAAGTCCACAAACCACCAGATCCCAAGTCCTCCAAGAGTGAGCAATTTCCCTACAGCTGTGCCTGTGTGCCCCAGGCAGAAGCGATCCACTCCAAAGCAGCCCAAGAAAAAGGAGTAGAGGAGAGTAGTTATGAAGTAGTGCCCCGTGTATCTGAGAGAGAACAAAATTGAATAAAACTTTCACATGGTGAGCTGGTATCTACCCTTGCCTTCACTGTACAACAGTTCCCTCTAATGGGCATAAAGAAGCATGCACAGAATCTCTATGTACTGTACTTAAAATGTACTAGCCCAGGGGTTGTCAACCTGGTCCCTACCGCCCACTAGTGGGCATTTCAGGATTCTAGGTGGGTGGTAGGGGGTTCTATGGCACAAGCTGAATCCTCCTTCCATCGAGCACTAGTGGGCAGTAAGGAAATTTTACCATCAGGAAAGATGAATTAGTGGGCAGTAAGTATAAAAAGGTTGACTACCCCTGTACTAGACTGTGCCTACATAGGCCTTGGCTGGAGCACTGAAGAGACCTGCATTTACTCTTAGTTTGTGAGCAAGAATAGTTCCTTACACTTGAAGTCGGTAAGACACAATATGGGAGAGGAGAGTCAGATCTGTCTTGTATAGGACTCATCCACACTTCCATTTGTGCTGCGCTTTCTAGGCCCATGATCTCTAGGTCCATTTTCAAGAAGTTTGTTGTTGTTGTCCTGCCATTTTCCCCAGGAAAACCTGCTGTTTACCTCTGAATTGGAACAACCTGCAATTCGCGGAAAACTGATGTTTGTTCCGATTCAGTGGCAAACAACGTCCGTGTCATAGCTGGACCAAAAAAAGGCAGCTTGGACATAGAGCTGTGGCTAGAAAGTATGGCACAAAGAGAAGTGGGGGTGAGCCCGTGCACTGCCTGTCACACAATGAATGTTGCAAAGGAATTCTGGGTTCAATAATCTCAAGAAACAAAGCAAAAAGGAAACTCACTTTATGCATGGCTTATTCCCCCGCCGAAAGGTCCGCTGGCCTGCACATTCAATACCATCCAGTGCCTTGCATTGGACCTGAGTGTGGCTCACATCACTATATGCCTGACCACCAAACTATTACAGGGACAAAACAACAACAGCGGACAGAATTGAGAATTTATTGGGCTAGATTCCTTGTTTTAAGTATACATTTTCCATAATGAATAAATTTATCTTGGAACATAGGGAGCAGGAAATCGAGCCTCTCTTTATCCCTACCCCAAATTTGCCAGACATTTATCTAATGTTAGAGTAGCAAAATAATCCCTTTTGAGCCCACCTTGAGACATCCGTAGCCCAGTTCCTCTCGTGCACTTGCATTTCCACCATGATCCATGGGAGCCTCACACTCTACAAACTCCTCAGGTCTGCAAATAAACCACAAGGTGAGTTTGATTTTGAGAAGAAGTGCTCCAGAGTTAAGTACAGAAGCACCAAGGAACAAGAGCTGGAACAAAGGCTGAAGTCAGAGCACAGCAGTAATTCATGAATGTTCCCCAGTTTCCTTAGATTGATCAGGCTAGCATCAATTTAACCCCATCCCTTCTCCAGTCTGCTTCCATAGCAGCCTCTCCAGCATACTGTACCTTCCTAACTGGGGCAGTTTACTGCTTGCACCTAACCTTTCATCGTTGACCCCAGACACCTGCTATCAAGTTTAATACTCCATTTCCAACACACTCCCTTCTCCCTTTCCCATCAACCATCCGCTCTCTTTGCCCAAAATCAACTTCTGCCACTCCCCTCCAGGCCTTTGTCTTGCCTCCAGTTTGCTCCGATTCATATCCCAGCCCTAGACTTTGGCAACGCCTTTGTCTTCCACCCCAGCACCACTCATCCTTCCATGCACAAGCCACAGCCTTCCACTGTTAAAAAACCCTTTGTGTTCCATCCTTACCCCTTTAGTTCTTCACACAAAAGCTGAACTAAACTAAACTAAGGAGCTTTCACACCTGTGTGCCCAGAAAGCAGCAGTTTACGCCAGTAGCAACTGGATTTGCATCTGTGTTTAAACCACCATCTCAGCTGACTCCTACTCTGAGCTGGCAGTATACCGGTAGTCCTTTACTGCTGAAGTTTCTGTCTGGATTTTTTAAAGCAATGCAATCGGTACAGAAGTAATTTTTTTTAAAGTTGACCTTAGAGTGTAGGAGTGAATGCGCCTTAAGTCACAATGTCTATCACTGTACCCAGGACCATTCCAAGACATTTTGGCAACAGAGAAGCAGCAAAACACTGTGCCACCCTCCACCGGCCTCAAATTATGACCCCAGGAGCAGCCCCTGCCATTTCCTCCCTGGGATGGGAGGAAACCAGCAACAACTCCTATTCACCAAGATGCCACTGTAGAGGCAGCATGGGGCAGGGGAAGTGGCAGATCTGGCCTCCAAGAAACACACCACAGCAGTTGCTACTGTAGCACTGGTTATACATTCCTGGGAGGCCAGATCTACTGCCCCTGTGGATCCTGACTCCTGCCCCCAGAGGTTGTGGCCTAACCTTGCAGTCCTCACTGCACTCCTCAGCACTTCTGAACACCCACCAGGGCCAACCAATTTTGATGCTTCCTCTGGCCCTCACCACACCGGGCAGCAAGAAACTACAGGACACAATTTAAAATTTCCAACAGTGCCCTAGGGCAGGGCTGTAGCTACCAGGGGGTGGGGGCTAGCTGGGGTTTTTTACCCTAGGACGGTGAAGCCTCCAGAGCGGCACCATTGAGGCTCTCAGCCTGTGTGTAAGTACACAAATGCATGGGGGAGGGGGTACCATACTGAGTCTCCCACCCGGGTGAAATTGAGCCTAGTTTTGCCCCTGCATTCCTCCAGGCTGCTTAATGTGACAGCTGGCCAGTGCCAGCCAGACACACCTCTGCCAAGCAGACCTGCCAAGACAGTATGCCAAGGTATTTTTAATTTTTTTTACTACATTTAGACCCCCCTTTTTCTCCAAGGAGTTCCAGGTGGCAAACACTGTTCTTCCTCTCCTCGTTTATCCTCCCAGCAACACTGAGAAGTTGTGAGGCCTCTTGGGTTGTGGGTTCGAGCCCCAGGTTGGGCAAAAATTCCTGCCCTGCTGCAGGGGGTTGGACCAGATGACCCTCACTGTCCCTTCCAACTCTACAGTTCTGCGATTCTACCACCCAAGGATACCCAGCGAGTTTCATGGCTGTGGCAGGATCTGATCCCTGGCCTCGGCGAGCCCAGTCGCAGATCCCAGCCGGACCTCACCCGCCTCCTGGGCCCCATATCCTTTTAACTCCCTTCCCATATTCCTCTGCCTGACTGGGCCGGGGAGAGGCCAGGGTGCCAATCCGAGCTGCGCCAGGAAGCCGCCTCTCAGGCTCCGGCGAGGGGGAGAAGATGGCCGCCTCCCCGCCCCCCCTCCAGGAAGTCTCGCGGGAATCTTACAGGTGGTCGCAGCGCACGAGCGGGCCGTGGGGGCCGTGGCCTTGGCAGGAGAAGGCGCCTCCGGCGCTGGCGGGGGGCTCCGGGTCGGGCTGCTCGGGGCCGAGGGTGGCGTTGTGCTGGAGGCTGCGCGGCACGCCCTGCAGGAGCAGCAGGTTGCCCAGCAGCAGCGCCGCCTGCCCGCACAGCAGCGCGTAGCAAAGCGGTGGCCCTCGGCCCGCCATGGCGGCCGCCGCCGCGCCCAGAAGCTCCTTCGCCGGTTCCCCAGAAAAGCCGCGCTCCGCCCCGGCCTCGCCTCCGCCCTCTCCGCCAATCAGGAAAGGGGATTCTCGGCTAGCCAGTCGGAGGCGAGGGAAACGGGTAGGGGGCCGCGCCGCGCGCATTTCCGGCGGAGGGGAAAGGCGTCATAGGGCCGGAAGGGCGCTGTAGGAGTACAGCCAGCCGCGCTCAGGGAAGTTGGGAATTGTAGTCCAGCTGCGCCTCTAGCGCAACCTTGCCGGCTTTTCACTCCCCGGTGTCTGAATTTCAAATGGTCTCGAGTCATTACCGAGGAGCTGCTGCTAAAGCATCCGTCCGGCTACGTTTGCAGAAAGTTTGTATATAAGTAAATATTTAAATTTAAATTATTTTTATTGCGTTTTCAAATATATAGGAACATCAAAAAAGAGATAACAGCATATACAAAAAACAACAACCCACCATTCTTTCCGACATAGGACAGATATAATAAGGTCATGAATATACAGACATTTCATTAAAAAGAAGTAACAAAAAGTAAAAAGGACAAAGTCCTTTGTGGCACAAAAGAGGCCAAACCTGTTTTTGGTAGGTGACATGTATTTTTCACATCTGATGTATTGGCCTATGAAATAGGGCCCAACCATGAAACAGTATTCCCTTGTAATAAATTTACATTATGGGTAATTTTCTTCAGTATTGCTGTACCTTGGTTGAAGAGACAAATAGTCCAGGTTTTTGCATTGGAGGGTCTATAGTTTGTGGACAGGTTATAGGATGTCAACTGCACACTGAACATTTGTTCGGATTCACTTGCAGGACTATTATATGTTGTATACTTTCGGCTGTATTTTCCCATCACTTTCCTTACCACAAAAGTTCTGATTATACTGCAGAAACCTGAATTTGCTGATATGTTAAATCCAAACTGCAAAGTACAGTGGTACCTCGGGTTACATACGCTTCAGGTTACAGACTCTGTTAACCCATAAATATTGAATCATAGAATCATAGAATCATAGAGTTGGAAGAGACCACAAGGGCCATCGAGTCCAACCCCCTGCCAAGCAGGAAACACCATCAGAGCACTCCTGACATATGGTTGTCAAGCCTCTGCTTAAAGACCTCCAAAGTAGGAGACTCCACCACACTCCGTGGCAGCAAATTCCACTGTCGAACAGCTCTTACTGTCAGGAAGTTCTTCCTAATGTTTAGGTGGAATCTTCTTTCTTGTAGTTTGGATCCATTGCTCCGTGTCCGCTTCTCTGGAGCAGCAGAAAACAACCTTTCTCCCTCCTCTATGTGACATCCTTTTATATATTTGAACATGGCTATCATATCACCCCTTAACCTCCTCTTCTCCAGGCTAAACATGCCCAGCTCCCTTAGCCGTTCCTCATAAGGCATCGTTTCCAGGCCTTTGACCATTTTGGTTGCCCTCCTCTGGACACGTTCCAGTTTGTCAGTGTCCTTCTTGAATTGTGGTGCCCAGAACTGGACACAGTACTCCAGGTGAGGTCTGACCAGAGCAGAATACAGTGGCACTATTACTTCCCTTGATCTAGATGCTATACCCCTATTGATGCAGCCCAGAATTGCATTGGCTTTTTTAGCTGCCGCGTCACACTGTTGGCTCATGTCAAGTTTGTGGTCAACCAAGACTCCTAGATCCTTTTCACATGTACTGCTCTCAAGCCAGGTGTCACCCATCTTGTATTTGTGCCTCTCATTTTTTTTTGCCCAAGTGCAATACTTTACATTTCTCCCTGTTAAAGTTCATCTTGTTTGTTTTGGCCCAGTTCTCTAATCTGTCAAGGTCGTTTTGAAGTGTGATCCTGTCCTCTGGGGTGTTAGCCACCCCTCCCAGTTTGGTGTCATCTGCAAATTTGATCAGGATGCCCTTGAGTCCATCATCCAAGTCGTTGATAAAGATGTTGAATAAGACCGGGCCCAAGACAGAACCCTGTGGCACCCCACTAGTCACTCTTCTCCAGGATGAAGAGGAACCATTGATGAGCACCCTTTGGGTTCGGTCAGTCAGCCAGTTACAAATTTACTGAGTGGTAGCATAGTCAAGACCGCATTTTACCAGCTTCTTTACAAGAATATCATGGGGCACCTTGTTGAATGCCTTGCTGAAATCAAGGTAGGCTACATCCACTGCGTTGCCTTCATCTACCAGGCTTGTAATTCTGTCAAAAAACGAGATCAGGTTAGTCTGACATGACTTATTTTTCAGAAATCCATGCTGACTATTGGTGATCACAGCATTCCTTTCTAGGTGCTCACAGACTGTTTGCTTAATGATCTGCTCCAGAATCTTCCCTGGTATTGATGTCAGACTGACTGGGCGGTAATTATTTGGGTCCTCTCTTTTCCCCTTTTTGAAAATAGGGACAACATTTGCCCTCCTCCAGTCTGCTTCAGGATGAGAACAGAAATTGTGCTCCAGTGGCGCTAAAGTGGTGCTTCAGGTTAAGAACAGTTTCAGGTTAAGTACGGACCTCTGGAACAAATTAAGTACTTAACCCGAGGTACCACTGTAGCAGCAACCTGGAAAGGCCACCAGTGTTTGGGAAGGCACTTGCTGGTGACAAGCTGTTTAAGATACTGTGCTGCTGAATGCAAGTATTATTGCAAACCATATAATAAACCAGGGCTACCTGATGTGGGAGCAAGCTGCTTATTTGATGGCTGCACACTGGCAGAAAGCTTGTCTGCTACAAAATGTGAGTTCAGACCAGAACAAAAGTAAAGTGCAGCTTGGTCCAACCAAAGGTCTGCACTGTCCACTGAAACAGTGCCCAAGCCAGTGCTGACCCAGTGTGTGTTAGCTGTGAAAAAAGCAAATTCCATGCTGGGGGTCATTAGGAAAAGAATTGAAAATAATGTAATATACAATTACTGTAGTGACTCACACTTGCAAACATGAAAGGGTTAACCTGAGCTGTAAGCTCTTTACCAGAGTGAGTGTGCCTTAGCAGGCTTGCAGCAGCCTCTGCTCCCCACCATCCTGGTTCTCAGTCTTTTCTCGTTGTGCTTCCTGGAACAAGCAAACAAGGAGTCATGCAGACAATTGCTCCCAGTTGAAAGAAAAACCAAATGAACTGAATATCTCCAAAGGGGAGATTTAAAAACCTGCAACTTTCTAACCCAAAGACTGCAATATCTGTTTTAAAGTCATTTGGAACCTTTTTTATCTTTGTTTTATTGCCAAAAGGACAGAGACTTGTTTGGTGCCACTTCTAAAAACTGTGAATAAAACATTCACTTATTTGCAAATCTAGGTGTCCGCGATTTATTCTGGCCAAGTATTTTCATGGGAAATGTTGTTTAAAAGTGGATGAGGGCAGATGTAAATGTAACCAGTTTAGATGTGCTTGGAGCAATCACCATTCTGCTTAACCCTTATTCTGGAGAATAAGGATCTCTCTTCCAAACCTCTCTCCAACAAGTAAAACCTCTGACTTCATAGTGCTGTTATGCAAAACTATGGTGTGACTGCATTACGAATTTTGTGTACCGTTCTGGTCACCTCACCCAAAAAGGATAATGTTACTGGCCACCCCAATCTGCCAAGCAGTGCCCCAGACTCCAAAGGGTCTTGGCACTCAACCAGGTGCCTTTGGG
The DNA here is from genome assembly GCF_964188305.1 of Podarcis bocagei. Lineage (NCBI taxonomy): Eukaryota > Metazoa > Chordata > Lepidosauria > Squamata > Lacertidae > Podarcis > Podarcis bocagei. Next base: position 809,568 of record NC_138141.1, on the reverse strand, counting down.
GGAAATGAAGTGTGGCAGAGAATGCAGTTTCTTTGAAATATGATTTATTTACACATATTTACACCGGAAGTTTTCAATGGAGAGAGATTTCACAGGATTCATATATTAGGAGGAGCCAGTCCTTCACAGCAAACCAGCATTGGATTCCCAGACATCTATGTGTGTGTGCCTCTCTCTCAGCCTGCCATCAACCACTATGCCAAGATGGTTCTGGCCTTCAAAGCAACTCATGCAGTTCTCCCTACTTCTTCCCTAACCACAAAATTTCGAATGCACACATTTTTCTTGTGTGACATCACACACACCGTCACAGTGGCAATCTCCTCCACTCACTGGCAGAGCCTTCTGCCTTGTTGATGGTTTCCATTGACAGTTTAATCAATGACTTGTTTCCAGCACGTTTTTGTCATTCTTAATGACTTCAATGCCAAGTGAGGCCCTGGCCTGAAAAAGCTTTAGCCTGCTGTGTTTTTCAATGGCTTGGCATTTTCCCTTCATTTCTCCAAATATTATATAAATTTATATATAAATAATTTTATTAATTTCCAACATTCACTAACTCAAGCAGTTATAGGTGCCCTTGTAACCCCATACTCTGTTACTCCAAATCTGTAACAATATTAGAGAGTTGGAAAGGGTTCTGAAAGGGCAATCGAAGGGGTTGGAGTGACTCCCGTATGTGGAAAAGTTGCAGCATTTAGGACTTTTTAGTTTTGAGAAAAGGTGAGTAGGAGAAGTTTATTTTATTTATGCATTTTGCAGTTTTTCATTTTACATCTCATCATTTTCCATCTTACAATATTTACAGTGGTATCTCTGGTTGTGAATGGAATCCGTCCCAGAGGCCCGTTCACAACGTGAAAAGCCCGCAACTCGAAGCACCATATCTGCAAAGGTGCATGGCGCAATTTGGTGCTTGTGCGCATGCACGAAGTGTGGTTTAGCGCTACTGCGTATGCGCGAGTGGCGAAACCTGGAAGTAACCCTTTCTGGTACTTCCAGGTCGCCGTGGGACGCAACCTGACAACGTAGCATGAGGTATGACTGTATAATAAATCTTTATTGCAGTCCAAAGACCCATAGAACAATTTCAGAACAAAATACAGTTAAGACAGATGTCAGGGGTTCAGGAGCAGAGGTGAGGGCAAGGGAGGAAACAGAGAGCGAGGGGGAGGAGTCCGAAGGAAAGATGAGCGATGACGACGACCCGAGATCTCCGAGTCTTTCCAGTGAATCGGAAGATTCACAGAAGGGAGCGCCAGTGGCCAGAGCGAGGGGGGAGATTAAGGGGACACCCCAGGAAAAAGGGACAAAAGGGGGTTCAGAGAGCAGCAGTTGGAAATCAGGGCCAACGTCCGCAACAGAGCGCAGTGGGGAGGAAGGGCGCCAGGTATCGGGATCCGGCGGCTCGCCGCAGGGGGGAGGGCATGAGTCAGGAGTGGCCACACCTCCATCGGGGAGCGAAGGAACAGTCAAGCGGAAAGTGGGAGGTTGGGCGCGCGCGCCAAGTTCAAATGCACAGGAAGGCGGCAGAGTAAGCAGCCCGGAAAGGGAGCCAGGTCCTAAAGCCCGCCGCAAGGAGACAGAAGGGTCCGGGGGGTCAGCGTCAGAAGAGTCCAGGAAGGAAGAAACCACGGGGGGCAGAGGGACCCAGAGAAGGAGGGCAAGGCGGAAAAGGTGGAGTAAGGCGAGGTTATTAAGTTGGTGTACAGGAGGCGGGGACTCAGACGGAGCTTCGCCGGTCTAGCTGATAAGACGTAGGGCTGCATGCGGCAGTTTGAAATTGGATACTGTAACTCAATAAAGACTTTTATAAAGTGAACGCTGGCTAGCATGATCCTCTGTGAGCTAGGATCTGGAAGCAGCCCTGACAACAGCCAACCACAAAACAGAGAGAAACCGAGGCGGTCATTTTGTTTTGTCTTGAGCTTGATGATCTTTGTTTTTTTTTTTTTGATTTCTGAAAGAAACTTTGCCATGGCCAGTGTAATATCATTAGACCAATCATCCAAAAGATTTAATATGGGAGGCTTCAGATTTTCCTGGCAGATTTGCCAGTAGGGGTTTGATCAGTTGGTCCCTTTCTTGCTCGTACTGCCCACAATGCAGTAAGATATGCTTAATGCAATCGACGTCCTGAGAACATAAACAAAGCCTATTCTGCTAAGGGATGCCTCTCAGCCTACCATTTAGAGCTTCCAAAGGAAATACATTTAGTCTGACTGTGCTAAATAAATGCTGATAGGTTGGTACAGACAGGTTTCTAAGATATGAGGGTATCTGAAAGTCATACCCATATTGGATTCCTGCTGCTACTGGGCCACAGATTACATGAAATTGAGATCACAGGTCGCTATGTGAAATGTCCCAGAGCCTTTGCCTCAGGGCTTCAAGGGCGGTATCATAGCCCAGATGATACAAGAGGGATGATGGCAGTCCAATCAAGGTGGCTTTTCTGGCCATAGTTTTCAGCCATGGGCTGATAAACTCCTCGTTGGTTAAATGTAGAAATAATTCCTTCCCCAGGCCAAATACTGAGATCTTGAGCCAGTATCTCAGGGCAGCCCACCATGCTTTAGTGGAGAGTGGGCATTCACCTGTTTCCAAAAATAGAATTGAATTTGGGACACAGTTTGGTCCTGTAATAGGGACCAAAGAAACTTTGCCTGGAACCCGTCTAACTAGGGAAACGAACCGTTGTACCAGACGTTTGAAGCGTAGAGAAGTTGTGAAACCGATTTTGCATTAAATACTCTTATGGCTGATGGAACATACTGACCTCCCCTTGTAAAAAAGAATCAGAGTATAACAAGTTTCCTTAACTCCACCTTTTGATAGGCGGTCTGCCAGTGGTAATTCCAGGACTTTGAGTGATTAAATAAAAGCTCTAGGTATTGGAAATATTTGTTGTTGTTGTTTAGTCGTTTAGTCGTGTCCGACTCTTCGTGACCCCATGGACCAGAGCGCTCCAGGCACTTCTGTCTTCTACTGCTTCCCGCAGTTTGGTCAAACTCATGCTGGTAGCTTCGCGAACACTATCCAACCATCTCGTCCTCTGTCGTCCCCTTCTCCTTGTGCCCTCCATCTTTCCCAACATCAGGGTCTTTTCCAGGGAGTCTTCTCTTCTCATGAGGTGGCCAAAGTACTGGAGCCTCAGCTTCACGATCTGTCCTTCCAGTGAGCACTCAGGGCTGATTTCCTTCAGAAAGGAGAGGTTTGATCTTCTTGCAGTCCGTGGGACTCTCAAGAGTCTCCTCCAGCACCATAATTCAAAAGCATCAATTCTTTGGCTATCAGCCTTCTTTATAGTCCAGCTTTCACTTCCATACTTTTCACATTCCACTACTGGGAAAACCATAGCTTTTACTATACAGACCTTTGTTGGCAAGGTGATGTCTCCACTTTTTAAGATGCTGTCTAGGTTTGTCATTGCTTTTCTCCCAAGAAGCAGGCGTCTTTTAATTTCGTGACTGCTGTCACCATCTGCAGTGATCATGGAGCCCAAGAAAGTAAAATCTCTCACTGCCTCCATTTCTTCTCCTTCTATTTGCCAGGAGGTGATGGGACCAGTTGCCATGATCTTCGTTTTTTTGATGTTGAGCTTCAGACCATATTTTGCGCTCTCCTCTTTCACCCTCATTAAAAGGTTCTTTAATTCCTCCTCACTTTCTGCCATCAAGGTTGTGTCATCTGCGTATCTGAGGTTGTTGATATTTCTTCCGGCAATCTTTATTCCAGCTAGGGATTCATCCAGCCCAGCCTTTCGCATGATGAATTCTGCATATAAGTTAAATAAGCAGAGAGGCAATATACAGCCTTGTCGTACTCCTTTCCCAATTTTGAACCAATCAGTTGTTCCATATCCAGTTCTAACTGTAGCTTCTTGTCCCACATAGAGATTTCTCAGGAGACAGATGAGGTGATCAGGCACTCCCATTTCTTTAAGAACTTGCCATAGTTTGCTGTGGTCGACACAATCAAAGGCTTTTGCATAGTCAATGAAGCAGAAGTAGATGTCTTTCTGGAACTCTCTAGCTTTCTCCATAATCCAGCGCATGTTTGCAATTTGGTCTCTGGTTCCTCTGCCTCTTCTAAATCCAGCTTGCACTTCTGGGAGTTCTCGGTCTACATACTGCTTAACCTACCTTGTAGAATTTTAACCTTGCTAGCGTGTGAAATGAGTGAAATTGTGCGGTAGTTGGAACATTCTTTGCCACTGCCCTTCTTTGGGATTGGGATGTAGACTGAAGTTCTCCAATCCTCTGGCCACTGCTGAGTTTTCCAAACTTGCTGGCATATTGAGTGTAGCACCTTAACAGCATCATCTTTTAAAATTTTAAATAGTTCAGCTGGAATACCATAACTTCCACTGGCCTTGTTATTTGCAATGCTTTCTAAGGCCCATTTGACTTCACTCTCCAGGATGTCTGGCTCAAGGTCAGCAACCACACTACCTGAGGTGTATGAGACATCCATATCTTTCTGGTATAATTCTTCTGTGTCTTCTAGCCACGTCTTCTTTATGTCTTCTGCTTCTGTTAGGTCCTTACCACTTTTGTCCTTTATTATGGTAATCTTTGTACGAAATGTTCCTTTCATATCTCCAGTTTTCTTGAACAGATCTCTGGTTCTTCCCATTCTGTTGTTTTCCTCTATTTCTTTGCATTGCTCATTTAAGAAGGCCTTCTTGTCTCTCCTTGCTATTTTTTGGAAATCTGCATTCAATTTCCTGTATCTTTCACTATCTCCCTCGCATTTTGCTTGCCTTCTCTCCCCTGTTATTTGTAAGGCCTCATTGGACAGACACTTTGCTTTCTTGCATTTGCTTTTCATTGGGATGGTTTTAGTTGCTGCCTCTTGTATAATGTTACGAGCCTCCAACCATAGTTCTTCAGGCACTCTGTCCACCAAATCTAAATCCTTAAACCTGTTCCTCACTTCCACTGTGTATTCATAAGGGATTTGATTTAGATTGTATCTTACCAGCCCAGTGATTTTTCCTACTTTCTTCAGTTTAAGCTTGAATTTTGCTATAAGAAGCTGATGATCTGAGCCACAGTCAGCTCCAGGTCTTGTTTTTGCTGACTGTATAGAGCTTCTCCATCTTTGGCTGCAGAGAATATTATCAATCTGATTTTGATGCTGCCCATCTGGTGATGTCCATGTGTAGAGTCGTCTTTTTTTAAAAAAGATATTTATTTAAAAAATTTAGAATATAAACATACAACATACAAAACATACAAAAATAGACATACAAAATAATAAACAATTAAAAACACACATCAATTTCCAGTAATACAACTTCCATATCCTTATTTCCTCCGACCTCCTCATACTTCCCTTCTTTGTATTCCAATTCAGTTTGTTTGTTCAGCAAATCCTTACCATAGAATTTTTACCCATTTATAATCCTTTTTTTTCATATCTCCTAAAGCATTACAGCCAGAAACCACTTAATTTCTATCCAACATCTTTCTAACATTCATTGATTTTACAATATTTCTTTAAGTAGTCCTTAAATTTCTTCCAGTCTTCTTTCACCGACTCTTCTCCCTGGTCTCGGATTCTTCCAGTCATTTCTGCCAGTTCCATATAGTCCATCAGCTTCATCTGCCATTCTTCCAGAGTGGGTAGATCTTGTGTCTTCCAGTACTTAGCGATTAGTATTCTTGCTGCTGTTGTAGCATACATAAAAAAAGTTCTGTCCTTCTTTGGCACCAATTGGCCGACAATGCCCAGGAGAAAGGCCTCTGGTTTCTTCAAGAAGGTATATTTAAATACCTTTTTCAATTCATTATATATCATTTCCCAGAAAGCCTTAATCCTAGGGCACATCCACCAAAGGTGAAAGAATGTACCTTCAGTTTCCTTACATTTCCAGCATTTATTATCGGGCAAATGATAGATTTTTGCAAGCTTGACTGGGGTCATGTACCACCTGTATATCATTTTCATAATATTCTCTTTTAAGGCATTACATGCCGTAAACTTCATACCTGTGGTCCATAACTGTTCCCAGTCAGCAAACATAATATTATGTCCAACATCTTGTGCCCATTTAATCATAGCAGATTTCACCGTTTCATCCTGAGTATTCCATTTCAACAGCAAGTTATACATTCCTGACAAATTCTTAATTTTGGTTTCTAACAGTTCTGTTTCTAGTTTTGACTTTTCCACCTGGAAGCCAATTTTCTTATCCAATTTGTATACCTCCATTATCTGATAGTAATAGAGCCAATCTCTCACTTTATCCTTTAATTTTTCAAAACTCTGCAGTTTCAGTTTATCTCCTTCTTGCTCTAAAATCTCACAATATGTCGGCCATTTGGCGTCCATACTGAGCTTTTTCAAAGCTTTTGCTTCCATTGGTGACAGCCACCTTGGAGTTTTATTTTCCAACAAATCTTTATATATTATCCAAACATTGAACAAAGCTTTCCTGACAATATGATTTTTAAATGCTTTATGAGCTTTAATCTTATCATACCACAAGTATGCATGCCATCCAAATACGTTGTTAAAACCTTCTAAATCCAAAATGTCTGTGTTTTCAAGAAGTAGCCATTCCTTCAGCCAGCAAAAAGCTGCTGATTCATAATAAAGTTTGAAGTCTGGCAGGGCAAATCCACCCCTTTCCTTTACATCTGTCAGTATCTTAAATTTTATTCTAGGCTTCTTGGCCTGCCAGACAAATTTAGAAATATCTCTCTGCCACTTCTTGAAACAGTCCATCTTGTCCACAATTTGTAATGTCTGAAATAGAAACAACATTCTCGGCAATACATTCATTTTTATCACAGCAATTCGACCCAACAGTGAAAGCTTCAAATTTGACCAAATTTCTAAATCTTTTTTCACTTCCGTCCAACATTTTTCATAGTTATCTTTAAACAGATTCCCATTTTTGGCTGTCATATTAATTCCCAGATATTTCACTTTCTTTACCACAGTTAATCCTGTCTCATTCTGAAACCTATCTCTTTCAATCGGTGTTAAGTTTTTCTCTAAAACCTTGGTTTTTTACTTGTTTAGTTTAAAGCCTGCCACTTGACCAAATTCCTGAATTAATTCTAAAACCCTCTTCATACTAGATTCTGGCTCCTGTAACGTCAGTACTAAGTCATCTGCAAATGCTCTCAATTTATATTGTTTGGCTCCGACCTGTATACCTTTAACTGACCAGTCCCTTCTAATCATGTTTAGCAAAACCTCCAGGACCGATATAAAAAGCAGTGGGGAGATTGGGCACCCCTGTCGTGTCCCTTTTTCTATTCTGAATTCTTCCGTAACCACATTGTTTACAATTAGTTTAGCCTTTTGTTCAGAATATATTGCACCTATACCATTTTCAAAACCTTGGCCTACCCCCATCCTGTGCAGATTCTTCTTCATAAAACTCCAAGAGATATTATCAAAAGCTTTCTCCGCATCCACAAATATCAAAGCTGCTTTGGTGTTTATATTAACTTCTAGTTTTTCCAAGATATCTATTATATTCCTCACATTATCAGACAAGTGTCTTCCTGGGAGAAAGCCCGCTTGGTCTTTATGGATCTCTTCCACCAATACTTTTTTCAATCTCTTGGCCAAAATGTCACAAAAATTTTGTAATCCACATTAAGTAACGATTTAGGGCGGTAGTTCTTAAAAGCTGAGTCTTTTCAGTCTCTGTTTTCGGTATAAGTGTAATGTACGCATCTTTCCACGATTCTGGTGCCCTTTTCCCTTCCAGTATTTCATTGCAGACTTCTTTCAAAGGTTGCAATAACCACTCTTTCAGAGTTCTATAATATCTAGAAGTCAGCCCATCCGGTCCTGGAGATTTGCCCAATTGCATATTTTGAATGGCACCTTCTACCTCCTGATCAGATATTTTTTGCTTCAACATTAACTTACTTTCTTGAGAGATTTTTTGTAATCCATTTATTTTCAAAAATTGATCTATGTCCATCTCTTTCTGTGGTTCTTGTGTATATAATTTTTTTAAATACCTCTGGAAACAGTCCCTAATCTCAGTTGGGTTATGTATACTCTTTCCTTCCACTTCTAGGTTTGTAATAGTGTTTAATTTTTGTCTCTTCTTCAGTTGCCAAGCTAACAGTTTCCCACATTTGTTAGCTGATTCAAAGGTTTTTTGTCTCATTTGTTTAATTTTCCATTCTATTTCCTGATTCGTTATTTCCATATACTGTACTTGGTATAATTTTATTTCTCTCAAAATCTCCTGGGACTTTGGATTTACTCTCAATTTCTTCTCAATTTCTTTTATTTTCTCCAAAATTTTATTTTTCTTTTCATTTTGCCTTCTCTTCTTTATGGCATTTTGTTGTATCAGGAACCCCATGTGTAGAGACGTCTTTTGTATTGTTGGGGAAAGTGTTTGTGATGACCAGCTTGTTCTCTTGACAGAATTCTATTAGCCTTTGCCCTGCTTCGTTTTGAACTCCAAGGCCAAACTTGCCAGTTGTTCCTTTTATCTCTTGATTCCCTACTTTGAATCCCCTATAATGAGAAGAACATCCTTCTTTGGTGTCATTTCTATAAGGTCTTGTAAGTCTTCATAGAACTGGTCAATTTCAGTTTCTTCAGCACCAGTAGTTGGTGCATAAACTTGGATTACTGTGATGTTAAAAGATCTGCCTTGGATTCGTATCGAGATCATTCTATCATTTTTGAGATTGCATCCCAGTACAGCTTTTGCCACTCTTTGTTGACTATGAGGGCCACTCCATTTCTTTTACGGGATTCTTGCCCACAGTAGTAGATATGATGGTCATCCGAACTGAATTCGCCCATTCCCGTCCATTTTAGTTCACTGATGCCCAGGATGTCAATATTTATTCTTGCCATCTCATTTTTGACCACATCCAACTTACCCAGGTTCATGGTTCTTACATTCCAGATTCCTATGCAATATTTTTCTTTACAGCATTGGACTTTCCTTTTGCTTCCAGGCATATCCGCAACTGAGCGTCCTTTCGGCTTTGGCCCAGCCGCTTCATCAGCTCTGAATCTACTTGTACTTGTGCTCCGCTCTTCCTCAGTAGCATGTTGGATGCCTTCCGACCTGAGGGGCTCATCTTTCAGCGTCATAACTTTTATATGCCTGTTGTCTTTGTCCATGGAGTTTTCTTGGCAGGGATACTGGAGTGGCTTGCCGGTTCCTGCTCCAGGTGGATCACGTTTGGTCAAAACTCTCCACTATGACCTGTCTATCTTGGGTGCCCTGCTTGGCATGGTTCATAGCTTCTCTGAGTTATTCAAGCCCCTTCACCACGGCAAGGCAGTGATCCATGAAGGGGTGGAAATATTTAGTCTGCTCTAGATTATGGCCATCTAGTTCCCATTTACACGGGGAGAATCTTTTCTCAAAAACCAGAATTTTTGGTTTTTCTTTTAATTGCAGCTATATTGTGGAAGTGATGATATTCCAGCTGAACTATTAAAAATTTTAAAAGATGATGCTGTTAAGGTGCTACACTCAATATGCCAGCAAGTTTGGAAAACTCAGCAGTGGCCAGAGGATTGGAGAACATCAGTTTACATCCCAATCCCAAAGAAGGGCAGTGCCAAAGAATGCTCCAACTACCGCACAATTGCACTCATTTCACACGCTAGCAAGGTTATGCTTAAAATTCTACAAGGAAGGCTCAAGCAGTATGTGGACCGAGAACTCCCAGAAGTGCAAGCTGGATTTCGAAGGGGCAGAGGAACCAGAGACCAAATTGCAAACGTGCGCTGGATTATGGAGAAAGCTAGAGAGTTCCAGAAAGACATCTACTTCTGCTTCATTGACTATGCAAAAGCCTTTGACTGTGTTGACCACAGCAAACTATGGCAAGTTCTTAAAGAAATGGGAGTGCCTGATCACCTCATCTGTCTGCTGAGAAATCTCTATGTGGGACAAGAAGCTACAGTTAGAACTGGATATGGAACAACTGATTGGTTCAAAATTGGGAAAGGAGTACGACAAGGCTGTATATTGCCTCTCTGCTTATTTAACTTATATGCAGAATTCATCATGCGAAAGGCTGGGCTGGATGAATCCCTAGCTGGAATTAAGATTGCCGGAAGAAATATCAACAACCTCAGATATGCAGATGACACAACCTTGATGGCAGAAAGTGAGGAGGAATTAAAGAACCTTTTAATGAGGATGAAAGAGGAGAGCGCAAAATATGGTCTGAAGCTCAACATCAAAAAAAACGAAGATCATGGCAACTGGTCCCATCACCTCCTGGCAAATAGAAGGGCAGGAAATGGAGGCAGTGAGAGATTTTACTTTCTTGGGCTCCATGATCACTGCAGATGGTGACAGCAATCACGAAATTAAAAGATGCGTGCTTTTTGGAGAAAAGCAATGACAAACCTAGACAGCATCTTAAAAAGCAGAGACATCACCTTGCCCACAAAGGTCCGTATAGTTAAAGCTATGGTTTTCCCAGTAGTGATGTATGGAAGTGAGAGGTGAACCACAAAGAAGGCTGATCACTGAAGAATTTATGCTTTTGAATTATGGTGCTGCAAGAATTATGGACTGCAAGAAGATCAAACCTATCCATTCTTAAGATCATCTCTGAGTGCTCACTGAAAGGACAGATCGTGAAGCTGAGGCTCCAATACTTTGGCCACCTCATAAGAAGAGAAGACTCCCTGGAAAAGACCCTGATGTTGGGAAAGATGGAGGGCACAAGGAGAAGGGGACGACAGAGGACGATATGGTTGGACCGTGTTCTCAAAGCTACCAGCATAGAATCATAGAATCATAGAGTTGGAAGAGACCACAAGGGCCATCGAGTCCAACCCCCTGCCAAGCAGGAAACACCATCAGAGCACTCCTGACATATGGTTGTCAAGCCTCTGCTTAAAGACCTCCAAAGTAGGAGACTCCACCACACTCCTTGGCAGCAAATTCCACTGTCGAACAGCTCTTACTGTCAGGAAGTTCTTCCTAATGTTTAGGTGGAATCTTCTTTCTTGTAGTTTGGCTCCATTGCTCTGTGTTCGCTTCTCTGGAGCAGCAGAAAACCACCTTTCTCCCTCCTCTATGTGACATCCTTTTATATATTTGAACATGGCTATCATATCACCCCTTAACCTCCTCTTCTCCAGGCTAAACATGCCCAGCTCCCTTAGCCGTTCCTCATAAGGCATCGTTTCCAGGCCTTTGACCATTTTGGTTGCCCTCCTCTGGACACGTTCCAGTTTGTCAGTGTCCTTCTTGAACTGTGGTGCCCAGAACTGGACACAGTACTCCAGGTGAGGTCTGACCAGAGCAGAATACAGTGGCACTATTACTTCCCTTGATCTGGATGCTATACTCCTATTGATGCAGGAAATTGAAGCAACTAAATGCACAAATTGTCATCTCATCTGTCCTCCCAGTTGAACAACGTGGCCCAGGGAGAGAGGGGAAAATAGTGGAAGTTAACAGCTGGCTTCGCAAATGGTGTAAACAGGAACAGTTTGGATTCTTAGATCACGGATTGCAGTTTCTTGAAGATGGACTTCTGGCAAGCGATGGGCTGCACCTCACAACGGTTGGGAGAAATGTTTTTGCCAAAAATCTCAGAAACCTCATCAGGAGGGCTTTAAACTGACTAATGTGGGGGAGGGAGACAGTGCTCCTGAAGGTAGGAGTCTATCAATTGATAAAGATGATCATCCAAATGTCATAGACCAAATGGAGCAAACAGCACGCAGACCTAGTGGTGGGAGGAAAAAATCCTTAAATAAGAGACACGGGGGAATGATTAATGGACTTCAATGTCTGTACACTAATGCGCAAAGCATGGGAAATAAACAAGATGAGCTTGAGCTCTTGGTACAGCAAACTAAATATGTCATAATAGGCATCACTGAAACCTGGTGGGATAAGTCCCATAATTGGAAGGTAATAATGGGGGGATACAATGTATTTCAGAGAAACAGACCAGACAAGAAAGGAGGAGGAGTGGCGTTATATGTCAGGGATGTGTATACCTGTGAAGAGATACAAGATTTAGAACCTCAAAGCCAAAGTGAGAGCATTTGGGTCAAAATTAAGGGAGAGAAGAATAACATAGATCTCATTGTGGGAGTTTACTATAGATCCCCAAGCCAAACGGAGGACATAGATGATGCCTTCCTGGAACAGATGGCCAAGCATGCAAAAGGAAGGGAGATAGTAGTAATGGGGGACTTCAATTACCCGGATATTTGTTGGATGTCAAACTCAGCCAAGAGCTTAAGGTCAAACAGATTCCTCACTGGCCTTGCAGACAACTTCATTGTCCAGAAAGTGGGAGAAGCAACAAGAGGAACATCCATTTTAGATCTGGTCCTAACCAATGTTGATGACCTGGTTAGTGGGGTAGAAGTGGAAGGATCATTAGGCGCGAGTGATCATGCTCTTCTGAAGTTTACTATACAGCGGAAAGGAGCAGCCAAGCATACTAGGACTCAATTTCTTGACTTTAAGAAAGCCGAATTCATAAAACTTAGGGAAGTGCTGGGTGAGATCCCATGGACAGTAATACTAAAAGGAAAGGGAGGTCATGATGGCTGGGAGTTTGTTCAGAGGGAGATAGTAAAAGCACAACGTCAGGCAATACCAATGAGACGGAAAATGGAAGGTGCTTAAAGAAGCCAGGGTGGCTATCTAAAGAACTTTTAACTGAGTTAAGATTAAAAAAGGATGTGTACAAAAAATGGAAAAGGGGGGAAACCACCAAAGAGGAATTCAAACAAATAGCCAGCACGTGTAGACACAAAGTCAGAAAAGCTAAAGCACAGAATGAACTCAGGCTTGCTAGAGAGGTTAAAAGCAACAAAAAAGGCTTTTATGGGTATGTTCGTAGCAAAAGGAAGAACAAAGAAACAGTGGGGTCACTCAGAGGAGAAGATGGTGAAATGCAAACAGGGGACACAGAAAGGGCTGAACTCCTCAATGCCTTCTTTGCCTCAGTCTTCTCCGATAAAGAAAACAATGCCCGACCTGAAGAATTTGGAGCAAATGATTCAGCAAAGGAAACACAGCCCAGAATAACTAAGGAGATAGTACAAGAATACTTGGCTAGTTTAGATGTATTCAAGTCTCCAGGGCCAGATGAACTGCATCCAAGAGTATTAAAAGAACTGGCAGATGTGATCTCAGAACCACTGGCAGTCATCTTTGAGAATTCCTGGAGAACAGGCGAAGTCCCGGCAGACTGGAGGAGGGCAAATGTTGTCCCTATTTTCAAAAAGGGGAAAAGAGAGGACCCAAATAATTACCGCCCAGTCAGTCTGACATCAATACCAGGGAAGATTCTGGAGCAGATCATTAAGCAAACAGTCTGTGAGCACCTAGAAAGGAATGCTGTGATTACCAATAGTCAGCATGGATTTCTGAAAAATAAGTCATGTCAGACTAACCTGATCTCGTTTTTTGACAGAATTACAAGCCTGGTAGATGAAGGGAACGCAGTGGATGTAGCCTACCTTGATTTCAGCAAGGCATTTGACAAGGTGCCCCATGATATTCTTGTAAAGAAGCTGGTAAAATGCGGTCTTGACTCTGCTAGCACTCAGTGGATTTGTAACTGGCTGACTGACCAAACCCAAAGGGTGCTCATCAATGGTTCCTCTTCATCCTGGAGAAGAGTGACTAGTGGGGTGCCACAGGGTTCTGTCTTGGGCCCGGTCTTATTCAACATCTTTATCAACGACTTGGATGATGGACTCAAGGGCATCCTGATCAAATTTGCAGATGACACCAACCTGGGAGGAGTGGCTAACACCCCAGAGGACAGGATCACACTTCAAAACGACCTTGACAAATTAGAGAACTGGGCCAAAACAAACAAGATGAATTTTAACAGGGAGAAATGTAAAGTATTGCACTTGGGGGGAAAAAATGAGAGGCACAAATACAAGATGGGTGACACCTGGCTTGAGAGCAGTACATGTGAAAAGGATCTAGGAGTCTTGGTTGACCACAAACTTGACATGAGCCAACAGTGTGACGCGGCAGCTAAAAAAGCCAATGCAATTCTGGGCTGCATCATAGAATCATAGAGTTGGAAGAGACCACAAGGGCCATCGAGTCCAACCCCCTGCCAAGCAGGAAACACCATCAGAGCACTCCTGACATATGGTTCTCAAGCCTCTGCTTAAAGACCTCCAAAGAAGGAGACTCCACCACACTCCTTGGCAGCAAATTCCACTGTCGAACAGCTCTTACTGTCAGGAAGTTCTTCCTAATGTTTAGGTGGAATCTTCTTTCTTGTAGTTTGGATCCATTGCTCCATGTCCGCTTCTCTGGAGCAGCAGAAAACAACCTTTCTCCCTCCTCTATGTGACATCCTTTTATATATTTGAACATGGCTATAATATATGCGCTGCTCCATGGGGTTATAAAGAGTCAGACACGACTAAACGACTAAACAACAATTATTTCTTATTAGTTTACTTGTTTTGCTTTTAATGGCTTCCTGTTAACAGATACTTAAACACTCAGCCTGCAAGCACTGGAAAAGGATGCTGTGATTAGAAAAACCCAACAAGGGTTTCTCAAAAACAAATCATGCCAGATGAATCTCATTTTTTTTTATAAGAGTTACAAGATTAGTGGATGAGGGGAAAGCTGTGGACGTAGTATATCGTGATTTGACCAAGGCTCTTGACAAAGTCCATTATATTATTGCAGAGAAGCTGGTAGAATGTGGGCTGGATAATGTAACTATTAGGTGGATTTGTATCTGGTTGACTGACCAAATCCAAAGAATTCTCCTTAATGGTTCCTCGTCATCTTGGGGGTGGAAATGACAAGTTGGGTGCTGCAGGGTTCTGCATATTCCCATTGTTGTTCAACATCTTTATAAATGATTTGGATGAAGGAATTGAGGGAATACTCATCTAATTTGCAGATGACCCCAAATTAGGAAGGGTAGCTAATGCAGAATAAAGAATCAGGATTCAAAATGCTCTTAACAGATTGGAGACCTAGCCCCAATGTAACAAAATGAAATTCAACAGGTTCTACACTTACAAATATAAGATGGGTGACATCTGGCTTGCCAGATCCATGAAAAGGATCTAGGGGTCTTAGTAGACAAGCTTAACATGAATCAACAGTGTGATGCAGCAGCAAATGCTATTCTAGGCTGCGGCATGAACAAAAGTATAGTGTCCAGATCTATAGAAGTAATCTTCCTGCTCTATTCTCTGCACAGTGCATATTATATTGTGATGCTGCCTCTTGCTTGCCTGGACAGAGGATAAGCAGAGGTGTGTGCATTGAACCATCTTGCTTTTGTGCGACTGCAACTCGCTGTAGAAAGGTCACATTCTTTGCTCTGCTTTCTTTTTTCACTCTGGTTGCCCACCACTGGAATAAGCACCCCAGAATGCTATCTGGAAGGGAATGAGGCCCTTGTTTTGACTTGAGGGAGGGGTGGTTCTGTACATTTGAATGATGAAAGCCCAAACAGCTCCAGATGTTGTTTCTTTAAAGTTAAATTTAGAACTTCAGAAGTGTGCTGCTGTTGCATCAGACCAAAGGACCACCAAAGGACCAGCATCCTGTCTCAGCAGCACCCAACCAGATGCTACTTAGACAAATAAGACAAACACAGAAAATGTCTGTACACAAAGCAAGATCCAGTTTTTAGCTGGTGGCAGGAAGTGCAAGGCTGGGCAGGAGATGCCTGTTCTTAAATAAGCTGTTTGTTTGTTTGTTGTTGTGTGTCTCCAGATAGCCACACCATAGGGAACCAAGAGGCATTTCATTGTCATCTTTGCTATCAGACAGAAGATGCGATTAAAAAGGGTACCTCCTCAAGGGCATTCTTAGCTTCATAGCTAACTTGCCAAATGCCTAATATCCCACAATAAGTAGTCAACTGACAGTATTAGGTCAGTGAACTCCTTGTTCCTCTCTTTGTGGGCCACCAGTTTGAGAAGTACTGAATGAAAGGCTGCTTTTACCCCAACACCTTAATGCCCACACTGGAACCAAAATTCTCCCTCTTTCATACTAGGGATGGCTGGATCTCTCAAGTTTAGTTTCCTTCAGTTCTTTCCAGTTTAGATCACCATATTTTTGCATTGTTCGCCATAAAATTCAACAGCATTTTTGTAAGCATTTCATCTAATAAGACACATTTTTGCAAACAGTTCCCCCTCTTATAAATGCATTTTTGCTTCAGGTTTTCAATCCCTGATCTAACCCAAGGCTTTTTGTGTTCTTAAAAGAGCTGAGTAGAAACACGGTACTGTGGTGCCTCGGGTTAAGTACTTTATTCGTTCCGAAGGTCCGTTCTTAACCTGAAGCACCACTTTAGCTAATGGGGCCTCCTGCTGCTGCTGTGCCACCGCCGTGTGATTTCTGTTCTCATCCTGAAGCAAAGTTCTTAACCCGAGGTACTATTTCTGGGTTAGCGGAGTCTGTAACCCGAAGCGTCTGTAACCTGAGGTACCACTGTACTACGGTCTTTCAATCCTTAATATTTCAGATTAGTAAATGCCTACCAAGCCTTGACTAATTTGCCTTCAGTTATATATGCATTTCCTTTTTTAAACAGACATTTTTTTCATCTGGGGCTCCAGGAATATTCCAACCCCCAAGCAGAACAGAACAGCCAAGCGAACGGAGGCGGCGGCGGCGGCTCGAGGGCGCATTCCAAGGGGACGCGCGTCTGGCGGGGCTCCGCGTGTCCATGTCGGGAGAGTCCTCTCGTCGGCGGCTGCGCTGCTCCGCCGGCCGGACCTCTGGGCCGCTGGCCCTCCCGCTCTTCCCCGCTTCGTCGTCCTGCCCTCCGGCGCCCTCGGGCGGGCGGGGCGGAGCCGGCTCCTCCCCGGGGGTGGTCCCGGGACTGGGAGGCCGCGCCGCGCACGCTCCAGAAGCGGAGGGGCCGCTGCTCGGAGCCCCGATCCGGGCGCGGGGATGGGGATGGTGCGGGCCGCGCGGAGCTGCTGGCTGCTGCTGCTGCTGCTGCTCTTCGGGGCGCTGCCTGCGCAGGCCGACCGGCCAGGTGAGTCCGGACCCCCTTCCCTTCCCCTCCTTCCGAGCGTCGGAGCTCTCCTTGGCCGGCGACCTCCCCGCCCCTCGGCGCGCGCCAGCCGGGGATCTCCGAGGAGCGAGAGCCAAGCCTCCCCCTCCCCGATCCTTCCCCGCGGATCCCCTGGGCAGAAGCGCCACCCTCTTCTCCCTCTTCCGCTCGGGAACCTTGGCAAGGAAGCCGGGATGCCTCACCCGCGCCCGCCTGTGGAGGGGACTCGCCGTCCTGGAGATCCTGCGGGCGCGCGCGCTTGGCACTCTAAGCAAGCCTTGGTCGGAGCAGCGCCTGGGGAACTTCTGTATAAGAGAGCAGGGAAATGTTTGGTCAATTATTGCGGGCAGGCAAAAGCTCTTTCTTTCTTTTAAGAATCCCTTCCAAGAAGGCATTCCGAAGCCATTTACAATCTAGTAAGTCATATATGAAACCGTTGTACAATTGAAAACAGTTAAAACAATTCAATATATAAAAACAATATAAATATACAAAGTTTAAAATAATATTGGGAGCATGCGCATCAAATTTGCAGATGACACCAAACTGGGAGGGGTAGCTAATGCTGCAAAAGACAGAATCAGAATTCAAAATTACCTTAACAGATTGGAGAACTGGACCCAAGCTAATAAAAATAATTTCAATAGGGACAAATGTCAGGTTCTGCACTTAGGTGGGAAGAACCAAATACACAAATATAAGATGGGGGACACCTGGCTTACTAACAGTACATGTGAAAAGGATCTAGGGGTCTTGGTGGACCACAAGCTGAACATGAGTCCACAGATGCAGCAGCAAAAAAAGCTAATGCTATTCTAGGCTGCATCAACAGAAGTCTAGTATCCAGATCAAGGGAAGTCGTATTACCACTTGGTCAAAACACACATGGAATACTGTGTCCAGTTCTGGGCACCACAATTTAAGAAGGATGTTGACAAGCTGGAAGGTGTGCAGAGCAGGACGAACAATATGATCCAGGGTTTGGAAACCAAGCCTTGTGAGGAACAGTTGAAGGAGCTGGAAATGTTTAGTCTGGAAAAGAGATTGAGAGGAGATAGGATAGCCATCTTCAAATATCTTAAGGGCTGTCACATGGAGGATTGAGTAAGCTTGTTTTCTCCTGTTCAAGAGCTAAGACCTGAACCAATGGCTTCAAGTTACAAGAAAGGAGATTCCAACTAAGCATTTGAAAAAAACTTTCTGACCATTAGAGTGGTTTGCCAGTGGGACAGTCTCCCACGGGGCGTGCAGTGAATTTTTTTGTAGGGGAACAGGGCCAGAGATGCCAGCTTGTGAGGGCAATGGGGTTGGGGTGCCGTCGTGACATTGTGATGTCTCATGTGAGCATTGTGCCTCCTTCCTTAAGCTGAGCAAAAGCTTCCCAGGCTTTGGGAAGGATTCACCAGAGATTAATACTTTAATACTCTAATTTACTGGAAACATGTTGGGGACCAATGTAGTCCCCCTAGTCACTGCTTGGTAGGTTGTGGACTCTCTTTCACTGGAGGCTTTTAAGCAGAGGTTGGTTATAAAATCTAGCTGAGATTCCTGCATTGCAGGAGGTTGTACTGGATGACCCCGAGATTTCTTCCAACTCTACATTTCTATGATTCTATAGTATTAAAAATCAGGAACACCTTAGAGGAGGTGATTCTCTGATGTGCAGTGCAAGGGAGTTCCAAGGAAGTGGACCAGTTCTAGAAGGAATCTTTGGATGGGCTCCACAGGATGCTATTGCAGTGGCTGGTTGGGGAGGTTGGGGTTGGACGTATTTCCCCCCGTATCTTGGTTCAAAGTTGTATCGGGACCCCTAACCATTAGGTCCAGTCGTGACCGACTCTGGGGTTGCGACGCTCATCTTGCTTTATTGGCCAAGGGAGCCGGCGTACAGCTTCCGGGTCATGTGGCCAGCATGACTAAGCCGCTTCTGGCGAACCAGAGCAGCATGCGGAATCGCCGTTTACCTTCCCGCCGGAGGGGTACCTATTTATCTACTTGCACTTTGACGTGCTTTCGAACTGCTAGGTTGGCAGGAGCAACGGGCGCTCACTCCGTCGTGGGGATTCAAACCACTGACCTTCTGATTGGCAAGTCCTAGGCTCTGTGGTTTAACCCACAGCGATATACCAAAAAAGGTATTCCTGAGCCCTGGTGGATCAGACCAAGTTCAGCACCCTATTTTCCAGAGTGGCTTGTCAGATGATTCGAGAAGTCCAGGAGCTCAGCTTGAATGCAGCCTTCCTCTTTGCTGTTATTCCGCAGCAATTGGTTCCAATAGGGAAGCTGCTGTTTCCGACTGGGGCTTATCCTCTTGACAGTGCCCTTTGTCCTTCTGGGGCTGCTTCCTGGGGGGCTCAAGCTGCTTGGAAGCTCTGCTGTTGAGATCACTTTGAAATGTATGGAAGGCACGCCAGTGCAGGGTAGAGTGTTCCCCTTGTATAGCATTTATTCAATAGAGTGTTAGGGCATATGAGAACTCAGTACTTGTTTTTATTTTATTTTTGCCCTTAACTTGCTTTTAACTCTTTATGATATTATTATTTGGTTTTATGTTTTTATAATGTTGTAACCTGCTGTGATATATCTTTATGATACAGCAGTATATAACTATTTTTTTCTATCAATCAATAAAATACACATGATAACAACCTGTGAAATGCTACATAGTTTGTGAGAGGGAGGGGATTGAGAGAGAGACCTGCCTATATAGTTGTTCATGGCAGAAGTGAGTTTTGATCTGGGGACTTCTAGTTTACAGCTCATTTTCTTGGTCGCCATTTTTTAATTATTTGCTGGTCATTTGACATGCCATGGCCATAGCTCAGGGACAGAGCATCTGCTTTGCATGCAGAAAGTTCCGTCTCCAATGGCATCTCCTGGTGGGGATGCCTGAAATCCTGGTCAGTGTGGACCAACAGTCTTACTTGGTATAAGGCAGCTTCCTGTGTTCCTGTGATGGGATAATAGCAGTTTGATTCTTCCACCACCTTCTTCCACCCCCCACCCCACAACTACAAAGCACGGGCTTTAAAATGGCATATATTACAGTTAAGTTCAGTGACTTTAACAACACTTTAAAGGTTTCCTTCCTTCCCTCCTTCTTTCATATCCCACATTTCTTCCACCATGAAACACCATGTTCTTCATGTGGTTCCCAGGGGCTATCCCATCCAGGCCCTTTAACCTGGAACCTCTTTATCTATTTTATTTATAAATACATTTTTATGCTACTTTGCTGGCCTAGCAAGAATTCCCAAAGCAATTTACATAAAATAACAAATCTTTAAATTCAGTGCTGAATGTAGCCCCCTCCCCATTTTGGCAGGGATAGACAAGGATCGGCTGACATATGGTAGCAAATTTTTAAGGTGCCAAATGCAGGCTCTGCTCCCAGAGGAAAAAACGTTAATGTCAGATGTCAGATACGAAGCAGGTGGGCAGGGCTGGGGAAGAACCATCTTGTGGTCCACATTAGGATCCCTGCTGGGTCTAACTGAGGTTCCTCACCCTTGTTTGAGGTGCTGTTTTCATGATTATAATATTGGAGGGAGGCCCACCCTATTTGTATAGGCAGTTTGTATAGGCAGGGTGCATTTTGGAATTTGAAGCTCCTGAACATAAGAAGAGTCCTGCTGGATCAGGCCCATGGGTTATCTAGTCCAGCTTCCTGTTCTCACAGTGGCCAACCAGATGTCTCTGATGGGAAACGCACGAGCAGGACCTGAGCGCAAGTGCCACCCTCTGCCCACCTGCGGCTCCCAGGAACTGGCATTGAGAAGGATGCTGCCTGCGACTGTGGAGAAGGAACCACGGATCCATAAACTTGTCTAATCCTCTTTTAAAGCCATCAAAATTGGTGGCCATCATTGCCTCTTGTGAGAGCAAGTTCCATAGTTTAACTGTAGCCTTATTGGAGTTCACTGATTGGGTCTGCGTTGCTCCGGGACAGGAGGAAGGAAGTCAAAATGACACCGAGTTGGTTCAAAGAAAGAGTTTATTCTGCTCTCCGGATAGCAGAAGGCACTTGCGTGATTAGTCCACAGCAAGTCCAAAGAAACGACAAGTTTCATGCAGTATTTATATCCTCCAGGCACCCTCTCCCTCCTTCCAACCACGTCAGCCTATGTATGCAGGTTGACATCACATATGTTCCTGCTCTGGTACTCTCAACCATAAAAGGGATTTCCTTCCTGCACTCCTGACCATAAAAGGATATTCCTGTTCCTACTCCTATCTTGGAGCAAAAGGTCACTACTTCCGAGAACATGCTCTGGCGTTAGTCCCAGACTTGGGTCTCCCTGTCATTTGTGGTCAGAACATAAGATATGTCTGTATCTGTTCTACTGGTAAAGTCAAGGCCAGTCTTGCTGTCAAACTGATAAGGGAGAGAGCTGTGTTCTTGTTTTGCATTTGCTCAACGGCTAAAGTTTATGCATTTTAGCTAAGGAGAAATGGGGATTTTGGTGCAGTTTAAAAATGCCTGCACAGTCAGTTTTGGGTTTGGGAAACCCATTCCTTCATTTCCTCCTCTTCTTTTGGACAGCCTTTCGGCTCGTCCCAAGGTACTGGCTGGTATTCTCGTGTCACTGCTATAATCTGGGGCCGAATCATTCGTGACATCATTTTACGCATCATATTTTGCAAGCATTGCATTAAGCAGTGTATACAGGAGCAGAAAAGAAGCAAGATTAGTCCATTAACATCATTACAAGTCCTCTAAGCCACCCAAGGTTTGGAAGCCACTCAGTCAACCAAGACATGTCCCATCCCTTCCTGGTTGGGACAGGAGCATGGGCTACTTTCTCTCTTTCTGTTGCCAGGTGTCGAATAGCTACACCATGGTCAGAAATGTTAAAGCCACAGGCTCCTTCTGTCAAATTTAATGCAGCCCAAAATCCGGCGGAACCCAAAATTGGGGCCGTAACTGAGGACTCATTCCAAGGCACAGGAGGGGTACTCCTCCCAAAGCATCTGTAGGTCACAGAGTGCGAGAGGTCCCGGGTGCAGACCGTGCAATTGGTTCGGTTTTGCAGAATAGGCTTCCATTTCTGCGTCTTGCGGGCACCCCATTCTCTCATTAGCCGCTGGGTTACCTTAAGTGGTGTGGGCGCAGTGATGGCCAGAAATAAGAAGATCACCATCCCGGCCAAAACTATGTCCCCCCTCAGCCCTACCTGCATCATTTGGGCACAGGGATATATATCTATTTCCTAATACCTTCCTTCTTCTAATACCTGGGGTACCTCCCACAAAGCAATATACAAAGCTACATATTCATTCAAGGGGAAAGAAAAGAAAATGTCCTCTTTTAGTCCACACTGGAATTTTCTCTTGCCGTGCGTAGAGATGCCAGTTTCCAGGGGTGGCACCAGCAGGGCGGTCGTCTGGTGGGCGCCGAGCCGATGCGGTGAGGAGAAGCATGAGGCGGTGTCTGTAGGGCACCGAGAGATGGTGAGTTGAAGGGGTTGGTGTAGATCAATCGTAGCAGTCCAATCTCATACTGCCTGGGGTTTGCTTCATCCTTCAAATCAGGCCTGCTGGAATATATGCAGTCAGGTGTTGGAGGCCCATCCTCTCCCATAGGTAACCAGGTTAAGAGTCTCAGTAATTCTCAGTTGCAACCGCGGGTGCATGGGCAGTATAAGTCAGCTGCTAGGCGCTTCATCATCTCTGCTTGGGATAGAAAAATAAGTTCCTTTCATGTCCACCAATGCTGGCACAGCATGAGGAGTGACGCACGTAGTTTCTTGTCCAAAGGTGAACCTGTCGGTTCTCTTTTAGTCAGTGGCAGCCGCCACTACTGCTCACATGCAGGGAGGCAAACCTTGTTCCATAGTGGTTAATTTTCCAGACAAATAGGCTATGGGTTGGTCATCAACAGGGTCTAACAATTACCTTGATAAAATTACCTTGATAAAAACATATTTCACCATGTGCAAATGGCTTTAGACACCTACTAGGTCCACAAATCACCATATAGCATATATTCAACACACACACAATACGACAATTTGAGCCCAACAAAGGACTGCTGGACATCCAAAGGGCCCCATTACCCCTTTAATGCCTTCTGTTTCTTCAGCCAATTCCCATCCCTGTACTCTGCTGCCCTCAGGACCAAAGGCCCACTTTATCGCTATATGATCTTATATACTGAAACACCCCTTTTTTACTGTCCTTTTGTCTACTTCACCTCCTTTTCTTAAGTCCATTCTAAATTATTCAATCCCAACATCATTCCCCCCTCTCATCCTCCCTCTCTCTCTCTTTTGGTGTGTGTGTGTGTGTGTGTGTGTGTGTGTGTGTGTGTGACACTGACACAAAGAGGAAGTACGTTAACAAGGTAACACAGGTGATGATCTGGCATCTGAAATCATTCACACAAATAGAAAGCTTAAAAGCACATACAAAACATGTACCAGATGCTGGCTCTCCTCAGGGATAAATGTGATTGTAGAATACACACACACAAATTGCAAGCAGAGATTAAATCACAAAAGAATGAGATCCTCTTGGAAGGTAGCATATTACCGTGATTATCCTACCTTTGCCTTTTAAGATATGCTTCTGTTTTAAATTCTTTCTGCAGAATATTTACTGCGAAAGGGTGTTCTGTTGGGCTGCATTTGAAAGTTGATTGACCTTTTGAATAAACTGTAGGACAGTCCTTCCCAGTTTTCCCTATCAAGGGAAGTAATAGTGCCACTGTATTCTGCTCTGGTCAGACCTCACCTGGAGTACTGTGTCCAGTTCTGGGCACCACAATTCAAGAAGGACACTGACACACTGGAACGTGTCCAGAGGAGGGCAACCAAAATGGTCAAAGGCCTGGAAACGATGCCTTATGAGGAACGGCTAAGGGAGCTGGGCATGTTTAGCCTGGAGAAGAGGAGGTTAAGGGGTGATATGATAGCCATGTTCAAATATATAAAAGGTTGTCACATAGAGGAGGGAGAAAGGTTGCTTTCTGCTGCTCCAGAGAAGCGGACACGGAGCAATGGAGCCAAACTACAAGAAAGAAGATTCCACCTAAACATTAGGAAGAACTTCCTGACAGTAAGAGCTGTTCGACAGTGGAATTTGCTGCCAAGGAGTGTGGTGGAGTCTCCTACTTTGGAGGTCTTTAAGCAGAGGCTTGACAACCATATGTCAGGAGTGCTCTGATGGTGTTTCCTGCTTGGCAGGGGGTTGGACTCGATGGCCCTTGTGGTCTCTTCCAACTCTATGATTCTATGATTCTATGATTATCTATTATTTATCTGCAAATGATTTAATCTTGATATACATATTCACGTACTTAATTGACTTGGGACAGTGGTTCAGTTAGAATTATGGTACAACAATAAGTTAAGTGCTACCTGCTGTATGGCTGAATTTTCTTATACGAAAACATATGATGACAGTCAGAAAGGGTATTCCTATTAAACAGGAGGAATAAGCAACTCATGCTGACTAAATATAAACTCATTTCTGCATCTGTATATTACACACAGAAGGAGACAGAGTGCAACTGAACTCTTTAACACCAACTTTTTTCTTTTTTCCCCATATATATTTAATTCAATCCTATGTAGAGCAGATTGGGGGGGGGGTTTGAGAGAGCAGGTACCAAGACACCGTTTAGGGGAAAGGTTCCTGCTTGTTCCTTTTCATAATGTGAAACTATATATCTGACCTAGAGCACTAGGAACATTTTAGGGAACACCACCATGTCGGAGAAGGCTACGAAAGCATATGACATTAGCAGCCCTGATAAGAAGAAGTGCCTGATAACTTCCATATTTGAAACCACAAAGAAGGGCACAAACCACTAACGAATGAACACAGACAGTGGGGCCTCTTGCTTGGTGTGTGTTATTTGCGTTATGAATTAAGGTCCCAGTTTCCCAATACACACATTTGCTATTCAAAGCAGCATTTCTTTTCCTTCAAAGGAACCGAACATAAGGTAACTTTGTTCAATATTGCCTTTCACCCAAGAGAAACCTAGGAGGAATCACCTTATCAATAAGCATTGGGGTATTTTGTCTATCAACATCTTGATTCTGCTGTTACTAATGCATTTGACACCTTTTGATTCTGGCAAGTACCCTGAGTATATGTGTGTCTCAGAGAAGGAAAATTTCAAAGCATTGGACACTTTCCACAGCCTAATGTGAACAGGGAAATAAAAGTTATTTTGCCTAAGACCTCTCCTGGCATGTACACTTAGAAATCAAAAAGGCCCACCTCAATTTTCAATTAATAGATATCCAAGGAGTATCTTTCATGGGAGGGACATACTAAAAAGAGCACAAACAATATTCCAGGTCCCTACTCTTGCTGTTAATTTATGGATGGTTAGCTGTCCAGCCAGCCAAAAAGAGGGCTGCTCCATAATATATTATATTCTTAATTCTTAATTCAGAATTCATTAAAAGCTGGTTTTTACTCATGAAAACCTCAACCAATAATCTGAGTGCATTTTAACAGCACATGCAAGACTTTGACTAAGTGTGCCGCTGGTCACACACAGCCTTTATGCAATTCAGCTTTTACTATATTTAGTAAACTCTCTCTCTCAATAATAGCATTTTAATATATTAATTTCATTAATACTAATCAGCATAAACACTCTCACCTTCTTTTCTACTTCCCTCTACCTTCTCCAGCCCAGACCACTACTTCACCTTCTGCATACAATTGTTCATCCCTTTTACAAATAAAAATTATACGCATTTCAAAAATATATCAGAAGAAAGGTAGTGCAAAAATCAATTTTGGTATCAAATAGTGTGCTATTCCTTATTTTAAACTGAGCTGAGATTTATAATAAAATCTAACTTGCACGCCCCTTTAAGTTTTAAAACACAGGTCTGCAAGTATTGCAAATTCCCTTTTGCTGCTACCTGCAAGATGTAAAGGTGTGTCAAATTTACAGAACCACCTCTATGATAACAAAAGAGGCCATATGATTAAATGACACAGGTACTCTTGCTCTAGGGGGTTGGCCTGCTATGCAATATTTGGTAACTTGTAATTTTCCTGAGTGTTCTCTGGCCCCATTTTAACCTGGTTTCCAGACTCCACCAAGGGCTGCATAGCGTCTTTGTTTCTGTGTTAAACACAGACACTGCAAGGGGGATGATTTACTGCTTTGTCCCCGTAACCCTCTCACTTCTCTTTTCATCTGTCTGAACATGGGATGGGGGGGCTAAAACCCCATCCCTTTTGACAACACTACCTTTTCCCATACATTTGTACATTTTTACTTTTGATCAACATTTAACAAGCGGTTTCTAAATCCACCAGGGTACCTTATGCAACAGAGTCAATAAGAAACAATCTTATTAACAAAAACATCTTAATATACCAAGTAGCTCAAAGCACAGTGAATTGATGACATTCAAATTCTGAAACCAGTACATGATTTTATTAGTAATTGAAACCTTCCTACCTTTATCATGAAAATATAAAATTTGACCTCATTAGCAACTCATGTCACTTTTAATGTTAAAGACCAAATAATACTTTTTAATATATATATACTTGTACTCTGCAAGATTCTAGGTGTTTTAAGGTCTGTTTCCCAACCCCCTAAGATGCAGCACAGTAGATGTGGCAGAATTGAGAACCCCTTCATGCAGGGTTCTATTCCTGGCGCCTCTGCAGAGCACATATCTTTTTTTTTTCCCCGGACCCCACATGTTGCCAATATAATACAAGCCAACTGGACGCACCTATGCTGGTCACTGCCAGAATACAGAAAGGAGCTTAAAGGGGTTTTTTTCAACTGTAGCTTGACATTTCCAATTGTCCAAAAAGAACAAACACTGCAAGGGGGTTGGTTTACTTTTTCTTTTTTTTCTTTTCTTTCCCTTAACCTCTGGGACACTCCGTCCACCTAACGTTGTTTCCCACTCAGTCACCTTTCTCCGTGTCCTGTCAGTGGCCTAGACGGACTCGTGTCGCTAGGAACCGCACCTTACAAGGACCACACTTCGCTTCGTCAGTGGCTCTGAGCCCCAACGTCTCATCCACTCAAAACATTCACTGGAGTGTCCCCATACACAAATAAATACACATACATACAAACCCCCATACACATACAACCCCCCTGCACCTCCCCAATACCCTTTACCCATAAACTTCCCAAAGCCGGTGGCACTTTTTACTGCTCTTCTACCGGCAAACCAGTGGCACACTACTGCTCTCTACTGGTTGAACCCAGCGGCACCCTACTGCTCCTACTGGGCGGGGCTGATCAAACCCCTGACTCCCACAAAACAAGCTGTGGAGCCTACCTTTCCCCTGGGTACCCTTCTCCCGTGCAGCTGCTGTCTGTCTTCCGTCTCTGCTGCGTCTCCACTCAGGTACGGCGTGGGGGCTCCCCCTAGAAATG
This sequence comes from Podarcis bocagei, assembly GCF_964188305.1. NCBI lineage: Eukaryota > Metazoa > Chordata > Lepidosauria > Squamata > Lacertidae > Podarcis > Podarcis bocagei. Next base: position 782,172 of record NC_138141.1, on the reverse strand, counting down.
GCAGGGTGCGTGCTTGGAGCCACCAACGCCGACCCAGCTGTTTGCTTAGCAGTGACGTCTCGGTCCTTCGTCCTGTCCTCGGAGAACACGGATTCCCGGCCAAAGCACCAAGAAATGTAGCCTTATTGGAGTTCACTGATTGGGTCTGCGTTGCTCCGGGACAGGAGGAAGGAAGTCAAAATGACACCGAGTTGGTTCAAAGAAAGAGTTTATTCTGCTCTCCGGATAGCAGAAGGCACTTGCGTGATTAGTCCACAGCAAGTCCAAAGAAATGACAAGTTTCATGCAGTATTTATATCCTCCAGGCACCCTCTCCCTCCTTCCAACCACGTCAGCCTATGTATGCAGGTTGACATCACATATGTTCCTGCTCTGGTACTCTCAACCATAAAAGGGATTTCCAGCTCTACCTCTCTTTTAAATCAGAACCAGTGAAGGTGGTGAAGGTCCTGTATGAGTGTCTGGAGGCGGTTGGAGGATGGATGGCGGCTAACAGACTGAGGTTGAATCCTGACAAGACAGAAGTACTGTTTTTGGGGGACAGGAGGCGGGCAGGTGTGGAGGATTCCCTGGTCCTGAATGGGGTAACTGTGCCCCTGAAGGACCAGGTGCGCAGCCTGGGAGTCATTTTGGACTCACAGCTGTCCATGGAGGCACAGGTCAAATCTGTGTCCAGGGCAGCTGTTTACCAGCTCCATCTGGTACGTAGGCTGAGACCCTATCTGCCTGCGGACTGTCTCGCCAGAGTGGTGCATGCTCTGGTTATCTCCCGCTTGGACTACTGCAATGCACTCTACGTGGGGCTACCTTTGAAGGTGACTCGGAAACTACAACTAATCCAGAATGCGGCAGCTAGACTGGTGACTGGGGGCGGCCGCCGAGACCATATAACACCGGTCTTGAAAGACCTACATTGGCTCCCAGTACGTTTCCAAGCACAATTCAAAGTGTTGGTGCTGACCTTTAAAGCCCTAAACGGCCTCGGTCCAGTATACCTGAAGGAGCGTCTCCACCCGCATCATTCTGCCCGGACGCTGAGGTCCAGCGCTGAGGGCCTTCTGGCGGTTCCCTCATTGCGAGAAGCAAAGCTACAGGGAACCAGGCAGAGGGCCTTCTCGGTAGTGGTGCCCGCCCTGTGGAACGCCCTTCCAGCAGATGTCAAAGCGATAAACAACTACCTGACATTCAGAAGACATCTTAAGGCAGCCCTGTTCAGGGAAGTTTTTAACGTGTGATATCTTATTGTATTTTTGGTTTTTATGGAAGCCGCCCAGAGTGGCTGGGGAGGCCCAGCCAGATGGGCAGGGTATAAATAATAAATTATTATTATTATTTCCTTCCTGCACTCCTGACCATAAAAGGATATTCCTGTTCCTACTCCTATCTTGGAGCAAAAGGTCACTACTTCCGAGAACATGCTCTGGCGTTAGTCCCAGACTTGGGTCTCCCCGTCATTTGTGGTCAGAACATAAGATATGTCTGTATCTGTTCTACTGGTAAAGTCAAGGCCAGTCTTGCCGTCAAACTAATAAGGGAGAGAGCTGTGTTCTTGTTTTGCATTTGCTCAACGGCTAAAGTTTATGCATTTTAGCTAAGGAGAAATGGGGATTTTGGTGCAGTTTAAAAATGCCTGCACAGTCAGTTTTGGGTTTGGGAAACCCATTCCTTCATAACCATGAGCTGTGTGAAGAAGGGCTGCCTTTTGTCTGTCCTGAAAGTTCAGTTCTCCATATTTCAACACCATTTTGTGATTTGTTTATTTTTTAAAACTCATAAAAATTCACCAACATTTTACTCTGAATTTCTCTTAATAGAGAAATTATATGCAATTCTTCTTAACACACACTTTTTTGATTAGCAGTTTTCTCTAATATAATGTATTTTTCATGTTATTTTAATGAATATATGCATTTTTATGCACACCTACCCTAAAATATGTATTTTTGTATGTATTCTTTTGGTTCCAAAATTTCGAGAAGTGCAGCTTTTAGAGGATAGCTGTGTTTCAGTTTGTGCATTATTCTGGAAAGTCCGAGTTAGGTAGGTTTGCCTTTAAATGTAAACTAAATTGATTGCCCCTATTCCTATTCATAGTATAGAACAGGAAGTAGGAAAAGCTCTCATGCCAGCATCTCCTAAATAGACTTGTAATTGCTTAGATGTTTGGACAAATTAAGGACAGAGGAAGTACACATCAAAAACAAAGAGGATGCCTAAAACCAAAACACAAACAGATTCAATTAATCTGTTTAGTGAGTTCAGACTTCTTAGATGGGTTTCCTGATCATAGAATGTGCAGTAAGAGCCCTTTTGAGATGATCAGTCTATAACAGGGGTCCTCAAACTACAGTCCGCAGACCACATCTGGCCCACCAGGGTCCTGAACCTGGCCCGCCCAGGCAGAGCCATCGCCGTCGCCTTATTCCACATGGAAGGAGGTGCAGGATCACCGTTGCCCCATTTCTCCATTACAAGCTCTGAAACGCGCTTGAAACCAGGGTAACCTCTGAGGCCCTTGCTCATGAACAAACAGGGCGGGCGTTGATCTGATCTGGCTGTGTCGCAGCGCCCCTACCTTGGCAGCCGCCTCTGCCACTTGCGGGTCTCCTCGGAGGAGGAGGCGCCATGCCGAAAGCCCCACAGAGCAGTGTCGTGTGCTGGCCACCATTGCTCGCCAGCCTGCCTTGTTTTGTAGAGTGGGGTGGGTGCTGCTTCTCTTCCTTCTGTTCCGGGCCCCAATCCTCCCAGGGGTTCAATCTGGAGGCAGCAGCTACATATTTTATTATTATTTTCCAAAACATTTCCCCCCCAGCTCTGTTGAGTCGAGTTCTTTTGCGCCACCTCCCCTTCGGCTGCTTTCGTTTTTCCAGGTTGGGAGTGTTTGGGGAAAGAGAGCAGGGGATCCCAGGTGACGGGGGGGGGGTCAGCTTTCTTCTCCCCCCCTCGAGCTTTAACTCTCTCCCCCTCTCCCCTTCAGAATGTGGTCCCGCTCGCTCTCAGCGATGCTTCCAAGCCCCCTCCCACACTTCCTCTGGGGGAAACTCGGCTCCTTTTCCTGTACTTATGTCTCCCTGGCTGGATCTCTCTCCCCTTGGAGCCAGTCAGGGCAAGGCTGCCGTTTCCCCACCCCCTTTTCCCGTGCCTTTTCTTCCTGAGGTGGCAACAGTAGCAGCAGCAGCCCTCCAGCCTCCCTCCCTCCGCTGGTTTGTTCCGTGGGAAGGAAGGAGAAAAAGGTGAGCCCCGCCCCGCCCTCCTTCTCGCTTCCCTTTCTTTGGGAATTGGGAAATAGGAGGAGAGAACAGATCGTGCATGTCCGCACTTTGAGTGCTCCAGGCGAAGTGAGCTTTGGCTGGATCCAGCTGCCACACTCTCCAGATGTCCTCAGCCTCCTACCCTTTTGCCCTAAGCAAGTTTCCAAACATTGTTCCACCTAGCTCAGTATCGCCTACACTGATTGGCAGCAGTTTCAGATAAGGATCTTTTTGTGCACTGCAAATAAAATATGTGCAGTGTGCATAGGAATTTGTTAAAAAAAAATTCAAACTATAGTCCGGCCCCCAACAGTGTCTGAGGGACAGTGAACTGGCCCCCTGTTTAAAAAGTTTGGGGACCCCTGGTCTATAAGGACGGGGGGGGCGTCTATGATATATTTATGGAGGAATAATAAGAGAATGTAATTTACAATTATCCAAAGAGCAGCTTGACCTGCACAACATATTTATTTCACTACCCAAGGGAAGGACAGAGTCCCCCGCTTCCCCCTACAGAGGCAATTGAATTTTGCTGTTGCTTTTTGACTCTCTTTTTGAATCTCTCTGCCTTTTAAACCTCTGCCTTTCTTCTCTGATTCAGTTGCTGAGGAAGCCTGGCATTTTTGCCAGGGAACCCCTGGAAACTGCAGGAGGTTTTGTAAGGTGTTGTAGGGTACAAACTCTGTTCACGTGTGGCAGTCGTTGGGCCTTCTCTAGTCACCATTGGCTGGGAGGATAAGCCTGGGTGACCTTCTCCTTGACAGAGCCTCAATCCTAGAACCCTGTCTCCATCTCGAGACGGAACAAAGGCCAAAGTTATTAAAGTCAAGGCAGGAACTGTTTTTGTTAAGAGCAGCACCTTTTCTGCCCCCACTACCTGGTAGGCCGGTATCAATCCTGCACTTTGGCATAAGCCTTCCCAGGCCCTGCTTCGCTCTTCGATAACATCTCTTTACCTCAGGGGGTGTCCAGAGAGTTCTGAGTTGGGGGGGGGGGCGACTGAGTGTTTGGGGAACTGTGATCCCTCCCAGACACCCAGAGTGCCTTAGCTCTTTCCGGTTCATCATTGGGCAGCATAGCTGGTGCACTAATGCCAATGTCCCATACTGCCTATGCAGCCTGTGCTATCTGCTTCTCAATGGTAGCACAATGGCCTCCTGTGTGCGCTCCTGCCATTTGCACATGGCCAGAAAAGAAGGCAAACTAGGACATGCGCATGGCATTGGGCAACTTCAAACCAGCCCCCATCTCCCTGGGTTCTTTAAGCGAACATGGACTGAACAGCCCATCTAATATAGGATGCCTTCAAATGGAAACCAGACCTTTGTAAAGCAGAACACATGGCCACCCTGTGATCCTGGGACATGTCTTCCTGGAGAGGTCAGAAAGTGGAGACTCCTGGGCCACAGCTGCTGTTCACATGAGTGCATTTTTGCTAACCAAAAAGCAAAAAAGGTCTGGAGGGTTGGTATTTGTAGCAGCATGTTCTGGCACTAGGGCTTATTTTAGGAACAGGAATTTGGTCCTTCAGCCGCCAGCCCCCTCATCCTTTTGCAATATCCATCCAGGAAAGCTAGTTTTTGTGAGAGACCAGGCTGAGAAGTACTGCTCTGATGAGGAATGGTGGGAGCCTCCCCCTCCCCCTGCTCCTGACCGGGATCCTGAAGCTGCCCAGGAGCAGTGGAACAGTATAGATTTAGAACATTGGTTTGCAGAGGCACATAGTTCTGAAGACGAACTGGGGGGTGAACAGCTAGGAGAAGAAGAACTGGGAGAGAGGGAGTCAACCGACTCGGCAGCCCAGAAAGCAAAGTGGTTGCAAGATCGGGTTGCATGGCGCAGAAGTGACTAGGGGGGAAGTGGGTGGAATCCTTAATTGGGAACACCACCATTCCGAAAATGGTTGCTTTGTTCTTTTGCTGTGATCATTAAAGGCCAAAGGTGGGAAGCCTGACAGTCTTTGACCAGAGTCTTACAGTCTTGGTTGAAGGCCAAATGTCAGTGCTGGTTTTTGTAACCTGGACTTATCCTTTCAGCTGCCTGAGAGCCATGCTAGAAATATTTGTCTGCTACCTGTGTTTGCTGAGCCACAGTTTGGCCATCCACACCCCAAGGCAGTCTTCATCAAGATGTTCTCCAGATGTTTTGGACTACATCTGCCTTCCTCCTTGACTGTTGAGCATGCTGACTGGGACTGATGGGAGATAATTGTGTGGGATCACGCAAGACTAATTTATATGTGCTGACACAGAAGGTAAAACAAAAACAAAAAACAGTGTCTAGTTGGAAATAATTATTTAAGTTCAGTATAAGTTTGGAATAATGCATAATCATAGAATCATAGAATCATAGAGTTGGAAGACACCACAAGGGCCATCGAGTCCAACCCCCTGCCAAGCAGGAAACACCATCAGAGCACTCCTGACATATGGTTGTCAAGCCTCTGCTTAAAGACCTCCAAAGAAGGAGACTCCACCACACGCCTTGGCAGCAAATTCCACTGTCGAACAGCTCTTACTGTCAGGAAGTTCTTCCTAATGTTTAGGTGGAATCTTCTTTCTTGTAGTTTGGAACCATTGCTCCGTGTCCGCTTCTCTGGAGCAGCAGAAGACAACCTTTCTCCCTCCTCTATGTGACATCCTTTTATATATTTGAACATGGCTATCATATCACCCCTTAACCTCCTCTTCTCCAGGCTAAACATGCCCGGCTCCCTTAGCCGTTCCTCATAAGGCATCGTTTCCAGGCCTAATCATATAGAATAGAATAGATATTTATTTATTACGGCCATAGGCCCATACAGCTAAAAACAAGACATAAATAACAGCTTGTGCACGTGGGAAAAAACAGCCGCTAAAACATCACTATAACAATAAAATACTGTAAGATGGAATGACATACTGCGCCTTAATTAGCTTGTAGTGCTCCTTGGCAGCGCTTTTGGGTAAGGACAGCGACCAGAAACCTAGCCACTTTCAGGGTCGTATGGATATCCTTATCCTGCAGGATTTGGGCAAGGTGGAATTTTGGTGGGGTACCCTCTAGCTTCTGTATGATTGATCCCAACAAATTTGCCTGTGGCACATTAAACAAGGGGCAAGTGAACATAATGTGCTGAAGCGACTCCGGCGTCTCCTTATCACATTCGCACATGGCGGAGGCTTGTCCCTTTGAGAATCTATGTCTCATGACATTGGAGGGGAAAACGTTAAACCTCGCTTTGGTGAAGGCCAGCCTATGGGCAACAGACGAAAGGGAGGAGAGGTATGATGGAACGCAGTAAGTTAAAGTGATACCAATGTTCTGGGGCGAACAAACACCTCCCCCCAGCGTATAGTTTTGCTGTAAATCGATGTCGTCCAGTCTTTGGCGGATCAGTCTTCGAGCAGTGATTTGATCTAGTTTTAGGGAATCTAAGGGAGAGATTCCGTAACTCAGGAGTTTGGCATGAATTCTACTAGACCAAAGGCTGGAGAATTCATCTCGCCATAAGCATTGGACAAGGTAATGGTCTGGTAATCTGTGCCACAATGATAACCAATAATTGAAGACTTGGGGGACTTCCGGGTTGGCGCGAACAGCTAATGGCGGATTCCCTCCGAGCTCCGGAGGGAATCGGCTCCGCTAGGGACGGGTCCTGCCGCGACGGCGACGCGGGGACCCTCAAAAACCTCAGGCGCGGATGCCTGAGGACCTGGTGACTCGGTGGGCACCTTAAGCGCCCTCCCCGATTCACGAAGAGCCTTTTTAAAGGCTACGGAGAGGATACGGAGAGTGGCGTGGTGCTGAGAGTAAACCGCTACCCCAGCGGAGCGGAGCCGTGTGCCATGGCTGAAGAGCGCTGACTTGCTTCCTTGAAAATTTGGACTGAAAGAATTACCCGTGAGTAAAACGGATTGGGACTTTAAAAATTCTTCCCTGAATTGGAGACGACCGGGGGGTGTGCTAAAAGGAAGTCCGCACCCCCCCCTGCAGACGATCTAAGCAACGACATAAGAGCTAAGCTGGAGAGCCTACCCTTGGTGGGGTGAGTTAAAAAGGACACTAACTTTCAAGATTTAGTTAAAGGAAATTTTGTGCTGGAGAGTGGAGTTTTGGAGACCCTCTTTATGTTTTGAACAACCCCCCCTCCCGGGCTCGGGAACGTCCTGCCTTTATGCCTGTGTAAGAGCTGCGGAGTTTGACAGCTGTCAAAGCTGTCAAACGGGCAGTTTAAAGCGGAAAAATCACTATTTAAGATCCCTCTGGATTAAGACGAGTTATAATTGAGTTAAAATTGTTGGAAACAAAGTAACAATAACAAGCTAAAGGACTGTTGGAGAAAAGACTAATAAGTAACCAGATTCCCTCTAGGGGGAATTCTGTGAAACTACAATGGATACAATGGCTGTGGATGGAAAGTTACTAGTGGAAATCGAAAGGATGTTTCAATTGGTGGGAACCTTACAAGAGCAGAGCTTAGCCATGAATAAACAACTTAACATTATGACCTTGGGAACAGGCAACTCTGCTGTTTGTATTGAGGACCTGAATGAGAAAGAATCCACAGCTGAATGGGAAACAATGTCTACAGAGGTGGAAGAGACTAAACAAGAAAAAGAGAAAGTAACCTTGGGAAGCAACAATCAAAAGCTGACATCTGTGGAACACAAGCAAGGAGACTCTGGGAACACATCTACCACAAGTCTGCGAAAGATGCAGAAGAAGAAGGAGGAGGTTCTGGGACAATATGTACAGGAACTTAAAATAAAGAAATATGATTGGGGCCTCCTTTTGGATTTTGACTTTGAGGATACAGGCTTTGTGGAAGTACTCCAGCAGTTGCTTCCAAATCTCCTTGTGGAAAGAGAATATGTTTTGATGGTGAAAGATCTTTTTCCAGACTCGACGACGGACATAAAGGACAACCAGCGAGACCGGCGGAGAGGGACTGAAAGGGACTTGAAAGCCTCGGACGTGAGGAACCCAGGCTGAGAATCTTGACTTTGGATTTTTATTGGGAAGGGACAAAAACCGGGGATGGGAGGGAGGGAAGAGGAGATTCTTAAAAACTCTTAAGACTTTCATGTTTGGTTAATGTGACTTTTATTCAAGACAAGATGAAAAATCGATGGAGGAGAACTTGGGTCCAACTTAGGAAAACCAATTTTTTTATTAGAAAAGAGGCAACAAAATGAATAAGATGGTTAAGAGGAGAAATACCAACTTGCTGATATAATCTTGGGAATTGGGATGCACGAGGGGGGGTGGGGGGAAGTCAGGGAACAAGGTTATGAGAAGAGGATCTGCTGAATCTATACATGTTTGTGTCTTGTGTTATTGTTGTGTTTGTATTGTCTTTTTAAAAGCGGAAAACCCAATAAAAATTTTAAAAAAAATAATAATAATTGAAGACTTGCTTCCACAGGCAGGTTTCTAGGGATGCGATCTTCAATTCTAATTGCATGGCTGCGTTGCTTACGCACAGGGGGAGCATTAGGAGCCGACGTAGGAATTGGTTTTGCAGAGTCTCAAGAGGAGTAAGATCTGTCATCACGGCCCAGAGCGGGGCAGCATAAGCAAGCACGGGAACCACTTTTGCCTTGAACACCTTTAGGGCCGAGGGAACATGCAAAGCTCCATCCGAAAAGAAAAATCGGAGGAGCGCATATGACAGAGTTTTGGCCTTGTTAAGTAGGTGTTGAATTTGTGCTTTCCACCCCAGATTGTATTGAAAAATAACTCCTAGGTATTGAAATTTTAGGACTTGCTCTATTTTTGCTCCACCAAGCTTCCATTCGTATAATCTCCGACTTCTGGCGAAAATCAGGATCTTAGATTTAGCATGGTTGATGGTTAATTGGTTGAGTTGACAATACGTGGCAAAGATCTTCAGAGCTCTGGTTAGTCCAACACGTGTATAAGATAGAATTACTGCGTCGTCCGCGTATAGAAGGAGTGGACAGCGGTAATCCGCTTGTCTAGGCGCGTGTGTACTTGGAGATGAGTTGACTAGGGGTGCTCGCATGTCGCTGATGAATAGGTTGAATAGGCAGGGAGCCAATATACATCCTTGGCGCACTCCCTTGTTTATTGGTATCGAATTTGTGAGGTCGCCCGCAGGAGTAAGTCTCACTCTGGCAAGGGTACCTTCGTGGAGCTGGCTTATAAGCCATAAGAGTCTTCTATCAATGCCCTGTTTCGCAAGTTTCTCCCAAAGAATATTTCTAGGAACGCTGTCAAAGGCTGCCTTTAGATCTAGGAAGGCAGCACAAAGGTAGCCGCGGGGGGGAGACGAGTACTTCCGTGCCAGATGGTAAAGGACTATCGCATGATTGGTTGTAGAACGTTTAGGCCTAATCATATATAAACACCTGAGGCATAGGATTGTTTTTGAAAAATAAAATGAAAGGCCGTGGAAATCTCTTAATTTGATCCTGCTTAATTTGATACACTGTTAAATAACAGAGCTGGAAGTCCAGAATTTTTTTAAATAACAGCTGACAAACCGCCAGGTATGTGGCATGTTCCAACAAAATCTTCACCAGGAACTAGATTTAAAGGGAGTCTCAGTTAGCAGTCTGTCTGTATAAATTGTCCATGTGTTGTTGACTTGTGATTAAAATGATTCCACTCCTACTGGGCACAAGTGGGACCTGTACTGATTGCAGAGCCATGAGTGCCCGGGGCAATGGATGCAAAATCATCATCATTCCCTTTGCTTCTCTCTGCCAACAATTCTGCATTGGCTTTGGGTGTCTGTTCCCAGAGAACAGTTACCTGTGGCAAACACAAGCTTTAACCCTTGCACTTCAGCTGATGGGTGGCAGTTAAATGCTGTTCCGTTTGGCTGTGTGACCTGTTTCCTGCAGGCAATTGGTGTGCACAGCCAAGGAAAGCCTGTAAAACACACTTCCCAAAGCTTGGGGGGGGGGCAGGAGAAGGAATGGTGCTTTGGCAGTCTTCTGATTGGTGCCTCCCAAAGTGCCGAGCACAGACGTAGCAATGTCCCTTGTGCCCGCTGGGTTGAAATAGAAATTAGCTTTGACACAAATAAACTTCAGCATGAATGAACTTGGAATGCTGAATTTCCTTGGCAAACCACACTCCTTAAAAGGGGAAAAGGTTCTTACTCTTACCAAATATTAAAATTAAATATCTGAAGAAGCTTATACCCAGAACAAACTTTGTTGGCCTCTAAGGTGCTACTGTACAATTTTTTTATTCTCTTTGACTGCGGCAGTGTAGGTAGGGCCATGTTGCTCTATAGCCTCACGGTGCTGAGTGGGACAGCAGTGAGCGATGCCACCCCACTCATGCTCCCCTCGCCATAGCTGGTGAGCCACAGGTTCCCTGTCCGTCCTGCAGGACATTAAAGGTAAGAATAAGGGACTGGCATTGTAGGTATAACATACGAATCCCAGGGCTGAGGGACAAGTTTTGACTACATCTTTCACAGAACTGCATGACACTGCTTCCACATTAACCATGGGGGTAGGAATGGCCCTCCAGATTTATGTTGAAACATAGTAAACTGCTTTAAAAAACTTTTTGTATACTTCAGTATATACTTATGTATATACTTCAATCAAGCAGTATATGAAACAGTTTCTGAAATAAATAGTTAACCGTGACCTCTCTGCCAATTTAGATACAGTGACTGAACTGGAGGCCCCTCGACTGACTTCAGGTCCAGTGTTGGACCATTTCGATCGGATACTCCCTACTGATGTGGATAGATTCCTCCAAGTTGGTAGGCCCACCACCTGCCTCCTTGATCCGTGCCCATCTTGGCTGATTAGGGAGTGTCCAGATGTTGCGCGGACCCCCCTGGTTGAAATTATCAATTTGTCCCTTGACACGGGGACATTCCCAGGGGAACTGAAGGAAGCAGTGGTGCGTCCACTCTTAAAGAAAGCTTCATTAGATCCCTTAGACCTATCCAATTACCGCCCAGTTTCAAATCTTCCATACCTGGGTAAGGTAATTGAGAGAGCGGTTGCTGAACAGCTTGGTAGGTTTCTGGAGGAAACATCGGCATTAGATCCATTTCAGTCCGGTTTCCGTCCTGGTTTTGGGACGGAGACGGCTCTGGTTGCCCTAACAGATGATATCCGTAGACAACTGGATCGAGGCGGGTCAGGACTGCTGATCCTTTTAGATTTGTCAGCAGCCTTTGACATGGTCGATCATGATCTTCTGGACCATCGCCTTGCAGACGTGGGGATACAGGGCATAGCCCGTAACTGGTTGTGCTCTTTTATCTCTGGTCGGGGACAGAGGGTGGCACTAGGGAGGGAAATGTCGTCACGCCACTCCTTGGTGTGTGGAGTGCCGCAGGGCGCAATTCTCTCCCCAATGCTTTTTAACATCTTTATGCGCCCCCTTGCCCAGATTATCCGGAGCTTTGGGCTGGGCTGTCATCAATATGCTGATGACACTCAGCTCTATCTACTGATGGATGGCCACACCAACTCGGCCCCTTACACACTGACCAGATGCTTGGAAGCTGTGGCTGGATGGTTTCGTGGGAGCCGATTAAAACTAAATCCTTCGAAGACAGAGGTCCTATGGCTAGGTCGGGATAGCATGGGGATGAGGGACCAACTCCCTTCTCTTGCGGGGGCCCAATTAGTGCCATTGCCTTCCGTTAAGAGTTTGGGTGTAGTCCTTGACGCCTCCCTTTCCATGGAGGCGCAAGTCACAGCAACAGCCAAGGCGACATTTTTCCACCTTCGCCGCATCAAGCAGTTGGTCCCTTACCTTTCCCGCCCCGACCTGGCCACAGTGATCCATGCGACAGTCATCTCCAGGCTTGACTACTGTAACTCGCTCTACGCGGGGCTGCCCTTGAAGCTGTCCCAGAAACTCCAGCGGGTACAGAATGCTGCAGCGAGGCTCCTCACAGCGTCTCTGCCATGGGAGCATATTCATCCAGTGCTTTTCAAGCTGCACTGGCTCCCGGTGGAGTACAGGGTCAGATTTAAGGTGCTGCTTTTGACCTTTAAAGCCCTTCACGGCCTAGGACCCTCGTACCTACGGGACCGCCTCGCCTGGTATGCCCCACGGAGAGCCTCAAGGTCCATAAATAACAACACCCTAGTGGTCCCAGGCCCTAAGGAAGTTAGATTGGCTTCAACCAGAGCCAGGGCCTTTTCAGCACTGGCCCCAACTTGGTGGAACGCTCTGTCTCATGAGACCAGGGCCCTGCAGGATCTGATCTCTTTCCGCAGGGCCTGTAAGACAGAGTTGTTCCGCCTGGCCTTTGGATTGGAGCCAATTTGATTCCCTCCGCCCCCTTTTTCTTTTTTCTTTTCCTTCTCCTGCAATGAGGCTCCATTTTAATATTTTAATGTTCCATTATTTTAATGTTGTATTTTATTTTTGTTTTTAAGTTGTAATCACTCATCTTGTTTTTATTATTGCTTGTAAGCCGCTCTGAGACCGGCCTTGGCTGGGGAGGGCGGGGTATAAATAAAAAATTATTATTATTATTATTATTATTATTATTAATAAAGCAGTTAATGAAACAGTTTCTGAAATAAATAAAATGAATAGGGCTGTTTAAGCCAAGGCAAACCTGCTAAGTAAGATTAATTTATTATGTGCCCCAGGTGACTGTAATTAAAATGTGCAAATGAGAGATGAATCACTTCATCTACACTTGGCAGACATACTGCTTTGCTTGGAGCAATTTGCTGTGAATATCTATAGATTCTCACCAAATCTCCATTAGCCGGAGCCGCTTAGCACCAACCTCCACATTGCAAATGCTTTGAATACTGTATGTTGTAATTGCAGAAGCGCCACTTCTGCAAGGTGGGCTGGTGTCTATTGCTGCCATGTTCCAGATGTAAGCAGGATTGCAGAAGCAGGGGGAGAAGTCAAAACAGGTGCAATGTGGGGCAGCTGAGTGGCAGAGAGAAGTAGTTTCAAAAATAGGGTCGGGATGTTGAAGACAGTGCTTGTGGGGGGAAAGAGGAAGCCGCACAAGTGCAGTGAGAACTGGTCCTTAGGGAAGTTAATCATGACAGTGTTGTGGACTCACTAACCTTCCAACTTGAACCATATATTTTTATTATAATAGCTACAGCATTATTTTTCTCATGCATGTAGTTAAATTGTACTTAATAAGGAAAAGTAATCTCCAATACACCTCCTTAGTACCTGCAAATGTTACTGTTCAGTAGCAGTTTTCCTCAGCTTTGCTGGTGAAAATGCTGAGTGCTGAAATCCTGGTATGTTTTTGAGACTTGGATTAACGTGAGACTTGGATGTGACATGCTTTAAGGAGTGAAGGACACAATTTCATCTGAACGTAACAAAGTGGAAATGTGGGCTTCAAGTTCACTGTAGTTCTTTGCACTCTGAGGTCCAAACTGCAGGTTATGTATAATTCCTTGTAATTTTTCCTTGAAGATCTCCTTTTCTTTTCTTTTTTGAATGAAAAGCAGATTCTCCAGGCTGCAACCTTGAGTGGAGGAAGTGTTATATGTGGCTAGTTGCTGTTCACTAGCAAAGATGCTGGATATACTGAACAGAGAGGCAGGTACCTGTGGTATCAATATAGAGCACACATAAACAGCATGCGCTCCAGACTCTAAGCTTTCATTAAAAATCAAAAGCAAAGTAGGTCTCTGGTCTTCCTAAAATAAAAGTTATGAAGCAAAATGTCCACATACCCCTTTCAGCAATTTCCATGGGATGAGCCAGCCTGACCGCTCCCTGTTTCAGTGTTTTTAGCTGTGGCTCTTTTGGCTTTAGATTGCTTGCTTTGTTATTTCAAGTATTTATAGCCCTCTCTTCACCTCAAGACCCCAGGGTGGGGCAAAGAAGTATATTAAAACCACAATGAATGAAATTTAAAAAGCAACAGCACCAGAGTAAAGCAAGACCTATATTAAGAGGAGGCGTGTAGTGGTGATAGGGGATTCCCTACTGAGGGGAACAGAAGCAGTGATTTGTGGGCCTGACAAGATGTCTCGGGAAGTGTGCTGTCTCCCCGGGGCTAAGATCCAAGATGTAACTGAACGACTGCAAGGAATCATAAAACCCACTGACAAATACCCCTTCCTCTTGGTTCATGTGGGAACCAATGACACTGCAAGCAATAGCCTCCAGAAGATCAAAAGAGACTACGAGGCTCTGGGCAGGAAATTGAAGCAATTAAATGCACAAATTGTCATCTCATCTGTCCTCCCAGTTGAACGACGTGGCCCAGGGAGAGAGGGAAAAATAGCGGAAGTTAACAGCTGGCTTCGCAAATGGTGTAAACAGGAACGGTTTGGATTCTTAGATCATGGACTGCAGTTTCTTGAAGATGGACTTCTGGCAAGCGATGGGCTGCACCTCACAACGGTTGGGAGAAATGTTTTTGCCAAAAATCTCAGAAACCTCATCAGGAGGGCTTTAAACTGACTAATGTGGGGGAGGGAGACAGTGTTGCTGAAGGTAGGAGTCTATCAATTGATGAAGATGATCATCCAAATGTCATAGACCAAATGGAGCAAACAGCACGCAGACCTAGTGGTGGGAGGAAAAAATCCTTAAATAAGAGACACGGGGGAATGATTAATGGACTTCAATGTCTGTACACTAATGCGCAAAGCATGGGAAATAAACAAGATGAGCTTGAGCTCTTGGTACAGCAAACTAAATATGACATAATAGGCATCACTGAAACCTGGTGGGTTAAGTCCCACGATTGGAATGTAATAATGGAGGGATACAATCTATTTCAGAGAAACAGACCAGACAAGAAAGGAGGAGAAGTGGCGTTATATGTCAGGGATGTGTATACCTGTGAAGAGATCCAAGATTTAGAACCTCAAAGCCAATGTGAGAGCATTTGGGTCAAAATTAAGGGAGAGAAGAATAACAGTGACCTCATTGTGGGAGTTTACTATAGATCCCCAAGCCAAATGGAGGACATAGATGATGCCTTCCTGGAACAGATGGCCAAGCATGCAAAAGGAAAGGAGATAGTAGTAATGGGGGACTTCAATTACCTGGATATTTGTTGGATGTCAAACTCAGCCAAGAGCATAAGGTCAAACAGATTCCTCCCTGGCCTTGCAGACAACTTCATTGTCCAGAAAGTGGGAGAAGCAACAAGAGGAACAGCCATTTTAGATCTGGTCCTAACCAATGTTGATGACCTGGTTAGTGGGGTAGAAGTGGAAGGATCATTAGGCGCGAGTGATCATGCTCTTCTGAAGTTTACTATACAGCGGAAAGGAGCAGCCAAGCATACTAGGACTCAATTTCTTGACTTTAAGAAAGCCGACTTCATAAAACTTAGGGAAGTGCTGGGTGAGATCCCATGGACAGTAATACTAAAAGTAAAGGGAGTTCATGATGGCTGGGAGTTTGTTAAGAGGGAGATAGTAAAAGCACAACGTCAGGCAATACCAATGAGACGGAAACATGGAAGGTGCCTAAAGAAGCCAGTGTGGCTATCTAAAGAACTTTTAACTGAGTTAAGATTAAAAAAGGATATGTACAAAAAATGGAAAAGGGGGGAAACCACCAAAGAGGAATTCAAACAAATAACCAGCACGTGTAGGCACAAAGTCAGAAAAGCTAAAGCACAGAATGAACTCAGGCTTGCTAGAGAGGTTAAAAGCAACAAAAAAGGCTTTTATGGGTATGTTCGTAGCAAAAGGAAGAACAAAGAAACAGTGGGGTCACTCAGAGGAGAAGATGGTGAAATGCAAACAGGGGACACAGAAAGGGCTGAACTCCTCAATGCCTTATTTGCCTCAGTCTTCTCCGATAAAGAAAACAATGCCCGACCTGAAGAATTTGGAGCAAATGATTCAGCAAAGGAAACAGCCCAGAATAACTAAGGAGATAGTACAAGAATACTTGGCTAGTTTAGATGTATTCAAGTCTCCAGGGCCAGATGAACTGCATCCAAGAGTATTAAAAGAACTGGCAGATGTGATCTCAGAACCACTGGCAGTCATCTTTGAGAATTCCTGGAGAACAGGCGAAGTCCCGGCAGACTGGAGGAGGGCAAATGTTGTCCCTATTTTCAAAAAGGGGAAAAGAGAGGACCCAAATAATTACCGCCCAGTCAGTCTGACATCAATACCAGGGAAGATTCTGGAGCAGATCATTAAGCAAACAGTCTGTGAGCACCTAGAAAGGAATGCTGTGATCACCAATAGTCAGCATGGATTTCTGAAAAATAAGTCATGTCAGACTAACCTGATCTCGGTTTTTGACAGAATTACAAGCCTGGTAGATGAAGGCAACGCAGTGGATGTAGCCTACCTTGATTTCAGCAAGGCATTTGACAAGGTGCCCCATGATATTCTTGTAAAGAAGCTGGTAAAATGCAGTCTTGACTATGCTACCACTCAGTGGATTTGTAACTGGCTGACTGACCGAACCCAAAGGGTGCTCATCAATGGTTCCTCTTCATCCTGGAGAAGAGTGACTAGTGGGGTGCCACCGGGTTCTGTCTTGGGCCCGGTCTTATTCAACATCTTTATCAACGACTTGGATGATGGACTCAAGGGCATCCTGATCAAATTTGCAGATGACACCAAATTGGGAGGGGTGGCTAACACCCCAGAGGACAGGATCACACTTCAAAACGACCTTGACAGATTAGAGAACTGGGCCAAAACAAACAAGATGAATTTTAACAGGGAGAAATGTAAAGTATTGCACTTGGGCAAAAAAAATGAGAGGCACAAATACAAGATGGGTGACACCTGGCTTGAGAGCAGTACATGTGAAAAGGATCTAGGAGTCTTGGTTGATCACAAACTTGACATGAGCCAACAGTGTGACGCGGCAGCTAAAAAAGCCAATGCAATTCTGGGCTGCATCAATAGGAGTATAGCATCTAGATCAAGGGAAGTAATAGTGCCACTGTATTCTGCTCTGGTCAGACCTCACCTGGAGTACTGTGTCCAGTTCTGGGCACCACAGTTCAAGAAGGACACTGACAAACTGGAACGTGTCCAGAGGAGGGCAACCAAAACGGTCAAAGGCCTGGAAACGATGCCTTATGAGGAACGGCTAAAGGAGCTGGGCATGTTTAGCCTGGAGAAGTGGAGGTTATGGGGTGATATGATAGCCATGTTCAAATATATAAAAGGATGTCACATAGAGGAGGTAGAAAAGTTATTTTCTGCTGCTCCAGAGAAGCGGACACGGAGCAATGGATCCAAACTACAAGAAAGAAGATTCCACCTAAACATTAGGAAGAACTTCCTGACAGTAAGAGCTGTTCGACAGTGGAATTTGCTGCCAAGGAGTGTGGTGGAGTCTCCTACTTTGGAGGTCTTTAAGCAGAGGCTTGACAACCATATGTCAGGAGTGCTCTGATGGTGTTTCCTGCTTGGCAGGGGGTTGGACTCGATGGCCCTTGTGGTCTCTTCCAACTCTATGATTCTATGATTCTATTCTAAATCAGCAGCAGTAAAATCAGATGACATCAACAGACAAAGAGCATAATCAAATATGGTGCCACTTAGCCCTCCCCAAAGGCCTGGGCAAAGAGGTGTCTCTTCACCTGTCAAAGAGCAATAAAGTGGGGAGCATGGACCGCCTCAGATGGGGAGGTCATTCCAGAAGTACTTTGGCTGACAGGATTCATCTGAAATTCCAGCTAAGTTACCGAGGAAGGTAGAAGGTGAAATCTTTAACTGATTGCCTCTGTTTTTTTATTCGCATATTTATCAAGTCCAGCCTTGTTCTTTTTGTTTGACTGTATCTTACCAAACAGACATGGGGCTCATCCCCACTTTCCTTTGCCCCACTCTTCAAGTACAAGTCCATGCTGTAAAGCTCCATATCTGAGTACTCGTCTTTGTTGCCCTGGAGCTTTCCTTGCAACAGCTGAAGCACAACTGGGTTTTTCATGGATTGCTCTTTGCTCTGGTTCCGCTATAAAGACCAGGGTTTCATGGGGGAAGCAGGGGGGGAGAGAGAGAGAGCACTTCCACCAGGCCTGCAAAGCATGGAAGAAAGCCCTTTACAACCAATAATGGCATGGCTACCCTCAAAGCATCCTGGGAATTGTAGTTTGGTGTGGATGCTGAAAATTACCTGTCAAGTGATCCCTTTCTGCCTTGCAGAACCATTTCTTTAGTCTTTTCTTTTTAAAATAAATTTTATTTATTTATTTATGACTACATTTATATCCCAATTTTTCCCCAAGGAGCTCCAGGTGGTCACATGCTTCTCCCCTCCATTTCATCCTCACAACAACCCTGTGAGGTAGGTTAGGCTGAAAGACAGTGACAGGCCCAAAGTCACCCAGAGGGCTTCTTCTAGATCAAAGTCTAGCCATGACCCCACATTGGCTCCTCGTATAACATGAACCATCAGGACAAAAAACACACTTGAAGAAAACCCATATGAAAACCTAAGGGGTTTGGTCCCCCTGAGGGGACGAAAACCCAATATTAGTGGAATAGCAGAAAAAGAAAAGAAGAAGCTTGAAAGGTGTGAGGAGGAGGAGGCAAAGAGCCAAATAAGTTCTGTAATTCTTCCAAATGAAATCGTGCTTAGGTGTAATGAGGCAACCCATAGCATGAGTGTTCATATTGAGTAAAAAAAACCAAGGGCACAATTTGGCTGCAAAATCTTGTGGTGCAGCAGATCCCTGGGTGACCTTAATTTAATGTGTTAGCTTCTCCAAGGAAAAGAACCCCAGCACTTGATCCCAGAAAACAGAAACAAAATTACCCCTGTTAAATAGTGGGTTGACATAGCAGCCGGCACAGCGATTTCTTCAAGTAGCTCTTTATTAAGATAAGCTGGAATAGAACTGACTGCGAACAGCTCAGCCGGCCTGTATTTATAGGCAGCCGGCTGTCAACATTGTAACCACAACAGCTCAGAGTTCCCGCCTAAACTAACTGCCGCGGACCTGAGTGAAAACTATCTACAGACCTGAGTGAAAACTATATACAGTATCCCCCTGTTGGCCCAGGGTGAAAACTACACTACATAACACCCCTCCCCACCGAGATAAGGCGTTAGTTACAATCGTAATGGTTTCCTTATATACAGCACTACGCGTAATGGTTCAATTAGGCACAAAAGCATATCGGTTACATTTCCCATACTTAGACCAACAGTGATACCTGTCCAACAACGTAGTCCTTTAAATGAGTTGGGCGCTTGGAAACTCTGCCAGACCGCCGGGGACTGGTAGCCAAGTCCGGAGGGCCACACAGTTCTCGCTGAGGCTGTGGTGCGACCCTAGGTGGCGTTGGAACCAACTCCCCTGGATCCGCTGCTGTGGGTGGAGCCTCCGCAAGTGGAGTGGTCTGAGTCTGTTCTGAGACGGCTTGGTTCGGCTCCACGCTGGCAGTTTGCGAGGGAGGTGTAGGTGGGGCCTCGCCATCTGTACGTGTCTCTTCTGGAGCTGCAAGCGCAGTTGGGGGCACCTCGGTAGTGTCTAAGTCGCCAACCCTGCGCCTAAGCTGGTCTATGTGCCGTCGCCACAAACGTCCGTCTTCGAGTGCCACCTGGTACGAGCGAGGTCCAGTGACTCCCACTACTGTGGCTGGCACCCAAGGAATGTCCCCCACATAGTTCCGGGCAAAGACCTGATTTCCTGGGACAAATGACCGTGGTGCGTTGGCACAGCCTGGGGGTTCAGCCACGGCAAAGTCTGGGTGTAGCCGGTCGAGCGGTGACCTGAGGCGGCGGCCCATAAGCAGTTCAGCAGGACTCCTCCCTGTGGCCGCATGAGGAGTGATGTGCTGCACGAACAAGTATTCGGCGACCCGCTCATGCCAGTCTCCCCGGTCCAGGCGCGCCAGTGCCTCTTTTGTCGAGCGCACCATTCTTTCCGCTTGCCCGTTGCTGGATGGATGAAAAGGTGCCGTTAGGGCATGGCGGATGCCCAGTCCCAAAAGATACCGCTCAAACGTGCCTGACGTGAACTGCGGTCCGTTGTCAGAGACAAGGACATCAGGACACCCATGCGTTGCAAACAGGCCTCGCAGCACCCGGATGACAGCTTCGGTAGTGGTGGAGGGCATCAGGGCGACCTCCAGCCATTTGGAATAGGCGTCCACCACTACCATAAAGGTCCGGCCGTGAAAGGGGCCAGCCAGATCGATGTGTACCCTCGACCAGGGTGTCTTTGGCGTCTCCCAGGTGTGTCCCTTAGCTGCCGGTGGTGCATAGAATCATAGAATCATAGAATCATAGAGTTGGAAGAGACCACAAGGGCCATCGAGTCCAACCCCCTGCCAAGCAGGAAACACCATCAGAGCACTCCTGACATATGGTTGTCAAGCCTCTGCTTAAAGACCTCCAAAGAAGGAGACTCCACCACACTCCTTGGCAGCAAATTCCACTGTCGAACAGCTCTTACTGTCAGGAAGTTCTTCCTAATGTTTAGGTGGAATCTTCTTTCTTGTAGTTTGGATCCATTGTTCCGTGTCCGCTTCTCTGGAGCAGCAGAAAACCACCTTTCTCCCTCCTCTATGTGACATCCTTTTATATATTTGAACATGGCTATCATATCACCCCTTAACCTCCTCTTCTCCAGGCTAAACATGCCCAGCTCCCTTAGCCGTTCCTCATAAGGCATCGTTTCCAGGCCTTTGACCATTTTGGTTGCCCTCCTCTGGACACGTTCCAGTTTGTCAGTGTCCTTCTTGAATTGTGGTGCCCAGAACTGGACACAGTACTCCAGGTGTGGTCTGACCAGAGCAGAATACAGTGGCACTATTACTTCCCTTGATCTAGATGCTATACTCCTATTGATGCAGCCCAGAATTGCATTGGCTTTTTTAGCTGCCGCGTCACACTGTTGGCTCATGTCAAGTTTGTGGTCAACCAAGACTCCTAGATCCTTTTCACATGTACTGCTCTCAAGCCAGGTGTCACCCATCTTGTATTTGTGCCTCTCATTTTTTTTGCCCAAGTGCAATACTTTACATTTCTCCCTGTTAAAATTCATTTTGTTTGTTTTTGCCCAGTTCTCTAATCTGTCAAGGTCGTTTTGAAGTGTGATCCTGTCCTCTGGGGTGTTAGCCACCCCTCCCAGTTTGGTGTCATCTGCAAATTTGATCAGGATGCCCTTGAGTCCATCATCCAAGTCGTTGATAAAGATGTTAAATAAGACCGGGCCCAAGACAGAACCCTGTGGCACCCCACTAGTCACTCTTCTCCAGGATGAAGAGGAACCATTGATGAGCACCCTTTGGGTTCGGTCAGTCAGCCAGTTACAAATCCACTGAGTGGTAGCAGAGTCAAGACCGCATTTTACCAGCTTCTTTACAAGAATATCATGGGGCACCTTGTCAAATGCCTTACTGAAATCAAGGTAGGCTATATCCACTGAGTTCCCTTCATCTACCAGGCTTGTAATTCTGTCAAAAAATGAGATCAGGTTAGTCTGACATGACTTATTTTTCAGAAATCCATGCTGACTATTGGTGATCACAGCATTCCTTTCTAGGTGCTCACAGACTGTTTGCTTAATGATCTGCTCCAGAATCTTCCCTGGTATTGATGTCAGACTGACTGGGCGGTAATTATTTGGGTCCTCTCTTTTCCCCTTTTTGAAAATAGGGACAACATTTGCCCTCCTCCAGTCTGCCGGGACTTCGCCTGTTCTCCAGGATTTCTCGAAGATGACTGCCAGTGGTTCTGAGATCACATCTGCCAGTTCTTTTAATACTCTTGGATGCAGTTCATCTGGCCCTGGAGACTTGAATACATCTAAACTAGCCAAATTTTCTTGTACTGTCTCTTTAGTTATTCTGGGCTGTGTTTCCTTTGCTGAATCATTTGCTCCAAATTCTTCAGGTCGGGCATTGTTTTCTTTATCGGAGAAGACTGAGGCAAAGAAGGCATTGAGGAGTTCAGCCCTTTCTGTGTCCCCTGTTTGCATTTCACCATCTTCTCCTCTGAGTGACCCCACTGTTTCTTTGTTCTTCCTTTTGCTACGAACATACCCATAAAAGCCTTTTTTGTTGCTTTTAACCTCTCTAGCAAGCCTGAGTTCATTCTGTGCTTTAGCTTTTCTGACTTTGTGTCTACACGTGCTGGCTATTTGTTTGAATTCCTCTTTGGTGGTTTCCCCCCTTTTCCATTTTTTGTACACATCCTTTTTTAATCTTAATTCAGTTAAAAGTTCTTTAGATAGCCACCCTGGCTTCTTTAGGCACCTTCCATGTTTCCGTCTCATTGGTATTGCCTGACGTTGTGCTTTTACTATCTCCCTCTTAACAAACTCCCAGCCATCATGAACTCCCTTTCCTTTTAGTATTGCTGTCCATGGGATCTCACCCACCACTTCCCTAAGTTTTATGAAGTCGGCTTTCTTAAAGTCAAGAAATTGAGTCCTAGTATGCTTGGCTGCTCCTTTCCGCTGTATAGTAAACTTCAGAAGAGCATGATCACTCGCGCCTAATGATCCATCCACATCTACCCCACTAACCAGGTCATCAACATTGGTTAGGACCAGATCTAAAATGGCTGTTCCTCTTGTTGCTTCTCCCACTTTCTGGACAATGAAGTTGTCTGCAAGGCCAGTGAGGAATCTGTTTGACCTTATGCTCTTGGCTGAGTTTGACGTCCAACAAATATCCGGGTAATTGAAGTCCCCCATTACTACTATCTCCCTTCCTTTTGCATGCTTGGCCATCTGTTCCAGGAAGGCATCATCTATGTCCTCCGTTTGGCTTGGGGATCTATAGTAAACTCCCACAATGAGGTCTCTGTTATTCTTCTCTCCCTTAATTTTGACCCAAATGCTCTCACATTGGCTTTGAGGTTCTAAATCTTGGATCTCTTCACAGGTATACACATCCCTGACATATAACGCCACTCCTCCTCCTTTCTTGCCTGGTCTGTTTCTCTGAAATAGATTGTATCCCCCCATTATTACATTCCAATCGTGGGACTTATCCCACCAGGTTTCAGTGATGCCTATTATGTCATATTTAGTTTGCTGTACCAAGAGCTCAAGCTCATCTTGTTTATTTCCCATGCTTTGCGCATTAGTGTACAGACATTGAAGTCCATTAATCATTCCCCCGTGTCTCTTATTTAAGGATTTTTTCCTCCCACCACTAGGTCCGCGTGCTGTTTGCTCCATTTGGTCTATGACATTTGGATGATCATCTTCATTAATTGATAGACTCCTACCTTCAGGAGCACTGTCTCCCTCCCCCACATTAGTCAGTTTAAAGCCCTCCTGATGAGGTTTCTGAGATTTTTGGCAAAAACATTCCTCCCAACCGTTGTGAGGTGCAGCCCATCACTTGCCAGAAGTCCATCTTCAAGAAACTGCAGTCCGTGATCTAAGAATCCAAACCGTTCCTGTTTACACCATTTGCGAAGCCAGCTGTTCACTTCCACTATTTTCCCCTCTCTCCCTGGGCCACGTCGTTCAACTGGGAGGACAGACGAGATGACAATTTGTGCATTTAGTTGCTTCAATTTCCTGCCGAGAGCCTCGTAGTCTCTTTTGATCTTCTGGAGGCTATTGCTTGCAGTGTCATTGGTTCCCACATGAACCAAGAGGAAGGGGTATTTGTCAGTGGGTTTTATGATTCCTTGCAGTCGTTCAGTTACATCTTGGATCTTAGCCCCGGGGAGACAGCACACTTCCCGAGACATCTTGTCAGGCCCACAGATCACTGCTTCTGTTCCCCTCAGTAGGGAATCCCCTATCACCACTACACGCCTCCTCTTGGGTTTGGTCGGGGTTCTTCCGTGAGCTGTCCGTTCCAAGGTCGCCTGCACATTCCCTGAGGACTGACTTTGCTGCTCGTCTTCATATACCTGATCGACTGTAATGAGGGAGAGATCCTCAAATGGAGTCTGCTCTTCGTCTTCCATGCTAGGGGAGAGGACCTCAAAGCGATTGTGTATTTCTAAACAATCAGAGTGAACCCTGGGCCTCCTACTTCTTTGAGTCACGTTTCTCCATATATCCGGCTCCTGTGATGGTGAACTAGCCTCCTTCTCTGGGGAGTCCCCTGTCTCCTCCTTGATGGAGACGGTGTGCTCTGTTGCTTCCAAGAAGAGCTCCAGCTCTCTAATTCTTTGGAGCGTAGCTACACGTTCCTCCAGTTGCTGGACTTTGTCTTTTAAAAGGGCAATCAACATGCAATTGCTGCAGGTGAAGCTGCCTGCAACCTTTGGCAAGATGGCAAACATTGCGCAGGAATCGCAGGCGACTGCAGCTGTTCCCTCCCCTTCCATCTTGAGATCGTGTTGTTGGGGGTGGCTATAGAGGTCCTCCATCATAAAAAGCTTGAAGACAGGACAAATAACTTCGCCCACAAAAAAAAACCTAGGTCTCCCCCAACAAACGTTTGAGACTAGCTCCCCTAAATCTAAAAGATGGATATAACTGCGCGCGCCGCTAGGCGCGCGCCGCTGCCCTACAAACTCTGATAAGCTCCTCCCACAGCTAATCCCCTGCCTCAACAGAAACCCTGCCCCCTCTGACCTTTACACAGGGAAAACAGCTAATCAGCCACAAGAAACACACACACACAAGAAAACCCTTTTTGCTCCTTCAACTGCTGCCCTACAAACTCTGATAAGCTCCTCCCACAGCTAATCCCCTGCCTCAACAGAAACCCTGCCCCCTCTGACCTTTACACAGGGAAAACAGCTAATCAGCCACAAGAAACACACACACACAAGAAAACCCTTTTTGCTCCTTCTTCAACTGCTGCCCTACAAACTCTGATAAGCTCCTCCCACAGCTAATCCCCTGCCTCAACAGAAACCCTGCCCCCTCTGACCTTTACACAGGGAAAACAGCTAATCAGCCACAAGAAACACACACACACAAGAAAACCCTTTTTGCTCCTTCTTCAACTGCTGCCCTGGTGCAGGCCTCGACTCTTGGCACGCTTGACAGGTGGATACCCAGGCAGTGATGGCATCGTCCATATTAGGCCACCAGACGTAACACCGAGCCAACGCCTTCATTTTGACAATTCCCGGGTGGCCAACGTGCAGAGCCTCCAGGACGCGCTGACGGAGTCCCTGGGGAATCACGACGCGGTCTCCCCACAGCAGACAGCCGCGATGAGCTGAGAGTTCATGTTGTCTGGTTGCGAAGGGCTGGAACTCCGATGCAAAAGGCCCTTGTGGCCACCCCCTCCACACCCAGTTGAGCACCCGGGTGATGGTGCGATCCTGGGCAGACGCGGAGGCCACAGTGGCAGCCGATACAGGCGCTGCCGGAAGATCCTCAATCAGAAGGAGCGATGAAGCTGGAGCCGGGTCTTCCACAAATGCTGGAAGAGGGCAACGGCTGAGGGCGTCGGCATGGCCCATCGATTTCCCCGGGCGATGGATGAGCCGGTAGTGGTAGGCAGCCAGGAAAACAGTCCATCGCAGCATGCGTGGTGAGAGGACCGGTGGAGTTGGACGATCACCGGCGAGGAGGCCCAGGAGTGGCTTGTGGTCAGTGATGAGGTCAAAAGTCCTGCCATAGAGGTATTCATGGAACCTCTTTACTCCAGCCACAAGTGCCAATGCCTCCTTGTCGAGCTGGCTGTAATTCCGTTCCGTCGGAGATAGTGTCCTGGAAAAGTAGGCGAGCGGTGCTTCTCTTCCATCTGGGAAACGGTGACTAAGGACAGCACCGATGCCAAAAGGTGAGGCGTCGCAGGCAAGGACCAGCGGCCTGGATTCACTGTACTGTACCAGCACACTGTCTGAAGAAAGGAGAGCCTTGACCGCGTTGAAGGCCGCCGTCTCTCGATGACCCCAGGCCCAAGGCGTCTTAGTGCTAAGGAGTCGGTGAAGAGGCTCAGCCACAGTGGCTTTGTGGGGCAGGAACATGTTATAAAAGTTCAGCAGCCCCAGGAATGCCTGCAACTCCGTTTTGTCCTTTGGGGTGGGGGCCTGCTGGATAGCGCGGATCTTGGATGTGGTTGGATGAAGGCCGGAGGCATCGATAAGATAGCCCAGGAGCTCTACCTGTGGAACGGCAATCAGGCACTTCTCCCTCTTTACCTTGAGCCCGGCCTCCTGGAACCTGGTCAGCACGGCACGGAGGCGCTCGAACAGCTGCTGGTGTGATTCTGCAGACACCAAGACGTCATCAAAATATGGTACCACGCCCGGAAGCCCTTGCAGGAGACGCTC
This sequence comes from Podarcis bocagei, assembly GCF_964188305.1. Taxonomy (NCBI): domain Eukaryota; kingdom Metazoa; phylum Chordata; class Lepidosauria; order Squamata; family Lacertidae; genus Podarcis; species Podarcis bocagei. Next base: position 755,833 of record NC_138141.1, on the reverse strand, counting down.
CATAAGGCTTTGGAAGATGCCAGGAGCCACACTCACCCCGAACTGCAACCGGCGGCAACGGAATGCCCCCCGGTGGGTGACGATCGTCTGGGCTTCAGCAGTGGCATCATCGACTGGCAGTTGTTGATAGGCTTGGGCAAGGTCCAGCTTAGCGAAGACCTTACCCTCACCCAGGGAATGCAGCAGGTGTTGGACAACAGGAACTGGATAAGCGTGCTGCTGAAGTGCCTTGTTGATTGTGCACTTGTAGTCAGCGCAGATTCTCACCGACCCATCTGGCTTGACAGGCATGACGATGGGGGTTTCCCACTTTGCGTGGTCAACGGGCTCCAAAACTCCTTGGGCGATCAGTTTGTCCAGTTGTTCGTCCACCTTAGCCTTGAGAGCAAAGGGAACCCGGCGTGGCTTAAGCTTGATGGGGGCGACTCGTGGATCAAGGCTAAAGGAGATGGGCGTACCAGTATATTGTCCCAAGGTGCCGTCAAAAACCTCGGCAAAGTCTTTGACCAGACCCTCAGTCTCTGCGTTAAAGATGCAGTTGATGCCGGTGACTTCCAGGCCGAGGGCATCAAACCAGTCTAGCCCTAGGAGGCTTGGCCGCTGACCTTCGACCACCACCAACCGGAGCAGGCCCGAAAAATCCTTGAAGGCGATCCGGAACCGGCCAACGCCTACCACGGGAATGTCGTTTCCCTGGTAGTCTCTCAGGTGTACGCGGTGAGAGTCGAGTTGCCTTTTGGATACTCTGGGTACCAGTCTTTTGATGGTGCTCCATGACACGACGGACAGGGCAGACCCGGTGTCGATCTCCATGTCACATGGAGCTCCTTCAATGAGCACCGTGACGTTCAGCTTGCGTCGCGTAGACGAGTCGGTTTGGCCAATCGTGGTTCCAGACGGGCAGCGGCAGTTGGTGAGAGCGAAACAACTTTCCTTGGCAGACTGGAGTGAAGACTTGAACTTGCGAGTCGATGAAGGGGGGGTGTCAGACGGAGCCGATCGGCAGACCTTAGCGATGTGGCCCCTTCTGGAACACCTCCTACAGATGGCATCTCTGAATCGACACTTGGCACGGGAATGGTCGCCTCTGCAGCCAGCACATTCCGGTTGGCCCTTGGACTTCTGTTGGAGCTTCCTGCGCTCCCGCTTTGTCTGGTGCACGTCATCGTCTTCACTGGAGGATGCTTCATCACTGCTGGCCTCTTCATGATGCACCGGAACTGGCCCCCTAGCAAGACGCGGGCTGCTGGACTTGCGGATCTCCTGGGCGGAGCGTTCAGCAGCTTCTGAGGCCACAGCCTCCTCAATGGCTTTCTGTAGCGTGAGGTCTGGCTTGGCTAGGAGACGCCGTTGCAGATGGATGTCCCGGACCCCGCAGACGGTTCGATCCATCAGGGCATCGTCTAAGTCTCGGAACTCACAGTGCATTGCAGCCTGTCGCAGGGCGGTGGCGTAGTTGTTGATTGACTCCCCCTTTGCCTGGTTCCGGTGGTAGAACGCATGGCGGGCAGCAATCTTGGACGGCTTTGGTGCGTAGTGGTTGCGGAGCTTCTCTTGGATCGTGTCCCATGGTGTTGCCTGGACTGCTTCAGGCGCAACCAATGCTCGGGCCGTCTCAAACACCTCAGGCCCACAGAGGCTGAGGAATAGGCCCCGCTTCCGATCCACTGATACTGCTGTCAGCTCGTTGGCTTGGAGGTAGCAGTCGAACCGAGCGAGGTAGGAGTCCCATGACTCAGAGGCTGGTGCAAACGGCGGTAGAGGCACAAATGAAGCCATGATTCCGATGCCGGCGTGAAGGGCGATGGATGGAACACAGTGCTCTAGCCAGAACAGTCAGCTCTGAACTGGTTCTGCCCAGTGATTTCGCTCAGTGATTTCGCTCAGTGATTTCGCTCTGTGATTCAGCTCAGTTCAGAGGCTGGCCGCATCTGGCTGTGCTCTGATGTCCATCCAATCCCACCTTCGTCGCCAGTGTTAAATAGTGGGTTGACATAGCAGCCGGCACAGCGATTTCTTCAAGTAGCTCTTTATTAAGATAAGCTGGAATAGAACTGACTGCGAACAGCTCAGCCGGCCTGTATTTATAGGCAGCCGGCTGTCAACATTGTAACCACAACAGCTCAGAGTTCCCGCCTAAACTAACTGCCGCGGACCTGAGTGAAAACTATCTACAGACCTGAGTGAAAACTATATACAGTATCCCCCTGTTGGCCCAGGGTGAAACTACACTACATAACAACCCCCATAACGTATCTGAGTAAGTGCCCTTGGAGTCATTTCTGATGGTTTCATGTGGAGAACGAATGACTGTTAAACTGTTTCAGCCTGTGGCATCCATGTGCTGATCTTAAAGCTATCAAATTTGTGCCCAACAGCTGTCTTAAGGTTCATTTAGTCCTTTTGCTGCTGTTACTCAGGGACCTGTGGATAAGCTATCTGGTTTCATTGACTTTATCAATTTGACAGTGTTTTCATCCATTAACATTTCCCTGTATCTTTCTAGGTTTTCAGCCATTATCTCAGCTGTCTGCTTACGAAATTATTGTCCCCAAGAGGATAACAAGAAAACACCGTGATGTGCTGACATCCAGGCTAGCAGAGGTATTTCAGAGCAGGATTTCATCATCAGCATGTTGCTTTCCGCTTTTTGTACACATCATCCGGAAGCAGCTGTGAAATAATTAAGCATGGATGTGCTTCCTGAATGGTACAGCTGCCTAGGGTTCAGGGCAGCCTAGGACTAAACTCTCTCTCTCTCTCTCTCTCTCTCTCTCTCTCTCTCTCTCTCTCTGTGTGTGTGTGTGTGTGTGTGTGTGTGAGAGAGAGAGAGAGAGAGAGAGAGAGAGAGAGAGAGAGAGAGAGAGCTGCATATTTGTTACAGAAGCTTGTTGTGAGCAGCACCTATTGTCTAATGTTTATGAAGTCAACAGTACACAGGGCTGAGACATTTGGCTGAATGAGGTGAAGAGCACATAGTCTCCCTCTCCCTACATCATGGTGCATAACTGATCAAGTTATTTTGGCAACTGAGGCAGAAAAACTTACAAGGGCCTCCTCACCCGCCACTGTAAAAATGCAACAGCTTTTGAAAAAAGAACCTAAAAATGTGGTTCCCCATACCTGACATACAAAGCCAGTTGATGGTTTTGCAACTATTTCATTAAATAAAGAGAAAATGCACCCAAAGCTGAGCATTCAGAGAGAAAAACATAAACAGGGTGCTACTATGTCTTGCAGAGCAATTTCAATCAGGCTTTTGTTGGTCTAGCTTAGTGGGTTTTAGTGGGAAAGTGCATTTTCTCTGCTGATATTATTATCCTTTTAATTTGTGGTTGTTACACTATGATTTTTATATTGCTGACAGTGTTGTTATTTTTCATGTTATGATTTTCATGGATGTAAACTGCTTTGTGTAATGTGTATGTATGGAAAGGGTGGGTGATGCACCTCCACTATACACACAAGGGTGTATTTGCTAGGCGGGGGGGGGGGGACAGGACTGGGAATCTCTGGATTGTTCGGAACATGTTGATAATTAATTGAGGATTCCCAGAGAGGTTGCTTGATTATCCCTTCTTCTTTTGAGGATGAACTATCTTTTGAAGTTGATGTTGAAGGAACAAAGTATACACTTGAACTAGAAAAAAACAAGTAAGTGACTCCTTTCCAGCTGCACTGGGCTGTTTTCCTTCCTCCTGGCTATTCTGAGTTTAAATTGGTCTGTTTGGCTCTTTTCCCTGGTTCTGAAAGTGACCTGTACAGGGCTTAGTCTACAGCATGGGTAGGCAAACTAAGGCCCAGGGGCCGGATGTGGCCCAATCGCCTTCTCAATCTGGGTGGTCCGGGAATCAGCGTGTTTTTACATGAGTAGAATGTGTCATTTTATTTAAAATGCATCTCTGGGTTATTTGTGGGGCATAGGAATTCGTTCATTCCCCCCCCCCCAAAAAAAAATATAGTCCGGCCCCCCACAAGGTCTGAGATTTCAACCCCCTGTTGAGGTTTCGACCCCCTGTTGAAAAAGGTTGCTGACCCCTGGTCTACAGGTCACTTGAGAGCCCTCCAAAGGAAACAACTGGTTGATTTGATTTCTCTGCCCACCCCCTCGGCTTCCATACTAAACACCAGCAAAGCACTTTTGGCTTGGCCATCATGGTGACAGGCTGGCTTATTTCTGGTAAAGAAAGCAACTTTCCTTAAAGGTTATTAATCTGTACATGTGGTTTGCAATAGGCCATTTGTTGTAATGTATATTATAAAAGGGGGGGGGACACAGCTACATCAAATGTGTGTGATCACTCTCCATTCATAGTGAAATGCACTGATATTTCTCCAGCTGCTGCTTTTTGTTTAAAAAAAATCTTTATGATTTCATTTAGAATATACCATAAATGCAAGGATAGAATTATAAAAGCAACAGTTCTCTCTCCCCCCCCTTCTGATTCCATGCTCTCACAGCCTTCTGTTTGCAAATCTTTACTTTTTCCTCATTCTTCTTCCAGGTCCAGTTCTGTGTAAGCACTTCTTTTTCAAAAGTTTTAAAAAGCCTCATTTATTATTTTTATAATATTTTGTTTATTTTCTGAAAGAGGGTTGTTTGGTAGTGATAAAAAGAAAAGAGGGGAGTTTATAACTAATCCTGGTTTTAATGAGGTATCATTACTGTTCGTTCTTGATTAAGCATGAGGTCTAAGAACATTCTTAATTTTCACGTTTTTAATTTTGCTTAAGTTAAATGCTGTACTTTTTTGCTTATTTTTCAAAACTGTCTTGGGAGGGTTTGAAAAACAAGACTCTGAAGGCAGGGAGGGGGTTCAGGTGGTTTAGCAGACTGGCTTTTGAACCTGCCTTTCCTCGCTCCCTTCCAACTTTGCAACTCAACATTGCTGGTTCCGCATTTTTTCCTTAATCTTTAAAACAATTGTTGCCTAATGCGTTTCTTCCCATAATTCCCTCTCCAATTCCTCCAGAGTCCTTGTGCCCAAAGACTTCACAGTTTATACTTACAATGCTGACGGCTCGCTGCGTTCTGAGGTTCTGGATCTCAAGGTATGTTTTCCTTTCAAATACATTTCTTGGGAGCCTGCCTCTCCCTCCTGCTGGGCCGGCATCTGGAGAGTAAAGTGGCAAAGATTTTCAAGGCACAAGTGGGAGCCAAGGGCAAATGAGTTCAATTGCCTGAGATGTAGGAATAGGGCTGAGGGCTGCTGTGTCTGCAAGAGTGGTATTGGGGGTTGGATGTTTGAACACCCTCCCTGAATATAGAAAAATACCACTGCAAGGTAAAGGCAAGTCTTCTCCATGGCCTGCTCACTACCTGCTGTGTTCCTGAGGACTGGCCGCTCCCTGTCCTTAACCTGGCATTTAATTTTTTTAAAGCCCTGGCTTGAATGTGGATGGCATCATTCACATGCTCATAGGCCCCAGTGCTACTTGTGAGACATTTCCTAGCACCCTGCTTGTATTTCCAAAGGTCTTGGAGATCATGCTTACTTCCTAACAGCTCCAAAACTCTGTCAGCTTCCAGGTGTTGTGTGGCATTCTCCCCTCCCCCGCCAAGCGAGTTCCTTCCAGATGTGTGTCTCTAAACTCTGGCTGCCTGGTGATGTTGTGGTTATTGAGATGGAAGTCAGTTTCTGTTATGTAATTGGATGGTAGAGCATCTATCCCAGCATCTCCAGTAGGACTGGGAAAGGTTCCTGCCCCAAATCCTGGAGAACCTCTGCCAGTCAGTGTGGACACTACTGAGGTAAAATGACTGGGGGCTTCCTATGTCTCTACCATGTTGGCTTTGCTGGCTAATTAGTTGTTGTAAGCAAATAGTCCCTTTGTGGGAGTCCCCCCCTTCCTTTCTTTGTTTTGCATGTTTGCATAGCACAGAAGAAGAGCCTTGCTGGTTCAGACCATGAGTCCCTCCAGCCCAGCTCACTGCTTTCCACAGTGGCTACTCAGAGGCCTCCAGGAAGCCCCCAAATGGGGAGGAAAGGTCATCACCTGTCACATGGTTGCTGACTAGCAACCTGTCCCTGGAGCTGAGGGAGGGGGAAGAACGGGAGCCGTTAGAAAAGACAGGAGAGGGAGAGGAGGACAAGCAAGCAGAAGGAACTCAAGCGGCGAGGAGACCATCAACACCACTCGACCAGTTCAGAGACAGAGGGAGAGTCAATGCCCATTCCTTCAGCACAGGACAGAAGGGGGTTAAAACGTAGGGAACAAATAAGGCGCTTGGGGCTTCCCAAGCTCCTCTGCTGGAGGAGGAGCCGAAAGCTCCCACTTCCTGGATCTGCTACCGAGGATTCGGATGCATGAAGCTATGTCCTGTACCTTGTAAATATGTGTGTAAATAAAGACTGTAAATATATCTATGAGTGAACAGAGGTATTTCTTGCAAAAGGCTTCCAGACCCATCACACAACCTGGTGTTCAGTGATATACTGCTGCTGAACTTGGAGGTTCTATTTAGCTACAATTGTCGAACAGACACTGATAGGTTTCTCTTTCTGCATCAGGGAGGGGGGAACTGTGACCCTCCAGATGTTTTGGGGCTCCCCTTGGTGTTCCAAGCACACGCAGCCCAAGAAGGACAGACAGCTTGCAGTCTAATTCTTTATTGGCAAAGTGCACCCTTAGGGTAGCTCCTAAGGAATGTTGTGGAGGGTGGGGGCGAAAAAGAAAACTAATCCTCCTGTGAGACTGGGAATATCCCCTCACTCTCCCAGTTTAGGATATTCCACCATTCTTCAGCAGAGTTGCTTTTCTTTCAGCAAAGTAAAGGCTCAAACAAAGCTTTAATAATAAAGAAAACTGTAACACAATGACATCCTGTCTGAGAGAGACTAAAAGCACATCCTGGGGCCAGAAGAACACTTGGTCTCTTGGACTGAATTGAACTGGACACCCAAAGGGAAGGGCCAGTTCTGGAGCACAACACAGAATCCCCACGCACCAGATGACAGACATTCTACTAATCCAGTTGAGCCCCAGTGTTTTTCTTACAAAGGTGCACAGTGCTTCCGGCGGCTAAGCAGTTGGCATCCCCTCCACTGGCTTCTGCTCCCAACTGGACTGCTGAAGCAGCAGGGTGACCATGCCTCCACCCAAACTTATGTACCCTCACTGGATGGTGCGCATGCATGCGCAAGCAATCTGCGAGATTTGGCCTTAAGTCCCAAGGCGCTCCTTCTCTTGTGGAAGAGCAGAGTAGCAGAAGCTTGGTGGAATGGATGTGTTGGTTTTCAATAAATCACACAGAGTCAAAACACATTAGCAAAGGGAATTTTTTATTAAGGATTAGGCTTAGTTACAGCAAAAAAAACCCCTCAAGAATAAATGTATAGAAACTCAGAAGATGCGAAGAGAAGAAAACAAAAGTAGGAATAACCAGGCAGTTCCCTGAACTACTGCTATATATCTTCTGGCTCAGTGTCCTTGAGATAACTTATCAAGAAAATACAGGGTAACTCATAACATGTCCTACTGTTTCATCAGAAATGAACAGTTACAGACACACTGGAATAGACCAGTACTTTCCAGTTCTGAACAGTTTCTCCCTTCAAAAAACTTCAGCCATGACATTCTCCTGCATGGAAGTTGCTGCCATTCCTGTCTCTTCAAGCCCCTCCCGGTCCTGGGGGGCAGTGGAGGAGAGGATATTTGCCTTGAATATGAAGCAGCTGCAGCCCCCACCCCCAGGAATGGGCCCTCCTGATTAACAGCTGTTAAGCAGGAGGATCGGATCCTACCTGATGTGTTAAGTGGGAGAGTCCTAGCTTTCCTAGCTGTATAACAAAATAGGATTTGAATCCCTTTAAAAAAAGATAGCCCCATCCGTGAATTATTTTGGAGGTGGTTCTGGTGTGGGTGTCTGGTCCCTGGGACAACACAGGGTAAATTGCCCTGATCCAGGTGGCAGGTCGAGGGAGTAGGTGTCTGTGCAGAGTCTCAATTTGTAGAACTCCTAAGCTGCCTTCCTTCGGAGTAGATCCCAAGGCTGCTTCCACACATCAAACAAGCCATTATCAACAATGAAACAGTAGCATTTCATAATAATCGTAGGACCTTGGACAGTTCCACTAAATTCACCAAATGTCTTGGTAAATAGATGTGTCTTAACTTGGTTCTGGAAACTCAGAAATGTAGCTGACATCTGTGTGTACCTGAGCGTGGAGATAATTTCATAGTTGGGGTGTCACTACAGAGAATCTGCTATCACATGTCTTCACACTTAGCTGTACCCTTACATTGCTTCCAGAGGGCATGTTTGCTGAGCATTCTTCCCAATGTGTCTGCACAGCGTTTGCAGAGAAGTTCTACAATGCCATTCTGATTTGTTTGTGGACAAGTTATATGAGCCATTATTATCTTACATTTTCTAGGGAATTTCCCTGGTGCTTTCCTTAACTGAAAAAGGTGTGCGTGCATGCGTGTGTGTGTGTGTGTGTGTGTGTGTGTGTAGAAGCAGGCTTGTTGCTCAAGAGACCAAATCCATTTTAAAAGGGTGACCTGAATCAACAGGTATGCAAAAGAGTCCAACCCACAAAATAGCAACACCTCATTTTCTTGATTCATGAGAGCGTTGTGGTATCAACACTGTGAGCAACAAGGAACGCTGCATGCAATCATTCCTTAATTCCACCCCCTTGTTTTCTACCCATTCAGGATCACTGCCACTATCATGGATATGTAAAAGGAGTAGCGGATTCCTTGGTCGCTGTCAGCACTTGCTCTGGACTCAGGTAAGTGATACGTTCTTGTGCTTTTTTGGGGGGAGGGGGCAGAATAGTGGCTGCCCCTCCCTCAAAGTAACCTGCCTTTCTGTGTACTGATGGTGGCCTCTGAAACCAGGGGTACAAATCCTCAGGCCTGGGAGTCAAATACAGTCATTTTCATGACTCCTTCCTCTTTTTGTCTCTGGACACTCCTCACCACCACCACTGGTACGCAATACCCAGAGAGTGGCCTGTGAGGGAATGCAGCCCCTGGGCTGGGAAACGCTCCCCCCCTCCCAATGTGAGCCACAGCAACTTCTCCTTTTTGCCCTTTGCTCCTGGGGCTTCTAGACATTCTGGCTCCATAGACATTTTCTCCATCAACCCTGCAGCACTGTGTCTTGTCCTTCTTAGCCAAGGTCAGGCTGCCTTAATTGATTAATTAATTGTATTTCATAAAACGATCGATTGTAGAGTTGAAAGGGATCTCATGGGACATCTAGTCCAACCCCCTGCAGTGTAGGAGTCTCAACTAAAGCATCCATGGTAGGTGGCTATCCAGCCTCTCCTTGAAAAACTCCAAGGAAGGAGAGCCCACAACTTCCCAAGAGAGTGAAACAGAAAGTTCTTCCTGGTGTTTACATGGAATCTCGTTTTTTGTAACTTGAATCCTCCAGAGCAGGCGAGCAGCTGGCCTTTCTACTGAGGCTCTTGAGGAGGCGGAAGTGGTTCTCCCTGCCTCCCCTCCCATCTGATCCTCACGCCAGCGCTGTTAAGTTGGTTAGGCTTAGAAATGGCAATTGGTTTAGAATCAGTTGGAGAGTTTTGTGGCTAAGTGGTCATTTGGACCCTGGCCTCCCGTTATCCAGCCTGACAGTACAGTGTTTTATTGATAATTTCATTATGTACATCACTTGGGGATAAATAAAATAAAATAGAATACATACCCAATAGCTGAAGAGCATATAGAACAGCTAGCTGCTCAGTGAGAGGGAATTCTCCCTTGCATTCTAGATTTTCATATGTGGGTAGGCTTGGTTGGTGCATGTGTGTGACCCAGCATTCAACAGGCACACTCCATAAGAAATGAAGATAGCAGGATCAGGCCATGAATTTATCCCATCCACTTTTAAAACCACCCCAGTTGGTGGCCACCCCTGCCTCTTGTGGGCGTGGATTCCATAGTAGAACTCTGGCTGCAGGAAGAAGTCCTTTCTTTTATCTGTCCTGAATCTTCCAACATTCAGCTTCACTGATCTGTAATGTTATGAGAGAGGGAGAAAAACATTCTCTGTCCACTTTTTCCATATCACACATAATTTTTATAAACTTCTGTTATGTCACCAGTTGCTTGCCTTTTCTCTAAATGAAAAGGTCCCAGAGGCTGCAGACTTTCTTCTTGGGACACTCACTCCATCCCATCGATTTTTTTAAAAAATTTTTTTATTGGTTTTCCAATAAAAACAGCCAATCAAGATATCTGAATCATAATCCAATTAAAATAATAAAATAAAATAAAATAAAATAAACCAAATTGTAATTATTAATTTTTCCGGGCTCCCCATAGTCTGGACCTCTGAAGCATTTCTCCAAATCTTCATTCCTGCCTCTTCTCTTTGCTTTCATATTTTCCGCCTTCTGATCTTAACACTTTAAAGTTCTCCATCCCTGGCTATGCGATTCTCAGTCATGTCAAAAATCACATATCCTTTCATCCATTGAATACAGCTTTATTTGTAAATATATATTTTTTCAACTGTCTATTTAGCAGCGCAGCTTTTCCTGACTTCATTCCAATCTTCCAATCCAGGCTGTTGCCCATGTTTATCCTTTGAAGTTTAACGACGCAGCAGCTCCCAATTTGTTAAATCACTCCAATCCGGGCTGTTGTCCAAACCTTTCTTTTGGTATGACACAGTACCTTCCACGTTGTTGAGTTGTTACTATAGATTGTTGGGCAGACTGTTTGCAATATTGCAATGTAAATGAACTGTAGTCCACATATATATGTCATTTGGCGATTGATCAGCCTCTCAGAGACCACACAACCCCCCCCCCCTCTGGGCCCTAGACGGGGGGCTGCTAGACATCCATTCAGCCTTCTCTCTCACCCATAATGATAAACTTCTGCAAACAGCTGCACTATATGTTGTCCCAAATTGTTATCTCAAGTCATTACAAAGTCAGTCAGCAAATATTTCCTGCTTCCCTTGAAAATGAGAGGAATTCTCATTTTTCCGTGCTGCATCATATTAACAAGCGCCATCTTGTTTCTTCTTTCATCTTTATCAAGTCTTTCAAGTCCGAGTAGAGCTGCAACAGTTGAATACTTAATTATTAATAGAAGTCCATCTGTACTCTTTTTTCTTTTTTAAAAAAAATAAGTTTCTTGATGAGGCTTGGCATAGAAAACCAACTGTAGATATTAAGAAGAGAAAAAGGACGTACCAAACACCTCCGTAATCCAAGCACCATGAAGAGAATCTCTTTGAAGTCCGAGCTTAAACACCAGGGGCTGTACAGTTCTGCAGGTTTTTTCTTAGTCTTCTTCGGTCCAGACTATGTCTGTTTGTTGTCCAAATCCAATTATTTTATCGAACAGATATTTCCGGCTATGAGAGGGACTTCAGAGAGTGCCAGCCGTGTCGTGCTCTGGGACCCAATTTCATGCCGCTTGCACCTTGATGCAAGCTGACAATCTTGGACAGTCTGTGGGTCTATGAGACAGTCTTCCCCCACCCTGGGGAGTCTGCCAGGGCTAATTACCCCCATATCAGCCCTGAATTACCGGCACGGCTGGGATCCAATCATATCGGAGTCAGCCATTTCTCACCACCGGAAACAGGAAGCCTCCATCCCATTGATTATTTTGGTTACCCTTTTATTATTATTATAAATTTTATTAAGGTTTATGGAGAGAAATATGCAGCTTAAGATCTTCTCCTTTTTTAAAAAAAACAACACACCAAACCAGGATTTTTATCTAGATACAATAGAAACGCAAAAGGGGGAGGGGTGAAAGAAAAAGAAATTTTAAAAAAGGAATAGAAAAGAGGTTAAAAGAGGAAGAGAGAGAAATAAGATTCAGAATGAAAAGAACTTCTTATTCTTCCTCATTTCCGCTATGTAAAAACATCATTCACTTTGTCCAATCTAGCATAACACCTCACAAAGCCACTTTTTAAAACAAACATCATCTTCAATCCTCAAATCCAAATACCATTACTTCTTTTTCTTTTTCATGCAAAAAGTTCATGAGAGGGTTCCAATCTTTAACAAATATTAACAATGACTTTTCTCTGATTAAACATGTCAGTTTCTCCATCTCAGCTAAGTCTGTTAGTTTTAACAGACATTCTTTCATTGTTGATAATAATGAGTCCTTCCACCTTTGCGCATATAAAAGTCCTGTTGGTTGTCCTTTTCTGAACCTGCAGTTTGAAGTACTGTAATACTGTCCAGGAAGGACTATACAGTGTTTCATGCTGTTTTTGCACATTTGAATCAGAAGCCTGGTTTCCTTTCCACAGAGGTGAGTGCTTTCGTTTAGGATCCTCACCCATCCCAGCACATACTTTGGGAGCAATGGGCTGTATTCAAGCAATGAGGCCTATGGTATAATGGGACTTCCCCGAAATCAAATCCGCTCTGGGGGGTCAGGAGAACCCCCAGAACAGCACAGGGAGAGATGGGGAGGTGGAGAGGGGAGATGGTTCTGTCAGGCAAGCGGAATGCTTCTGCGGGCAGAACGATCTCCTTAGCACTATGCTGAATGCATCCCAGGGATTCTGACACATGAATTAATGTCATTGCTAGGGGATTATTGCAAATTGAGAGCATCAGCTATGGAATTGAGCCTCTAGATCCGCCCTCAGGCACCAAACACGTGATCTACCGGTTGAAGAACGTGAAGGTAGATGAGGATCACATGCGGTGCCAGCTTCCTGAAGAAAAGTGGGGAGGAAGAGATCCTCAGCACCCCGCCAGCGAGACTCAGCGGCTGAGAGTGAGTGTCCTGTGATGACCTTGAAGGTCTGAGCAGATTCCAAGGGTTGTAGCCAATTCTTGCCCTACTCAGAGTAGACCCACTCAGAGTAGACCCACTGAGGTTTATGCCTAACTTAGTTACACTCCTTTCAATGGGTCTACTTTAAGTAGAACTTAATTGGGTGGCTTGGGTAGCACTGAGGGAAAGGAGTGCAAGGAGCCATAGAGACAGAGCCATGAGACAGATGTTTGTAGGGGCAATAAATCTCCGCTCTGGAGTGCTCAATATTCTGTTCATCTTGTTCTGGTCACTGCCCATGAGAGCTAAAAACAGAATGGGGAACCTGTGGCCCTCCAGATGTTGTTAGATTTCAGCTGCCATCACTCTTCTCCCCTCCCCCCAGTTTGAGATGAAATCCTAAAATTACCTGGATGTGAATAATGCATGCTTAATTCCGCCTTCAATTTTTTGTTTGTGAATTGAAAAGTGGAATATAAATATTTTAAGTCATAAAAATAAACAAATGAGCTTTAAGTATTTCTCATGTTCTTGTTTTGTTTGGTCAGACTGAGTGTATCCTGGCCAGATTCTGATACAAAAGAGAATTGTTGCCTTTTCTTTGGAATGCCTTGGCACTCTTGTGTCTTGGGTATGTTTCCCCAGTAGTGCGGTTGTGGTGTGAGCAGAAAAGCGAATATGGATCAGAGTGACATCACCCCATTTTTACTTATGAGTCAGGGGATAAGATTTTGTTTCTTACACCCTTTCCCTCCCTTTCCTTGGCAGGAGAAAAAGAGGCATCTCCTACAGACAAGATATGTGGAGCTCTTTATAGTCGTGGACAAAGAAAGGGTATGGACTTGCACTTGTGCTAACAGAATGTGTGCAGCTGAACTGCAGATTTTGGGGGATGAGCCACCCTCACCCCATCCCTGAACCACTGAGAACTGTCCAGTTAGCTTCTGTTGGTTCTTCACTTTGTTTCCACCCTTCCCACTATGAATGGTCGAGACATGGGTCCAGTTAGCTTCTGTGGTTCTTCCATTTGTTCCACCCCTTCCCCTCTGAGATACGCTTCATCTCCCATCCCTACATAAACATTGTTTTCCTTTAAGTCACTGTGTTTCCAAATTATCAGCTGAGACCTCCTTTTCCCAAAGCCCTAAAATTCTTGGTTTTGCTATGAAGTCTTGCATGGATGAGGGATGCGGGTGGCGCTGTGATCTAAACCACTGAGCCTAGGGCTTGCCGATCGGAAGGTTGGCAGTTTGAATCCCTGTGATGGGGTGAGCTCCCATTGCTCTGTCCTGGCTCCTGCCAACCCAGCAGTTCGAAAGCACGTCAAAGTGCAAGTAGATAAATAGGTACTACTCCAGCAGGAAGGCAAACAGTGTTTCCGTGCGCTGCTCTGGTTTCGCCCAGGAAGCGGCTTAGGTTATGTTGGCCACATGACCCGAAAAACTGTCTGCAGGCAAACATTGGCTCCCTCGGCCAGTAAAGCGAGATGAGTGCCGCAAACCCAGAGTCGTTCACAACTGGACTTAACTGTTAGGGGTCCTTGCATGGATGGGAGACAGCAGAGAAGTAAATGCAGACCATTCAAAATTTCTATCTTTACTTCTAAACCTGCACCAACTCCATGATTCCATTCTGGAGACTGGCAACATTCAAAATCTGTTAAGCACACTTTTGGCCTTAGCCACCTTTTTAAAGCACCAGGCTCTGAATTGCTAGCACTGTCTGTTGTTTGTTTTCTTCATTGTCCCATTTCCGTCCGTGCATAAATGTTTGCTTTTCTTTCAGTATCAGCTGATGGGCCAGAATAAAACTGCTGTTACAGAAGAGATGGTGCATTTGGTCAACTACCTTGATAGTGTAAGTGAAAGCTTTATGATACTCAGAGTTGATGAATTGTGCCAAAATATGCATGTATTTTTATTCCTTTTACTTTTACCTGCCCTTTCTTCAAAGTGGTGTGATTATTTTATTTCATTTCTATACCAAAAAACTGTGCAAAAACTGGAAGCAACAACAGACAACTTTAACAAAATATTTCAAAAATACACAGTTCAAAATGTTATATCAATACAAAGTTACCAATATATATATATATATATATATATATATATATATATATATATATATATATATATAAAACATCTTCCTTCTGATCACCCTTGGTGAGCTAAAGTCTTCCCTGCGTGCAAAGGCTCTGGCGGATGGAGCAAAGGAGGTCAAGAGTGGGTCCAACGGTCAAGAAGGCGGTTTCTGCATGTGCTGGAGAGGGAAGTGAGGGGCACATGGGGCTTGTCCACCTGGGAAGGGAGCCCATCCAGGGGAAGGAAAACTCTGATCCTAAACCTCTGCTGTCTTGCGGGATATCTTTGGGAGAAGGAAAGGCTCAGGAGGAAACCCTACAGAAATCCGGAGCGGAGTCCCTAAGACGGATGGGTGGCACCTTGTACACCTCCTTCCAGCTACTACTGCAGCCCAGCTGGGCCAAACGTCTTGCTCTGCCTTCCTTTGGACCCCATCAGTGAGGCTGAGAGGGGGATCTTGACGTCTGGACAGCCGCTACTAACACAGCGGTTTGACATCACCCCTGGAGATGCACTCCATTTTCTCTTGAGACAGACAGATGCCAATAACAATGTAACATTGTAACCCTGTTCTCACCTAGGGTCCAAACCAACTCTCAGCTCACCCACAGAAGTCTCACAATGAGAAGAGCTCCTGGCAGCAGCAGACTTTGTCCTAGTCTCTCACTCTAGACTTGCTTTTACGGGCAGCTCAAGATGGCTGCTCCTGCCTCAGGCTGCCCACGGCTGTGTCTAATTCAGCTGCCCTCTCCACACCCAGTTCAAGATGCAGCAGTTTTGTTGTGTGTGCCATGTATTTGAAACATAATAATTAGGATGACAACTCAAATATGTTATTTTGAGGTTTCTAGAATGCCTTGCCAAGGAAGACTTGCTTGGCATCCAGCTGCATTATCTTTTTGGTTTTCTTTTTTGGGATCCCTCCCTTTGTCCAGGCCTTTCAATGTGGAATGGCTCTATGTGTGCTTTCTGATGAGCTTCCATTCTCTATTCAGTGTGCACAGGGAGGGGATGGCAATGGGGCATGGGGAGACGTGATTCTCTTTAAACATTTCACAGCTGCTTGGAGCTGCTAGTTAGTTTACTGTGTATGCATGGTAAAAAAAAGCAAAAGCTTTTAAAATGCTCCTAGGAAGAGACTCTACATGCTTGCATGCATTCTGTTCCTGGAGAATTTCATGGGTCCAAAGGTGGCTGCCCTGACAGGCTCTGTACGGTGTCCTTGTCCTAAGTAATGCCTCCTGCTTGTCTGGGTGCAGGACGGAGAGCCGTGGTTGCAGGGTGAGTGCTGAAACCTCTGACGCTTCTATCACTGGAACAGAGCCTAACACTGCACAACAGTGAGTCACCCCTGTTACTCTCTGCCCTTTTGCCTCTGCCTCACCCACTTTTGGCTAGGATCCTGTCTGCCGTGTGGCCCTTGGAGGGTTACCTCTGAGGGAATGGGGCCCTTGCGATAGAAAACATTCCCCAGCCCTCTCTTACTTGTTCCTTTCTTCTCTTTGCTTTCCAGATGTACATAGCACTGAACATCCGCATCGTGTTGGTTGGCTTGGAGATCTGGACTCAGGAAAACAAGATCCGCCTGGAAGGAGGTGCAGGAGACGTTCTTGCCAACTTTGTGCAGTGGCGAGAGCAGGAGCTTGTCCCGCGCCAAAGACATGACAGTGCACAGTTTGTTCTGTAAGATCTGTGGGGGTTTTCCTCCTACTCTTTTCCCTGAACTTCAAAAAGAGGTGGATGATGGAAGTTGTGCAAATATTTATCCCACCCCTTCTTATGCTTGTGCACAAACCAGAGTCGCTAACAACAATTATAGTCAACTATAAAATGCTGCAGTGCTATAGATCAGCTGTACGTGACGATACCACCTGATTTGGGAGCTGCAAATAGTGCAAAATGAAGCCGCCAGTGGGGCACCCAGCTTTGCACATATTACCCCTTGCACTAACAGAATGAGTTAGTGCTTCCCTTGAATATAATTCATTGCACTCCTGCAAGTTTTTGGTGAAACAAAAGAAATGCCATGGTTGGGTCACTTTCTGATGCAACCAGACTTCTCCACGACCCTTCCCCCCACCCCCCACTCAGGAAAGTGGGACCAATTCGGATGGTCCACCACTTCCCCCAGTTAATGGAACCAAATGGTTTCCAAAGAGTGATAGGGGATGCCTTATCCCATGTTGATGGCCATTCATCTGATTCACTGGTGGCCAGCTGGAATGCAGAGATAACAAGGGCTATTGACTGACTGGCTCTGAAGCTCCCTCTCTGATTGCATGGAGCCCAGACGGCCCCCTGGTTTCCCCCAGAGCTGACAGCTAGAGCACCAGTGGTGGAAAACTCATTCTGAATTGGACTGGACACAGGTCAAAGCTCAATGTTGAGCCTACTAAGTGGAGAGAGCGATGGCAAATAGGACCTTCTTCACCATCTCTATTGCCTCTGCAGAAAAAAGCAGCAGGAGACTCAGGTGGTTCACAATCTAATGGAACCACTTTCACCATTGAGGCCCTGTAAGGACCCCAAGATCTCCTGCAATGATTTTGCAAAGGTTTCTGCAAATAAGGTTGCTCAGATTTGGAAAGAGATAGACTCCACTGTGGAAGTGTAGCCTTATTGGAGTTCACCGATTGGGTCTGCGTTGCTCCCGGACAGGAGGAAGGAAGTCAAATGACACTGAGGGTTGGTTCAGAGAAAGAGTTCTTTATTTCTGCCCTCCGGAACAGCAGAAAGGCACTTGTGGGGTCAGTCCACAGCAAGTCCAAAGAAATGAGAAATTTCATGCACTATATATATCCTCCAGGCACCCTCTCCCTCCTTCCCCAGGAATCTAACCACGTCAGCCTATACACACAGGTTGACATCACATATGTTCCTGCTCCAGTATTCTTAACCATAAAAGGGTATTCCTTCCTGTATTTCTGACCATAAAAGGGTATTCTTTCCTGTACTTCTGACCATAAAAGGGTATTCCTGTTCTTATACTCTTATCTTGGAGCAAGAGTTCACCAACTCTAAGAACACATTCTGGCTGTTCCCAGACTAGGTCTGTGCGTCTTTGTGGTCAGGATGTAAGATAAAGCCCAGAGTGTCATCCCTGTTCCACTTTGGAATGGACAAAGCCATCTGTCATTACCGGCCTTCATGGACTGATAAGGGAGAGAGCTTTGAGCACTTGTTTATACAGCTGGGTTTTGGCTTAAGAGCTCAAGTTAAAGCATTTTAGCTAAGGAAAAATAGGGATTTTGGTGCAGTTTCAAACTGCCTGCACAGTCAGTTTTGGGTTTGGGAGACCCATTCCTTCAGAAGCAGGGCTAGGGTGGGAGAGTGCTAGAGTTCTGTCTGGTCACGTTGTATGGGATCAATTCCAATCTGTTACCTCTGAGGATGTGGACAGGCTGCTTGGAAGAGTGAAACCGACCACCTGTCTCCTTGATCCTTGCCCATCCTGGCTAATAAAAGCAAGCCGGGAAGGGCTGGGCGATGGGCTTTGCAGGGTGGTGAATGCTTCCCTCTGCGAGGCAGCCTTTCCAGACCCACTGAAGGAGGTGGTCATTAAACCGCTTCTTAAAAAAACATCTTTAGACCCAGCCAATATGGCCAACTATCGTCCAGTCTCAAATCTACCATTCTTGGGCAAGGTGATTGAGCAGGTGGTTGCTGAACAACTCCAAGCACGCCTGGAGGATGCAGACCATTTGGATCCCTTCCAATCGGGATTCAGGTCCCATCATGGTACTGAAACTGCGTTGGTCGTGCTGGTCAATGAACTTCAGCCGGCCAGGGACAGAAGTGAAATCTGTTTCCTGGCCTGCTGGATCTCTCAGCGGCCTTTGATCCAATTGAACATGGTATCTTTCTGGACGGTCTTGAGGAGTTGGGAGCTAGGGGCACTGTTATACAGTGGTTCCGCTCCTTTCTCCTGGGCCGTGTTCAGAAAGTGGTGGTGGGGGATGAGTGTTCAGACCCCTTGGCTCTCAGTTGTGGGGTGCCTCAGGGTTCTGTCCTCTCTCCCATGCTTTTTAACATCTACATGAGGCCGCTGCGAGAGATCAAGGGGGGGGGGGTTACCTCGCCTTCAAATCAGAAACACTGACAGTGGTGAAAGTCCTGTGTGAGTATCTGGAAGCGGTTGAAGGATGAATGGCAGCTAACAGATTGATGTTGAATCCTCACAAGACAGAAGTACTGTTCTTGGGGGACAGGGCGGGCTGGTGTGGGTTACTCCCTGGTCCTGAATGGGGTAACTGTGCCCCTGGTACGCAGCCTGGGAGTCATTTTGGACTCACAGCTGTCCATGGAGGCACAGGTCAATTCTGTGTCCAGGGCGGCTGTCTACCAGCTCCATCTGGTATGCAGGCTGAGACCCTACCTGCCTGCAAACTGTCTTGCCAGAGTGATGCATGCTCTATCTCCTGCTTGGACTACTGCAACGCGCTCTATGTGGGGCTACCTTTGAAGGTTACCTGGAAACTACAACTAATCCAGACTGCTGGAAGCCACCCAGAGTGGCTGAGGAAACCCAGCCAGATGGGTGGGGTATAAATAATAAAATTGTTGTTGTTGTTGTTGTTAGGGGGTGCTAATAGATGCACGCACGCACATGTATGTATATATACTTTGTTGGTTTGTTTACTATTCTTAGTCTTGAATATTTTAAACTTATTTGCTTATCCTGACTCCCCCCGCCCCCCATTTCCCCATAGTTTTAAAGGCTTTTATTAAGAATGTGATTCTCCTTTTAGCTAGTGCCCAGACACTGAAAGTGACCTTACCCCCCGCTCTTTGCTGGCATTACTGTTTGGGATTTAAATGGGAGATGACAATTCTGCTTGCAGCAGAAACTAATGGCACTCTTTCCTGTGTGTAAATTTCAGGAAGAAAGCATTTGGTGGCACAGCAGGGATGGCTTACGTGGGTACCGTCTGCTCCAAGAGCCACGCCGGAGGCATTAATGTGGTAAGACAACATCCGTTGCTTCTCCAATGAACCAAGGTGGAAACTTAGCTTTGTGGCAAAAGGGGTTTGCGGTGGGTCTGGCTGAGATCCAGGTGCTCCGTTTTCATTGGGTTTATTCTTTTTATTTTGGGGCATTTGGTTTGGGTGTATTCCAAAGTCCCCCCCTCCCACTGCTAGGACTTGGCAGAGTGGCAGGACCACTGCTGCATTCACAACCCAGCTGCTCATGGCAACTGTGGTGAAAGGGGCGGGGGTGAGAATTGGGCCCAGTGCCATTGTGGATCCCAAGCTGGCTCATCCCCCTCCCTCAGAATGTTCTGTTCCAAGGCCACACATCTGGGGGGCAGCTGGAAGGCCAGCTCAGTTGGGAGAGCAGAGCAGGGGAACACCTCTGCGTATGCCTAATCCAGACACTCCTTGCCCAGCCTTGCGTGGGGGGGGGGGAGTTGGGTTGCTCTGCCTGGTTTCTTGTGTGCTGGTACTTCAATCACCCAAGGCTGAAAGAAGAGAGCAAAGGCTTGTGATACTTTCCCCCTAAGTGATTACACAATAGTTTCTCTAACCAAGCCAGAACTTTGGGACCCCTTTTTATTACATACTTGTGTGTGCTTGTTATTTTTGTGTTGTTTTCTAGTTTGGGCCCATCAGTGTGCAGATGTTTTCATCGATCGTTGCTCATGAACTTGGCCACAACCTAGGAATGAACCATGACGATGAAAGGAAGTGTGACTGTGGTTCAGAAAACTGTATCATGAACTCTGGAGCATCGTACGTAACTCTTTTTTGGACCTATTGCAGAAGGCCTTTGGGCAGAGCAACTCTGGGAAACCTTTTCCAACTGGACAGCTGCATTCCCTTACAGGCAACCTTTTGGGGGAAACATGCCAGGGGCATGAGGGGCCAGAAGCAAAAGTCAACAGAGCAATGGGTCTCCACACGCACGTTGCCTCCAACCAGGGAAGTGAGAGGCATGATCAGGGTGCAAGGGCGTGGTCCAGTCAGACAGAGTCCGTAGGGGATGTGGCTAGGAAGGGCCTGTGGCCGGAAGAGTCCTGGGAGCCCCACAGAGAGGCCCAGAAGGCTGCCTTTGGCCCTGAGGCCTGAGGTTCTCCATCCCTGGAGTAGAGGGATGTAATCACAGGCTGCAGGAGACAAAGGGGGAGCAACCTCTGAACATAGGGACCCCTGAATTTCAGCCATGGGAACATTTCCATGCTGCTTTCATCCTTTCAAAAACATAGCCACGTGAGTGAGAATCTTCTCTTTTTAAACAGATTGGTATTATTTGTTAAATTTACATACTGCTCTTCATCTGTAGATCTCAGAGCAGTTCACAGCATAAAAATACAATATAAAAGAAACAAAATACAGAACATAATAAAAATAAGAACTACTGTAAAGCCAAGAATCCTTCCTTCCATAGCACATGAGAGTGGGGACCCCCCCCCCAACAAGCAATGCCAGATCTTATACATAAATTAAGTGTCTTCATAATGCCCAAAACATTTTTTACCTCTCTTTTAACTAAAAAAGCTCTCAAAGTGGCTTACAAAGCTCAGTCCTCAGGGATTGGGGCGGGGGGGGGGGGGAGAGAGAAGAAAAGCAAGTTTAGGCACCAGGTTTTAAAGTTACAGTCCTTCAAACAACCAGCTGGGATGGAAACAGTTCAAAGAAAGCCTGATGGAACAACTGCTGCCAGGTATCAAACGTGAGAGACGGTGCAGCTGTGCAAACTTCCTTCTCTGTGATTCTTTTTCTGTGGTGTCTCTTCTGCACAATCCCCCTAGAATGTCATTCCATTGTGGCTTTCAAGTGACTTAATACCCATCCCTTCTCCTTAGGAACTCTGGGAACAGCAGTCAAATGATAGGAGTCCAAGCACCTCTTTTGGAATTCTTGGCACCCTTATTGGATTACAGTTCCCAGGATTCCTTGATCCAAGGCAGGAGCCATGTTGGTGAAACTGGTATAAACTGGATTTTGCTTTGCTTTGTATACATGCCCTTTGACACTTGAGAGCTATATTTTTAGGACCTGCCCTAGTCTTGTGATTTTATTTTGATTCCTTGTGAAGAGGGATTGATTGCTAAACGACTTTTGGAATTGTAGCTCTGGGGAGGTGTTTTGGGGGCCTCTGAACAACTCTCAGCACCCGTAAACTACAGCTCCCATAATTCTTTGAGGGAAGTCATGATTGTTTAAAGTGATATCACAGTGCTTTACATAGATTGTGTGTGAATACGGCTTTAGGGCGAAACCTCTGGAGGGTACCAGGTGGGCAAAGGCTGCCCTAGAGTTTGCATGGCCCAATGTAAGGACTATTTTTTAATATTCCATGCTTGCAGAGGGGCCAGGAACTTCAGCAGCTGTAGCGAGGAAGACTTTGAAAAGCTAACTCTGAGCAAGGGTGGGAGCTGCCTCCTCAATATCCCCAGGCCTGAGGAAACCTATAGCATCCCGTACTGTGGCAACAAGCTAGTAGATGCTGGAGAGGAATGTGATTGTGGAACATCAGAGGTTAGTAACGGGTGTGATGTCACCAACACAGAATTCTTTTGGCAGGTTTGAAGTTTCGGCTATTCAGGATTTCTGGTCTTGCGTCTGCTACCACAGGCCATGCTCTTGTCTTAGATCCCTCTTTAGCACTGTCTTCTCTGAGAAGCTCCTTGAATCCCAAGATCAAACATGGAACATTATTATCTTTGCTCCTGGTGGCTGCCAGAATGACAGTGGCATGGCATGGGAAGTCTTCTGCTCCCCCTCTGCAAGCAACCTGGTGTGGGATATGGCACTCTCTCTCAGAGCAACTCACCCACCATCGCAGAGTGCTTCAGGGGGCGGCCAAAAAGATCCTTTGAGTGGGTGTGATATCCATTCAGCATGCATGCAAACAAAATGGAGGGAGTTCTCTGCCCTCCAGCCACCCACCTGTCAGTGGAGTGGGGGCGGGGGCTTTGTCTTGGTGCATATTAGACGTATAGGAGGGAATCTGCTCGCCTTTCCACACAAACCCTTCATCTGTTTATGATGTACTTATATTGTTCAGCACATCAGAATCAGAAACATGCAAACTAAAGTTCCGCCAGACTCTGTAGAAGTGCTCTGGATTTTTCACACCCGTTGGAGACCTCTTAGTTGTGTTATCTTCTCTGCTGCTACCAAAGTCCACATGCTTTTATACCACAAGGAGAGGTGCAAGTCCTTTAGATTTATTGATTGTTGGCCTAACTTTCTTAAAATATGTATTTCCACTGTGGCCCACCCTCTCCTTTCCTGCCCCATACCTGGCAGGTGGGCATGGTTTGGTCATAACAGCCTCACAGGCCAACTGGAGAGGACAGGTGGATCTAATTCAGCCCATAGGCTGGAGTTCAGCCTCACCTGTGTTAAACCACAGTTAGTTTTAGCTGTGGCTTAATACAAAGAAGCAGAGGGGAAGTGAAAGAGGTGCTTTTGTGCCCACCAGGACACAGCTCAAAAGCACCTCTTTCACTTCCCCTCTGCTCTGCCCTTTGCTGGGCTAAGGAGGAAATGACTCTGGCTTGCCATGACATCTGAACTTGGATCAGGCCCCTCAAAATTTCAGCCTGGAGCTGGTGTAGTCAATAGAAGCTAATGGAAGAAGTTTTTAAATGAAGAGGTGCTGGAGGGCACCTCCTTTAACTGTGGTTTGCACAGTACAGAAGCAACACTTAACCATAATTTGGTGGCAAATCCATTTCAAACCATAGTTTTATGTCCTGTTTTGGGGCCAGTCTTTAACCATGGTTTGAACTGGATTTGATGTAGCTGCAGCTCCTGTCAGCCCTGCCCATGGTTTAATGGATGTGGTGTAGGACTTCCTACTCCCATCAGCCACGGCCAGGTTCCTCATCCCTGGTTTAGGAATTGTTTCAGGTCCAAGGTTAATTACGCCTGTATAAGGCCAACATTCGAGTTTTAAGATTAAAATGGCATTAATGCTTTTTTTCAGACGGTACTGGGACCTCTCTTTTTTTGTTAAAAAGTGTGGCACTTACTGTAACAACTTCATGGTGAGGACCTGCACCTAGTTTTCTAGAAAAAAAGCACCAGTTGGAAATGCCTGAGAGTAGCCTCCTTTCTCATCTGTTTTTCCCCTTCCTCTCCTAACTTTTCAGGAATGCCAGTTTGATCCTTGCTGTGAGGCAGGAACTTGTAGACTCCACCCTGGGGCTGATTGTGGTTATGGAGACTGCTGTCACAACTGTCATGTAAGACTCACTGATCCCAAGTTATTGCCAGAAACTGCAGGGCAGGAGGAAATTCTACAGGGACTTGCGTCTCTAACAGCATGATTCTACACATGCTTACTCAGAAGAAAGTCCTGCTGAGTTCAGTGGAGCTTGCTCTCGAGTAAGTGTGTGGAGGATTGCAGCCTTGACATGTGATAAAGAAATAGTCCGCAACTCTAAATGTGCTTCTCTTAGAACAAGTTGAGTTGAAATAAATGGGATATGGTAATTAAATATTATGCTAGAGAAGATTTTTTCCTAGAGTATTTGAATCTTAGACATCTCACTACATGGCCAGGTTGTACATAACACTATGACGAACCATGGCCAAGTGCAAATGTGTCAGTTTGCAGGTACTCACCGTTAAAAGTCTGGCTGCTTTGATGCCATGTTTAGACTTAAGGCCCCCCAGGCGTCCATTTCATTGGGCATTCATGATTTATCTGTGCTCTTGCCAATATCAGGGCAGTTGTGTGCGATCCCAAGTTCATTACTATTTGCCTCTGAAAACTAGGGTTGCCATATTTAAAAAAGTAAAATTCCTGACACCACTGAAATTGGTTGGCTTTTTTTGGAAACCACCATACACATGGGTTTTTCCTGACATTTTGCCAATTCAGCAAAATTCCCCCCAATGCCATTTTTACACCTGAAAACCAGGACATGTCAGGGATTTTCCAGACATATTGCAAGCCTATTGAGAACATTTTGGAGCAGATCTAATGCTTTGGTTCTAATGCTTTGGTGCTTGTATGTGGGGGGTTTGTCTGTTCCATGTACGACTGTCTCCCTGTGAGACAAAGGTCATGGGTGTGTCAGGGTGCAAGGAGCTCCTGGGTCTCCAGCAGCACATTTGATCCCTTGAGGCCAGGCTGGCAGGTCTGGAGAAGCTCAGAGAGGCAAAGTGGCTGGTGGCTGACACCACACCTTCATGAGCGTTACAGCAGAGTCGCACTCCTGCGATTATAGCTCCCCTCCTGTCAGGAAGAAGAAGGGTGCTGGGGAAGGAGAGTCCTTCTCTGAGGAACAGGTAAACATTCTTTGAGATGGGACAAACTGTTATCCTCTCTCAAAGAGAATACATCTGCAAGGAGTGCAGGGATCGTGATAGTGGGGAATCAGTCATCAGGAACCTAGATATTTGGGTGTGTGGTGCGCAAAGATACCCCAGGGCAAACTGCCTGGCTGGCATGAAGGCTGCACATATGGCACATGGCCTAAGGAGCCTGGAAGATAGTCCTGGGGAGGAGTCAGTGGTTGTGATGCATGTTAACACCAATGACATGGGGGAATGTAGAGGTGAGCTCCTGGAAGCCAAATGGCGTTTGATAGGTACGGTGCTGAAAGCCAGGACCTCCAAGGTAGCTTTCTCTGAAATGCTACCAGTTCCCCTTGCAGGGTCAGCTGGAGAGGCATGTGGATGAGGCAGTGGGGTTGGGAGGAGAGCACTGGATTTGTTAGACACTGAGGAACATTCTGGTCAATCCAGGCCTGTACAAAAGGGACAGGCTGCACTTGAACTGGGACTATTGCTGCTTAGATCCCTAAAGGTGGTAGGATAGCTTCTAAAGTGATTGTGGGGGAAGGAGGGTCTCATAAATGCTTAAAAAGAATTTGAGGAGCACGTTGCTAAAAACATTAAGACCAAGAACAAGAAGAAGCTCTTTAAACAAATGAGGAGGAGGAGAGCATTTAGGTAGCTTCCACCTGCCATATGGGAATAATAATGCCAGCCTACCATAGAGGATGATGTAAAGATTACAGAGGAGGAACACAATATTTTGGACAGGTGACCTGTGCTGCATAAATGCTAGACTATTATGGGGTGAAGTCAGTGGGAGGTTTAATCTACTTTGTTGATAGTTTTGGTATATTGCCCACAGTGGGTATTAGCAGGTTGACGCTGGTACATTTCCTGCCTCCCTTTCGTAGTTCCTGTCCAAAGGCACAGAGTGCCGTGAGCGGGCCAGTGAGTGCGACCTCCCTGAGTTCTGCAATGGAACTTCACAGTTCTGCCCTCCAGACGTCACCATTGAGAACGGGCACCCTTGCCACAAAGACGAGGCTTACTGCTACAACGGTCTCTGCCAGTATTACAATGCCCAGTGCCAGGGCATCTTTGGGCCAAGTAAGGAGTTATGTTTGCTTCTCCACAAGGAACAGCTAACAGACATTATCCTAAGGGATAATTGTCATGCCTCTGCATGACAATTTCTGTTGCTTTTCTGCAAGGCTGGGATCAAGGGACAGCGAAGTTGGGCATCTGCTGAGCCCCCCCCCCCAAGAGCCCCCCGGGCCTGCTGCTTCTTTTCACCTGCTTGCTTGTTCATCTTCTTGCTCTGGCTCAGACGGTGGTGGGAAGGAGGAGGAGGAGGAGGAGGAGCAACAGCAGCGAGAGGCAGTTGCTGCCGGCTTGCTCACTGGCTCTCTGCAGTAAGCAAGCAGGAGGAGGAGGAACAACTGGAGGTGATAAGGGCAATGAGGTGGCAGACGCAGTGAGGGAGGGGGCCATTGGAGGCTATCTTGCCCTCCCCACTGCAACCTGGAGCACACATTAGTTGTATTATTATTATTATTATTATTATTATTATTATTATTTCTTCTTGATGCAGAAAATGGGTCTTCTGTTATTTTATGCTGCTGGTCCTGCCAGAAGGCTAAAGGAGCTGGGCAAGCCTGATTTCCCAAATCTGTGTTTTGCAGAAGCAAAGGCTGCTCCCCAAATCTGCTTTTCCGAAGTGAATTCCAAAGGTGACAGGTTTGGAAATTGCGGTTACCATGGGCATGACTATAAGAAGTGCTCGAGCTGGTAAGTGGGTGCGGCAAGGAAAACCTGGTCACCTCCAGACTGACGGTGCCTTAGGGGGTGGATTAAGTCACATGCTGAAAATGTAGGTTTGCACAATTAAAATAGCTTAAAGTGCTCTGTTGTTACGAATCTACTTTAGAAAGCAACAACACAGACTTTTTGTGTTTAGGAAAGTGACAGGGAAAGCATGAAAAGTGAAACAAATGGATGATTAACATATAACAACTGCGCAAACAAATCAGGATGAAATCATGATGAATGTTCATTTTCCTGTAACTGCCCACAAACAAAATAAGAACAAATGCTCAACAAAGCCTGGACATAATCTGACTTCCACGAAAGGTTCTTTTATGCAAGCAAATCAAAAAGATTGCTCAATAAGTAGCTTGTCAAAAGAAGGCTGCTCTGCACAGCTGCTGCCCCCCCCCATGCACAATCAATTCACACATGATCATGTCTACGTGTCGTGCCAGAAAATAAATAAATAGCTTGAATGAAACCTGGAAATGGCAGGAGAGGGCTGGAGAGTCCTTGTGGCTCACGAGGAAACCCTCCCTGAAGCCTGAAGAGGACTTCAGTGGGGGCACGGGAAGCCCCAAAGAGGTGCACTGGGCCTTTTCCCCCGGCTGCTCAGCCTGCCTGCCCAATAGCTGGTACGTGCCCAGATGACAAGACCCCCTTTCTAGGCCTTGCTAATGTGGTCCAAAGGAAAGCAGATCAAGGTATTTGGCACCAACTGGGCTGCAGCAGTTGCCTGAAGGAGGCGTACAAGGCGCCATCCAAGGTTTACTCCTGAGCCTGTCCCACAAGCAGAGGCAGAGACTTAGGATCAGAGTGTTTCTTCTCCTAGATGAGCTCACTGTCCCAGGTGGACGGGCCCCAACTGCCCCTGCCCTTTTCATTCCTATTGCATTTGACAGATAAGGGCAGGAATCACTATCCTGGTGCCTCCAGATGTTTTGGACGACAACTCCCAGCACTGCTGACCATTGGCCATGTTGAATGGGACCGGTGGGAACTGTAGTGCAAATGTCTGCAGGGCACCATGTTGGCTTCCCCTGGATTAGGGCCATGCATTTCTCCCCCGTCCTTTCATTGGAGGAGCGTGATGTTTTGCCAAACCCACTATGTCATTAATACGTTTTGCACAAACAGATGTTTTCCTTATGATTAGCCCACAATTAGCATCCAGGAGTGTATATTTCCTTTAATCCTACTAAGCCTCAAAAAACCTAAGTCAATAATGATCTGTGCATACTTTCAGAAATTAACTGTCAGTGATTTAAGTTGCCGTGCCATATTGCCACAGGAACGCCATGTGTGGGAAACTACAATGTGAGAATGTGCAAACCCTTCCTGTCTTTGGAATTGAACCTGCCATTATCAAGTCTCCCATCCAAGGTAACACCTGTTGGGGTGTGGACTTCCAGCTGGGATCAGACGTACCAGATCCAGGGATGGTGAACGAAGGCACCAAATGTGCCCCTGGAAAGGTAAAGCAGGAAAGTTCTCAGGTGGACCATTGTTTTTTCTTTAATGTATTTTTATTAAAGATTTTCTTGATTTACAAAGGTATGTGCAATGTCTCTCTCTCATATTTTTCCCCACATAACACTTTCCTTCTTTTTTTTACAAATTGGTTTCATTTGTTGAGACATTAGGAAGAATAGGGGGAAAGAGGTGGAGGGGGGAACGATGGGTGGGGTCGGGTGGTTATGTTTCTATTTTACTTAATATATGTGGGGTTTTGTGTCAGCATTGCTAGTGTGGGTTCTCTGCTGTTCACTTGTGTTCCTTTGGTGGTGAGAGAGGTTGGGGTTGGCCTAGGGTGTGGCTGTTCATTTGTGGTTGGCTGTGGTGGTCTTTGTTTTCATGTATGAGTGGGGTGGGTGGGTGTTTTGGATCAGGTTAGCCATATTGATTTGTATGCTGTTGGTGGATTTTTATCGTTGTCTTGCTGGGCGTCTTCTTCTATTTGTCCCCGTGTCAGTTTCAGTTTATTGGTTACTTTTTCTAGTAGGTCTGTTTCCCATACTATTTGGTAGCATTGGTCCATGCTTACTCCTGACAGGTCTCTCCAGTATCTAGTTATGATGTTTCTGGCTGCTGAAAGTAGGTGGGTTATGAATTCTTTGTGGTGTAGATATGTATTATTGTCTTGGAATATGTTTAAGGTAAAGGTAAAGGTACCCCTGCCCGTACGGGCCAGTCTTGACAGACTCTAGGGTTGTGCGCTCATCTCACTCTAGAGGCCGGGAGCCAGCGCTGTCCGCAGACACTTCCAGGTCACGTGGCCAGCGTGACGATGCTGCTCCGGCGAACTGGCACCAGAGCAGCACACGGAAACGCCGTTTACCTTCCCGCTATACAGCGGTACCTATTTATCTACTTTCACTTAATGGTGCTTTCGAACTGCTAGGTTGGCAGGAGCTGGGACCAAACGACGGGAGCTCACCCCACCGCGGGGATTCGAACCGCCGACCATGCGATCGGCAAGTCCTAGGCGCTGAGGTTTTACCCACAGCGCCACCCGCGTCCCAAGGAAGATGTTTAGTAGAGCCAATTCTGGGGTGATTTCTAATACTTGCTTAGTTATTTTACATATTTCTCATATAGCTGTTGTCCAGAATAGTTGGATTTTGGGGCACTCCTGCCACATGTGGAGGTATGTGCCTGTGGAGGTGCACCCTCTCCAGCATTTTGCTGAGGTTCCTGGGCGTATTAGCACTAGTTTTCTTGGTTTTAGGTACCACCTGTAGGTGATTTTTAGAGTGAGTTTTTTTCTTTTTGTTGATATGGATTTAAAGGGGGGTTTAGACCACATTTTGGTCCATTGAGTGGGGTTAATCTTGTAGCCTATGTCATCCATTGTTTTTTGATTGTGTCTAGGGAATTTGTGGGATTTTGGAATAGTATTTTGTATATTGCAGATACCATCCCTTTACCATGTCCCTTTGTTGTTAGGAGGTTTTCGAAGGTTGTCAGGGGCCTAGTTGCTGCTGATTTTACTACCTAGTTGCTGCTGATTTTACTACTACTACTAGCCAGGACATTTGGGTGTCTTCTTGTTTGTCTCGAATTTCTTGTGTTGACAAATGTTTGTTATTTTTGTAGAAGTCTATTAGACAATAAAATTTTAAAATTTTAAAAGATGATGCTGTTAAGGTGCTACACTCAATATGCCAGCAAGTTTGGAAAACTCAGCAGTGGCCAGAGGATTGGAGAAGATCAGTCTACATCCCAATCCCAAAGAAAGGCAGTGCCAAAGAATGCTCCAACCACCGCACAATTGCACTCATTTCACACGCTAGCAAGGTTATGCTTAAAATTCTACAAGGAAGGCTCAAGCAGTATGTGGACCGAGAACTCCCAGAAGTGCAAGCTGGATTTAGAAGAGGCAGAGGAACCAGAGACCAAATTGCAAACATGCGCTGGATTATGGAGAAAGCTAGAGAGTTCCAGAAAGACATCTACTTCTGCTTCATTGACTATGCAAAAGCCTTTGACTGTGTTGACCACAGCAAACTATGGCAAGTTCTTAAAGAAATGGGAGTGCCTGATCACCTCATCTGTCTCCTGAGAAATCTCTATGTGGGACAAGAAGCTACAGTTAGAACTGGATATGGAACAACTGATTGGATCCAAATTGGGAAAGGAGTACGGCAAGGCTGTATATTGTCTCCCTGCTTATTTAACTTATATGCAGAATTCATCATGCGAAAGGCTGGGCTGGATGAATCCCAAACCGGAATTAAGATTGCCGGAAGAAATATCAACAACCTCAGATATGCAGATGACACAACCTTGATGGCAGAAAGTGAAGAGGAATTAAAGAACCTTTTAATGAGGGTGAAAGAGGAGAGCGCAAAATATGGTCTGAAGCTCAACATCAAAAAAACGAAGATCATGGCCACTGGGCCCATTACCTCCTGGCAAATAGAAGGGGAAGAAATGGAGGCAGTGAGAGATTTTACCTTCTTGGGCTCCATGATCAGTGCAGATGGTGACAGCAGTCACGAAATTAAAAGACGCCTGATCCTTGGGAGAAAGGCGATGGCAAACCTAGACAACATCTTAAAAAGCAGAGACATCACCTTGCCAACAAAGGTCCGTATAGTAAAAGCCATGGTTTTCCCAGTAGTGATGTATGGAAGTGAGAGCTGGACCATAAAGAAGGCTGATCGCCGAAGAATTGATGCTTTTGAATTATGGTGCTGGAGGAGACTCTTGAGAGTCCCATGGACTGCAAGAAGATCAAACCTCTCCATTCTGAAGGAAATCAGCCCTGAGCGCTCACTGGAAGGACAGATCGTGAAGCTGAGGCTCCAATACTTTGGCCACCTCATGAGAAGAGAAGACTCCCTGGAAAAGACCCTGATGTTGGGAAAGATGGAGGGCACAAGGAGAAGGGGACGACAGAGAATGAGATGGTTGGATGGTGTTCTTGAAGCTACCAGCATGAGTTTGATCAAACTGCAGGAGGCAGTGGAGGACAGAAGTGCCTGGCGTGCTCTGGTCCATGGGGTCACGAAGAGTCGGACACGACTAAACGACTAAACAACAACATTAGACAATATAAGCCAGGTTTTTATCTGGAGGTTTTGTGCTGCGTGATGGAATAATGGGTGGTATGCCAGGGGAATTAGTGGGGATGGAGTTGGAGATAGTTTGCCTATTTCTGTTTTCCATGCTTTGAGCATGGTCTGTGTGTACCTGTTAAGTGTTGTGGGAATTTTCCTTAGTTTGTTTGGGAGGAGTGGGTATGCTGTGGTGCAGGTATTTTCAATTGTTTCCCTCTTCATTGTTTTGTCTCATTTTTTAGTATATATGGGATTATATGGCGTATTTGGTTGGCAATGTTTCTATGCTTCTATGTTGGGGATTCCCCATGTGGAATTTGCTGCCAAACAGTGGAATTTGCTGCCAAGGAGTGTGGTGGAGTCTCCTTCTTTGGAGGTCTTTAAGCAGAGGCTTGACAACCATATGTCAGGAGTGCTCTGGTGGTGTTTCCTGCTTGGCAGGGGGTTGGACTCGATGGCCCTTGTGGTCTCTTCCAACTCTATGATTCTATGATTCTATTCCTCCTGAGGTGGCGAGGTGCAGGTATTTGGGGCTTATTCTTGGTATTTGTTTGAGAAGATAAAGGAGTGTAGTTTTCTCTGCCATCTGCGGAGTTGGGTTTGGGGAATCCAGATTGGGAGGGTTTGGAATAGGTAGGTTGGTTTTGGGAGGGTGATCATTTTGATCATGATTATTTTGTCTGAGAGGGTGGAATGCATGTTGTTCCATCTTTTTAGGTCTTTGTTTATTTGTTGCCACAGGGGCTTGTAGTTGTGGTGGTAATAACTTATTGAGGTTTCTGGTTATTTGTACTCCTAGATATCTGAACTTGGTGTGGCAAAGTTTTATCTTGGTGACATTAGTGAATTCTTTTTGGGTGTGAAGAGAGGTGTTGAAGCACATAGCTTCTGACTTTGCAAAATTTACCTGTAGGCCCGACACCATTGCAAATGTGTTGAGTTCTCTGGTTAGGGAGGTTGCTGTGCTTATGGGGTCTGGTGTTGTGACCATTAGGTCATCTGCAAAGAGCCCTAATTTATAGGTTCTGCCTTTTATTTCCGCTCCCTTGGTGTCTGTGGCTGCTCGGATTCGGATTGCTAAAGGTTCCAGAGCCAGGATAAATAAGAAGGGAGACAATGGGCATCCTTGTTTTGTGCCTCTTTGGATTGCTATAGGGTTAGAGCCCATATTGTTAGTTCTGCATTTTGCTGAGGCTTGGGAGTATATTTGTTTGAGGATTTATAGGAAGTTGGGGCCAAATTTCATGCTAGTTAGTACTGCTAATAGGTATTTCCATTCTAAGCAATCAAAGGCTTTGAGGATGTCTAGGGACATAATTGACAGTGCCTTGCTGTGTTTGATTAGGTTCAGTACTTGCGATCAGGGACAAAGCCGGTCTGATCTGGGGCTATTAACTTGCATAAGAAGATTTTTAGGCGGTTGGCCAAGATTGATGTGAATATCTTGTAGTCTTGGTTTGTTAATGAGATTGGGCAGTATGATTCTACTTTGAGGATGTCTTTCAGTGGTTTTGGGATGGAGACTATTTTGGAGTGGGTCCAGGTTTTGGGGATGGGGCCCCCTTTCATGATGTCATTGAACAGGCGGGTCATGTAGGGCATCAAGGGTTCTTTGAATTTCCTATAGACTTCTGCTGTGAAGCAGTCTGGGCTTGGGGCTTTGTGTGGTTTCAGGTTTTTGAGGACCATATCTATTTCCTCTGGGGTGATAGGGCTGTCCATGAATTCCTGCTCCTCATCAATTAAGGTGGGCATGGTCAGTTCTGCTAGGAATTTTCTGATTTCCTTCTCAGGTGGGCTATGGGAAGTGTATAGGTTGGAGTATAATTCTGCAAATTCTGAGGTTATTTCTTTGGGGGAGAATGTTATGTTGTCATCTTTTTTGGTGATGCAGTGTATTCTTGTTTTGAGTTCTATTTTCCTACATCTATTTGCTAATAGTCTGGAGTTTCCCCTCCATATTTATAGACACATTGTTTAGAGTATAGAATGCTGATCATTGTTTTGTTGATTTCTAGGGAGTCTAGTTCTCTCCTTTTTTGTTCTATAAGTTGAATAAGTTTTTTACATCCTGTTTGTTTGTAGCGTGGTGAGAGGGCCGTGATGTCTTGTTCTATTTTTGTTAATTTTTGAGGGGGTTTGTTATATTGTCTACATCATTTTCCTTGAAGTAGTTTTGTAGAGTTTTTGTGAGACTCTCTCTAATTTGTTTGTTTGTAGTTAGGATATATTGCAACGCACCCTCATCTCCTAGCAGGAGCGCTCCTGTTCAGAGTTATAGTACCGTTATGAAAATCTGGCCTTTCCTCCCAATGGAGCCCAGGGCAGCAAACGACATTCAATGAAACAGTAAAAATAAAACCGTCTTACAAACAATTCCAGCACAGATGCAGACTGGGAAAGATCTCCACTTAAAAGGGTTTGTTGGAAGAGCTCCCACCATCCAGTCATACCCATCTCCAGGATACTCCATTCCACTTCCTCCACATTTTACGTTTTTTTTATCGATAGAGTGATAGTTACTGAGCATCCTTAGCCCTTATTGGACTGTTTTGGGGGCTTTAGGGAAGTTTTGTTTTGTTAAGTTTTGCAGGGCAGCAGTTGAAGAAGGAGCAAAAAGGGTTTTCTTGTGTGTGTGTGTGTTTCTTTGTGGCTGATTAGCTGTTTTCCCTGTGTAAAGGTCAGAGGGGGCAGGGTTTCTGTTGAGGCAGGGGATTAGCTGTGGGAGGAGCTTATCAGAGTTTGCAGGGCAGCGGCGCGCGCCTACTGGTGCGCGTAGTTATACCCATCTTTTAGATTTAGGGGAGCTAGTCTCAAACGTTTGTTGGGGGAGACCTAGGTTTTTTTTTGTGGGGGAAGTTATTTGTCCTGTCTTCAAGCTTTTTATGATGGAGGACCTCTGTAGCCACCCCCAACGACACGATCTCAAGATGGAAGGGAAGGGAACAGCTGCAGTCGCCTGCGATTCCTGCGCAATGTTTGCCATCTTGCCAAGGTTGCAGGCAGCTTTACCTGCAGCAATTGCATGTTGATTGCCCTTTTAAAAGACAAAGTCCAGCAACTGGAGGAACGTGTAGCTACGCTCCAAAGAATTAGAGAGCTGGAGCTCTTCTTGGAAGCAACAGAGCACACCGTCCCCACCAAGGAGGAGACAGGGGACTCCCCTGAGAAGGAGGCTAGTTCATCAACACAGGAGCCAGATATATGGAGAAACGTGACTCAAAGAAGTAGGAGGCCCAGGGTTCACTCTGATTGTTTAGAAATACACAATCGCTTTGAGGTCCTCTACCCTAGCATGGAAGACGAAGAGCAGACTCCATTTGAGGATCTCTCCCTCATTACAGTCGATCAGGTATATGAAGACGAGCAGCAAAGTCAGTCCTCAGGGAATGTGCAGGCGACCTTGGAACGGACAGCTCACGGAAGAACCCCGACCAAACCCAAGAGGAGGCGTGTAGTGGTGATAGGGGATTCCCTACTGAGGGGAACAGAAGCAGTGATTTGTGGGCCTGACAAGATGTCTCGGGAAGTGTGCTGTCTCCCCGGGGCTAAGATCCAAGATGTAACTGAACGACTGCAAGGAATCATAAAACCCACTGACAAATACCCCTTCCTCTTGGTTCATGTGGGAACCAATGACACTGCAAGCAATAGCCTCCAGAAGATCAAAAGAGACTACGAGGCTCTCGGCAGGAAATTGAAGCAACTAAATGCACAAATTGTCATCTCGTCTGTCCTCCCAGTTGAACGACGTGGCCCAGGGAGAGAGGGGAAAATAGTGGAAGTGAACAACTGGCTTTGCAAATGGTGTAAACAGGAACGGTTTGGATTCTTAGATCACGGACTGCAGTTTCTTGAAGATGGACTTCTGGCAAGTGATGGGCTGCACCTCACAACGGTTGGGAGAAATGTTTTTGCCAAAAACCTCAGAAACCTCATCAGGAGGGCTTTAAACTGACTAATGTGGGGGAGGGAGACAGTGCTCCTGAAGGTAGGAGTCTATCAATTAATGAAGATGATCATCCAAATGTCATAGACCAAATGGAGCAAACAGCACGCGGACCTAGTGGTGGGAGGAAAAAATCCTTAAGAGACACGGGGGAATGATTAATGGACTTCAATGTCTGTACACTAATGCGCAAAGCATGGGAAATAAACAAGATGAGCTTGAGCTCTTGGTACAGCAAACTAAATATGACATAATAGGCATCACTGAAACCTGGTGGGATAAGTCCCACGATTGGAATGTAATAATGGGGGGATACAATCTATTTCAGAGAAACAGACCAGACAAGAAAGGAGGAGGAGTGGCGTTATATGTCAGGGATGTGTATACCTGTGAAGAGATCCAAGATTTAGAACCTCAAAGCCAAAGTGAGAGCATTTGGGTCAAAATTAAGGGAGAGAAGAATAACAGAGACCTCATTGTGGGAGTTTACTATAGATCCCCAAGCCAAACGGAGGACATAGATGATGCCTTCCTGGAACAGATGGCCAAGCATGCAAAAGGAAGGGAGATAGTAGTAATGGGGGACTTCAATTACCCGGATATTTGTTGGACGTCAAACTCAGCCAAGAGCATAAGGTCAAACAGATTCCTCACTGGCCTTGCAGACAACTTCATTGTCCAGAAAGTGGGAGAAGCAACAAGAGGAACAGCCATTTTAGATCTGGTCCTAACCAATGTTGATGACCTGGTTAGTGGGGTAGATGTGGATGGATCATTAGGCGCGAGTGATCATGCTCTTCTGAAGTTTACTATACAGCGGAAAGGAGCAGCCAAGCATACTAGGACTCAATTTCTTGACTTTAAGAAAGCCGACTTCATAAAACTTAGGGAAGTGCTGGGTGAGATCCCATGGACAGCAATACTAAAAGGAAAGGGAGTTCATGATGGCTGGGAGTTTGTTAAGAGGGAGATAGTAAAAGCACAAAGTCAGGCAATACCAATGAGACGGAAACATGGAAGGTGCCTAAAGAAGCCAGGGTGGCTATCTAAAGAACTTTTAACTGAATTAAGATTAAAAAAGGATGTGTACAAAAAATGGAAAAGGGGGGAAACCACCAAAGAGGAATTCAAACAAATAGCCAGCACGTGTAGACACAAAGTCAGAAAAGCTAAAGCACAGAATGAACTCAGGCTTGCTAGAGAGGTTAAAAGCAACAAAAAAGGCTTTTATGGGTATGTTCGTAGCAAAAGGAAGAACAAAGAAACAGTGGGGTCACTCAGAGGAGAAGATGGTGAAATGCAAACAGGGGACACAGAAAGGGCTGAACTCCTCAATGCCTTCTTTGCGTCAGTCTTCTCCGATAAAGAAAACAATGCCCGACCTGAAGAATTTGGAACAAATGATTCAGCAAAGGAAACACAGCCCAGAATAACTAAGGAGATAGTACAAGAATATTTGGCTAGTTTAGATGTATTCAAGTCTCCAGGGCCAGATGAACTGCATCCAAGAGTATTAAAAGAACTGGCAGATGTGATCTCAGAACCACTGGCAGTCATCTTTGAGAATTCCTGGAGAACAGGCGAAGTCCCGGCAGACTGGAGGAGGGCAAATGTTGTCCCTATTTTCAAAAAGGGGAAAAGAGAGGACCCAAATAATTACCGCCCAGTCAGTCTGACATCAATAGCAGGGAAGATTCTGGAGCAGATCATTAAGCAAACAGTCTGTGAGCACCTAAAAAGGAATGCTGTGATCACCAATAGTCAGCATGGATTTCTGAAAAATAAGTCATGTCAGACTAACCTGATCTCGTTTTTTGACACAATTACAAGCCTGGTAGATGAAGGGAACGCAGTGGATGTAGCCTACCTTGATTTCAGGAAGGCATTTGACAAGGTGCCCCATGATATTCTTGTAAAGAAGCTGGTAAAATGCGGTCTTGACTATGCTACCACTCAGTGGATTTGTAACTGGCTGACTGACCGAACCCAAAGGGTGCTCATCAATGGTTCCTCTTCATCCTGGAGAAGAGTGACTAGTGGGGTGCCACCGGGTTCTGTCTTGGGCCCGGTCTTATTCAACATCTTTATCAACGACTTGGATGATGGACTCAAGGGCATCCTGATCAAATTTGCAGATGACACCAAACTGGG
The DNA here is from genome assembly GCF_964188305.1 of Podarcis bocagei. NCBI lineage: Eukaryota > Metazoa > Chordata > Lepidosauria > Squamata > Lacertidae > Podarcis > Podarcis bocagei. The sequence continues at coordinate 718,331 of NC_138141.1, read as the reverse complement.
AGGGGTGGCTAACACCCCAGAGGACAGGATCACACTTCAAAACGACCTTGACAGATTAGAGAACTGGGCAAAAACAAACAAAATGAATTTTAACAGGGAGAAATGTAAAGTATTGCACTTGGGCAAAACAAATGAGAGGCACAAATACAAGATGCGTGACACCTGGCTTGAGAGCAGTACATGTGAAAAGGATCTAGGAGTCTTGGTTGACCACAAACTTGACATGAGCCAACAGTGTGACGCGGCAGCTAAAAAAGCCAATGCAATTCTGGGCTGCATCAATAGGAGTATAGCATCTAGATCAAGGGAAGTAATAGTGCCACTGTATTCTGCTCTGGTCAGACCACACCTGGAGCACTGTGTCCAGTTCTGGGCACCACAATTCAAGAAGGACACTGACAAACTGGAACGTGTCCAGAGGAGGGCAACCAAAATGGTCAAAGGCCTGGAAACGACGCCTTATGAGGAACGGCTAAGGGAGCTGGGCATGTTTAGCCTGGAGAAGAGGAGGTTAAGGGGTGATATGATAGCCATGTTCAAATATATAAAAGGATGTCACATAGAGGAGGGAGAAAGGTTGTTTTCTGCTGCTCCAGAGAAGCGGACACAGAGCAATGGATCCAAACTACAAGAAAGAAGATTCCACCTAAACATTAGGAAGAACTTCCTGACAGTAAGAGCTGTTTGACAGTGGAATTTGCTGCCAAGGAGTGTGGTGGAGTCTCCTACTTTGGAGGTCTTTAAGCAGAGGCTTGACAACCATATGTCAGGAGTGCTGTGATGGGGTTTCCTGCTTGGCAGGGGGTTGGACTCGATGGCCCTTGTGGTCTCTTCCAATTCTATGATTCTATGATTCTAGGATGGGGCTGAAGGGCCATGATGGGGTGGTTTGTGTTCCCTCTCCTATTTTAACGGTGACTTCAACTGGAGCGTGATCTGTGATTTTAATGTTACCTATGTTTTTTGATTTCGCTAAGGAGATTAGACCCTGTGTGAGCAGAATGCTGTCCAGTCTGGACGTTGTACCATGGCATCCGGATTGGAATGTATGGCTCGTGTCTCCCAGGTTTTGCTCACCCCAAATGTCGTAGAGGCACCTGTTTTTTAACTTTCTTAGTAACTTGTAAGAGTCCCTAGTTGTTGGGGGTTTCGTTCAAAGGAAGGTTGCCCATGGGGTTGTAGGGTGAATGTTTTTCAGGCATATGCCTTTCATATTTAGGTTGAGGTCACATCCTAGGATTGCTTCCCTTTCAGAGAAGGAGAGGAACTTGTTTAGTGTCTTCTGAAAGAATTCTAGTTGTTTTGAGTTTGGGGCATATATGGAGCCGATTGTCAGTTTAATTTTGCCATCTAGTGTCCCTTTAGTGAAAATGAATGCCTTTTTTGTCTTTTAGGACTGTTGTGGCAGTGGAGTTCAGGTCTCCACTAAGTATTATAGCTACGCCATGGGCTTTCCCTGAGCCCCGTGCAACCCACTGTTGACTGAAGTGGGGGTCACTCAGGAGTTTGATCCCTTTGGGTGGGTTGTGTATTTCTTGTAGGAAGGTGATGTGCAGTTTCATGGTGTTTATGTATGAGGTGATACATTTTCTTTTGATGGGGTTTCCCAACCACTGTATTGTTTAATGAACCATTAGGATTGCGCTGATCTAGAGTGTGGTGATTGGGGGACTAGTGGGGTTAGAGTTAGATTTGGGGTAGAGAGTAGGGGGTAGGTTGTAGAGAGTTTCCTATATGTAGTCATATATGTGTTTGTTTGGGGTATTTTGGGCCATTTGGCATTTAGCTGGTTGGTCCTAGGTCTCAGCTGGTGTGGAGGGCCATGTACAGGGACAGGCCATCCCTCCTGTTGTTTGCGATAGGGGATGATCAGTGAGATGGGGTGAAGCATCTTTGTGACGCCAATGTCGGGTATAAGGTTCATAAGCAATGTTGCCAATGTTATTAGCAACATCATTGGTGTGTTGGGGTGAGGATGTGGGTGTTGGTATGTTCTGGCGCCACCATTGTGCTGATTGGGCATCATATTTTAGCCTTTTTGTGGGTTGTGTTATTAAGGTTGGAGTTGTTTTTCCTTAGTATGGAGTAGGGGGATGCTGAAGGTGTGGGTTATAGGTTGTTAGGTGATGGGGAATGTGTTTTGAGGTCTGGACTGGTGTTGGGGTGGGGATTTCTGTGCAGGTGCAGGGCTGGGGGCGGATGTTGATGGTGTTAACTATATCTATGTTCGGTGGGGAGAGGAGGGGGGAAGGGGGGGAGAATCACCACTCCTTCGTTTGTGTTTTTTTCCGGTTGCTTCATTCAGCTGAAGTTGTTGTTGTAGGGTTGTCCATCTGCGATGAGTTGATTTGGTTAATCTTGGTCTGGTTTCTTGTGTCATATGGCCAGCGGGATGATTCTGTGCGTGGTGCTTGACTGTATTGGTTTGCATTGTCTGTTGTTTCTTTTTCTTCTTTACTGTCATCCAGTTGTTTGCTGTTGTTTCGTCATGGTTGTGGCTGTCACTTGGTGGGTTTGTCGGTTGCCATTCCGGTGGAAGGTTGAGTTTGAGGTTCTTCAGTAGTTGCAAGGGTTCAGGTATGTTGGTAGCTGTTTGTTGTGTTGTGTTGGTTGTTACGATGAGTCGAAATGGGAAGCCCCATCGGTACTTGATCCCTGCTTGTTGGAGACACTGGGTGCACAGGCGTAGGCTTTTTCTCTGATTTAGGGTGTCCTGAGATAAATCCTGTAAGTCCAATATGGGGGCGTCTCCATATCGAAGGTTGGTTGAGTTTCTGAGGTTGTTCCATACCTCTTCCTTCTTTTTGTACTGTGTGAAGCACACGATGATGTTTCTTGGGAGGGGGGGCACTGGCATAGGTTTTAGGGCTCTGTGAGTCCTCTCCGGGTCGTCTACCTCAGGTGTCAGGTTTGGGACTGTATCTTTCAGCCAGCGTACAATTAGGTCTGCTCGACTTTTCTCCTCTGCTTTTTCAGGAAAGTTGTGGAAGTGGATGTTGCAACGTCTATTGCGATCTTCGATGTCCGTTTGTTTGATTCTCATTTCTGTGTTTTCTATTTCCAGGTGATTTACCAGTTCATCCAATTTCTTATTGATGCGTGCGTTCTCCTCCCGGTATTGCTCTATTATTCTTTCTTGCATTTGGTTCTTGTTCTCTAGAGCTTTCATTTTGGAGGTTAGATCGTTGATTAATATCTGCAGGGGAGCCACTGTGGCCTTCAGTGTTTCTGCTAATCTCGCTTCCATTTCCCTCAGATCTCGTTTAGTTGTTGGGTGGTCGTCATCTTGAAGGGGTGTTGTGGTCTCAGCGCTATTTGCCATGTCCCTGGTTGGTGTCATCTCAATCTCCCTAATGGTTTTGGTTTGAGGCCTGCTTGGCATCCTCTTGGAGTAGGGCGTGTTGCGGTTAGGCGTTGTGGTGGTGATGGTTCCTGGATGTTGTTGGGTTGCTGAGCTGAACAGGCATCGTTGACTGGTGTTTTACAGAGCGTTCGGATTAGGTGGCCATTTGTGTTGAGTCTAGGCTGTGGTCGCCTCAGCGGTGCTGCCAGAGCGGGGGGTAGACAGTTCACATAAAAGGGTGGGGGGTTAGCAGGCAGAGATGCAAGAGACCAGAGAGGTGGGGCCAGGGGAAATGTGTGTTTTAGGGGGGGTTATTTGTGGCTGCACCTGTGTGTACACGCCTGCACACTCATATACACAAAAGGGGTACTAGGGTCCAATTAAGGTGGAAGGTGGGGTTAGGAATGTGTTCAGGAACAGGACCAGACAAAACAGAATATAGGCAAAAGGTGGAGGGAAACGAGGAAGAAGAAGAGAAAAGAGAAAAGAAACAAAGAAAAAGAAAGGGGGAGGGGGAGGGGGAGGGGGAAGGGGAAATTAGAGTAAAATAAAAGGGAGGGGAAGACAGAAGGGGGAAAGAAAGAGAGAGAAGGAGAGAAAGTAGAGTAATAACAGTGGTAATAGATTGCAGCGGTAGTTTTAGCTATAGTATGAGAGGGAAAAGTATAATACAGTGGTATGTGTGTATGTATGTGTTTTCTTTAAAGAGAGAGAGGGGGAAAGGGGGGATGGAGAGAGGGAGGGGGAGAAAAAGAGAGAAGGAAGAGGAGAAATGAGGAGGAGGAGGAGGAGGAGGAGGAGGAGGAGGAGGAGGAGGAGGAGAAGAAGAAGAGGAGGAGGAGGAGGAGGGGTGGGGGAGGGAGAGGTAACTAGCAGTGGCAGTGGTGTGGGGAAAAGTTTTGTTTTAAAGGAGGGGTGGGGGAAGAAAGGGCTCCCCCTTCAAAAACAGACCGACAAACAGGCTCTCCTCTTCTTTCTTCGATGGTGACGGCAAGGTCGGGGCTCCTCTCTCCCTTCCTCCTCTTTTCTCCCCCCCCCCTTTTCCCTTTGTTGCTTTGGCTCCGAGGTCCCTCCAGCCTCGGAGCTCCGCTGGGTTGTTGGGGGGGATGGAGGCTGTGGCTCTCTCGGTAGGCGCACCAGATGCCCCGGTTTCCCTCTGGGGGTGGTGGAGGCAGAAGCGGTGGGGTCTGGCTCCTTTCTCTCCTTCCCCTCCTGCTTCCTGCTTCTGTGCTGGCTCCGAGATCCTCCTGACCTCGGCTGGCAGGATGCCCTTGGTCCCGGCTCGATCAAGGTCACAGGGGGGGGGGCTGCGGTTGTTCCAGGCACCCCCAGTTCCTCTCCAGTATCGGTGCTGGCGGCGCTGGCAGCTGCAGTTCCAGCAGCCCAGGATCCAGCCAGGTAGCTTTGTAAGTTCTGGCTGGCTTCAGGAGCTGCTCGTTGCCATGGCGTCCGCCGTGCTGCCTTAACTGGAAGTCCCGAGTGTACCCTTCTTGAGGGGGCAGAACTCCTTTCACGCTCCAAGGCAGAGGTACCTGCTACAGCTTCTTCTCATTTTGAAGGATCCTGGATCAAATGCGAGAACTGCTTTTTGCTTTCTCATCGGTCAAATGGAAGGGTATAACTTTGCTCTCAGTTCTGTCTGTAGATTGCTTAATGGAGCTACGGATTGTTAAGAGCGGCCCACCAAATGTGCAGTGGATGTCTCAGGTGGCCCATTGTGTGAGTTTTCCTTGTTAATCCTAACAGATCATTTGCAAGAGAGGGGATTTTGATCTGTGAGGAAAGCTTTAGAAATGAAACTTTAGATTGGGCAGACACATCACTTACTTGAATTTAAGGTTTGCAGTCCCAATCATAATGGATTTGTGTGTCCTTTCTTTCAGATATGTAAGCACTACCAATGTGTTGATGTCTCTGTTTTGGGTTACAGCTGCAATGCAGAGCATCAGTGCAATGGACGAGGGGTAAGCTGACAAAACCACGCCGGATTTCTAGACCGTGCTTTCTCCAGGGGTTACTGACTTGATGCTTTGTTTTGTTCTGACCTCCTCTCTTGGGCCTTCCTTTCCCCTTTTTTCAGAAGGTGCTGGAGGGAGACATGGTTCCATTGAATGACGGACAGGTAGGAGCTCCAGCAAAGGAACAGTTGAGAGCTCCCTTCAAGCTTCTGGTTGTTCCTTTGATGCTCTGCCCTTATCTACCTGCATTATGTCAGGGGTTGGATGGGTGGACTTGGCTTGTTATTTGATGCTGCTCATATTGATCCAGAGCAGACTGCAGCATATAGTTCGCAAAAACTGAAACATGTTGCAGGACTCCCCCAAAATAGACGGGAGGTACTTCATCCAGCAGAGCTTTACTACTGAAGGTAAATGAGCATAATAATCACAAATCCATATATCTTCAGAACTGGCACAGTCCATAAGAAATCCAGTTGCAGCAGACTTAATTAAACTTACAATAACTTACAATAAGACTAAAACCCTAACACTAAACATACTACACTAATGGCCAAAATTGTGGAAACCTTTTGGAAAAAGTGAAATTCCGAGATTTGATGGCTCATAACACCACTTTCTTTTTGAGTAATACCATAAAATTATATATCAATGGAAAGATAATTTAATGAAGAATGTAATGCAACAATGTTTGTTCAGTTATCTGAATTCTATCAAAAGTTACAGCCAAATAACCAGAAAAAGGAAGCACAACTTGCTTAGGTTTCCACAATATATAATTTTTATTTATTTTCCATTTTTTAAAGCACTCCACTTTACATCCCTGGCTCTTTAGAGCCTATTAACTCGCCCCCCCCACCTCATGGCTTTCAACATTAAACTTTATATCACTGCATTTTGTACGTTTTCCGATTCTAATTACACACATTACAACATGGGTAGGCAAACTAAGGCCCGGGGCCCGGATCCGGCTCAATCGCCTTCTCAATCTGGCCCGCAGATGGTCTGGGAATCAGCATGTTTTTACGTGAGTAGAATGTGTCCTTTTATTTAAAATGCATCTCTGGGCTATTTGTGGGGCACAGGAATTCGTCCTTTTTTTTTTCTTTTCAAAATATAGTCTGGCCCCCCACAAGGTCTGAGGGACAGTGGAACGGCCCCCTGCTGAAAAAGTTTGCTGACCCCTGCATTAAAAAATAACTCAAAATTTAAATAAATATAGAAAGGTAGAATGGAAGTGAGACCTGGACCATAAAGAAGGCTGATCGCCGAATAATTGATGCTTTTGAATTATGGTGCTGGAGGAGACTCTTGAGAGTCCCATGGACTGCAAGAAGATCAAACATATCCATTCTTAAGGAAATCAGACCTGAGTGCTCACTGGAAGGACAGATCGTGAAGCTGAGGCTCTAATACTTTGGCCACCTCATGAGAAGAGAAGACTCCCTGGAAAAGACCCTGATGCTGGGCAAGGAGAAGGGGACGACAGAGGACGAGATGGTGGGACACCATCTCGAAGCTACTAGCATGAGTCTGACCAAACTGCGGGAGGCAGTGGAAGACAGGAGTGCCTGGCGTGCTCTGGTCCATGGGGTCACGAAGAGTCGGACACAACTAAACGACTAAACAAAACAGAAAGGTAGAGAATTTCTCATTACAAGTCTTCAAACAACCCTGCTAGTGATGTCAATTGCTTACAATATACCGTAGAAATTTGCTCCAATCCTTTTGGAATGCTTGATCTTGCTGGTTTCAGATTTTTCCTGGCAGCTTCAACCAGTTCTGCAAAGTCCATCATCTTCATCTGCCACTCTTCTTTTGTTGGTTCTTCTTGTTGTTTCCATTTTTGGGCTAAAAGAATTCTTGCCGCAGTTGTTGCATACACAAACAGTCTTTTATCTTCCCTTGGGATTTCTTCACCCACTATACCAAATAAAAAGGCTTCTGTTTTTTTAACAAAAGCATTTTAAAACATTTTCTTTAACTCATTATATAGCATTTCCCAGAAAGCCTTTACCTCTTTGCAAGTCCACCACATGTGGTAAAAGATACCTTCCTTTTATTTGCATTTCCAGCACTCATTAGTTATCGTCTTATACATTTTGGTAAGTTTAGTTGGTGTTAAATACCATCTATACATCATTTTCATAACATTTTCTTTAAGTGCACTACATGCAATAAAATTAATACCTTCCTACCATAACCTTTCCCATGATTCTAATTGAATATTATATCCAAAATCTTTAGGCCAATGTATCATCACAGATTTAACCTCTTCATCTTTGGTATGCCATTCCAGTAATAATTTATACATTTTCTAAAGTATTTTCCGCTTGTCATCCAGTAAATCTATCTCAAACCTAGATCTTACTGTGTCAAAACCATTTTTATCCTCCTTAAGCACATTATTTACCTGGTGATATTGCAACCAATCCATCAATAACTCTTTTACTTCTTCAAATGTTTTTAATCTTAACTGACTTACTATCTCTATCAGTAAATCTCTATACGTGGCCCACTTTCCTTTCATATTTAACTTATTTACCACTATTATTTCTATTGGGGAGAGCCACCAAGGGGTTTTACGTTCCAATGTTTTATATCTGTTCCAAAACTCATAAATTTATTTTCTTATTGTGTGATTCAGGAATCCTTTATGCACTTTTACTTACCATAAAATATGCGTGCCATCCATATTGATTATCGTAACCTTCCAAGTCTAATAAATCTGTGTTCTCCAACAGATTCCAATCCAACAGATTCCAATCCCTTAACCAACATAGACAGGACACTTCATAATATAATCTCAAATCTGGCAGAGAGAAACCACCTCTTTCTTTTGTATCTTTTAGAAGCTTGTATTTGATTCTTGATTCCACCCCCCCACCAGATAAATTTTGATAATACTTGTTGCCATTCTTTGAAGTGACCCACTCCTCTGATCACCGGGATTGTTCGAAGTAAAAACAACATTTTAGGTTGGGGACGTGGGTGGCGCTGTGGGTAAAACCTCAGCGCCTAGGGCTTGCCGATCGCATGGTCGGCGGTTCGAATCCCCGCGGCGGGGTGAGCTCCCGTCTTCCAGTCCCAGCTCCTGCCCACCTAGCAGTTCGAAAGCACCCCTAAGTGCAAGTAGATAAATAGGTACCGCTTTCTAGCGGGAAGGTAAACGGCGTTTCCGTGTGCTGCGCTGGTGCTGGCTCGCCAGATGCCGCTTAGTCACGCTGGCCACGTGACCCGGAAGTGTCTCCGGACAGCGCTGGCCCCCGGCCTCTTAAGTGAGATGGGCGCACAACCCTAGAGTCGGACACGACTGGCCCGTATGGGCAGGGGTACCTTTACCTTTATTGCCATTCTTTGAAGTGACCCACTCCTCTGATCACCGGGATTGTTTGAAATAAAAACATTTTAGGTTGCACATTCATCTTTACAGCAGATATTCTTCCCCAAAGAATTAATTTCATCCTTCTCCACACTTCTAAGTCTCCCTTAACCCCTTTTGTTTTGGCAGTGATTCAGTCAGGTCACAATAGGATTCAGCTACTGATGTTATGTACTGGAGCTGAGAGGAGGACATTTGTCAGTGTGTTGTGTGATTGCTATCAAGTTGGTTGGGGTTTTTGTGTTCTTGTAAAACATAATATAATTAAAGAAATGGTGCAAAGAGTTGACTGGTCACCTAGAAAGCAATGTAAAATAGTACTATTAAGTGAACAAGGCTACAGTTATGAAGAAATTAGAAGAAAAATTGGTGGAAACTTAACCAAAGGTGGTATTCCTAAATTTTTGAAGAGGTAAAAGGAGATTACAAAATCAGACTGGTAAAGGTAGGAAAGGGTTCACAACAGCAAGTGACGATAGAAGAACTGAGAAACTGGCTACATGACAGAAGAAAATCATCTGGGTTTATACAAGATGACATGGGGCAATGTAATGTGAAGTTGAGTGCAAGGACCGTTTGGCGCAGACTACAGGAATATGGTCTAAATGCTAGAATTCCAAGGAAAAAGCCATTGTTATCTCTCAAACAAAGGTTGAAAAGGTTAAACTGGACTAAAACCCATGTTAACTGGACAGCAGAAGAATGGGACAGTGTTATTTGGAGTGATGAGACCAAAATCTCCTTGCTTGGTAGTGATGGCATGAAATATGTGAGGTGAAGAATTGGAGAAGATTTACATCCTTCTGTGAAACACCCAGATAGTGTTATGATCTGGGGTTGTATGACAGCAAAAGGTGTGGGCAGAATTTGCGTCATTAATGGGAATGTAAATGCCCCCAAATACATAGCTCAGACCTTAACCCAATTGAAAATCTATGGAGCCGACTAAAGAAACTTGCTAGTCAGAAGCAACCCAGCAATAAAACCCAATTAATAGAGGCAATAATTCCATCTTGGTTTCACATTATAACAGCTGCAGGACTAAAAAACTTGGTTCACTCCATGGGAAGGCGTTGTAAGGCTGTAATTAAAGCTAAAGGTTACTCAACTAAGTATTAACTGAAATGGTGAGGGTATTTGTATATCTCATTTTTTCTGTGTTTCAGGTTTCTTCTTTATGACTGCTGTTTTAATAATCATTCATAAAAGTCATTGCATTACATTCTTCATTAAATTATATTTCCATTGATATATAATAATATGGTATTACTCAGTGCTTTTTTCCTGGGGAGACGCAGGGGTATTCAAACCCCTAAAAAAATTGAGAATCTAATGGGAGAAGAAACTAAACTTTTTTTAAAAAAAAATAGTTTCTTCTCTAGCACGGCGAATCGTCAGTTCCGCTGCTACCCCCGATGGCAGCCTCATTTCCTGTCATGATGTTTCCCGAGTCTCAGACAGAAACAAGTGTTTAATGCAGGGGTCGGTCAGCAAACTTTTTCAGCAGGGAGCTGGTCCACCGTCCCTCAAACCTTGTGGGGGGGGGGGGGGCTGGACTATATTTTCAAAAGGAAAAAAAAGGAATTCCTATGCCCCACAAATAACCCAGAGATGCATTTTAAATAAAAGGACATATTCTACTCATGTAAAAACATGATTCCTGGACCATCCGTGGGCTGGATCCACCCCCGAGCCTTAGTTTGCCTACCCATAGTTTAATGTGTGAAGCAGTGTAGAAGTGGATGTGTGGTGTTTTACTGATGAAAGCTTGTACTCATTGAGGGGCAGTATTTCAATATGAGTAATGTATGTTTTCAATATGAGTAATGTTCTTTGTGGGACGCGTGTGATGCTGTGGGTTAAACCACAGAGCCTAGGACTTGCCATTTTACTGTATTTCTGGTTTTTATGGAAGCCGCCCAGAGTGGCTGGGGAGGCCCAGCCAGATGGGCGGGGTATAAATAATAAATTATTATTATTATTATTAATCAGAAGGTTGGTGTTTCGAATCCCCACGACGGGGTGAGCTCCCGTTGCTCGGTCCCTGCTCCTGCCAACCTAGCAGTTCGAAAGCACGTCAAAGTGCAAGTAGATAAATAGGTACCGCTCTGGCGGGAAGGTAAACGGCATTTCTGTGCGCTGCTCTGGTTTGCCAGAAGCGGCTTAGTCATGCTGGCCACGTGACCCGGAAGCTGTACCCCGGCTCCCTTGGCCAGTAAAGCGAGATGAGCGCCGCAACCCCAGAGTTGGCCACGACTGGACCTAATGGTCAGTCCCTTTACCTTTACCTTTATGTTCTTTGTACTTTTGTCCATTTACTGTATTTATTTTTCACTCTTTGCTTGCTGCTTTTCATCCAAACAGGTGTGCAATAGCAATAAGAACTGCCACTGTCACCCGGGGTGGGCCCCTCCCTACTGTGATGCCAAAGGATATGGCGGCAGTCTGGACAGTGGACCTCCATACAATGGCAAGTACCTGAACCACACACCTTCCTGTCTTTGGTGACGCATGGAGGTTGGGAAATGACAGCTGCTCCAAGTAGCTTAAGTCCTCCTTGGCTGGTATGGTGGTGGCTTACAAACGGCCAAAGCCCCAGGCTCAGACGGCATTACACCAGAAATGATAAAAGCACAGGCGGATTGGTGGGCACCTTTCTTAGCCACCCTCTTCACTTACATAGATGACACTGGCTGCATCCCAAGGGAATGGGGAACAGCCATAATAGTCCCAATCTATAAAAAGGGCAACAGAGGGGACCCAGCGAATTATAGGCCGATTAGCCTATTAAGTGTGATCAGTAAGCTCTACGCAAAGCACCTCCTTAATAAGTTTACAGAATGGCTAGAGAATGAAGATATCCTGGCAATAGAACAAGCAGGCTTCAGACTCGGAAGGTCCACGACCGATCACTGCCTACGCTACAACATCTCATCGACAAATACAAATCAGGAGGGCAGGCCTCACTATACGCTGCCTTCGTTGACCTAAAAGCAGCATTTGATACAGTCTCCAGAACCAGACTCTGGGACAGACTACAGGGTACCAATATAGATAGAAGGTTCCTGCTCCTAATTCAGGCACTGCACACAAACACGGCTCTTAGAGTCAGGTGCAGCCGCCTAGGACACCAAACGCACCCAATAAAACCTTCAAATGAGTCAGGCAAGGGTGCCTATTGGCCCTCTAGTATTTAATTTCTATCTAAATAACTTAGTATCTGCACTCAATGACTCAGAACTCCACCCGCTGAAGCTTGCAAATCGGCATATTTCGGTCCTGCTATATGCCGATGATGCGGTCATTCTATCCAGAACCCCCATTGGACTCAAAAGAGCACTAAGAAAGCTCGCAGCATACTGCGAATCTGAACATCTCAAAATCAACTATCAAAAGATCAAGATACTCACTTTTGGGGGGAAACCAAAGCTTAGAAGCTGGGAACTCCAAGGTCATAAATTAGAACAAGTCACAAACTACAAGTATCTAGGAATGGTGGTACAGGCCTCAGGAACCAACAAACTACACATAAACTCCATCGGGAGTTCAGCGGAAAAAACCGCAAATTGTATCCTTAAATTCTTCAGAGCACAAGGAGGTTTCTTTGTCCCCGCAGCTCTACAATTATACAAGGCCAAAACTTTGGCACAACTCCTCTATGGTTCCTTTTTGGGCCGCCTTCCTCTGCTTTCTCCCCACTTGAGAGAGTTCAATCCAGACTTCTTAGAGCTCTCCTCCAAGTCCCCAGATGTGTCTCAAATGCATGGGTGAGATTGGAAATGGGGATGATGGGAGTGGAGGCTAGCATTTTCTTAACATCAATTTACAAATGGCTGACATTGAATCTGCTCCCCCGAGGAATAGCCCCACTGATCCTCTGCGACCAATTACAGTCGGACTGGCAGACTGCAGTTCTGAACACCCTCCAGAAATTGGGTTTTGCCCCTCAAGCCCTTCTAAGTCTGGGTCTGGACCAGGCAAAAGCTACGGTCTGGCAAAGAATATTAGACACCAAGAGACAGCAGGACTGTGCAACGTGCCCCAACTATAGAACTGGAGAAATCGAGAGATATATAGCCTCACCGGCAGCATATCTCTTCTTTCTTGTATCTAGAAATGCAAGAAGGGCCTTTACACTCGCCAGAAGCTCGGCTCTTCCCACGCTGGTCCTGGATGGAGCCTTTAGAAGGGTCCCGTACTCTCAGAGACTTTGCACCTGTCCATTGGGAGAGATAGGAAGCCCAGAACACTTGTTCTTTAGATGTCCCTTTTAGAAAGAGCACTTAGCAAGATCATGGATCCCCTACTGGTGAGGCTCGCCGACCTCCCGCAAAAGCAAAAATTTGACCTTTTGCTGTTAGACAAAGATCAGAAGAAGACCTGGATGGTCGCCAGATTCTGTCTACAGATCTGTAGGCGCAGACCATCGCCCAACTCAAAATAGTCCGGCATGAAAAGCCCCAAACACAGTTCCATGGGTGACTCTAAGTCAACTCCCTGGGATAGTTTATTGCTGTACATTGTTTCTAAATTTAGTGTTGTATATTGTTTTAATTGTCCGTTTTAACCATATTTGCACAGTAGTTTTTAACGTTGTGAGTGTCCTCTATTTAAGGACACTCTGCAGCCTCTTAGTTGTTTTATCTGCGAGTCTTTTAGTTCTTATGCTCTTACAGTTGTTTTAACTGCGTGTCTTTGCTGGTTTTTAGCTCTTATCTGTTTTAATTATTAGTTTTTTATCCACCCATTATCTGTGTTTAATCTTGCATTTTATTCGGATGTTTTATGCCTGTTTCCTTGTCCTCATTTGCCCTAACAATTATCGGTCAAAAATCCCAACTGCTATTTTATCTATATGCTTTTCTTAATCCTGGTCTATGACCGTAATAAAGTTCATTCAAATGGTGGTGGCTTACTGTGCCTCTCTGGTTTTGTTTTCCATGGGAAGAGGAGCTTGGGTTTTGGGTAACCAGCCATTGGAAACTTGGGGCCTCTGGATTGGTGGGGGGAATCTTACAACTTCCAGAGCTTTTGTTTGTCCTGGGCCAACTTTCTGCAAAAGTCATTGGGGACAGAGGAAGCTGCTTTATCCACCTAGATCAGTATTGCTTGATGCTCACCAGAATTTCAGCCAGGGATCCTTAGAGAGGCCATGGACTGAACCTGAGACCTTCTGCATGCAAAGCAGGTGCTCTGTAATTGAGCTATGACCATTCCAAATTCATGCACATGTTATTTTGAAAAAAATGTGGAAAAATAACCAATGAATTTTTTGGTGCCTCAAGAGTCCAACAAATTGATTATGACTTAAGCTCATGTCTGCTTTGTCAGGTGCATGAAGTGAATTCTCAGTTGGCAGGTATATGCAGGAGAAAATTGTAAGGTGGGAGCTGAATGGCAGTAAGAAGCAAAAATTAAAGTCAGTGATAAAAAAAATGTGTACACCACAGTCTGTCTCGAAGGCTTTCACTCTCTTGTGCCCATTTCAAAACCCCCACAAACAAATGAGGAAGCATGAAAAATACAAAGAGACAGCTACAATAACACATTTGCAATTGAAGCAGTTAAGAGTAAGGACCTGGAAGAGACCAGTATTCAGATCTCAACTCAGCCATGAAGCGTGTTGGGTGACTTTGGGCCAGTTGCTGTCACTTAGCCCACCCCACAGGGTTGTTGTGAGGATAACATTGAGAAGTATGGACACACCTCAAGCTCTTTGGAGAAAAGCTGGGATATGAAATGCCATAATAACAAGTCCACAAAATTACTCTCCAACAATATCTTTTTAAACATTTTTACTAGTCCTCTTCCTTAGGCATGTTTTTCTTAGGCAAGTTGTGGACTTCCAACCCAGCTGAGCCTTTTATGCATACAGACACTATTCTTGCACATAACATAGAGACAGTAAAATATAAGCAGCAAAGCCCAGACAGAAAAGAAAGGGGAAATGGAGAAAGGGAAGAGGGGAAAGAAAGGAAAACACCAGATTATCATCACTAAAGCCCTTTCATATGGCACATATTTCCACAACATTTATCTGGATTTCTTTATATAGCTCTTCTGTAACTTGACATTGATAGGCTGCTACTTCTTTGACTGCTGTTCTGTTAAGTAACGGCAACCGTGATTATTTAAAAAGCAAAGCAAAATCCCAAGCCAGGAATTGCACACACAACAAGGACTTCCTGCATATTGTTCACACTCACTGTGTTTCAGATATGTGACTGATGAAGGAGTGCTTTTAGGGTCTTTGCTTTGACTTAGGATAATATTGCAACATTGCCGCTTAACTTACCATTTATTGTTTGAGCACAGACACTGCACTGCATGTTGTATTAAATTCAGACAAAAAAGCAACCCCTCCCCCAAAGGTATAGAAGAAGGTCCCAGATACATTATAAAGATCCATTTGCTCCTAAAGACCCAATTCCATAAAAAGGTTGGTAACAATTTTTAGTGTTGATTTTTTTATGCAATCCAAGTTTCTCTTGGAGAAGACAATTAGATTGATGGGCTATTAGACTTTTTGTGGTGGATTTTTGTGGTGGGTATTATGCACAAGGTAAAGACTGGCACAGCATCCTTTGAGGCAACAAATACCGTTGTAAATATAATGTAGATTAAAGTAATTCTATTATTGTTCCATTGTTTTCCCCCTATGCTTTTAGGTGTTTTTATTTTATCTCTAAGCCACCTTGAGTCCCTGTCAGGGGAAAAGGCGTGGCATAAATGAACAACAGCAACCACCTCCTGCATCTTCCTCCCTGCTCACCCTGCAGCCAACAGGCACTCTCTTCACTTTCTGCCCAATAATAAAGCCACCATTCTGCATCACCTTTCTTACCCAATTTTATCTTCTCCATGTCAGGAACATTAGGAAGAACTTCCTGACAGTAAGAGCTGTTCGACAGTGGAATTTGCTGCCAAGGAGTGTGGTGGAGTCTCCTTCTTTGGAGGCCTTTAAGCAGAGGCTTGACAACCATATGTCAGGAGTGCTCTGATGGTGTTTCCTGCTTGGCAGGGGGTTGGACTCGATGGCCCTTGTGGTCTATTCCAACTCTATGATTCTATGATTCTATGTCTCCTACTCTCTCCTTTTTGGCAACTCTGCTGTGACCCCCATTTTCACCTGCACCCCATTTCCCCTCCCTCCTCCTTCCCTTTCTCAACTCTCCCTGGCACACAGGCCACCCGTATTTCTAGGCTTATTTTGCAGCTCCCTTTCCACACACTTGCTATGATGGTAGATGTTGCTGTTCCTTAAAGACGAGCTGAACCTTAAGAGCAAACCTGTCCAGTTAGCTTGCTCACTTAGAGAACGGGAAGTGCAGCTAATGGATGTTGTTTGCTTGTTGATACATTGAATCTGGAGCTTCATGTTGAAGGCAACATGACAGGTTACAAAAAGAAATAGCAGAGAGGGATGCAACACAGACGCCAACACCACTTTCCGTCTATTCTCTCTCCCATGCCATAGCCACTGCTCTTGGGCAAGCTGTCTTCTCTCTTGCCTCCCTCCCTGCTCTTTGTAATGAGGCACTGCAAATCTACATTTTGATTATATGGGAGAAAAGCAAAGTCAGTAGTCTAGTCCAGAGGTAGCCAACGTGGTAAACTGCAGCTGTTGTACAACAACAGCCATAATCCTCCCTGACCATAGGTCATAGTGGTTGGAGCTAATGGGAGTTGTAGTCGAGTCCACTTGGAGGGCACCACCATGGCCATCCCTGGAGTCAGTTGTGCTCAGTAAAAAGTAAGCTTGCCCTGCTTTTCCATGTTCTGCCCAATGGGAAGAAAGGGTACTGAGATTACCAACATGTCCATAAAGAATCCAGCTACTTTAAATGACTCAGCTACTTTAAATGACCAATACTAATCTTGTTATGTGCATTATACGCATTTGTAAACTGCATTGGGTTTGAAAAGAGCAGAGGTTATAAACTGTTGACTGATTTAACAAGCTCACAGCATTCCTTTTCTCCCTCAATGGGGTTGAGGAAGTTTGTAATTCCCACCCTGCAGAAAGGTAACCATTGTTGCTGTTGTTACTAATTTTCTTTCTTTGTTTATTCTCTCTTTCAGATGTGGATAACACCACAAGAAATTGGCTGCTGGCATTCTTCTGCCTTATTCTCCCTCTCCTGTTGCTTTTGCTCTTCGCTTACCTTGCGAGGAATCAGTTGGTGTCATCCCTAATGCCATTGATAGAGGCTTGTTGTGGGTAAGTATTTTCTGTCCATCCCCACTGCTGCGTGGAAAGCTGACTAGGAATTATTTGGCAGAACAAAAGCATTTAAAGGCTCTGTGTGCAGCACTGGTGCCAGGCCCGGTCCACTGGTGAGGCAAGGTGAGGTGCCTGCCTTGAGCGGTAGAAGCCTAAGAGGCAGTGGCTGCCTGCAACAGTGCTGGTTTGCAGCAAGATCTCATGAGATCTCACTGAAATTTCACGAGATCTCGCACAGCACACGAGATCCTGTGATATCTCACTGGAAGTCAGTGCCCCTGCCAGCTCTTTGTGGATGCCGCTTCGCAACACAGGTAAAAGAGGAGCACTGGCAGCAAGTGTGTGTGTGTGTGTGTGTGTGTGTGTGTGTGTGTTACATTCCCAAAATTGGATGTGTCCCTCTGCATTGTGTATTCTGCAAAATGGGGAAGATTTGGTTTTTCTAGAACCAACTGAACACCAGTCAGTTTCCCCCAGTTTGCCAGTCTTGTTTTGTTCTCTGCACGCTGTCAGAAAACAATTGGAGAAGTCAGACCTTTGGTCAAGTATCTCAGTGTTGCTTACTCTGAATGGCAGTGACTCCCCAGTTGAACGATGTGGCCCAGGGAGAGAGGGAAAAATAGTGGAAGTGAACAGCTGGCTTCGCAAATGGTGTAAACAGGAACGGTTTGGATTCTTAGAACACGGACTGCAGTTTCTTGAAGATGGACTTCTGGCAAGCGATGGGCTGCACCTCACAACGGTTGGGAGAAATGTTTTTGCCAAAAATCTCAGAAACCTCATCAGGAGGGCTTTAAACTGACTAATGTGGGGGAGGGAGACTGAGCTCCTGAAGGTAGGAGTCTATCAATTGATGAAGATGATCATCCAAATGTCATAGACCAAATGGAGCAAACAGCACGCAGACCTAGTGGTGGGAGGAAAAAATCCTTAAATAAGAGACACGGGGGAATGATTAAGGGACTTCAATGTCTGTACACTAATGCGCAAAGCATGGGAAATAAACAAGATGAGCTTGAGCTCTTGGTACAGCAAACTAAATATGACATAATAGGCATCACTGAAACCTGGTGGGATAAGTCCCACGATTGGAATGTAATAATGGGGGGATACAATCTATTTCAGAGAAACAGACCAGACAAGAAAGGAGGAGGAGTGGCGTTATATGTCAGGGATGTGTATACCTGTGAAGAGATCCAAGATTTAGAACCTCAAAGCCAAAGTGAGAGCATCTGGGTCAAAATTAAGGGAGAGAAGAATAACAGAGACCTCATTGTGGGAGTTTACTATAGATCCCCAAGCCAAACGGAGGACATAGATGATGCCTTCCTGGAACAGATGGCCAAGCATGCAAAAGGAAGGGAGATAGTAGTAATGGGGGACTTCAATTACCTGGATATTTGTTGGATGTCAAACTCAGCCAAGAGCATAAGTTCAAATAGATTCCTCACTGGCCTTGCAGACAACTTCATTGTCCAGAAAGTGGGAGAAGCAACAAGAGGAACAGCCATTTTAGATCTGGTCCTAACCAATGTTGATGACCTGGTTAGTAGGGTAGAGGTGGAAGGATCATTAGGTGCAGGGACGCGGACTTTTAAAAAATATTGGGGGGCCCGGGAAAGCTCATGAATAATAAATAAGCTCATGAAAATGCAAATAAAGTGGCACCGCCTCCTCGTGAGCGAATAGGGGAGAGCGTGCTGCGCCTATTAATCAGCTCCGAAGGAAATTGGGTGGAGCTTTTGCTCGGGAGGGAGGGCAGGAGGCATGCAGCCCGACCCTGTGCATTTTGGGCTGGGGGAGCGGCGGCGATGGTGCTCTGCTGGAGGGGCGCCGGAGATTATTGGGGGGGCGGAGCCCCCCCAAATGAATTTTTGAGGGGGCTCGGGCCCCCTCAAACCCCATGGAGTCGGCGCCTATGATTAGGCGCGAGTGATCATGCTCTTCTGAAGTTTACTATACAGCGGAAAGGAGCAGCCAAGCATACTAGGACTCAATTTCTTGACTTTAAGAAAGCCGACTTCATAAAACATAGGGAAGTGCTGGGTGAGATCCCATGGACAGTAATACTAAAAGGAAAGGGAGTTCATGATGGCTGGGAGTTTGTTAAGAGGGAGATAGTAAAAGCACAACGTCAGGCAATACCAATGAGACGGAAACATGGAAGGTGCCTAAAGAAGCCAGGGTGGCTATCTAAAGAACTTTTAACTGAGTTAAGATTAAAAAAGGATGTGTACAAAAAATGGAAAAGGGGGGAAACCACCAAAGAGGAATTCAAACAAATAGCCAGCACGTGTAGACACAAAGTCAGAAAAGCTAAAGCACAGAATGAACTCAGGCTTGCTAGAGAGGTTAAAAGCAACAAAAAAGGCTTTTATGGGTATGTTCGTAGCAAAAGGAAGAACAAAGAAACAGTGGGGTCACTCAGAGGAGAAGATGGTGAAATGCAAACAGGGGACACAGAAAGGGCTGAACTCCTCAATGCCTTCTTTGCCTCAGTATTCTCCGATAAAGAAAACAATGCCCGACCTGAAGAATTTGGAGCAAATGATTCAGCAAGGGAAACACAGCCCAGAATAACTAAGGAGATAGTACAAGAATACTTGGCTACTTTAGATGTATTCAAGTCTCCAGGGCCAGATGAACTGCATCCAAGAGTATTAAAAGAACTGGCAGATGTGATCTCAGAACCACTGGCAGTGATCTTTGAGAATTCCTGGAGAACAGGCGAAGTCCTGTGATCACCAATAGTCAGCATGGATTTCTGAAAAATAAGTCATGTCAGACTAACCTGATCTTGTTTTTTGACAGAATTACAAGCCTGGTAGATGAAGGGAACGCAGTGGATGTAGCCTACCTTGATTTCAGGAAGGCATTTGACAAGGTGCCCCATGATATTCTTGTAAAGAAGCTGGTAAAATGCGGTCTTGACTATGCTACCACTTAGTGGATTTGTAACTGGCTGACTGACCGAACCCAAAGGGTGCTCATCAATGGTTCCTCTTCATCCTGGAGAAGAGTGACTAGTGGGGTGCCACAGGGTTCTGTCTTATTCAACACCTTTATCAACGACTTGGATGATCGACTCAAGGGCATCCTGATCAAATTTGCAGATGACACCAAACTGGGAGGGGTGGCTAACACCCCAGAGGACAGGATCACACTTCAAAACGACCTTGACAGATTAGAGAACTGGGCCAAAACAAACAAGATGAATTTTAACAGGGAGAAATGTATAGTATTGCACTTGGGCAAAAAAAATGAGAGGCACAAATACAAGATGGGGGACACCTGGCTTGAGAGCAGTACAGGTGAAAAGGATCTAGGAGTCTTGGTTGACCACAAACTTGACATGAGCCAACAGTGTGACGCGGCAGCTAAAAAAGCCAATGCAATTCTGGGCTGCATCAATAGGAGTATAGCATCTAGATCAAGGGAAGTAATAGTGCCACTGTATTCTGCTCTGGTCAGACCTCACCTGGAGTACTGTGTCCAGTTCTGGGCACCACAATTCAAGAAGGACACTGACAAACTGGAACGTGTCCAGAGGAGGGCAACCAAAATGGTCAAAGGCCTGGAAACAATGCCTTATGAGGAACGGCTAAGGGAGCTGGGCATGTTTAGCCTGGAGAAGAGGAGGTTAAGGGGTGATATGATAGCCATGTTCAAATATATAAAAGGATGTCACATAGAGGAGGGAAAGAAAGAAGATTCCACCTAAACATTAGGAAGAACTTCCTGACAGTAAGAGCTGTTTGACAGTGGAATTTGCTGCCAAGGAGTGTGGTGGAGTCTCCTACTTTGGAGGTCTTTAAGCAGAGGCTTGACAACCATATGTCAGGAGTGCTCTGATGGTGTTTCCTGCTTGGCAGGGGGTTGGACTCGATGGTCCTTGTGGTCTCTTCCAACTCTATGATTCTATGATCAAGATGGTACTGGCATCCCACCCTCGCACACTTAATCCTGGGGTTAAGTGAAATTTGGGTATGTTACAGGTTGCCTGTTCTGTGTAGAACAAGCTGAGCCAACAGGAACTAGCAAGGAAGAATCTTGTGCATTGTGGAATTTTGAGGGGGTATTTATTGAGACCTTTCGTAGGTAGCAGAGGAGGCACAGGAAGGGATGCTAGTGCCTGCAGGCCAGAGAATTACTCTGTCAATGTTAGTGCAGGTGAAGGATTAATCAACTTCCATGATCACACCATCCTCACTGTGGGCATAGAGTGTGGAATGTGGTTTCTTGCATTCTGTACCGTTTGGTGTGGGCAGAATAACTTCACTCTGTTCAGCTTATGCGAACTTGGACCTTTGTTAGTTAGGGGAAGTGGGGCAGATTGATACAGAAAAATTCAATCTCATATTTTAATGAGTAAAATAATAAAATTTTTGGCTTGATGCATGACATAACTAATCAATATTATAATAGCAATCATAAGAACCATTAAAGTTAGAAGATAATGAGAATATAATGACTTGAGTAAAAAATGGGTTTTGTAGCATTCTGCCCCACCAATGGGGAACTTCGATACAAAGCGTAAATTGTATAAGAATGGTAATTATTTGCAAAAATAATTTTTATTGTGAGAGATCATAATCAGCCTTACAATTTGTTGTTTAAAATCTAAATTATATGTCAAAACGTACAGTGTTTCACACATATCATAGACTTTATGGCAGGTTTTCTTAACAAAACATCAAAATTTATATTAATCTTTCCTCAAACACCTATCCATTAAAAAGAAAACTTTGGAAAAACTTTAAAAGTGTAAGAACTCACATTAGTCAAAAAATAGTAATATTGTTGTTTTTGTTGTTGTTGTTAATACCCTGCCCATCTGGCTGGGTTTCCCCAGCCACTCTGGGCGGCTTCCAAAAAAGATTAAAAATACAATAAAATATCAGTCATTAAAAACTTCCCTAAACAGGGCTGCCTTCAGATGTCTTCTAAATGTCAGATAGTTGTTTATCTCTTTGACACCTGATGGGAGGGCGTTCCACAGGGAGGGCACCACTACTGAGAAGGCCCTCTGGCTGGCTGCTTGTAACTTGGCTTCTCGCAGTGAGGGAACCACCAAACGGCCCTCGGTGCTGGACCTCAGTATCTGGGCTGAACAATGGGGGTGGAGATGCTCCTTCAGGTATACAGGACCGAGGCCATTTAGGGCCTTAAAGGTCAACACCAACACTTTGAATTGTGCTCGGAAACATACTGGGAGCCAATGTAGATCTTTCAAGACCGGTGTTATGTGGTCTCGGTGACCGCTCCCAGTCACCAGTCTGGCTGCCGCATTCTGGATTAGTTGTCGTTTCTGGGTAACCTTCAAAGGTGGCCTCACGTAGAGCGCATTGCAGTAGTCCAAGCGAGAGATAACGAGAGCATACACCACTCTGACGACACAGTCCATGGGCAGGTAGGGTCTCAACATGTGTACCAGATGGAGCTGGTAGACAGCTGCCCTGGACACAGAATTGACCTGCGCCTCCATGGACAGCTGTGAGTCCAAAATGACTCCCAGGCAGCACACCTGCTCCTTCAGGGGCACAGTTGCCCCATTCAGGACCAGAGAGTCCCCCACACCCACCCACCCCGTCCCCCAAGAACACTACTTCTGTCTTGTCAGGATTCAACCTCAATCTGTTAGCCTCCATCCTCCAACCATCCCCAGGCACTCACACAGGACCTTCACTGCCCTCACTGGTTCTGATTTAAAAGAGAGGTAGAGCTGGGTGTCATCCACGTATTGCTGAACACCCAGCCCAAACCCCCTGATGATCTCTTGCAGAGGCTTCATGTTAAAAAGCATGGGGGAAGAGGACGGAACCCTGAGGCACCCCACAAGTGAGAGCCCAGGGGTCTGAACACTCATCCCGCAACACCACTTTCTGGACATAGCCCAGGAGGAAGGAGCGGAACCATTGTATAACAGTGCCCCCAGCTCCCAGCTCCTCTAGACGGTTCAGAAGGATGTTATGGTCGATGGTGTCAAAAGCCACTGAGAGATCCAGCAGAACTAGGAAACAGCTCTCACCTTTGTCCCTAGCCCGCCGGAGATCATCGACCAGCAAGACCAAGGCAGTTTCAGTCTCATGTTGAGGCTTGAATCCCAACTGGAAGGGATCCTAATGGTCTGCATCTTCCAGGCGTGCCTGGAGTTGTTGAGCAACCACCCACTCAATCACCTTGCCCAAGAATGGAAGATTTGACACTGGACAATATTGGCCAGGTCTAAAGATTTTTTTTGAGAAGTGGTTTAATGACTGCCTCTTTCAGCGGGTCTGGGAAGGCTCTATCGCAGAGGGAAGTATACACCACCCCGCAGAGCCCATTGCCCAGCCCTTCCAATCTCCCTATTATTAGCCAGAATAATCAAGGAGACAGGTGGTCGGTTTCACTCATCCAATCCTCGGAGGTAGCAGATTGGAATTGATCCCATATAACATGACTAGACAGGACTCCAGCACTCTTCCGCCCTGGCCCTGCTCCCACGGTGGAGTCTACCCTTTGGGAAATTTGGTTTTGGCAACGGCAAAACAACATTCTTGGAATCAACACTTGCCTTATCTTCTACAATGGGGAAGACAAACATACAAGATCCTGTTTTTTTCCTGAGATATGACACTTGATAATCGGTCATATTATATTTAGAAATGACTTTGGCCACATAGTAAACAAGTTTTTTCTTTTCAGATTTATTGACTTTAGAGATTTCATGCAAACTTGTATATTGGGGCACTATTGTACACTAGCGGGGCACTTTTATATGTATCAATGTGCTAGACAGGACTCCAGGCTTAGTGTATCAAAGTGCCCCAACAGGCATTTTCAAAAAAACTAACAATTATTAATAAAACCGAACTTCCGGGTTAGCGCGATCGGCAAATGGCGGATTCCCTCCGAGCTCCGGAGGGAATCGGCTTTGTAGAAGACGGGCCCTGCCGCGGCGGTGACGCGGGGACCCTCAGAAACCACAGGCGTGGAAGCCTGTGGACCTGGTAACTCGGCGGGCACCATTTGCGCCCTCCCCGACCAGCGAAGAAGCCTTTTTAAAGGCTTCAGAGCCGATGACGGAGAGCGGCGTGGTGCTGTGAGTGGATCGCTTCTTCTACGGAGTGAAGCCGCGAGCCATGGCCGGAGAGCGCTGACTTCTTCTTTGAACATTTGGGTTCTAAAAGTAACAACCCGTGAGTAATACGAAAATTGGACTTTAAAATTTCTTTTAATTGAATTCGGTACGACCGGGGGAGGTGCTAAAAGGAAGTCCGCCTCCCCCCCCCCTTTGCAGGCATTTTTAAAGCAAGAATCGGATAACTAAGGTTGTTGAGACTGTTTTTCTCTCGTTGAGATAAAAAAAATTAATTCCACGATTTGGCTATATAAGTTTTGTGCTGGAGGATCAGAATCGACTGTGTGAGTTGAAGTTCAAACCCCCCCCCCCCCGGATCCGGGAGCGACCCGAGAGTGAGTCTGTGGAGGACTTAAATAGAGTTTGACAGCTGTCAAATGAGCTGTCAAAGTCAGGAAATTTGGCTTTGTGCTATTTCTACCGGTTATCTTTGTTATATTGGACTTTAAGTTTTTGGAAAGAAGAAATAAGATCAAAATAACCTGACTGTTGGATACTGTAACCAGAATCCCTCTAGAGGGGGTTCTGAGATACTACAATGGCTGCAGATGGAAAAGTACAAGCAGAGTTGGATAGAGTGTTTCATTTCCTGGGAATATTGCAAGAGTTGAGTGATGTTATGGCTACAAATCTTACAACCTTGAACTCTAAAGTAAACAACTCTGTTGAAATCGGTGAGGAATTGATTCAAAAAGAATCTGCAGTTGGAGAAGAAGAAATTTGTGTTGTTTCAGAGGAGTCGAATGGAGGAGCCGAAATGTGGCAGGTGGAGAAGGACAACCAGAGGCCTGTCAGGATGGAAGTTAAGGAAAATAAGGTTCGGATGAAAACTTGGTTTGAAATGGAGAAGGAAGATTGGGGACTCCCTCTTATGGGGAGTCCGAAAGATCTTTGGATTACAAATTTGATAAAGGTGAAAATTGAAGCATTTGGGACATTTGGGACACTGGTATTGGAAAAGATCAAGAAACAGGATCTGGACCTTTTCTTTGAATATGGAGGCCTGGTTGGAAAAAATACAGACCCTAGTGGGTCAAAGCTGCTCCGAGATTTGATGTTCAACATGAAAGACCGTCAACAAAACCCGCTGAAAGGGACTGAAAGAGACTTAAGGGCCTCGGACGTGATAGACCCGGGCTGAGAACTGATAGACTGAAAGACAATTTTTGGGGAGCAAAACCGGGGATGGGGGAGGGGAGATTTTGGAGTCCAAAGGGATATAATTATACGTTTTTTTTGGATAAGTTGTTGGGTAATAATTTAAAAAATTGAGAAACTCGTGAAAGTGAACTTGGGTCGACCTTAGAAAAAGGGGTAAATGTTATGTATTGAAAAGAGGTTTTAGAAGTTTAAATTTGATAAATTAAGACAATTTAAGTAAAATGTTAATAAGGGATAATTTGGGGATAAGAACTTGCTGAGTTAATTATTGGAACAGGGATGTAAGAAGGGGAGGTGGGGGAAGTCCGGGAAAGTGGTTAAGAAATTAAGATTGTAAAATTATATTTGTTATGTGTGTGTTGTGTGTTGTTGTGTTTGTCTAAAAAACTTTTTGAAAACCCTAATAAAATTTTTATTAAAAATAAAACCACTGAACTTATTTAAAAATCACGTGTAATCCTGATTACTGAGTTGAATAACTTACAGTACCTATGGTATTTTTAAATCTTAACTAAACGACGTAAAACAGTGTTGGAACACTTTTACATTTCACGTAATTTTTTAGTTGGCCATGCTAAAAACACACCTACTCTTGTCAAACACCAACGGCTAATTGGCGGGCAGTGCGGTTGTAACTGTTGTACTCACACATGTATAGACATGTTTTAGTGATGTGGCAACACGAATAACATTTCTTGATATTGAAATATTGTTGGTGCATCAATGTGCCCCTCTTTCCCCTAATTGTGTAAGGTTTGTGCCAGTTTAAATAAATGCCTCTGTAATTAAGGATTTGTTACCATCCTCAGCAACTATGCTCTCTCTCCCTCCCCATCTTCCCTTGGAGAATGATCTAGAAAGGGGATCTTGTTGGGATTCGCAGGATACTGGATAAGTCTGCAGGCTTCAACAGGATGATGCAATACTCTGCTGGGTCAGAGTGACTCAGCAGGAGTATGATTAGTACAATTGACTATTACCTGTTTTAAAAAGGGAAGCCTGTTTAACAGTGGGTGTGGTAGTTGTGCTGTAGTGTGGTGGTACTGTGGTGGAGAGTATTCGTTTGTAAGTACTCTGAATGGACTGTTTCTTTTGTAAATGCCTGTATATAGCTCACATTAAAAAAGGACTGCACTGAAAAACCTGGAACTCTTAGTGTTTCGCTGAAAACGCCGCGTGGAATACGCGACAGGGTTATGGGCCCAGCACGCTTCCGCTGCACAAGAGTACAGGTGGCAGTTATCTAGCCGTGGGTGCTGGAGGTGAGCTGCAGGGATGGAGCAGTCCAGAACTGGTGTGTTGCTGGAGAAGCTGACGGCCACGAACTACAGCACCTGGTCGGTCCGCATGCAACACTTCCTCAAGCGTGAGGGCCTGTGGAAAGTGGTGGAAGAGCCACCGCAGCCCCCTGAGGAGGATGAAAAGGATGAGAAAGCTTTGGCTACGATCATCCTTGGAGTGGACGACAGCCAGCTAGTCTACGTAGCTGATAAGGTGACGGCAAGTGAGGCGTGGAATGCGCTCAAGGCTGTCCATGTGTGAGAGACAGCTGGCTCACTGATAACACTGACCAGGAGACTGTACCGGTGTTGGAAGAAACCGGGGGACTCCCTGGTAAACCACCTAAAATTCCTAACAGGCTGTTTCCAGGAGCTAGCCTTAAGAGGGAGGCCTGTGGGGGAAGAGGACAAAGTCTTTATAGTCCTGAGTTCCCTTGATGACAGCTATGATATGCTGGTCAACTCCCTCGAGTCTGTAGAGACTGATAAGCTGACTCTGGAATACGTGACCGGACGGTTGTATGCAGAGGAGGACAGGCGTGCAGAGCGAAAGATGACCTCAGCCCAGCTGTTGGAGCATCCCAGAGGGAACAACAGCCAGGAAGAGCAGAGGTGTCAGGAGCCGGAGAAACAGCCAGGAGGAGCTGCTGCAGACCAACCGGTGGTCAACAAAGTAAAAAGGTGTTTTTGCTGCAAGTCCAGTGGACATCTGCTGCGGAACTGCCCGAGAAAACAACAAAAAAAGCGGAAGCACAAGTGGTAGCAGAGGATGGTTTACCGCTTGGGTGTCTGCAGATGGTCAAGAAAATGAGGAGCTGTGGGTTCTGGACAGTGGAGCTTCTCAAACCTTTTGTAAAAGAAAAGGACTGCTAACTGATGCTAGGGCTTCAAACAAAAAATATGTAAGTCTTGCTACGGGCCAGAAAGCTAATGTGGTTTGTGAGGGGGAGGTTGTGTTCCCACAGCTGGGACACACATTCAGGAATGTGTTGTGTGTGCCTAGTTTGCAAAACAATCTCCTGAGCATTCCTGATTTGGCAAAAGCAGGCTTTGAAGTAAATTTTGTGGGAGATCAGTGCCAGATAAAGCAAAATGGGGCAGTGTTGGCAAATGCTAGCCTTAGAACTAATATGTATGTACTGTAGTGTGAATCTAAGGTTGCAAATGTGCAAAATGTCCCAACCCATGATATGTGTATTCATCTCCTGCACAGGCGTCTGGCTCATGCTAGCTATAAGGTGCTAAACAAAACATTGGAGTTGTGTGGGGGGATGAAAAACATAAAAAGTTGTGATAATTACTTAGACTGCAATATCTGCAAGGAGGTTAAAAGCAGGGCTTGCCCAGTAGCAAGAGCAAGCCAGAGAGAAACCAAAAAACCACTGGAGTTGATTCATGCTGATGTAACTGGTCCTTTTCCACCTAGTGTCTCCCACAACAAGTAGTGTTTAATCCTAGTGGATGATTTTTCTAGATTTGGCTGGGTCTATCCATTAAAGCAAAAGTCTGATGTTGCCCAAACTTTGAAGTTCTGGGTAAGAAGGGTAGAAAGGCAACTTGGTGAAAAGGTGTCCTCTATTCAATCAGACAGGGGAGGGGAGTTTATGGCAAGCTCCCTAAGAAACTGGTTGCGTACCCAAGGGATTAAACATAGGCTTACCAATGTGGCCACGCCTCAGGAGAACGGAGTAGTAGAGCGTAGGGGAGGTGTCTTGCAGACACAAATGAAAGCATTGTTAGCAGATGCAAATCTTCCAATTAAGTACTGGGTTGAAAGTATTAAGACCGCGAATTATATTGGGAATCGCTTGTGGTCAAGGGTACTAGATGACATACTCTATAAAATTCTCTATAACAAAAGTCCCAGTTTGCAACATTTAAGAATCTTTGGGACAAAACAGTAAACAGTAAAATCAGTTTTAGCAATGGCAAGTCTGAGAGGGTTAAAAGTTAATCATTTTGATGTTGCCTCAGCATATTTAAATGCTCCTATTGACGCCGAGGTATATTTGCAGCAAATACCAGGTTATGAGCTAGAAAAAGACAGCTTGGTGTTAAAGCTGCAAAGGGCACTATACGGTTTACACCAAAGTGCACGTCTATGGTATGAATGCATAGACACAACTTTGAAAAAGATGGGATTCAAACAAAGCCTGGCTGATTCCTGTTTATATTCAGCAATGGTGCAAGGAAGTGTTTGTTATTTACTTTTGTATGTTGATGATATCTGTCTAATAACAACTGCACAAAAGCAAGTGTCTTGGTTTATAAACAGCCTAGGTAAAAAATACAAACTGAAGTATTTGGGAGAGATTCAAAATTACTTAGGAGTAGAGGTTCAGAGAAATGAAGAGGGTGTTTACTCTCTGAGTCAAAAGGAAAAAATCGAAAAGTTACTGAAGACATATGGAATGGAGAGGGCAAATGAGGTTGACACTCCCATAACTACCCAGTACAAAAATGAACCAGAAGGGCAAAAATGTGAGAATGCAACAGCGTTTCATTCTCTGTTGGGTTCTCTGTTATATTTAAGTTGTTGGACAAGACCCGACATAACATTGGCAGTGCACATGTTAAGCCAAAGAAGTGCAGACCCGGCTCAGAGAGATTGGGTAGCACTTAAAAGAATCCTAAGGTATCTGAAAGGCACAAAAGATTACAAACTGGTGCTGGATACAGGATATGATCAGCAAGTGTATGCATACGCTGATGCCAGCTGGGGAGACAGAGAAAATGGAAAGTCTACCACTGGCTATGCCATATATATTGGAAATGCCCTGGTTCAGTGGAAATCCCAGAAACAAACATTTGTTGCCACAAGTACTTGTGAAGCAGAGTACTCAGCCATAAGCGAATGTGTATCACAAATAGAGTGGTTTGCTTGCCTAACAAAAGAGCTTGGAATACCTTCTGAAATGCCAATCACTGTGCTAAGTGACAACATGGCTGCACAACAGCTTGCCAACCAACAGAACTTTAAAAGCAAAAGTAAGCATATTGCGATAAGATACGGAAATGTGAAAAATGCTTTGGAAAGAAATTTGTTAAAGGTACAGCACTGTAACACAAAATGTAATGTGGCAGATTTGTATACAAAATGTTTGGATGCTCCTAAATTTCGAGACTTAAGAGAATTATTGGGTCTCAAGCCTTTGACTTAAGGAGGAGTGTTGGGATTCGCAGGATACTGGATAAGTCTGCAGGCTTCAACAGGATGATGCAATACTCTGCTGGGTCAGAGTGACTCAGCAGGAGTATGATTAGTATAATTGACTATTACCTGTTTTAAAAAGGGAAGCCTGTTTAACAGGGGTTGTGGTAGTTGTGCTGTAGTGTGGTGGTACTGTGGTGGAGAGTATTCGTTTGTAAGTACTCTGTATGGACTGTTTCTTTTGTAAATGCCTGTATATAGCTCACATTAAAAAAGGACTGCACTGAAAAACCTGGAACTCTTAGTGTTTCGCTGAAAACGCCGCGTGGAATACGCGACAGATCTTTGAGGAACGCATCTTTTGCTTAAACGCCTTCTCTGTATCACAGGAATAGGGTGCATGACCCTTCTCTCCCCCACTCCTGGCAGACCAGGTTTGCCAGGCAAGAGGGGCAACTGACCTGGTAATCACCAATGCCACAATTACACCAGGTGACTGGTTCCACTGCTGGGAATCAGCTGGTCGTTGGGACTTGCATGGCTCTGGGCATTCAGCTGCAAACCCATTTTGGCTCAGCTGCATCTTTACCTGGCAGATACATTTGTTTTGTATAAACCAGTTTGGTTTGCATGTTTGAAGCTGAAGCCGATATCCAAGTTCTTGCTTGAATATTTCCAGACATAGCTTACCAATCATGGGAATCTACTCGGATCAGGTCAAATCATTTCGTTCTGTGAACCCCCCTGAGATCTTATGATGAATGGTGGTATATAAATCTAATTGATAAATTAGGATTGCCATATGTCCTCCTTTTCCAGGACACATACTCTTTTACATGAGTATGTAAAATGAGAGTCGTCATAGTGATCCATAATAAAAGGGGAAGTCAGCAAATGTGTCCTCTTCTTTGCTCTTCAAAATTATGTCAACCCTATTATTATTATTATTACTATTACTATTTTTATTATTATTATTTTAAGAAAGCTATGGGTTCCAAATTTGGTGTGGAAATTTTGCCACAAGCAGAACTGCAAATGAACAACTTGGGCTATGTAAAGAATGCTCTATATGAGTATAGCAAGGTGTCTACAGGCCTGCATAGGATGTCATCAATCAATCTGTGTTGTTTTATTTAGGCATTTCAGAAGAAGGTCAGACAATAGGACGCAGGAGTCTGTACATGCTTCCTACCCACCAAACATTCCCTATTCTACAAGGGACATGTCGGCTCCTATGGTAAGAGCTTTCCTGATCTTGACTAGCAGTGGGGCTTGGAATAATAAAGTGGTGGAAGGCCACTTAGAATGGACAGGAGCCATAGCTGCACTACAAATACGTACCAGCAATTGATGTGGTTCAGGGGAGGCAGGGCTATGAGGGCAAATGGGCCCTGCTCCACCAACCTCAGCCAGCTCCCACATGCCAGCTTTTCCCCTTGCATCTGGTCCAGAGAGAAGAGGCCCTGGCTGACAGCTTCCTCTTTCTCAGTGTCGCCCTTGTAGAACTCAGCAGGCAGGAGAAAGTTGGGGGAAACACTGGAATTCGTTGGCTCTGCCTGCCATTGGCTCTGGCCTCTCTGCTTTCTGCCCCGGTCCAAATAGTGGCGGGTGTGGTTCTCCCCTCCCACCCCTACCTCTCCCTCAATATTGGGAATTGTTACACAGTGAAAATCTGGAGAATTTTCCATTGGGGAATCCCTGCCTGCCCCTCCCCGCAATTACATGCTCCCAGCTAAGAATTCCCAGCTTCCTTAACAAACTACAGCCCCCAGGATTCTTTGGGAGAAGGAAGCCAAGTGCTTTAACGAGAAAAGCCTGATGACCTGAGTGTGGGGGCAGGATGACATCGGATAGTGGTCCTTCCTCATCTGGTGTGCCTGAGATGTCAGCATGGCTTGCAGATGAAAACATCTGGAGGGGGTCACATTGCAGAATGCTGTCCTTCAGGCAGAATAATGTGAAGCAGCTTGGACAAATCATAATCTTGAGCTGGGATATAATTTTACTTCAAGACGGGGCCTGGTCCTGTTATGGAAGGAAAGGGAGCTTTTGAAAAACACAGGAGAGGATCCACACACAGCCTTGGGAAGTGGGTCAGAACAAGGTGGAGGAAAATGACACAGAAAATACTTGGGACTATAGGAAGCTGGTCCATCTATTCCAAGTTTTATCCCTTAATGGCTTGGGGCCAGTTCACTTGTGGGATCACCTTATGCTCTACTGCCTTGGTCTGTGGAACTGGCTCTGTTTCAGGTGCCACAGAACACTCCTTCTGCAGTTGTAAGGAATCAATCTTTTAGTGTGGCAGCACCTACACCATTGACACCAGGCAGGCATGGTTGCTGTACTCTTTCTGGCACCTACTTAAAACATTTTTGTTTAGGCAAGCCTATCTAGATTGCAAGATATTGACTGTTGTTGTATTTTTTTAAAAATACTGTTAATTTTAATTGTATTCACATAGTTGTTTTTATTGATCATTTTTTATTGATCATCTTGTGAACTGCTTAGAGGTCCTACTACAGTCATTTGGTATACAGTGGTACCTTGGGTTACATACGCTTCAGGTTACATACGCTTCAGGTTACATACTCTGCTAACCCAGAAATAGTGCTTCAGGTTAAGAACTTTGCTTCAGGATGAGAACAGAAATCGTGCTCTGGCAGCGTGGCAGCAGCAGGAGGCCCCATTAGCTAAAGTGGTGCTTCAGGTTAAGAACAGTTTCAGGTTAAGTATGGACCTCCGGAACGAATTAAGTACTTAACCCGAGGTACCACTGTATACACTTTTTAAAATAAAAATAAATATGCAATGGCTGACAGTGGCTTTTCAGGGTTCTGGGCAGGAATTAACCTACTTTCCCTGCACATGTGTTTTGCCACCAAGCAGAGGCGGAGCTAGCTGCTCTGGCACCCAGGTCCCGGGGGGCACCGCCCGTGGCAAGTGTCCTGGGGGTGGGGGTGGGATGGCAATGTCACCCCCCTCAGGGATGACACTCGGGGCGGGCTGCACCCACCGCACCCCCCTTCCTCCGCCAGTGCCACAGCTGTAACGCTTGCTGTGTTTTACTGAAGGACTCTGAAAATGAAGTGTGTGGCTGTTTCTGGGTACCATCAACTCATGCCACTTAACAGAATCCTCACTAGTGAACTTTATATTTTAAAAATAACCTTTGCTTACACTGGTTTCCTTGCAGAGCACACAAGCAAATAGATACCCTGTGCCAGCGTACACAGCTAATCTGCAACCGTATTGTGACACTTATCACTACTCTTCTCCCCTTCCCTCTCCGACAGCCATGGGGCCATCCATGGAGCAGCACTGCATCCCAATGAGGTTGGTAGCGGCAATGCAGAGGAAGTCACAGCTTGTGGTTCTGGGTTATAGTTTTTCTTGTGTGAGAGCTAGAAGCAGCTCAAGGGGCTGGGCTTGGAGCAGAGTTCCAATCCTGATTCAGCTTCAAAGCTCACTGTGCCATCCTAGGCCAGTCAATTAACTCTTTGCATAATATTGCAAAGTTATGAGGATCAAAAGGCATCACTCCATATAAGTTGCCCGGGGCTCCTTTGGAGGAAGGAAGCAATACAATTGTGATCAATAATAATAAATATAGTTTGTTTGCACATTGGCTAGTTCAGATACTAGGTCTGATAAAGCATGATTAGGTTCAGTATTGTGTCCATGCACCCCTGCCCTGGTCCAACTCCCACCATTGCTGCCCACACTAGCTGTGGTTGATGAGAGTTGTAGTCCACCTGTGTGTCTTCTGTCTGTCTCAGGAGATAAGTGAGTACGCCTCCAAGGGTTAGGTCAAATCACATTATTTTCGCTGCATTAGCAGCACCAAAGAGACCTCTCTGAGGTGCAAGCTTGGGCAGTGTGTATGGAAGTTCTGGGCTGCCCAGATGACAAGACCCCCCTCTTGGCCTTTCTGATGTGGACCAAAGGAAAGCCGAGCAAGACGTTTAGCCCAGTTGGGCTGCAGGAGTTGCCCAAAGGAGGCGTATAAGATGCCATCCAACTGCCTTAGGGACTCCACTCTGAATTTGTGTAGAGTTTACTCCTTAGCCTTTTGTTCTTCTGAAGATGTTCCACAATGCAGCGTAGGCTTGGGATCAAAGTGGTTCTTCTCCTAGATGGGCTTCTTTCGCAGGTGGATGAGGCCCATCTGCCCCTCATTTCTCTCTACAGCAATGTGTGTAAATCCTCTCTTGAAGATTAAACCCACTATTGGTCTTGTCTGCTCAATCTGCTGGAGCCTGTCTTCACAGGCAGCAGAAGACCCTAACTCACCAAAGGTTTGAGACGCACTGGCTACCCTCACCTGGTTTAGCTGGCGAATTGAAGCTGTTTCCCAGGGGGGTGGCTGCTGTCACATGCTGACAGTTTCTAGGAGCCACAGGTGAGAGCTGAGTGGGGTCAAAGGTGGACAAACTACCCTAGAAGGAGCATGACGTGTCTCTCACCAGAGGTTCTTCTGTTGTTTAGTCGTCTTAGTCGTGTTCGACTCTCCATGACCCCATGAACCAGAGCATGCCTTGGAAACTTACTTTCTTCTCAAAGCTTCTCCTTTTTTATGTCCACGGAGTTTTCTTGGCAAAATACTGGAGTGGATTGCCAGTTCCTTCTCCAGGTGGATCACATTTAGTCTAAACTCTCGGCTATGATCTGTCCGTCTTGGGTGGCCCTGCACGGCATGGCTCACAGCTTCTTGGAGTTATTCAAGCCCCTTTGCCACAACAAGGCAGTGATCCATGAAGGGGACCAGAGGTTCTACACCTCCCCTAACACCTCATACACTCCTGTAGTCCACAAACCTATGGAGAAACACAGTTCTCCCATCCCTGAATCAGCACTTGGGAAAAATGAATGCTGGGAACATGTTTCATGCATATTTATTTAAACCAGCCTCCCACAACCTGGGGTTCTTTGGATGCTTTGGACTACAACTCCTATCAGCCCCAGCCAGCACTGTCTGGAGGGCACCAATTTGGGGAAGGCCGATTCAAACAGAATTGATGAAAAGGCAGATAAGTCAACAAACAGGCTGACATTTGACCCTTCATCCTTTGTTGCAGGCCTCCACCCCCTGTGCTGAAGACTGCAAAAACTCAGGAACCAATTTA
Source organism: Podarcis bocagei (assembly GCF_964188305.1). Taxonomy (NCBI): domain Eukaryota; kingdom Metazoa; phylum Chordata; class Lepidosauria; order Squamata; family Lacertidae; genus Podarcis; species Podarcis bocagei. Next base: position 683,583 of record NC_138141.1, on the reverse strand, counting down.
CCCTTCTCGACCTGCACCACTGCCTCCTGTATAAAACTGCCGATTTTTCCTTCACAACCCACCCTGATTGCAGAGCCATAAATCGCATAAAGTGGCCCTTGAAAGCTTTTGTTTCCCCCCAGCACTGGCTAAGAAATGGAACAAAATGCAATACCAAGGAATGTAAACTTAACAAGCAAATACCTCTACCAAAGCTCCGGGAACTGAAACCACTGGGCCTGTGAAAACTCTCTGTGCTGCGGTTGGGTGACATTGCTGAAGAAGTGGGTCACTTTCTGGGTGTTAACTGTACTTTCCCCCTTTTTAGGGTTATATTTAATCATACATGGTATGTGGGGTTCCCCTCCCAGGCTGTTTTTATAGAGAACAAAACATTAAGTGAAGACAGACATAACATTATTAGAGATAGTAGGAAATCAATTAGGATCAATTAGGAAATGTTACTGTTTTTAATCTAAATCGATATTTTTCAAAAAGATGCATATATTCTGCATTTGCAACAGAGACCAGCTTATGATTAGCACTGAATGGCAGAACTTATGATGTCCCCCAAAAGCCCACCTCCAAAATCTGGAGCAATTTTGCGCTTGTAAAAAATTCTGCTTTAAAAAAATGACTAAGACTAGCAATGGACATATATAAGCTTTTAAAAACAGAAAAGGGCAGCCTGAAGCATGGCAGCTGAACTGGCATGTGTATGAGTCATTCAACTGCAAAGCTGAGAAGACGCCAAGCTCACACTATGATTGACTTTTCTTTTTAAATGTTACATCTGTCTTCACCTATAGTCAGGGCCATACCAAGACATTTTGGCACCTGAGGCAGACCCCAAAATACCACTCCCCTCCCCGCCAGGGAAGAAGGGTTGAGGGAAGATCTATATCAGGAACAAGGAAGGTGGGAGGAAAGATCCACATCAGAATCTGCTCCCCCAGTGGATCCTGCTGCCCTAGGTGGCTGCTTCACCTTGCCTCATGGGTGGGCCATCCCGACCTGTAGTTGTGTAGAGGCAGGTGTTAAGAATTGCAGTTCAAATCAGACCAGCACATTTCTATGAACATCAATAGCTTCAGGTTGTTATGTGTGGGAACCTGTACACAAAAAGTCAAAACTCATGTTGGACTGTAGTTCGTTATTTGTGTGCACGTAACTAAAAGGCACAAGGTGGAAACACCAAGAAAAATCCCAATTGGTGGAGAACCCCCCCCCCCCGATTGAGTTCAGTGAGACATACTTCCAGATAAAAATGTCTAGGATGGCAGCCACACAGCACCATCCTAGACACAGTTATCTGGAAGTAAGCCAACTGGGATTTACTCCCTGGTAGGTGAGTGTAGGATTTCAGCCTTAATCTACTTATTGCGAGAAGATGAAATGTATTGTTAGCATGTTTATATGTTTTAATAGTATGTCTCAATGTTTATTATTAACACATTTTAAAACATAGACAGTTTGAACTGTGCGCTGGCTGACACTAAACTGTAGATAATAATAATAAAAATGATGTTAGGAAAGTTTTACTTAACAATTTTAGGTTAAGGAATAATTTTTTCTAATTTGCCAGTAATGGTTATTCAAAACAAAGGTACGAGAAAGTCACTTTTTGGGGACTAGGCTGGGGAGTGGGCTGCTCACAGTTCACAAAGCACTTATATTTAGCTTTCATGAATTTTCTTGAGTCCAAGTATTCTAGCTTTTAAATTAAAAACAAAACATTAATTGAAACGCAGAGAGGTGCTTGAGTATGTGATGGCAAAAGCACAGATTCAATGTATGTTGATTCATACATCTTTGGTATCTGTCTACCAAAACATCTCTGTGGGCTAGTGCAGAGATGCCACAGGTTCTTCCACCATTACCAGCAATCCTGCTGCTTCTACAGTTTGGCATTTGTCAGACTCAGGAAGATGCTATGCAGATACTGCTAATGACATGCAAATTAGTGGCAACTCTTCCATCTAGTTCTAGTGATGTATTTCCAATGTGGCCTTCAGACACACATGCAAGCTACTACTAAGAGCTGCTGATGTTTCTCATTTGTGTGTGTGTGTGTGTGTGTGTGTGTGTGTGTGTGTGTGTGTTTGCTGTTGGGAATGTGATCATAACTGCTGACTGTGCATATTAACCTGCAAAGTCAGTATGCACTTTCCAGCTACTTTGCACACACTTCAACTCAGCACACTTGCTGCAACATCTTTAGTGTGAGAGCACCAGCCTTGGTGCAAAATCCATTTTTATTTAAGCCCATTGAAACTGTTATGAGCACTTTAACCCTAGCAGCCTGCTGAAGAATTCAGTATACTGTACGCATATTTCATCACTTTTTCTTTTTTATGTTGCTTTTCGTGTCAGTCAGGATGTTTACATTGGCTAAATCTTGTTGGATTGAATTGCATCAATCCTTGCACCGTTGATTAAGCCAGATTTTTTAAAGATGTACCTGCTAAAGAGATTATTTTAGACTGGGAGCTGTAGATTAAGATTAGCTGAGGTGGCAGGATTTCTCTGTGTGCTATGCTTAGATAGTATATTGTTCATAGAATCATAGAATTTCATAATGTGCAAGGACCATTACAGACACGTCTGCTACAATAGCTTCAGAGAATGAAACACTTTGTATTAAATTATGCTAAGAATTATTCCCACATGGCGGCAAATATTCAGCATATGCTTGTTTGGTAAATTTCTTCATAATTCTTGCAAAAAAAGAAGTCTTTAACAGTGTTTGCATATATTCTTATATAAATATATGTCTGCAGTTGCAATAATAAAATACTTGAACTATTGTGGTCTCCCCGATATTTGCAAAACTGTATACTTACCAATAAGTTTTTACTGTTCTGGTCTGGAAACCAGCTACAAATTTGCTGGTGGATGGGAAAGGTTGACACAATCCTACTCAATAACATATACACATTTCTTGTGTGCTCAAAACACTTTATTCGTATCTAGTGGTACCTCAGGTTAAGAACTTAATTCGTTCTGGAGGTCTGTTCTTAACCTGAAACTGTTCTTAACCTGAGGTACCACTTTAGCTAATGGGGCCTCCCGCTGCTGCACTGCCGCCCAACGATTTCTGTTCTCATCCTGAAGCAAAGTTCTTAACCCGAGGTTAGAGGAGTCTGTAACCTGAAGAATCTGTAACCTGAAGCATCTGTAACCTGAGGTACCACTGTAACGGGGAGCTGAACTCAGATTTACTTTTGAGTAAACTTTTAAATTGGGGGTGTGGGAGTGTGCTTCATTATGGAGTACAGTGGTACCTTGGTTTACGGACAGCTTAGTTTATGAACAACTTGGATTAAGAATGCTGCAAACCCAGAAGTAGGTGTTTCGGTTTGTGAACTTTGCCTTGGGAGCAGAACATGTTTCGCTTCCTATTGAGTCAAAATAAAAAAAATTCCTTCCAGTAGCACCTTAAAGACCAACTAAGTTAGTTCTTGGTATGAGCTTTCGTGTGCATGTGTATCTGAAGAAGTGTGCATGCACACGAAAGCTCATACCAAGAACTAACTTAGTTGGTCTTTAAGGTGCTACTGGAAGGAATTTTTTTTATTTTGACTATGGCAGACCAACACGGCTACCTATCTGTTCCTATTGAGTGTGTTCCATTTTTAAATTGAGTCCCCCACTGCTATGGGAAAACACGCCTTAGTTTAAGAACGCTTTGGTTTAAGAACGGACTTCGGGAATGGATTAAGTTTGTAACCAAAGTACCACTGTATGTGAAAGGCTTTGCAGTGCCTGCCTGGTTTAAAGACAATGGCAAGAAGGACGAGTAGAGAAGGTCTGGACTTGGCACCAGGAGGACCCAGTCGCCATCTTCCCCAATAGGAATGTAGCTATTCGGTCTAAATGGGAATATCTATCTATCTGCTTTGCGTGCGTGATGCTTCCCTCAGTTGGGGTGGTACTCCTAGTTGGTTTTATTATGAACATTTATACGCCATGCAAAAGTTCTTGGGGTGGCTTGCAATAATAAAATACTGAAATACTACTGTTTAGCTATTCCCTCTTGCATCCGGGCGCCCTTGATGGGCACGGGAGTGAACCCCACGGAACTCGAGTCAAGGAAGAAGACGCGTGTCGGGTGGTCACCTGGTCTCTTTCGACAGGGGCCCCGCGGCGTCGGCCCGCATTCTTGCAGGTCGGGGTTGGCAGAAAAGACCCGTGTGTGCGCGAGCGAGGGGAATGGACCTCAAAGCCCAGCGGGGCCCCGGCGCTTCGCCCTCTGAGCCGGAGGATTCCTAGCCCTCCTCCCCGCGCGGCGGCTCTCCGTTCCAGGCGAGACCGTTAGAGCGAAGCGGAGAGGCCGCTGGACAGCCGCGTCGCCATGAAGCTGTTGGCGGCGGCGCTGCTCCTCTTCGCCGCGGGCCTCGGTGAGTGAAAGGCCCGACCCGGGCTCCCTCACACGCGCGCCCCGTCCCCCTACCCGGACGGGCAGCGGTTCTCCCACGATCTTTATTTGTGGGACAAGCCCAAGTAGCGTCCGAACCAGGCAGCCTTTATCAAGTTAGGGGCCTCCAGGCGTCGCTGGACTACAACTTCCACCATCCCCGTCCTCTAGGCTGCTAGCTAGGGAATGGTGGGAGTTGTAGTCCAGAAACACCTGGGGACCCCAGGTTGAGAAAGGCCCGAGCACCTAGCTGTCCATCATAAAATGAATACGCTGCCTGATTGTTTAAAAACCCTCAACGCGGTTTACAAAAAGGTAACCCTGAGAAGATGTCACAACCCTGCTTTAAAACATACAAAAGTTAAAATACTGAAACGGATTGCCTCAGCTTTCCAAGCGTCTCTGAGCAGGAAGGCTTTGTGCAGGCGCCTGCTTGATCTCGAGAGGAAAGGATCAGGAGCAAGATGTGGGCCCAAGTCCACCCGTCAAGGCGGCCCCCTGGGCACAAGTGGGGCAAGGCCTTGATCTTGGCCTGGGAGCAGATCAGCAGCCGGTGCCGATCTCTGAGCGCAGGCCTCCCTCCTGTCGGCACTCGCGCTGCAGAATTCTGCCCTCACGGCAGCTTCCAGCTCAGTCCCGAGGGAAGCCCCACACGGAACACATCCTAATAGAGATGGGTACAACAGACGGTTTAAGGCAGATGTGGGTATCCAGTTGTCAGATTACTATCTAGGAAGAGGTGTCGACCTCAGTGTGGAGGAAATGTCCTTTAAAATCTGGCTCTGCCTTGAAACATAGGAACCTAGGAAGCTGCCTTAACAGAGTCAAACCATTGGTCCATCTAGTTCAGTACTGTCCACACTGACTGGCAGCAGCTCTTCAGGATCTCAGGGAAGAATCTCTCCCACTCCTACCTGGATATGTCAGAGATTAAAACTACCCCTGGCCCAGGGCCCTTCTCCCTTAAGCACTTAGAAGTAGCACTTAGTAAAGGTAAAGGGACGACTCTGGGGTTGTGGCGCTCATCTCGCTTTCTTGGCCGAGGGAGCCGGTGTACAGCTTCTGGGTCATGTGGCTAGCATGACTAAGCCGCTTCTGAGATGACTGGCAGAATCCGTGATCAGAGGAAAGAGACGGCGGAAGAGGATTGGAAGAAATTCAAAATTTATCTTAAGAACTATTATAAAATTGATGAATGCTAAAATGCCGAGGTGTTCAGAGAAAAAGGGAAACAGAGACTTAAGATTAAGTTAGAGAAAGGACTAAGAGGACATATATTTGACAAAATTGCTTAGAAGCTGCTGAAATAATTCTGTAAATAGGGATGCAGAAAGGGGAGGTACGGGGGAGTCCGAGAAACGAAGGTTACGGAAAAAAGGTTATGAAATTATACATGTTTGTTTGTCTTTTTACTTGTTTGTATTGTTTAAAAAATGTTGTAAAACCAATAAAAATTTATATATATATATATAAAAAGCATGACTAAGCCGCTTCTGGCGAAACCAAAGCAGCGCACGGAAACACCGTTTACCTTCCCGCCAGGGTGGTACCTATTTATCTACTTGTACTTTGACGTGCTTTCAAACTGCTAGGTTGGCAGGAGCAGGGACCAAGCAACGGGAGCTCACCCCGTCGCAGGGATTCGAACCTCCAACCTTCTGATCGGCAAGTCCTAGGCTCTGTGGTTTAACCTACAGCGCCACCCACGTCCCATAGAAGTAGTACTTAAAATAGTGCAAAAATGGTATCTCACACCAATACAATCAGCCCATTTTTGTTCTTCCCGCTCACCAAGCTGTTGCAGGAAGTTAAGCTCATATCAACATATATTTGAGGTGGGAAAGTTCTGGGAGGAAAGTATTTGTTAAAATAAAAGCAATCTCAAATTGTCTCAAAATGTCCAGAGGTGATGCTGCTCAGTCTTCTCATGGGCGATTATATTAATGTACTGCTCAAACCTCTAAGTTCTCTTTTAATAGTCGCTCATAATGAGATCATAGAAGAAGTTGTAGGGTGCATCTCTGACAAATTAGTACAATAAAATATGGCAAATAGCACTTGTGGGGAAATTGACTAATGAATAAAATTGGCATAAGGTTTGAAACATAAATACTCTTGTAACAGATTGGTACAGCTTTTTATTTTATTTTTTATTTTTTTAATAAGATTTTTATTGGGTTTTCACATTTTACATTTTTTATGCATATGACTAGAAATGAAAACAGTCTAAAACTTTTTGGTTAATGGACTGTTTATCGCTTTCTATACAAATGGTAGTCTGGGATAAGAACTTATTGTATTATTTGGATGTTATGTTGGATGTTTTACCTTCTGGCTTAGGGTGGGATATTTTATTACTCGTGTACAATGTCATTATATGTTGTAAGAATTTAATAAATTGGGGGGATGGAAGAAAGAAGAAAGGTACAGATAAAGGCACAAGAGTTTGTCTTTCCTACATCTCTATTTGGTTAGCAATCCTAATTTATATGACGCCAATGTATATAGAATTTCTTAGAGAGGCAGCCCCCTGTTCCCAGGTGATGCACATAGAGACCTATAAGCTCAGCTAACTAACCAGGCTAGGCCTCTCTAATTGTGTTTAAGGAGCGGCCTTGTTCCTATTGTTTCTATAAAAGTGCTTTATCTTGTGATAAAGTGTCTACATTCCAAAGGTGTCTACATAAGAAAGGGATGATTTTCTGTCTCCATAGGGACAGGAGCTGTCTTTGTTCTTATTGTACCATGGACAGCCTTGCATCCGTGTATCTCCTGGATACACATTCTTAGAGGCCCTGTTCTCTCAGGCATATAGAATGGAATGCAAAGAGATCATGTGCAGCAAGGTGCTGCTTAGAGAGAGTTCTTTGTTCGCTTGCTCAATGTATATTCATTAAGGAAAAACCATAATTGTATGCTAATAGGGCGATGTAGCCTAGGATAGGAGAAGTTGGCTCAGTTTATGCATATGCATTGCCTTAGGAGATAACAGAAATGTATATTAAGCCCCCCCCCCCTTTTAGCGGTTGGGCGCAGACTTTGGAGTTTACAGTGGTGCCTCGCCAGACATAATTAATTCGTTCCGCAAGTTTTTTCGTCTTGCGATTTTTTCGTCTTGCGAAGCACGGTGTCAGAAAAGTTTTGGAAAAGCTTCAAAAATCACCAAAGTCTTCAAAAACCTCAAAAAAGGCTACCACACCGCGTGCTATGAGTTGCTCCTCGAAGTCAAGTCGCAACTGTATTAACGGTTTTAAGAAAAAGGAAACAAACTTGCAAGATGTTTCCGTCTTGCGAAGCAAGCCCATAGGGAAAATCGTCTTGCGAAGCAACTCAAAAAACCAAAAACCCTTTCGTCTTGCGAGTTTTCCGTCTTGCAAGGCATTCGTCTTGCGAGGTACCACTGTATTCCTCTGCTGCCTATTTTGCTGGCTTGCAAAATGAAACCCTTTGTTTTCCTCTTTTGCTGCTTGAGTTTTTCTTTCAGCCCCAAACATTGATTTTTGCAACACAAGCAGGCTGCAATCTAATCTCCAGACTGGTTTGTTTTGAGTGTAACCTGCCACATATCATTAAGGGTGTTTCCAGACTCACTGTTTTCAGGTGGGATTCAGCCACTTCCCAGCCAATTCAGAATGTGCAACTGAATGTGATTGGATGTAATTCTTAGGTGTCTTAAGGTGCTGTGACATTTGTGCCTTGTAGAAATTAAATGGTGATTAACTTCTTAGCATTTTTCTTTCTCTCCAGATTGTCAAACCTTTTTGCATATTACTTATCCAAAGAAAATTCCATCCAACATGACTGAAGATGGTCTAGGTCCAGATGAGGTATTTGGAATTAAGAAACATACTTATTCAAAAATTTGTGCTATGGAGTAAACGCCTCCTCAGTGGATTATATTTTGCACAGTGATTTCCCAAGCTTGCTGACGCATGCTTTACTCCAAGTTAAAACTGGAGGCATACTTGACTCTAGCATTTGAAAAGGTTCCTTTAAAAGTTTGAGGCGGAGGGCTCCACCTCCACTGCTTTTGTGTGAGTCACTTTTGTGAGTTTATCTCCTGACAAGCAGGGCTTATCTGCCCGCCCCCTCATATTTTATTCAAGTTGGCACCTGTGGCCTTGTGTAAGGGAACTCCACCCACCCAGAGAATTTCAAGCAGCCATAGAGTGATTGCCATCCACCTGTTCCATCATCATACAAACCCCTGAGATGAAGAGTGTTATCAACAGGACCATTTTCTTTGTATTCACGATGCTGTATGTGGTTTAGAGGAAGCATAACACTTGTTGGTCTCTTCCAAATGTTTCTGGCAAGTTAGAGCAATCTATCCCCATATGCCCAAAGTCAAAGGGAGGGGTTCTTAATTCATCCAACATCAGCTGACGCACAGTGTAAATTAATAATGCAGAGTCTTCTTCAGTAAAAGAATAAAAGCATTACTGAGATAAAATAAATTTGTTTGTAAACAACAGCATAGTGAACAGAAGATTAAACTAGCTTCAGAGCATACACAGAGTTACTGAGTCACACAGAGTCTCCATTGAGCACAGGCTTCACAGAGCACAGGCTCCACCTTCACACACAGAGACACACACACACTGACTGAGTCTGCCTGCAAGCAGATACAATACTTTTATGTACAGTGGTGCCTCGCAAGATGAAAAGAATCCGTTCTGTGATTCTCTTCGTCTAGCGGTTTTTTCGTCTTGCGGAGCAAGCCCATTGACGGATTAGCGCTATTAGCGGCTTTTAGCGGCTTATCTGCTGATCAGATCAGCTGATAAGCGGCTTAGCGGCTTAGAAAAGGGGGGGGGAGGGGAAAAAACCAGCAGTAACTCGCAAGACATTGTCGTCTTGTGAAGCAAGCCCATAGGAAATTCGTTTTGCGAAGCACCTTCAAAAAGGAAAACTCTTTCGTCTAGCGAGTTTTCCGTCTTGCGAGGCATTCGTCTTGCGGGGCACCACTGTACAGAGAATGTGTCATCCTCAAGATGAGTCACAGTGATTCAGCATGCTAAATGATTCTGCAGCTTTTCAGCATATCACAACATTTCTAGACTCCTTTACTATTTCTGCTCTCAAATACCTTTGTCACCACTGACAGAGGAAGAGGAGTGCGGGGGAAGCGCCCCGCCCCTGGCAGCGCAATCCCCAGGGTGTCATAGTGGTTGCCCGTGCTGAGCGCCCCGCCTGCTCTCCGCCCCTGGTGCCAGAGCATGAAGCCCCCCCACTGTTTGTTACATGACATCAACATGTTCTCCACCCAACTGATTAACAGCATACAGAAGTGAAAGGAGTACAAGTCCAAAACCCTTATATAACTGGAACAATCTGTAATGTTACGGTCTTTGAAAAGCTGTAGTCAGGGCCATTGTACAGTGGTACCTTGGTTTAAGAACAGCTTAGTTTATGAACAACTTGGATTAAGAACGCTGCAAACCCAGAAGTAGGTGTTTTGGTTTGTGAACTTTGCCTTGGAAGCAGAACATGTTTCACTTCCTGTTGAGTGTGTTCCATTTGTAAATTGAGTCCCCCGCAGCTATGGGAAAGCATGCTGAAACCAAAGCATTCTTAAACCAAAGCATGCTTTCTGCTTCCAAGGCAAAGTTCACAAACCAAAACACCTATTTCCGGGTTTGCAGCGTTCTTAAGACTTCCGGACGTCTGGAATGGATTAAGTTCATAAACCAAGGTACCACTGTATTTATTTAGCAAATGAATGTGACCACACATTTTCATTCTGAGCGGCAGGAGGCTGTTGTGCTTTGAATGCAACTTTTCCTTTTCAAATTTTTTTGTTGGGTATGGTAGACTTCAGGAGATTGCACTGTGGGATTCTTTTTCCACTTTGCTGTTCCTGACTCATTGTGAGTGGATTTAGAAAACGGTTACCCTTGTACTTGTGACAATGATACCCGTGAGCAACTGAGTTGAAGCACCAGAAAATGGGGAGTTTCATTTCCTTCCAGTCAAATCTCCCCCCCCCCCCATTGGCTTCTCTGGGCCCCAGACACAGGCAAGAAACATCATTTGGTTGACCAAGGCTGAAATCCTAACCCCACTTACCTTGGAGTAAGTGCCATTGAATTAATTGGATTTACTTTTGAGTAGATATAGTGAGGGTTGTGTTGTAAGTTGTTTTACATTAAGAAGTTAAACAGAGTCTTGCTAAGTTTCCCACAGGGGTCAACTAGATACCTCTGGGAAACCCACAAACAGGGTTCATGTTCCACACCTGAGGTCCTCCAGGTGAGTGAATGAGCAGAGATCCTCAGGTACAGCTATGTGTGCACTCTACAGTTGTGCATAAGAATCTTTGGGTCAAAGCAAACATTATTAAATATCATTTTAGAATGATAGTTTCCCCTTTTCCCCATCATAATCATTGCTGCTGTTTTGTTTAGCATCATTTTCACTCCCTCACCTGTTGCAGGAGCCCCACATGTCCATGTACTCTTTGCAGGGATCCTTTTTTTAATCAAAGTATTAATTAGACCTGGAACCAGAGATCTGACTGGCTATTTCAAATCAATGTACTATTACTTCTCCTTTCTGCCTGTTCTCTCTCCTAGTTTTTTAGCAGGCTTTTCAACCTGGCTTCCTTATTCCTCAGGAGATCTCCATTTAAGCCTGAGCTGCCTTGATTTCTGTTTCAGAAGTTGGGCACCAGCCCCGCTCTCTGCCAAGCGGTAGGAAGATTCCAGGGGTTCACCCAGGGTCTATGGTCCTTTGGAGAATTGAAGAGGCTGTGGAGTTGTAACTATAAAAGCTATGGTTTCATAGAATCATAGAATCATAAAATCAGAGTTGGAAGAGACCACAAGGGCCATCGAGTCCAACCCCCTGCCAAGCAGGAAACACCATCAGAGCAATCCTGACATATGGTTGTCAAGCCTCTGCTTAAAGACCTCCAAAGTAGGAGACTCCACCACACTCCTGAGGCAAAGAAGGCATTGAGGAGTTCAGCCCTTTCTGTGTCCCCTGTTTGCATTTCACCATCTTCTCCTCTGAGTGACCCCACTGTTTCTTTGTTCTTCCTTTTGCTACGAACATACCCATAAAAGCCTTTTTTGTTGCTTTTAACCTCTCTAGCAAGCCTGAGTTCATTCTGTGCTTTAGCTTTTCTGACTTTGTGTCTACACGTGCTATTTGTTTGAATTCCTCTTTGGTGGTTTTCCCCCTTTTCCATTTTTTGTACACATCCTTTTTTAATCTTAACTCAGTTAAAAGTTCTTTAGATAGCCACCCTGGCTTCTTTAGGCACCTTCCATGTTTCCGTCTCATTGGTATTGCCTGAAGTTGTGCTTTTACTATCTCCCTCTTAACAAACTCCCAGCCATCATGAACTCCCTTTCCTTTTAGTATTACTGTCCATGGGATCTCACCCAGCACTTCCCTAAGTTTTATGAAGCCGGCTTTCTTAAAGTCAAGAAATTGAGTCCTAGTATGCTTGGCTGCTCCTTTCCGCTGTATAGTAAACTTCAGAAGAGCATGATCACTCGCGCCTAATGATCCTTCCACTTCTACCCCACTAACCAGGTCATCAACATTGGTTAGGACCAGATCTAAAATGGCTGTTCCTCTTGTTGCTTCTCCCACTTTCTGGACAATGAAGTTGTCTGCAAGGCCAGTGAGGAATCTATTTGACCTTATGCTCTTGGCTGAGTTTGACATCCAACAAATATCCGGGTAATTGAAGTCCCCCATTACTACTATCTCCCTTCCTTTTGCATGCTTGGCCATCTGTTCCAGGAAGGCATCATCTATGTCCTCCGTTTGGCTTGGGGATCTATAGTAAACTCCCACAATGAGGTCTCTATTATTCTTCTCTCCCTTAATTTTGACCCAAATGCTCTCACTTTGGCTTTGAGGTTCTAAATCTTGGATCTCTTCACAGGTATACACATCCCTGACATATAACGCCACTCCTCCTCCTTTCTTGTCTGGTCTGTTTCTCTGAAATATATTGTATCCCTCCATTATTACATTCCAATCGTGGGACTTAACCCACCAGGTTTCAGTGATGCCTATTATGTCATATTTAGTTTGCTGTACCAAGAGCTCAAGCTCATCTTGTTTATTTCCCATGCTTTGCGCATTAGTGTACAGACATTGAAGTCCATTAATCATTCCCCCGTGACTCTTATTTAATGATTTTTTCCTCCCACCACTAGGTCCGCGTGCTGTTTGCTCCATTTGGTCTATGACATTTGGATGATCATCTTCATTAATTGATAGACTCCTACCTTCAGGAGCACTGTCTCCCTCCCCCACATTAGTCAGTTTAAAGCCCTCCTGATGAGGTTTCTGAGATTTTTGGCAAAAACATTTCTCCCAACCGTTGTGAGGTGCAGCCCATCGCTTGCCAGAAGTCCATCTTCAAGAAACTGCAGTCCGTGATCTAAGAATCCAAACCGTTCCTGTTTACACCATTTGCGAAGCCAGCTGTTCACTTCCACTATTTTCCCCTCTTTCCCTGGGCCATGTCGTTCAACTGGGAGGACAGACGAGATGACAATTTGTGCATTTAGTTGCTTCAATTTCCTGCCGAGAGCCTCGTAGTCTCTTTTGATCTTCTGGAGGCTATTGCTTGCAGTGTCATTGGTTCCCACAAGAACCAAGAGGAAGGGGTATTTGTCAGTGGGTTTTATGATTCCTTGCAGTCGTTCAGTTACATCTTGGATCTTAGCCCCGGGGAGACAGCACACTTCCCGAGACATCTTGTCAGGCCCACAGATCACTGCTTCTGTTCCCCTCAGTAGGGAATCCCCTATCACCACTACACGCCTCCTCTTGGGTTTGGTCGGGGTTCTTCCGTGAGCTGTCCGTTCCACGGTCGCCTGCACATTCCCTGAGGACTGATTTTGCTGCTCGTCTTCATATACCTGATCGACTGTAATGAGGGAGAGATCCTCAAATGGAGTCTGCTCTTCGTCTTCCATGCTAGGGGAGAGGACCTCAAAGCGATTGTGTATTTCTAAACAATCAGAGTGAACCCTGGGCCTCCTACTTCTTTTGAGTCACGTTTCTCCATATATCTGGCTCCTGTGTTGGTGAACTAGCCTCCTTCTCAGGGGAGTCCCCTGTCTCCTCCTTGGTGGGGACGGTGTGCTCTGTTGCTTCCAAGAAGAGCTCCAGCTCTCTAATTCTTTGGAGCGTAGCTACACGTTCCTCCAGTTGCTGGACATTGTCTTTTAAAAGGGCAATCAACATGCAATTGCTGCAGGTAAAGCTGCCTGCAACCTTTGGCAAGATGGCAAACATTTCGCAGGAATCGCAGGCGACTGCAGCTGTTCCCTCCCCTTCCATCTTGAGATCATGTCGTTGGGGGTGGCTACAGAGGTCCTCCATCATAAAAAGGTTGAAGACAGGACAAATAACTTCCCCCACAAAAAAAACCTAGGTCTCCCCCAACAAACGTTTGAGACTAGCTCCCCTAAATCTAAAAGATGGGTATAACTGCGCACGCCGCTAGGCACGCGCCGCTGCCCTGCAAACTCTGATAAGCTCCTCCCACAGCTAATCCCCTGCCTCAACAGAAACCCTGCCCCCTCTGACCTTTACACCGGGAAAACAGCTAATCAGCCACAAAGAAACACACACACACAAGAAAACCCTTTTTGCTCCTTCTTCAACTGCTGCCCTGCAAACTCTCGCCTATTTAAATAGGTTTATTCACCTATTTACACCTTCTGTCTGCATGGAGAGAGTCCAGACCTTACAGCTTGGTCATTTTAAGAGAAGCTTGTCCCCTACAGCAGTGCAGCACTAGACTCCAATGCACCTCTCCCAGCCAGCCTGCCCAGGATGGATCTCTCTTTTCATTCTCCCCACCTTCTTCTTCCCAGCACTCCTTGCTTTCAAGACTCTCTTTTCCTGACACTTTACAGCCAGTTACTCTGGCAACCTTCCATCTGCCCAGGCCAAAGATTCCTCTCAGGTGGGCCATCAACACCTTTTGCTATCCCAGGTGACGCTTTGGCTGGGAAAGGAAGTTTAGCTTGTATTTTTCCACCGGCCTGCAATCTTCCCTTCAATGCTCCAGCTAATCAAAACCCTACCATTTATTTCTAGGGTTTAGTCCCCTGCCCCCACTCCCGCAAATGCCTTCTCAGGCCCCTGCCTCCTTCTTTCATCAGTGAAACTTCTTTTCTTTCCCTGGGTCCTGAACTGCCTCTCTGACAGATAAGAGGCTCAGCGAACCACTGCCATAGCTTTTCTGCCATCATCAAATACATTTCAATAGAGACTGTTCATTTCATTTGTAAAAATACTGTTTCTACATACCCTTCTGACTGATTGTTTTGTTTTGTTTTGAATTGTCCAGAGCACACAGACTTACATGATTACAATAAAAAAGAAGACGTACACAATTCACCTGCAGCAACAGTAAGTGACTCCCTATTCTTAACCCTTTGGCTTATGGAAAGGCTGTAGCATGTGCTGTGCATGGAGAAGGTCCAGTGTCTCTAGGCAGAGACCCCCATCTGAAACCCTGGAGAGCCATGGCTTGGCTTAGTGTGACATGTGAGCCAGGCCACTTACTAATCTGCACCTGATTTTGATTTCAGTAGTCCATAATGGCTAGCTCCAGAAGGTGATCAGACTGGGCCTTTTCTAGTCCACTACCACCTCAACAGGGCCATCAGTCTTATTTTGCTCAGAACTGTCCAGAAGGTCATAGGCAGTATGAGAATTCTCAATTTACGCACCATGCCTGCGCTAGACAAAAGCGCCCCAAAAAGATTTATTTGTTCATTTCTTAGGAAGCATCTTACCCAAACTATTCAGCAGCAAGCTCCTGGAATGGCTTACAAGGGGTTAAAGAAGCCCAATAGTAGTAGTAGTAGTAGTAGTAGTAGTAGTAGTAGTAACACAATAAAAAAAAATGGCAACACTTACATAACAATGCAACTTCCAAAGAAATCAGCATGGTAGAAAAAATTCCAGCAATGATTAAAAATGAATGAATCTAAAAGGCCTGTGGCACTAAAAGGAAAAGAGAGATGACATGCGAGCTTGTCGGGGCTGGCAGGGGAAGCCCGGGTCCCCCCCCCCCGCCCCAAAGAGCACCTCAGGGAGCAGCGCACATTCTGCGCGCAACCTGCCCGCTGCTCCCAGAGCTTGTCGGGGCTGACGGGGGAAGCCCGGGTCTGTCCCCCCCCCAGCCCCAGGGACCACACATTCACTCCATAAGACGCACAGACATTTCCCCTTAGTTTTTAAGAGGGAAAAAGTACGTCTTATGGAGCAAAAAATACGGTACAATATTATCAATGAAGAAATAACGCTCAGAGTACATTGCTTATTAATTGCCAAGTACATCAGACACCCTGTGGCAGTGATGGCCAAACTCAGCCCTCCAGCTGTTTTGGGACTACAGTTCCCATCATCCCTGACCACTGGTCCTGTTAGCTAGGGATGATGGGAGTTGTAGTCCCAAAAATAGCTGGAGGGCCAGGTTTGGCCATCACTGCCCTATGTTGTCTCTTGAGAACATTCCTTGGCTTTCTTCTTTGGAAATTAATGGTTACCATTCAATCCAGTGGGAGGAATAATAATAATAATAATAATAATAATAATAATAATAATAATAATAATAATAATAATAATAATTTATTATTTATACCCCGCCCATCTGGCTGTGTTTCCCCCAGCCACTCTGGGCAGCTCCCAATCAAGTGTTTAAAAACAATACAGCATTAAATATTTAAAACTTCTCTAAACAGGGCTGCCTTCAGAGGTCTTTAAAAAATAGGATAGCTGCTTATTTCCTTGACATCTGATGGGAGGGCGTTCCACAGGGCGAGCGCCACTACTGAGAAGGCCCTCTGTCTAGTTCCCTGTAACCTCAACTTTCGCAATGAGGGAACCACCAGAAGGCCCTTAGTGCTGGATCTCTGTCCGGGCTGAACGATGGGGGTGGAGATGCTCCTTCAGGTATACAGGACCGAGGCCATTTAGGGGTTTAAAGGTCAGCACCAACACTTTGAATTGTGCTTGGAAATATACTGGGAGCCAATGCAGATCTCTCAGGATTGGTGTTATATGGTCCCGGCGGCCACTCCAAGTCACTAGTCTAGCTGCTGCATTATGGATTAATTGCAGTTTCTTTGTCACCTTCAAAGGTAGTCCCACATAGAGCACATTGCAGTAGTCCAAGTGGGAGATAACTAGAGCATGGACCACTGTGGCGAGACAGTCCGCAGGCAGGTAGGGTCTCAGCCTGCGTACCAGATGGAGCTGATAGACAGCTGCTCTGGACACAGAATTAACCTGCGCCTCCATGGACAGCTGTGAGTCCAAAATGACTCCCAGGCTGCGTACCCGGTCCTTCAGGGACACAGTTACCACATTCAGGACCAGGGAGACCCCCACACCCGCCCACCCCCTGTCCCCCAAGAACAGTACTTCTGTCTTGTCAGGATTCAACCTCAATTTGTTAGCCGCCATCCATCCTCCAACCACCTCCAAACACTCACACAGGACCTTCACCGCCTTCACTGGTTCCAATTTGAAAGAGGTAGAGCTGGGTATCATCCACATATTGATGAACACCCAGCCCAAACCCCCTGATGATCTCTCCCAGTGGCTTCATGTAGATGTTAAAAAGCATGGGAGAGAGGACAGTACCCTGAAGCACCCCACAACTGAGAGCCAAGGGGTCTGAACACTTATCCCCCAACACCACTTTCTGAACACAGCCCAGGAGAAAGGAGCGGGACCACTGTATAACAGTGCCCCTAGCTCCCAACTCCTCAAGACTGTCCAGAAAGATACCATGTTCAATTGGATCAAAGGCGGCTGAGAGATCCAGCAGGACCAGGAAACAGATTTCACTTCTGTCCCTGGCCGGCTGAAGTTCATTGACCAGCACGACCAACGCAGTTTCAGTACCATGATGGGACCTGAATCCCGATTGGAAGGGATCCA
This sequence comes from Podarcis bocagei, assembly GCF_964188305.1. Lineage (NCBI taxonomy): Eukaryota > Metazoa > Chordata > Lepidosauria > Squamata > Lacertidae > Podarcis > Podarcis bocagei. The sequence continues at coordinate 666,251 of NC_138141.1, read as the reverse complement.
AATGGTCCGCATCCTCCAGGCGTGCTTGGAGTTGTTCAGCAACCACCTGCTCAATCACCTTGCCCAAGAATGGTAGATTTGAGACTGGACGATAGTTGACCATATTTGCTGGATCTAAAGATTTTTTTTAAAGAAGCGGTTTAATGACCGCCTCTTTCAGCGGGTCTGGGAAGGCTCCCTCGCAGAGGGAAGCATTCACTACCCCGCAGATCCCATTGCCCAGCCCTTCCAGACTTGCTTTTATGAGCCAGGATGGGCAAGGATCAAGGAGACAGGAAAAGCAAACCACTGCAAAGGGAGACAACATTGTGGTGAAAACAACCTTCCCTCCATTTCCTGACACTGTGTGATCATAGAATCATAGAACCATATTGTTGGAAGGGACCCCAAGGGTCATCTAGTCCAACCCCCTGCAATGCAGGGATCTCATCTAAAGCATCCATGACAGAGGGCCATTCACCCTCTGCTTAGAAACCCCCAATGAGAGAGAGCCCACAACCTCTCAAGGGGATCTGGGCCTCACTTATGGGAAGCACTGCAGTAAAGATCTCTGCCTCCATCATTGTGATAGGCAGTTTGCTACTAGTATTTATGCATGCTGTACCTCTTCACTTAGCACTGCCAGCAAATTTGAGAAGCATCCCCTCTTTCTTTTTCTTAGCTTGCTAGCTGACAAAGACAAAGTACAGCATCCTAGGGGATCTTCATTAGTTACCTCTTCAACCCAACCCTATGAGACTTTCCCCAGAGGGCAGTCAGTGATTCTTTTTGCAATGCCAACATAAATATCACTTTGTTGTTTTCTTCACAGAACATTTTTGCCCAATGACTTTTTGGTTTATACTTACAACCAAGGAGGCTTTGTCCACCCCAATTCCCCACATATTCAGGTAAAGGTTCTTAATTGTGTTTGGATGTCATTTCTTGATTGCTTGATTGATTTTAAGTGTTTGTACACCACTTGTCAGATATACAAAAGCAGTGTACAAAATTTTGAGGCAATACAATATTGTTATGGGTGTGTGGGGTACCATGACTCTCCTAAATTCCTGCATGCCAGATTCAGCCCCCCCCCCCCGCGCGCGCGCGCGCCCGCGCAAAAAAAGCAGTGTAAAATACAGGCTAACCCTGATTTTTCCTGATGGAGAATTCCCTGGCAGAGAAGTCAGAAAGAGTGATAAGCAGCAAAGCAGAGGCTATGCCAGCTGCATGGGGGGGGGTAGTTAGCAAAAACAATGCCACAGTTGGGTAGAAGAAATTTCAGAATTTCCTTGGGCCTAAAGTAGGCAAACAGAAAGAAAGTGTTGGTTTTGCAAACTTGAAGGCGGTGGGGAGTGGGGCAAGGGGTGGGAGATGCTAAAGCATGAAGTGAGCGTGGAGGAAAATCCTCTCCAGTCTGGAAGCGGCAAGCAGAAGGCAGATATGCAGAGTTACGGCTGAGGTCTCTTTAAAATCTGACACACAAGAGATCCTCTTGGGGTGCAATGCTGGGATTCCCACCCATCTAGAATCAGATTGTATGTATGTATAAATAAACCATATATCATAAAGACACCCCATTCTCCACTGTGCCTCATTCCCAAAAGGAAAGTGTGCCTGCAACCCCTGGAATATCACACTGCTCATGGAGATTGGGGTGGCGTGTAACAATACAGATTTAACTTCACTACAGAAGAAGATTGTGGGGAAAGGGCATTTTGAGATCAGATAAACCCTTCAGTCTGAACATTGCAAAAAGCCTGGGGGAAAGTAAAAAAATAAAATGCATATGACATTTGTAAGAGGTGATGGGGAAGCTTCTCTGGTGAGCAATTTCCAAAGGAGGGCTTTCACAGCAGAACGCCCCCCACCCCCCAGTTGCCTCCCACACCTTGCCTCAAGTTCTCAACAGTCAGGTATGTTCGTGCAGGAAGAGGCAGCCCTTGAAGTAACTTGGTTCCAAGCTACTTATTTGTAAAAATAAAATAAAATATTATTATTTATTTAAATAAATGTATGAACCAAATAATCATAACAAACCCTCCTAAGTGGTATACATAAGATCTTGTTCTTCCTCAAAATGATTGCCTGGTGGGTCGCAACAAAATTTATTTTTATTTTATTATTATATTATATTATATTAATTTCTATACTACTTTATAGTTTTAAGAAAAATCTCAAAGTGGTTTAAAGGTACCCCCCCCCCCCGCCCGTACGGGCCAGTCGTGACCAACTCTAGGGTTGTGCGCTCATCTCGCTCAAGAGGCCGGGAGCCGGCGCTGTCCAAAGACACTTCCAGGTCACGTGGCCAGCGTGACGAAGTTGCATCTGGCAAGCCAGCACCAGCGCAGCACACGGAAACGCCGTTTACCTTCCCGCTATAAAGCGGTCCCTATTTATCTACTTGCACTTAAGGGGTGCTTTTGAACTGCTAGGTGGGCAGGAGCTGGGACCGAACGACGGGAGCTCACTCCGTCGCGGGGATTCGAACCGCCGACCATACGATCAGCAAGGTTTTACCCACAGCGCCACCCGCGTCCCAAAGTGGTTTACAGCATATTAAATCAATAAAACATAAATAAAAAAATCTAAAGAAAGTAAAATATAGAGTATAAATACAGTCAAAGCAACGTAAAATGTTATCTTAAAGATTTCAAAATAAAACATTACAAAGGTGGTCAACTACAGAATGCATATTTAACAAAGTAGGGCTGGGTGAATGTGGGCCCTGCCCCCTAGGCCAGGTAGAAAGGGCTTTCATAGAATCATAGAGTTGGAATAGATGACAGGGGCCATCGAGTCCAACCCCCTGCCAAGCAGGAAACACCATCAGAGCACTCCTGACATATGGTTGTCAAGCCTCTGCTTAAAGACCTCCAAAGTAGGAGACTCCACCACACTCCTGGGCAGCAAATTCCACTGTCAAACAGCTCTTACTGTCAGGAAGTTCTTCCTAATGTTTAGGTGGAATCTTCTTTCTTGTAGTTTGGATCCATTGCTCCGTGTCCGCTTCTCTGGAGCAGCAGAAAACAACCTTTCTCCCTCCTCTATATGACATCCTTTTATATATTTGAACATGGCTATCATATCACCCCTTAACCTCCTCTTCTCCAGGCTAAACATGCCCAGCTCCCTTAGCCGTTCCTCATAAGGCATCGTTTCCAGGCCTTTGACCATTTTGGTTGCCCTCCTCTGGACACGTTCCAGTTTGTCAGTGTCCTTCTTGAACTGTGGTGCCCAGAACTGGACACAGTACTCCAGGTGAGGTCTGACCAGAGCAGAATACAGTGGCACTATTGTTGTGACGCGGGGTTTGTGATTTCAGCTCTCTTGACATAATATGCTGGAGACAGTTCTCTAGTAACACTTCTTTATTAAAGCAAACAAGACTGAAGACTGAGGAGGGGAAAGCTACATTTATAGGGACAGGGGACTAGCTATAAAGGATGCATTTTGGAGGGAACAATATCAGGCAATCACAGTCCTGCCTTTTGGAGGAAACCAATAAGACAGAGGATCCAAATACAGCAGTTTAAATGGACCAATAGTGGCTGTACCCTCTGAAACCAAAAGGCAGTTACTTTACCCTAATGCAAATACAGACAATAATAATACAGATATAAAATCCTTTGACTCAATACACAACACCCCTCCCCCCCAGTGAGCACAGCAGACGTAATCTCTCAGGTACCGTGGGGTCCTACAACTTCTACTTGACCTCCTGACAACAGGTGTTGCCGGTTCTGGATTGGGTGTTACCTGTGGTAGAGGGGCTGCTATAGGGGTTTCGTCAGGAACAGATGGAGTCCCAGACATCTCAGGGTCCCCTACCTGTACCTCGTCATCATGAGGACTAGCAGACCCTGGTTCATTAGCTGAAGCCCCTGGTGACTGCACCTCTGGGCCATTTTCACTCTGGTCTTGTCGCTCTGCGTTGTTAGCCCGGGGTGAATTATCTGATTCCTCCCTGCTGAGCGCCCGGCGCCTCAGCTGATCTATATGTCTCTTCCAAACTTGCCCGTTTTCCAAGGTCACATAATAGGACACAGGTCCACTAGCCCGGGTGACCACACCAGACACCCACCGCGAACCTCGTGAATAGTTCCTCACCCAGACCAGATCTTCAGGGGCGAGATACCTTGTTGTGTCAGTCTCAGCCTGGGGGGTTGCTCTTGAATCACGGTTTGGCATTTTATCCGGGTGGACATAATCCAGCACCGTTACCAGTCTCCTACCCAAGAGCAGCTCAGCTGGCGACTTGCCCGTCGCAGTACACAGCGTCGCATGCTGCAAAAATAACATTCGCGCGATGCGAGCTGACCAGTTACCCTCCATTAAGCGCGCAATGGATTCTTTGGCTGTTCTTACCATGCGCTCAACCTGCCCATTGGAGGGTGGGTGAAAGGGCGCGGATGTGACCCCTCTTATGAAGTTATCAGCCAAGAATGCCCTGAATTCTTGGGATACAAAAGCTGCCCCATTATCTGATACAATGGTCTCAGGTAACCCGTGGGTTGCAAGCAGCTGCCTCAACACCTTGATTACGCTAGCTGATGTCATGCTAGGGACCATCGCCACTTCTAACCATTTGGAATATGCATCGACGATAACCAAAAAGACCTTCCCCTGGAATGGCCCAGCAAAATCTAAGTGCAGCCGGCTCCAGGGAGATCTGGACTGCTCCCACCAGTGGACTGGTGCTCTGGCCGCTTCTGGCCTCACCTCTTGGCATGCCTTGCATGTTCGTACCCATTGTTCTATGTTCTGGTCCATTCCAGGCCACCACACATAACATCAGGCTAGCGACTTTATCCTGACCATTCCCGGGTGTCCCATGTGAAGCGTCTCAAGAACCCTGTTTCTCAGTGGTGCTGGGATGATCACCTATCTCCCCACAGGAGACACCCCTTATGCACGGACAACTCATGCTGCCTTGTTGCATAAGGCCTGAATTTGTCTTCATACGGACCACCTGGCCACCCCCTCCCCACCCAAGTGAGCACATGGGAGAGAACAGCATCTTTCCTCGTTTTCTCAGCTATATCAGTAGCCGTTACAGGAGCCCCCGGAAGTGTTTCCAGCATCATTATGTGCTCCGCTGGAGCGGGATCCTCATTGCTCCCGCCAGAGAGGGGCAATCGACTCAGCGCATCAGTGTGGCACAACCGTTTCCCCGGCACATGGGTCAAAGTGTACTGGAACCCGTTCAGGAATATAGACCAACGCAACATTCTGGGGGAGAGAATTTGTGGCGTTTGTTTGTTCGGGTTGAACAAGCCTAACAGTGGTTTGTGGTCCGTTTCAATGGAGAAATGGCGACCACATAATCATGGAACTTTTTGATTCCTGCCACAATTGCAAGCGCCTCTTTGTCAATTTGAGCATAGTTGCGCTCCGTGGGCGACAACGTACGGGAATAGAAAGAGATGGGCTTTTCCGACCCATCCGGTTCCCTATGACTCAGCACCGCCCCCAGGCCGTATTGAGAGGCATCACATGCCAGGACCAGCGGCTTTGACTCATCATAATGAGCAAGGACGCTCCTGCTACTCAGCATTCCTCTCAAGGAGTCAAAAGCCTTCTGCTGCCCCTGCCCCCATCGCCACACATTCTTTTTCTGCAACAGTCTATGTAATGGTTCAGCTACCGAAGCTTTCTGGGGTAAGAACGAATGATAAAAGTTAATAAGGCCCTGGAATGACTGCAACTCCGTCTTGTTCTGTGGTCGTAGTGCCTCGATGATGGCCTTAATCTTAGCATCTGTGGGGTGGATGCCTGATGCATCAATTTTAAACCCCAAGAAATCCACAGCTGGCACCCCAAAACTGCATTTTTCCTTTTTCAGTTGCAACCCCACCTCCTTGAACTTGAGCAACACTGCACGGACACGCGCAACCAGTTCCTGTGGGTCTTTTCCAGCAATCAAAACGTCATCAAAAAATGGCAAGACCCCCGGCAGACCTCTTAACAGGCGTTCCATGAGCCCTTGAAAAATCCCTGGGGCCACACAAACTCCAAATTGTAATCTGTTAACTCTGAACGCCCCTTTATGTGTGACAATAGTTTGTGCTTCCGCTGATTGTGGGGTTACTGGCAGCTGTTGGTAAGCTTGTGCCAGGTCAATTTTGGCGTACACCTTGCCCCCAGCCAGTTTAGCCAACAGATGTGATACGACTGGAATGGGGTATGAGTTTCCCCTGAGTGCCTTATTGATAGTACATTTGTAATCTGCACAGATCCTGACTTCCCCATTTGCTTTAAGGGGCGTGACGATTGGAGTCTCCCACTTAGCAGAGTCCACGGGTGAGAGAACTCCCTGCTTGACCAATTTATCCAGCTCTGCTTCGATCTTGGGTTGCAGTGCAAATGGCACTCGCCTTGGTTTGAGTCGGATTGGGGCCACCCCAGGGTCCAACTCGAAGTCAACAGGGGCCCCTTTATAACAACCCAGTTTTCCATTAAAGAGACCAGCAAATTCTTTGCATAATGCCTCACTCATCTCAGGGCAGGTTTGGATTGAATTAAGCCCTGATATACTCAGTCCCAGGGCGGGGAACCAGTCAGTGCCCAGGAGACTGGGGCGACTGCCCTTCGCAATCACCAGTTTGAGTACAGCCTGTTTGTCCCGGAACTGAACTCTCACGGCACACATTCCCATAACATGGATGCGGCCCGCTGAGTATGACTGCAAGGTTGCCGGGAAGGGCTCCAGAGGGGGCAACTTACCCCTAGGGAAGAATGTCCTCGCGGTCTGGTCCGACAGGATAGTGAATCCAGATCCGGAGTCCACCTCCATGTCGCACTGCTGACCCTCAATCTTCACCTTGACGCGTGCCTTGCCTTGCGCTGGGAACTGCACGACCCTCCCGTTGATCTCCGTTACGTAGTGGCAGTCCTTTAGAAAATGGGTTGCTGTGGGCGGTCTGCGATGCTCCAGTCTAGGTGCTCCTGTCGCTCCCAACGCCGCCGATCTACAGACCCTGGCGATGTGACCTGTCTTCCCGCACGTCCAGCACATAGCATCCCGAAAACGACAACTCTTCCGCTCATGGTTTCCGCCACAACCTGGACACCTGCCTCGGTGATCTTTGTGCACTGTGCAGGCCTGAGGCAATGACTCGACCCCACGGACTGGGCTCTGGCTCAGAGTAGCCTCTAGCTCGTCCATGGCATGCACAACTTCTGTCTGTGGCTTAGGGGCCTTGCGACTGGCATCAAGCTCCTCTCTTTCATAATTCTCCGTGGCGGTGGCCTCCTTCAAGGCTGAAGCAAGGGTAACCTCTTCTTTAGCCACGATGCGTCTTCTGGCTTTCTTGCTGCTCAGACCACCGATAAACCGATCCAGGAGAGTCTCTTCCAGATTTTGGAAGTCGCAGTGCTGAGCAAGCTTCCGCAGTTCAGCTAGAAATGCAGATGCAGACTCCCCAGCACGCTGCTGCCTCTTATGAAACTCCATCCGCCGGGCCATCTTGGTCTCAGTAGGCGCCAAGTGGCTTGTTAGACAGGCAAGAATATCTTTGAGAGATGTCTCACTTAGCTTCGCTGGAGCAAGCAACGCCTTGGCCAGCTTGAAGGTCTCAGGCCCACAGTAGCTCAGGAATGTGGCCCTTCTTTTGCTGGCACCGGTGATCCCTTGAGCCACTGCGAAGTACTCGAAGCGTTCGACGTAGTCTTCCCACGTGTGGGGCTCTGATGGCTGGAAGGGCTCCAATACCCTTGGACTCTCCATTGTCCTGTGGCAGGGTCAACTTCTCAGCTGGCCAGTGAGTCTTGTTCTTAGCTGCAATCCGGACTCTGAGGCAGGGCTGCGGTTAACCACTCCTCAGCATTCCGGATCCCACCTTCGTCGCCAGTTGTTGTGACGTGGGGTTTGTGATTTCAGCTCTCTTGACATAATATGCTGGAGACAGTTCTCTAGTAACACTTCTTTATTAAAGCAAACAAGACTGAAGACTGAGGAGGGGAAAGCTACATTTATAGGGACAGGGGACTAGCTATAAAGGATACATTTTGGAGGGAACAATATCAGGCAATCACAGTCCTGCCTTTTGGAGGAAACCAATAAGACAGAGGATCCAAATACAGCAGCTTAAATGGACCAATAGTAGCTGTACCCTCTGAAACCAAAAGGCAGTTACTTTACCCTAATGCAAATACAGACAATAATAATACAGATATAAAATCCTTTGACTCAATACACAACAACTATTACTTCCCTTGATCTAGATGCTATACTCCTATTGATGCAGCCCAGAATTGCATTGGCTTTTTTAGCTGCCGCGTCACACTGTTGGCTCATGTCAAGTTTGTGGTCAACCAAGACTCTTAGATCCTTTTCACATGTACTGCTCTCAAGCCAGGTGTCCCCCATCTTGTATTTGTGCCTCTCATTTTTTTTGCCCAAGTGCAATACTTTACATTTCTCCCTGTTAAAATTCATCTTGTTTGTTTTGGCCCAGTTCTCTAATCTGTCAAGGTCGTTTTGAAGTGTGATCCTGTCCTCTGGGGTGTTAGCCACCCCTCCCAGTTTGGTGTCATCTGCAAATTTGATCAGGATGCCCTTGAGTCCATCATCCAAGTCGTTGATAAAGGTGTTGAATAAGACCGGGCCCAAGACAGAACCCTGTGGCACCCCACTAGTCACTCTTCTCCAGGATGAAGAGGAACCATTGATGAGCACCCTTTGGGTTCGGTCAGTCAGCCAGTTACAAATCCACTGAGTGGTAGCATAGTCAAGACCGCATTTTACCAGCTTCTTTACAAGAATATCATGGGGCACCTTGTCAAATGCCTTGCTGAAATCAAGGTAGGCTACATCCACTGCGTTCCCTTCATCTACCAGGCTTGTAATTCTGTCAAAAAACGAGATCAGGTTAGTCTGACATGACTTATTTTTCAGAAATCCATACTGACTATTGGTGATCACAGCATTCCTTTCTAGGTGCTCACAGACTGTTTTCTTAATGATCTGCTCCAGAATCTTCCCTGGTATTGATGTCAGACTGACTGGGCGATAATTATTTGGGTCCTCTCTTTCCCCCTTTTTGAAAATAGGGACAACATTTGCCCTCCTCCAGTCTGCCGGGACTTCGCCTGTTCTCCAGGAATTCTCAAAGATGACTGCCAGTGGTTCTGAGATCACATCTGCCAGTTCTTTTAATACTCTTGGATGCAGTTCATCTGGCCCTGGAGACTTGAATACATCTAAACTAGCCAAGTATTCTTGTACTATTTCCATAGTTATTCTGGGCTATGTTTCCTCCGCTGAATCATTTGCTCCAAATTCTTCAGGTCGGGCATTGTTTTCTTTATCGGAGAAGACTGAGGCAAAGAAGGCATTGAGGAGTTCAGCCCTTTCTGTGTCCCCTGTTTGCATTTCACCATCTTCTCTGAGTGACCCCACTGTTTCTTTGTTCTTCCTTTTGCTACGGACATACCCATAAAAGCCCTTTTTGTTGCTTTTAACCTCTCTAGCAAGCCTGAGTTCATTCTGTGCTTTAGCTTTTCTGACTTTGTGTCTACATGTGCTGGCTGTTTGTTTGAATTCTTCTTTGGTGGTTTCCCCCCTTTTCCATTTTTTGTACACATCCTTCTTTAATCTTAACTCAGTTAAAAGTTCTTTAGATAGCCACCCTGGCTTCTTTAGGCACCTTCCATGTTTCCGTCTCATTGGTATTGCCTGACGTTGTGCTTTTACTATCTCCCTCTGAACAAACTCCCAGCCATCATGAACTCCCTTTCCTTTTAGTATTACTTTGTAGGGAGCGGCCTTCACACTCACAGCCAGGCAATATTCCTCCAGCCTCATGAGGAGCCTCATGTTAAGCAGCACAAAATAGTCATAGAAATATTAAAGCATCTAAAATTCATAATTCAGTTTTGTATATAACATCACGATGTCTGCCCTGGTCCTGAAAGCTAACCATTGTTGGTGCTCAGGAGCAAAAGTGTTCCACAACCAGGGGCAGGGAGGTGGGGTTTCTGTTGAGAAAGCCTCATTAAAAGTTTTGGTAGCTCAGCTGCATATGGCTATGGTACCACCAAAAAGACCTGCCAGGCAGATCTCAGATCCTGGGCATCCGGGATGGTACAAGGAGAGGTTCTCCATCGGGTAACTTGGCTTGAGGCTTTATGAGTCAAAACAAGCACCTTGAATTAGGTGTGAAAACTTATGGAGAGCTAGGAAGCTATGCTGGTGAAAAGCGTTCTTCTGTATGTCCAGGCCCAGTTAGTAACCTAGTTGCTCTGTTATGTATTTGCTTCACTTTTTGGACCATCTTTCAAAGCAGACCCACATACCATGCACTGGAATGGGTCCTAAGGGGGCCATCCAGAGTTCTGGAGTACATTGTCAGCAATATACTGATGGCACACAGCTCTGCTTCTCCTTTACATCTGCAGATGAGGCAGTGGAAGTGCTGGGCTGTTGTCTTGCCTGAGTAATGGACTGGATGAGGGCCAACAAACCGAAGCTCAATCCAGATAGGACGGAGGCACCTTTAGTGGGTGGTTCCCTAGAGCAGATGGCTGGGAGGTTGTCTGCTCTCGATAGGGTTACACTTGCTCTGAAGGAGTTGGTACACGCTTGGGGGTGCTTCTAGATCATTGCTACCGCTTAAGGCTCAAGTGGCCTCGGTTGCATTGAGTGCCCAGCTGTGCCCCTATCTGGACAGGCATAGCCTAACTTCTGCAAACTATGCTCTGGTAACCTTTAGCTTAGATTATTGCAACCCATTATATGTGGGGTTGCTTCTGAAGACGATTCAGAATCTTCACCTGGTGCAGAATTCAGCAGGTAAAGGTAAAGTAAAGGGACACAGGTGGTGCTGTGGTCTAAATCACTGAGCCTCTTGGGTTTGCTGATTGGAAGTTTGGCAGTTCAAATCCCCACAACAGGGTGAACTCCCACTGCTCTGACACAGCTCCTGGCAACCTAGCAGTTCGAAAGCACACCAGTGCAAGTAGATACATACAGTAGGTACCATTGCGGCAGGACAATAAATGGCATTTCTGTGCGCTCTAGCTTCTGTCGCGGTGTTTCCATTGTGCCAGTAGCAGTTTAGTCATGCTGGCAACGTGACCTGGAAAGCTGTCTGCAGACAAATGCCAGCTCCCTCAGCCTTAAGCAAGATGAGCGGCACACCCCATAGTCGCCATCCAAGGTCCTTTGCCTTTACCTAGAGGGCAGCAACATGAGAATGGCTGGGGTAGCTCCCTGCTTATGGAATGCTCTCCCAAAGGGGCTCACCTGGCAGCTTTGTCACATATCTTTAGCTGCCAGGCAAGAACATATTCCTCTCCTCCCAGGCCTTTGGCTGATTAAACAATCTATGGCCTTTTAAATGGTGGGTGGTGGTTATTGTTTTTGTTTGTTACTATCTATTGTTTGTTACTATCTATTGTTACTGTACTATCTATTTTTGTGTTTTTACATTGACAACTGCCCTGTGATCCTCAGATGAATGGGAGTGTACACATAGAATCATAGAATCATAGAATCATAGAATCATAGAATCATAGAATCATAGAGTTGGAAGAGACCACAAGGGCCATCGAGTCCAACCCCCTGCCAAGCAGGAAACACCATCAGAGCACTCCTGACATATGGTTGTCAAGCCTCTGCTTAAAGACCTCCAAAGTAGGAGACTCCACCACACTCCTGGGCAGCAAATTCCACTGTCAAACAGCTCTTACTGTCAGGAAGTTCTTCCTAATGTTTAGGTGGAATCTTCTTTCTTGTAGTTTGGATCCATTGCTCCGTGTCCGCTTCTCTGGAGCAGCAAAAAAAAAAACTTTCTCCCTCCTCTATGTGACATCCTTTTATATATTTGAACATGGCTATCATATCACCCCTTAACCTCCTCTTCTCCAGGCTAAACATGCCCAGCTCCCTTAGCCGTTCCTCATAAGGCATCGTTTCCAGGCCTTTGACCATTTTGGTTGCCCTCCTCTGGACACGTTCCAGTTTGTCAGTGTCCTTCTTGAATTGTGGTGCCCAGAACTGGACACAGTACTCCAGGTGTGGTCTGACCAGAGCAGAATACAGTGGCACTATTACTTCCCTTGATCTAGATGCTATACTCCTATTGATGCAGCCCAGAATTGCATTGGCTTTTTTAGCTGCCGCGTCACACTATTGGCTCATGTCAAGTTTGTGGTCAACCAAGACTCCTAGATCCTTTTCACATGTACTGCTCTCAAGCCAGGTGTCACCCATCTTGTATTTGTGCCTCTCATTTTTTTTTGCCCAAGTGCAATACTTTACATTTCTCCCTGTTAAAATTCATCTTGTTTGTTTTTGCCCAGTTCTCTAATCTGTCAAGGTCGTTTTGAAGTGTGATCCTGTCCTCTGGGGTGTTAGCCGTGTTATAGATAATAATAATTCACATGAACAGCACAAATAACAGCACAAATAACTTAGAAAGTTCTCTCTTTCTAAGACAAGCTGTCACTGGCACATTGACATGAACGGACAGAAGATGGTTAGAAGCACAATTCTGGGGGGACTGAAACTGTGGGGCAGGAGGGTGAGGGTTAAAAACTGCCTGTAAGGCTAGTTAATAGAGAATTTCAATTGTGTAAATGCTGTATCAATTGCTTTTTTCTAATTTTAAAAAATAACTTTAGCGCGAATGCTTCTATCAAGGATATATACAAGGATTCCCAAACTCTGTTGCAATACTCAGCACCTGTTATGGGCTCAGGTAAGAGATTTCAACAGCCTAAATCAATTATCTGTCTCTGGCATGTTACGGTAAAATCTGGGTGCGTGAGGGCACAGCCACCCAGCTCGTCGGACAAAGTCCGCGGGTCCTAGCGGAGAAGAAAGGAGCTCAGCCGGACACAGGAGCAAAATACGAAGATCCGAGTTTATTGCGCAACAGGTTCAAAGTGGCATTGAACCCCGAGCATGGGGTGACATAGACTTTTAAAAGTTCCCTCCATAACCCAGAATACAGTGCAGGAAACGTCATGAATACATTATGAGAAGGTCATGTTTCGTGGGTTACATCATGAATACATTTCACGCGTCATGAATAGATTATGGAAGGGGTGGGATCACATTCATTAACATTTCAGATGAGGGAGGGGGAATATGCGGAGGGAGAAATATGCATAGATAAACATTTATCAAGTACCGGTGGTGGCAAGACAATGGGTCAGAGATATGCATCGTCTGCCACTTAATATTGCCTAGAGGAAGGGTTTGGCGAAACGATTTGGCAGGATTAGGAAGTTCCTGCGTACGTGACCCGCCGTTTTGGGGATTATGGAAGTAGGGACAGCATCATGGAGTCCAGGGAGAGCTGAGTTGAATGACACCGAGAGTGAGGAAATCGGAGCTACGGTCGATTTTATATCAATTTTTAAAGATTTCAAAGGTTTCCAGGCTATTCCGTACTGTAGAGTAAAAGGTAGAACAGAATGGATACATTTTGGCAGGCGGAAGCAGAATGGATACATTGTAACTAGATTTTGACAGGTTTACGAGGTCCCTGGTTTCGGATCCATTGTTCTCACAGCGGGGGGCCGTCCGCAACTTGTTAGGAGTGAAATGAGGCGTGCAGGAGCTCCTGGAGCTAGCTCTTTGCAGGACGAATGCATGGCTGTGATTGGCCAAAGCGCGGCCATAGGAATAAGCGGAGAAGAGAAACACTCGGTCTACTCGTTCTAAGTATGGGGCGCAGATAGGCATAGGAAAGATAGAGAATATATTTATAGATATTCGAGCTTATTTCGCTCGGGAAAGGGTCTGGGAAAAGTGTGGTGCTTGTGCAACGGTGAAGGGGTTTTGAGGGTGGGTGTGCGGTGGCACCCTTGAGGTCATCGCCTCGGTCAGTCAAGAAGAGGGGGAAACAGGCACCCCCCCCTCCTCGGTCCGTATCAGTCCCCCATTCGGAGATAGATTTGCATTAAAGTTCTGTAAGAACTTGCAAATCCTTTCTCCGCACCATTGGAGCACTAAATCTCGGTGATCTCATATTCTCCTTCTCCCAAATGTCTCATCTGTACGTAGTCTGGGAAGGTGGGGGCATGTCGGGAGCGGGAATAGGCTCGAAGAGGAAAGGAACCAGTGGAAGCAGAATGACGGAGGAGAGAGCAGCAAGGGGTAATACAATGCATAGTACAACACAGGATGGAGACACAAAGGAAAACAGTTAAAATGATAAACAACACGACTTTCAAGAGTTGCTTGAGCCATCCCAGCTTGGGCAACCATCCCCATAAGTCCACATCGGAGAGCCCCTCATGCTGGATGTCGTGGAGCTTCCCTGCTAGCTCATGAATGTTATTTAAATGCCCAGTTATGTTTAAGGTCTGATCAGTCACATATGTACAGCACTCTGTGCCTATTAATGCGCAGGTGCCTCCTTGACTGGACAAGAGGAAGTCTGTCGCGATTCTCGTTTGCAGGCTCAATTGTCTTACCTCGGATAGTTCCGACATTAGGGAGTCTGTGATCTGGGTTGCCTCTTGCATGAATTTGAGGAGGATATCGGTGAGTCGGAGAATATCCACGTGGTTTGAGCCGGCACCGTAGGCGGGGAAAAGCGCTCGGCCCACGGTCTCTCCATTCGCAGCGGCGTCTGACAGGTCTGACAGCTCTTTCTGTTCCCTCTTATTTCTTTGTCTTCCGGGGGGTAGGTGTGGAAGTATCCTAATTCCGGGGACAATGTAGCCGACGAAGCAGGATCCGGACATGTGTGGGCTCACCCATGTGTACGCGCGATGTCCGCATACCCAGAATAAGCCGCTGAGGTAAGACTCCATTCTGCCTGAAGCAAAGGTTTGCAGCAGCATGGAGTCCGTGACTTGGGGCTTCCAGTCGGAGGGGTGTCCCACGACAGCGGCCCAGGCAGTGGTGAGGTTAGGGAAAGTCCGGGGACCCCTAGCGTTGGTGATGGTGACTAGTCCAGTTGGTAGGATTTCTAGAGTGGAGGTACACGTACTGGACCCAATGAAAGTTCCTTCTCCGGAGAAGCGGCGGCAAAGGGGTCCCTTTGTAGGGCCTGTAAGGTAGAGGTACTGATGCGTCAAGTTGAGTGCGGTTAAATTCCAGGACGTAACGTTTCCAGAGCGAAATTGTTCCAAAGTCACTGGTACTGGGACAAGTGGGAGGCTCTGCTGGAGGTGACTGGGTGCGTGGGCACAGATCCAGCAGTCTGGGTAGGGTGCTTCTTTCGCCACCTGGCTGAGAAGTTTAATGTAGGAATTTTGCTCCCAGGAAGAGAGGAGGTCCTCTCCCGGGAGTGCAGAGTCTGTGCCGAATTGCCTAGGTGCTGTACCGACTGGATGGAGTGGGTCGGTGGTATTTAATAGTTGCCGGTCTCTGGCGATTCCGCCGCATCTCAGGGGTCCAGCGTGATCCCAGGAGGGGGGGCGTGAAGGGTGTATGGGATGGTGCCAACCCTCTAGATATTCGGCCCCTTTCCAATCACGGGTGACCCCAAGGTTCCATAAACAGCAGAACCGCCGCAGGCAGAGACCTTGGAGTTGAGGTTTCCGGGTCTCTGGGGTGGAGAGAAGACACTGGAATCCGAAAATCAAGTTTCCAGAGGGGCGACTGGAGTCCGTGTAAGCGTGGGAGGCCCCTCCTATCTCGACTTCGGTCCAGTTCGGGCTTTGCGTGATCTCCCCACCTTTGTATAGGAGATAAGTCCCGTTATGGCAAGTCAGGCGGTAGGAAGAATGGTCCAGAGTGAGGGCAGCAGACCCAATGCGGCGTAGGTCCTTGTTTCGGATGAAAAGTTCCCAGTATTCGTCATTGGTGAGTCGGGGTACTAGAGAGTGGCGCAGTAGGGTCCGAGACTCAGGAAGGCAGAAATCAAAGTCCCCCATTCTGTCAGGGTTAGACCTTCCCCCTGTCTCGACCTCGTGATAATCCAAGAAGTGATAGTCAGTTTGTAATCCTGTACAGTGGTTTGATGAGGCAGACGTGGTCCTGAAGAAGGTGGCGAGGAGAAGGGCGGTGCAGGCAAAACCCATGGCAGGTGTGCGTGTAGGGAGAGAGGTAGTTCGGAAGTCGTAAACTGTCAAAATGCGGTTGTTAACGGAACTGTCAGTTGAGGTGGGATGGAGCGGTGACGTAGGGAGCTGTCAAACGGAGCTGTCAGATGAGGCAGGATGGAGCGGTGACGTAGAGAGCTGTCAAACAGAGCTGTCAGATGAGGCAGGATGGAGCGGTGACGTAGGGAGCTGTCAAACGGAGCTGTCAGATGAGGTGTCAAGCGCGTTTGAGACGTAATTTGAGAGCGTCGGTGTCAGGGACGATCTCAGATGTCCAGTTGGATGTCGTGGCGACTGGTCCGGTCTGTTGAGCCCGGTCTTGGCCCCGATCTGCTGGTCCGGTCTGTTGAGCCCGATCTTGGCCCCGATCTGCTGGTCCGGTCTGTTGAGCCCGATCTTGGCCCCGATCTGCTGGTCCGGTCTGTTCCTCGTCGTCGTCGATGTACGAGGTCGGTGGTGTGGGAGGGGTCGAGAAAGTGAAGTCCTCGCCGGGGTTTTCCTCCGTCTGTTGAGGGGGTGGCGCGGGCTTACACCTGGTGTGATGGATCCACGAATTCTTCTCCCCTACCTTTACAGCGGTTGGTGATGTCAAGAGGATTTGGTAGGGGCCCTCCCAGGCGGGTTGAAGGGGTTCCTTTTGATAAACTTTGATGAGGATCCAGTCGCCGGGATCGAAGGAGTGGGCTTGCACGTCGATGGGCAGGTTCTGTCCTTCGATGGCTGCGTACTGGTGGAGGCGCTGTAGCTGCGTCTGGAGCTGAATGACATAGTTAGTAAGTTCTGCTTCCCCTAGTTCGAGCTCCGAAAGGGGAAATAGAGTATTATAGACGGGAGGGGGTCTCCCAAATAGGAGTTCGTACGGAGACAGTCTCAAGGGTCCGGTAGGGGCACTTCGTATATTGTGGAGAACCAATGGGAGAGCATTTGTCCACTTTAGTCCAGTTAGTCTACAGAGTTTGCCAAGTTGTATTTTAATTTCTTGGTTCATGCGCTCTACTTGGCCCGAAGATTGTGGGTGATAGGGTGTATGAAGATCCCATTTTATTTGTAGTGCCTTTGCGACTAATTGTACTATTTGAGCCGTGAAATGGGTTCCCCTGTCGCTGTCTAGTCGGCGGGGAACCCCAAATCGGGGTATGATGTCCTGCAGAAGGGCTCTGGCTACTACAGAGGCAGTTGGCTTCCTACAGGGAAATCCTTCTACCCAGGAAGAGAGTTTGTCTATTATGATGAGGGCATGTTTGAAGCCTTGGCAGGGTGGCAGATCGATAAAATCTAGTTGCAGGCTTTCGAAAGGGACGAATGCCCATAGTCTGGCCCCTGGGGGCGCTCTGGGTTGTCGTTTGGGGTTGTAGGAACTACAGGTAATACAGTTCTTTGATGCTGTTGTGGCCGCGACTGCCAAGCCTGGTGCGTACCAGGATCTCTTAACATGTTCTATCAGTCTCCCCTTTCCCCAATGCGTTTGTTGATGGAGAACCCTCACCAATTTTGAAACCCATAATTTTGGAAGGATGGGCCTGCCATCAGGGAGGACCCAAATATCATTTTGTTGGACTGCACCCACTGAGCGCCAGAGAGTCTTTTCTTCCTCGGGGGCTTCTTTGTAAATCTGTGTGGGATCTACATTGAGTGGGATCTGTAGGGCTTGAAACTCTGATTCTTGGTTGGGGGGGCGGAGTGCGGCTGCTTGAGCCGCGTTATCGGCTCGTCTGTTGCCTCTTGAAACTGGGTCCCTGCCTCGGGTATGTGCTTTACAGTGAACGACTGCGATTGCATCGGGCATGTGGATAGCGGTCAGTAGCCTCTCCACTAGGGCAGCGTGTGATATTTTAGAGCCTGCAGCTGTTAGGAAGCCCCTTTGTAGCCAGATTTGACCAGTGGTGTGGACTAATCCGAAACAATATTTGCTATCCGTGTAGATGGTGGCCCGCTTGCCCTCACTGAGTTCGCAGGCGCGTATGAGCGCTATCAATTCTGCAGCTTGGGCGCTATATTGTGGGTTGATCGGGTTGGATTCTAAGACTTCAAAGTCCGTAACTACAGCATACCCCGTCTTCCTCTCCCCTTCTACTACCCTGGAGCTGCCGTCTGTGTAGAGTACAAGGTCCGGGTTTTCCAAGGGTAGGTGATCGAGGTCTTCCCTGGGTTTCTCGGCTTGACGGACTATTGTGGCACAGTCGTGGTGTGGGGTCCCATCGTCGGGGAGGGGTAGGAGGGTGGCTGGGTTAAGGGAGTTGACTCTTTTTATGGTGACGTTTGATGGGGTTAGCAAGAGGGCTTCATACTTGTTTAGTCGGGAATTTGAAAAGTGATGACAGCCTCCTAGAGTTAGGAGGGTGGAGACGGAGTGGGGAACATGAACAATGATTTCATGCCCCAAGACTGTTTCTTGAGCTTTTTCGAGGAGGGTTGCCGCGGCGGCTATAGCTCGCAGGCAGCTTACTGCCCCCTTTGCTGTATTGTCCAATTGTAGGCTGTAATATGCCACAGGTCTTTCTTTATCCCGGAAAGGTTGAGTCAGTACCCCTGAGGCTACCCCCATTTGCTCATGGATAAACAGGTTGAAGGGGATTCTGTAGTCGGGTAAGCCTAGCGCAGGGGCTGACCTTAGTTCCCGTTTCAATCGTTCAAAGGATTTGTATGCTTCTTCTTCCCAAACTAAGGTGTCGGGGTGGTCTTGGCGGGTCATGGCAGACAGCGGTTTCGTTATTTCGCTGTAGCCTGCGATCCAGGCTCTACAGAAGCCTGCCATTCCTAGGAATCCTCGTAGTTGTCGCTTGGTTTTGGGAAGGGGGATTTTTGTAACTGCTTCTATTCTATCTGTTGCTAAGCTTCGGGTGCCCACCCCTAGGATGTGGCCAAGGTACTTTACTTCCTGCTTACAATATTGTAGCTTTTTTGGTGACACTTTGTGTCCCTTCCTGGCTAGTTCGGCAAGGAGGTGCTTGGTGTCTGTTTTGCACGCTTCCTCGCTGGTAGAACAAAGGAGCAGGTCATCTACATAAAGAAGGAGAGCAGAGCTGGCTGGGAGGTGTATATCTTGTAAATCTTGGTGTAGGATTGCTGAGAAGATTGCGGGTGACTCCACGTACCCCTGGGGCAACCTTGTCCAGGTTAATTGACTGGGTCCCCATGTGAAGGCGAAGAGGAATTGGCTAGCTGGATCTAATGGTATACTAAAGAAGGCGGAGCATAGATCTGCAGCGGTATACCACTTGGTTTCTGCGGGTATGGCATTTAGGAGGGAGTTCGGGTTGCCCACTACTGGGTGACGGGGTATTACAAATTGATTTACTAATCTTAAATCCTGGACGAAGCGATATCGGACTGGGGCTCCCTCGGCGGACGGTTTCTTTACTGGTAGTACAGGTGTATTGCATGGGGATGCGCAAGGAACCAGGATCCCCTTTTCGAGAAAGTCTTCTATCATCGGGGTTAACCCCTCAATGGCCTCCTTGGGTAAGGGGTATTGTTTAGTACACGGGAAGGGTAGGTCAGTCCTATAAGTAATTTTTACCGGGACAGCCGATAGGAGGAGGCCTACTGAGGTTGACTCGGTGCCCCATAGAGAGGGGGGTAGATTGTCCTCCAGCTCGGGAGGGAGTTCGGGAAACTGCCTATCTGTCTTCACTTCCTCCATCATTCCTTGAAATTCAGGGATGGAGTCTTCAGGCATATATAGGTAGATACCTTCTCGGGAGCATTTAATTGTTGCGTTTAGTTTGCAGAGTAAGTCTCTTCCGAGGAGATTCACCGGACTACTGGTTAAGAGGAAGGTATGCTCGGCGAGTAGAGGTCCGAGGGTAACTTTAGTTGGACGTGATAGGGGACATGTGCGGGGTATCCCATCCAGACCCATAACCTTTTTTGTTTCTGAACCTGGTTCCAGGTGACTGTCCGTTAAAGTGGAGTATGTGGCCCCGGTGTCCAGTAGGCATTGATAAGGATGGCCATCTATCTCTATGGTGCAAAATGGGTCTTCGGAGGATAGCGTTAGGACTGGACAGATAGTTTGAGTTTGGTCGGGACCCCCTTCTGATTGTCAATACGTTTGTTGGTCGTCTGGAGGGGGTTGGTTAGGGGGGTGTAGAGGTGGAGCAGTGGCGTTTGCCCAAGGGTGGGTGGACGGAGTTATCGCCGGCATTTGTGTTCTCAGTCCCTGCGGGGGTGTTTGCGTTTTAGTAGGGACATTCGGGAGCGGTGGGTTGTAAGAGGCTGGGGCGGCTCGAGGGTTGTAGGGCACAGGAGGTTGGTTTTGGTACCCGTAGGTCGTGTTGGAATGTACTTCACGAGTCACATTGTTGAGGTAGGGACAGAATCTTTTAATGTGTCCTTCCTCTTGGCAGTAAAAACACCCTCCTGCGGCTGGTCCCCATGGTCTATGAGGGTTCGGTGGTCCTCCTCCCCGGACTCCCTTTCCTCGACTGAAACCCCTGCCCCTGCCGTAGTTTGATTCCATGCTAAGGGCCAGGATCTGTTCCGTTTCGGGCTTGGGGTCTCTCTTCTTCCTCTCGTCTCGGGAGTTAAAGACGGATTTTGCGATGGAGAGGATTTCGCTAATACTCTTTCCATCATACCCTATTTGCAGGTTTAGGGCTTTTCTAATATCAGGGCAGGCTTGATCCTTGAAGAAGCCTTTCACAATGACCTCGTGTTGAGGATTATCTGGGTCGATCCCTCCCCAGGTCTTGATGGCTGATACTAGCCTGGTGTAATAGTCGGATGGGTGTTCATTGGCCCCTTGTAACACAGTTTGGACTTTAGTCCAGTTGACTGTACGCTGGCCAGCAGCCTTAATGCCGTCCAATATTGCCTTCTTGAATAAATCTAAGCACCATGTTCCGTCTGTGGTATTATAGTCCCAGGTTGGTTCGGTGCGTAGGCATTGGGCTGTGAGTGCCTCAACACCTCGTGGGCGTCCTGCCTGGTAGTTCGGGAGTTCGATTGCTTCCCCGGCCTTGGCTAAAATATCTGCCTTTTCGGCTTCGTTGAAAAGGGCATTTAGGAGAACATGAACGTCTGGCCAAGTCGGCTTGTGGGTCGAAAAAATAGCGCTGACCTGACGGTGGCACTTATCCGGGTCATCTCTTAAAGATGGCATTTGATTCGACCAGGTTACCAGGTCTGCCGTATAAAATGGTTGGTGAGTGTACACCATCCGAGGAGGTCCATCCGGCTGGAGGGGTGGGATTGGCAGGGCCCTTAAGGGCATCTGGACGGCTGCGGATTCCGTCTGTTTAGACGTCCCCGGGGTCTCTTTAAGTTTTTCTAAGAGGCTAGGGTCTCTCAAGGTGGCCTCTAGTATTTCTTTAGCTCGCTGATTCAGAGCTACAGGGTTTGAGCCTTCTGGGGTAGCGTTCTGAATCTCCTTAGCTCGCTGCCTGGTTATTCGTGGGCTCGTGCCCCCCCGTGCCCCTGGTTCCCGTGTGTCTTCATCGCTATCTGATTGACCCCCTGGGGCGGGTGGAATTGGTTGTCTATAGTAGAAGGGGATGAGCGCTTGTTCTATGGAGTCTTCTTCTCCAGGGTATCCCTCGTATGGGGGGGGGCAAGGACGACCTTCCATGACTTAAGACGGGCAGCTGATAGGTCGTTGTTCCTTTCGTGCCTTGGAGCAGCCCTTTGACCGTCTCGAAGGTGGCCAGGTATTCCAATTGACGGGGCTTTTCCTCTAACAAATAATTTTTAAGATGTTGTAGACGGTCTTCGTTAAAGGAGCCACCCTTTGGCCAGCGTAACTCTGGTTTTGCGGAGGCAGTTCCGGCGGGCCAAGTGTCTCTACAGAGATCTTCTAACTTCTGTCTCGACAGCAACTTATGCCCGGGAATAGATTTCCAATAGGAGATGACGAATTCGAGGGGGGAGTCGGGGTCCCTCTGGGATTCAGATGGCTTCCTTGAAGCCTTCCTCCCGGAGCGAGCCCGTTCATGCTTAGAGGCCTGGGTACCCATTTTATTCACGCGTGTCTAGACAGAAAGAGGGGAGAGAGGGGTCGGTAAGGATTGGTATACCTAGGGAATTGGTATGCCTAACGCTGGGGTTTATAGTAAAGCGGGGTCTCTAGCTGCTTGGCAACTTCCTTAGAGAAAGTTTTGAGAGCTCTTTCTACCTGATTCTTATGTTCCCTTTACAATTCTCTATTTCCTATAACCTGGGGTTTCCTTCCACTCTGCCGGTCCCGCCCAATTCCTCATGGGCTATCCCTCCTGGCAACCTCCTACCTATCGTCACACTCTCAGGAAAAGGGGCCCTACTGGACGCTCGCGTAGTGCGATGCCAGATCGGGTGATCCCTGGATAGGTTCCGAACGGAAAATCCCCCTTGCTTTCGGAAGCGGACTCACGCACGATACACGTGTTACGTGGCCCGACCGGTGCGGCTGGGATTGATTGATAGGAAAGCAAGACCCCTTCCTGCCCCCTCCGTAAGGGCGCTCGGGAAGTTCGGAAAAGAACTCCAACCCCTTGCTTTCGACTGAGATGCCCGTTGCAGAGAGTCGGCTGTCTTTCCAAGCCGGGTCTCTCCGTCTTACTTTCGGACTCTCAATCGGTGCGGCTGGCTGGAGAGTTTGAGGAGAAAGAGATAGAGCTCAGAACCCCCCTTTCGGGTCGAGCGGCAGTCCACGGTCTCTCTCACCACTTGGACCAAGATACAGGCGAGAAGGAGCGATAGAGAGGAGGGCAGAGAATTCAGTTGCCAGGAGATTCCACCCCCTTCCCACCAGTGCACTGGATTTCCTTTTCCTATACTCACGCGTCTTCTACGATGATCCCGGGATCGGTGAGCAAGCCGGCTGGATCCCTCTTTGCTCCCCGACTGAACTCTGGGGCTTCAGATTACCGCCCGGAAGATGGCCGGAGGTCCAAAGGATCTTCCCGAGCAAAATGGCCCGGTGCCGGCTGAAGATTCTGGGGCCCCCGGTCAGCAACACGGGAGAACGCTTCCGCCCCACGTTGGGCGCCAAATGTTACGGTAAAATCTGGGTGCGTGAGGGCACAGCCACCCAGCTCGTCGGACAAAGTCCGCGGGTCCTAGCGGAGAAGAAAGGAGCTCAGCCGGACACAGGAGCAAAATACGAAGATCCGAGTTTATTGCGCAACAGGTTCAAAGTGGCATTGAACCCCGAGCATGGGGTGACATAGACTTTTAAAAGTTCCCTCCATAACCCAGAATACAGTGCAGGAAACGTCATGAATACATTATGAGAAGGTCATGTTTCGTGGGTTACATCATGAATACATTTCACGCGTCATGAATAGATTATGGAAGGGGTGGGATCACATTCATTAACATTTCAGATGAGGGAGGGGGAATATGCGGAGGGAGAAATATGCATAGATAAACATTTATCAAGTACCGGTGGTGGCAAGACAATGGGTCAGAGATATGCATCGTCTGCCACTTAATATTGCCTAGAGGAAGGGTTTGGCGAAACGATTTGGCAGGATTAGGAAGTTCCTGCGTACGTGACCCGCCGTTTTGGGGATTATGGAAGTAGGGACAGCATCATGGAGTCCAGGGAGAGCTGAGTTGAATGACACCGAGAGTGAGGAAATCGGAGCTACGGTCGATTTTATATCAATTTTTAAAGATTTCAAAGGTTTCCAGGCTATTCCGTACTGTAGAGTAAAAGGTAGAACAGAATGGATACATTTTGGCAGGCGGAAGCAGAATGGATACATTGTAACTAGATTTTGACAGGTTTACGAGGTCCCTGGTTTCGGATCCATTGTTCTCACAGCGGGGGGCCGTCCGCAACTTGTTAGGAGTGAAATGAGGCGTGCAGGAGCTCCTGGAGCTAGCTCTTTGCAGGACGAATGCATGGCTGTGATTGGCCAAAGCGCGGCCATAGGAATAAGCGGAGAAGAGAAACACTCGGTCTACTCGTTCTAAGTATGGGGCGCAGATAGGCATAGGAAAGATAGAGAATATATTTATAGATATTCGAGCTTATTTCGCTCGGGAAAGGGTCTGGGAAAAGTGTGGTGCTTGTGCAACGGTGAAGGGGTTTTGAGGGTGGGTGTGCGGTGGCACCCTTGAGGTCATCGCCTCGGTCAGTCAAGAAGAGGGGGAAACAGGCACCCCCCCCCTCCTCGGTCCGTATCAGGCATAATCCAGGCACCAGATGTTTCACAAAAGTACATGCAGTATATGTCCTGTCTCTCCCATCCCCATCATTGTGCTTCACATTCCTGACTTTGTTGAGTGGAAGTTCACAGCAGCCCAAGATATTTACTCTTCTCTGAGCAGTGGAAAGTTCCCAGGTGTGGGGCCTACCCAGTTTTGGTCTCCTTTGGAAGGAAATCACTGTAGACTTACTTGGTTTTGTAATATTTGAGCTTATTTACAAACATGCAGGCTGAGCATAAGCATAAGTGGAGGCCCTGCTTAAGCATTCCAGCAGACAGCCAAATACCCCTGTCCCTGTATGAGGTATCCAGAGGAGATGGCCAGCACCCTAAGATACTGTGCGCCCAAACACAGGACTAGCAAACTCCAGCGATTGGCAGTCCTTATGCCAGCCATTTGCTTCTCTATAATGTCTTCTTGGAATGATTTAGGGCTTATCCACACTTATCTTTCCTCTGCTCTTTCCTGACACAGCTCACAATTTAAAGCTCTGTGTCTGAGCACCTGTTTTTAGCTTTGGAGCATTCCCTGTGAAAACACACTCTTTAAAGCTCATCTGGAGCAAATGTCAGTCAGTGGAAAACCCAAATGGATGTTTGCACTGATTCATCTTTAACAAGTGTCCCCCCCCCCCGGCAAATTCTTGGGGTGGGCAGGAAACTGCTCTGACATGGAGCGTTAAAGCAGTGGACCCTGCCTGAAAGAGAGGGACCAAAGATAAGCGTGACTAAGCCCTTAGTTTTCAAAGGAAGAGCATCATCAAAGGGCAGCCAAGGGAAAAGGGTGGGGCAGGATGTGTTCAAGGGACTGAGAGTGTTCAAGGTGAGACAAAAGTCACGGGCAGGATTTTACTGGGACATGAGCACCGAGAAGTGGAGGTGAGGTGCAAGATAAGGGATGGGAGCTTGTTTGGGAGCGATCAGAAAGCCACTGTGTGTGAGGTGGAGTATCATGTGCTCAGAGCATAAAGGGAGTAATGAAAAACATTCTTAGCATCCCACAGCGGGTTTGAGGTTAATTAAGCTCACTTTTCCTGTACAGTGGTACCTCAGGTTAAGTACTTAGAATCATAGAATCATAGAATCATAGAGTTGGAAGAGACCACAAGGGCCATCGAGTCCAACCCCCTGCCAAGCAGGAAACACCATCATTAATTCGTTCCGGAGGTCCGTTCTTAACCTGAAACTGTTCTTAACCTGAAGCACCACTTTAGCTAATGGGGCTTCCAGCTGCCGCTGCCTCCGGAGCATGATTTCTCTTCTCATCCCAAAGCAAAGTTCTTAACCTGAGGTAATATTTCTGGATTAAGGGAGTCTGTAACCTGAAGCGTATGTAAGCTGAAGCATATGTAACCCGAAGTACCACTGTAGTCTCCTTGAACCTTGGCTAGTACTCTCTATTTTTTCTAGAGGGCTGTTGCAGTTTGAGAATGTCAGCTATGGAATTGAGCATTTGAAATCCTCAGCTAATTTTGAGCACCTGATTTATCAGATAAACAACAAAAACCTCCAGAGTCCACTTAGGAGAGAAGATTTGCCATCTACAGAAAGACAACTGGGGAGTGAGGGCATGCCTTATAAGCTGCTCTCAGATACTGTGGTAAGTGCTAAAAGGTTTCTTTCATTCTTAAACTGGACTTTATTGATTACCATCAATAATCATTTTTTATTTGGAGTCCTCCCTGAGAACTCAGATTAGTAGGCTTACAATACAGATGCAATGCACAGCTTTTGAAGTGATTTTTTTCAGTGGGGCAGCTTGATACAGGCTTGGTTCTAGTAATCTGCTGCTAACGTTAAGCCATTTTGCATTATAAAAGCTCCGGGACCAAAATACAAAAATGATTACTAAATGTGATTTATTTTGTCTTTCCTCAGCCACTGTCAGATGTCACTAAAGTACACAGATACATAGAAATATATATCGTTTTGGATAAGGATTTGGTAAGTTACTGACCACCTGAAACACATCTTCTTAAACTGCAAGGGCAATTCATTTAACAAGCATAGTGTTGTGCATGTGGGAATGTTCAGAGAGGCAAGAGAGGATATATTGTTTAATGATATCCTTCCTAACTTGTGTTAGCAAGTTCTATATCTAAGCAGAGTTTCAACATTCCCTTTTCAAACGCACAACTTGTTGCAGGCTAGTTTTAGCCTCTAAATATATAGGATTCCTGGTAAGATCCCTTCTTTCTTTTTCCCCCCCAAAAAATATTCATTTTATAACACAAATAAACAGCACAAACAGAAAAAACAAACAAACAATACAAACAAATTCTTGTCTTATCCTTATTTTTTCTAAACATTGTTAGGTGAGCTTCCCCAAGTCCTTCCTATCTGATTTTCATTTTACCTCATCTTTAGCAGTTTATATATATCATAATTTTTAACCATTTTTAAAAATCACACTTACTTTTAGCATAAAAATCTTCACATTTTATCCCATACATATAATACTATTTTAAAATACACTATCTTCTACGACGAAAGGGTTCTTCGGTTTTTGCGTTGCTTCGCTAGACGAATTTCCCTATGGGCTTGCTTCGCAAGACGAAAACGTCTTGTGAGTTTGTTCGCTTTTTTCTTAAAGCCGCTTGAAGAGGCGCAGTTGCAACGGACCGTGCTTCGCAAGTCGAAAAACATTGCAAGACGAAAAGACTCGCGGAACGAATTAATTTCTCTTGGTTCATGTGGGAACCAATGACACTGCAAGCAATAGCCTCCAGAAGATCAAAAGAGACTACGAGGCTCTCGGCAGGAAATTGAAGCAACTAAATGCACAAATTGTCATCTCATCTGTCCTCCCAGTTGAACGACGTGGCCCAGGGAGAGAGGGGAAAATAGTGGAAGTGAACAGCTGGCTTCGCAAATGGTGTAAACAGGAACGGTTTGGATTCTTAGATCACGGACTGCAGTTTCTTGAAGATGGACTTCTGGCAAGCGATGGGCTGCACCTCACAATGGTTGGGAGAAATGTTTTTGCCAAAAATCTCAGAAACCTCATCAGGAGGGCTTTAAACTGACTAATGTGGGGGAGGGAGACAGTGCTCCTGAAGGTAGGAGTCTATCAATTAATGAAGATGATCATCCAAATGTCATAGACCAAATGGAGCAAACAGCACGCGGACCTAGTGGTGGGAGGAAAAAATCCTTAAATAAGAGACACGGGGGAATGATTAATGGACTTCAATGTCTGTACACTAATGCGAAAAGCATGGGAAATAAACAAGATGAGCTTGAGCTCTTGGTACAGCAAACTAAATATGACATAATAGGCATCACTGAAACCTGGTGGGATAAGTCCCATGATTGGAATGTAATAATGGAGGAATACAATATATTTCAGAGAAACAGACCAGACAAGAAAGGAGGAGGAGTGGCGTTATATGTCAGGGATGTGTATACCTGTGAAGAGATCCAAGATTTAGAACCTCAAAGCCAAAGTGAGAGCATCTGGGTCAAAATTAAGGGAGAGAAGAATAATAGAGACCTCATTGTGGGAGTTTACTATAGATCCCCAAGCCAAACGGAGGACATAGATGATGCCTTCCTGGAACAGATGGCCAAGCATGCAAAAGGAAGGGAGATAGTAGTAATGGGGGACTTCAATTACCCGGATATTTGTTGGATGTCAAACTCAGCCAAGAGCATAAGGTCAAATAGATTCCTCACTGGCCTTGCAGACAACTTCATTGTCCAGAAAGTGGGAGAAGCAACAAGAGGAACAGCCATTTTAGATCTGGTCCTAACCAATGTTGATGACCTGGTTAGTGGGGTAGAAGTGGAAGGATCATTAGGCGCGAGTGATCATGCTCTTCTGAAGTTTACTAAACAGCGGAAAGGAGCAGCCAAGCATACTAGGACTCAATTTCTTGACTTTAAGAAAGCCGGCTTCATAAAACTTAGGGAAGTGCTGGGTGAGATCCCATGGACAGTAATACTAAAAGGAAAGGGAGTTCATGATGGCTGGGAGTTTGTTAAGAGGGAGATAGTAAAAGCACAACTTCAGTAAATACCAATGAGACGGAAACATGGAAGGTGCCTAAAGAAGCCAGGGTGGCTATCTAAAGAACTTTTAACTGAGTTAAGATTAAAAAAGGATGTGTACAAAAAATGGAAAAGGGGGGAAACCACCAAAGAGGAATTCAAACAAATAGCCAGCGCGTGTAGACACAAAGTCAGAAAAGCTAAAGCACAGAATGAACTCAGGCTTGCTAGAGAGGTTAAAAGCAACAAAAAAGGCTTTTATGGGTATGTTTGTAGCAAAAGGAAGAACAAAGAAACAGTGGGGTCACTCAGAGGAGAAGATGGTGAAATGCAAACAGGGGACACAGAAAGGGCTGAACTCCTCAATGCCTTCTTTGCCTCAGTCTTCTCCGATAAAGAAAACAATGCCCGACCTGAAGAATTTGGAGCAAATGATTCAGCAAAGGAAACACAGCCCAGAATAACTAAGGAGATAGTACAAGAATATTTGGCTAGTTTAGATGTATTCAAGTCTCCAGGGCCAGATGAACTGCATCCAAGAGTATTAAAAGAACTGGCAGATGTGATCTCAGAACCACTGGCAGTCATCTTTGAGAATTCCTGGAGAACAGGCGAAGTCCCGGCAGACTGGAGGAGGGCAAATGTTGTCCCTATTTTCAAAAAGGGGGGAAAAGAGGACCCAAATAATTACCGCCCAGTCAGTCTGACATCAATACCAGGGAAGATTCTGGAGCAGATCATTAAGCAAACAGTCTGTGAGCACCTAGAAAGGAATGCTGTGATCACCAATAGTCAGCATGGATTTCTGAAAAATAAGTCATGTCAGACTAACCTGATCTCGTTT
The DNA here is from genome assembly GCF_964188305.1 of Podarcis bocagei. Classification (NCBI taxonomy): domain Eukaryota; kingdom Metazoa; phylum Chordata; class Lepidosauria; order Squamata; family Lacertidae; genus Podarcis; species Podarcis bocagei. Next base: position 637,298 of record NC_138141.1, on the reverse strand, counting down.
TTTGACAGAATTACAAGCCTGGTAGATGAAGGCAACGCAGTGGATGTAGCCTACCTTGATTTCAGGAAGGCATTTGACAAGGTGCCCCATGATATTCTTGTAAAGAAGCTGGTAAAATGCAGTCTTGACTATGCTACCACTCAGTGGATTTGTAACTGGCTGACTGACCGAACCCAAAGGGTGCTCATCAATGGTTCCTCTTCATCCTGGAGAAGAGTGACTAGTGGGGTGCCACAGGGTTCTGTCTTGGGCCCGGTCTTATTCAACACCTAGGAGTCTTGGTTGACCACAAACTTGACATGAGCCAACAGTGTGACGCGGCAGCTAAAAAAGCCAATGCAATTCTGGGCTGCATCAATAGGAGTATAGCATCTAGATCAAGGGAAGTAATCGTGCCACTGTATTCTGCTCTGGTCAGACCTCACCTGGAGTACTGTGTCCAGTTTTGGGCACCACAATTCAAGAAGGACACTGACAAACTGGAACGTGTCCAGAGGAGGGCAACCAAAATGGTCAAAGGCCTGGAAACGATGCCTTATGAGGAACGGCTAAGGGAGTTGGGCATGTTTAGCCTGGAGAAGAGGAGGTTAAGGGGTGATATGATAGCCATGTTCAAATATATAAAAGGATGTCACATAGAGGAGGGAGAAAGGTTGTTTTCTGCTGCTCCAGAGAAGCGGACACGGAGCAATGGATCCAAACTACAAGAAAGAAGATTCCACCTAAACATTAGGAAGAACTTCCTGACAGTAAGAGCTGTTTGACAGTGGAATTTGCTGCCAAGGAGTGTGGTGGAGTCTCCTACTTTGGAGGTCTTTAAGCAGAGGCTTGACAACCATATGTCAGGAGTGCTCTGATGGTGTTTCCTGCTTGGCAGGGGTTGGACTCGATGGCCCTTGTGGTCTCTTCCAACTCTATGATTCTATGATTCGTCTTGCGAGGCACCACTGTATTAACTTTTTTTTTCAAATATTCTTTAAACTTCTTCCAATCTTCTCCCACCATCTCTTCTCTCTGGTCCCGGAGTCTCCCAGTCAGTTCAGCAAGTTCCATATAGTCCATCATCTTCATCTGCCATTCTTCAATAGTTGGTAAATCTTCTTTCTTCCAGTTCTTTGCTAGTAATATTCTCGCAGCTGTTGTGGCATACAGAAAAAAGGAGCATACTTTTGGGGGATTTCACCCCCCCCACTATACCAAGTAAAAAGGCTTCTGGTTTCTTAATAAATGTGTTTTTAAACACTTTTTTCGGTTCATTATAAATCGTTTCCCATAAGTCTTTTTACCTTGGGGCACGTCCACTACATGTGGTAAAAGGTTCCTTCTTTTCCCTTGCATTTCCAGCATTTATTATCATGAGTATGATACATTTTTGCTAACTTCACTGGTGTTAAGCACGATATATACATCATTTTTATCAAATTTTCTTTTAATACACTACATTCTGTAAATTGGATTCCTTTTTCCCACAATTTCTCCCAGTTCACCATCATAATATTGTGCCCCACATCCCTAGCCCATTCAGTTATTACAGATTTCACTTGTTCATCTTTCGTATGCTATTCCAGCAATAAATTATACATCTTGGATAAGTTTTTCATTTTTGTATCTAATAATTCCATTTTCAGTTTGGATTTCTCTGTTTGAAAACCAATTTTCTTATCCACTTTAAATGCTTCATTTATCTGGATGTACTGAAACTAATCATCTAATTTATCTTTCAATTGATCATAAGATTTCAATGTAAATTGGTCCCCTACTTCCATCAAAATATCATTATACTTCAACCATGTGGCTTTCATATTCAACCTTTTATGGGTCTTAGCTTCCAATGGTGATATCCATCTGGTGTTTTCCTTTCTAACATATCCTTATATCTTATCCAAACATTGTACAAAGATTTTCTAATTATATGATTTTTAAATCCTTTGTGAGCTTTTATCTTATCATACCTGTCAGGGCTGCCTCAGGTCTCAGCTCACAAAAGACCAACGCCAAGCTCTTCTTATATACAAGGGTGTTTATTGCAGTTCATTATTGGTTCCACAACCGAGGCGTGCAGCCCCGTGTCTCTTTCTCCTAGACATTAGAAGTCCCCTCTGAATCGGTCCCTCCCCTACACCAGTTTAATAAGCTAACGCTGCCCCACCTCTTTCTCTCTTTCCTTTTCCGCAGGGTCTTTCTGCCCGTCGGGGTTCCTCCCCTCCTGCTTTCTCCTGAAGCGGAGTCTCCAGACTGCTCCTGCCCCCTCCTGCGGGCTTTGGGTCCTGGCCCCTCCTCCTCCGGGCTCCCTGTTCTCCCGCGCGCCTCCTCATTTGAACTTGGCGCGCGCGCCCAACTTCTGACCTTCCTTTTGACAGTTATGCTACTCCCCTCACTGCTTTCATCCCCTTCCGGGAGAACGGCTTGCTCTGATCCCTCCCCTTTCTCTGTCGCCGGAGCTGCTCCCTCTGACACACTGCACCCTCCCCCTCCCTCGCTGCGCTCTGGTGGGGAGGCTGGCCCTGATTCCCAGCTGCCGCTTTGGGGTCCCCTGCTGGCCCCCCGCTCCTGACACTTTCCCCCCGGGGCTCCCCTTGCCCTTACCACAGGTGCCCCTTTCTGGGAATCCTCTGATTTGCTGGAGAGACTCATGGAATCCCCTGCGTCATTGCTATCCTCTTCCTCGCTCTCCTGGGATTCCTCTCCATCGCTCTCCATTTCCTGCCTTCCCTGTGCCTCTGTCCCTGTACCCCTGACAATACCATAAATATGCATGCCAACCAAATACATTATCAAAACCTTCCAAATCTAGAACATCTGTATCTTCCAACAAAAACCATTCTTTCAACCAGCAAAAGGATGCTGCTTCAAAGTAAATACTTAAATCTGGCAGGGAGAAACCCCCTCTCTCTTTCACATCTCTTAATAATTTAAACTTAATTCTGGGGTTTTCCCCCCTGCCAGATAAATTTAGATAATTCCTTTTGCCATTCCTTAAAACAATTCAAGTTGTCAACTTGAAACAAAAATAACAACTTAGGCAATACATTCATTTTTACCGCTGAAATTCGTCCCAACAAAGATAATTTCAACCTTGTCCAGATATCCAAATCTCTTTCGATATCCTTCCATAACTTTTCATAATTGTCTTTATACAAATTCAAATTTTTGCAATCATATTTACACCCAGATACGTCACCTTTTTTGCAAACTTCAGCCCTGTGGTTTCCTCTAAATTAAGTTTTTCATGTATCATTATTCCCCCACCCCCACCCAAGACTTTGGTTTTATTCTTATTCAATTTGAAACCTGCAACTTGTCTGAACTCTTGAATTATCTTCAGTGCTTTGATTGCACTGGTTTCAAGGTCCTGTAAAGTCAATACTAAAGGCTTTTAACTTATATTGTTTAGTTCCCACTACTATGCCTTTAACTTCCTCATCCTCAACTGGACAGTACTGTGTCCAGTTCTGGGCACCACAGTTCAAGAAGGACACTGACAAACTGGAACGTGTCCAGAGGAGGGCAACCAAAATGGTCAAAGGCCTGGAAACGATGCCTTATGAGGAACGGCTAAGGGAGCTGGGCATGTTTAGCCTGGAGAAGAGGAGGTTAAGGGGTGATATGATAGCCATGTTCAAATATATAAAAGGATGTCACATAGAGGAGGGAGAAAGGTTGTTTTCTGCTGCTCCAGAGAAGCGGACACGGAGCAATGGATCCAAACTACAAGAAAGAAGATTCCACCTAAACATTCGGAAGAACTTCCTGACAGTAAGAGCTGTTCGACAGTGGAATTTGCTGCCAAGGAGTGTGGTGGAGTCTCCTACTTTGGAGGTCTTTAAGCAGAGGCTTGACAACCATATGTCAGGAGTGCTCTGATGGTGTTTCCTGCTTCGCAGGGGGTTGGACTCGATGGCCCTTGTGGTCTATTCCAACTCTATGATTCTATGATTGTATGATAATTTTGTAATCCAGGTAATCCGTAAGGGTGGCCTACGAATTTTTAAAGAATTCCTATTTGCCCTCATTTGGTGTATAGATTCCAAGCATCAAGAGTTTTTGGCCTTGTACTGTCAATTCCACTGCAACATATCTTCCAACTTCATCCTTAAAGATCATTTTGGGACTCAATTTCTCTTTAACATAAATCACACCACCTCTTTTTTTAACCTTATCTGAAGAGATAAATTCCTGGCCTAATTTTTTATTTTGCAGAACGTTCCTGTGGGTTCTTATTACATGAGTTTCTTGTAAACATATCACATCTAAATTCTGTTTTATCAGCACATGTTGAATTTTATTTCTTTTAGGCCGTGAATTAAGTCCGTTCACATTCCAAGATAAAATTCTTAATGCCATATTATCTCAGTCCAAATCTGGAGGTCCGACTCCCGCCCCAAGTCATGATCCTGAACCCAGACCTGCACCTATAGCTGATCCAACTCCTGCTCCTGTGTCAAATCCAAAATCACTAGCGTTCTTTTCTCTTTTCTTCAATTGACCTGATTCGAAGTTTCCTTTGCTGGTATTTAAATGAAAGGCCTTGTGGAAATTCCCATCGAAAGAAGATATTGTTTCTTCTCAATGCACTTGTAAGATCCAAATAGTTATTTCTTTTTGCTAAGAAAAATTTTGGGATTTCTTTAAATAAAACAATTGAATGTTGTTGTACTTCAAAATTCTTGTAATGCAATCCCAAAGTTTTATCACTTTGATCCTTTGTTTGAAAGACTACCAGGCAATCATATAAAATGTTGAGTCCTTTTTTCCTCTGGGTCCAAATCTATAGGCTTTTATAATTGTGGGTTCCACCTCTTCCTTTGTTAGGTCCCAAAAGGACACAAATTCCTGGACCAAGCACTCTTTCAAATTTCCTTGTTTGCCCTCATTTGGTGTATAGATTCCAAGGTCTGGTAGGCCTCTCAAACGAAGATATGTCTCTCTTTCCTTAAGTTGTAAAAAAGCTATTGCTGTTTGGGCCTCTTCCTGTAATTTTTTTAAGTCTGAAAGTTTAACAGCTTCAATCTCTGATAGTCTTTTCTGTAAACCTGCAGCTTCTTATTTAACCTCTTGGAGGTCTTTGCACAGAATTCCAAAGTCTTTTTTAAATTCCTGGAGACAGAGCGTATTAGCTCTGACCTCTGTTGCAAGACTCTGCAGACCCTGCTTATTATCTTTCATAAACTCCAATATTTGCTCTTGGAAAGCCTGGTCTTTAGAGTCTCTTCTTGTTTGTGGCTTTTTCCCAGGCTCACCCGCCATAGCACCGCTAGTAACTCAGATTTCCAAAGATACTTTTATTTCAAAACAGTCAGGAGTAATGAGATGGAAGTCAGACAACAGCTCCAGTTTGCAGGACAAAGCAGTTAAAATACAGTCCCAATTTTTCCAACCTGCCGTTCTTATTTATTTTCCTTTTTCACTCCTCAAGCAATTCAGATAGAGGTATGTTGCCAGTTTTCACTTTAAGGGTTAAAATGTTTCAGTTTGACCGCTGCAGCAACTTCAAAATATCCAAGTAGGAAACGAAAGTAACAAGCATTCCTTCTATTGTTACATCACAATGGCTGTTTGCCACTCTGACCGGGTCACCGCTTCCAGAGAGTCAAGCGGCTTTTAAAATACATTTTTAAAGAGCTTTTGCAGGTATTTCAGTAATGTTAAATCCTCCCCCCCTTCACCTGCTTTTGGGGGGTTAATAGATCCAGTCTTTGGAAGTTTAAAAATCTCTAGATCTTTTCTCTTTGCTTCAGAAATGTCTCTGCTTTCCCATTCTATCAGTGGGTAGGGACTGACTTCCATTTTTAAATTCCCTTACCCATGCCCAGATTGTTCCAAATTTTAATCCAAATATAAAGGGTACTCATAGTGCAGTCCTTAAATGATTTTAGCATTGGAAGAATTGACCACTAATGCCTCACAGTCTCGCAGCTTCATACCATCAAAGGAAGCGTTCTATCCGTTGCGTTGCAGCTCCAACCCCCTCGATCTCAGAGCTCAAAACAGAGCTTACCGGGGAGGGGGGATCCCGCTTTTGATGCCCACCTGATCCCACATCCTCATGCTCGACCTCATGCTCGATTTGAGGTTTTTCCTGGGGGCACGCTACACTGGAGCAGTTTTCCCTGCCTTTGATGTACCGAGGTGTTCTCCGACGAAGAGACCTTGAACTGTGATGGTGCGCGATCAGCTGGCAGCTCTTCTGGTAGGATCCCTTCTTGTCCCTCTTAAAAAAAATAAACACAACAATCTTATTAAAGTCAATATAAATGTAGTTTACTCACATTCATTCAGTTCACAGTTGGATCCCTGAAAGCAGACTTATGTTACAAAAGTATATTGCATATGTGGAAATATCCCATAAAGGAGTTAGTTAGTTCCTAAGTGACTGCAAACAAGCAGTCACTTCTCCTCACACATAGAAAAACAAAATGGAGAAGAGCCGAAAGAGAGAGAGAGAGATGTGCTCCCTGCCTTGCTTTTGTTCCCAGGCAGAGAGGGGGCCGGATTAGACCATGCCCTCCTCTAGTCACATGCAGAGGAAGTTTGTCCCAGCTCAGGAGGAAACAGGAAGTTTTCTTCTGGCTGGTAGAAAGCATCCTCTATCATGTTCACTCTAGGAATGTTGTACTTGACTGCTATGTGTTTCACATCCCACATTGCAGAGGTTTTCAACCTTTTTGAGTCCATGTTCCCTTGACCAACTACATTCTTTCTGCAGCTGCACTGTGGGGAAACACACTCCAAGCCTCAGAAGCCCAGTTATGTCACCCCTTGCCTGCAGAGTCAGCAGCCTCTCACCCCTTTTCGAACACCCTCCCTTTTGGAGGGAGCCACCTCTCCTTGGGAGTCCTCTAGGCAGCTGCCGTGACTGCCCCTGGTCTCTGAACTACCCCAAAGAGGCCCTGGGAAGAGGATGCCCCCAGCCTTAGCAGCCCAGTGGAGACCGGCCAAAGGTGTGCATGAGGCCAGCACCTTACTCACCTTGGGAGGCAGCCGTGGGTGGCGCCAGGCCTGCAGGGTGGAAAGTCTCCCTTTGACGCTGGGCATTCAGCTCCCAGAAAGGCATTGCACACAGCAAGCACAAGAAAGGCCAGCGTGGCACCTGCCTGCCTGGCTTCCTACTTGTTCAGCCATTCTCAACAATAAGGGCTGGTGGACTGGCTGGCTGGGCTCCCTCACCCACTTGCTTGCTTACTCTGAGGCCGCCTCAGCTCCTGGCAACCAGCATCCCCTGGCCAGCCTCAGAGGCACCATTTGCTTGCGGAGCTTGTAGCCAGGCTGCTGCAACAAACAGCTGTGCAAGCCTTTGGGAGGCAGAGATGCAAGAGGGCATCAGAGGAGGGAGGGAAGGTGCCTACAGCACCCCTGACCATCATTCAAGGCACCCCAGGGTGCCATGGCACATGGGTTGGAAACTGGTGTAGTGGATAGAGTGTTAGCCTTAGATGGTGAGATTTGGCATATAGGGTCAACTTGGCCTAGCCCTTTTATCTCAATCTAATCTCGTTTGCAAGGCCACTCCTGAGTATAAAATGAGATAACACCATATACTCACTTAGCTTATTAGCAGTAGACTGCAATTGAAGCATGACAGGAGGTTGTTGAGGACCCTGAAGACCATCTCACCCTGCTAAGGTTGTTCGATTCACTGCTATCCTACAGACGCACATGCACAGAAAGGCGAGCTCTAAGTGCATTCAAATCACTTCACATCTCTTTTCCATATATGCCTGGCCCAACGTCTGGTTCATCTGTCATATCAAGTTGCATGTGGCCCAGTGTTCTGTTGCCAACACTGGCAGTCTACCATAACTATTGTCTGTTTTATTGTTTATTTTTGCTATGATGCACACAACTGTTTTTCTCTCCAGTACAACTTTATGGGTGGAAGCAGAGAAATTGTAACCGACAGCATAGCACAGCTTATTGGTTTTGTCAACAGTGTAAGTGACTGCCATGTTTTGTTTTTCTTTTGTACTAACAAGAGCCACTTGGATGTTTTCACTTGGCTCTCACTCTTAACAGCCTTGTCTTGCAAGCATATGTTCTGGGAAAGTAATTGCATAGCATTGGATGATAGGAATACATGCACACTCATGAGGTCATGGCTCGTGATCTTATTTAAACATTACAATGTTACATAAAATGTTCCTCTTGGAAAGGGAGCATATAAATAATGTACGCAAATAATTAAATGGCCAACACTGATCATTATGTTCTGTTATATCAGATAATTAGGTCTTGATCCAGTTAAATTAGTATAGATTACATTCCATTTAAATCGAGACCCCACTTAGTTTTGACTAACTTAAACAGCATGCATGGTTTCAGTAGTACTTTCCCTACAATAGAAGACAAGGTTGGCATGTCTGATGCTTTTAGGACATAATGTTAAACCATGGTTTAACACAGGGGTGTATGGAATGTTAGGGGAGGGGTAGTACCTTTGGTAGGGGACACATCTTGCTCTTTCTGGGGTAGTTTGTCCACTTTAGTTGCCACCCTGCACTCAGCTCTCACCCGTGGTTCCTAGAAGCTGTCAACATACAACAGTGGCCACACCCCAGGAACAGCTTTGGCTGGCTGGCTAAACCAGGTGAGGGTAGCTAATGGGTCTCAACCCCTTGGTGAGTTAGGGCAGTGTTTCCTAACCTTTTTTGGGCAAAGGCACACTTGTTTCATGAAAAAAATCTCGAGGCACACCACCATTAGAAAATGTTTAAAAAATTAACTCTGTGCCTATATTGACTATATATAAAGTAACTCTCTCTAATAGGAATCAAATAAACACAAAGAAAGTATTTTATAATTATTCAGCACTGTCATTCTCCCATCTGCCATCTGAATTGGTACTATTCTGGGTCAACTTACTCTGCTGCATGTGTAGATGAAAATGGCATCAAGTGTGGGGGAGGGGGCAGAACAGGTTTCAGATACAGGATATTAAGCATACACGTACTTCAGATTGAACTGGTTGCTTGCTTTGCAAGTTTTCATTTCCCAAATGACTGCCTTGGCAAGCGCAATACCTACCAGGCTCAACGCCGGTCTCGCGCTGCCGCTTCCAACGCTCTCAAGGACCCGGGAGGAGGAAGGCGTGAAGGGAATCCCGAAGGCGCGAAAACCTCGCGCATGCGCAGGCCTTCCACCTGCGACAGCCCAGTAGGCCGGCCGAAGTGAGCGGCGATGGGATGTGGGAGGGAGCTCGCTCGCCGCCCCGCGTGTGCCTATATGGGGCACGTTACAGCCCCGTGACGTCAGCGCCACGTAGGCAGCCAGGCAGGCAGACGGCGAGAGCCCCGCGCTGGGCGGCCTGTCCTCGCCACCGCCCCCCCCGCCTCTCACCGCCCGACTCGCCCGCCTCCCTCCCACGGCACACCAGGCAACGTCTCGCGGCACACTAGTGTGCCGCGGAACACCGGTTGGGAAACACTGAGTTAGGGACTTCCCCTGCATACAAAGCAGGCTCCAGCAGACTGAGCAGATGAGTCCAAGAGGGGGTCCAACAGTCAAGAAGGCGGTTTCTGCATGTGTTGTAGAGGGAAGTGAGGGGCAGATAGGGCTCATCAACCTGGGAAGAAGGAAAACTCTGTTCCTAAACCTCTGCTGCCTTGTGGGATATCTTTGAGAGAAGAAAAGGCTAAGGAATAAACCCTACACAAATCCAGAGTGGAATCCCTAAGACAGTTGGATGGCACCTTGTACACCTCCTTCCAGCAGCTGCTGCAGCCAAGCTGGTGCCAAACGCCTTGCTCCGCTTTCCTTTGGAGCACATCAGTGAGGCTGAGAGGAGGATCTTATCATCTGGGCAGCCCAGGACCTCCAGTCGCACTGCCCAAGCTTGTGTCCCAGGGAGGTCAGTTCAGTGCTGCTAACACAGCGGTTTGACATCACATCTGGAGGCACACTCCATTGTCTCTCGAGACAGATGATGCCAACACACAGTTTATCACAGAGGTGCTCCAGCAGTTGTTAGATCACAGCTCACATCTGTCCCAGCCAGCATGGCCAATGTTTTAAGACAGTGTTTCCCAACCGGTGTTCCGCGGCACACTAGTGTGCCGCGAGACATTGCCTGGTGTGCCGTGGGAGGGAGGCGGGCGAGTCGGGCGGCGAGAGGCGGGGCGGCGGCGGCGAGGAGAGGCCGCCCAGCGCGGGGCTCTCGCCGTCTGCCTGCCTGGCTGCCTACGTGGCGCTGACGTCACGGGGCTGTAACGTGCCCCACATAGGCACACGCGGGGCGGCGAGCGAGCTCCCTCCCACATCCCATCGCCGCTCACTTCGGTCGGCCTACTGGGCTGTCGCAGGCGGAAGGCCTGCGCATGCGCGAGGTTTTCACGCCTTCGGGATTCCCTTCACGCCTTCCTCCTCCCGGGTCCTTGAGAGCGTTGGAAGCGGCAGCGCGAGACCGGCGTTGAGCCTGGTAGGTATTGCGCTTGCCAAGGCAGTCATTTGGGAAATGAAAACTTGCAAAGCAAGCAACCAGTTCAATCTGAAGTACGTGTATGCTTAATATCCTGTATCTGAAACCTGTTCTGCCCCCTCCCCCACACTTGGTGCCATTTTCATCTACACATGCAGCAGAGTAAGTTGACCCAGAATAGTACCAATTCAGATGGCAGATGGGAGAATGACAGTGCTGAATAATTATAAAATACTTTCTTTGTGTTTATTTGATTCCTATTAGAGAGAGTTACTTTATATATAGTCAATATAGGCACAGAGTTAATTTTTTAAACATTTTCTAATGGTGGTGTGCCTCGAGATTTTTTTCATGAAACAAGTGTGCCTTTGCCCAAAAAAGGTTGGGAAACACTGGTTTAAGAGAATGGGAGTTCAACAATGTCTGGAGGGCACCACACTGGCTACCCCTAACACTTCACACTAGTAGCAGTGAACCTTGGGTTCACACACTCTTTATTTCTCTCCCCTCTTCTGGCACAGCCATGAGAAGGAGATCAGAAGCTACTTGCTTCCTATTTCAAACTAATTAGAGTTTCTTTTATGTCTGAACTGGGACCAGGGTGAGGTGGGGTGGAGGAACTCTGTTTAGTTAAAAGTACTGTTTGTTGAAACAAACCAGGATCAAACCTTGGTGTGGGATCTTGACTTGTTAACAAACCATAGTTCAAACTAACCAACCTCCCCAGTTCAGAAGTCTCTGTTCAGTTTAAAACCACAAGTGGACACGCTAAAAGAGGAATGGGGAGGGGGCAGCATTTGAGCGCAAGGATCTATATGTGCATGCAGTCTGGAAGTCTCATTCTCATTCTCAAACCTTTATTGAGTGGCTGGTCCTGAAAGACCTACATTGGCTCCCAGTATGTTTCCGAGCACAATTCGAAGTGTTGGTGCTGGCATTTAAAGCCCTAAATTGCTTCAGCCCAGTATACCTGAAGGAGCGCCTCCACCTCCATCATTCAGCGCTGGGGGCCTTCTGGCGGTTCCCTCACTGTAAGAAGTGAGGTTACAGGGAACCAGGCAGAGGGCCTTCTCGGTGCTGGTGCCTGGCCTGTGGAGCGCCCTCCCACCAGATGTCAAGGAAATAAACAACTATCTGACTTTTTAGAAGGCATCTGAAGTTTTATTCTGTTTTTAATGTTCTGTTGAAAGCTGTCCAGAGTGGCTGGGGTAGAAATAATAAATTTATTATGATGATGATTGTTATTAGTATTATTATTGGCATATGTACAAGATTCCAGCAGGTTCAATACAAAAAAATTACTCATCAGAAACCTGCATCTAACACTTAAGTTACATGTAATATAACATGTTGCTGAAACCTGATTACTATCGCCATCTTATACCCCATCCTGAAGGCAGCTACCTTACATTTGTCTGAATGGCCACTCCTTACTAACAAACCTACAGATTAATAAGCTTAGATTGAATTATCTGATACCAGGACATGGGTGACTGATTCTATTTGTCACAGCACTCACCACTCACTGCCCACTATCGGCATGCACCCAGACAGTGTGTGTGTCGCAATGTGTGTACTGTGGTGCCCCTTCCAGCTGTCCGGAGGCTGCCTCCCTGCGGCCACTCCCACATTTGCCTCATGGGCACACCAGCCCTGAGCCCCTGGCTTCTTGCACGTGTAATGGCAGACTGGTGAGCTCTGGCACAAATTAGGACCAGGCTCTTACTTACAATCACCCAAATCTTTATGATGAATTCGTCGAAAATTAAGATGGAACCACTGAACATGTATTTTTCCCTGCCTTTATTTGAGTTTGCATTCCTTCCATCTTTTCAGATATTTTCTAGCCTTAACATTACAGTTGTTCTATCTTCTTTGGAATTCTGGACGGACCATAATAAAATCTCAACATCAGGAGAGCCCGATGTGTTACTACGAAAATTTTTACGTTGGAAAAATTCATATCTTGTTCTACGGCCTCATGATCTGGCACTTTTGTTAGTGTAAGGAGGTATATTTTCTCATATAAAGCACTCTAATATTGCTATAGCATGCATACTCATATACACTGAGAGATAGTGACTCACTAACATAGGCGCTATCTCCCTGGGGCTCTGGGTGCCCAAGCACCCACAAGATTTCACATATAGGGGCTGGGCAGCCACAAAATGCAGGGGCAGGCGCGTGGACACCACACCCAGTCGAAGAGAGAATGTGGAGTTTGGGCGGAGGGTGGAAGAGAGTGTGGTGTTTGGGTGGGAGAGGTCCAGTCACCTCACTGCTGAAGCTCATGCCCTGCACTACTACGTCATGACGTCACAGTTTGGGTGGGGCATGCTGGGCACCCACAGTGTGGGGCCCGAGTCAGTGTCGCTGCTCTCTAAGATTTCAGAGAGGCGTCTTTCTCAGACTTAGCTGGAGCTGGCGGGGATTGAGCCTGGGACCTTTTGTGTGGAAAGCAGGTGTTCCACCCTGAGCCATAGTTTTTACCCTTTACTGAAATATTTATTATAGAACATTGTGCCCTTTAACAATATTTCTTCCTTAGAGTAGGTAGCAGATATAAATAACATAGCCTTTCCTCAAAATGCAGTGCTGTTAAAACTAGGGATAGACAGATCAGTTTTAGTCCACTTCATATAGCCGTTGTGCATGTGCTCACATTTTACACTTGTTGTTTGCACATTCCATGTGCAGAATTCCCCCCTCCCACTGAAAAATCATCCCAAATGTAGTAGTTTTTTTAAAAAATACTTTCATGGTGGTATGAGGGATGAGACTACATGTTTTCTTTTGTTTAATAACTCAAGCAGCTAGAAAATGATAACTATGTTCTCCCTCCACTGTCAGTGGTAGAACGCCTCTGAATACACTTGGTGGGACTCACAAGTGAGAAGAGTGCTCTTGCATTGAGATCCTGCTTGGCCACTATGAGAACAGGATGTTCCACTAGATGGGCCTGGCTGCATGTTGAAAAGGGGCTGCAAAAGCACCTGGGAGTGTTATGGTGTATTGTCTCTCTAATGGGCTTCATATGGGAAAAGCAGGTGACAGCCCTGATGGCTGATGGGGGGGGGGGTAACCTTTTTCCTGTACTAATTCCCTGCAAGGGCTGTTAATGTCACCTTGCCTTGTCGCTGCCCCATTCCCTGCTTCATGTGGCTGACTCCTGTTTTACGAAGGAAACTATGTATTAATGTCAGCCCTAAGACCAGTTAGTGGAAATCCTGCCTACTTTCCTAGGAGCATGCCCTGTTGAGCTTAATGGGACCTACTTCTGGGTTTGGAATTATGCTATTAGGATCAAAGGATTTTCAGCCTTTTTGTGCAGTTAACTAAAAAAAATAGCATTGCAAGAGCAGCAGCAGCTGGCCAAAGGCAGTGAACCAACCTTTCCATAGGTAAAGCTAAAATAAAAAATGCCTATGATCAGTCACTGTGTTGTAGATAGCATACCAGAGTTAAACCAGAGAGATCCATTTCCAGATTCCTCTTCAGCCTTGATACTTCAGCCTTGAAGTATCTTGGGCCAGCATTCTGTATTTGCTTATCAAGGAATAAATCCAGCATTGTGCTGTTACAAATGTTATGTCAGTGCAAGCATTTTTGCTTGCCCCATGGAACCATCTCCCCCCTCCCCTCTATGCTGTTCTTGGAGCACTCTGGACCCTGCCTCCAGCCAATCAGAGGGCATGGGGGCAGAGGGGAGAAAGCCCCATTGTGCTGGTTTAAGTCTTTGCACAAGTTTGGACCAGTTAGTTGAATCCAGTGCAATATTTATATCATGCCCCTTCCTCACGAAGCATTTTGTCACAGAGTTGCCTGAGTTCCTTGGATGAAGATGTGATGAAAAATGTCCTCATATCAAATAATAGTTGTGCCACGTTAAATGCTCTTGATGTGGGGCAGCATATGGAAGAGAAATCAAATGCATCTTTGGACAACTGTAGGAAAAGCCAATTTAAGACATAAGAGAAAACTCCAGCAGAAGGGTCTGAGAGAGAGAGAGATTTTGCCAACCGGGTGCCCTCCAGATGTTTTGGACTACAGCTTCTATCCTACCCAGCTATCTGTTGACTGTGGCTGATGAGAGCTGTAATCCCAAACAGCTAGATGGCAGCAGGTTGGCAAAGCACCTGTCATAGATGCAATACAGAAACTGCACAAGAAAATGTTGCCATCCCTCCTCTTAAAAACTCACCCTGATTGAGTGGTAGGTACAGAAAGCCACAACCAGTGGACAGCAAGCAGAGATAATTGAAAGCATAGAAGCACAGCTCAGAGGCCCCTGCCAGGAACATGTTTCCCTTCTGCTGAAATATTCCAGCAGATGTTAGAGCTAAATAGCAGATTGCTCACCTGGGATTGTGGGCAAATGATGGTGGAAGGGACCAGCTTGGTAACAAGATCTGAGAAGGCCACTGTGTATGTAATGTTCTCCACAGCTTCTTGATTATGTGAAGATTTTGCCATTTGTTTTGAAGACACAATCCCTTTGGCTACTCCAAAGTGTATGGCCCACCATCTACTTTTGTGTTTTAGTTACAGGGAGAAACCTAATTATGTAGGAGCAGGATTTATGGGGAAGCTGTGCCTCCGGAATTTTGATGCAGGAGTTGCTCTGGTACAGTATCGCTGAACTTTCTTAGCTGAAGTGTCTTGTTGCCTGTCTTGGATTTAGGTATTGCAGGGTTGGGTAACCTGTGACCCTTCAGATGTTGTGAGACTACAGCCCCCATGTTCCTTGACCATTGTCCTTGCTGGTTGGGGATTGTAGAAGCTGGTATCCAAGAATGCCCTACTGAAACCTTAGAGACCCAATCGGTATTGGCATTCTGCCAACTTTTGAAGAGGCACTTGTTTCTCAACTTAAGCCGCTTTTAATTGCTGTTTGGATTGTTTTATTGCATATCTTAATTATGGATGTTTATACTTTTATATTTCTGTAACTGCTTTTTATACATCGTAAACCACTGCAAAGCCTATTTTGCCATAAAAGGATGGATAGATAAGATTAGATTAGTAATAGCAACATCTGGAGGGCTACAGGTTGCCTGTTCCTGCTGTAAGTATAAGTCACATGCCTCTGGGTATTTGTTTTCCAGTGCAATTCTTGGAGGAGCTGCATTCAGTAGCTTAGGATATAATCCTGTACTGGAGTCATGCTGGCAGAGGGCTTTAGGATTTGACAGAAACAGAGTCCATTCCTCCCTTATATAATTTTTGTACATGTTGTCCCTGACATTGCCGGTCATATAAGTGTGTAATAAGTGCATATGCTTAACATGTCTACCCCGACACCATTTTTTAGGACTGTACATTATCAGCTTTCCAGCTGCCTAATACTGTGTCTAACTGCACACTAAATTGTTATGGTTCTGGACTGTCAGGGGTTAACACTCCAGGAGCATTCTTATCAACTGGGTGCACTGCCCACATGATCCATGCTTGTTCCTTTGATCTGTGCTCTGGGGGCTGAGCTCTCTCTGGAGAGCACTCTGCCTGGGAACTTTAGCAAGGTCGTTTCGTTTTTTGTTAAGAGGCAGAAAGCTGAGAACATGCAACTGGATTCTGCAGGTTTTCTTTTCTGTTTTGAGTGCTACTAAATAAAGAGTTTTGGATTAGAAGCACTGGTGTCGGAGCTGTGTTATTCAAGACACCACGTCGACACAGACAAGCCATTTTCTGCTGCGTGTGAACTCTGCTATTATTCGGTAACTGAGGAGAGTGGCAACATGTGGAGTGGAAGCATGTGGGCGCCATTGGAAGTTTGTCGGAGTGGCAATAAATCAAATTTATTGCAGTGCCGTTGCAGCAGACTCAGTGGGTCAAAACATATACGACCCACAAACTTTAACATAAACAAGCTCCTCGCATTTCAGAAATGCTACGAATTTTTTTTCAATTTCATTGTTTTTTCAATTTCATTGTTCTGCATGGGACAATGACAATAAAGATATCGTATAACAAAAGCTCTCCTAGTACACCAGCAGAACCATATGCTGGCAGACTGGACAGGATGGGGAGGGGCACACTTCATTCTGTGCCCCTGCAATCCCTGACCACACTCCTGTTGACAGCCAAACTTGCTATTCTGCAAGCCATGCCTGCATCAGTGAACACCTTGCCTATGTCGCCACAGTAAAGCATAGGATGTGATGTAGCTCAGCACCCAAACACACCACTACCTTCTGTATATACACTGAGGTCCAGCTTCGAGGGCCTTCTGGCGGTTCCCTCCATGCAAGAAGTGAGGTTACAGGGAACCAGGCAGAGGGCCTTCTCGGTAGTGGCGTCTGCCCTGTGGAACGCCCTCCCATCAGATGTCAAGGAAATAAACAACTATCTGACTTATAGAAGACATCTGAAGGCAGCCCTGTTTAAGGAAGTTTTTAATGTCTGATGTTTTATTGTGCTTTTAATTCTGTTGGGAACCACCCAGAGTGGCTGGGGAAACCCAGTCACATGGGCAGGAAATAAATTCATTCATTCATTCTCCTCTCCTCCTTCTAGTGAGTGCTGTGCTGAAGCCTGTCCTCCACTTTCTGGAAAATTTTCTTCTCCTTTGAAAGAGCCTTCCATTATTATTTCTTTGCCTCATTCTCAGGCTACTTTAGAATTTTGTTACTGTTTCAGTGGGTGTCTGTTGAGTTTATCTTAACATTGCAAGGTGTGTTTTTCTTTCCATTAAGCATTTATCCAGTGCCTTTCCATCCTCTCAGCCTGCCCACACTCCCTGATCTGAAAAAGCCTCCTTCAAGTGATTCTATGATTCTAAGTGTGGGAATTTGGGGAGGCTGCAGAGTGGCTGTAAAATAAACACTCTTCCTGATCTGCTGCTCCTTTTAAGCCTCTGGTGGTCATCTACTACCTTGAAAAGTAATGCCAATTATTCTAAAACCCGTTGTATAATTTCATAGAATCATAGAATCATAGAGTTGGAAGAGACCACAAGGGCCATCGAGTCCAACCCCCTGCCAAGCAGGAAACACCATCAGAGCACTCCTGACATATGGTTGTCAAGCCTCTGCTTAAAGACCTCCAAAGTAGGAGACTCCACCACACTCCTTGGCAGCAAATTCCACTGTCAAACAGCTCTTACTGTCAGGAAGTTCTTCCTAATGTTTAGGTGGAATCTTCTTTCTTGTAGTTTGGATCCATTGCTCTGTGTCCGCTTCTCTGGAGCAGCAGAAAACAACCTTTCTCCCTCCTCTATGTGACATCCTTTTATATATTTGAACATGGATGCAGTTCATCTGGCCCTGGAGACTTGAATACATCTAAATTAGCCAAGTATTCTTGTACTATCTCCTTAGTTATTCTGGGCTGTGTTTCCTTTGCTGAACCATTTGCTCCAAATTCTTCAGGTCAGGCATTGTTTTCTTTATCGGAGAAGACAAAGAAGGCATTGAGGAGTTCAGCCCTTTCTGTGTCCCCTGTTTGCATTTCACCATCTTCTCTGAGTGACCCCACTGTTTCTTTGTTCTTCCTTTTGCTACAAACATACCCATAAAAGCCTTTTTTGTTGCTTTTAACCTCTCTAGCAAGCCTGAGTTCATTCTGTGCTTTAGCTTTTCTGACTTTGTGTCTACACGTGCTATTTGTTTGAATTCCTCTTTGGTGGTTTTCCCCCTTTTCCATTTTTTGTACACATCCTTTTTTAATCTTAACTCAGTTAAAAGTTCTTTAGATAGCCACCCTGGCTTCTTTAGGCACCTTCCATGTTTCCGTCTCATTGGTATTGCCTGACGTTGTGCTTTTACTATCTCCCTCTTAACAAACTCCCAGCCATCATGAACTCCCTTTCCTTTTAGTATTACTGTCCATGGGATCTCACCCAGCACTTCCCTAAGTTTTATGAAGTCGGCTTTCTTAAAGTCAAGAAATTGAGTCCTAGTATGCTTGGCTGCTCCTTTCCGCTGTATAGTAAACTTCAGAAGAGCATGATCACTCGCGCCTAATGATCCTTCCACTTCTACCCCACTAACCAGGTCATCAACATTGGTTAGGACCAGATCTAAAATGGCTGTTCCTCTTGTTGCTTCTCCCACTTTCTGGACAATGAAGTTGTCTGCAAGGCCAGTGAGGAATCTGTTTGACCTTATGCTCTTGGCTGAGTTTGACATCCAACAAATATCCAGGTAATTGAAGTCCCCCATCACTACTATCTCCCTTCCTTTTGCATGCTTGGCCATCTGTTCCAGGAAGGCATCATCTATGTCCTCCGTTTGGCTTGGGGATCTATAGTAAACTCCCACAATGAGGTCACTGTTATTCTTCTCTCCCTTAATTTTGACCCAAATGCTCTCACTTTGGCTTTGAGGTTCTAAATCTTGGATCTCTTCACAGGTATACACATCCCTGACATATAACGCCACTCCGCTTCCTTTCTTGTCTGGTCTGTTTCTCTGAAATAGATTGTATCCCCCCATTATTACATTCCAATCATGGGACTTATCCCACCAGGTTTCAGTGATGCCTATTATGTCATATTTAGTTTGCTGTACCAAGAGCTCAAGCTCATCTTGTTTATTTCCCATGCTTTTCGCATTAGTGTACAGACATTGAAGTCCATTAATCATTCCCCCGTGTCTCTTATTTAAGGATTTTTTCCTCCCACCACTAGGTCTGCGTGCTGTTTGCTCCATTTGGTCTATGACATTTGGATGATCATCTTCATCAATTGATAGACTCCTACCTTCAGGAGCACTGTCTCCCTCCCCCACATTAGTCAGTTTAAAGCCCTCCTGATGAGATTTCTGAGATTTTTGGCATTGCATATTACATAACATTTATTGCACTGTGGTTTAACCCACAGCGCCACCTGCGTCCCTTTTAATATGATCTTAGGTTCTACAAAATGAGCTTAAATACTGAGAAGCTCTAACCCCCCCCCCCCGACCATTCCTCCTAGACACCGGCAGAACTTGGCAGGGATGTGGGAGAGTTCACTAGTTGGTGCAAATCACAAGTCAAACGGTAAAACTGCCATCACCTCCTTTCCTGGGCCACCCTCAAATGGTGTTCGAGGAGGAGAACCTCCCTTCGATATTTACCAGGTTACCCAGCCCTGAGTCACTTTACCATGACGCAGACATTAATTCAACTGGTAGGTGTCCAAACGGTCAGGCACCAGTTCAGCTTTTCTGAGCAAAGGCACAGAATACAAAAGGCAAAAAGTCCTTTTCCAAATTTATTGAAAAAGCTACTCAAAAGGTTTGCACAGTTCTTAGAAGTTACAAACAGAAAATAAAAACATGGTAAAATATAGCTAACTAAAAACCATACTCACACATCAACAATAGTTCAAAGCACAGCGAGTAGTCAGGAGTCCTTTCACTGGTTAAACGCCCTCAGGCAAAGTACCAGGGCAAGATGTTTTGCAATTTGCATCTGAATGTAGTGGTTAAGAGCAGTAGTCTCGTAATCTGAGGAACCGGTTCGTGTCTCCGCTCCTCCACATGCAGCTGCTGGGTGACCTTGGGCCAGTCACACTTCTCTGAAGTCTCTCAGCCCCACTCACCTCACAGAGTGTTTTTTTTTAAAAAAAAATATCAAATTTTATTAAGTTTTCCAATATACATTTATAGTGTCCAATCTAAATTTATCACATATTTTCTCTTTTAGACTTCCTTCAACCTCTCTGACAATCATCCCTTATTCAAATTTTTAAATACGCGTTTCCTAATTTTATATTGCATTTTATAAACCTTCACACACTTAGTTTTCATCAATACAATAGTCCTCTATCATTTACAGAACTTCTTGAAATCCCACTAGCGTTATTTGCTCATCACATACACGTTTCAGATAGTCTGAAAATTTCCCCCAGTCTTCAATGAACTTTTGATCTCGTATATATCTGATCTTTCCTGTTAGTTTGTCCAGTTCAGCATACTCCATCAGTTTCATTCTCCATTCTTCGAGCGTCGGCAGTTGTTCCTGTTTCCATTTTTGGGCCAATAATATTCTCGCTGCTGTTACTGCATATTGGAAAAGTTTACAGTCCATTCTATTTATTTCATTTCCTACTATTCCTAGAAGAAAAGCCTCTGGTTTCTTAACAAACGTATATTTCAACATCTTTTTCATCTCATTATATATCATATATCATTTCCCAGAAGCCCTTCACCCTCTTACAGTCGCACCACATATGATAAAATGCTCCTTCTTTTTCTTTACATTTCCAACACTTATTACATGTTTTATACATTTTTGCCAGTTTCACGGGTGTGATGTACCATCTATAAATCATTTTCATAACATTTTCCTTTAACGCAGTACATGCCGTAAATTTTATATTTTCATTCCACAGTTTTATCCAATCGTTAAACTGTATATTATAACCCAGATCTCTGGCCCAGTGTATCATAACCGATTTAACTTCCTCATCTTTTGTATACCATTCTAGCAAGATTTTATACATCTTGAACAAAATTTTATTTTCATTGTTTATTATTTCTATTTGAAATTTCGATTCTTTTTTCTCATAACCTCTTTTTTTAAAGTCCTTTTTAAACATTTCGTTAACCTGATAATAATGCAACCAATCATACACATACTCTTTCACTTCTTCATAGGGTTTCATTTTCCATTTTCCTCCTTCCTTTATAATCAATTCTTTATATGTAATCCAGTTCCCCCTCATGTTGACTTTCTTAAGACTCATAACTTCTAACGGAGATAGCCAGTGGGGAGTTCTTGATTCTAATAAGCCTCTGTATCTCTCCCATATTTCTATGAGAGATCTTCTAAAGATGTGGTTTTCAAAGCCTTTATGAATCTTTCTTTTCTCACACCATAGATATGCGTGCCAGCCAAATCTGTTATCAAAACCTTCTAAGTCCAATAACTCAGTATTTTTTAACTTTATCCATTCTTTCAACCAACAGAGACATGAAGCTTCATAATATAATTTCAAGTCTGGCAGGGCAAAGCCTCCTCTTTTTTTCGCATCCGTTAATAACTTATACATAATTCTTGGCTTCTTACCCTGCCAGATATATCTTGAAATTGCTCTTTGCCACTCTTTAAATATCACTGTCCCCTTAATTATTGGAATTGTCTGAAGTAAGAATAACATCTTTGGCAGCACACTCATCTTAATCGTTGAAATTCTCCCCCAAAAGGATAACTTCATTCGGCCCCACACCTCTAGATCTTTCTTTATTCCCTTCCACACTGGCACATAATTATTCTGAAACAAATCAATACTCTTGGGGGTTAACCAGATTCCCAAGTGTTTAACTTTTTTCACCACTTCTATCCCTGTTTGTTGTTGCATTGTTTCTATCATACCTTGATCCATATTTTTTGCTAACATTTTAGTTTTTTTCTTATTCAATATAAACCCTGGCACTTGACCAAATTGTTCAACTTCCTCCAAAACAACTTTTGAACTTTCTGGTGGTTCTTCCACTGTTATTACCAGATCATCAGCGAAGGCTTTTACTTTATATTCATTCCAGCCTACTGACACAGCTTTTATTGCTTCATTTCTCCTTATTGAATTTAGGAAAATCTCCAGAACCATTATGAATAACAGTGGTGAAAGAGGACATCCTTGTCTCGTACCTTTTGATATTTTTAATTCTTCCGTAGTCATATTGTTTACAATCAGCTTAGCTCTTTGTTCAGTGTATATCACTTTTATTCCATTAAAAAATTCATTCCCCACCTCCATGTGTTCTAAATTTTTAAACATAAAATCCCAAGATATATTATCAAAGGCCTTTTCTGCATCCACAAATATTAACACTGCTTGTTTCTCATTCCTGGCTATCAGATATTCTAACAGATTGACTATATTCCTTATATTGTCCTTCATCTGTCTGCCAGGAAGGAAACCTGCTTGATCTTTATGTATAACTTCTTGTAACACCTTTTTCAACCTCTTTGCTAAGATACTTGCAAAGATTTTATAGTCCGTATTTAACAATGAAATAGGCCTATAATTTTTAACTTGAGTCAAATCTAAATCTTGTTTTGGAATAAGTGTAATAAAAGCTTCTTTCCACGTCTCCGGCATTTCTCTGTCCTTAAGAATATTATTCATAACTTCTCTCAGTGGTGTAGACAGGATGTGTCTCATTTCCTTATAATAACTTGCTGTAAATCCATCTGGTCCTGGAGCTTTCCCTTTTTTCAACTCTTTTATGACTTCTTTAACCTCTTCCATTTCTATAGGGGCGTTCAGCCTTTCTTTTCTGTCGGGATCTTCTGCACCTTTTTTCTTTTAAGAATCTTTCTATTTTCCTCATATTATTTTTCTCTTTGTTATTGTATAAATGACCGTAAAAGTCCAAGAATCCTTTCCTAATACCCTTTGGATTGACTATCTCTTCACCTTCCATGATGATTTTATTTATTGTATTCTGCTCCTTTCTTTTCTTAATTTGCCACGCCAGCCATTTTCCTGATTTGTTTGCAAACTCAAAGTGTAGTGGTTGGGAGTTACTCGTGCGTAATCCTGCCCCGTTTGAGCATCGGATTGCCTGGTTAAACCCTCCGGACTGCACAGCCCATCTCAGCGTGGCTGCCCTTAGTCACTCGTAGAATCTGTCTGTGGGTGTTTCTTAAAGCGTTGCCAACATAAGAGTTGTTTGATGCCTAAGCGTCTCCGCCTCTCACTGCGTGGGAGTCTCCTGCGCAGGGTGGGCGTGGGCAGCGGGGTGCTTGGGCTCTCCTCACTAACTTCCAACGAAGAGTCCTGGAGCCCCTGCACCTCCCTGTCCCGTTGCTCTCCTGGATCTCTGGTGTTATACTCATTCTCTTCCCCTCTTTCCCAGCTGAATCTCCCCCTAGCGCTGGGACCTTCTCCTGCAGAATCAGAGACCCTCTCCTTCTCCCGTGCCTCTGATGTCAGTTCCCTGACATCCACCTCCCTCCCAGGGCCCCCTTCACTCCCCCTCCTACCTGCGGCCTCTATTGTAGCCTCTGCTCTGGTGGGTGAGCCAAGAAAACCCCGGAATGAGCTGTCCTCCTCATCTGTGGGTGCGAAAACCTCTTCCCACCTGCTACGGTTCCCACCCAAGGAATGACCCTCCCAATCCGATTCTTCTTCGGATTCTGAAAACCCTTCGAAACTCTCTTCCTCCTCTGTGGTACCGAATTGTTCCTCCCAGAATCGCTCTAAGGGCTGGGGCTTATCTGGGAACCGTTGGTGGAACACTTCCACCATATGCTCGTCGCCAACTGCCTCTGCGGGCACCCACGTGTTTTCTGACCAGTGCTCTCCTTCCCACGCCACCAAGTACTCCACTTGCCGACCTCGCCACCTTGAATCAACTATCTCTGCGGCCGAACCTTGGTGTTCCCTTTCTTCTACTGGTGGTGGTGGTGTGACTTCTACCTCCCGCCCCTCGAATTCCCGCCCCTCTCTGTGTGGTGAGAGTAAGGACCTGTGGAACATGGGATGTATTTTCATGTTGTCGGGCAACATGAACGCCACGGGGTTTATCTGTTGTATGACTTCAAATGGCCCCAGTCGTCTGGGTTGCAACTTCTTGCACCCTCCCTTAAAGGGTAACCCTTGAGTGGACAACCACACCCGATCCCCCACCCTTATGGTTTCCCCTTCCCTTCGGTGTTTATCTGCTTGCTTCTTGTAATTGGCTTTGACCCTTTCTAGGTTCATCTTGAGCTGTTGATGTAACGCTTCCATTTCTTCCACAAACTGCTCAGCTGCTGGCACACTCCAGCTCTGTTCCTCATTACCCGGGAATGCCCTGGGATGACACCCATAATTGGCCAAAAATGGACTTATTCCTGTGGATACATGTTCAGCGTTATTGTATGCAAATTCTGCTAACGCTAGTTTCTCTACCCAATCATTCTGCCTCTTGCTCACGTAGCAGCGTAAGTATTGCTGGAGTACGCTGTTTGCCCTCTCCGCTTGCCCATTGGTTTCTGGGTGTCTCGCTGTCGAGAAGCTGACCTCGACTTGCAGTAGGCTCATGAGCTTCCTCTAGAACCGGGAAGTAAATTGTTTTCCGCGGTCTGACAGAACCCTCAAGGGGGCGCCATGCAGCCTGAAAATGTCTTCTACAAACAACCGTGCCGTTTCTTCCGCCGTCACCGCATGTGAGCAGGCGATGAAATGGCACATTTTGGTTAGCAAGTCGACTACTACCATCACTGCTGTTTTCCCCCTCGATTTGGGCAAATCCGTCATGAAATCAATTGACACCACCTCCCAGGGTTTGTTGGGTGTGGGTAAGGGTTCCAGCAAACCTGCTGGTACAGTGTGTTCCCCTTTGGCCCTCTGGCAGCGTTCCCCTCTGACCCTCTTACATATTCGCGTACATCTTCCCTCACCCGTGGCCACCAAAATTGTCGAGTCACCAGCATCATGGTTTTGTGTTGCCCAAAGTCCCCCGCTGTGGGGGTGTCATGTAGTTGCTTGAGTACCCTTCTTCTTAGAGCCCCCCCGGTACGTACATCGCCCCCCTGTAGTACAACACCCCTTCCTTCTCTTTGAACCCCTCTGGTGCTCCCCTCCCCTCTTGGAGTTCCCTGATTTTTGTTCGTGTGAATTCATCGTCCCTAGTGAGTCCTGCCAGTTCTCTCATGCCCACTAGAGCAGTGTTTCCCAACCTTGGGCCTCCAGCTGTTTTTGGACTACAACTCCCATCATCCCTAGCTAGCAAGACCAGTGGTCAGGGATGATGGGAATTGTAGTTCAAAAACAGCTGGAGGCTCAAGGTTGGGAAACACTGCACTAGAGTACCCCCACACACCCATCGGTCCTCAGGTATGACGTGTCGGGCCCCTCTCCTTCGAAGTACTCTGGTTTCCGCGAGAGCGCGTCTGCTCTCACGTTTTGCTCGCCTAGCACATACTGGATTTCGAAGGGAAACTTGGAAAACTCCTGCGCCCAGCGAATCTGTCTCTGGTTGAGCACCCGTGCTGTCCGCCAATATTCCAAGTTCTTGTGATCTGTGCAGACCTGGATCTTGTGCTGCGCCCCTATCAGTAAATGGCGCCACCGATGAAAGGCGGCGTAAATTGCTAGCAGTTCTCGGTCGTACACGGTGTAGTTTTGTTCCGACTTGCTCAGCTTCCGCAAGAAAAAGGCGCACGGTTTCCATTCTTGCTTGTTCAGTCCTGGCTGCAAACAGAACCGCCCCGATGGCTCTGTCTGACGCGTCCGTCTCCAACCTCAGTGGTTTCTCCAAATCCACATGTAGTAATTGTTCTTCCGACGCGAACGCCTTCTTCAATCTTGCAAAGGATTGCTGGGCTTCCTCCGTCCACACAAACTTTCTTTTACTACTGAGACAGTCCGTGATTGGCGCCATCAAGTGTGCAAAGTTCTTGATGAACTTCCTGTAGAAATTGCCAAAACCTAGGAACCTCTGCACATCCTTTCATGTCTTTGGGGTTTTCCACTCCAATACTGCTTGCACCTTGCTTGGGTCCATCACTAAGCCTTTGTCAGATAACTTGTACCCCAGGAACTCCACCTCTTGGGCATGAAACTGACATTTCTCTAGCTTGACCCACAACTGGTGTTTCTGCAAGCGTTGTAGCACTTCCCTGACATCTCTCACATGTTGCTCCTCATTTTCTGAATATATCAAGACGTCGTCCAGGAATGCTACACAGTTCTTGTAAAGCAGTGACCCCAACACGTGGTGCATGAACGCTTGAAAACAAGCGGAGCCTGACTAATCCGAAAGGCATAACAAGATATTCAAAGGCCCCCAGGGGTGTGAACATGGTGGTCTTCCACTCATCTCCCTCTCTCATTCGGATTAAGTTGTGAGCCCCCCTAAGGTCTAGCTTGGTGAAAATCTTTCCCTTCCTCACTCGTCAGAATGTCGTCAATTCTGGGCATAGGGAAAGTCACAGGTTCTGACACCAAATTTACCGCCCTGAAGTCCACAACCAGCCTCAGTTTATCAGTGTCCTTTTTGTCCACAAAAAATACTGGACTGCCCCCCACTGCCTTTGACTCTCTTATAAACCCTCGCTTTAGGTTCTTGTCGATAAAGTCCCGTAACTCCTTCATCTCCCTGTCTGACATGGCATACAGCTTACCCACCGGCAGCTGTGCCCCAGGGAGCAAATTGATCTGGCAATCGAACGGCCTGTGGGGTGGCAGTCTATCTGCCTCCTTTTCACTAAAAACCTCCTTCAGATCAGCATATTGTGGTGGCACCTTCCCTTTACCCTCCACTGCAGTGCTTGCCACTCTGGCTACGCTCATCCTTGGCGTTTCCCCGCCTAGGCAGTGCTGCAGGCAGTAGTCAGACCCAAAGCTGACGGTCCTCTGATGCCACGCCACCACCGGATCATGTTCCGCTAGCCAGCTCATCCCTAATATTATTGGGGGACCCGCTAATGAGGCAACGTGGAAGGCGATTGTCTCTGAGTGCCTAGACACTCTCATTCTCATCGGTGGGGTCTGGTGGGTAACTTCCCCCCCAATCAGTTCCCTCCCATCAATGGTGGTTACTTGCAGAGGTGCATCCAAAGGTAGCAGGTGAAGCTGATGCTCTAAGGCAAAGTCCCTGCTAAAAAAGTTGCATGAGCTTCCTGAGTCCAGCATACCCTGAACCTTCACCGGGTGCCCATTTGGGAGTTCAAGCACCACCTCAATGGCAATTGCTGCTCTTGGAGAATCTGGTTTGGGCACATTCATTGGTTGTTGGCTCGGCTGCTGTGCCCGCTGATTGGCAGCCAAGCGTTTCCGTTTCCCTGCTCTGGAGTCTGGGGTTCCTCCTCCTCGCCCCCCACGGCCCCCACCATCCCTTGCCAGGCCTTTCTTTGTGGGCAGACTCTGGCAAAATGTCCTGGCCGTTGGCAAAGGAAACATTTCTTGGTCGTTTTTACATCCTTTCCCTCCTTTTTGCGACTCTCGCTGGAGTTTGAAACTTCCTGGGCGCGCGCACCGCCTATTTCCATTGGTTCCGCCGGCGGGGAAGGCTGCCTAGGTATTCTAGGAATGCGGTAGTCATGACAACGCTGCTCTCTCCCTTCCCGCCTCTCTTGAGCCCGCGCTTCCTGTCTTACGCCAGTCGCAAGGACTGCCTTGGTCAGCTGATCCATAGACTGTGGGCGGGGTGCGCGCGAAAGCTCGTCTTTGACCGTTGGTGACAACCCCTCCTCAAATAGCATTTGTATGGGTTCCGAGTCCAGCTGCCACCCCAGACGATGCACGATCATGGCAAAACGTGACCAATAGTCTCTAACTGACCCTTCTCCCTGCTTACAGCTCAGCAGTTCCCGTTTGGTCACACTCTGTTGCACATCGCTACTGAACATAGCGTCCATCGCCTCAAAGAATTTCGGTAGATTCTCCATGGCGTCATTCTGCGTCGCCATAAGCGGTCGAATCCACTCTCTCGCCCCGTCCTGCAAGTGCCCCACAATATAAGCAACTTTGGCTGCATCATTTTCAAAATCGTTTTGCTGCAGCTTCAAGGCATATTCTATTTCTGTTCTAAACGCCCCATACTCTTGGGGCTTTCCCCCAAACTTGTGCACCAGTCCCGGTACCTTCCTCGCTATGGGGGTGGGTTTCCCCTGAGCATCCAGCAACCGTCGTTCGTCCAGCCTCGCCGTCAGGATGGCTATGTGCTCTTCCAAATCGCGGTTTCTCTCCTCCAGCGACTGGCCTCCAGCCGCCCCTCTCGTGGCTCCGACTTCTCGGGTCTTACTCATGATGCTCCCTTCTGCTTGTTGCGCACAAGCAACTTTCAGTGACAGACAGATTGCTGTAGTGGTTGGGAGTTACTCGTGCGTAATCCTGCCCCGTTTGAGCATCGGATTGCCTGGTTAAACCCTCCGAACTGCACAGCCCATCTCAGCGTGGCTGCCCTTAGTCACTCGTAGAATCTGTCTGTGGGTGTTTCTTAAAGCGTTGCCAACATAAGAGTTGTTTGATGCCTAAGCGTCTCCGCCTCTCACTGCGCGGGAGTCTCCTGCGCAGGGTGGGCGTGGGCAGCGGGGTGCTTGGGCTCTCCTCACTAACTTCCAACGAAGAGTCCTGGAGCCCCTGCACCTCCCTGTCCCGTTGCTCTCCTGGATCTCTGGTGTTACACTCATTCTCTTCCCCTCTTTCCCAGCTGAGTCTCCCCCTAGCGCTGGGACCTTCTCCTGCAGAATCAGAGACCCTCTCCTTCTCCCGTGCCTCTGATGTCAGTTCCCTGACACAAAGTTTCTTTGTCGCGGCTTTTATTCCACCTCTTTGTTTATTATCATTGCAAATTGTGTTTACAGAGTTTTTATGGTCTGTTTTATTTTTAAATTATCTGGTTTCTTTTTTAAAAAAAGAGGTTTAGAAATTACAGAAAAAAGAAAAAAGGAAAACAACAAAAAATTCAACAAGACATACATTTCGATACATTAAAAAGTAAAATAAGAAACATAAGAACCAATGCAACAATACAACAATAAAAAACACACATCCAATACTCCATATCTTTATCTTTCATTTGCTTGTTTCCTCGACCTCCTCACACCTCCCTTTTTGTATTCTAGTTTAGTTAATTTTTCCAGCAAATTCTTTCCATCTTTCTCAATTTTTGTTAAGTAATTTATCTTAATGGTCTAACATATTAATTCACTCAGCAAATCCTTGCTATCTTTCACTATGTTCTGTCATTCAATTTACCTTAATTTATTTTAACCTTATCTTACCATAAAATACATTAAAGCTTAAAACTTAATATTTATTTATACATAACTCCTTATATCATTTCTACTAAAGCCAAATAGTTTCATTCCAACATTTTCCCTAATACTCATTAGTTTTACACTAATTCTCAAAATATTTATTTTTTAAAAAAAACTTTCTTCCAATCTTCATCCAACGTCTCTTCTTCCTGATCTTGGGTTATGTCAGTCCTTACTGTCCATTCTATCTAGTCCATCAACCTGGTGCTCTTGTGTCCGAGGCTCTTAAGTCTCTTCCATGCCCCTTCTGCAGATCTTCTTCTTGTTTATACCTGCACTTTACCTTGTCTTCTGTTGATCTTTTTCTTAGTTTCTTTCCTTTCTCATTGAGGAATAGGACTTGGGGAGACTCTGACCCAAAGATATCTCCATCTCCCCTCAGCAGATCAGCCCATTCCCCACAGTCTCATTCCCCACACTCAGCACTGTAGTCCAAAAGGTATTTAAAAGCATATTTCAAAGACCCTCCAAAATTAAAAGCCCCCACAACTCCAGACCCCCCCCGGCCCACTCCAGATTCAATCTTCAAGAACAGCGGCTTATGCTCCTGCAGGGCCTCAGGTCTCTCCATTTGTGTTACTTGAGGTTCAACAGTGACCTCCTCCATTATCTTCTGCACTTGCACTTGCCCTGTCAAAACAAGTTCCTGAGTTGGTTCCTGGATGGTTTCTATATGGGTATTCGCCGTTTGTCCAAAGTTTTTGACTGCAACAGTCATCAAATCCATCTTCTCATGCATCTGCTCCAACAAAGCACTTGTCTTGCAAAAAGCAAGCACCAAAACTACTTCTAAACACATTTTTATTCAAGGCGAGTCTAGTCTCACGATCCTAATCTTGCAGCTGTAAAATCGACTCCAGCAACAATTTAACAAGCTCCCTCTAGAGGAGACAATTTCTATTTGTATCCATCTTTTGTAAACAGGTCCAACAAAAGAAAATTACTTTCATTTTTCATATATTTTGTATCTTTTGATTGCAAAAGGCAACATTGGAATCAGTTTGTTTCTCTTTTTTTTAACTATCTGTCAAAAAAAACCGTTCCATTCACAGTCAATGAACTTCCCCAAGAATTTCTGTCTCTGGCACCCTGTTCCCAGGTTTGAGACAGTGGAAATTTATCTTTCTTTACTCTCTCTCCTGCAGGCTTGAACAATCAAAATTCCCCCCTTTTCTCCTGCTTCCCAAAGGGGTTTTGATGGTTATAACTGAAGGAAATTTAGTCCTTTATATGCGACTTTCCAGACTTTAGCTTGCAAATTTTTGCTTCAGTCTATTTACAAAAAGCGGAAGGCGGACTTCCTGTTTAGAACCTTCCTGCTTCGGTGCCAAATTAAAATGTTTCTTAATCCAATTTTCCGTTTTACTCATGGGTACTTGTTTAGAGTCCAATTGTCCACAGGAAAAAGTCAGCGCTCTCCGGCAACGGCTGTGCGGTTTCACTCCGTAAAAGTAGCAGTCGATTCAAAACACCGCACCGCTCACACCACGTCGCTTCGGATCCCCGAAAAGGGGTTTCCCTGTGAGTAGGGGAGGCGCTCCTGGTGTCAGCCGAATCCCATGTTCCCAGGCTTCCTCCGCCTGGGATTTTTAAAGGGTCTCTGCCTTCACCGCGCCGGCAAGACCCGATTTTCACGGAGCGGGTTCCTCCCGGTCAGAGGAACTCCGCCATTGCCGATGGTGCTAACCCGGAAGTCTAAATTATCTGGTTTCTTGATTAATTTTTGTTCATTGTCCATTATTTGTTTTAAGATTTCCTTCTTGCCTTTTTCTCTGCTTTTATTTTTAATTGAGTTCTGTTGTATAAAAAATCCTCTCATCACCGTCTTGCTGGCGTCCCACACTACATTCATTTTTGTACCCTTATTACAATTGTTCGAAAAGTACTCCACCAACTTCTTTCGTGCTTCCTCTAAATTTTTTTGATCATCTAGAAGGTAATCGTTAATTCACCACCTGAAAGTTCTTTCTTCATAACCTCTTATTTCACATTTGATTGGATTGTGATCTGAAATTACTCTTGGTTGAATTTCAGCTTGTATGATTATTGGAGTCAATTCGTTAGATACCCATATCTGATCAATTCTCAACATTGACTGATTTGATTCCGAATGGAACGTAAACTGTTTGTCAAGTGGATGTCTTAGTCTCCATATATCTATTAAATTTAAAAATTAAATCTATTAAATTACAGTTCTTTATCATTGAGAAAAAGGTTTTTGGTAGTTTTCCCTCTTTACTCATCCCTGATGCTCTCAATCTGTCCATATCCATTGACACTACTCCGTTCATATCTCCCATTATTATAATTTTTTGGTCCATATAATCAAACAGTTTTTCTTCCAAATTTTTGTAAAAATCAGTCTTATTTCCATTTGGTGCATAGATCCCGACAATTATTATTTTTTCGCCTTGCCACTTGATCTGGACTGCAATTATACTTCCTTCTTCATCTTTAAAGATTTGCTGAGTTTCAATTTTGTTTCTTATGTACAATACAACCCCTCTCTTTTTCTTTTTATCTGACAATATAAATTCATTTCCTAATCTTTTATTGATCAAAACTCTTTTATGTCTTCTTGCCACATGTGTTTCTTGTAAACATATAATGTCCAAATTTTCCTTTTTTAAATATTGTCCAATTTTATTTCGTTTTTTCCTATCATTCATCCCATTAATGTTCCAATTCCATAATTTCAGTGCCATTTTGACATCCTAATTAAATAAATTTAATTTAAATTTTATAATCTTTCTTCTTCTTCTTCTTCTTCTTCTGTATTTCTTCCGTCCTCTTCTTCTCCATCTCCCGGTCCACCTTCCCCCACGCCTCCTGCTCCCATTGCTGCTCCTCTTAGTTCTTCCTCTGATCTTAATTCTTTATATCTCCTCAGAAACTTGCTAGCTTCCTCTGCGCTTGTATGTTTGTGTTTTTTTGTTGTTGTTGTTTAGTCGTTTAGTCGTGTCCGACTCTTCGTGACCCCATGGACCAGAACACGCCAGGCACCCCTGTCCTCCACTACCTCCCGCAGTTTGGTCAAACCCATGCTGGTAACCTCGAAAACACTATCCAACCATCTTGTCCTCTGTCGCCCCCTTCTCCTTGTGCCCTCCATCTTTCCCAGCATCAGTGTCTTCTCCAGGGAGTCTTTTCTTCTCATGAGGTGGCCAAAGTACTGGAGCCTCAGCTTCACGATCTGTCCTTCCAGTGAGCACTCAGGGCTGATTTCCTTAAGAATGGATGCGTTTGATCTTCTTGCAGTCCATGGGACTCTCAAGAGTCTTCTCCAGCACCATAATTCAAAAGCATCAATTCTTCGGCGATCAGCCTTCTTTATGGTCCAGCTCTCACTTCCATACATCACTACTGGGAAAACCATGGCTTTAACTATACGGACCTTTGTTGGCAAGGTGACATCTCTACTTCTCAAGATGCTGTCTAGGCCTGTCATTGCCCTTCTCCCAAGAAGCAGGCGTCTTTTAATTTCGTGGCTGCTGTCACCATCTGCAGTGATCATGGAGCCCAAGAAAGTAAAATCTCTCACTACCTCCATTTCTTCCCCTTCTATTTGCCAGGAGGTGATGGGACCAGTGGCCATGATCTTCGTTTTTTTGATGTTGAGCTTCAGACCATATTTTGCGCTCTCCTCTTTCACCCTCATTAAAAGGTTCTTTAATTCCTCCTCACTTTCTGCCCTCAAGGTTGTGTCATCTGAGGTTGTTGATATTTCTTCCAGCAATCTTAATTCCAGTTTGGGATGCATCCAGCCCAGCCTTTCGCATTATGTATTCTGCATATAAATTAAATAAGCAGGGAGACAAAATACAGCCTTGTCGTACTCCTTTCCCAATTTTGAACCAATCAGTTGTTCCATATCCAGTTCTAACTGTAGCTTCTTGTCCCACATAGAGATTTCTCAGGAGACAGATGAGGTGATCAGGCACTCCCATTTCTTTAAGAACTTGCCATAGTTTGCTGTGGTCGACACAGTCAAAGGCTTTTGCATAGTCAATGAAGCAGAAGTAGATGTCTTTCTGGAACTCTCTAGCTTTCTCCATAATCCAGCGCATGTTTGCAATTTGGTCTCTGGTTCCTCTGCCTCTTCTAAATCCAGCTTGCACTTCTGGGAGTTCTCGATCCACATACTGCTTGAGCCTTCCTTGTAGAATTTTAAGCATAACCTTGCTAGCGTGTGAAATGAGTGCAATTGTGCGGTAGTTGGAGCATTCTTTGGCACTTCCCTTCTTTGGGATTGGGATGTAGACTGATCTTCTCCAATCTTCTGGCCACTGCTGAGTTTTCCAAATTTGCTGGCATATTGAGTGTAGCACCTTAACAGCATCATCTTTTAAAATTTTAAATAGTTCAGCTGGAATACCATCACTTCCACTGGCCTTGTTATTTGCAGTGCTTTCTAAGGCCCATTTGACTTCACTTTCCAGGATGTCTGGCTCAAGGTCAGCAGCCACACTACCTGGGGTGTACGAGACATCCATATCTTCCTGGTATAATTCCTCTGTGTATTCTTGCCACCTCTTCTTGATGTCTTCTGCTTCTGTTAGGTCCTTACCACTTTTGTCCTTTATTATGGTAATCTTTGTACGAAATGTTCCTTTCATATCTCCAATTTTCTTGAACAGATCTCTGGTTCTTCCCATTCTGTTGTTTTCCTCTATTTGTTTGCATTGCTCGTTTAAGAAGGCCTTCTTGTCTCTCCTTGCTATTCTTTGGAAATCTGCATTCAATTTCCTGTATCTTTCACTATCTCCCTCGCATTTTGCTTGCCTTCTCTCCTCCGCTATTTGTAAGGCCTCGTTGGACAGCCACTTTGCTTTCTTGCATTTCCTTTTCATTGGGATGGTTTTCGTTGCTGCCTCCTGTACAATGTTACGAGCCTCCATCCATAGTTCTTCAGGCACTCTGTCTACCAAATCTAAATCCTTAAACCTGTTCCTCACTTCCACTGTGTATTCATAAGGGATTTGACTTAGATTGTATCTTACCGGCCCAGTGGTTTTTCCTACTTTCTTCAGTTTAAGCTTGAATTTTGCTATAAGAAGCTGATGATCTGAGCCACAGTCAGCTCCAGGTCTTGTTTTTGCTGACTGTATAGAGCTTCTCCATCTTTGGCTGCAGAGAATATAATCAATCTGATTTCGATGCTGCCCATCTGGTGATGTCCATGTGTAGAGTCGTCTCTTGTGTTGTTGGAAAAGCGTGTTTGTGATGACCAGCTTGTTCTCTTGACAGAACTCTATTAGCCTTTGCCCTGCTTCGTTTTGATTTCCAAGGCCAAACTTGCCAGTTGTTCCTTTTATCTCTTGCCTCCCTACTTTAGCATTCCAATCCCCTATAATGAGAAGAACATCCTTCTTTGGTGTCACTTCTATAAGGTGTTGTAAGTCTTCATAGAATTGGTCAATTTCAGTTTCTTCAGCACCAGTGGTTGGTGCATACACTTGGATTACTGTGATGTTAAAAGGTCTGCCTTGGATTCGTATCGAGATCATTCTATCATTTTTGAGATTGCATCCCAGTACAGCTTTCGCCACTCTTTTGTTGACTATGAGGGCCACTCCATTTCTTTTACAGGTTTCTTGCCCACAGTAGTAGATGTGATGGTCATCCGAACTGAATTCACCCATTCCCGTCCATTTTAGTTCACTGATGCCCAGGATGTCAATATTTATTCTTGCCATCTCATTTTTGACCACCTCCAACTTACCCAGGTTCATGGTTCTTACATTCCAGGTTCCTATGCAATATTTTTCTTTACAGCATTGGACTTTCCTTTCGCTTCCAGGCATATCCGCAACTGAGCGTCCTTTCGGCTTTGGCCCAGCCGCTTCATCAGCTCTGGATCTACTTGTACTTGCCCTCCGCTCTTCCCCAGTAGCATGTTGGACGCCTTCCGACCTGAGGGGCTCATCTTCCAGCGTCATAACTTTTATATGCCTGTTGTATTTGTCCATGTTGTTTTCTTGGCAAGGATACTGGAGTGGTTTGCCGGTTCCTCCTCCAGGTGGATCACGTTTGGTCCAAACTCTCCACTATGACCTGTTCATCTTGTGTGCCCTGCTTGGCGTAGTTCATAGCTTCTCTGAGTTCTTCAAGCCCCTTCGCCACGGCAAGGCAGTGATCCATGAAGGGGTTGTGTTTTTTACTTTTGTAGAAAAAAGAGATCCCCTCCGGAAACTCCCACCTGAATTCTATCTTATTCTTCTTCAAGATCTGCACCAATGGTTTATATGAGTCTCTCCGTTTCAACAGCCTTATAGGAACGTCTTTAAAAATAATTATATAATTCCCATCAATGTTAAATCTTTTTTCTCTGTTCTTCTGTAAAATCATGTTTCTCATTTCTCTGTCCTTAAATGTAATCAAGCAGTCTCCTGGGAATTTCCGTGTCTTAGTTGTTCTTGTCTTCACTCTGAATGCATTTTGAACTGTTTTAGCTACCTCCTCCGGCTGAAGCTCTAACCATCGTTCTATCTCTGCTGTCAATTTCTCTTTAATATTTTCACCTTGCACCTCTGGCATGGCTCTCAACCTTAGATTAGTCACCCGCTGCTTCAGTTCACTCATAGCAATCGCATCCAACACTTCTTGTGTTTTGTTAATTTCTGATATTTCCACTTTCATTTTCTCTTCTTCTCGCTTCACTTCCTTCACTTCCTGTTTTGTCCATTTCAACCCCTCTTCCTATTTCTGTGTCCTCTTAGTCACGTCCTTTAATTGTCCCTAAAGTTCATTTACTGTTTCATCAATTTTTTTATCCATTTTTCCAATCTTTGTATCCATTTGTTCTAATTTGGCTTCTATATTTTTTTCACTCTGCTTTATGTCATTTTTAATTTCTGCAAACATTTTCAATATTTCTCCCTTAAAGTCCTCCGTTTCATCAAAGATTTATCAAACTTCGCAATAAAATAACTTTCTACTTCCTCTTCTGTTTTTACTCTTTTCACTAATTTCTCAGTTACTCTGTAACTTCTTAAAGGTTTTAGAAGAGAAAGCGACTGTAGCTGCTAGGAATTACTCACACACTGCTCTCCCGATCTGCCGACATTACTGCGTCCGTTCTGATTGCAGATACAGCTGACCTCCTTTGTTGTTTCTCTTTTGCTCCGAAACCTTTCTTTAACCTTTAGGCTTCAAATTCCTTTCCAATTAGGTCCGAATTTATTAGGTTTGAGAATTGGCCGCTTCCCTTGCAAGTTCGGGGCTGCGCCTTTGAAGGATAGTTTATGGCTTCCCCTTTGCCGCTTATCTCTCTGCCGTTCTCTTCACTCCTACAGAAGCTACTTGATGGCCAGATGATTTGCGATTTGGCTTGCCGGGAACCAGACCCTCTATATTCTCTCTCTCTTTTTTAATGATATTTATTAAAATTTCAGAGAAAAGAATTACATAAAATCAAGAAATACAAGAATAAAAAAACAAAAATAAAAATACAAGAAAAATGTAAAATACAAAATACAGAATAAAAAAGTAAAAACACTTACAAAGGAAAAGAAAAAAAGAAAAACAATGAATCAATCTTTCCATACCTTACATTCATATCCTTATTTTCCTGACCTCCTCATACCTCCCTTTTTTCTGTTCCAGTTCAATTAGTTAATTCAGCAATTTCTTCCCCTCCTTATTATCCTGATCTTAAATCTTAATATATTATAGCATTAAATTTTTACCTATTAAAAATCCAATTTTTTCCATATTCTTTTATATCATTACAGCTAGAAACCACTTAACTTCAATCAAACATCATTCTAACATTCATTAATTTTGCAATATTTCTGTAAATAGTCTTTAAATTTCCTCCAATCTTCTTCCACCGACTCTTCTCCCTAGTCTCGGATTCTGCCAGTCATTTCCGCCAATTCTATGTAGTCCATCATTTTTATCTGCCATTCTTCCAGAGTGGGTAAATCTTGTGTCTTCCAATACTTTGCAATAAGTATTCTTGCTGCTGTTGTAGCATACATAAAGAAAGTCAGGCCAGAAGGAATGGCTGCAGGAGGGGATTCCCCTTCAGTGCTTGATAAAATATTTGAAAAATTGGAAGGCCTGAGCAGACAAGTATCTGAACAATCATCTAAGATTGATCAAAACATAGCTAGTGTTAACAATCTGACTCAACAAGTGGCTCTAAACGCACAATCAATTGGGAAGTTATTTGAAGCTACCACAGAAAATCGTAAAATAGCTGAGGAGGCTAAACAGAAAGCAGAGCCGTACAACAGGAAGTCAAACCTATGCGCAAGCAGATTGGTGAACAGCAGGCCTATCTGTCTATGATAGAATTACGAAGCAAGGAGAATAATCTGAGATTGAGGTCAGTCCCAGAACTTGAACAAGGGGACCTAATTGACTATTTGACAAAAGAATTTACAAAATTTTGGCCTTTGGAAGAAGATAAAGATTTTAAAATTGTAAGCGCATTCAGACTTGGAAAAGTAGTGAAGAAGGGCAGGCCTAGAGACTGCCTGATTTCTCTGAGAACAAAGGAGGAAAGAGATAAAATACTGAGTACACATTTCCAAAAAACACTTGAAATTCAGGATTTGAGAGTGGAAATCTACAAAGATATTCCGAAACATCTATTGGAACTTAGATCTTGCTACGCAGACCTTGTTAAATTGCTGAGAAGCAATACAATTGCTTTTAGGTGGGAATTTCCCCAGGGACTATCTTTTACCTTTAGAGGGGAAAAAGTGAAAATCAAAACAGCTGAAGATAAGGAAAAGTTTTTGAATGACCACGGAGAAGACCTTCAGAAAGGGACTGTAGAAGAATTGGGAGCCTCAGGTTCTGACCTACCAAAACTGTTACCTACACCTTTGGGGCCTGAAGACCAGGAGAAAAAGACACCACCACAAAAGGGAGAATAGAACTGTCCAGGATGTCTCTGCAGCTTTTAAGTTGGAATATTAATGGCTGTAATTCCCCGGAAAAAAGGAGGATTTTTTATTTATTAAAAAAGGAACAATTAGATATTATCTGTCTGCAGGAAACACATGTGATTAGGCTCCACAGAAAAGTGTTAATTAACAAGAGACTGGGTCAAGAATGTATTTCATCGGACCGAGTGAAGAAGAGAGGAGTTGTGATATATGCAAAGGAGAGCCTGTCACCAAAATTCCTTTTTAAAGATGAGCAAGGAAGAATTTTGGCAATTGAAGTGCAAACGCAAGGGGAAAAATTTTTAATTTGGGAATTTATGCACCGAATGAGGGGAAATCGGAATTTTACAAGAAGCTGCATGAGACAATGTTGGACTTTATGGACTATAACAACATCATTATGATGGGAGATATGAACGGGGTGGTGTCTACGAACATGGATAAAGCCCAAAATCAAAGTATAACAAAAGAGGGCAGACTGCCAAAAACCTTTTTTGAACTAACCGACAATATGGACTTGGTGGACATTTGGAGGACAAAGAACCCCTTGGGAAGAGAGGGGACATTCTTCTCTGAAGCCAAAATGACATGGACAAGAATCGACCAAATTTGGATAACTAGAGGACTGGCACCTAAGACTAGAAAGGTGGAAATCTGCCCAAAAACCTGCTCCGACCATAACGCAGTAAAGATGGAAAT
Organism: Podarcis bocagei; assembly: GCF_964188305.1. Classification (NCBI taxonomy): domain Eukaryota; kingdom Metazoa; phylum Chordata; class Lepidosauria; order Squamata; family Lacertidae; genus Podarcis; species Podarcis bocagei. Next base: position 598,607 of record NC_138141.1, on the reverse strand, counting down.
GAGACTAACTACAACCGGCTCCTTTAGATTGAAGATGAATGACACCTTATTAAGAGACCAGGAGATTGTTAAGAAGGCCCAAAAGACTCTGAGTGACTATTTTGAAATAAATTTGAAAACTACAGTGGAAAAAAGAGTACGATAAAGAAAAGAGCTCAGAATGAGAAAAAAGATAAGATTTTGGAGAAAATAAAAGAAGGAGAGAAAAAGTTGAGATTGAAACCAAAGTCACAGGAGATTCTGAGAGAAATTAAACTCTATCAAGCACAATATTCAAAATTGATAAATCAGGAAGTTGAATGGAAAATCAAACAAATGAAACAAAGGACTTTTGAATCGGCAAATAAATGTGGAAAACTGCTAGCATGGCAGTTGAAAAAGAGGCAGCAACTGGATACGATTACCAACCTAGAGGTTGAAGGGAGAAACATTCAGAACCTGTGGAGATTAGAAAATGTTTCCAGAGATACTTTAAACAACTTTATACCCAAGGGCCGCAAAAAGAGACTGAGATAGACCAATTTTTAAGAAACAACGGATTACCAAAACTATCTCAAGAAAATAAGACAATATTGAACTATAAACTATAAACAAACAAGATGAATTTTAACAGGGAGAAATGTAAAGTATTGCACTTGGGCAAAAAAAATGAGAGGCATAAATACAAGATGGGTGACACCAGGCTTGAGAGCAGTACATGTGAAAAGGATCTAGGAGTCTTGGTTGACCACAAACTTGACATGAGCCAACAGTGTGACGCGGCAGCTAAAAAAGCCAATGCAATTCTGGGCTGCATCAATAGGAGTATAGCATCTAGATCAAGGGAAGTAATAGTGCCACTGTATTCTGCTCTGGTCAGACCTCACCTGGAGTACTGTGTCCAGTTCTGGGCACCACAATTCAAGAAGGACACTGACAAACTGGAACGTGTCCAGAGGAGGGCAACCAAAATGGTCAAAGGCCTGGAAACGATGCCTTATGGGGAACGGCTAAGGGAGCTGGGCATGTTTAGCCTGGAGAAGAGGAGGTTAAGGGGTGATATGATAGCCATGTTCAAATATATAACAGGATGTCACATAGAGGAGGGAGAAAGGTTGTTTTCTGCTGCTCCAGAGAAGCGGACACGGAGCAATGGATCCAAACTACAAGAAAGAAGATTCCACCTAAACATGAGGAAGAACTTCCTGACAGTAAGAGCTGTTTGACAGTGGAATTTGATGCCAAGGAGTGTGGTGGAGTCTCCTACTTTGGAGGTCTTTAAGCAGAGGCTTGACAACCATATGTCAGGAGTGCTCTGATGGTGTTTCCTGCTTGGCAGGGGGTTGGACTCGATGGCCCTTGTGGTCTCTTCCAACTCTATGATTCTATGATTCTATGAAAATAACAGAACAAGAGATTGAAGGTGCCATTCAGAACATGCAATTCGGCAAATCTCCAGGGCCGGATGGGCTTACCTCTAAGTATTATAAGACTTTAAAAGACTATTCAACCATTGAAAGAGGTTTGCAATGAGATTATGGAAGGGAAGAAGGCACCGGAGTCGTGGAAGGAAGCTTTCATCACATTGATATCTAAATCTGAAACTGAAAAGACACAACTTAATAACTACCGTCCCATCTCCCTTTTAAATGTGGATTACAAAATTTTTGCAGATGTTTTAGCAAATAGATTAAAAAGAGTGCTAAATGAAGTGATTCATAAAGACCAGGCAGGCTTTCTCACAGGTAGACATTTGTCTGACAATACAAGGAATATCATTGACATTTTGGAACTTTTGCAAGCTAACACCAATACAAAAGCAGTATTGATTTTCATTGATGCAGAGAAGGCCTTTGACAATATCTCATGGAATTTTATGAAGAAAAATCTTAAAGGGATGGGAGTGGGACGGGGGTTTGAAAACGGTATAGAAGCAATTTATTCAGAACAAAAAGCAAAATTGATAGTTAATAATGTGGTGACAGAAGAGTTTAAGATTGAGAAAGGAACAGAACAGGGTTGCCCTATCTCCCCATTGTTATTTATTTCGGTCCTGGAGGTGCTCTTGAACATGATCAGAGGGGACTGGTTGGTTGAAGGAATTCAGGTCGGAGTTAAACAGTACAAACTTAAAGCTTTTGCAGATGACTTGGTTTTGACATTACAGGAGCCAGAATCTAGTACGAAAAGGGTGTTAGAACTGATTCAAGAATTTGGTCGGGTGGCGGGATTTAAATTAAATAAGCAGAAAACTAAGGTTTTGGGGAAAAACTTGACAACTTTAGAAAAAGAAAGGTTTCAGAAGGAGAAAGATTTAAATGTGGTTAAAAAGGTGAAATACCTAGGGGTTAATATGACGGCTAAAAATTTGAATTTATTCAAAGATAATTATGAAAAATGTTGGTCAGAAATTAAAAAGGACTTAGAAATTTGGTCAAAACTGAAGCTTTCCTTGTTGGGTCGAATTGCTGCTATAAAGATGAATGTATTGCCAAAAATGTTGTTTTTGTTTCAGACTTTGCAGATTGTGGACAAGATGGAATGTTTCAAGAGGTGGCAGAGAGATATCTCTAGATTTGTCTGGCAGGGCAAAAAGCCCAGAATAAAATTTAAAATACTAACTGATGCTAAAGAAAGAGGGGGGCTTGCCCTGCCAGACATGAAACTGTATTATGAATCAGCTGCTTTCTGCTGGTTAAAAGATTGGCTACTTCTAGAGAACACTGATATTTTGGATTTGGAAGGGTTCAACAATGTATTTGGGTGGCGTGCATATCTGTGGTACGACAAGGTTAAAGCTCATAAAGCTTTTAAGAACCATATTGTCAGGAAGGCAGTGTTTAATGTCTGAACAAGATACAAAGATTTATTAGAAAGTAAGACCCCAAGGTGGTTGTCACCAATGGAAGCTAAGGCTCAGAAAAGACTCAATATGGAGGCCAATTGGCCAAAATATTGGGAGATAGTAGAAAAAGATGGAGATATATGGAGATTGCAGAGTTTTGAGAGACTGAAGGATAAAGTGCGGGACTGGTTACACTATGGCCAGATCAGGGAAGTTTTTAATAAGGACAAAAAAATAGGTTTCCAGGTGGAAAAATCGAAACTAGAAACAGAACTGTTAGAACCAAAAACTAAGGTACTTTCAAGAATGTATAACTTGCTGTTGAAATGGAACACTCAGGATGAAACGGTTATATCAGCTATGATAAAATGGGCGCAAGACATTGGCCATAACATCATGTTTGCTGACTGGGAACAGTTATGGACCACCGGTGTGAAATTCACGGCATGCAATACCTTGAAAGAAAATATTATGAAAATGATTTACAGGTGGTACATGACCCCAGTCAAGCTTGCAAAAATGTGTCACTTGCCAGACAATAAGTGTTGGAAATGTCCTTTGGTGGACATGCCCAAGGGTTAAGGCCTTCTGGGAAATGATCTATAATGAACTAAAAAAGGTATTTAAATATACCTTCCTTAAGAAACCAGAGGCCTTCCTTTTGGGTATTGTCGGCCAGAGAGTGCCAAAGAAGAATAGAACTTTTTTTATATATGCGACAACAGCTGCAAGAATACTTATTGCAAAACATTGGAAGACAGAAGATTTGCCCACTCTGGAACAATGGCAGATGCAACTGATAGACTACATGGAATTGGCAGAAATGACTGGCAGAATCCGAAACCTGGGAGAAGAGACAGTGGAAGAGGACTGGAAGAAATTTAAGGACTATTTGCAAAAGTACTGTAAATTGTATGAATGCTAGAATGATGCAGGATAGAAAGATAACTTGGCATTAGTAATTTAGTAGAAAGAAGTATGAAAATAACTGAACTATAAGAACAAAGATGAAATTTGATTAATATTATGTCAAGTTTAAATATTTATATATTTGATAACAAAGGGTAAAATTGGAGACATAATATTTGAAAGGTACAAATTAAAACAAGATTTGAGAGAAGGTGAAGTTTTGCTGAACATGACTTTGTAAACGGGAACGCAGGAAAGGGAGATGTGAGGGGGTCTGAAAAGAAGGTTATGGAAATCTGGTTTTTGAAACTTAATTATGTTGTATTTCTTTTGTTCTGTGTATTTTTTTCATTTTGGTGATGGTGTTTTATGTGTTTGGTGTTATATTGTTTAAAATCTTTAATAAATATTTTATTAAAAAAAAGAAAGTTCTGTCCTTCTTTAACACCGATTGGCCGACTATGCCCACGAGAAAGGCCTCTGGTTTCTTCAAGAAGGTATATTTAAATACCTTTTTCAGTTCATTATATATCATCTCCCAGAAAGCCTTAATCCTTGGGCACGTACTCCAAAGGTGAAAGAATGTACCTTCAGTTTCTTTACATTTCCAACATTTGTTATCGAGCAAATGGTAGATTTTTGCAAGCTTGACTGGGGTTATGTACCACCTGTATATCATTTTCATAATATTCTCTCTTAAGGCATTTCATGCCGTAAACTTCATACCTGTGGTCCATAACTGTTCCCAGTCAGCCATCATTATATTATGTCCAACGTCTTGTGCCCATTTAATCATCACAGATTTTACCGTTTCATCCTGAGTATTCCATTTCAATAGCAAGTTATACATCTTTGACAGAGTCTTAGTTTTGGGTTCTAACAATTCTGTTTCCAATTTTGATTTTTCCACCTGGAAGCCGATTTTCTTGTCCAAATTGTATGCCTCCATTATCTGATAATAATGAAGGCAATCACACACTTTGTTTTTTAGTTTTTCAAAACTCTGCAATTTCAATCTATCTCCATCTTGTTCCAAAATTTCCCAATATTTTGGCCATTTGACCTTCATATTGAGCTTTTTCAGAGCTTTCGCTTCGATCGGTGACAGCCACCTTGGGGTTTTATTTTCCAATAAGTCCTTGTATCTTATCCAAACATTAAACAATGCTTTCCTGACAATATGGTTTTTAAATGCTTTATGCGCTTTGACCTTATCATACCACAAATATGCATGCCATCCAAATACGTTGTTAAAACCTTCTAAATCCAAAATGTCTGCGTTTTCAAGAAGCAGCCATTCTTTCAACCAGCAAAAAGCTGCTGATTCATAGTAAAGTTTCAAGTCTGGCAGGGCAAATCCACCTCGTTTCCTTTGCATCTGTTAGTATTTTAAATTTTATTCTAGGCTTCTTGCCCGGCCAGACAAGTCTAGAAATATCTCTCTGCCACTTCTTGAAACAATCCATTTTGTCCACAATTTGCAATGTTTGAAACAAAAACAACATTCTAGGCAATACATTCATTTTTATCGCAGCAATACGGCCTAGCAGTGAAAGCTTCAAATTTGACCAGATTTCTAAATCTTTTTTCACTTCAACCCAGCATTTTTCATAGTTATCTTTAAATAAATTCCCATTTTTTGCTGTCATGTTAATCCCCAAGTATTTGACTTTCTTAACCACTATTAAACCTGTCTCATTCTGAAACCTCTCTCTCTCAATTGGTGTTAAATTTTTCTCTAAAACCTTGGGTTTTGACTTATTCAGCTTAAACCTTGCGACCTGACCAAATTCTTGAATCAGTTCTAAAACTCTTTTAGTACTAGATTCTGGCTCCTGTAATGTCAATACTAAGTCATCTGCAAATGCTCTCAATTTGTACTGTTTGGCTCCGACCTGTATACCTTTAACCATGTGCTGGTCCTGGGGGTAAGGTACCGTGAGTGTAGCAGAGTCCACACGAAGCGGGGCGAGGTCCGATGCAGAGAGACGGGCGGGGAACAGGAACGCTGGAACAGAAGGCTGAGCAGGTAACAGGAACACCGGATGGTCGGGAACAGGAGGCCGAGCAGGGAACAGGAGTACCGGTTAGTCAGGAACAGGAAGCCGAGCAGGGAACAGGAGTACCGGTTAGTCAGGAACAGGAGGCCGAGCAGGGATCAGGATCACAGGAAGGTCCGAAGCCAACAACGACGTTGCTCCCGCAACCTGGGGCCGGGATGAGTGGGCTTTTATCCTCTTCTAAGGTCAGGGGCGGTCCCGACCCCCAGGAGCCCCGCCTACTCTGGCCTTAAGGCGAGCACTCCTCCTGGGGGCAACCAGTTCCCTTCGCCTCTCTGCCCTAAGCCTCTGCAGATCAGGAGAGGTCGAAGGGTTACTGGGCCCTGGAGGAGGCTCACCTGTGGCCACTGAGTCTTCCAGCACCTCTGGGGCCAGAATGGCTTCACCTGGTGTCTGCTCTTGAGTTTCCTCAGCATCTAGGCCTTGCCCCAGTTCAGCCGGCCCTGGAGGCGGGGACTCCTGTGCCGGCTGGGATTCCTCCGGATCGCTCTCAGACTCGGAATCCCAGGCCATCACACCATCCCCCCTCCCAGGCCCCCCCCCTCACTTGAGGGTCCGGACCCGGCTTGCCGGGGTACGCCGCATGAAACTCTCGGATGCAGGCAGGCGCGTGGACATTGGCCGCTGGTTCCCAGGAACGGTCCTCTGGCCCATACCCCTTCCAGTCAATGAGATACTGCAGCCTTCCCCTGCGGTATCGGGAGTCCAGAATGCGTTCCACCTCGTACTCAGGCTCTCCCTGCACCAAAACTGGCTGCGGTCGGGGACGGTTCGGGTGGAACTCGTCGGGTGGGGCCACCGGACTCAGAAGGGACCTGTGGAATACTGGGTGAACCTTCAGGTGTGCTGGCAACCGGAGACGGAATGCCACAGGCGAGACCTGGTTCACGATAGGGAACGGGCCGGTGAACCGGGCGTCCAGCTTCCGCGAAGGTCGAGAAGGGTGGAGATGGCGAGTGGAGAGCCAAACCAGGTCACCGACGCGAAGTTCCGGCCCCACCTGGCGGTGGCGGTCGGCCTGGGCTTTGTACGCTTCCTTGGCCTGGTGCAGTTGCTCCACCAAAAGCTGTTGCTGGGACTGGAGCTCTTGAAGCCACTCCATCACTGCCGGGACCGCGGATGCCGGCAGCACCTCTGGAAACAGCCGTGGATGATAACCATAGCTGGCCTGGAACGGGGTCTGCTGGGTGGACGCATTCAACGCATTGTTATAGGCGAACTCCGCCAATGCCAGGTGGTCGACCCAGTCATCCTGCTGGTAGCTGCAGTAACACCGGAGGTACTGCTCTAGCACCGCGTTCGCCCGTTCCGTCTGGCCATCGGTCTGTGGGTGGTAGGCTGACGAGAGGCAGACCTCTGTCCCGAGGGTCTGGTGTAATGCTCGCCAGAACCGGGATGTGAACTGAACGCCCCGGTCGGACACCACGCGCTCAGGTAGTCCATGCAGGCAGAAGACATGCTGAAGGTACAGCTGCGCAGTTTCCTTGGCTGTGGGTACAGATGGACAGGGAGCGCAGTGTACCATCTTGGTGAAATGGTCGGAGAAAACCAGAAGGCAGGTACAGCCACGAGACGAGGGTTAGTCCACTACAAAGTCCAACGAAACCGTGTGCCAAGGGCGCGGTGGAACTGGCAATGGCTGAAGTAGGCCGGGGGGTCGCCCGGTAGGACCCTTGGCGCGACGGCAGACATCACAACCAGCAACGTAGCGAGCCACGTCAGCCTTCAGGCGGGGCCACCAAAACTCCCGACTGACCAAATGGGTGGTCCGATACCGTCCAAAGTGCCCCGCTGCTGGGGCATCATGGGCCATCCGGAGAACCTCCAGCCGTAGAGGCCCTGGCGGGACGTACAGACGACCGTGGTGCAGCAGCAGGCCCTGATGCAGGACCAGCCCCGGATATTGTGGACTGGACCCTTCAGCCAGCTCCCGGAGACGATCCTGGGCCGAAGCGTCGACCCGCTGCTGTTCCCGCACCCGAACCTGCAGTGGCTGCGCCTCCTGGGTGGCCAGGAATGCAGCCGGAGGTAGGATCGTGGTGGGTTCTGCTTGCTGTACCATGTCTGCGTTGTCTTCAGGTTTCCGGGACAGGGCATCCGCCTTCTGATTCTGAGAGCTAGGGATGTAGCGGATCCGAAACTGGAACCGGGAAAAGAACAACGCCCACCGGATCTGTCTTTGGTTCAGCTTGCGGGTGGTCTGGAGGTATTCCAGGTTCCGGTGGTCGGTTCTCACCTCCACCGGGTGTCGTGCTCCTTCAAGATGATGGCGCCAAACCTCAAAGGCCACCTTGATGGCCAGTAGTTCCCGCTCCCACACGGTATAGTTACGCTCCGCTGGGAGGAGCTGGCGGGAATAGAAGGCGCAGGGTAAAAGTGGCGCTTCCGGTCCATGCTGCTGAGACAAGACGGCACCGAGAGCCGTACTGGAGGCGTCAGTCTCTACCACAAAGGGTCGAGAAGGATCCGGATGTTGCAAGATTGGCGCTCTCTGGAAACAGGCCTTCAACCCTTGAAACGCCTCCTCCGCCTCCTTGTCCCAGGAAAACGACGTCTTGGGGCGCAGTAGTCGGGTCAACGGGGTGGTGCGGTGAGCATAGTCCGCAATGAAGGTCCGGTAATTGTTGGCGAACCCCAGGAAACGCTGTAGGTCCTTGCGGTTCCGAGGTGCCGCCCATTCTCGAACCGCTGCCACCTTCCCAGGATCCATCTGCACCCCACCTGGTGAGAGTCGGTGACCCTGGAAGTCCACTGACCGCTGATGAAACTCGCACTTGCTGAGCTTTGCGTACAGACGATGCTCGCGCAAGCGCTGCAGCACGGTCCGGACATGGCCTTCGTGGCACGCCGGGTCACGGGAGTACACCAGAATGTCATCCAAGTACACCACCACGTACTTGTCTAGCAAGTCCTGGAACACGTGGTTGATGTACCGTTGGAACACAGCAGGCGCGTTGCACAAACCAAAGGGCATAACCAGGTATTCGAACTGTCCGTACCGGGTCCCAAATGCGGTCTTCCACTCGTCCCCGGCGTGGATCCGAATCAAATTGTAGGCACCCCGGAGGTCTAGCTTGGTGAACACCTGCGCCCCTTGCACCCGCTCCAGTAACTCCGAAATAAGGGGCAAAGGGTACCGGTCCGGGATGGTAATTTTGTTCAGGGCCCGGTAATCATGGCAAAGGCGGAGCTCCCCACATTTCTTTTTAACAAAGAGCACTGGTGCAGCAGTGGGCGAGGTAGAAGGCCTAATGAACCCACGCTCCAGGTTCTTGCGCAAGAAGTCCTGTAAAGCCTTGCGCTCTGGCTCTGTTAACGAGTATAAGCGACTCACCGGTAGAGGCGCTCCGGGCTGGAGGTCTATGCCACAGTCAAAGGACCGATGCGGCGGCAGCTGGTCTGCTCCCCGTTCCTCAAACACGTCGTGATAGTCCCGGTATTCAGCGGGGAGCGTTGCCGCAACCTCCTCAGTGGGCGCAGCTGCTAGCATCTCAGTCTCAGCAGGAGAACTGGGGTCTGGGAAGTGTACAGTCCGTTTGACCCAGTCAATCCGCACATTGTGAGCCTCCAGCCAGTCCATCCCAAGCACCAGGGGGAACCGGGGCATGGAGGCAATATCCAGAGTTCGCATCTCACGGTGCTGCTGGAGGCACAGGACCAGGGGCTGGGTCTCCTGAGTGACGGCACCCGAACGCAGGGGCCGTCCGTCGATTGCCTCCACCTGCACCGGTTCTGGCTTGTTCCGAAGTGGCACCCGATGCTGGGCAGCAAAAGCAGCGTCCATATAAGAGCGGGTTGCGCCCGAATCCACCAGCGCATGGGTAAGAATCCATGGCCCTCCTGGAGGGTATAGATGTACCGGAACCATAAGGTGTTGTAATTCAATTGGTGCGGCCCCATTCTGTGCGGTTTGGGACCCCCGGTAGCTAGGGCCATCAGCTACTGGGGTTGGCGGTTTCCCTGCGGCTGGCGTTTCTCAGGGCAAGACCGAGCGAAGTGTCCACTTCCGCCACAGTAAAGACAGAGATTTCCCTCCCGACGCCGCGCCTTCTCTGCGGGGGAAAGGCGTGGCCGCACTGCCCCGAGCTGCATAGGTTCCTCTGTTAAATCAGTTGTGACCGTGGGGCTGCCGGAAAAAGCTGGTGCCGTGAACTGGAAGTGTCGGCGACCCCGGGCCTGACGACGATCCTCCAACCGGTCGTCTATTTGTAGACTCCGTTGAATGAGAGTGTCTAGCGTGGTGGGGCGTTCCATTGTGGCCAACTGGTCCAGTACCTCGTCCGAAAGCCCTTCGAGGTACTGGTCCCGCAGTGCCGAATCATTCCAGGTCAAGTCCTGTGCCAACAGCCGAAACTCCGTGGTATATGCGGCCACCGTGGACTTGCCCTGTTTCAAACGCCGAATCGCCCGGTTGGCTTGACTCCCTTTCTGGGGGTTGCCGAACGCGGCCTCCAAACGATTGCAAAATCCCGTATAGTCTGCTAGCAAGGGGGAGTCTTGCCTGAGTAGCGGCAACGCCCACTTGGCCGCCTGGTCCTTTAACAAACTAATCAAAAAGTGCACCTTGGTGCGGTCGTCAGGAAAGTTCCGGGCTCGCCCCTGGATATACAACTTGGCCTGGGCCAGGAACATAGGAAAGCTGGCCGGGGCTCCATCAAATTTCTCAGGCAAAGCCACTGGGTACTTGCCAGGAGCCGGGGCGTCGGCCCCAGGAGCCGGTAGGGCTTCTAAGCGTTGCTGAAGTGCCACGACCGCGTCACTGAGCTGCTGCACGGTGTGGGTCAAGGCCTGGTTCTCCTGGGCCAAAGTCACCAGTGCAGCCGCCTGGTCCTCCATGGCCTCTGGCTCTTCCCAAACGCACCCCTACGAAGGGGGAGTGCGGGTGTGGCGGGAGCAAACTGTGCTGGTCCCGGGGGTAAGGTACCGTGAGTGTAGCAGAGTCCACACGAAGCGGGGCGAGGTCCGATGCAGAGAGACGGGCGGGGAACAGGAACGCCGGAACAGAAGGCTGAGCAGGTAACAGGAACACCGGATGGTCGGGAACAGGAGGCCGAGCAGGGAACAGGAGTACTGGATAGTCAGGAACAGGAAGCCGAGCAGGGAACAGGAGTACCGGTTAGTCAGGAACAGGAGGCCGAGCAGGGATCAGGATCACAGGAAGGTCCGAAGCCAACAACGACGTTGCTCCCGCAACCTGGGGCCGGGATGAGTGGGCTTTTATCCTCTTCTAAGGTCAGGGGCGGTCCCGACCCCCAGGAGCCCCGCCTACTCTGGCCTTAAGGCGAGCACTCCTCCTGGGGGCAACCAGTTCCCTTCGCCTCTCTGCCCTAAGCCTCTGCAGATCAGGAGAGGCCGAAGGGTTACTGGGCCCTGGAGGAGGCTCACCTGTGGCCACTGAGTCTTCCAGCACCTCTGGGGCCAGAATGGCTTCACCTGGTGTCTGCTCTTGAGTTTCCTCAGCATCTAGGCCTTGCCCCAGTTCAGCCGGCCCTGGAGGCGGGGACTCCTGTGCCGGCTGGGATTCCTCCGGATCGCTCTCAGACTCGGAATCCCAGGCCATCACAAACCAACTGGTCCCTTCTTATCATATTCAGCAAAACCTCCAGGACCGATATAAAAAGCAATGGGGAGATTGGGCAACCTTGTCGTGTCCCTTTTTCTATCTTAACTTCCTTCCTCTTTTTTCCACATTGGTGTTCATATTTTTCTCAAAATAATCTCTCAAGGTTTTTTGGGCCTTCTTAAGCACTTATTCATCTCTGAATAAGGTGTCATTCATCCTCCATCTAAAGGAGCCAGTTGGTGTTAGTTTCATTTCCATCTTAACAGCATTATGGTCGGAGCAGGTTTTTGGGCAGATTTCCACTTTTCTTGTCTTTGGTGCCATTCCTCTAGTTACCCATATTTGGTCAATTCTTGTCCATGTCATATTGGCTTCAGAAAAGAAGGTTCCTTCTTTATCCATGGGGTTCTTTGTTCTCCAAATATCAACTAAGTCCAAGTTGTCTGTCATCTCATCTCATCCTTAGTGACTACCTGTCTTTGTGCCTTGTCCATATTTGTAGATACCACTCCATTCATGTCTCCCATCAAAATCACATTATAATCCAGATAGTCCATCAGGCAGGCCCTCTATATTCTCTACAGAGGGTATTTTGGGGGGGTTACTGCGCCCTGTAACACCCCCTTTTCCCTCCAAAAGCATGGAATTTCCCAGCTGGGAAAATTCCCACTTGCAGCAGGTTTGGGCTCGACAGGAAGTCCCCTCACAGAGTGTTTGTTGTGGGGGAGGAAGGGAAAGGAGATTGTGAGCCGCTTTGAGACTCCTTCAGGTAGTGATAAAGCGGGATATCAAATCCAAACTCTTCTTCTTCAAATCCTTTATCCTTGAAAACCCAGGTGGAGGGCAGGTTAGGGACCAATCATTTCTTTAGGTTAATTACCAATTTACCAATGGTTGTATGATGACACTATATCTCCTCGTTGTCAGGAGATGGCACAGCTGAACTCTGATTAGGTTCAGAGACCTTGAGATCAAAAAGGCTCTCCCTTCATTCCCAGGCCTTTCTTACACTACCAGGCTTCCAAGCTGTAAATTACTTGATAGCCTCCTGCACCTTTTTACAACCCAATCCACACTCAAACCCCCAGCTGTGCCAGGGTCTTCAAATCAGATAATATCTCATCCTGCCTAGAGTCAAGAAGTAATTGACTCACACTTCTAGCGGCAGAGAGTTTTTACGTTTAAAGAGACCAGACACCCATTCCCCAGAAAGCAACAGTTTTATCTCTCCCACAATGCCTCACTGCTGTGTGAACCAGCGTTTGACATACCAAGATTTCCCAACTCCACTACACTCCTAAAATACGGACCAAAGAGACTTGTTTGCATTTAGTCTCCCATAATGGGGTGGAAAAATCTGGTTCCTGATTCAAGTTTTCCCTCTTCTTTCTAGTATCAGAAGTCCATGACCAAAGAGCCATTCTCCGTCATTCTGGCTCAATTGCTGGGCCTTAACCTGGGGATGGAATATGACAATGGCAAAGAGTGCAAGTGCCCAGGAGGCTTTGTCTGCATAATGAACACGGAAGCAGTGTAAGTACGATGACTATTGCACTAAGCAGCTCATAGATGTTAGGACTGGACATACATAAGCCTTTGCTTGTACTTTTGATAATGGAAGGCAGCAGCAGAGCTCATCTCCTATCTCAGCACTGTACAGAGATTGGAGATAACAGAAATGGTGGCTACTCTTCTGCAGATTACCATCAAAGAACAGGCACAGGCTTATCTCCTGTGGTTTGTCGTCAACAACAACAACATTCATTTACTGCCCATTTGACAGGGTTGCCCCAGTCACTCTGGGTGGCTCCCAACAAAAAATAGTAAAAGCACAATTCAACATCACACATTAAAAACTTCTCCTCAACTTCTGGGACAAATTCAGAGGCCAGGAAAGCCTAATTTATGCCCGTGGGTCTGATGTTCCCCACTCCTGCCATAAGGGGTGAAGTTCTGCTATACCTGTGTATAAATAGGGCTTGTGCACTAGCAAACTTTGAAGAGCCAAAAATCTTCCACTGCTATTGATAGATTTGGTATCTGCTGTTATCATTTTGTACCAAATGTAACTGGAAAAAAACCAGTAAGTAGAAAGGGTAAACCTTGCTTAATACTGGAGACTTATGCTATTCCCCCCCTCAAGATAATTGGAGGTGGTTTTAAAGAGGGGTCATGCTGTGTGCACTCATTTCTCCTTTTGCCTCTTGACAGCAAGTTCTTTCAGGTCTTTTGCATTCTTTCAATAATTGCAAAACACCTACAACTTACATTTAAAACACATGGCTTCCCTCCAAGAATCCTGGAAACTATACTTTGTGGTTGTGAAGTGTAGCTCTGTGAGGGGTATACTACAGTTCCCAGATAATTGGGGGAAGTCATGTGCTTTAAATCTATGGTGTGGATGTTTACCAGCTGAAAGTAGGACAAAATAAATACTCATTTTTAATAATTGGCTCCTACCTTATAGTGCTTCAATATGATGCCTTGGAACCGTGTCTGCAACTGTGCAGACTGTAACAAAACTTCTTGAAAACTCCATAATTTTTTTTTTAAAAAAAAAAAGTTTGCTCAAGTCACCTTCCAGGTTTCAGAGACTGGCCTGGTCTCCTGCGGCACTTGGCAGCCCTCCATTCAGCATGCATAAGAACAAAGGAGCTCTTGTTTTTATTTTTTATAACAAAATATGTTGTGTGTGTATTTGTGCTTGCCATATAATAATAGCAGATTCATCTTACTATGTTTTAGACTTTCAAGTGGAATTAAAGCTTTTAGCAGCTGCAGCATTAAGGACTTCCAAAATTTCATTAAATTCAAGGGAGCCCACTGCCTCTCTAATCGACCTAATTTAAAATTGTTTTATAAGAAGCGAAGTGCCAGAAGCAAAGCGCTTTGTGGGAATGGTGTTCTGGAAGCTGGAGAGAAGTGTGACTGTGGCTCTGAAGAGGTCAGTACCTCCTGTTTTCCAAGTTTGTTCATTTGAATGTGTATTCTGCCCTATTCCAGGGGTTTGGGGTTGATTATTTAAATTAAACAGAGAAGCAGACATTTAGAATAACTCCCACCTACCTGTGCCTGCTTTCCACTTTTGCTCTGGGAAGCCTCCAGGGCTGCTGCAAACACCCCTTTTGGAAAACTGGCAGCTGCCTTAAACCGAGCTTACCTGGAGATGATGGGGATTGAACCTGGGACCTTCTGCATTCAAAACCGATGCTCTAGCACTAAGCTATGGCCCTTCTGGTTGTTTTTGCCTGCTCCTGATGTGTTTAAATTGGAAAAATACTTGTTGCATTCTCTTCTAGCACAACTTTGGAAATTTAAAAACAACATGGTTATCAAATGAGAAACTATGTAGCAGTTATTTGAAAAGCCAACCAAAGCCAACAGGAGACCATATATATGTGTGAAGACCAGTTTACTGTCAGGAATTTAAAACTAACCCTATATCCAAATAACAGTACAAAAAGCTCATCGGCTTAGAACCAGGTTAGCTTTGGGACCAATATATATCTGCCTAGGAATTAAGATGAAAGTCAGAGAATCACAGAATTGTAGGGTTGGAAGGGACCATGAGGGTCATCTAGTCCAACCCCCAGCAATGCAGGGATATTTTTGCCCAACATTGAAACCATGACCCTGAGATTAAGAGTCTCATGCTCTACCGAACGAGCTGTCAGATTCCTTGTTCTTGGTGCCATCTCAAGACAGTATATTTCTTGAGCAAGCACAAGAAACAGGTCCTCTCTGTAGCTCACTGTTTTTTTATCAATTGAAAACTGGCAGGCAGCAGTGGCTGGTTCAAAGGGCAAATGAGGCTTTGCTCTACCAACCTCAGTGCCCCCTCACCTGCCCACCTTTTAACTAGTCCATGGGATGACAGTCGGCTTCCTCTCACTCTCAATGTTGTCCCTTGGATAAATCAGCAAGGATGGGGATGGGGACAAAACCAGAATGAGTTGGTTCTGCCTGTTGTTGGCTCCCCTTTTAGCTGTATTACAGCTGTTATGGCAGGTACCCCATTCTCCCTTCCACTGGCTCAACAAATATTCTTTCAGTGGAGGGAAGAGCAAGGGGATGGGAAGTTGTGAGGGCCCGGGAAGGCCTCTGAGGGCTCCAGCCTGCCTTTGGGTTTCCAACTGCTTCAATGTGAAATTGAGAAGGTGCTCCCCAGATGACTTCCCCACCAACCACAGAACCGTATCCTTTGTTTTCATCACCAGACCAGAGGGTGGTCCTTACTCCTCCTTAGAGCCTGTACACATTGCTGGCACAGGCACATAATGGCTGCTGCAGGTGCAGGGGGGTCCACAGGAATGGACACAGCAGACTGGGACTGGGTTGAATAAGGTCACAACTTCACTGATCACAGGAAAGAGTAGGTTTGGCTAAGGCACTGGGCATGTATCCTGATCAGGCAGCCTGTCTGCTACCTGATATGGACCCAGTGGGTTCCATTCTGTGCTGGGGAGTTGCCCCCAATGTAGATTGGGTGTCTTGACTCCACACAGGCCACCATTTGTAGAGGTGTATTGGCCCATCGTTCCCCCTGTGGGCTCCCAGACAGAGTTACCTTTCCTGGACACCTCTAACGGTGTACCCCTGTGACTAAGGATCCAGTCCAATGCCTCATCTACCCAAGTTGCGACGGTTGCTATGAGGTAGATGAAAACCTGCAAAGCGGCCAGTTTGCTTGCAGGAGAAAATTCCTCTCTGGCCACAAATACGACAGCCGAGTAAATCACAGCAAGGTTCATATGCCACTTGCCCACTTTCCCATTGAGCAGTCCCTAACTGGGTGGGTGGAAAATCCAGTGACAATAAGGCAAGAGGGTGACCTGCACCTGGCTGCTCTCTTAAATAGGCCAGGGATGGGCTGGATGCAGCCTTCCAAACCCTGCCATTGATTTGGCCCTACCTACAGGCACTGCCTGCCCATACCTGCAAGGCTGTTGCAGATGGAGGTGGGGTGATGCCAGGTAACCACTCCTTCCCCCAGCTGCAGCAGAAAATGGTGGCATCCCTGGACCCACCACGGCCACACCATCCAGCAGACTTTGCCCATCCAGAGCCCCAGGTGAGCGGTTTCTCTCTTCTGCATCAAGGGGTAGTCAGTGACAGATCACATGCCCCATATGCAGAAGAACTTGGAATTGATTCTGAATATTCCCATCTATAGAATTCCAGGCAGCAGGGCCGGAAAGACCCCATGCTAAAGACGCTCCAAAGGACCCCCAGAAGAGGGAGCTAAACATTACCATGTGCCCCATTTTCCCACAATGACTGAAAAGTGGGCAAAAAAATGCCGTCCCGAAGCATTCTATCTCCCTATAGGAAGAAAGATACATTGAACCTTTATCCCCCCCCCCTCTGTTGAGTATAAAAGCAAATAAGGGGGTGATGATCTACATACAAACTACAGGAAGGGAATGATTAAACAGCACCCCTCCTCCCCCAGGCTGCTCATAATACTCTTGATAGTGGCAGCTTGGTTGCTGGTGGGGTGGGGTGGGGGTGACAGAATCTCATAACTGATATCTCAACAAGCCTTCTAAATGGATATCTTTATCCCAGCTGATGTCTATATTGAATCTGAACTGATTTAATGTTATGTGCTGGTGTTGTTTTAGACTGTTATTTTTATTTAAATACCTGTATATACTAAGATTTTTGTTATATATAATAGTTGTAACTGATATATATTTGTAAATACCTCTGGGAAGTGGTTCATATATTAAAAATAGTATTATAATCAGGTTTATTTGAGTAAAATTTGAAGTCAACCTTTCCCTCTTGTCCTTTCCTGTATTTTGAAATTCCTCTGTGTAAAAAAGCATGATGTAGCAGAAAAGATTTGAGAAGATTCCATGTATAAACCTTTACATTTATTTATTTAATAAAATTCATACACTGCTTGATTGTAAAACAAACCTCAAAGCTTACAAAAAAAGATAAAACAATAGAGTGCCCTGTTGGCCTTAAGCTTTGGAGTTTCAGCTTTCACTTTCATTTTTTTCATTGTCTAAACTCTTTACTGACCCCAAACAAAAAGCTGTATGATTTTTGTTTTCAGGAATGTAAGTACAGTAAATGTTGTACTAGCTCATGTACGTTTCTCCGTGGAGCAGTGTGCAGCAACGAATTGTGCTGTGAAAACTGTCAGGTAAGATGCTAAAGTACTCTCTTCACTGCCTTGGCCACACATTCACCTCAGTTTGTTTGAATTGACATTACCACTTCCTCTGAATTTTATCTCCGTAACCTCTGTGTTGCAGCCAATGCTCATCCTACACAAAGCTGACCCATCAAAGTTAATGGACATGGCTAGCTTAGTTTCATTAATTTCAATGTGTCTACTGTGAGTAGAACTTAGTTAGTTACAACCATTTGCAGCCTGATGTAAGATGCTAATTAACTTTGAACTGCAATTAGATCAAGGAAGAATTTCCTTTAAAGATGGAATGCCACTTTTGAGGATTTCCATATCAGCATTAAATGCTGACGTTGTTCAAGGGTAGGGAAAGAATCTCGGGATCTCAGCAGCAATGTAAGCACTGACACAGGTGAGTGTGAAGGTTTACCAGAGTTCTGCAGACCATGTAGGAGAAATCCAAATCACAAAAAGGAGATGGTTTTATTGATTGCAAAGCAATGCACATGGCCACCAGGCTACTATATAGCAATTCATAACAAATGCCCCAAAGGCTGCAGCCACAACAGGGAATGCAGTTACTGATCAAAGATGGCTCACTGCACTCAAATTATACCTTCAGCGGCAACTCATCTAGCCTTCAGGCAGAAGAGACTCTCTGCTCAGCCCAAGGCAGGGCTTCACTAATCTCTAGGGAAGAGATAAATAAATATATATATATAATAAAATGATACTATTACTACTACTAATGGTTCAGGAAGCTAGCCCCACAATCTGTTTCCCAGGGGATTCTTCATCAAAGCCTTGTTTCTCCCATTGCTCTGTCCCAGCTCCTGCCAACCTCACAGTTTGAAAGCACACCAGTGCAAGTAGATAAATAGGTACTGCTGCAGCGGGAAGGTAAACGGCGTTTCTGTGCACTCTGGCACTTGTCACTTCATTTCTTTGACCTTGCAGGTAGTGGGCAACTCCCCAAACTCATGTCAATAATTAACATAGATATCAATTTTCTGAGAACAAATGACCTAGTTTTTACAGCAATCCCCAACAGCATTGTCAACCACTCTGTGCTTGTGTTTAAAGTAAGGGTGGAATATGAGGAACTAAATATGTAAAACATGCACATAAATACTCATATTGAGGCAATAAACAGCCTCCAGGAAGACCATGCTAGCATGCCATCTGCACATTTTTCTGTACAATGAGTGGAAAAAAGACGTCAGACACCATAGGTAGGCAGCCACTTTTTCCCATATGGTTCCCACATGTTGTGTTTGGCTACGGAGCTGCTCTAAGCGGCCTACAACCTCTTAAGAGTTAAAGAAAGAGACAGGCCTTAGACTATCTTGTAAGGACTGTGTGGGCATGTGCCCTGTTCAGTCCTGTGTTTATGTGGCTTAAACAACTTTAGGACCTGTGCATAAATCTGAGGATAATGAAATGGGAAGGTTAACTGCAAATTGTGGAGTCAACAGGAATCCTCCTCAACCCTAGCTGTAGTCCTCCGTGAAAAAAGCTATCGATACTTTCCTTCTTCCTTTTCCTTTTCACCTAGTTTAAGCCAAGAAACACAATCTGTAGAGCAGCTGTAGATAGTGTCTGCGATTTCCCTGAGTACTGCAATGGCAGTTCGGCGTCCTGCCCAAGCAATGTTTATGCCCAGAATGGCTATAGCTGTGCTTCTAATGCTGGCTACTGTTATGGTGGATCCTGTCAGGCAGCTGATCTACAGTGTCAGGATCTTTTTGGTGAAAGTAAGTGAGACAACTTGCTTTTTGGCTTCTTTTAAAAACAAAATGAAATATTTACTCTTAAAAAGAACAACCAAGGAAGCAAGCAGCTTCCTTCTGTAACCAAATTGTGTGTGCATGCCCACTCATACCTATACCATGAGCTTTCCTCAGCTTTTATACCAGTTTGCCCGTTGAATGAGTCCTGGGTTTCTCTTGAACTCTTTGAGCAGAATTCAGCGTCACACTGCTGTACAGTCATATTTCGGGATAAATATGCTTCAGGATAAGTATTTTTGGGTTGCGCTCCACGGTGACCCGGAAGTAACAGAGTGCGTTTACTTCCTGGTTTCGCCGCTCACGCATGCGGAGATGGTCAAAATGACATCACGTGCATGCACGGAAGCAGCAAAACGCGACCCGTGCACACAAGAGACGCGCAGTCGCATCTTACGTTCTATTCAGGATGCGAACGGGGCTCTGGAACAGATCCCATTCGCATCCCGAGGTACCACTGTATTTAGATTGTTCCATAACAATGCAAGCATTTCTGCTTGGCAGATGAAACCTTCTCCCCCCTCCTCCCCCCACATCCTGTTTGGGGGGCTCTCCTGACACATATGCCCTTTCGCCTGAGCTGGCTGGAGGGGGAAGCCCATAGTGTCAGTTGTTCTGCCTTCCACATTTGCACCTAGTCCCAATGTGGCTGGTTTCCAAGGCATGCTTCTTCTTCCTTAGTGCAGAAAATGGCTACCAGAATTCTGACTGGTATGACCAGGTTTATGCATTTTATGCCAACTTTAAAATCACCCTACTAGCTACCTAACTGCACTTAGGCACAAGCCAAACTGCTGTTAGTTACCATGGCAACCTGTTCAGTTATGTTGTTTTGGTGAAGCCCTTCATCAAATGCCTTTATGGGGGATCCTGCTGAATCAGACCGAAGGCCTATCTAGTCAGGATTCTGTTCTCACCGTAGCCAACAAGATGCCTATAGGAAGCCTACAAGTAGAAGTTATACTGTATATAGAGCCATCATAGCTAGTAGCTATCTATAGACTTACCATTCATAATTTTGCAAATCCCCTTTTAAATCCATCTCAATTGGTGGCCTTCACTACATCTTGCAGCGATCTCCATTGTTTAACTATGTGCTGCATGAAGAAGATATCTTAAATAACTAAATAATTCTGCTTCAGTGAAAACAACAGTCTTGCAGCACCTTCAGGGCTAACATTCATTATTTGCAGAGGCAAATCCAATTTATGCATCAGACTGATTTGTTTGTACACATATGAAAGTATCTGTTAAGAGCATTGCTAAAAGAAAACTATTAAATGTTTCATTTTAGTTATTCTAATCAAAATCCTTTTAATATTTATAGAGTCAAAAAGTGCTCCTCAAGCATGTTATGAAGAAATTAATGGTCAGACAGATAGATTTGGACACTGTGGGATTGACATACGAAAGGGATTTAAGACTTGTTCTTTTCGGTATGTGATTAGGAAACAGAAGAAACTGAAATAGTTTTTTCAGGGGGAGAAGTGTGGCAGGATGTTTGTGGGTTTGCGGCTTGGGCATCTTCTATTGTATGGTGCATGTTTTTACTGTTGTAAAGCCAGGTGGCGTGGGCTGTCATGATCCACAGGGACTAGGACACCCAGTTGGAGGCTCCTGTGTCACTAGCTGAGGGACGGCACTGGGTTTCTGACACTGACCCTTGATGCTGGTGGTCAGTCCCACTAAACTGTGGTTGACAGTCAGGTGTCTGCTGAACCACATCCCACAGCATCAAGGCCCATGGTGCTGGAGCCAGGATTGTCATGGGCATCTCTTCCCCCAAGACCAAGGAACACAGTGTCTCCCACACTGTCAGTCCAACGGTGCAAGAAGCACACCAAATGGAAGGTCATGGAACACTGAAGAAGTGCCTATTTTCAGGCCCTTTAGGAGATTCTAGTTCCCCAAAGGGAGCAGAGCCTCGAGACAGAGGTTTACAAGCCCTCAGTTCACTTCCAAGCAGGGGCGGATCTTGGTAATATGGTGCCCTGTGTGAGGCCCAAATTTGACGTGTTCCCCACTCCAGCCAAAGCTGCCCTCCAAAACCCGGGGAAGGGAGGCACCAAACTTTGGGAAGGAAGCACAAGTCTCCCTCCCACCTCCTTCCTAAAGCTGGACAAGTGCTAACTAGGCTTTGGGAAGAAAGCAGGAGGACTCTAGGGTCCTATCAGAGCCCTCACGCCTCCTTCCCAAAGCCCAGTGCTTACAAAGCTTTGGGAAGGAGGTGAGAAGGTGCACCCTTGACTTCTGTGCCCTGGGCAGGGGAACCAATCACGCTGCCCTAAATCTACCACTTTTCAAAGTCTTCTTGGAGCAAGTTGCACACCAGGCTCTGTCTCTGGTGCTGTAACAAGGGACGCGGGTGGCGCTGTGGTCTAAACCACTGAGCCTCTTGGGTCTGCCGATCAGAAGGTTGGCGATTTGAATCCACGTGATGGGGTGAGCTCCTATTGCTCTGTCCTAGCTCCTGCCAACGTAGCAGTTCAAAAGCATACCAGTGCGAGTAGATAAATATGTACAGCTGTGGCGGGAAGGTAAATGGTGTTTCTGTGCACTCTGGCACCTGTCACGGTGTCCCATTGTGCAAGAAGCTGTTTAGTCATGCTGACCACATGACCCAGAAAGCTGTCTGTGGACAAACGCCAACTTTCTCTGCCTGAAGCAAGATGAGCTCTGCCTTTGGATGGACTTAACCATCCAGGGGTCCGTAACGTTTTACCTTTACCTGCTGTAACAACCAGCCTGTAGGAGGAGAACAGGACATTGAGGTACAAAACATTATCCTTGCATCTCTAGATTTGCAAGGGTGGAAAGGGAACTACCAAAAAAGATGAAAAAGATAAGTTGATGCTAAATCAGGTCCCTTACAATTACAGTCCGTCTTGTCATGTTGCCTGCTGGGCCTGTCTCCTCTCAGCCTCCCAGCAGCAGTCACCCAACAGAACTCACCACTTTCTCCTCCCACCAAGCACCTAGTAATCTGCTCTGTGTTCTTCCCCAGCCCTCTGAAGATTTTTGGGGTGTGTGGGTGGGGGAAGTTCTACTGTGCAAGCTTAAACCCTTGTGATATTTGGATGTGCAAGTTGAATACTGCCCATAATAAATAAGAACACAAGGCTCTCTTATGCCTGCTGTGTCAGACAGGAGGTCCATCTAGTCCAGCATTCTGTTTCATACCGAGAGCCCACAAGCAGAGCACCAAGGGAATAGCCCAAGCCTGTGGTTTGTCTCCTGCATATGGTACTGAGGGCTTTTCTGCCTTGGAACGTGGAAATGTCAATAGACTGGAATAAACCCCACCCACCGCTCATTTGCCAGACCTGGCTAGCTAAAGGCCTACATCACCTAACCCAGTTTCACAAAAATGACAACCCCATATCAGCCCAAAAAATACAAGACAAACTAAGGGACACTGACCTACCACCAACTACACCCCTTCTTAAACAACACAGCACCAAAAGCAGCAGCCATCAGGGCACTGACTAACATTGAAAAACTCCTAACAACAGAGAGACACAGCAAAGGAGTGGTATCTACAAATATTTTATTAATAATAATAATAATAATAATAATAATAATAATAATAATAATTTATTATTTGTACCCCGCCCATCTGGCTGGGTTTCCCCAGCCACTCTGGGCGGCTTCCATAGAAACCAAAAATACACTAAAATATCACACATTAAAAACTTCCCTGAACAGGGCTGCCTTAAGATGTCTTCTGAATGTCAGGTAGTTGTTTATCGCTTTGACATCTGATGGGAGGGCGTTCCACAGGGCGGGCGCCACCACCGAGAAGGCCCTCTGCCTGGTTCCCTGTAGCTTTGCTTCTCGCAATGAGGGAACCGCCAGAAGGCCCTCGGTGCTGGACCTCAGCGTCCAGGCAGAACGATGGGGGTGGAGACGCTCCTTCAGGTATACTGGGCCGAGGCCATTTAGGGCTTTAAAGGTCAACACCAGCACTTTGAATTGTGCTTGGAAACGTACTGGGAGCCAATGTAGGTCTTTATATAAAACTCTACACTACAAACAGTACAAACCCCTCACCACAATTAAAGACTAATAGGAGCATGACATAGAATATGAAATAAACTTCATCCAATGGTCAAAAATGTGGTGAAATCCATCATTTAAATCCATCTCAGCCAAAAGAAGAGAACTCATTCTGAAACTTATCTATAGATGGAAGCTGGCACTTCCTCATCTAAATGCTGGAGAGGCTGCACTTCCATGGCCACGTACCTCCACATGTGGTGGGAATGCCCCCAAATTTAATCCTTTTGTATATCAGTGCTGCAGGAAATCTGCATAATAACAAAACAAGTAATAGAAGCAACTCCAGAATTAGTCCTATTAAATATCTTCCAAGGAACAACTCACATGACAAGTCACACTCTCAGCAACTAAAAACACCATGACTAGACACTGAAATGACCTATCAGGAGTGAATATAGACCACGAGTACCAAAAGGTATAGAAAACTGCCCTATTAGAAAAGTTAACCAACAAACTTAAAGTAGCACGGGTGTGGCTCCCCTTTATCATATATACAGCACAACAAGACAATGATCTATTCTCTTCCCCACCCCAACAGCATAAGAATCAATATGGGTAATCTGACCCAACAACCCCATACCCACATACATACAAACAACCAAACAAACCACACTGCAACTAACTGAACACAATCAACCGAGCGTTGGACACTCAAATCTCTCGCAATGCCATCATAAATGAATAAATATATAGAGGACCTACCCACATGATGCTGACATAAAAACCCTGCACAAACTACACAACAGAACAAAATATCAATATCCCCTCCTCTCTCTCCCCTTCCCTCTCTCCTGTCCCCCAATCGCATATGGGTCTAGTACTAAATGTTAATGAACTGTGAAAAAAACTATGAATTGAAAGTAGAGACACTATATGTACTTTTTTGTCTATTTGTTTGCTACACAATAAAATCTTTAATAAAAACTAATTTGAAAAAATAAATGACACAACACAAAAGAAAAATGGATTGAGAGGAAGGATTAATTAATTAATTGTAGCTTGCTTTTCACCAAAATGATTATAAGGTAGTTCACATAAGAAAATCAATAGAGAAAAACCATACTACAACAACAAATTAACATATACCAAAATAAATCCGTTGGGCACAAACTGTTGGGCAGTAATCTTTGATGCCAGATGTTTCAAAGGTTGAGGAATGGCAGCCCCTCCCACATGTCATCTGTGTAATGAAAAGCATGCATTTTTAGGTAACATGTTCAAAAATATACTTCAGTTGTTAAATCTGATATTTTGGAGGTAAAAAAACATTTCCAATACATAATCCCCAACTCTTTGCAAATGTGTGATCCTGTTCTTTTCTCCAAATGCCTTTGATAGGGATATCAAATGTGGAAAGTTAATTTGCGTCTATCCAACCAGAAAGCCTTATGTTGACATGAACATTCCAATTCTGTACACTCCTTTTCAAGATACCCTTTGTATATCTCTGGACCTTCAACAACCAGAGGGCTTTCCGGACCCAATGCTGGTGAAAGATGGTACAAAATGTGGAACTAAAAAGGTAAGTGATACAATCTGACACAGCATGACTATTACTGTTACTTAAATGTTGTCACCAGTGCGTATGGTGTCCTAGAGAGCAGCATAAAGAAGAAAGAAAGAAAGAAAGAAAGAAAGAAAGAAAGAAAGAAAGAAAGAAGATTCCACCTAAACATTAGGAAGAACTTCCTGACAGTAAGAGCTGTTCGACAGTGGAATTTGCTGCCAAGGAGTGTGGTGGAGTCTCCTACTTTGGAGGTCTTTAAGCAGAGGCTTGACAACCATATGTCAGGAGTGCTCTGATGGTGTTTCCTGCTTGGCAGGGGGTTGGACTCGATGGCCCTTGTGGTCTATTCCAACTCTATGATTCTATGATTCTATAAGCAAAAGGAAGACCACTGGTCTCATGCTTGAAGAACTTAAAATCTAAATTTCAGCTATGAGGAGACAGGTATGATGGGCTAGGAGCGATGGGAGAAGCAGAGATGGAAATCAGCAAATGCAATTAGATGTTGTTTGTTCATAAGTGCCGAAAGCAGGGGGGGGGGGACTCAGGGCTCCTCAGGCTATGCCCCCTCCACAGATCTAACCTCTCGCTGGCCTTGCCCTGTGCCCTCCTGGACTGCTCTTGCTTGGCTGCAACATGTCCCTGAGCAGTTCTGACACCTCTTGCTTGCCTGAGTGGAAGAGGGAGAGAGGGGTGCGCATGTCAACCCACACAGCATGGCCACAGACTTGCATGGCCAGCTTCTGTCATCTCTCTTGCTCCATCCACTTTAGCCCTTGGAAGACTGGCCAGGGGGGAACATGGTGTTTGACCTGAAAAGGGTTCTTTGTCCCTGGCCTAAAGTTCCCTTCAGGTATTTACATGTTTAGGCTTCCTTTCAGTTGGGGATGATGCAGGGCTAGCTGCAGGTTTCTGGTGGCTCTCCATATGCCCATTTGGAGTACCCCTACTGCCATGGTGTTCTTCCTCCAGTTCTTCCTCTTCCTTTTCCTCTTGCACCAGGCTGAGGCCAAGCAAGAGTTGCTACTACTGCTGATTGAAAAAGGGGAAGCAAGTGAGAAAATAGCTGCTTGTAGCAGCAGCCAGAGATGTGACCACTATCCCCCCCCAAGCTTGTACTGCCCCTAGGAGCCACTTGCCACTCACTCCTGAATCGGCCTGCTGGCTTCATTAGCTGCCCTCTGACTTTCATAGGAGGTGGAGGAGACAGGAAGAGGAAAAGGTTTTTAAGACATTGGTGCTTGACAAGAGGATGGGATGAAAGCTGGGCATTGTGCTTCATCTTGTTTCCCACCCCACAACCTCCCATTATAATGCGGTTTTCCTGTAAAAAGGGTAGATCTGGATTAATGGAGGAGGGGAAAATACAGACTAGCACTTGGATGCAGATGATGTTGTACATACACTGGAAAAATCTTGCATTCAGATCTCACAATAAACACCTGTCTGGAAGCACTCATAGATGGGGTCTGGTGGACGCAAAAGTTCTGTTGCAGGGCAGCAACTCTTCTGAAAACTGAAAAATGCTATTGCTTTTTTAAAAGGTTTGTATCAAACAAGTATGTGAAAAGTATGGCGTCCTGAAATATGATTGTGATCCTACAAAAAAGTGCTTTGGGCATGGAGTAAGTAAAATGAATGTTATATTTTCCGTGTTAGTGTGTCAGCTATAAAAAGGAGACAGTGGTGTTTTCCCTCAGAAACTATTTGGTATTTTCTTGAGTGCCTGAAGCGTTCCCCTGTTGATGGCCTCTCAGCTGATTCCCTTTGGACCCAGCCATTATGGGCAATTATCATCAAATCTTCAATTCTTAGGCAAAGTAATTGAGCAGGTGGTTGCTAAACAGCTCCAGGCATGTCTAGAGGATGTGGAAAATTTGGATCCCTTCCATTTAAATTGGAACTAGTGAATGTCTGGTGTGAGTGTCTGGAAGCAGTTGGAGGATGGATGGCAGCTAACAGGTTGAGGTTGAACCTCAACAAAACAGAAGTACTGTTTCTGGGGGACAGTGGGCAGGACTTCCTAGTCCTGAATGGGGTAATTGTGCCCTTGAAGGACCAGGCACGCAGCCTGGGAGTCATTTTGGACTCACAGCTGTCCATGGAGGCACAGGTTAATTCTATTTTCAGGGCAGATGTCTACCTGCTCCATCTGGTACGCTGGCTGAGACCCTACCTGCCTGCGGACTGTCTCACTACAGCGGTACATACCATGGTTATCTCTTGCTTGGACTATTGCAGCATACTCTACGTGGGGCTACCTTTGAAGGTCCAGCTCCAAGGGCCTTCTGGCAGTTCCCTCCCAGCGAGAAGTGAGGTTACAGGGAACTAAGCAGAGGGCCTTCTCAGTAGTGGTGCCCTCTCTGTGAACACCCTCCCATCAGATGTCAAGGGGATATTCTATTCAACCTTTAGAAGACATCTGAAGGCAACCCTGTATAGGAAATTTTTAAATGTTTAATGTTTTATTATGTTTTTATATATGCTGGAAGCAACCCAGAGTGGCTGGGGCAAACTAGTCAGATGGGTGGGGTACAAATAATGAAATAATAATAATAATAATAATAATAATAATAATAATAATAATAATAATAATAATAATAACAACAACAACAACAACTACTACTACTACTACTACTACTTTATCCTTAATTTTATTTTAGACTAGAACTGAGGCCCTACTCAGGAAGTAATAAGAATAATAATGTTTTCTTAAAGCATATTTTTCTTTTTAAGATAAAGCACGTAAGCAAGGAGTAAATGTTTGCTATTCCTCCCCCACCTTCAGATTTGCAACAACAAAAGAAACTGCCACTGTGATCCAGGATGGGCACCTCCAAATTGCAAGGAAAAAGGAGGCCCCCTAGGAGGAAGCATTGACAGTGGGCTTCGCATGTTGGCTTCTGGTCAGTAAAAGCAGGACCTTCCATCCTGACAAATAGCTCTGCTGCAGTAGTTTCCAAACTGTTTAGAATTAGGACCCACCTTTCACCTCAACCTGAAACCATGGGACTGGGTTTGATTTATGTTTCAACCCATTCATTCCCCTCTTTATTCTTCCCTTGAATTTTCTGTCTTTCTCAACGCAGAAAGAACAAGTTAAGAAGTGACAGCACATTAGCTTAATAATCATTCCTTCTTCCAAAGGAACTTTAAGATTGTAGGCTGTGTGTTTATGAGAGTGAGTGTGAGTGAAATGTTTCAGAATTCTTAGTACCTAAACTAAACTGCAATTCCCAGGAAATGGGGGAAGGGTGGCAGTGAAGCTAGTATAAAATTTTCAGTATAGATTTAACCCCTCTCTCCATCCCTGTTTTCTAGTTCTCTTTCAAAGAGCAAAAGTGAAAAGCAAATGTTTTAGTACTACTGCCCCTCCCTAAACCAGGCTGTGATGGACTTGTGCATTCTGATGTGCCAGCTGAATCCCAGTGGACTAGTACAAAGTCAGTGTGGGTTTACAATTAATTGGGTCAGAACAATACTTATTGGTGCCAGAATGAAAAATCCAAACAATACCTTCTTCTGCTTGTAATAACCCTGAAGCACAGGAGACACTCTACCAGGAGACACTCTTGCCCAAACTCCAGTGAAAGGAACAGGAGCTGCACATGAGGATAGCACTTAGACACAGAAGAGAGAGAGAGAGCACTGCAGAGAAAGAAGCTAACACATTCCTAGTGCTACCCAGTTACTGCTTTTCTGCTGTAAGTTGCAAGCAGAACTGCAACTGATTTCCTACATCATTAGTAGTAGGGCATTTTTCTATGTGTATAACCTGCTATGTTCCTCAGACACCTGTGGATTTGACATAACTTCTGTCTGCAGCTCAGTACACATTCACTATGACCTTTGTGAAGGATGCCATTTTATAACCCCAATTTATATATTTTTAAATGGTCTTTTAATTTAACACTTTTCCACCTCTCTATTTTTTTAAATGAAAGAGAGGAATGGTGCTATAAAACTGTGTTACTACAATATTACATTTTTATACCACAATAATGCTAATTTAAAAATAAAAAACCTTTCTGGTTGCTGTTTTAGCAATGTGGAAAGAGTTTGCTTTCTAATCTTAAAAAAAATCTATAAAATTGGAGCATTGGGCAATGCCACGCTAAAAATGTCTAATGCGACAGCTCTCCTGGTTCAGTCTTTGCTGTGAAATTTGTTTCCATCTAGATATTACAGAAAGAGTCATAGAAGACAACATGCGGACGTGGGTGCTCCTGAGCATATTTCTCTTTCTGCCCATTGTGGTTGGGTCAGCCATCCTGATTGTCAAATGGGCACGAATCAGCAAGTACTGCACAGATGACAGCGAGTCTCTAGGCGATTCTGAGTAAGTCACCTTGGCCGCAGTTTATCAGGGCCTGCCCTGTACATACCTGAAATCTTCTGGTCCATCAACAATTTGGACAAGTAGGACCTGCAACAGAATGCAGTCTTCAGACATGGTCGCCTCCACATTCCCTTTCCCCTTGGGGTTCATCTGAGTCTGCTGATGCGTCAGAGGTGCCATTTCAGCTGCATAATAACACAGATCATAGAATCATAGAATCATAGAGTTGGAAGAGACCACAAGGACCATCGAGTCCAACCCCCTGCCAAGCAGGAAACACCATCAGAGCACTCCTGACATATGGTTGTCAAGCCTCAGCTAAAGACCTCCAAACAAGGAGACTCCACCACACTCCTTGGCAGCAAATTCCACTGTCGAACAGCTCTTACTGTCAGGAAGTTCTTCCTAATGTTTAGGTGGAATCTTCTTTCTTGTAGTTTGGATCCATTGCTCCGTGTCCGCTTCTCTGGAGCAGCAGAAAACAACCTTTCTCCCTCCTCTATGTGACATCCTTTTATATATTTGAACATGGCTATCATATCACCCCTTAACCTCCTCTTCTCCAGGCTAAACATGCCCAGCTCCCTAAGCCGTTCCTTATAAGGCATCGTTTCCAGGCCTTTGACCATTTTGGTTGCCCTCCTCTGGACACATTCCAGTTTGTCAGTGTCCTTCTTGAATTGTGGTGCCCAGAACTGGACACAGTACTCCAGGTGAGGTCTGACCAGAGCAGAATACAGTGGCACTATTACTACCCTTGATCTAGATGCTATACGCCTATTGATACAGCCCAGAATTGCATTGGCTTTTTTAGCTGCCGCGTCACACTGTTGGCTCATGTCAAGTTTGTGGTCAACCAAGACTCCTAGATCCTTTACACATGTACTGCTCTCAAGCCAGGTGTCCCCCATCTTGTATTTGTGCCTCTCATTTTTTTTGCCCAAGTGCAATACTTTACATTTCTCCCTGTTAAAATTCATCTTGTTTGTTTTGGCCCAGTTCTCTAATCTGTCAAGGTCGTTTTGAAGTGTGATCCTGTCCTCTGGGGTGTTAGCCACCCCTCCCAGTTTGGTGTCATCTGCAAATTTGATCAGGATGCCCTTGAGTCCATCATCCAAGTCGTTGATAAAGATGTTGAATAAGACCGGGCCTAAGACAGAACCCTGTGGCACCCCACTAGTCACTCTTCTCCAGGATGAAGAGGAACCATTGATGAGCACCCTTTGGGTTCGGTCAGTCAGCCAGTTACAAATCCACTGAGTGGTAGCATAGTCAAGACTGCATTTTACCAGCTTCTTTACAAGAATATCATGGGGCACCTTGTCAAATGCCTTGCTGAAATCAAGGTAGGCTACATCCACTGCGTTCCCTTCATCTACCAGGCTTGTAATTCTGTCAAAAAACGAGATCAGGTTAGTCTGACATGACTTATTTTTCAGAAATCCATGCTGGCTATTGGTGATCACAGCATTCCTTTCTAGGTGCTCACAGACTGTTTGCTTAATGATCTGCTCCAGAATCTTCCCTGGTATTGATGTCAGACTGACTGGGCGGTAATTATTTGGGTCCTCTTTTTTCCCCTTTTTGAAAATAGGGACAACATTTGCCTTCCTCCAGTCTGCCGGGACTTCGCCTGTTCTCCAGGAATTCTCAAAGATGACTGCCAGTGGGTCTGAGATCACACCTGCCAGTTCTTTTAATACTCTTGGATGCAGTTCATCTGGCCCTGGAGACTTGAATACATCTAAACTAGCCAAGTATTCTTGTACTATCTCCTTAGTTATTTTGGGCTGTGTTTCCTTTGCTGAATCATTTGCTCCAAATTCTTCAGGTCAGGCATTGTTTTCCTTATCGGAGAAGACTGAGGCAAAGAAGGCATTGAGGAGTTCAGCCCTTTCTGTGTCCCCTGTTTGCATTTCACCATCTTCTCCTCTGAGTGACCCCACTGTTTCTTTGTTCTTCCTTTTGCTACGAACATACCCATAAAAGCCTTTTTTGTTGCTTTTAACCTCTCTAGCAAGCCTGAGTTCATTCTGTGCTTTAGCTTTTCTGACTTTGTGTCTACACGTGCTGGCTATTTGTTTGAATTCCTCTTTGGTGGTTCCCCCCTTTTCCATTTTTTGTACACATCCTTTTTTAATCTTAACTCAGTTAAAAGTTCTTTAGATAGCCACCCTGGCTTCTTTAGGCACCTTCCATGTTTCCGTCTCATTGGTATTGCCTGACGTTGTGCTTTTACTATCTCCCTCTTAACAAACTCCCAGCCATCATGAACTCCCTTTCCTTTTAGTATTACTGCCTAAAAGTCAAGAAATTGAGTCCTAGTATGCTTGGCTGCTCCTTTCCGCTGTATAGTAAACTTCAGATCCTTCCCCTTCTACCCCACTAACCAGGTCATCAACATTGGTTAGGACCAGATCTAAAATGGCTGTTCCTCTTGTTGCTTCTCCCACTTTCTGGACAATGAAGTTGTCTGCAAGGCCAGTGAGGAATCTGTTTGACCTTATGCTCTTGGCTGAGTTTGACATCCAACAAATATCCGGGTAATTGAAGTCCCCCATTACTACTATCTCCTTTCCTTTTGCATGCTTGGCCATCTGTTCCAGGAAGGCGTCATCTATTTCCTCCGTTTGGCTTGGGGATCTATAGTAAACTCCCACACTGAGGTCTCTGTTATTCTTCTCTCCCTTAATTTTGACCCAAATGCTCTCACTTTGGCTTTGAGGTTCTAAATCTTGGATCTCTTCACAGGTATACACATCCCTGACATATAACGCCACTCCTCCTCCTTTCTTGTCTGGTCTGTTTCTCTGAAATAGATTGTATCCCCCCATTATTACATTCCAATCGTGGGACTTATCCCACCAGGTTTCAGTGATGCCTATTATGTCATATTTAGTTTGCTGTACCAAGAGCTCAAGCTCATCTTGTTTATTTCCCATGCTTTGTGCATTAGTGTACAGACATTGAAGTCCATTAATCATTCCTCCGTGTCTCTTATTTAAGGATTTTTTCCTCCCAGCACTAGGTCTGTGTGCTGTTTGCTCCATTTGGTCTATGACATTTGGATGATCATCTTCATCAATTGATAGACTCCTACCTTCAGGAGCTCTGTCTCCCTCCTCCACATTAGTCAGAGATTTTTGGCAAAAACATTTCTCCCAACCGTTGTGAGGTGCAGCCCATCGCTTGCCAGAAGTCCATCTTCAAGAAACTGCAGTCTGTGATCTAGGAATCCAAACCGTTCCTGTTTACACCATTTGCGAAGCCAGCTGTTCACTTCCACTATTTTTCCCTCTCTCCCTGGGCCACGTCGTTCAACTGGGAGGACAGATGAGATGACAATTTGTGCATTTAATTGCTTCAATTTCCTGCCCAGAGCCTCGTAGTCTCTTTTGATCTTCTGGAGGCTATTGCTTGCAGTGTCATTGGTTCCCACATGAACCAAGAGGAAGGGGTATTTGTCAGTGGGTTTTATGATTCCTTGCTCAGTTACATCTTGGATCTTAGCCCCGGGGAGACAGCACACTTCCCGAGACATCTTGTCAGGCCCACAGATCACTGCCTCTGTTCCCCTCAGTAGGGAATCCCCTATCACCACTACACGCCTCATCTTAGGTTTGGTCAGGGTTCTTCCGTGAGCTGTCCGTTCCAAGGTCGCCTGCACATTCCCTGAGGACTGACTTTGCTGCTCGTCTTCATATACCTGATCGACTTTAATGAGGGAGAGATCCTCAAATGGAGTCTGCTCTTCGTCTTCCATGCTAGGGGAGAGGACCTCAAAGCGATTGTGTATTTCTAAACAATCAGAGCGAATCCTGGGCCTCCTACTTCTTTGAGTCACGTTTCTCCATATATCTGGCTCCTGTGTTGGTGAACTAGCCTCCTTCTCAGGGGAGTCCCCTGTCTCCTCCTTGGTGGAGACGGTGTGCTGTGTTGCTTCCAAGAAGAGCTCCAGCTCTCTAATTCTTTGGAGCGTAGCTACACGTTCCTCCAGTTGCTGGACTTTGTCTTTTAAGAGGGCAATCAACATGCAATTGCTGCAGGTAAAGCTGCCTGCAACCTTTGGCAAGATGGAAAACATTGCGCAGGAACCACAGGCGACTGCAGCTGTTCCATCCCCCTCCATCTTGAGAATGTGTCGTTGGGGGTGGCTACAGAGGTCCTCCATCATAAAAAGTGTGAAGACAGGACAAATAACTCCCCACACAAAAAACCTAGGTCTCCCCCAACAAACGTTTGAGACTAGCTTCCCTAAATCTAAAAGATGAATTAAAACTGCGCGCGCCACTGCCCTGCAAGCTCTGATAAGCTCCTCCCACAGCTAATCACCTGCCTCAACAGAAACCCTGCCCCCTCTGACCTTTGCACAGGGAGAGCAGCTAATCAGCCACAAAGAAACACACACACACACAAGAAAAACCCTTTTTGCTCCTTCTTCAACTGCTGCCCTGCAAGATAGGAGTTTGCTGTTAGTATATATCAGGGAAGGGGGGCTGTATCCCTCCAGGTGTGTTTGGCCATACTGGAGGGAGATGATGTCCAACAACAAAAGAAAGAAAAGCAAGGATAGGAAACCTGTGACCCTCCAGGTGCTGTTGTACCTCAACAACCCATGGTGGCTAGTGGTCAGGAAAGATGGGAGGTGTAGTCCAGCAACCTCTGAAGGGTCATAGGTTGCCCACCCTAGTATATATAATTATAATTAACTTTCAGACATTATAGTAAAGCTAACTCCATGACAAAACTGAGGTATGTTTATCTGTATGTAATTAAGGTTAAGTAATCTTAATTCTCATTACATTTTAGATCTTATACTAGATCTGATGAATATAGCATGTCAGACAAAACAAGGTAAGCTTCAACTAACTTAAAGTATATTGATTAATTTTCCTTCCAGAGCTGGCTGCAGTCTAGAAAAGGATCACTCCCTAATTTATTTTCTCCCTTTGTGATAGTGAAACATGGATTAAATTGTCTAGTTTTTCCCACCATTTAAGGATGGGCTGGGTTTATCTGCAAAATCTGCTTATTACCTTTCCTTCCAAGGAGCCTCAAGGGAACACACAGTAAAATAAGACCATGAAAACAAACATGGGCAGAGCAGTCTTTTACTCAGGGGGTGTGCATGGGGGTGGCCGGAGAGTGATTCTGCTGCTCTGCCAGCGAAATAACTGTCATATCTCCTATTCAGTCTCACTCTACCTGGGAGGGGAAAACACACCAGTCCAAAAATTAGAAGTCAGCTTAATAGTCACAGACACAGCATTCCTGGAAAACCATCAAAGCCTACTATTCCTAGATTCCACCAGCAAGGATACCCACAGGCTGCACCCACATGCAGCCAATGGACTCATAATGAAGAAGTCCTGCTCCTAGCACACCCACTGCATCATCAGACACACAATGTGCATCATTGTCCCCAATGGCAGATTCAGTGGCACAGCCAGCAGTCAGCCCTCTACTGCTAGTCTCCAGGCACCCCTAGAAGCCAGACTGCTTGAACTCACAGCTGTTGTTCTTTTAGCACAACACAGGAGAACCCCCACAACACAGCACCCATATAGCTCTGGGCTTAGGGGGCCTTCAAAGAGCACTCACATTCGTCCTAAGCCGAGACAAAGGTTCAGGGCACACCCAAGGTTCTCCAAGGCCAAGAGTGTAAGATGCAACAGGCAGAGTCACAGACACCCCAGAACAGCCATCAGCCTCCAGTTGATCACTGCACTGAGTGAAGGATTGTGATGCAGAAGATGAGAGTTTGTGCCACACCAAGGTTGAGCCAGTCAGCCAAAGCAACCCAAAGAGGTGGGTTCACTTGTGGTTGACATGGAACATGAGTTGGGATGGATCATACCGCATGTAGGAATCAGTCGCACAACCCAAAGTCTTTCTAAACAAGGAGGAATTTTGTTTGTCTCCTGGAGGGGACTGTCAGGCAGGATTCCAAAGAATTTTTAAAAAATGTTCATGACTTTTGCTATTCTGTGGGAATACAGTGGTACCTCAGGTTACATACGCTTCAGGTTACCTACGCTTCAGGTTACAGACTCCGCTAACCCAGAAATAGTGCTTCAGGTTAAGAACTTTGCTTCAGGATGAGAACAGAAATTGTGTTCTGGCGGCGCAGTGGCAGCAGGAGGCCCCATTAGCTAAAGTGGTGCTTCAGGTTAAGAACAGTTTCAGGTTAAGAACAGACCTCCGGAACGAATTAAGTACTTAACCCAAGGTACCACTGTATATGACTATGAGTCTCCTTAAATTATAGATCATAAATATATAAATACTACAAATACAAACAAAAAACTCATTAAATACTGTCCTATTAATTGCAGTGATGTTTGCTGTTTCTTTTCTTATTTTCTTTTGAATTTTTTGTTTACAGCATTATACATTCTTACAGTGGTACCTTGGTTCTCAGACGCCTTGGTACTCAAACAACTTGGAACCCAAACACTGCAAACCCGGAAGTAAGTGTTCCGGATTGCAAACATTTTTCGGAAACCAAAGATGCTCCGTTTTGAGTGTTACGCTGAGGTCTGTCTGTTTCTGCTATTTATTTTGTGTTTTTGCGGATCTTTTTGTTTTTGTGACTATGTGGAACCCAGTTCAGCTACTGATTGATTGTGTGACTGCAGTACATTGATTATTGCTTTCTTTTCTTTTTGTTTTCTTGCTTAAAAAACACAAAAAATAAAAATTAACATAAAAAATAAAATAAACAAAACAAAAACATATATACAAATCCCCCCCTGTGGCTTCCCCCCCAAAAAAACTCAACATTCTTTATTTTTTCAGTCTTTTTACCATTGCATCTTTTATATCTTGTCCCTGATATTCCTAGTATATCTATTCTATCTATTTCAGCTTTTACATACTTAATCTATGCATATTAACATGTTATCCTTAGACCAGTGTTTTTTCTTATAGTCTTCAAAACATTTACCATTCACTCCTTTGTTTCTGATTTGTCTGGTGTGTTATGGCAGCTGCTAACTTTGCCAGTTCTACAGAATCACATAGTTTATTTAACCAATCTTCTTTTGTGGGGATAGTATCTCCTTTCCAATTTTTTGCCAGTACTAGTCTGGCTGCTATAAACAAAAAATTCAAAAGAAAATAAGAAAAGAAACAGCAAATCATAGGTTTTAGATAATAATTTCTTATTGCTTTTTGATAGTATTTTTGTAATTTAGATTCTTCTTTCTCAAATCCTGTTTTTTATCCACATTAAATACGTTATTTAACTGATGGAACTGGAGCCAGTCAGGAAGATAATGTCTTATCTCCTCAAATGATTTTAACTTCAGGTGTCCTTGGTCTTCTTTTAATAATTGGCTATATGTTGCCCAATTGCTTTGCATGTTTAATTTTTTAACTGTGAATGCCTCTAATGGGGACAACCAACATGGTGTTTTTGGTTCTATTAGTGGTTGATATAATGCATTCCTTACAATATGGTTGGTGAACACTCTTGTGAGCTTTTACCTTCTTATAACCAAGGTAGCCATGCAACCCAAATCTGT
This sequence comes from Podarcis bocagei, assembly GCF_964188305.1. Lineage (NCBI taxonomy): Eukaryota > Metazoa > Chordata > Lepidosauria > Squamata > Lacertidae > Podarcis > Podarcis bocagei. Next base: position 561,888 of record NC_138141.1, on the reverse strand, counting down.
TGTTGACACTCTGCAAATCCAAAATATCTGTTTTCTCTAGTAGAATCCAATCCCTCATCCAAATTAAACACTGCCTGATAAAAGATTTTTAATTTTGGTAGTGGAAACCCCTTTCTTTCTTTCTTTCTTTCTTTCTTTCTTTCTTTCTTTCTTTCTTTCCTGTCTGTCAGTAATTTGTATTTAATACGAGGTTTCTTACCCTGCCAAATGAACCTTGTCAGATCTTACCTCCATTCTTCAATGCATTCTGTTTTCGCTATAATCGACATCATTTGAAAAAGAAAGAGCATTTTGGGGAGTATATTCATTTTTATTACTGAGATTCTTCCCCAAAATGATAATTTCAGTCTAGCCCAAATTTCTACCAAAAAAATAATAATTCATTCCAGGTTTTTTTATAATTGTCATCAAAAATGTCAATTCCCAAATATTTTGTTTTTCCTCACTATCGACAACCCTGTTTTTTTCCTGCAATTCCTTTTTCTCTTGCTCCTGTATATTTTTAACCATAAGCTTTGTTTTTGATCTGTTAAGTTTGAAGCTAGAGACCTCTCCGAATTCTGTTATCTTTTCCAACGCTTTGGGAATACTCGTTTCCGGGTTTTCTACTGTTAAAATTAAATCATCTGCAAAAGCTTTCAATTTGATAGTCTTTTGACCTAAAGATATCCCTTTAATTTCTTCTTCTTTCCTCAGTTCCAAATTTAATATTTCTAGGGTTAATACAAAAAGTAGAGGAGAGAGTGGGTGGGCAGCTTTGCCTTGTGCCTTTTTCTGTTGGAATGTATTCTGTTTTCCCATCATTGATCATTAGATTTGCTTTCTGTTTCTCATATATGGCCTTTATAGCCGAGGTAAATCACTCTCCCGTTGTGAATAGGTCAATCACTTTCCTTAGAAATTTCCAAGAAAGGTTATTGATAGCCTTCTAGGTGTTGACTAGCATTTCCTAGCTTGTATTATTTTATTCATGAGTGGGGGGGGGGGCTATAATCTCTTCCTTTTTTTTTTTTGTAATGGATTACAGGAAGTCCATCTGGGCCTGGGGATTTGCCCAGCTTAGAACTCGAGATTGCCTGGTGTATCTCCTTCCTGGTAATTGGCGAGTTTCATTGTTCAAGTTTCTCTTGTGCTATTTTGGGAATTTCTTTCCCTTGTATTTCACTATGTCATGTTCTCCTTCCGTTCCTATCTTATATAACTTCCTGAAATATCTTTAAAAGCAATTATTTATTTCTTCCTGTTTGTCGATTACGCTACCGTCTTCTACTATCTTATCAATTTGTTTTTCTCTTTGTTTCTTTTTTAATTACCACGCAAACAGTTTGCCTTGTCTGTTAGCAAATTCAAAATTCTTTTGTTTCATCCATTTGATGTTATTCTCTATTTCATCATTTAAGAATATTGATAGTTGGGATTGCAATATTTTAATATTTTGGTTTGCGGTTTTGTTTTTTGGATTGTTCACCAATAGATTCTCTATGGTCTGAAATGGATTTCTATGGTCTGAAATGGATTTGGGTTGAATCTCTGTTTTTTTAATTAGTGTCATTAAACTATTCAATATCCATATTCCATCTATTCGACCTGCAGATTTTTTAGCTTTGGAATAGAATGTATACTGTCTTTCATTTGTATGTTTATTTCTCCAAGCATCTACTAAGTTCAGATCTTCAACCATTTGGGAGGAAAATTGGGAATTTTCCTTCCTTAGATGTTTTCTCTCTTTCTGTTCTATCAAGGTTCAACAAAGTGACCCCATTAAAATCTCCCATAAGAATCATGTCCTCATTGTTATGTTCCAATAATCTTTCCTCTAGTTTTTTAACGTATTTTGATTTGTTTCCATTTGGAAAGTACACACCCACCAGTATTAATTTTTCTTTGCCTCTTGTTAACTGCACACCCAGCAATCGTCCTTCATTGTCTTTAAATATTAATTTGGATTCTAATTTTGGGTTTATGTATATAACGATTCCTCTCTTTTATGTAAATCTGAAGCTATAAATTCTACCCCTAGTTTCTTATTTACCAAAACTCTCTTGTGCTTCTTGGCTATATGTGTTTCCTGAAGACAGATAATGTCCCAGTTCTTTTTTAGGATATGTTGGGTTTTATTCCTTTTCTTTTTATTATTTAAACCATTGATATTCTACGAGATAATGTTCAAATTCATCAAATAACAATTACAAATTGGATTCAGAAAAATATATAGAATAAATATAGATTTAATCTAGTGGGTTACATCTTATTGTATCTCTTGATAAGAATTGCTTTTACTCCTCTCCTGTAGCTTCTAACGCTTCTCTCTCCTGCATGAATTCTCCTCCCAGTTCTCTCTTGTATTTTCTCCAGAACTTCCCTAAATATCCCCTCCAGGAATTCCCATTTGTATCTTATTGTGTTGGTTTTTAAAGCATCTGTTAATGTCTTGTAATTTTCTCTTTTTAAAGGAGTCTTCTTGATATTTCTTTATGAATTATTATATTCCTTTCATCTATTGTCAACTTCCTTTTCTGGAGTACTTTATCCTTCAGTAGTCTTGAATTAAAAAAGACCATACAGTTCCTGATCCTTTATTCGTCTTTGTTCTTTCAGATTTTATTCTGAAGATCTTATCTATGTCCATTATTAATTCTTCTTCTTGGACTCCGAGCCATCTAGCTAATTCTTTTGTCAGTTTGGTTTCAATGTCTTCATTCTGCATCTCTGGGATCCCCTGAAAGCATAGAATAAGCTCCCTTTAGTGCATCTCGAGAATTGCGATTTGATCTAACATTTTCTCCTATATTCTCTTTAATTCTATTACCTCATCATTTATAACGTCTTGGCCTTTTTTCAGCCCTTTACTCTCATTTTAAATTTTATTGTTTTTTTTCCTTCGAGAGTTGCTCTTGTTTATTAGTTCTAGATTTCAAATCTTGGACCCTTTTCTCTATCTCCCTAATTTTAATATTCAGATCTTTTAGCTGTGCAGATAGGTCCATTATTAATTTTGAATTTTGCTCAATCTTGTTGCCCATGGAATCAAGTTTATCATCAACAGATTTTTTCATTCCAATAACCAACTCTCTTATATCAGCATTCGCATCTAACTCCACCACTGATTGGCATCTTGGAGCTCCTGAAGAGGCCACTGTAATTTCTTGGAAGTCATTTTAGTTGCTTCTCTATATACACATGAATATAAGCTTTGTCCCAGTCTTAATAAGTTCCTTTGATATTTTTGTACTTTAAATACCCTCAGGTCTGTATTGTTTCTATTCAGAGAGCTCTGGGAAGTATTTGTTCAATTATTCCTCCCGCATTTGGCGTTTATGTATTATTAAATACTCTAATCTAAGTTGGATTACCAACTTCTTAAAATATTTGTCAATCAATATTTTTCCTTGTCCTCCCTACTATCTCAGATCCTGAATCGAGATTTGTTACCCTTTATGTCCTAGAACTTAGTTAATACGATTTGTCAATATACTTATTATAAATTCCTTAATCAACACACTTCATAATGATTAAATCAAATGATTATTGCTTTCATTTTATGAATCAATGGTCTTGTTAGATAGTAAAATTCATGTTAACCTGCTGTTTTAGGGGTTGTTTTTAGAACAGATTAATCCTCTTTGCATTACTTTCTATGGGAAAGTGTGCCCTGGTTTTGGAATGCTTTGGTTTTGGAACAGACTTCCAGAACAGATTAAGTTTGAGAACCAAGGTACCACTGTATATTATTAATCGTCATTACTCAATTTTAACTGCATATATATGATAATATTCATTCTAATTGTTTAGATACTGTTTTCTCAATTCACGTGGTTTCATCAATTCAACAAGGTTAAATGGCACACCTAAAACTCTGCCAGACTTCACCAGGGTGGTGCCCTCCAGATGTGCAGCTCCTGTTGGCCTTAGTGAGCATGGCTGTTTGATGCCAGGCTAAAGGGAGTTGTGGTCTGAAACATCTGGTGGGCACCACCTTGGTGAAGGCTGAACAAAGCAGTGACAGACATTGCTTGGGGAACTGTTTCATAACAGCAGCAGCACTTCCAGGCAAAGCCCCACAAAACTAGATCTTGCCTCTCATAGGTAAGGTACAAAGTAGGATTCATGGGGGCAGCAGATCTGGCCTCCAAGGTACACATCACCCCCTGCTGCTGCTGTGGGGGCAGTGACACTACTCCTTGGAGGCCAGATCTGTGTTTCCCAGCGGCCTCTTGGCAAACAGGTTTCCTCCAACTCTTTTCCCCAATGCACAGCTTTATTCCCCCAGTTCTGATGTAGATGAAGGAGATGCCAGTTTGTGGTTTGCCTTAGGAGTCCGAGTGTCTTGGGCCAGCCATTGTACAGAAATTTCAAAGATTGTGCAGGGAGTGGAGAGGCTTCTGTGGGAGAAGGATGTTTTTCCAATCTCTTCTCCATCTTTCTGGGTGGCGCTAAATTTTGCTGATTCTCCTTATTGTATTGCTCCATCATGTCTTCTCTCCTCTCTCCTCTCTCCCTCCTGCTGCCCCTGGCATGTGAGTAGCTTCAGCAACCAAGAAGACACGATGTGACCAGACCTGGGTCAGGCTCCTGCTGTTTATATGACTTGTAGCTGTTTAATAAACAGGTGAAAATTATTCTGTGAATGGTTCTTCAGGTCCTTCTTTGCATTTGTATACAGCATGCAGGGGCTTCATTATGGGTCGGCATCAGCAGGCACATGCTGTGGCCTACACCCCAATAGGGGCTTACTGCTTGTTCCAAGAGCCTCTTTGCCTTCCTCCTTGCTTTTACTGCCTCTTCATCTGCCAACTCCAAGCAACGAAAACCAGCAGTGAGCTAATCTCTCTTCGAGGAAATAGATGCCAATTCTGCCAGGGATTTCTGCCAGAGGGAGCAAGGGGGTAACAGGCACTTTTGCCTCCTGCTCCCTGGCTGCTATTTCCTACTATCCTATTTGCTCCCTCAGCTTTCTTTCATGGCACATATTAAGAAATGAAGCTCCCCCTAATCATGCAGATTACAGTGACAAGGGAAAGGTTTGCTTTGCTGCAAGTACTGTCAATTACCCATCAAAGCTCTACCTAAAAGCAAAGCTTGTATTCTTAGGCACACATCCAAGCATTCTTCACAGCTAAAGTTGCCCCCCCCCCCCGCCCGCCAGCTCTTAGGCTTACCAGCTGTGTGGGAAGTAGAAATGAAACAATTACTTTATCCCCTTCTTCCAGCTTTACATGAATTTTTGTTTGTGAATGAAATTTTGTTGCCTTACACACTACTGCTAAACTAGGTGATTCTGGGAGAGGAGTAGGATGGCAGTGCAAATCTTATGACCCATCCAACCTAATTTACTGAGGGCAGCTCCTCTTTTCTGGTACCTGTCCTGGTAATTTGGGTTCGAGGACACATTGAAGCCTGGCGCAAACACACACAAAGGGTGGCAAAGCAGGGCTGGTGAGGGGTGCGGCCTGGGAAGACGCTCAGATCTAGAAGGCCGCATGTGACCTGGAGCCTGAGGTTCCCCGTTCTGGGTTCCCTCTAGTCAGGCCTCCCGTTACCCACAGCCACCAGCCTGATGTCTGTGGAAACGACAAGTCAAACAGCTGCACTGGCAAGCACCAAAGTGACCACGCCAAGGCACAAGCCTGGGCTGCCCAGATGGCAGGGTCCCCCTCTTGGCCTCGCTGATGGGGTCCAAAGGAAAGCACCAGCTTGGCTGCAGGAGTTGCCGGACGGAGGTGTACAAGGTGCCAGTGGCGTAGCGTGGGGGGTGCAGGGGGGGCCGGCCGCACCGGGCGCAACATCTGGGGGTTAGGGTTAGGGGGCGCAAATCCACGGGCTAGGGGGCGCAAATTACTTGCCTTGCCCCGGGTGCTGACAACCCACGCTACGCCACTGCAAGGTGCCATCTGTTTCAGAGATTTGTGTGGGGTTTCTCCTGAGCATTCTCTTCCCCATGATGACTTGCAAGGCAGCAGAGATTTCAGATCAGTTTTCCTTCTCCTACATACCCTCCCAGGTTGTTGAGCTCCATCTGCCCCTCATTTCCCATGCTCAGAGTTGGAAGGGACCGCAAGGCTCTTCTAGTCCATCCCCTGCAACACAGGAATCTTGCCCAATGTGGGGCTTGAGCCCACGACCCTGGGATTAAGAGCCTCGTGCTCGACTGCACCACGCTCATATATTAGAAATCATGGCTTTTTCAAACTTGTTTATAGACATTTTGATGAATCCAAACGCCGGCTCAGGATGAGCGGTTCTTGCCCAATCCGCAAAAGCAGCAGGAAGGGGGCACGTTGGCGAGAACCGAGCCCCTTTTGCGCGCGCCCCACCCCTCTCCCAGCCCCGGCGCCTCGGCCAAGGCAGCCCGCAACGTGGCCCCTCGCGCGTCTCCGCCCCGCCCGGCAGCCGTTGGCCCGCGGCGGCGCCAGCGCGCCCTTCTCCCGGGCCCCGCCTTCGAGTTCCTCGGCGCCCGTTACTGGTCGCCGGCGGCTGCGGGTCGAGCGAGGGGCGCCATGGCGCTGCTTGGCCTGTTGCTGGCGCTGCGCAGCGTGTGCCTGGTTTCTGCGCTGGGTGAGCCTGCTGCCCCCGGGGCCCCGCCTTTCTTCCTGGCTCCTCGGAGGGGCCGCCGCCGTTTCTCTCCGTATCCAGGCGCCATCCGTGCGCATTGCCCGAGAGGGCCGGGAAGCGCTGCGGGGGCCGAGCGGGGGGCGGTCGCGCTGCTGCCCCCTCTGCTGCTCTGCTCCCCAGGCCAGGCCTGACCCGGCGCGGGGGAGCTGCGGCCCCGCACGAGCGCAGCAGCCGAGGAAGAAGCTGCTCCGGGGGCGGCGCCTCTTGGCTGCAGGATGAGGCTGAGGGGCACGAAGGCCGCCTTCCTTGGCCCCTAAACCCCTGCCCTTGAAAAAGTCACAGCTACACTGCAAATGTGTAGTTACATACATACGGACGGACGGACATACATTCAAATCTGCCACCTTAGCTGTCATGGCTCCATGCCATATATGCTGAAAAACGGTAATTGGTTGAGGGGGCTGAAAATTCTTGCAAAATGATTTCCCTGTAGTGCCCACCCAGAGCTTATCTAAGTGCAGTGTATTCACGGATAAATGGCTATAGAAGGGTCTCTTCTGTCTAGGGTCTCAGCGAACATTCCTCCAAGTGACTGTTCCTCAGAGGATCCCATCTTACGTCACTGGAAATACGGTATTGTGTTTGATTATGTTCTACCTGACCTTTCATTCCAGACTGCCCTGTCAAGGCTGTTTGCTTTTAGGGTTGCCATATTTCAAAAAGTAAAAACCAGGACATCCCGAAAGTTGTTGACCCCAAAATTATTGACCTCAATTTTTCATTAGACCTGCGTTAAGATCCAGGACAAAGCACCACCTTTCGGAAATTCCCCCTGGATGACAATTTCGCCTTTGAAATCTTGTTAATGTCTGGGAAAATCTGGCTGTATGGCAGCCCTAAATTAAAAGTTTTTTTTTTTAAAAAAAATGCTAACTTTTAAAACCAACAATGTTAATTTGAGCAGCAGCAGACAAGTTGGTTTGTACGAGGCAGTTAGTGAAGCTATGGCTTACTGAGACTGCGCAAACGTGTAGAGTTCCTGGAGAACTTTGCCCCATCCTTGTCCTTTTTACTGCCACATTGTGCAGAACTAAGCCAACTCCCACATCATCCCATAAAGATAAATGCTTATGTTTGGGGAAGCGGGGGAGGGCAAGAAAAAAGTTCCCCCACTAATGTGAACAAGCTTCCTCTTGCAGGTAGCCTAGAGACAGGAACAGGAGCACTCCTCTTAGGGGTGGACATATGCTGCAACATTTTGCTGTGGATCCCATTTGTAGCATTGTAAAGCGCTGCGTGGGAACCACTGTTCTAATCCCACTTCCAGCTAAAGCCATTATTACTATTATTAATTTAAATTTCTGTACTGAGCTTCATGATTGAAATGACTCTAGCTTGCAGTGGCAGCAAGCCATTTGTTAAAATCTGTTCTTCATCTGTACCACTTTTTACCATCTGTACCATGGGGAGTGTGCACAAATTCTTTGCGTAGGCTGGAGTTTAATGTGTAAACAAAATAAAAACTATAGCATGATTAACCCTTTGCCTATTGCAGGAAAGGATGACCTTTGATATTGATATAAATGGAAAGCCATATATCATTCATCTGAAGCAACAGTGAGTAGAATAAATAACTGGGATTTGCCGCCCATTCTATAAGACATTGCAATCTTTTTTAATAAATCCTGGTAGTGTCTAGAAAGATTTCCTGGAAAGCTTTTCTGAGGAAGAGAGGGGACAAAGCACTCAGCTCTCCTCTGTAAAGAAAACAAGCTTACTTTCAAAAGCAAATCTTAATAGCCTCCTAGGCTGCCAATTTGAATAAAATATGGGGTGCAGGTAAGCCCCGCCCTGAATAATTGATCCCATGATGCAGCACACACAGACCATTTGAATGACAATGCCTATCAACTTGTGGGACCTTGGCCCCTAAGAGCTGGCTCCTATGTAGCCTCTGGGAAAACCTTCTTGCATTTAAAATGTGCCCACAAAGGTACCTCTGCCAGCCAGTGCACAGAATTGCTGAGAAGGTAAAATGTTGTAACAGAAGGGGAGAGGCTCCCCTTATAAAGGCCCAAGGACCTCATTCCCTAGAGGGCAGCTTTTCTGGAGCTGCATGCCAGTGGGGTGGGGGTGGCGGGTCCAGCAACAAATAATGGGTGCACCCTTGTGTGGCAGACGTGCCAGCCATGCAAAATTCAAAGGTTCATACACCTGCTCCGCCCCCCCCCCACCTTCATCCAGGCAAGCAAGAGGTTGTGATAACAGTTCAGTAACACATTCCAGCCATGCAGAAGCACTTTGGGAGGCTAAGATGCTTTTTCTTAAATGTTGCTAAGAGACACCCAAAAAGGCCTTGCGGGCTCCATGTCCACATCATGGAACTCCTTGTGCTGATGGTGCGCATTAGTTGGACACTGCTCTGAGTCACTGTCACATGTCAGGACATGACAGCAGGCACTGTTGTAACTTTCTGGACCATTTGTCCTTCCCTTTTTTCCGTGCCACCTTTATGTATTTTTTATGCTTTGTTTTTAGATCCTTTTTAACCAATGATTTCAGAGTTTATACGTATAGCCATGGAGGGTCAGCAGTGTCTTTTGTTCCTCCCATTCAGGTAAGATTCTCTCAGGTGTAGGAAACAGGTTTCTCTTTGAGTGGCTATCGTTTGAGCTACATTAGACCTGCCAACCAATTTTTAAAAAATAGATTATAGTAGTTTTAACTGATTAGTTAAAATATATATGTTGATAATAATTAAGAAGGCAGGGAATATTCAAAGCACGCATCCTTTCAAATAAAAACAGACATCCTTACACCGAGTGTGCCACACATTAGCGTAGCCGGGGGTGGGGAGGATCAAGGCAGTTGTTGGTCATTTCAGGTGCTGCAGGGTGGGACCTGAAATTGGCGGCTGGTTGCCCTAAACAAAGCTCAACACCTTTGGCCTGGCCCATCGCACAAATTCATATGCGGGTTCCAGTGCACCCATGGTTAGGCAATATTCAGCGGAGAAGCAATGGATAGCTGCATCTGTGTCTAGTTTGGGGGTACTAGCCGCAAATGCCCTGCTTCAACTCTCCTTTTGACATGACCCCTTCCTTTCTGAGGTTTTGTCTTCTATCCTCAACATGACTATGGCATTGGGCCCCTGCTGCAGACAGGGAAACTTGCAGCTTATTGCATTACTTTGCTGTGTTATAAAAAGGTCTGAAGGAGATGGGATACTAGAATAGCCTTGTTATACCAAAGACTCGAGGAAAAATCTGCAAGTTCAAGTAAAAACTGAGCTCTAGCCAAGACCCACAGAAGGGAGTGAACTACAAATGGTTCTAGTCACAATTTTGCTTGTAGAAAACTGAGGTGCTTAAATTCCACAAATATACCAAATGTTGAAGCAGTAAAAATAAATTTAGGTGTGGTAAAAAAAAATAAACATTGCACCTATTTCAGTCGTTCTTCATAGTTCATAGTTTACCCCTTCCTCTAGAAATACCCCCTTCCACATACACATTTCTGGAAATTTTATATTTCTGACACTTCACCCTTTCTCACCCACTGCTTTTGCATTCCACTTTCCCCACACACTTTTCCCACTTGATGGAGTAGGCACATATCCAGAAACCTTAGCTAGTGGGGAATCAGTGCTTTGTGGGTACATGTCACCAGGAAACTCAACCTGAGGGTTTTTGTAAACAAGCCTAGATACCCCACTCTCTGTGCTGCTGGAGCAGCTTTCAATGGACTGTCCACGTGAGCATCAACCCTGACTGTGACCAGAAGGGAAACTGCAGTTGGTCAGCCCAAGAGGAAAGGTGAGTAACTGCGTAGTTTGGTTTTAGGTAACAACCCCAAATTTAGCCTGTTAACCTCTAATTTGAATTGTGTGCTCTAGGATTGGATTTCATATAGCAGTGTATGTATTTCACTTTTGAGTTGCCCCCTGGTTGTAGGTAAATTGTTCTGATTACTCTTTCTAGCGCAATTGCTACTATCAAGGCTACATTGAAGGCTATACTGATTCCATTGTGATGCTCAGCACCTGCCTTGGGCTTAGGTGAGACCTATGTGTTATTCTTTTTTTTAAAAAAAATAGATATTTATTAAGAATTTTCCATTTTAATACATTAAAAAACCAAAAAGAAAAAGAAAACATATACAGTTTACAATCCTTATTTTTCTATAACATATTTCCCTGACTCCCTCACACCTCCCCTTCTTATATTCCAATTCAAATTGTTAATTCAACAAGTTCTTATCCCCAATTTTTAACCTTTTTATATTTAGTTCAATTTAAAAAACCAGTTTTACAACATCAAAATTTATACATCAGTGCTCATTCTTAAATCTTAAATCCTTTTTCTAAAGTCGACCCAAATTCCCTTCCACGAATTCCCCACTTTTCATACTAATAACAAAACAGAATAAAAAGAAAAAAGATTATTATGCACCCTTTGGATCCCCAAACCCCACCCCATCCCCTTTCCCGGTTTCAATCCCCAACAAATGTCCATCAGTCTTAATCTGCTATCAGCCTGGAGATCTCACGTCTGAGGCTCTTAATTCTCTCTCAGTTCCTCTCTGCCGGTTTTTTTGATAGTCCTTAGTATTAAACACCAGATCTCGGAGACGCTCTGGCCCGATAGGGACAGTGTTTCTTCCAGCCAGACCTCCATACTTAAAAGTGGAGCCCAAATCTCGTTTCTTACTCCTTTCAAGTCCAAATGTCCCCAAAGCTCCAACTTTCACCTTGATCAAATTTGTAATCCTTGGGTCTTCAGATCTCCACATAATGAGATCTCTCCATTCTTCAATCTCCAGCTCGGACCAGATTTTCATCATCAAGTTCTTATTTTCCTTTATAACCATCATGTCAGGCCTCTGGCTCTCCTTTGTCATCTGTAGCATTACATCTCCTCCTTCCTTTTCCTCAGAAACAACATGTACCGGTATCTCTTTCTCCACACTCTCAAAGTTCTCAAATTTCTCCTCTTGTGCAGCTGCATGAGCTTCCTGGATCAAGTCCTTATCAAATTCAATGAATTTTTTTACTGTTAAGTCCAGAGTTGCAACGTTGGTAGCCAAAACATCAATTTGGCCTTGTAACTTTCCCAAGAGAAAAAAAACTCTGTCCAATTTAGCTTGAATTTTCCCTCCTTCAGCCATTCTTGTAATGTCCCAAAACCCCCTCTAGAGGGATTTTGGTTACTTAGTATTCCTTCCAGTTCAAATCCAAAAATCAAGTTAGTTTGTATCAGTTTTTCCTTGTTTCCAACAAAATATAGCCAAATTATAACGAATATAACCAGCAGAGACAATAGAAAACAAAGTTCTCTTTTCCCGTCTTGACAGCTAATTTGACAGCTGTCAAGCTCTTCAATATCTCTTCAACAGGCTCTCTCGCGGATCACTCCCAGGTCCGGGGGGGTGGCACTTCAACTCCCAAAGTTAGCTCTTATCCTCCAGTAAGATTACTTAAACTGCCAAATCGTGAAATTAATGTCTTTACCCAATAAAAAGAAAAAATCCTCTCGACCTTAGTTAGCTGGTCCTTGCTTTAGATTATATACAAGACGGGGAGACGGACTTCCTGTTTGCGCCTTCCCCGATCATGCCTAATTCAAAAAAAAAAATATTTCTTTACAAATCCAATTTCCGTACTACTCACGGGTTGCTGCTTTAAAATCCAATTGTTCACAAGAAGAAGTCAGCACTCTCAGACCATGGCATGCGGCTTCACTCTGCAGGAGAAGCAGTCAACTCTCAGCACCGCGCCACTCACCCCGTCCCCCATTCCGAAGCCTTTTAAAAGGCTCCTTCGCGGTTCGGGGGGTGCAAATGGTGCCCGCCGAGTCACCAGGTTCACAGGCTGCACCGCCTGTGATTTTTAAGGGTCCCCGCGTCGCCGCAGCGGCTAGACCCTAATCCTGCGGAGCCGATTCCCTCTGGAGCTCGGAGGGAATCCGCCATTAGCCGATGGCGCTAACCCGGAAGTCCCCTATGTGTTATTCTTGAACAGAACCCTTTGTTCCTCAGTCCCAAGTTCAGCTGCCTGCAGAGCACTCCAGGGCTTTGAGAAAGGATAACCCCACTGAAATTGGACATCCTGCTTAATAAGCCAGAGTGGCAAAGTATAACTAGGCATGGATGAATCAGCCTCTTCACAAACACACACATGGTAAAAGTCAAGGTGTAAATTGAACTGCCTTTTATAACTGACATACAACATATATCAACATTTTCTACTCACCAGTTACATGCAGTCTCAAGTATACATTTCCCAAATAGTTCCTCTGAACACACACTGAGGATCTGTTCATTTTATATGGATTGCCATAACATGCACACCTGATACAACAGAATAGTCGGGTGTTCTAGTCAGTAAAGGTAAAGGGACCCCTGACCGTTAAGTCCAGTTGCAAACGACTGGGGTTGCGGTGCTCATCTCACTTTACTGGCTGAGGGAGCTGGCGTTTTGTCCGTGGACAGCTTCCGGGTTATGTGGCCAGCATGACTAAGCTGCTTCTGGCGAAACCAGAGCAGCGCACGGAAACGCCTTTTACCTTCCTGCCGGAGCGGTACCTATTTATCTACTTGCACTTTTACATGCTTTCGAACTGCTAGGTGGGCAGGAGCTAGGACTGAACAACGGGAGCTCACCCTGTCGCAGGGTTTCGAACTGCCAACCTTCTGATTGGCAAGCCCTGGGCTCTGTGGTTTTTGTTTAGTACTCAGGGAAAAGGCTGTCTTTTTCAGTTTTCTTTCAAATGGGATTATTTCCATCCCATGTCATCTTCTCCTATATTAGGGATGGGCAAACTCCAGACTGTGGACCAGATTTGGCCCACTAGGTCTTTCTGTTTGGCCTAAACACCTTTCCCCATGAACCATGCCTATGTGCTCCACGCTGATGCCATATGTGGTAGGTCATATGTAGAAACACAGTTGGATTGGCTGCTCACACAGCCAGTCTCTGCAGAAAGTCAGATTGAACTCCCTGCCCACCAGCTGAAGCATTGCATTGGACTGAAATGGGAATTTAGCTTTTGGCTACCAAGTCACAGTTTGCACCATCAACATTTTTTTGGGGTGGGGGGCTTCTTTTCCACTTTATTTCCTCCTACCAGTGGGCTGTTGCAGTTTGAGAACAGCAGCTACGGAATTGAGCCAGTTGAATCTGCTTCTGGATTTCAGCATCTTGTTTATCAGATTGAATATGAAGATGCAGAGCGTCCACTTTCTGAACAGAATTATTCCATTAGATGGAGTTCAGGAATAACGCCAAGGGTAGAATCAGGAATACCAGTGAGTGCTTTTTTTTCTTTAAATAAAATTGTGTTTATAGATCCAAAACAAAATAGTAATATGTGCATCCATGCATGTACATGCTCCTGCCCCCCCCTCCCCTAAGCAGTAGGAGTTCCTGGGAGAAGCCTTTTCAAGGCCAGCTTTCTTTCGATGAGAACTGCGCCCGCCCCAAGACTTCAGTGCTTGTAAATGTTTGTCCATATACATGTGGATGCAGAACAGAGGTGAGTCCACAGTCAACAGAGAAAGCAATATGGACCTTAAGTAGCACCCTAAAAGCAACTGCAGGTCCCACAAGCCTGTTGCTTGACTTTCAGGAGCAAAACCTTGCCGCCGCCCCCGTCAATAGAGCTGTTCCTTTTCTGACCTCCTAGAAAGCATATACTCTGGCAGAACACTGCTTTTCTTCTTCTCAGCTTTCACACTGACAGTTATGATGCCCTGCTGGCTCTCTGAGCAGCTTCATAGCTTAGCGTCTCCAGCAAGCTGTGTGTGATGCTCACCTCTGCAGCCTAATTCTGTGCATGTTTCATCAGAAGTAGGTACCACTGTTTTGACTGAGATTAGTGTGCACAGGATTGCAACCTTAAAGGGAGACTCCAAAATCAAGAAATAAAAAGGTGAAAATGCTGTCCACATCTAAGGAAGCCAGCAGAGTCCAGTGAAAAACAGCTCCAAAGGGCCTTGCTGAAGCAACAGATGTTGTCTCTCCAGAGAGGTGGAGCCAACTAAAACCTTATGAAAGCTGGCCAAGTGTGGTTGGCTCTGGTTGCCTGGCTGCTTAATGGGCCCTTGGTTTAATTATGTGTCCGGCTCTGGCAGGTTGCATAGAAAGGAATGTGGCCTCGGTTTGAAAAACATTCCCCATCCTTGTCTTAGGCCACATTCACACCATATATTTTAAACACTATGATGCCAGTTTAAACAGTAATGCCTTCTCTTAAATAATTCTTTTGAATTAACATGTTGAGAATAGAGAATCAGGCTATTGGTCTTCCTAGCTGAGCCATGAGAAAGCTGTGCTCCCCCACCAAATGTTGGACTACAGTTCCTACTGGCCCTAGCCAGTATGACCAATGCCTGGGAACCCACCCCGCATTTCTCCAGGCCTTGATGCAACCCCAATCTGCCAGATACTTCACCTACATTTTGAATTCTGTTTCAGCAGCATTTAGCGTTCTACCTGTGAATTTTTCATGATGTTAGTATGAGTGCAGTAATGGTATGTTCTTTCTTGAATTACAATAGGTTAACTTCAGCACCACGAGATATGTGGAAATGCACATAGTTGTGGCCAAGGGATTGGTAGGTTTATTTGAAGGACTCCCTGTTGCCCCCCCCCCACTACGTACATCACTTCAAGCTTTCATTACAAGGTTTTCAGAAGTATGTTCTTTCTTCATATACAAACATAAGAAGAGAAGACTCATTGGGTCCAGCATCCCGTTCCCATGGTGGCCAACAAGATGCCCATGGGAAGCTTTCAAGCAGGATTTTAGTGTGACAAAACATGGGCAATTCCCAGTCTCCTATGTCTGGCAGTGGAGGGGAAACATCTTGAGTTCTAGGATAATGAGAGTAGGAGGAAAAGCTCTCTGCCCACTTTCTCCACACATCATCATCATCATCATCATCATCATAAATTACTACTATTTATACCCCGCCCATCCGGTTGGATTTCCAAAATGACTCCCAGCCCTCCCAGGACTCACCTGGTCCTTCAGAAGCACAGTCACCCCATTCAGGACCAGGGAGTCCTCCACACCCGCCTGCCCCCTGTCCCCCAAGAACAGTACAGTGGTACCTCGGGTTACATACACTTCAGGTTACAGACTCCGCTAACCCAGAAATAGTGCTTCAGGTTAAGAACTTTGCTTCAGGATGAGAACAGAAATTGTGCTCTGGCAGTTTGGCAGCAGCAGGAGGCCCCATTAGCTAAAGTGGTGCTTCAGGTTAAGAACAGTTTCAGGTTAAGAACGGACCTCCGGAACGAATTAAGTACTTAACCCGAGGTACCACTGTACTTCTGTCTTGTCAGGATTCAACCTCCATCTGTTAGCCGCCTTCCATCCTCCAACCGCCTCCAGGCACACACACAGAACCTTAATCACCTTCACTGGTTCTGATTTAAAGGAGAGGTAGAGCTGGGTATCATCCGCATACTGATGAACACCCAGCCCAAACCCCCTGATGATCTCTCGCAGCAGTTTCATATAGATATTAAAAAGCATGGGGGAGAACCCTGAGGCACCCCACAACTGAGAGCCTAGGGGTCTGAACACTCATCCCCCAATACCATTTTTTGAACACAGCCCAGGAGGAAGGAGCGGAACCACTGTATAACAGTGCCCCCAGCTCCCAGCCCCTCTAGACAGTCCAGAAAGATGTTAGGGTTGATGGTTTCAAAGGCTGCTGAGAGATCCAGCAGAACTAGGAAACAGCTTTCACCTTTGTCCCTAGCCTGCCGGAGATCATCAACCAGCGTGACCAAGGCAGTTTCAGTCCCATGATGAGGCCTGAATCTCGACTGGAAGGGATCCAAATGGTCCACACACCCCAACCATGCCTGGAGTTATTGAGCAACCACCTGCTCAATCACCTTGCCCAAGAATGGAAGATTTGAGACTGGGCGATAGTTGGCCATATTGGCCAGGTCTAAAGATGGTTTTTTAAGAAGCGGTTTAATAACCACCTCTTTCAGCGGATCTGGGAAGGCTCCCTTACAGAAAAGCATTCACCACCCCGCGGAGACCATCGCCCAGCCCTTCCCGGCTTGCTTTTATTAGCCAGGATGGGCAAGGATCAAGGAGACAGGTGGTTGGTTTCACGCGTCCAAGCAGCCTGTCCACATCCTCGGGGGTAACGGATTGGAATTGATATCATGCAATTTGACTAGAGAGGACTCTAACACTCTCCCACCCTGGCCCTGCTCCCAAGGTGGAGTCTACCTCTTTCTGAATCTGAGTGACATCTGCAAAAAACTTTGCAAAATCATTGTAGGAGATCTTGGGGCCCTTCCCGGGCCTCAATGGTGAAAGTGGTTCCATTAGATTATGAACCACCTGAAGGAGTCTCCTCCTGCTGTTTTCTGCAGATGAAATAGAGGCGGTGAAGAAGGTCCTTTTCGCCGTCACTATCACCACTTGGTAGGCTCGACATTGAGCTCTAACCTGTTTCCGGTCAGATTCAGAATGACTTTTCTGCCACCGGCGCTCTAGCCATCTCAGCGATTGTTTCATCCCCCTCAGCTCCGGGGAAAACCAGGGGGCTATCCGGGTTCTGTGTAATCAGAGAGGGCACTTCGAAGCCAGACAATCAATAGCCCTGGTTAACTCCGCATTCCAGTGGGCCACCAGGGAATCAGCTGAGAGACCATCAACATGGGATAAAACATCCCCTACCACTCTCTGGAAACCATTTGGATCCCACCTCCCTGCAGAGGGGAAGGGTCGTGAAGAAGTCCATAATCTTACTCACCTTTGTCGTCATGGAAAGGGCCTCAAAGGTCATGTAATCCAACCAACTGTAATGCAGGAACCACAGCTAAAGAATCCAACCTCTGTTTAAAAACCTCCCAGAAAAGGAGATTCTTCCACCTCCCAAGCTAGTCTGTCCCACTGTCAAACAGCTCTTGCTTGCTCTGTTTTAGATGTGGCACCAGCAGCCATCCTGAGCCTGACAGCCACAGCACATTGAAATGTGTATCCTGGTCCAGAAAATGTGGCTTCTGGCTTAGAGCATCTTCAGTGAGCCTGATGCAATGGCTAATGAGAGAATCTTATTCTTTCCCAGTATGACTATATGGGTTCAGATGAAGATGTTGTGATGAAGAAAATCACTCAGCTCATCAGCTTTATCAACACGGTAAGTCAATGACAACAAACAGCCTGAGTCAAAGTTGTGCTGGGCACAACAGCCCAGATCTATTTAAATATATTTATAAATAGTCCAGAATCTGGTAGAACAGTTGCTGCTACATCTAGAATGGTTTGGTCTTTTAAGGGAAAATAAGAAGGGAAGAAGGTTACTCAAAATTAAGATAATGAAATGTGGAGCCTTGGTTTTGTAGGTCTAAAAACAATGAATGCTGTAAAGGAAAAATAGTTTTATCTAACATGGCAGATTGAATATTAATGTTAAGCAGAAGATTATTCTATTTGTTTACTATCTTTTGCTTTAAAGAAATGTCATGCAAATCCTGAAATACTGTTCAAAGGTAGAGGGGTGTGTGCTAGTATATATTTATACTTTAATCAATCTTATTTTTGTAATATTGTTTGGTATGGATATTTTAAAAAATTATTACAAAATAAAATAAAACTGAGAAAAGTCAGTTTTAAAAAATGTCACCCATCATATGAATGAATGAATGAACCCATCCCAGATTCATGATGTCTCCTGGCTCTGCCCCCAAAAGCTTGTCCAACCCCCACAGCCCCCTCAACAAAAAACCACTATGTTCTGTATAACATTGTGTGAATGTTACTCAAAAAAGCAGCATATACGGTAAATAATTCCATACGAAATTAGGGTTTAGGGAAGTTTAGGGAAGCTTTTAATGTTTAACAGACTATTGTATTTTAATATTTTGTTGGAAGCCGCCTAGAGTGGCTGGGGAAACCCAGCCCGATGGGCGTATTTATGATGATGATGATGATGATGATGATGATGATGATGATGAATAATTCCTCCAGCTGGGAACTGAAGTCTGAACATGTAAAGCCTGTGGCCTCTATTGAACTTAACCATATGTCTCCTATTTTCAGATGTTTTACAAACTCAACATGAAGATTATACTGTCCTCTATGGAGTTTTGGAAAGACAGGGATAAAATCTCCACCACAGGGACAGCCAATGAGTTACTGGAAAAGTTTGTGGACTGGAAACTGGTCCACCTTGCTCTACGACCCCACGATGTGGCATTCTTGTTTGTGTAAGGAGTGTGTCTCCCCCCCCCCCCCCCGTTATTAAAGAATGCCTGTATTAAAGCCTTTGGTGTTGCCTGAGTGGGCAACATGGCCAAAGTGCTGGGCAGGCAGGAGAGAGGGAGAGGGCTGTGAAGAGCAGTCCAAACAGTTGGGGGCTCCATGCATGTGAGGGAGGGACATTGTGTTGTTGTTGTTTAGTCGTTTAGTCGTGTCCGACTCTTCGTGACCCCATGGAGCAGAGCATGCCAGGCACTTCTGTCCTCCACTGCCTCCCGCAGTTTGATCAAACTCATGCTGGTAGCTTCAAGAACACCTGTCAGGGGTTCAGGAGCAGAGGCGAGGGCAAGGGAGGAAACAGAGAGCGAGGGGGAGGAGGCAGAAGAAAAGATGAGTGATGACGACGACCCGAGATCTCCGAGTCTTTCCAGTGAATCAGAAGATTCACAGAAAGGAGCACCAGTGGCCAGAGCAAGGGGGGAGCCTAGGGGGACACCCCAGGAAGAAGGGTCCAGAGGGGGCTCAGAGGGGAGCAGTTGGAAATCGGGACCAGCGTCACCAACAGAGAGCAGGGGAGAAGAAGGGCGCCAGGTATCAAGCGCTGGCAGCTCGCAACAGGAGGGAGGGCACGAGTCAGGAGTGGCCACACCTCCATCGGAGAGTGAAGAAACGGTCAGGAGGAAAGTGGAAGGTTGGGCGCGCGCGCCAAGTTCAAATGCACAGGAAGGTGGCGCAGTAAGCAGCCCGGAAAGGGAGCCAGGTCCTAAAGCCCGGCGCAAGGAGACAGGAGGGTCCGGGGGGTCCGCTTCAGAAGAGTCCCGGAAGGAAGAGACCATGGGGGGCAGAGGGACCCAGAGAAGAACGGTCAGGCGGAAAAGGTGGAGTAAAGCTAGGTTAGTAAGTTGGTGCACAGGGGGCGGAGACTCAGACGGAGCTTCGCCGGTCTAACCCTTAAGACGTAGAGTTGCGCGCAGCAGCTTGAGAATGGAAACTGTAACTCAATAAAGACTTTTATAAAGTGACCGCTGGCTAGCGTGATCCTCTGCGAGCTAGGATCTGGAAGCAGCTCTGACAACACCATCCAACCATCTCATCCTCTGTCATCCCCTTCTCCTTGTGCCCTCCATCTTTCCCAGCATCAGGGTCTTTTCCAGCGAGTCTTCTCTTCTCATGAGGTGGCCAAAGTATTGGAGCCTCAGCTTCAGGATCTGTCCTTCCAGTGAGCACTCAGGGCTGATTTCCTTAAGAATGGAGAGGTTTGATCTTCTTGCAGTCCATGGGACTCTCAAGAGTCTCCTCCAGCACCATAATTCAAAAGCATCAATTCTTTGGCGATCAGCCTTCTTTATGGTCCAGCTCTCACTTTCATACGTCACTACTGGGAAAACCATAGCTTTTACTATACAGACCTTTGTTGGCAAGGTGATGTCTCTACTTTTTAAGATGCTGTCTAGGTTTGTCATTGCTTTTCTCCCAAGAAGCAGGCGTCTTTTAATTTTGTGACTGCTGTCACCATCTGCAGTGATCATGGAGCCCAAGAAAGTAAAATCTCTTACTGCCTCCATTTCTTCCCCTTCTATTTGCCAGGAGGTGATGGGACCAGTGGCCATGATCTTCGTTTTTTTGATATTGAGCTTCAGACCATATTTTGGCTCTCCTCTTTCACCCTCAATAAAAGGTTCTTTAATTCCTCCTTACTTTCTGCCATCAAGGTTGTGTCATCTGCATATCTGAGGTTGTTGATATTTCTTCCAGCAATCTTAATTCCGGCTTCGGATTCATCCAGCCCAGCCTTTCGCATGATGAATTCTGCATATAAGTTAAATAAGCAGGGAGACAATATACAGCCTTGTCGTACCCCTTTCCCAATTTTGAACCAATCAGTTGTTCCATATCCAGTTCTAACTGTAGCTTCTTGTCCCACATAGAGATTTCTCAGGAGACAGATGAGGTGATCAGGCACTCCCATTTCTTTAAGAACTTGCCATAGTTTGCTGTGGTCGACACAGTCAAAGGCTTTTGCATAGTCAATGAAGCAGAAGTAGATGTCTTTCTGGAACTCTCTAGCTTTCTCCATAATCCAGCGCATGTTTGCAATTTGGTCTCTGGTTCCTCTGCCTCTTCTAAATCCAGCTTGCACTTCTGGGAGTTCTCGGTCCACATACTGCTTGAGCCTTCCTTGTAGAATTTTAAGCATAACCTTGCTAGCGTGTGAAATGAGTGCAATTGTGCGGTAGTTGGAGCATTCTTTAGCACTGCCTTTCTTTGGGATTGGGATGTAGACTGATCTTCTCCAATCCTCTGGCCACTGCTGAGTTTTCCAAACTTGCTGGCATATTGAGTGTAGCACCTTAATAGCATCATCTTTTAAAATTTTAAATAGTTCAGCTGGAATACCATCACTTCCACTGGCCTTGTTATTAGCAGTGCTTTCTAAGGTCCATTTGACTTCACTCTCCAGAATGTCTGGCTCAAGGTCAGCAATCACACTACCTGGGGTGTACGAGACATCCATATCTTTCTGGTATAATTCCTCTGTGTATTCTTGCCACCTCTTCTTTATGTCTTCTGCTTCTGTTAGGTCCTTTCCACTTTTGTCCTTTATTATGGTAATCTTTGTACGAAATTTCCTTTCATATTTCCGATTTTCTTGGTTTTTTATAAATTTTTTTATTGGTTTTTCACAATTTTTATAAACACAGACAATACACAATACAAACATACAAACACATAAACAAACATGTATAATTTCAAATCCTTTTTTCTTAAACCTTACTTCGCCGACTTCCCCATACCTCCCCTTTCTGCATCCCAATTCTAAAATTCATTTCAGCAAATCCTCCACCTTAATTTTATCTAATTTTCCCTTGTTCTTTTCTTTTACTTAATCTTTTACAGCTGTAATCCCCTGTTTTCTATAACCTCGACATTTTAGCACTCCATATTTCCGATTTTCTTGAACAGATCTCTGGTTCTTCCCATTCTTCATAGCTTCTCTGAGTTATTCAAGCCCCTTTGCCACGGCAAGGCAGTGATCCATGAAGGGGGAGAGAGGGACATGGTTGGTAGCAAAGAGGCATGTGAGGGAAGCAAGTATCCAAGGACTTCTGGGAAGCAGTCTTATATGGACTTGCACTGGTCCATGTAGATCAGTGTTGTCTATATTGATGGGCAGCATCTCTCCAGGACATGAGGCAAAGAAGGGGTTTCTTTCCCATCACCTGCTTGCTACCTGGAGATGCTTCCAGTGATTGAACTTTGGTGCTCTGCCACTGAGCTGTGGTCCTTGAGCTCTGGATGCAGGTAAGAAGCTAAGTCCACTGAGCCCAGTATTGTACACCCCTGGTTGCCAGTGCCTCTCTGGGAATCTCCGAAGAAGGATCCTGAGTGGTACATGTAGATGGAGATGTTGAGGGCGGAACCTGGGACCTTCTGTGTGCAAAGCACATAGCAGTTTTAAATGTATAAGCCACCCAAGCTTTCTTCTTCTCAGCAATCTCAGGCTACATTCACACAATTAAAGCATCACTTTAAACAGTCATGGCTTCCACCAAAGAATTCTGGGAACTGTAGTTGGTTAAGGGTGCTGAGAGTTATTTGGAGAACCATCTGCAGAACAATCTCATGTCACAGGGAACCCTAGGATATGTAGCTCTGTGAGGGGATTAGGCATCTCCTAATAACTCTCAGCACCCTTAACAAACTACAGCTCCCACGATTATTTGGTGGAAGCACTGACTGTTTAAAGTGGTATCTTTAAATGCATGATGTGAAAGTGGCCTGTTAGAAGGTGGCAAACCCCCCATTGTTGCTAAACATTTGGGAGGCAGAATCCTTGCTGATCTACTCTAGAGCCCGATGCTTACAGATCTGTCAGGAAATCCTGTTCTATCTTTTGTTAATTCCTCTGATCATAGAATCATAGAATCATAGAGTTGGAAGAGACCACAAGGGCCATCGAGTCCAACCCCCTGCCAAGCAGGAAACACCATCAGAGCACTCCTGACATATGGTTGTCAAGCCTCTGCTTAAAGACCTCCAAAGTAGGAGACTCCACCACACTCCTTGGCAGCAAATTCCACTGTCGAACAGCTCTTACTGTCAGGAAGTTCTTCCGAATGTTTAGGTGGAATCTTCTTTCTTGTAGTTTGGATCCATTGCTCCGTGTCCGCTTCTCTGGAGCAGCAGAAAACAACCTTTCTCCCTCCTCTATGTGACATCCTTTTATATATTTGAACATGGCTATCATATCACCCCTTAACCTCCTCTTCTCCAGGCTAAACATGCCCAGCTCCCTTAGCCGTTCCTCATAAGGCATCGTTTCCAGGCCTTTGACCATTTTGGTTGCCCTCCTCTGGACACGTTCCAGTTTGTCAGTGTCCTTCTTGAATTGTGGTGCCCAGAACTGGACACAGTACTCCAGGTGAGGTCTGACCAGAGCAGAGTACAGTGGCACTATTACTTCCCTTGATCTAGATGCTATACTCCTATTGATGCAGCCCAGAATTGCATTGGCTTTTTTAGCTGCCGCGTCACACTGTTGGCTCATGTCAAGTTTGTGGTCAACCAAGACTCCTAGATCCTTTTCACAGGTCCACACAGTGAGCAGGCTGGCAGAGAAGAGACAGGTCACTCCTTCCCTCCTCTGCTATATAGAATCAGAATTGTAGCGCTGAAAGGATCCCTGAAGATCATCTAGTTCAACCTCCTGCAATGCAGGAATGCGCAGCTGTCCCATGTGGGTTTTTGGGTGGTGTTGGAAGAGGCATCCCAGGAAAGCACACAGATGCCTGCCCCTGCTCCCCCCAAAAGAGCTGTTATGTAAGGAAGTGTTCCTTTTATGCTTTTTGCTAAGGTGCTAATTGCAACAAAAGCATAATTCCTTTCTTCCTCACCCCAGCTACAGGAACAGGGGTGATTCTGTGGGGTCAACATTTGCAAGAAAGATGTGCCACAGACCTTCTTCTGCAGCAGTTGCCATGGTAAGACTGCATGTACTGTGCTCATTCACTTGCTGAACTGTTCTTGGTTTCTTAAAAGTTGTGATGTCTGAAAACTTTGGGCCAAACTAGACCTGAGGTTAAACACATGACTACAGCTGAAGTGGATGTTTCTGCTCTGTAAATAATTGCTAGGCACTCTGAGCACCCTTGAGACCATGGGGTGGGGGTGGGGAGTAGAAATGTCCTCTCATTCCTTGACTCTTAAGCTTACTCAGAAGTCTTCGGTGAAGTGCCGGGACTTTGTTGAAAGCTTTTTGAAAGTCCAAGTACACTGCATCAACTGGATCACTTTTATCTGTATGTTTGTTAATGCTCTCAAAGAACTCACAATAGGTCTGTAAGAAAGGACTTGCTTAAGCCATGCTGCTGTGCTTCAGTAAAGTTTGTTGGTTTTTTAATCTTTAACAAAACTTTTCACCAGTTTTCCCAAGATAACTGGCCTGTAATTTCTAGGACCCCCCCTGGATCCCTTTTAAAAATGGGTGTTACATTGGATACTTTCCAGTCCTCAGGTACACAGACTGATCTGAGGGATAAGTTATGGGTGTGGTTGTTTTTTTAGAAGAGCGGCAATTTCACTTTTGAGTTCTTTGAGAGCACCTTCCAGAACTGGTGATTTGTTGGTTTTTATTTGTCTATTACTCCTAGAAGTGTTGCTTTAGTGCAGCAAATCCAGTTTATAAAAGAAGCAGACCAGCAGTTAGGAAAGTGAGGGTCAATTACTTTGAATAGCATGGGAAGAACAAATTATTAACACCTCACCAAAGCTCAGGCCAAATACTTAATAATATGCCTGAGATAGGTCCATGGGTTTTACCTGTGAAGGGGATATCTTTGTGCATGTGAATGCTATCACGCCTCTCCCTAGGTCCCACCCCCCATCTTCCTACAAGGTCAATTGTTAGGCCACACACAGTTCTGGTCCTCAGAGTTTTTTCTTCTTGCTTTTGCCATTTTTTTGTGTTCTTCCTGTCCCTGACGTCTCAGCTTGCATGCAAACTGAAGGCTCCTGGGAGAGGTTGACAAGAAGGTTTTGAGTAGCGATTTTGCCCAAAGCACCAAGCAGAGTTCTAAACCCAGGCTCCTTGGGGCAAAGGCCTGTACTCTTGTTCCCTTTAAAGCCCCCATGCACAATAAAGATGTAGTAGTAGTAGTAGTAGTAGTAGTAGTAGTAGTAGTAATGGTAGTAATTCATAGCTATCAGCCATTAATGTTCATGTGCTCTTACTTAGTATGAAAATGGGATTACGCTGGAGACCTTCTCTGTGATTGTGGCACAGCTGCTGGGATTCAGCCTAGGACTGTTCTTCGACAACTCAAGACAATGCCACTGCCCAGGCACTTGCTTAATGAGTACCGATGCTGTGTAAGAGCCTTTGTTGCTTCGTTCATCATTAGCATGGTGCTAAGCCGAAACCTGGTTATTTTATCAGTGTCAGCCTTCCCCAACCTGGTGCCCTCCCAGTGCTTTGGACTACAGCTCCCACTAGTCCCAGGATAGAACAGCCATGCTGGTCTGGAGGGGTCAAGATTGGGGAAGGTCCGTCTAGCTGTCTGTTAGATAAACTATCTATCTAATCTATCCTAGCCACTTCCCAGCCTTCTAAGAGGCAATAGAGACTGAAACCGTCCCCTGATGGTACACCATTACTGCCTTCAGAAGTGAACAGCTGCCATTCTCCCCTAGGGTGGGGTGGAAAGGTTGAGAGGGCGAAGGGCAGCACCATAGAAGGGTCCTGAAGCAGGCAAGCTCTCCCCACACTTCCGCCACCTGTTTTAATGGCAGGCATTCTGCCAGAGAGCCCCGGGTCCTGCCGATCCCCCTCTCCCCCCAAAAATGTGCCAAGCAATTGGGAGCAGCTCATCAGGAGTGCCCACTAGTTTCCTGACTGGTGGGTTGCTGCTGCTTACTGGTCAGAGTGGGGTGAGGTGGTCATCGTGGTGCAACCACACACCCTTTCCCCCAAAGCCCTCAGTGGCTTTGTTCTGTACCTTATGTGTTTTTACAGGTCTGGAATGTGCCCTTGATTTCTGAGGTGCCTCTTGTTTGCCCAGAGAGAGGAAAAAGAGGCATAGGCATAGAAACTTGCCCTGCCTTACCAAGGCATAGTTCACATTTGTTGCTCCACCGAGTCTTGGCCTCCACTGGCCTATAGCCCCTGGGAAGGTTGTCCAGAAGGGTATGTGGTCCTTGGCTGAAAAATATTCCCTACCTCAGGTTAACTGAGACAAATAAACTTAAAGCAGTGTTTCAGGGTGAAGGGCCTTAGCCAAACTTTCTCCCTGTCCCGCTGGTTTCCCACACATAAGGATGTGGGGGAGGGGGGTATTTCTCCTCCTCCTCCTCCTCCTCCTCCTTCTTTTCAAGGTTTCAAAAAGAAAAAAACCACAATTTTTTACACACACACACACACACACACACACACACACACGTTTACATTAAACCATAGTCCATATCAGTACCTTTATGGGGTTCCCTGAACTTCCCTCCACCCCTCCCTTGGCTTCCAAAATGTAGCTTCCTTTTTTAACTGCATCTAATTCGATGGGGCTCTTTCTTCTTTCCGTCTCTGGGCAAATAGTATTATTGCCGCTGTTGTCGCATACATAAACAGTACTTTCTTTCTTTTTTTATAATATATTTATTAAGATTTTCAAAGTATTACAAAATAAAAATGAAAAAAAGAAAAAAGTACAAAATAAAAAATAGTTAAAATCAACTCCATCTTTCCATTACTTATTTTTCATTAGCTTATTTCCCGGACCTCCTCACGCCTCCCTTTTTTGTATTCCAATTCGGTTTTTTGGTTCAGCAAATCCCTACCCTCTTTGTGTATCCTAGTCTTTAATTTTAAAATATTATGACATTAAATTTTTACCTAAATAATCCATTTTTCATATTCCCTTATAATATTACAGCTGAAAACCGCTTAATTTCTATCCAACATCATTATAACATTCATCAATTTTACAATATTTCTGTAGATAGTCTTTAAATTTCTTCCAGTCTTCTTCCACTGACTCTTCTCCCTGGTCTCGGATTCTGCCAGTCATTTCCGCCAGTTCCATATAGTCCATCACCTTCATCTGCCATTCTTCCAGAGTGGGTAGCTCTTGTGTCTTCCAGTACTTTGCAATAAGTTTTCTTGCTGCCGTTGTGGCATACATAAAAAAGTTCTGTCCTTCTTTGGCACCAATTGGCCAACTATGCCCAGGAGAAAGGCCTCTGGTTTCTTCAGGAAGGTATATTTAAATACCTTTTTCATTTCATTATACAGTGGTACCCCGCAAGACGAACGCCTCGCGAGACGAAAAACTCGCAAAACGAAAGGTTTTTTCGTTTTCGAGTTGCCTCGCAAGACGAATTTCCCTATGGGTTTGCTTCGCAAAACGAAGCTTGCCCCGGGGACAGCAGGTCTTCTCTTTTGAAGAAGCAAGGGGCGGCGGGGAGAAGCGATCTTCTCCCCGCAGCCCCAGGTCCGGGGACAGCGGGAAGCGCTTCCCGCTGCCCCCAGACCTCTTTTGAAGCAAGGGGCTGCGGGGAGATCGCTTCTCCCCACCGCCCCTTGCTTCAAAAGAGGTCTGGGGACAGCGCTTCCCGCTGCCCCCAGACCTCTTTTGAAGCATGGGGCTGCGGGGGGATCGCTTCTCCCGGTGCTCCGAAGCCGGGCGGGGGGGAGGGAACACCTGCCCCCACCGCCCGGCTTCGGAACGCTGCTCCGAAGTGGGGCGGGGGGCGGGAACACCTGCCCCAGCCGCCCCGCTTCGGAACGCTGCTCCGAAGCGGGGCGGGGGGCGTAACACCTGCCCCAGCCGCCCCGCTTCGGAACGCTGCTCCGAAGCGGGGCGGGGGGGCGGGAACACCTTCTGAAGGCGGGCGGGGGGCGAAAGTCTTTGTCCCCCCTGCCTGCCTTCCCAGGGGCTTTTAAATCACCCCGGACAGCGGAGAAGTCCTCCGCTGTCCCGGGGCGATTTTAAAATGCCGCCCGCCAGCATTTTAAGATCGCCCGGACAGCGGAGAAGTCCTCCGCTGTCCCGGGGTTTTTAAAATGCTGGGGGTGGGAAGAAAAGCCCTTGTCCCCCCCCCCCAGCCTTCAGAAGAGGTCCGGGGACAGACTGTCCCCGGACCTGGTCTGAAGGCGGTTTCCCTAGGAACGCATTAATTGATTTTCAATGCATTCCTATGGGAAACCGTGCATCGCAAGATGAAAAACTCGCAAGACGAAGAGACTTGCGGAACGAATTAATTTCGGCTTGCGAGGCACCACTGTATATCATCTCCCAGAAAGCCTTAATCCTTGGGCACGTCCACCAAAGGTGAAAGAATGTACCTTCAGTTTCTTTACATTTCCAACATTTATAATCGGGCAAATGATAGATCTTTGCAAGCTTGCCTGGTGTCATGTACCACCTGTATATCATTTTCATAATATTCTCTCTTAAGGCATTACATGCCGTAAATTTCATACCTGTGGTCCATAACTGTTCCCAGTCAGCCATCATTATGTTATGTCCAACATCCTGTGCCCATTTAATCATAGCAGATTTCACCGTTTCATCCTGAGTATTCCATTTCAACAGCAAGTTATACATTCTTGACAAATTCTTAGTTTTGGGTTCTAACAGTTCTGTTTCCAATTTTGATTTTTCCACCTGAAAGCCAGTTTTCTTGTCCAAATTGTATGCCTCCATTATCTGATAATAATTAAGCCAGTCTCGCACTTTGTTTTTTAGTTTCTCAAAACTCTGCAATTTCAGTCTATCTCCAACTTGTTCCAGAATTTCCCAATATTTCGGCCATTTGACCTCCATATTGAGCTTTTTCTGAGCTTTCGCTTCCATTCAATAGACTCTGTGTTGGTATTCACCTTCTGTCCCAAATTATTAATGCTTGTAGTGTTTTGGTCAATTTTAACTTATGCTTCAGCTACTTGTTTATTTGTTTCAGCTACTTGTTTTGTTAAATTTTCCAAAGATTCATTAATTTTCCTTAGTGCCTGAGCCAAAACGTCTTCGGACGACATTACTTTTAATTTAACTTGTGGAGGTGCAGCCCCTGGTAATCCAGATGGTCTAGAAGGGCCAGATGTTGAAGCTCTTCGCTGCGACGCAGTATCTGTCCGATAGGGTCTGCCAGACCTAGTAGTTTTTTCCTGAGTCAATTCTAACTTTCCTCTTCCATCTGCCATAACACTCTCATGGGAGTCCAAGGTTGATCCCACGGCTAGAATTTGTTTTGGAATGGAAAATTCCCCTACCCCAGTTGTTATTGTAGCAATGTCAAACCTCCTCTAGGGGGACACAGTAGCAGCCAAAGCTTGCAACTTTAAGAAAAGAAAATAGTCTTTATAAGCCCCCAATTCACCATAAACAGTACTTTCTTATCCTTCGGTAATTCTTCTCCTATTATACCTAGTAAAAAGGCCTCTGGTTTTTTAACAAAAGTTATTTTAAACATTTTTTTCAGTTCATTATAAATCATTTCCCAGAAGGCTTTAGCTATTTTACAGGTCCATTACATATGATGAAATGTACCCTCTTTAACTTTACGCTTCCAACCTATGTTCCTATACATTTTTGCTAGTTTTGTAGGAGTCAAATACATCATTTTCATATAATTCTCTTTTAATGTACAGCAGGCTGTAAATTTTAAATCCTCATTCCATAACTTCTCCCATTAAGCAAATTGTTTATTACAGGGATGCCCAACGGGTCAATCTTTAAGTTCTGGTATTGAAAAGTTATTCTCAACTTGTAAAATTGTAAACTTGTAATCCAGCCAAGCTTGGTGCTTATTGTAATCCCAATTTGGTGTTTGCTGACTAGAAGCAAAAAAGAATAATAGCAAGAATAATGCAAATATCATTATAGTCCAAATATCATTATAATCCAAATGAGCAACAAAGATAATCAAAGAGAAATGCTGCACCCTGGTCTCCACCAATTGATTAAAGTTCCACTTTTAAAACTCCAGCTATTCCAGGCACTCTGCCCCCCTTGGGGTACCCCCAAATTTGGCTGAGTGTTCTCCTGCTTGGCTTCGGCTCCAATTGTGGAATTCCAAGGTGATTTTTTTTTATTTTCAAACATTCAAACTATCCTTAATATAGCTGTGCACTTCCCCTTCTCAAAAGTTCAATAATTAAGTTCAGTTAAATTAATCACATTCCAGCAGAAGGGAGATCTTTAAAGTATTTCTAAGTTGCAGTTTGAAAGGGTTAAAATTCCTCCCGGAGGCTGTTCTCATTCACAAATCTCTGGTGCAGAGCCTGACCTTCAGAGAACAGAAGCTGACTTCCTTTTTAGTTTCTGTTTTCATCCAAATTGTTAATTGCATCCCAGATCTTCTTTTATAATTTCTTGTTGTAATGTTACCTTGTTTGGAAGATCTGTTTATCTTCGGGGTGGCTTGAGACTTTCGCTGCTGAGCACAATGTTTCCTTGAGCGGACTCAAGCTGTGGGAACCCGCTCGCTGCTGGAGACAGCTACAGGTTGTAGGGAGGTTGTTATCTCACTCCGCTGGATCCCCTCAAAGTCCCACTCTTCTGTGGGATTTTTTTGGGGGGGGGGTGTTGAGCCCAAAACACTCTCCCCCACAGCCCAGAGCAGCCCCGAACCGGTTGCCTTTATGAGGACAACTCAGATGGTGCTGCCATTCTGAGCAGAAAACAGACCAGAAGCTGTTCTTGCCCAGTATACCATTACAGATTTTACTTCCCCATCTTTTGTTTCCCATTCCAGCAACAAGTTATACATTTTTGACAGAACTTTTTCATTATTTTCCAACAATTCTTTCTGCAAACTCAAAAATTCTTTAACAAAATCAACTCCTTTATTCAACCTAAAAATGTCATTTAATTGATGGTATTGGAGCCAATCAGTTAACAGATGTCTTATGTCTTCAAACTTTTTTTTACTTTCAATTGATTTTCCTCCTCAGTTAACAACTCTCTAAATGTTGCCTATTCTTTTTCCATATTTTTTTTAATCTGACAACACTTCTAATGGTGACTGCCACCATGGGGTTTTGTTCTCTAATAAATTATTATATTTTTCCCAAACAACATAAATTGATTTTCTAATAATATGGTTTAGAAATCTCCTATGAACTTTAGCTTTTCCCTATGCCACCCAAATCTATTATCATGACCTTTCAGATCTAAGATATCTGGATTCCTCAATGTCATCCATTCTCATAGCCAACAAAAACAAGACACCTCACAATATAATTTTAAATCCAGTAGGGCGAATCCACCTCTTACTTTAGCATCTGTTAATAATTTATAATTTATACTTAATCCTAAATTTCTACCCCTGCTAAATAAATTTGGATATATTGCCATTGTTTGAAGAGTCCTGTTCCATTGACTTTCGGTATAGATTGAAATAGAAATAACATTCTTGGCAATACATTCATTTTTATTACTGAGATTCTTCCCCATGATGATAATTTCATTCTTCCCCATATTTCCATATTTCTTTTGATGTCATTCCAAACTTTTATATACTTATCTTTAAAAATGTTTATATTCTTTGTTGTCAACCGCACCCCTAAATATTTCACCTTAATTTCCATCCCCAACTCTGTTAGCTTTCTCAATTCGTTTTCTTCTGTTCTGTCATATTTTTTACCAGCAATTTAGTTTTATTTTTATTCAATTTGAAACATGTGACTTGGCCAAATTGGTTAATCTTATCCAATACCCTTGGTATACTTCCCAAGGGGTTTTCTACTGTTATTACCAGGTCATCTGCAAATGCCTTAAGTTTGTATGATCTGCGCCTCACTGTAATACCTTTAATATTTTTGTCTGCTTTTATGTTCCTCACCAATGTCTCCAGTACCAGAATAAACAATAATGGGGACAGGGAACAACTCTGCCTTGTTCCTTTCATTATATTACATTTTTCTGTTACTACATTATTTACTATTAACTTTGCCTGTAGGTCTGAATAAATAGCTTCTATACCTCTAAGAAAGGATTACCCGAAGTTCATCATTTCAAAAAAAAAATTATAAACATCCACAAAACCTTATCTGTCAGGGGGATTGGTGGGTACTAGCAGAGATAACAGCCTAGAACTGGAAGCCCCTCGACTGTCCTCGGGTCCAGATATCCCCAGCTGATGTGGACAGACTCCTCCGAGCTGGAAAGCCCACCACCTGTCCTCTTGATCCGTGCCCGTCTTGGCTGATTAGAGCATGCCCAGACGAGGTGCGGGCCCCCCTAGGGGATATCATCAATTTGTCCCTTGGCACCGGGACATTCCGAGGGGAACTGAAGGAGGCAGTGGTGCGCCCGCTCTTAAAGAAAATATCATTAGATCCCTTAGATCTATGAAATTACCGCCCGGTTTCAAATCTTCCATTCCTGCGTAAGGTGATTGAGAGAGCGGTTGCTGAACAGCTTGGTGGGTTTTTGGATGAAACATCGGCTCTGGATCCATTCCAGTCCGGCTTCCACGCTGGTCATGCGACTGAGACGGCTCTGGTCGCCCTAACAGATGATCTCTGCAGGCAGCTGGATCGAGGCGGGTCGGGGCTGCTGATTCTTCTAGACCTGTCAGCAGCCTTTGACATGGTCAATCACAAACTCCTGGACCACCGCCTTGCCAACGTGGGGATCCAGGGCACAGTCCTTCAATGGCTGCGCTCGTTTCTCTCTGGTCGGGGACAGAGGGTGGGGCTTGGGGGGGAATTGTCATCACGCCACTCCTTGGTGTGTGGAGTGCCTCAGGGTGCGATTCTCTCCCCGATGCTTTTTAACATCTTTATGCGCCCCCTCGCCCAGCTTGTCCGGAGTTTTGGGCTGGGTTGCCATCAGTATGCTGATGACACCCAACTCTATCTGTTGATGGATGGCCATCCTGACTCGGCCCCAGACACACTGACCAGATGTCTGGAAGCTGTGGCTGGGTGGTTACGTGGGAGCCGGTTGAAGTTAAATCCTTCGAAGACAGAGGTCCTTTGGCTGGGATGGGACGATATGGGATGGGGGGGCAACTCCCATCTCTTGCGGGGGTGCAATTAGTGCCAGCACCGTCCGTTAAGAGTTTGGGTGTAATCTTCGACACCTCCCTTTCCATGGAGGCGCAGATTGCATGTCGAAGGCTGCTGACAAAGGCGGCATTTTTTCATCTCCGCCAAGCTAAGCAGTTGGCTCCTTACCTCTCTCGCCCTGACCTAGCCACTGTGATCCACGCAACCGTCACCTCCAGACTGGGTTATTGTAACTCGCTCTACGTGGGGCTGCCCTTGAGACTGACCCAGAAACTCCAGCGGGTGCAGAATGCTGTGGCAAGACTCCTTACGGGGTCCTCGCTGCGAGATCACATTCACCTGGTGCTATACCAGCTGCACAGGCTCCCGGTGGAGTACAGAATCAGGTTTAAGGTGCTGGTTTTAACCTTTAAAGGCCTATACGGCCTAGGACCCTCGTACCTACGGGACCACCTCTCCTGGTATGTCCCACAGAGGAACTTACGGTCTTCAAACAAAAACATCTTGAAGGTCCCAGGCCACAGAGAGGTTAGGCTGGCCTCAACTAGAGCCAGGGCTTTTTCGGCTGTGACTCCGATCTGGCGAAACGCTCTGTCACAAGAGACTAGGGCCCTGCGGGACTTGACATCTTTCTGCAGGGCCTGCAAGACAGAGCTGTTCCACCAGGCCTTTGGTCAGGGCACAGCCTGACTCCCTCCTTTGGCAATCTTCACAGAACTCTAGCCCAATGGTTGCCATCAATTTGATTTGAATTAATTTTATAATGAAATGATTTTAGAATGTTGTACTATTTTATTGTAGGGATGTGGGTGGCGCTGTGGGTAAAACCTCAGCGCCTAGGACTTGCCGATCGCAAGGTCGGCGGTTCGAATCCCCGCGGCGGGGTGCGCTCCCGGCGTTCGGTCCCAGCGCCTGCCAACCTAGCAGTTGGAAAGCACCCCTAAGTGCAAGTAGATAAATAGGTACCGCTTTATAGCGGGAAGGTAAACGGCGTTTCCATGTGCTGCGCTGGTGCTGGCTCGCTAGAGCAGCTTCGTCACGCTGGCCACGTGACCCGGAAGTGTCTGCGGACAGTGCTGGCTCCCGGCCTATAGAGTGAGATGAGCACACAACCCTAGAGTCTGGCAAGACTGGCCCGAATGGGCAGGGGTACCTTTACCTTTACTATTTTATTGTTGTTAGCCGCCCCGAGCCTGGCTTCGGCTGGGGAGGGCGGGATATAAATAAAATTTATTATTATTATTATTATTTATTTGTTCTTAACAGAGGTCATTTACTGTCTAAATCGAGTCAATATGGCCTGCAGATTAATTGGGTTTTAAGAAATGTGTATACTCTCTCCCTAATGGATGTTTGAATCTCCAAACATCCGTCAATTAAAATTCTCAACCTTGATTGGTTTGAAGAAAGTAACAGGTAGTCTCCCTTCCTTAGAATTAATTTTCTTTTTTATTCTGTCCATATCCGGTGAGACCACCCCATTCAAATTTCCCAGCAAAATCATTTTTTGGTCCATAAACTCATTTTCTCTTCTATAAAATTCCAATTTTCTCTCATTTGGTGCATAGATTCCCACAATCACCATTTTTTCTCCTTGGGACATCACCTGAACAACTATCACTCTTCCCTGAACAACTATCACTCTTTCTCGACACATCTCTTGCAAACATATCCAATTTTTTTCCTTTAACATATATTCTGTTTTTTTTCTTTTTATCATTTAGTCCATTTACATTTCACATTAAAATTTTCAGCTCCATCTTCCTTTAATTTTTTAATTTATCAAAAAATTAAATACAAATTAAATCTTCTTGTACATTATTTTCACCTTTATTTCCTCCACTACAGCCTCCAACCACTCCTTCAATTCTTCTTCAGGTCTCTCCCCTCCTCATTCTTTTTGATATCTTCTCCAAAACTTATCTGCTTCTGCCAGGTCTCTGCATCTGTACTTTTTACCTTTATATTTTAAGACGTATCCTCAAGACTCTTGTGTTTTTTTCTTTAAGTCCTGTACTGATTTTTCCAAAACTGTTGTTTTTGTTGACATTTCTTTTATCTGTACAGATATGTCCTCCATCTTTCCATCCATTTTCGTCTCAAGAGCCTTAGTTTGTTCCCTAATGTCCTTCTTCAGATCTAAAATTAAATCTGCAATTTCAGTCTTACGATCTGTATCCTGAGCAGATCCTCTTCTTCCTTGAGTTAATAATAATAATAATATTAATAATAAAAATAATAATAATTTATTTATACCCTGCTCTCTCCGGCCAGAGCCGGGCTCAGGGCAGCTAACACCAGTAAAATTACAATAAAAACATAATAGTGAAAATACAATTTAAAATACAGGTTAAAAATACAATTTAAAATGCAGCCTCATTTTAATAATAACCCATAGATCAAAACCAAAAGGGGAGGGAAACATAAGTGTCAGACTGAGTCCAAACCAAAGGCCAGGCGGAACAGCTCTGTCTTGCAGGCCCTGCAGAAAGATGTCAATTCCCACAAGGCCCTACTCTTTTGTGACAGCATTCCACCGAGTCGGGGCCAGTACTGAAAAGGCCCTGGCCCTAGTTGAGACCAATCTAACCACCTTGCGACTTGGGACCTCCAAAATGTTGTCATTTGTGGACCTTAAGGTCCTCCGCAGGGCATACCAGGAGAGGCGGTCCCGTAGGTACGTAGGTCCTAGGCCGCATAGGCCTTTAAAGGTCAAAACCAGCACCTTAAACCTGACCCTGTACTCCACCAGGAGCCAGTGCAGTTGGTAAAGCACTGGATGAATGTGATCCTGTGGCAAGGACCCCGTAAGGAGCCTCGCTGCGGCATTCTGCACCCGCTGGAGTTTCTGGGTCAGCTTCAAGGGCAGCCCTGCATAGAGCGAGTTACAATAATCAACCCTGGAGGTGACCGTCGCATGGATCACTGTGGCCAGATCAGGGCGAGAAAGGTAAAGGACCAACTGCATAATACGGCGGAGATGGAAAAATGCCACCTTTGCTGTGGCTGCAACCTGCGCCTCCATGGAAAGAGTGGTGTCGAAGGTTACACCCAAGCTCTTGACAGAAGGCACTGGCACTGATTGAGCCCCTGCAAGAGATGGGAGTTGGCCCCCCAACCCCATGTCGTCCCGACCCAGCCAGCGGACCTCTGTCTTTGAAGGATTTAATTTCAACCGGTTCCCACGCAGCCATCCAGCCACAGCTTCCAAGCATCTGGTCAGTGTGTCCGGGGCCGAGTCAGGGCGGCCGTCCATCAACTGATAAAGCTGGGTGTCATCAGCATATTGATGACAACCCAGCCCAAAGCTCTGGACAATCTCAACAAGGGGGCGCATAAAGATTTTGAAAAGCATCAGTGAAAGGATTGCGCCCTGCGGGACTCCACACACCAAAGTGTGCCGCGGCAACAACTCCCTCCCTAGAGCCACCCTCTGACCCCGACCTGAGATAAAGGAGCACAGTCATTGTCGGACTGTGCCCTGAATTCCCATGTCGGCAAGGTGGTGGTCCAAAAGTTCGTGATCGACAATGTTGAAGGCTGCTGACAGGTCTAAAAGAATCAGCAGTTCTGACCCACCTCAATCCAGCTGCCTGTGGAGATCATCTGTTAGGGCGACCCAAGCCGTTTTGGTCCCATAACCAGGGCAAAAGCTGGACTGAAATGGGTCCAGAATTGGTGTTGTTGTTGAGCTTCCTGCTCCAGACGGTGGTTTATTTGCTGCCATGTTTATTTTTTTATTCTTATATCCTTTATTATTATTGTCCTGTGTCGTTTCTTCCAACCTCAATACTTCACCTCCTATCTCCCCTCCCTATATCTAATGGATGAGATAGCTAGGTATAGAGGAGGTATTCCAAAAAATATAGTCAGGTCTGTGTAATAGCTCCTTCTAACTACTAAGTGGCTTCCCTATTCTTTCTCTCCTTCCCCTTCCCCCTCATCTCTGTCAGCCTTTGTCTCAGACTGCTCTTTTTAACTTCTCAGTCTGCCTGCAGTAGATAAGGAAGCCTGTTCTCAAAACAATTTTGTTTTCCTGACCAAAGTCCTGGATGTTAATTGTAATCCACAAGGGGGGTAGATTCAGTTGAACGATACTGGTAAATATAAGGAAAATGTAAAAACGGTAAAAGTAATCCAATCTATCAAACAGGAAATATACAAAATATTATCTTCAGTTCTTCTACGCCTAATCCAATTTTCACCCCAATCGCTGGGAAATGGGGGAAGTGGAGTTACCTCCACCAAACAGGGCAACGTATTACCAGAAACAAAGCAAAAAGAAAAATAGTATTTCAACTCCCAGTTGAGTCTAATCCACTTTTTGCTGATTCTCCTTACACACGGTTCCACAGGAAAAAGGAAACTGTTTTACACTGACACATAGAGACTATAGCTTCGCCCATGGTTTCAACCTTATATCCATTGTTTTAAAAGTCACTTTCTGCTGGGTATTCTAATAAAAGACACTGTTCATTTCGCTCCACAAACTTTTTAATAGATAAGGCACCCTTGAGGCACCCTTGAGGCAAGGTGAGGCAACTGCCTCAGGTGGCAGGATCCCCAGGAGCAACTGGTTGTGATGTAGATATTTATTCACACTTATTCCTGATGCAAATCTTCACTCTCACTTTCTTCCCTGGCGGGGAGCGGAGCACCAGTTTGTGGTTCACCTCAGGTGCCAAAATGTATTGGACCAGCTCAAGGGGTTCTTCATTGGGCAAATCAGCTTGGAGGTAGAAAACGCATAAATCTGGGTGTCTTTAGTCTGTCTTCCCCACAACATCATACCACCTTTGGCATGGTTTTCTGTGCTATGGAAGCTTTTCTCTACTGCCTATTGCCCACAGGCAGGCCAGCGGCATCAAGTCCTTCAGCAGCTGCAGTATAAAAGATTTCCGGAATTTTCTGGAGTCCGGAGCATCGCAGTGCCTCTTGAACAAGCCACGCATGGATCTCATGTACAGAGCCCCCTACTGCGGAAACAAAGTGGTGGAAGACGGGGAGCAGTGTGACTGTGGCACAGCAAAGGTTTGTTAGAAAGAGAAGCCAGAAAGAAGAGCAAATAAAGGAGAGCGAGCTAATGGTGACTTAAATAAGCCACATCTGTGCCTTCTCAGTGGTGTTCCCCTGTTTGCAGAATGCACTCTTAGTGAGGGCCTCAATCTCCCTTGTTATTAACTTTTAGGAAAAAATTTAAAACATTCCTCCTGTTCACCCAGACATTTGATCGCTGAAATATCTGTCCTTAGCAGCCTAGAAGTGATTAGTTTTGAGAATTGCTTATTGCTTTTAAGAGTTTTAAAGGATTAATTTTTTTTTTAAAGTTCTAATAGTATTGTTTTAGCATTGACATGTTTGCCATGCTGGGATCCTTTGGTGGAAGGTTGAGAAAACAAATGTAATAAATAAATGAAACATGAAAAATAAATGTTTTTATATACAGTTAACTTGTCACTCAGTGCCTTTCTTTCATCATGAAAACCAAGACAGTTCCTAGGCTCTTTCCCATCCAGACACTGACTAGACCCACATGAGCATAGCCCCCCCCCCCGAATACGCCCATGCAGACACAGTTCCCCTTCAGTGGGAGAAGGAAAAAAAATAACTGATCCCACACTGACACATTGGCAGCCAGTTGCAATGCAACACAGTCGATAGATAAACCAAACCCAGGGAGATCATAGCTCAGATGCTAAGAAAGGGCAGCAAAATACCATGTACACTTTTAGGTCACAAGGGGAATGCTGGTGAGATAGGCAGTTTGCACAAAACAACTCGGCCTTCCTAACTTCCACACTTTTCCAGCTGCCTGAATAGGTCTCTGCCTTAGGTGTTCAGTTTGTATTACTTTAAAACCTATGTATGACTGTTTTTTGTACTGTTCAAAAAACTATTTTAGCTGTTTTTATATGTCTGTTACCACCTCAAGACATGTATGTAAAAGGTGATTTCTGAATAATAATAATAACGTCTATCTGAACTTTGCCTTGGAACTCCAAACACTCCGGTGAGGCTCAAGCTACCTCCTCTGTCCCTTTCCTGGGATTGGAAGCCTCTGGAAAGCTGCTGCTGCCTACTAGTGTTTGTGGAACCCATTGGCAAAAGGAATGTTCCCTTCCTGGATGGATCTTGAAATCGCACCCCAGGGAAGGCTGTGTGTGTGGTTTGCACAGTCCCCTGTGTCCAGGAAGTATTGTGTGCTGTGTGTCTTTCTCTTCTTCCTCCCTTTTCAGATGTTATGCAAGCCAGAAGGAAGGCCTGGGGACTGTCAGTGTTATTTACATTTATTTCGGTGGTTTTTGTACCACTTAATCAGATTGCTAGAAATCATACAGTGGATAAAACAGAAAGCTTACTTAAAATGCCTGCTGATAATTGCTGATAATTTTGGGGTTGCCAGGGACAGGTCTTTCAGCCATCAAATGCCCAAATTGAAACAGGAGTATTTTAAAAATTTTCCTAAAAGCTGATGATGAAGGAGATTGACACCCCATTAGGGAGGCCGTTACACAAATGGGGAGCCACCACCAATAAGGCCCTGTCACAGGTCACCACCAGCTGGGATGCTTCCTTTGTGTGAGTTGAGTTTGCATAGTGGGGTGAGGTGGAGTAATGAAGTTGATCACCTGGCCCTTCCAACATTTCTACCAAAGTGGACTGCAATGTGTCTATAGGTTCCTGACTCCTGCTATCCCATTTGCCCCCTTCCAGGAATGTGAAAGCAATCCATGCTGTGAGCCAAATTGTCTGTTGAGAAGAGGGAAAGCCTGTGCCCATGGTGA
This sequence comes from Podarcis bocagei, assembly GCF_964188305.1. Classification (NCBI taxonomy): domain Eukaryota; kingdom Metazoa; phylum Chordata; class Lepidosauria; order Squamata; family Lacertidae; genus Podarcis; species Podarcis bocagei. Next base: position 522,313 of record NC_138141.1, on the reverse strand, counting down.
TTGTTGCTGGTCGAGGTATTGCAGGGTAAGCTAGCCTCAAGCCCCATGCCCTCTTAGAGATGCCAGAGAGTTCTGACAGAATCATCCATGTTCACTTGTTTGTCCCGTGTCCAGAATGGAAATCAGTCCAATGTTCACTGTTACTGTTGCTTTCGATTCACAAAACTGTTTACACCTCCTCCCCACTGTTTGTGCTTTGTTTATTTTTCATTGGAATGAATGGGGTTGTAAAGACAGCAAAGTTTGTGTAATTATTGGCCCATTTAGCTCAATCTTGTCTTCAGTGACCGGCAGGCACTCTCCAGGGTTTCAGACAGGGGACAGTCTCAGCCCTACCTGGAGATACTGAGGATTGAACCTGAGACCTTTTGTGTTCAAGCTATTCCCCAAAGCAGGGTTGTAGGATGGTGAGGGATGCAGAGCAAATTTTGAATATGGAGGCAAGCTCAACAAATCTGAAGGAAACCAATGAGATATATAAAGCCACAAGCAGCCTCCAAAGGGCCTTTGCTGAGGAATAGGATCCATGATTAAGAAGCAGAATATATGGAGACAGTGGATAGAGAGTTTCTCTTTCATAATGCTAGAACGTGGAATCACCCAGGTGGATTGTTTCTTTGATGGAGTTGTAATACAGCGAGATGGTCATACTACTGATGTATGAAAGGGATCAGATTTCTTGTTTTATGTAATTTCAGTCTATTCAGTGGGTATTGTTATTCATACAAATCTGTGTTATGTATTTTAAGGGTGTGAACAAAACATGTTTGAAAGAAAAGTAGGCTTAAAGAGTCCATCATTAGGGAGCAGGCTGGACTCCCTTCTCCTTGGTCACATGAATGTGAAGCTGGGGTGTGACACTATTTCATTAGCCAAATATAAAGGTAAAGGTAAAGGACCCCTGACAATTAAGTCCAGTCACGAACGACTTTGGGGTTGTGGCGCTCATCTCGCTTTACTGGCTGAGGGAGCCGTTGTTTGTCCACAGACAGTTTTTCTGGGTCATGTGGCCAGCATGACTAAGCTGCTTCTGGTGCAATGGAACACCAAAACCAGAGCAGCACACAGAAACGTCATTTACTTTCCCGCTGGAGCAGTATCTATTTATCTACTTGCACTGCATGCTTTCGAACTGCTCGCTGCTATTTCTAGGGATTGTTTTGTGGATTTTACAAAATTGCATGCTTTTGTTTTAATGTGTTCCTTTACCTGTGCTTATGCTCTTGAGAACTGTTCTAAGTTGCAAGGAAATGTTTTGTGTGCTTTCACTAAGCAGCTGACAAGTTCTATTACTATTACAATTACTAGCAGAAACAACAAAAACAACCCTGTTTCCCTGCCCTGCACCACTTCATAGAGTGCTGGAAACAATGCTGATGTGATGGCAGGACCCTCCCCCCAGTCTTGACCACACATTATCAAGGAGAAGGTAGCATCCACACAAAGCAGAGTTTGAGGTCTAAGTATGTGCCAAAATGCCTGCAGAGATCAATGTCTCAGAGGCCTGAAATGCAACTCAGAGCTTTCCTTTCTCTTTTCTTCCTGCCAGTTGAAAGCAAAAGGCACATTATGCAGAGGCACTAAAGATGAATACTGTGATCTGAAGGAATACTGCAATGGTACCTCTGCTGAGTGCACAGAGAATTTTTATGTCCAGGATGGACAGAATTGTGAGGGGGAGACAGGGATTTGCATGGAAGGAACATGCCAAAGTGCAGATTTGTGGTGCCGCAAAGTATTTGGAAAAGGTAACTGAAAGCAGCTCTTTCTCTCATCTCTCCCTTCTCTTTCCTTCTCTGTCCTTCATTCCCCACACCTCACCCAGTATTCAGACTAGTAGATTTTGATTTTTAATCCGGCAGATTTCAAGAGATGCAGCAGTCTCCTTGAAGCTGCTGTGTACATTACTCATGCATCCCTTTTCAGTGACTGGCAGGGGTAGCAAAGAGTGTTCTGAGGTGTCTGACAGGCCACTACAGAGCATTATGTCCTAATCTGTAGCCTCAGGAAAGAGAGCAATGGGATTGTGGGGCCTCTCTGTCTGCTTATCTGAAAGACCCAACAGGTTTGGTTCCTCCCCACTGAATCATTCCATTCTAGCTACCGTATTTTTCCATCTATAAGACGGCCCCATGTATAAGACGCACCCATGTATATTTTTGGGGACTCAGATTTAAGAAAAATGGGGGGAGATGGCCCAGAGTATAAGACGCCCCGTAATTTTTGACATTTTTTAAAGGGGAAAAACCTAGTCTTATACACGGAAAAATACGGTAATCATTAGAAGAATGTTGTAAGTTCTAAGAACTAGTACCTGAGCTTTCTTCCTCTCCACTTCCCTCTCAATCCCTTTTTCCTTTTGTCTTTTAGATTGTAAGCCTGAGAGCAGGAACCATCTTATCAATGATATTTCTGTGCCATTCTGGAAACCGTTTGTTGTTGCTGCTGCCACTGCTGCTAAAGAATAGGATGAAAATGCTTCATATCAATAAATAATAATTCTGATCTATATTGCAGATTCAAAAAGTGGATCATCTCAGTGTTATGAGGAAATCAACAGTCAAAAGGACAGGATGGGACATTGTGGTTCCTCTGCCAAAGGATATGAGAACTGTCAGTGGCAGTACGTTTTGAACAAAAATGGAAATTGTGTGATGAGAAGGTCACATTCCTACCACTAAGAGCATTTATGGAATACAGCCCAAAGCAGCGGTGTTTGTGCAGCAGGAAGTTTTACAGGGTGGATATACAGGGTACAATTTATTCTGTCACACACCTGCACCTGATGTGTGCTAAAACTCATTTGAATCAGCATCACTTAACAGCATGATACAGAGGCCATAGTCCAGGCAAACAAGAGATGTGGTAAAACTACTAGAAATATGGCTCCCTCTTTCATGCAAAAGCCACAAATTTGGTTAAACTACTGTTATAACTGTTATATAGTGCCTGAGTTCTGTTCGACATAACTGGCAATCTGGTGTGTTCCAGTCCAGTACCAAAATAGCCTTCTCAGCAGTTTTATGAGGAGCAGATTAGAACAGGTGTGAAAAAACTTTGGCCTTCCAGTTGCTGCTGCAGTACAATGCAGCAGCAATGGCCATTAACAACGTAGGTTGGAGCTGATTGGTCCTGTAGTTCAGCAACATCTGGAGAGCCAAATGTACCCCACACCTGGACTAGAACAACCAGCATACCAAATGGTTACACAACCTTTCCGAATCTGGTGTCCTCCATGTGTTTTGGATTGCACCTCCTATCATTTCCAGCCAATCCTGTGATGCTTGGGCTGATGGGAATTGTAGTCCAAAGCATCACCATATGGCTTTGCTGGCCTGTGTGCTGCTTACTGGCAGCATATTTCCAGGTCAATTCTAATAGAATTGTAGGGTCATGGAATTGTGGATTTGGAAGGGTCCCAAGGTTAATCTAGCCCCCTGCAATGCAAGAATCTCAGCTAAAGCATCTGTACAGATGGCCATCCAACCTCTGCTTAAAAACCTCCAAGTTCACAACCTCCCAAAGGAACTCCCAAAGTTCCACTGTCTTATCAGTTCTCACTGTAAGAAGGTTTTCCCTGGTGTTTCGTTGGAATCTCCTCTCTTGTAACTTGAATCTTATCCTCCAGAGCAGGAGAAAACAAGCTTGTTCCCTCTTCCATGTGACAGCCTTGAGATGTTTGAAGATGGCTATCATATCTCCTCTCAGTCTCCTCTGTTCCAGGCTAAACATACACAGCTCCTTCAACCATTCCTAATAAGGCTTGGTTTGAGCTATGCTCATGCAATTCTCTTTTTCAGGAATTCTGGCAATGAACCAACACTTTACCTGTAGGTGCTCCAATAGCTGTGTTATGGGAGATTCATTCTTCTAGGCATCTAATATCACCTGTGAGTCCTCCCACACACCCATGCTTCTTTTGCAGGGACCTCAAGTGTGGCAAGCTGGTGTGTGAATATCCAGGTAAAAAGCCTTATGCTATCGAAAATGCAGCGATAATTTATGCAAAGGTGCAGAATCGCTTGTGTGTCACTTTGGACTACATGAAAGGGCCGGGAGTGAAGGACCCATTCTTGGTTCGTGATGGCTCCATCTGTGGGGATAATAAGGTAAGGATCTGAAGCATGGATTCTGAAGCAGTCCCAACAGGTTTGATTTCTGGTCTGGATAGTGCAGTTCTGTTGGTGTGGACAAATTGCCAGGAATGTTGGGGTCTCTATCCTGCAAAAGTGAACTGGAGCAAACAACTGCTCTGGGATGTGGTGCAGCAAGGCAGTGGGATGTGCATTAGCAAGGGTCTGGTATATTCAGTGGCGTGCTGTCTCTCCATGTTGCCACTGGCTAGATCTGTCCGTGAATTTGTTCAATCCCTTTTAAAGTCATCAAAGCTACACACACACACATTTTCAAGTTTTCTATTTACACAACATACTTTTTTATCATGCATTGTACAGACTTCCCAACCTATCACTATATGATATACCCCTGTACCCCTCATGGGGTTACAATTCCCAGAGTTTTCTGGAAAGAGGGATTGACTGTTACATTGTTCTGGGAATTATAGCTCTGGAGTGGGAGGCGTAGAGATCTCTTAACAACTCTCAGCACCCTTAACAAAACTACAGCTCCCAGAATTCTTTGGGGGAAGCCATAATTGTTTAAAGTGGTAGCATACTGCAGATATGACCTGTTATTGTAATGATATACCTCCGTTTATGAACTGCCCGGTTCATGAACAACTCAGAACCCGAATGCTGCAAACTCGGAAGTAGATGTTCCGGTTTGTAAACTTTGCCCCGGAAGCTGAACGTGCTCCCGAGCTTCCGTTTTTCCTGTTGTGCAGCAAATCTGAGTCCCCTGCATAGTAATTAAGCCTTTTCCCTCCCGCTTCTGCCCTTGCGCTGCTCATCTGAGTCCCCCCCCCCCTCGTCGTAATTAAAGCCTTCTGTTTCTGATTGCAGTGTTCTGAGGTGATACTTGGTGCTTTTGTTTTTGCTATTTTTTGCGTTTGTGTTTGCATGACTTTTTCATTTTAGTGATTGTGGCTTGTTTTTCGTTTTATGGCTACCATCAGTGCAGGTAAGGAAAAAATAATTATTTTAATTTTTATCATCTACAATACTGTCTTATTTATAGTACAGAACATTGATTACTGCTTTCATTTTATGGATCAGTGGTCTTCTTAGATAGTAAAATTCATGTTAAATTGCTGTTTTAGAGGTTGCTTTTCATAGTCTAGAACGGATTAATCCATTTTCCATTACTTTCTATGGGAAAGCACGCTTTGGTTTAAGAACGGACTTCCAGAACAGATTAAGTTTGTAAACCGAGGTACCACTGTATTGATATGCATTTATGCTGTTCTGTTCTGAGCCACTTTGGGCACAATTATGTAGGAAAGCAGCATACAAATAGAAATAATAAATGCATATTACCTGTTAAAATTGAGATGATAGGGGTATATGGAAAAGGTGTACAATCCCCCTCTTTCCCTCTGCATGCAATCTGTCTCCCCTCCAGTCTCCTCTGTCAGTTACTTAGGTATGTATGTGTGTCCAGCCTCAAAGGGCAAAGGTCTCTCATGGCTATTATTCCATCTGGCTGCGTCTTTGCCTGAAGTGGTCCCAATTTTATTTTTTAGGTTTGCATGACCCAGAAGTGTGTGGATAGGTCTGTATTAAAAACAACTTGTGATCCAGTGAAAAAGTGCAACAGGAAAGGAGTGAGTAAAAGCAACATTATTTTTCTAATAGTATCAGATATGTGGCATATTGCTTTGCAAATATGTTTAGTAGTCATCCCCTCTCCAGGGATATGTGGGAAAGGCAGTTTTTCAAGGAGCAGCTTAGGAGGAGCTCCTTTTATTCAATTTATAGAATCATAGAATCATAGAGTTGGAAGAGACCACAAGGGCCATCGAGTCCAACCCCCTGCCAAGCAGGAAACACCATCAGAGCACTCCTGACATATGGTTGTCAAGCCTCTGCTTAAAGACCTCCAAAGTAGGAGACTCCACCACACTCCTTGGCAGCAAATTCCACTGTCGAACAGCTCTTACTGTCAGGAAGTTCTTCCTAATGTTTAGGTGGAATCTTCTTTCTTGTAGTTTGGATCCATTGCTCCGTGTCCGCTTCTCTGGAGCAGCAGAAAACAACCTTTCTCCCTCCTCTATATGACATCCTTTTATATATTTGAACATGGCTATCATATCACCCCTTAACCTCCTCTTCTCCAGGCTAAACATGCCCAGCTCCCTTAGCCGTTCCTCATAAGGCATCGTTTCCAGGCCTTTGACCATTTTGGTTGCCCTCCTCTGGACACGTTCCAGTTTGTCAGTGTCCTTCTTGAACTGTGGTGCCCAGAACTGGACACAGTACTCCAGGTGAGGTCTGACCAGAGCAGAATATAGTGGCACTATTACTTCCCTTGATCTAGATGCTATACTCCTATTGATGCAGCCCAGAATTGCATTGGCTTTTTTAGCTGCCGCGTCACACTGTTGGCTCATGTCAAGTTTGTGGTCAACCAAGACTCCTAGATCCTTTACACATGTACTGCTCTCAAGCCAGGTGTCACCCATCTTGTATTTGTGCCTCTCATTTTTTTTGCCCAAGTGCAATACTTTACATTTCTCCCTGTTAAAGTTCATCTTGTTTGTTTTGGCCCAGTTCTCTAATCTGTCAAGGTCGTTTTGAAGTGTGATCCTGTCCTCTGGGGTGTTAGCCACCCCTCCCAGTTTGGTGTCATCTGCAAATTTGATCAGGATGCCCTTGAGTCCATCATCCAAGTCGTTGATAAAGGTGTTGAATAAGACCGGGCCCAAGACAGAACACTGTGGCACCCCACTAGTCACTCTTCTCCAGGATGAAGAGGAACCATTGATGAGCACCCTTTGGGTTCGGTCAGTCAGCCAGTTACAAATCCACTGAGTGGTAGCATAGTCAAGTCCGCATTTTACCAGCTTCTTTACAAGAATATCATGGGGCACCTAGAATCATAGAATCATAGAATCATAGAATCCTAGAGTTGGAAGAGACCACAAGGGCCATCGAGTCCAACCCCCTGCCAAGCAGGAAACACCATCAGAGCACTCCTGACATATGGTTGTCAAGCCTCTGCTTAAAGACCTCCAAAGTAGGAGACTCCACCACACTCCTTGGCAGCAAATTCCACTGTCGAACCTTGTCAAATGCCTTGCTGAAATCAAGGTAGGCTACATCCACTGTGTTCCCTTCATCTACCAGGCTTGTAATTCTGTCAAAAACCGAGATCAGGTTAGTCTGACATGACTTATTTTTCAGAAATCCATGCTGACTATTGGTGATCACAGCATTCCTTTCTAGGTGCTCACAGACTGTTTGCTTAATGATCTGCTCCAGAATCCTCCCTGGTATTGATGTCAGACTGACTGGGCGATAACTATTTGGGTCCTTTCTTTTCCCCTTTTTGAAAATAGGGACAGCATTTGCCCTCCTCCAGTCTGCCGGGACTTCGTCTTTTCTCCAGGAATTCTCAGAGATGACTGCCAGTGGTTCTGAGATCTCATCTGCCAGTTCTTTTAATACTCTTGGATGCAGTTCATCTGGCCCTGGAGACCTGAATACATCTAAACTAGCCAATTATTCTTGTACTATCTCCTTAGTTATTCTGGGCTGTGTTTCCTCTGCTGAATCATTTGCTGCAAATTCTTCAGGTCGGGCATTGTTTTCTTTATCGGAGAAGACTGAGGCAAAGAAGGCATTGAGGAGTTCAGCCCTTTCTGTGTCCTCTGTTTGCATTTCACCATCTTCTCCTCTGAGTGACCCCACTGTTTCTTTATTCTTCCTTTTGCTACGGACATACCCATAAAAGCCTTTTTTGCTGCTTTTAACCTCTCTAGCAAGCCTGAGTTCATTTTGTGCTTTAGCTTTTCTGACTTTATGTCTACAGGTGCTGGCTATTTGTTTGAATTCCTCTTTGGTGGTTTCCCCCCTTTTCCATTTTTTGTACACATCCTTTTTTAATCTTAACTCAGTTAAAAGTTCTTTAGATAACCACCCTGGCTTCTTTAGGCACCTTCCATGTTTCCGTCTCATTGGTATTGCCTGAAGTTGTGCTTTTACTATCTCCCTCTTAACAAACTCCCAGCCATCATGAACTCCCTTTCCTTTTAGTATTACTGTCCATGGGATCTCATCCAGCACTTCCCTAAGTTTTTTGAAGTCGGCTTTCTTAAAGTCAAGACATTGAGTCCTAGTATGCTTGGCTGCTCCTTTCCGCTGTATAGTAAACTTCAGAAGAGCATGATCACTCGCGCCTAATGATCCTTCCACTTCTACCCCACTAACCAGGTCATCAACACTGGTTAGGACCAGATCTAAAATGGCTGTTCCTCTTGTTGCTTCTCCCACTTTCAATAGGGAATCCCCTATCACCACTACACGCCTCCTCTTAGGTTTGGTCGGGGTTCTTCCGTGAGCTGTCCGTTCCATGGTTGCTTGCACATTCCCTGAGGACTGACTTTGCTGCTCGTCTTCATATACCTGATCGACTGTAATGAGGGAGAGATCCTCAAATGGAGTCTGTTCTTCGTCTTCCATGCTAGGGGAGAGGACTTCAAAGCGATTGTGTATTTCTAAACAATCAGAGCGAACCCTGGGCCTCCTACTTCTTTGAGTCACGTTTCTCCATATATCTGGCACCTGTGTTGGTGAACTAGCCTCCTTCTCAGGGGAGTCCCCTGTCTCCTCCTTGGTGGAGACGGTGTTCTCTGTTGCTTCCAAGAAGAGCTCCAGCTCTCTAATTCTTTGGAGCGTAGCTACACATTTCTCCAGTTGCTGGACTTTGTCTTCTAAGAGGGCAATCAACATACAATTGCTGCAGGTAAAGCTGCCTGCAACCTTTGGCAAGATGGCAAACATTGCGCAGGAAGCGCAGGCGACTGCAGCTGTTCCCTCACCCTCCATCTTGAGAACGTGTCGTTGGGGGTGGCTACAGAGGTCCTCCATCATAAAAAGCGTGAAGACAGGACAAATAACCCCCCCAAAAAAAACCTAGGTCTCCACCAACAAACGTTTGAGACTAGCTCCCCTAAATTTAAAAGTTGGCTCAAACTGCCCTGCAAGCTCTGATAAGCTCCTCCCACAGCTAATCACCTGACTCAACAGAAACCCTGCCCCCTCTGACCTTTGCACAGGGAGAGCAGCTTGGCAGGGGGTTGGACTCGATGGCCCTTGTGGTCTCTTCCAACTCTATGATTCTATGATTCTATGAAAAATGTCCCAAATAACTGCTGGAGGTGAAAAGAAAAGCCAGGTAAAGAACTCAAGGTATTTTGGGAGGACATCCACATAGAATTGGAAAAAAATGTTAAAGATATCTTTCAATAGGTAACCAGAAGCTTTGCTTTTGGGCATCACAGATTCAGATATTCCTAAAAAGGCTAAAGAGATCTTCTTATATGCTACGGTAGCAGAAGAGTTCTCATTGCGGCAAATTGGAAAAGTGATAAAGTCCCGTCAATATTAGAATGGTCAAAAATTGGCTGAATACGCGAAATTAGCATGTCAGAAAAAAATAAAAAATAAACCAAAACAGGTATTTATCTCAAAATGGGAAGTTTTAAAAATATATTAGTCTAGTTAGTCTAAGGTCATTTGCTGCATTTGAATAATTTCAGTAGCAGTATTAAGAATGTGGTAAAACCTATGAATGGATCAAAGGATATTACAAATAATACAGAATCTGTAATAAGGAATAGACGGGAAGTCTGGTCAATAGAAAAAGACCATGTTTATTTTATGTTTTGAAAGTTATTAGTTGATGTATTAATTCTCTTCTTTTTGCTTTGGCGGTGATGGGAATTTATTTTCTTTTTCTGTATGCTGTGTTAATGTGAATGGTATATGAATGGTATCAATAAAATTAATTTTAAAAATGCATGATTTAATGGGGAAGAAATTTTTGTTAGAATATACAGATGGAACAATGGGAACATATGTGGACTAAGGGTTTAAAATTTACTTTGTGTTATGATCGTAAAGAGAATTTCCATAAAATGATGTATCATTGGTATTTAACTACTAAGAAACTATTCAGAATGTATAAAGATGTTTTAAATGTTTGCTGGAAATGCCAAGAACATGAAGGGACTTTTTTTCATGCTGGGTGGACATGTAAAAGGGCTAAAAAATATTGCATACAAATACATCCATTGATACAGCAGATTTTAAAGGTTAATATTCAGCTTTTAATAAAGGTTAAAAGTCCTTCATTGATCACTGCCTTGCCGTGGCGAAGGGGCTTGAATAACTCAGAGAAGCTATGAGCTATGCCATGCAGGGCCACCCAAGATGGACAGGTCATAGTGGAGAGTTTTGACCAAACGTGATCCACCTGGAGCAGGAACCGGCAAGCCACTCCAGTATCCCTGCCAAGAAAACTCCGTGGACAAAGACAACAGGCATATAAAAGTTATGACGCTGGAATATGAGCCCCTCAGGTCGGAAGGTGTCCAACATGCTACTGAGGAAGAGCGGAGCACAAGTACAAGTAGATTCAGAGCTGATGAAGCGGCTCGGCCAAAGCTGAAAGGACGCTCAGTTGCGGATATGCCTGGAAGCGAAAGGAAAGTCCAATGCTGTAAAGAAAAATATTGCATAGGAACCTGGAATGTAAGAATCATGAACCTTGGTAAGTTGGATGTGGTCAAAAATGAGATGGCAAGAATAAATATTGACATCCTGGGCATCAGTGAACTAAAATGGACGGGAATGGGTGAATACTACTGTGGGCAAGAATCCCGTAAAAGAAATGGAGTGGCCCTCATAGTCAACAAAGAGTGGCAAAAGCTGTACTGGGATGCAATCTCAAAAATGATAGAATGATCTCGATACGAATCCAAGGCAGACCTTTTAACATCACAGTACTCCAAGTTTATGCACCAACTACTGGTGCTGGAGAAACTGAAATTGACCAGTTCTATGAAGACTTACAAGACCTTATAGAAATGACACCAAAGAAGGATATTCTTCTCATTATAGGGGATTGGAATGCTAAAGTAGGGAGTCAAGAGATAAAAGGAACAACTGGCAAGTTTGGCCTTGGAGTTCAAAACGAAGCAGGGCAAAGGCTAATAGAGTTCTGCCAAGAGAACAAGCTGGTCATCACAAACACTTTTTCCAACAATACAAAAGACGACTCTACACATGGACATCACCAGATGGGCAGCATCAAAATCAGATTGATTACCGTATTTTTCGCTCGATAACACGCACCTGACCATAACACGCACGTAATTTTTAGAGGAGGAAAACAAGAAAAAAATATTCTAAATGAAACAGTAGATGTATGATTTTTGTGGTTCATGCTGTGGCCACGGACATGTGATCTGATGGTGAGTTTGGGGTGACCCAGTGCAAAAATCCTGAGGATCCATGTGGATCCGTGCTTTGTAACCACGTTTTAAGTGGGGATGGAAGGAAAAGCACTCAAGGGATAAGGAGCACGCGTGGGGTGGGTGGAGAAGCAGCTTTTCTGCGAGCTGAGCAGGGAGGGAAAGAGCACTGTTGCTTTAAAGGTATACTTAAGGTATTTGCCCTGTGCCTGGGGTTTTTTCCATTTAACAGTTTGCAGCCTTTTTCTTCTGCTCCTTGTTTTGAGGCAGAATAGATTTGAGCAAGTGAGGAGGACTTGGATTGCAGGGGATTTGCCATTAGCTGTGTAAAAGCTCTCCTCCTTGCAGCCTTCTACTTTGTTTGTACAGGTGGCTACTGGTATCAGGTTCAGTTTGAGTGATAAGCAGCCACCAGCAGCAATAGAATGGAGCACAAAAAGCAGTAGGGGCACTAGGACCCAGACAATGCTCAAATCTATCCTGCCTGAAAACAGCTGAGAAGCGGGGGGATAGCCTTTTCTTTTACTTCCTGGTTTTCACTGCGCTCCTGGCTCAGAGCTCCAGGTTGGTTTTGGTTTTTTTTGCTGCTGGTTGCTTAAACTTTATCCTTCCTGATCCAAGCTCTCCTGTCCCTCTGCAGCCTCATTGCTCCATTTAGAGAGCGCTGGGACCTTTGCTAGCTGAGGCTGCAGCAGCTGTTGCCGGCTACTTTAAAAGCGCCTGCTGGCTTTGAACTGCCTGCCTTCTCCCGGCTTGCTATGGCTCCCGTCTGTCCCTCCTCGCGTGTAAGCGGCTGCTGCCCGCTTTGCTGGCATGGCTCTCCTTCCCTCCCTCCTCCTCAGCTCCTCCCCCTCCTCCTGGCTGTAAAGCAAGCAAAGCTAGAGCCGTGCAAAGCCCTGTAAGCGGCTCCGCTTTGCTTGACTGACGGCAGCCATGGCTCCGGTCGAGTGCATTCGCTCCGTAACACGCACAGGCATTTTCCCTTACTTTCTAGGAGCAAAAAACTGCGTGTTATGGAGCGAAAATTACGGTATATTCTCTGCAGCCAAAGATGGAGAAGCTCTATACAGTCAGCAAAAACAAGACCTGGAGCTGTGGCTCGGATCATCAGCTTCTTATAGCAAAATTCAAGCTTAAACTGAAGAAAGTAGGAAAAACCACTGGGCCGGTAAGACACAATCTAAGTCAAATCCCTTATGAATACACAGTGGAAGTGAGGAACAGGTTTAAGGATTTAGATTTGGTGGACAGAGTGCCTGAAGAACTATGGATGGAGGCTCGTAACATTATACAAGAGGCAGCAACGAAAACCATCCCAATGAAAAGGAAATGCAAGAAAGTAAAGTGGCTGTCCAACGAGGCCTTACAAATAGCGGGAGAGAGAAGGCAAGCAAAATGCGAGGGAGATAGTGAAAGATACAGGAAATTGAATGCAGAATTCCAAAAAATAGCAATGCGAGACAAGAAGGCCTTCTTAAACGAGCAATGCAAAGAAATAGAGGAAAACAGAATGGGAAAAACCAGAGATCTGTTCAAGAAAATTGGAGATATGAAAGGAACATTTCGTACAAAGATTACCATAATAAAAGACAAAAGTGGAAAGGACCTAACAGAAGCAGAAGACATCAAGAAGAGGTGGCAAGAATACACAGAGGAACTATACCAGAAAGAAATGGATGTCTCATATACCCCAGGTAGTGTGGTTGCTGACCTTGAGCCAGACATCCTGGAGAGTGAAGTCAAATGGGCCTTAGAAAGCATTGCTAATAACAAGGCCAGTGGAAGTGATAATATTCCAGCTGGAATATTTAAAATTTTAAAAGATGGTGCTGTTAAGGTGCTACACTCAATATGCCAGCAAATTTGGAAAACTCAGCAGTGGCCAGAGGATTGGAGAAGATCAGTCTACATCCCAATCCCAAAGAAGGGAAGTGCCAAAGAATGCTCCAACTACCGCACAATGGCACTCATTTCACACGCTAGCAAGGTTATGCTTAAAATTCTACAAGGAAGGCTCAAGCAGTATGTGGACCGAGAACTCCCAGAAGTGCAAGCTGGATTTAGAAGAGGCAGAGGAACCAGAGACCAAATTACAAACATGCGCTGGATTATGAAGAAAGCTAGAGAGTTCCAGAAAGACATCTACTTCTGCTTCATTGACTATGCAAAAGCCTTTGACTGTGTCGACCACAGCAAACTATGGCAAGTTCTTAAAGAAATGGGAGTGCCTGATCACCTCATCTGTCTCCTGAGAAATCTCTATGTGGGACAAGAAGCTACAGTTAGAACTGGATATGGAACAACTGATTGGTTCAAAATTGGGAAAGGAGTACGACAAGGCTGTATATTGTCCCCCTGCTTATTTAACTTATATGCAGAATTCGTCATGTGAAAGGCTGGGCTGGATGAATCCCAAGCTGGAATTAAGATCGCTGGAAGAAATATCAACAACCTCAGATATGCAGATGACACAACCTTGATGGCAGAAAATGAGGAGGAATTAAAGAACCTTTTAATGAGGGTGAAAGAGTTTGATGGGTGTGGTGTGGGTGTGGCTGGAATGTGGTTTGTTTGGTTGTTGTTGTTGTTTTGCTTTTGATGTTTTAAGGGATGGCATCCAATTTCGTTGCACTTGTACAATGTTGCACTTGTGTAATGACAATAAAGAATCTATTCTATTATATTCTATTCTAAGAGGAGAGCGCAAAATATGGTCTGAAGCTCAACATCAAAAAAACGAAGATCATGGCCACTGGTCCCATCACCTCCTGGCAAATAGAAGGGGAAGAAATGGAGGCAGTGAGAGATTTTACTTTCTTGGGCTCCATGATCACTGCAGATGGTGACAGCAGTCACGAAATTAAAAGACACCTGCTCCTTGGGAGAAAGGCGATGGCAAACCTAGACAGGATCATTAAAAGCATAGACATCACCCTACCAACAAAGGTCCGTGTAGTCAAAGCTATGGTTTTCCCAGTAGTGATGTATGGAAGTGAGAGCTGGACCATAAAGAAGGCTGATCGCCGAAGAATTGATGCTTTTGAATTATGGTGCTGGAGGAGACTCTTGAGAGTCCCATGGACTGCAAGAAGATCAAACGTATCCATTCTTAAGGAAATCAGCCCAACTGGAAAAGGATTATGGAAGATTACTCCAATGGGATTATTGGAGATTGCTATATGCACAAAGATGGAAAGATGCAGAATGACTTGGTTCAGATGGGTTAAGTTAACATGTTTAATTAGCGAAAACATTGGAAATTTCTTATGTAAATACTAGTTTACAGAAGACAGAAAATAGAATAGTTTGATCTTAATGAGTAAATACTATATATAGCAGCAGAACAGAGAGCCTTTTATCTTTTTAAATATTTCCTTAATCTTTTATTTCTCTTTCTCTTTCTTTAGATTTTACTTTTCTTTTTGTTTTCTCCTTTGTTCTTTTTTAGATTAAGTAGCTGTTTATTTTAACATATTATAAAAAGATACTTTGTAATGGGTTTGTATTTTTCTATATCTTTGTATAAGCAGGGGCAAAGCTAGGCTTTATTTCACCTGGGTCAAAGACCCAGTTTGGCACAAATCACCCACACACATTTGTGTACACACACAGTCTCAATAGTGCCCCACTGGAAGCTTCACACAAAGCAAAAAAAAAAACCTTGGCTACCCCCCCCCCCCCGGCTATGGCTCTGGAATAAGTAGCTTTGTTTGTTTTGTTTTGTTTTGTTTTGTTTGTTTTTTTGTTTATTCCAACTCCATTGAGCTCCATTCTGCATGGCCATGTTGACTGCAGCTGTTGGAAGCAGTAATCCAAAATATTGAAAGGGCTATCTTGGGAAGTCTGGACTCTGGTAAATAAATTATTGTGGCTTCCTTCCTCCCCTTCCCATGCAATCCAGGTATGCAACAATAAAGGAAATTGCCACTGCAATATGGGGTGGGCCCCCCCTGACTGCACGATGGAAGATAGAGGAGGCTTGGGTGGAAGCATTGACAGCACATTTCGAAGTGGTGAGTTGGTTTCTTGGTTTGTTTTTAAAAATAACTTTATTAATTTTAGTTCATATTTGTCCATAAGCAGAATGAGTTTTAAACAATATATCATGTGGAGGATTGTTTGGCAGATAACAGTAAAGGTAAAGGTCCAGTCGTGACCGACTCTGGGGTTGCGGTGCTCATCTCGCTTTCTTGGCCGAGGGAGCTGGCGTACAGCTTCCAGGTCATGTGGCCAGCTGGACTAAGCCACTTCTGGCGAACCAGAGCAGCACACGGAAACGCCGTTTACCTTCCCGCCGGAGCGGTACCTATTTGACGTGCTTTCAACCTGCTAGGTTGGCAGGAGCAGGGACCGAGCAACGGGAGCTCACCCCATCGCGAGGATTCAAACCACCAACCTTCTGATCGGCAAGTCCTAGGCTCTGTGGTTTAACCCACAACAATCATGAGGAGTGTCTGTTGATGACTCAGTAAGGCCATCCCAAGCTCTCCAACACCCAACTGCTGATTGTCTTGGCTGACCATTAAATGATTTTCCCTGTCTGTTGCAAGAGTGGAAAACTGGATCTGGCCAGATCTTCATCTTCTCCACCTCCTGGGCCAACTCTGACAGGTGGGCTTAACCACCCACCAGTCATTCACCTGATGTCATAATGGTATCAGTTAACATCAGTCCAAGTGCAAAGGAGGTTGATGAATCTGGTGATCAGCTGATCAGTGGTTTCAGCATCCTCTTTGGAAGACATGATTTCAGTACCATACCATCAAAGAGGCTCCTTTTCATCATCATTATCATCATCATCATCATCATTATCATTTTATTTGTATGCTGCATTTCCACAGTTAAAACAATGCTCAAGATGGCTTACCAGATGAAAGATTTACATAGTTACAAATATAGCAAAGTAGTAAAAAAAAAAAAGCACATTAAAAGCTTCATAATCAAACTGAACAATTTCCACATAAAAATAAAGATACAAAAAGTTAATATCAGTTAATATCAGTAACAACAGCAAAACTTTCCCCAAAATACCCCAGTCCTTGCTGAGCAGCAGCCGCAGCAGCAGTCCTTATGAGGCCAGTCAGGCCCCGCCCTGGGCCAGGTGGAGAGAGGCAGGAAAGGGGCCATCAACAACCATCTTCTGCAGAAAAAGTGCTTCTGTTTTTTTTAAAAAAATCATATTTATTAGAGTTTCCAATAATATAGAAATATAACAGAAAAGAAAAGATAGAAAATATTTAAAGCCTTACTTTCATTACCTTCTTTCTAGGACTCCCTCCTCCCCCTCCCGACTATATTCCCCTTTCATTAGTTTGGTTCCACAAGCTCTCACTCCCAGTTAAAAAACTTAATATGTTTAACCCATTAACCAATTTAAATTATACAATCTTACCATCATCCCTCATCGTTAACAGAAAAAGAAAAAAGATTTTTCCCCAAGATCCACCCCAATTTCCTTCCACGAATTCCCTTTTTTTAAACATGTCAAATCAAAATACCATGATATACAAAAGTTATATAAAGAAATAAAAGATAAAAAAAATAATATAAGAAGGTTCAAAAAGATGGTTACATAGCCTTTGGATTCCAAAACTCCCTCCACTCTTCCCCGGTTTGAATTCCCCATGTCCATCAGTCTATATGTTGTCAGCCTGGAGGTCTCAAGTCCATGGCCAGATTTTTTCCCATTCCATCTTGCCGGTTTTCTTTTAACTTATTTATTTTAATGATGTTTAACTTCAGAAATCCAGTCTAATAGAGGCCTTTAATTTCCTTGGTCTTTGCTGCTCCTCCCATTGTTCTCTCCGTGTCGTAGTTAGTCCTTTGTTCTTTTTATTCCTTACTTTCTCAGGTTTCTTGTCTTATTCAGCTGCTAAAACGTTCTTATTCCGAGATCTGGTATCTCTACAGAGGTTTGTTGTTCAGGAACAAAAACTTACGTCCAGTCCCTTCCTTTCTTCAATAGAAAATTCTATTGTCTCCTTTTAATGTAAACACCTCTGTAGACAAAATACTGTTTCAGTTTTGCAGCTTTCCCAGAAGATAAGTCCTGTGCGAATCCCAGAGTGATTTTCCACGTACGACCACTTGTAATGTCCCGAAACCCCTCTAGGGGGATTGTAGTAACTTTGTATCCTCTAATCCAAAAGTCAAATTGTTGTTCCTTATTTTCCGACAGTTTATATCCATATTGTGTCAAATTGTAACAGAATTAACCAGCAAAATCCTTGTAACAAAGTCCTCTTTATATTCTCCAGCTTTGACAGCTACTTTGACAGCTGTCAAAGTCTCCGTCTCTCTTCGCCAGGCTCTACGAATCGCCCCGGTTCCCAGGGGGGGGGGTTGCATTTTCCCTCTCACCCTCCACTCTTCTCCTCCAGCACAATTCTTGTAATTTCCCATCGTGGAATTAATGATTTTTATCAGCAATAAACTTCTCTTTCGATCTTGGTTACCCAGTCCTTGTTTTAGAATGTTTACAATCGGGGGGGAGACTGACTTCCTTTTTAAATCACCCCCGCTCGTGCCGAATCCGAAAAAAAATTCTTTTTTTCTCCTTTTGTACCCGGTTTCCCAATTACTCACGGGTTGTTGTTGATAGTCCGAATTTCCAATGGAAGAAGTCAGCGCTCTCCGTTGAATGGCATGCGGCTGCGCTCGTCAAGGGAAGCAATGGACTCAAAGCACCACGCCACTCCCCGGCACCCGATCCGAAGCCTTTAAAAAGGCTCCTTCACGAGTCGGGAGGGCGCTAGCGGTGCCAGCCGAGTCCCCATGTCCACGGGCTCCATGCCCATGGTTTTTAAGGGTCCCCGCGTCGCCGGCGCGGTAGGACCCAGCCCCTGCCGAGCAGACTCCCTCCGGAGCTCGGAGGGAGTCCGCCATTTGGCGATGGCGCCAACCCGGAAGTCCCCTGCAGAAAAAGTGCTTCTGTCAGCCCCCTTGGCTGCTTTAGTGCAACCAATCCCAGCTGATTGTCAGGGCTTCACATTTTTCTTTCTTAAGATGGATGCTGTCTAGGCCTGGTGAGTTCTTAATTTTAAGTTTGTTGGTCTGTCCAAAGCTTAACATCAGTTGAACGCAGTTCTTTGGCCCCTGCCCCTGCAACTTTTGCAAGAAAGACAGATCCAAGTCTCTGACTCCTGCTCTGGCACACTGCTCAGAGAAATGGGGAGTGTATAACATTCTTTTTTTATTTTTTATTTTCCTTGCTAGCTACAACTGTAGACGAAACTCTCAACGTTGGTACAGCTACAAGAAACTGGCTCCTGATTAGCTTTTTCCTTTTCCTGCCTGTCCTGATTGGCTCGGTCATCTTGATCATAAAATTGAGGGACTTTTTCTCAAATGTGAAAGGGGAGGAGGAAGAGGAGGAAGATGCAGAAGAGGAAGAAGAGGAAGGAAAAGGTTATGATACGAAAAGGTAACGGCTTTGTTTGCCTAATGATCAAATTGGTGCATTTGGTGCAAATGTGCTTCCCAACTTTTCCCGACCCCACACAGTTGTTCCTTTTCCCAGAGGTGTATGCCACTTCTGTAACCTGTAAATGCAGTTTCTCTTTTTTATATATATAATAATTTTTATTGGTTTTACAATTTAGTTTTTCATTCACACAAAAGAAAAATACAATCCAAAAACATAGACTTCTCCAAATTCTCTGTCTTCTATCCTCCCTTTTGTGGGGTCCACTAATAATCATTTTCCCTGCATATTATCACTACATATTATTGTATTTTCTCCTCTAAATACAGTTTCTCAGTCTGCTGCCAGGGCAATAAACAGCTGTCCTCCTTGCAACTGCACAGTAGACCAGCTCACAGCATGTTGCCTCTCACCATCCCAACCAGTGGTGGAGTGAATGCAAATGCTTTGTGGGACAAGTGCATGGGCAGCCCTGAGGGGGGTGGGGGCAGAACGAGGGAGAGCCCTGTGGCTTGGCTCACAATGCAGTGCAGGGGGTGCACTTGCACACCACAGTCCAGGAGCATGAGCAGCAGTGTTGCCGCCCACTCTCTCTGCTGGAGCTTCCGAGCCGCCAGGTGCCTCACATGCCTCAGCCTCTCTCTGCCCCTAGGTCTGGCTTGACCCCTTGACTTGTTGGGCCATTGTGTGAGGAAGCTGCGACTCCTCCATTCGCTGTTGCATGGGTGTAGACGGGGGGGGGGGCAGTGGCCCCTCCAAATAAAAAAAAATCAATAAGAAGACATACAAAAAAAGACATAGCAAACTGAGGTTCTACGCCCTGTAACAAAAGATCTGCCCTCCCAACAAAAATCTTGGCTACGCCCATGCGCTGGAGCCAGACTCTGATGAGGGAGCCTGTTGTGGGGGCGCCTAGTCACGCCGTCTCAGACAAATGCTCCCTGGGCAATGTCCTCCCCCCCTCCCCCCACACTAAGCAACTGATCCCTCCTCCAGGGATAGCTTGCATGGTACCTCCCTGATGCTGCTACCCCTGGAGCCACCCTGGACTCTTGTGGAGAGGGGAAGGAATAAATAAAATAAACCAGTTGTGATTCAGGTATCAGACTGGGCTGAGTGATGCTTCTGAGATTCCCTAGGAGCACATTTTACACCATTGAACCCTGGTTTCTTACATCCTTCCTTACTCTTCTGCCCACCTATTGGCAGGAGGGGACCAGTACTTTAGACATGACACTCCCCACCCTGACAGATACAGTGTGGTGAGGTGAATGCATCCAGTCTGGTGCGTGCTTTAGTTTATCTCAAGACTCACAGGGAGAGAACTCGCGCTTTAGTCTATGATTAGGGGAAGAAGACAAGCCTTCCCTAACAAGCAATTTTCCTAAAGTTCAAACTCCCCCTCCCACACACACACATGGGGGAGCAAACATGCAGTCCCACCATTACCTAAAGCAGGGGTGAGGGGCCATTTTGAAGCCAAGGGCCAGTTTCCAGGGGTCTAATGGTAGTGGAGGGCATAGCCACAGGCAGAAAGTAGGTGGAACAACAGCTGTGACTCTTATCTTTGTACATCAGGTCACACATTCCTGACACACACAAAATCAGAGGTTTAAAGGCAAGCACCATCACATGCATTCTTTCCATCCAGGGAAGCAAGATGTATTTTCACTGTTCAATGGGGGGAGGGGGAGGGGGAGGATCAAGCCAGACAAAAGCACTCAAGCAGAACCAATGAGGAGTGTGGCCTAAGGAGAGTCCTGAGGGCCAGATGGAGTGGTCCACAGGGCCACATCCAGCCCCTGGGCCTGAGGTTTTCCACCCCTGATATAAAACCTGAAGTGGTACAAGTTACAGGTAGGTAGCCATGTTGGTCTGCTGTAGTCAAAACAAAATAAAAAAATTCCTTCTAGTAGCACCTTAGAGACCAACTATGTTATTGGTATGAGCTTTCATGTGCATGCATACTTCTTCAGATACCAATAACAAACTTAGTTGGTCTCTAAGGTGCTACTGGAAGGATTTTTTTTATTCTGAAGTGGTACAGCCAAATGCATACACTTGGCTTCCTGATGACAACCCACAGTGACCTGGGCAGTAAAGCTTTGGGAGATGTCTTCATGTACCCTAAAATATTATTTTTGAACAGTGTGTTTTCCTCCCCTTTTCAATTTAGATCTCAACAAGTTCATCAGCCACAGACTGCAAGGTAGATTTCTTATACATAACCCTATATGTGTATTCTAATTTCTTGTTGTCTCTGTTTTAAAGGGGTTCTAGGGTGGAGCTTGTACTTGATAGCATTGAACACCACCCCAATCTCTGAGTGGTGCAAGATTCCAGGGATTCCAGGCCTTTATCCAGGGTTCAGCTTCCTCAGAATGAGGGACAGCACAGACTGTGGTGTTCTCTATGATATATGCTTTATATAAAACCACGGAGGAGATCCCAGCATTAACACCCCAAGAGGGTCTTAGGAGGGTCTCTAGAATTGTAGAGTTAGAAGGGACCCTACCCCCTGCAAGGCAGGAATCTCATCTAAAGCATCCATGACAGATGGCCATCCAACCTCTGCTTAAAAACCTCCAAGGAAGGAGAGTCCACCACCTCCTGAGGGAGACCGTTCTACAGTCGAACAGCTGTTGCTATCAGAAAGTTCTTCCTGATGTTCAGTAGTAATCTCCTTTCTTGTAACTTGAACCTATTGCACCTCCTGCCATCCTGCCCAAGATGGATTCCAGTCTTCCTCCTTCCCAGAACACCCTGCTAAAAACTCTCTTTTCCTGTGTCCTCACACCTGTTACCCTGGCAATCTTCCAAATCCTTTTCTCTGGTGGGAAGGTTTCTTGTCTTGTCAATGGCTCTCAATGGCCCTGAATTGTTTCTTAATGGACCTAGCTTGGCATAGGCTAGCTCAGGAATTCCTCTGCAGCTTGTATTTCTCAACATACCAAATAATCAAAATCCTACCATTCATTAATTTCTAGGGTTTAGGCCCTTCCCCACAAAAATCTATAACATAGTAATTACCAGCAGTAGTAACAAGAAGCAGGTACAGCAACTGAAGCAGTATATTTGATGGATATTCCTGGTAATTCTCTGCTCTGTTTTTTATGCTCTGCACCACAGCGTATAGGTAAGGACAGCAGAAGCCCTGGCTTGCCAAAAGGTTACAGAAGTTCCTGTTCTTCTCTCCATGAAGTACAATGCATGAAAATATTTTAATTAGAATCGTTCTTTCTGCTGTGAATGTGACTGCTGCTTGCTTCTGTTTGTTTCTACGATAAAGTGTATTTGTTCTCTTAAAATTAGTTTAAAGTATGTGTTTGGGTGGAAGGCAGGGAGATCAACAACTGGGGGAGTCACTGGTGTAGCATGGGAGGCAGAAGGGCGGGGGCCCAGGTGCAAAATTCTGAGGGGGTGCAACCAGGTGCCCTCATGACAGGCCATGTGGCTGAGCTCCTGCTGCCTTCCAGAGCTGCAGGGAGGCAACCCCCTCCCGCCGGGGCTTCGGGGCTGGGGCAGCCCATGCGTGGGAGGGAAGAAGGGAGGGTGCCAGAAGCCACTGCCACCTCGCCCGGTCGCTGACTCAGCAGCCACCTGCCCACGTTCCAAGCCAGATGCTCTCCTCTCTTCCCCAGGGTATGCCCTGCTGCCATGCGATGGCCATGCTCCATGCTCCACAGCAACAGTGGTGGTGGGCCATGGCTAGTGGGCAATGTCAGGGTGTGCAAGAGCAGCCCTGAGCTCTCCCAGCACAGGTGCCTGCCAGCTTGCCCCCCCCCACCCCATGTTTTTCTACCTCCACCTACACTCTGCCTGTCCCGGCCGAGATAGAGGGAGTTGGGGCAGTGCTGCTGCTGCCCACTGAGGAGGGAGTGTGTCATGTGTGGAGAGTCCACCTCCCCCTTCAGTACTTCACAGATAAGAATTAACGAGCAATTTATATTTTATAGTCCTTTTTATTCAGGCATCAGGTTGCAAGCAAAAAGCCACCTCCCTCCACCAGGAGGGATTGTAGAGTTGTCTACTCTAATTCTTCCCCTTTCCATCTTCCGCAACATCCTAGGTTCCAACAGGAAGTCCCTCCTCCTCTCTGCATCCTTTGTGCTCTAATACATCAGATCTCCTAGTTTGTGGGGAGGGAGGGTCCCCCACACTCCCTAATGATGTCTCTCCTATCTATCCCCTCCCTTCTGTTTCTCTTGTCTAATCTCCTGCCTAATCTGCTTTGTGTATGTGTCTCTTTCTGCTTCTGAGCCACTAGAAATGGGGGGGGGGATCTTCCCCCTCCAGCTCCTTTTCTAAGAGAAGCTGCTCTGCCTCAGAATGCATTTTCCAATCCTCTGCTTCAGACCATTCCCTGACAGATGAAGACGAAGGAGCCACCGCTCTCAAGGCCCCACGCTCTCCGCTGCCGCTGCCACATGTGGTGACGCCAATAGTCCTCTCCAGCCTCCACAGTGGCCAAAGCTGTCCAACCGAGGCAGTGAGAGGACAGGAGGCAGCACCAGACTGAGAAGAAGTGCAGGCACCGCCACCACCACCAGCAGTGCTGACAGCCATGTGCTTCCTGGGCTCCCTCCACCTTCCACACGGGCTCCTCACGCACCCTCAGCCCAGCTCCTCAGTCCACCAGATGGGCGGAAAACCTGCACCACCCTTGGGCACTGGCAATGCATGCTATGCCACTGGGCGGAGCCAGAGGCAATGGCAAGCAGAACCATCCTCTGACTAGCTACAAGTGAAAAGGCAGGCAACTACTGGACGAAGCCAGGCCGAGGTTGGTGGGGCAGTTCCCTATTCACCCTTACAGACCAGCCTCCACTCTGGTTGCATGGAGTGAGGGTGGTTGGGCTCAGCTTAGGGGGAAAAGGATACATTTTCTGGGAGCGACTGGTCCTGGTCTTTGATCAGCCTGAGAACGGTGCTTTTTCTGGTAGATGGTAGAGATGGGCCAGAAAGTTTTATAAGACCAGGGGAGTGGTGGTTATTACTAGGAGGACTGCTGGTCTCTGCAGCAGCACCTTCTTTCCAAGGCCATGCATGGGCAGAGTGAGATGGGAGCAGTGCATGGACTCAGTGGTGCACTGAATGAGGGCCAGTAAATTGACTTTGAATCCTAGCAAGATTGAGGTGCTGTGACTGAGTCACAAACTCTGGATAATGGGTGATTTTTTTGCTTTGGATGGGGTTACACACTCCCTGAAAGTGCAGGTTCGTAGTCTGGGGCTGCTCCTGGCTCCATCTTCGTTACTTCGTTACAGATGACCTCAGTGCCCAAGAGTGCCTTTTACCAGCTTCAGCTGGTGAAGTAGCTACAGCTGTTTCTGGACTGAGATAGCCTGCCCTAGAAGTTGCAGGTGGCGCAAATTTTCACTCACTGGGGCAGGATTTCACCAACACATTACTCTGCTGTTGAAAAAATTGCACTGGCTGACAAGTAGCTACAGGGCTAAGTTCAAGATGATGGTTTTGGTGTATAAAGCCCTATATAACTTGTCTGACCCCTTATATTCGCAACCACTTGCTGTGCTCGACAGATGATGGCCTGCAGATTCCATCTTATCAAGAGGTTCATTCTACATGGTGTAGCAATTGCACCTTTAATGTTGACACACCTACTTTTTGGAATACCCTCTCACGGAATATTAGGTGCCATCTCTTCCAACAAGTCTTTTTACTGCAATATTTTTCCCAGTTTGCATCTATACTGGAATAGTTTTAAATACTATTTTTGAATGTTTTATTGCTTTATGACTTGTTTGCTGCCCTGGGCTCTTAAAAAAAAATTAAGTACAAGCATCCATAATTGAATTGTACAATAAAAACAAACCCGTTGAACAACACAGTAATTAAAGCAGGAGGCTCTGGCCAAGAGATCAAGGGAATATGCAGATGCATCTACAAAAGACAATGAAATGCCCATACAGAGGGGGCTTCTCACATTACAGCCTTCTGGAATACTGGTGCCACGGGGGGGGGGGGGATGGGGGGGACGGACACTTCCATATAACCAGAAGCCAATAATCATTAGGCCATGGCAAGACCAACCCAGTTCTACTTGTTGATCTTACTACCCTTACCAGGCCAGTCTTTCAGGTGATCTGTTCTAGAATTCTTGAAAGCTTTGTATGTAAGTAACAAGACATCAAAAATTGCTCAATGGCTAAGAGGCAGTCAGTGCAGATCCATTAGCATGGGTGTGAAAAGTGCCCCGTAAGCAGCACCACTAACCAGCTGGCCCACAGCATTCTGCACCATCAGCAGGCTTTTGGATCAGCTGCAAGGGAGAGCATAGAGCACATTGCAGTAGTCTAAACATGAAGTTGCCTCGATACAAGCACCAGCAACTGAGGCTAGTATCAATTGAAAGATCTTCATGCAATTTATTTTTTAAAAAACCACCCTAGCCAGTAAGCTACATCCCATCTTATTACAGTGGGTGCCTAAGCTAATTGTTGGTATTCTAAGTTTTGAACTGGATACCAGTCCATACAGTAGATGCTAAGAAGCTGCATTACTCCGTGCCATTTTCCTTACCAACCAAACTAACTTCCCTGTATGGTGATCCTATAACAGGCCACTGGTGGCCAGCCCCCCCCCCCCCCCGTATCTAGATCTACTTATCAGCAACCTTCAATGTTGTTTACTAAGCTTTACTGACCATTGGTCACTGAGGGTGCTCCACCCAGTCCAAAGGTTTGATACCTAGAGTCACAAAGGAAAGGTTTTGCCTGCACAGCACATACCGATTTGAATCCGTAGCCGATTTGAATCTAGCACCCAGTGCGGCAAAGGCCCTTCATTTCCAGATCAAGTTCCTGACTCTGGCTGAACACTGTTAATGATGGAGGTGAACACTGAGCGCACGAAAGAGCAGCTGCCATTCATTTTGAGGAGATTCCATATTTCTGAAGATTATGGCTTCCTCCTTCCAAATCCACTGGTAGGAACATGGTGGCTGCATGAGATGCTTGGAGCAGGAGGGGGTTGCGGTGTGTGTGTAGCAGGTAGGGAGAGATCAGAGACCTACAGGGGATTGACATGCATTTTACCAAATTCAATCACTAATGTTTCATCACAGGATTGTGAGAAAAGGCAGGCTGGGAGGTTGGCTGGAGTAAATGACCAAGGCTTTTAAGGGAGAAAGCAATACTTCAGGAGGAGCCTAAGCATGCTGACATTCTCAGTTGGGTTAACAGTGGAAACAAAATGCAGCAGAGAATGTAAATGTGTGGTTACCCTGTTCCCCTAACCCCAGATTTTATTTTTCATTTATTTATAAAAAATATGGATTTATATGGATAATAATAATAATAATAATAATAATAATAATAATAATAATAATTTATTTATTTATACCCCGCCCATCTGGCTGAGTTTCCCCAGCCACTCTGGGCGGCTCCCAATCAGTGTTAAAAACAGTACAGCGTTACATATTAAAAACATCCCTGAACAGGGCTGCCTTAAGATGCCTTCTGAATGTCAGGTAATTATTTATCTTTTTGACATCTGATGGGAGGGCGTTCCACAGGGTGGGCGCCACTACCGAGAAGGCCCTCTGTCTGGTTCCCTGTAGCCTCACTTCTTGCAATGAGGGAACCGCCAGAAGGCCCTCGGCGCTGGATCTCAATGTCCGGGCTGAACGATGGGGGTGGAGATGCTCCTTCAGGTATACAGGACCGAGGCCGTTTAGGGCTTTAAAGGTCAGCACCAAGACTTTGAATCATGCTCGGAAACATACTGGGAGCCAATGCAGATCTCTCAGAACCGGTGTTATGTGGTCCCGGCGGCCACTCCCAGTCACCAGTCTAGCTGCCGCATTCTGGATTAATTGCAATTTCTGGGTCACCTTCAAAGGTAGCCCCACGTAGAGCGCGTTGCAGTAGTCCAAGCGTGAGATAACCAGAGCATGCACCACTCTGGCGACACAGTTCGCGGGCAGGTAGGGTCTTAGCCTGCGTACCAGGTGGAGCTGGTAGACAGCTGCCCTGGACACAGAGTTAACCTGCGCCTCCATGGACAGCTGTGAGTCCAAAATGACTCCCAGGCTGCGCACCTGGTCCTTCAGGGGCACAGTTACCCCATTCAAGACCAGGGAATCCCCCACACCAACCCACTCCCTGTCCCCCAAAAACAGTACTTCTGTCTTGTCAGGATTCAACCTTAATCTGTTAGCTGCCATCCATCCTCCAGCCGCCTCCAGGCACTCACACAGGACCTTCACCCCCTTCACTGGTTCTGATTTAAAGGAGAGGTAGAGCTGGGTGTCATCTGCATACTGATGAACACCCAGTCCAAACCCCCTGATGATCTCTCCCAGCAGCTTCATTAAAAAGCATGGGGGAGAGGACAGAACCCTGAGGCACCCCACAAGTGAGAGCCCAGGGGTCTGAACACTCATCCCCCCCTACCACTTTCTGAACACGGCCCAGGAGGAAGGAGCGGAACCACTGTATAACAGTGCCCCCAGCTCCCAGCCCCTCAAGACGGCCCAGAAGGGTGTTATGGTCGATGGTGTCAAAGGCCGCTGAGAGATCCAGCAGAACTAGGAAACAGCTCTCACCTTTGTCCCGCCGGAGTTCATCAACCAGTGCGACCAAGGCAGTTTCAGTCCCATGGTGAGGCCTGAATCCCGATTGGAAGGGATCGAAATGGTCCGTTTCCTCCAGGCGTGCTTGGAGTTGTTCAGCAACCACCCGCTCAATCACCTTGCCCAAGAATGGCAGATTTGAGACTGGGCGATAGTTGGCCAAATTGGCCAGGCCTAAATCTGAATCTGAGCGATTTTATCTGCAAAAAACTTTGCAAAAGCATTGCAGGAGATCTTGGGGTCCCTACCAGGCCCCAGTGGTACAGGTGGTTCCGATAGATTGCGAACCACCTGAAAAAGTCTCCTGCTGCTGTTTTCTGCAGATGCAATGGAGGCGGCGAAGAAGGCCCTCTTCGCCGTCGCCATTGCCACTTGGTAGGCTCGACGTTGAGCTCTAGCCTGTGTCCGGTCAGATTCAGAATGAGTTTTCCGCCACCGGCGCTCTAGCCGTCTCAACGATTGTTTCATCACCCTCAGCTCCGGGGGAAACCACGGGGCTGTCTCCAGGCTCCATGCAATCTGAGAGGGTGCTTTGGAGCCAGACAGTCAATATCCCTGCTTAACTCCGCATTCCAGCGTGCCACCAGGGAATCAGCTGAAAGGCCATCAACTTGGGATAAAGCATCCCCTACCACTCTCTTGAAGCCAATTGGATCCATTAAGTGGCGGGGGCGGACCATCCGAATCGGTCCCACCTCCCTGCAGAGGGGCAGGGTTGCGGAGAAGTCCAGTTGCACCAGGAAGTGATCTGACCATGGCACTTCTTTTGTTTCGCTTTTAGTTAGTGTCATATCACCAACATCCATAGAGGTGAATCCATAAGGTGAACACCAAGTCTAAGGCATGTCCACGGCTATGAGTTGGGCCAAACTTATTCAGGGACAGCCCCATGGAGGCCATGCTTTCCACGAAGTCCCGAGCGGCCCCTTGTAAGGTCGTGTCGGCATGGATGTTAAAATCCCCCAGGACAACCAAGCTAGGTGTCTCCGGGAGCATATCTGCCACGACCTGAAGCAGCTCGGGCAGGGAATCCTTGGTGCAGCGGGGAGGTCGGTACACCAAAAGGAATCCTGTACTGCCCCTATTGCCCAACTTCCAGAACATGCACTCAGAAAACTGGGTCTTCCCAATAGAACGCCTGGTGCAGACTAATGACTTCCTAAAAATCACTGCAACCCCCCTGCCCATATGACCTGGGTTGCTGTGCGTAAGAGAAACCTGGTGGACAAGCAGCAGCTAGGACAGGACCATCTGCTTCATCCAACCAAGTCTCTGTTACACATGCCCGGTCAAATCCTCCATCCACAATCAGGTCGTGGATGGCAGTGGTTTTATTCATCATTGACCTGGCATTGCACAGCAACACTTTCAGGTCATGTGGGTTTCCCTTGCTGATTACTGTATCCTTCTGGTCAGGACCAGACCTAGAGGCAGGGATAGTCCTCAAACAACGACTAAACCTGCCTCCCTCGGTAATGACATGGTCTGGTCTTAGCATAACTCCTCCTCCTGCCCGTGATCACTGAGATCAGGTGTCCCAATACATCCCCCCCTGTGGAACCTGCCCCACCCAATCTATTGGCTGAGGCCCACTCCCAGGCAGCCATGACCCTTCCCCTTAAAAAGCAAAATACAAACTATATAATAATTTAACAGAATAATAATAATAAAACAAAACAGAACAAAACAAACCAAACCAAACCAAGAAACAATAGTGCTGAATAAATGCTTATCCCACCCCAAGCAAAAATAAAATAATGAAATAATATAATATTATAAAAAACAACAACCACCATTTAAGGTGCTGCAAATTAAAAGCAATTAAAACATTTAAAACCATTTATATAGTTGGTAGACTATTTATATTACTATTTATAGTACTTTATTACTAACTATTTATATAATATGGATTTTATATAGTTGGTAATGAAACTCTTAATCTCAGGGTCGTGGGTTCAAGACCCACATTAGGCAAATGATTCCAGCACTGCCGGGGTTTGGCCAACTCAATTATACATAAAACCAATACAATAAAAACCATATAAAAAGTTAAGAGCAGAAACCAAAGTACTATTGCTGAAATATATATTCTTCACAAGTGAGGTGGAATAGAAAATTTTTCAGCAGGCATTATTATTATTTTATTTATTTATATCACAGGACTGTTTACAGTATAAAACATAGAAATACCTAACATAGGGCTTATCACACTTACCTTTCCTCCCCTCCTTTCAGGCACTTGTCCATACAGTACTTAAAAAGCTCTGTTTGTGAGCATGGGTTTGTTTTTTCCTCCCTGAAGCTTTCCGCATCTATAGTGTTCAGCTGGAGCAAACAGAAATTAAAGTGTGCCATTTGCTCTGATTGAGCTTTAAAGAGTGAGTTTTTGTGGGAAAAGCTCTGGAGCAAAAAAGGAGGATGCTTGGAGTGTGGACTGTGCCTGAAAAGAGGGGAGGAAAGCTCAGTGTTAGGGGATTTAAAAACAAACAAAAAGACTCCTCAGACACATAAAAATGAAAGGAAAGAAAGTGAAACTTTACATAAGAGAATCTGTTGTCTCAGACCAATAGTCCCAACACACACACACACACACACACACACACACACACTACAATCCATCAAACTTAATGAAACCTTGAAAGAGCTAGAAGGAGATGTTTGTTGTATTCTTTCCACATTTGTTTAACAATCAATTCTTCGTGGAGAATTGTAGCTTTGGTAAGGGAAAAGGGGCTCCAAACTGTTCTCAGCACCCTTAACAAACTACAACTCTCAAAATTCTTTGGGGGACCCACACCTGTTTAAAGTGGTGTTAGAATGATTTAAATGTATGGTGTGAATGTGCCCAAAGTCCTCAATGGAGTGCTTGCATATGTCTGGTGGCTGGTGGTCTTTGCCTTAGAGGGTTAAAAAGCAGGTGTGCTGAGTAGTGTGGGCTGAGGGGTCTTCAGCTCCCCCCAAAAATTCAAGGAAGCCCAAATCCTGTGGCCCCGCTCCTCCTCCTCTCCACCTGATGTTGCACAGGCTGAAGGAGGCTGAGTGCAGAGCACAGCTCCTTGCTGATCAGGGAGAAGGAGCCCAACTCTGCTCTCCCCCTTCCCTACAAGTGCTGGCAATTGTGGCAGCAGGAGTCGGACGCCAGCCCAGCTCAGCGTGCCAGTGTTCACATGCTAGGCAGGGGCAGGACGCATCACGGAATGCACACACCCCCAATGTGGGGGGAAGTCGGCATCCTGTCACAAAGTATGCAGGTAGGGTAGGTATGTATTTTACTTCACAGTGAATGGTCCTCTGTTGGCTGGTCCCAGTCTGGTTTAAAGATTGAAAAGCCATAAGAAGGGAGTCAAAGGGCCTTGAAGTTGCCCATCAAGAGTGAGTACCTGGACAGCAGACTGAGCAGGTACACAAGTGACCTGGTCACTAGGGGGAGATGAACTGTATTTCTATTTCTATTTTAGCAGTTATTTCTAAATGTGCATCTACATACATAATTTAGCATATGCAAATTTTGTGTGAGTCTACCTCCTGTTTTTTTAGCAATGCATAAGTTCTTGGCCTATACACAGCTCTGTTTTCATCTTTCTGGCCTATATCAAAACCCACAATGAACTAGTATTCCTGATTAATGATAATTGCTTCTTCTTCTTATCAGAAAGATCTTCCTCCTTTCTATAGCCCTTGGATGGAGATCGCTCACAGCCTGCCTCACCTTATTGAGAACCATCAACTTCGCTCACAGGTGAACAAGGTATTGCATTCCCCATCCCATAGAGGGTGTGAGGATAAAATAGTGAGGAGGGGAACCACATGCCACCTTGAGTTCCTTGGTGGAAGTAGTAGGGATATAAATGAAATGCAAGAGGAACATGCCAGCTAATCAAACTCTGGTTAGCTTCACTCTTCCTTCTACATTTTAGGTCAAAGTGTCACTTTTCATTATTAGCCTCAAAGCAATGCATAGACATTTGTGTGCTAATCCTTGTTGTTGTTTTTTAAAAAAGAAGTATAGATGCAGGTGTGCTTCTTAGTCTGATGCAAATTAGAAGAACCAATTGCTTCCATATCTGCAATGCAGAGTGAATTCCTCTAGAGGTCACTAGTGCATTAGCAGAGAAACAACCTGCAGACCATGCTCTTAGGCAGGCTTCCTCAAACTCAGCCCTCCAGATGTTTTGAGACTACAACTCCCATCATCCTTGACCACTGGTCCTGCTAGCTAGGGATCATGGGAGTTGTATGCCAAAAACATCTGGAGGGCTGAGTTTGAGGAAGCCTGCTCTTACGAATGGGGTGTTAAAATATCATGATACAGGTATTTAAGGCATCCCAGGGGTATTGCGTGCACCCCAGGGGGTGCCACCGATCGGGGGTGGGCATTTTGGAATGGTACCCAGGGCAGCCCCCCCCCCGCCAGAACACCCCTGATTTCAGCAGGTCTAGCTGCTCTTGCACAAGCTGCACCTGCTGAAATGACCTTTTCTACACAATTATTAGGGATGCAGGACTTGCCTAGGACTTGCTGATCAGAAGGTCAGCAGTTCGAATCCCTGTGACGGGGTGAGCTCCCGTTGCTCGGTCCCTGCTCCTGCCAACCTAGCAGTTGAAAAGCATGTCAAAGTGAAAGTAGATAAATAGGTACTGCTCCGGCGGGAAGGTAATCGGTGTTTCCGTGCACTGCTCTGGTTCGCCAGAAGCGGCTTAGTCATGCTGGCCACATGACCCAGCTCCCTGTATGCTAGCTCCCTCGGCCAATAAAGCAAGATGAGTGCCGCAACCCTTTTTACACAATTATTAAAGGTGCAGGAATCTAGTCCTCTTTCCCCCACCAAGTCAATCTACTTTCAAGCAACCTTCTACATGGTTGATAGAATTTAATGTCTGGTTCTAATACAGTGGTGCCTCACAAGACGAAATTAATTCGTTCCGCGAGTTTTGTCGTCTTGCGATTTTTTTCATCTTGCGAAGCACGGTGTTGGAAAAGTTTTGGAAAAGCTTCAAAAATCACCAAAGTCTTCAAAAACCTCAAAAAAGGCTACCACACCGCGTGCTATGAGTTGCTCCTCAAAGTCAAGTCGCAACTGTATTAACGGTGTTAAGAAAAAGGAAACAAACTTGCAAGACGTTTCCGTCTTGCGAAGCAAGCCCATAGGGAAAATCGTCTTGCGAAGCAACTCAAAAAACAAAAACCCTTTCGTCTTGCGAGTTTTCCGTCTTGCGAGGTACCACTGTATTGCTTCATCTCTTTCAACTTTGTTATTCATTCTTAGATGAATGTGTGGTTTTACTCTATTGAAAATTGTGCAAGCGGAGTGATGAGCAGGTTCTGTCAGTAGTTGGGGACTAAGTTAGGACTACAGTAATTTACACATGCAAAACACCACTCAGTGTTGCAGACATCAAGTGATGAATGTGTGTACATGAATTCTGAGCTAGTGGCTTATGGCACTTATGATGGAAAGAAGCAGCAGTTTCACCAACTACATAACAATATGTTAAAAAAAAAAAGCTTTATGTAACCTGTAACTGTCTTAACAGATGCCTCTGCTAAGCAGCCAGTATCTCAAAGGACACAGAGAACTGTATCTAGCCCACTTGGTCCTTAGCTACATCACAATGGGCTACGTTTGGCAGGATGGTGAAAAAGGTACTGCAAAGGTACTGTCCATACCCATTTAGGGATGTTGAAGAATTTGATCTTCTATACATCCCAAACTCATCTGTGGATTGGAAGTTAGGACTAATTCACATCATGCATTTAAAAGGCTATTATGTCACTTTAAACAGTTATGGTTTTCGCCAAAGAATTATGGGAGCTGTAGTTTGTTAAGGGTGGAGAAAACTGTTCAGAGACCCCTGTTCCCTTTCCAGTTCCCAAGGTGGTTTAACAATGAATCCCTCTTCATAGTGAACTCTGTGACTCCGGGACCTGGGGAAGAGCTCAAAGGAGCATGGTGTCCTCACCAACACTCTCTTTTACCTGGAAGTGGTCAGGTGGGACATGCAAACTGGGAAAATTTGAGGCTGCACCTGATCTTCTCTGATATTTTGTACAAAGTGAAAAATAGGGTTGATGTTAGAGAGTTGGGTCTTGGAGTCCAGGCAAATGCCCAGGTTTGTCTCCACAAGGAGCTGGCACTGTCCTTTTCCCAGCTGTTCCTGGGTTCAAGGTTCTAGCTGCCCTGAAATATGACATCATTCATATATTAGAGTGGATTTGCGAAGAGCTTTTATTCTCCCACTTCTTCCAACAAGCCTTGATGGGGAGCAACTGTGTAGCTCAGTTTATAGAGTCCGAAAGATGCTACAGTACTGCATGGGTGAGCCTAAGCTGCACAAGCAGCCTAGTCACTTGGAGGCAGTAGTAATAATAATGAAACAATGAATAATTCAACGGCTGTGCCCCAGAGTCTGTTGCCACATCATTCTGTGATGAGGGTGCAACACTATGTCTGGCTGCATGTTGCAGGATTGCGCCAATAACATTGCAAAGGGAACATTTAGCCAGAAACACTGTGCAAAAGCCTTGAGGGGCAGCACAACAGTGCAGCATTCTCATGATAACAGGTTTAACTAAACAGCTACATCTTTGGGAGAGCATGAATTGGCTTGCTGCCATTTTGATTTCCAGGTCTTGCCACAAAACCTTGCCATCCCCTTCGTGGAGATTTCTCGGGTGTTAGGATTACCTCCAATCCTGGTTCATGCAGATTTTGTTTTAGTAAACTGGAAGAAAAGGAATCCTTGTGGGTAAGTATAAGAAGGAGGACACCTGGGCCTTAATGGATATAAAGTTGGTGCCATCAGCCTGAGCTACACTCCTTAGGTCAACTGACACACACAACTAATATGGCTTCATCAGATGAAGGGTGACCAGATGGACAGAGGACACAGGCTGGCTCCTGCACCTTCGATAGATGCATTGAAGGAATTTGTGCAGGTTTAGCATAAATACACTGTTGGATGTTCCATCTACTGCACAACTTTTTTAAAAAAACAGAAAAATAGTATGATTTTAATTTTTTTTCACATTGTCAAGTACACATTACAACATCACAGATTCCTATACGACTATATTGTTTTTGTCTTCAAGTTTGAAAAGTGTCCAGAATGGGACACAGAGTACAGAACAATATATTATGTTATTAAGTTATTGTATTTGTACCATTGTACCATTTAAAACATGGATCTGAGACATCTGTTTGATAGCATTTGTTAATCAAATAAAAATAGCCTGTAACAAATATCATCACATTAGCAGTCACATCACTACACTTCTAATTGCTTAAGTTTCAAAAATTTAGCTTCAAAATTTAGCTTCAAACACTTGTTTGATGATGATAGAGAAACAAGAAATTGGTCGTGTTTTTTGTATTCGTAGTGTGAGTGATTGTCCCCAATTTTTTTTTTTAATATGGGCAATACTTTCCAGAGCAGACCAGGGCCTATCCAAGGTGCAGGGGAATAGTGGGAGGGTTCTCTCTCTCCCGCTGATCACCCTAACCATGTGCAGCCAATAATGATTCAAATTTTGAGATGGCAAAGCTTTGATCAGTACCTTGGGAGGGATGGCAGTTTTAAAATTTTCAACTCCTATGCTGAGAAAGGTACTTTCAATTTTGATGAATTGTGCTTTTATATTTTGGGTTGGGTAGGGTTGTGTAAAAAATATTTTTTTCAGGCGTATTTACAGGGGTGTTTTTGGTAGACATTTTTCTTCTATTTTACATTTTTAAACTGTTGGTTTTAGATGTTCAGATGTTTGAATTGTTATCATGTTTGAAAGCACATCAAAGTGCAAGCAGATAAATAGGTACCCCTCTGGCGGGAAGGTAAACGGCGCAGCTCTGGTTTCACCAGACGTGGCGTAGTCATGCTGGCCACAAGACCCGGAAGCTGTGTGCGGACAAACGCCGGCTCCCTCGGCCACTAAAGCAAGATGAGCGCCACAATCCCAGAGTTGTCTGCGACTGGACCTAACAGTCAGGGGTCTCTTTACCTTTACCTAAGCCACCAAAGAGAGTTCAAATTCAGAAAGGTGGCCTATAAATGTTTTCAATAACAAATAATAAATAACCATTTGGATCTGCAATCCTATTGCTAGTTAACTGAGAGTTAGCCCATTCAACTCAATAGGCCTTATTTTTTAGTAGACCTGTATAAGATCGGCACTATGGTAACTTCAGTGGGTCTACTCTGAGTAGGGCTAGCATTGAATACACCTTGGGAAGTCTGTAATAAAAGAGGAAGTCTCTGCTTTGTTTTTGTGCCACTGCTGCAAGCAAGACAGGGCATTTGGGGAGATTTTGGTTTTCAGGAAAAAAAACCAGTGCTATTATTTGGACTGGACTTTGCTCAGCAACTGACTTGGATCTTTCTATTTCCTTTCCATGTGTGTTTGCTGTTGATAACCCAATCTGTCAAAAGGCCTCTAGAAATTGAGTAAGTATTCGGGAAATGATGCTTGCCTTTCTCGTTCAAAGTCTGCTGAGGTCACTCTTCAGACTGCTTGAAGTTAAACAGCTGCAACAGTAGTTTATATCTGAATGCTTCTGAGAAATATTCTTTCTGCATTTGTGTCTGTATAGATTTATTACATTTTGATCCTAAGGTGCTCAGGCTGAGTTCTTTTCCATTCATATCCCTAAAACAACCTTGTGAGTTTTGTGATCTGAATCCAGTTCTCTTTGGTTCCAACCCAATGTTTTTTAACATTACAGTACACTGGTAGAAAACAGTTTGTGTTTAGCTGTTTTATGGGCACTATGCTCTGCTTAATTTAGTAAGCCAAATTTAATTTTCTAGGTATTTTTCGCCCCATAGGGCGCACCGACCCATAGGGCACACCTAGTTTGGGGGGGGATAAAGGGGGGGAATTATTCCCCCCCAGCCCGAGCTTCCCCTGACCCCAGCCCCCAGAACAGGCTGCTATCTGCAAGCCTAGGGAGCCCGGCGGGAAGTCGTGCCAGTCTCCCCAGGCTTGTGGATATCTGCCCGAAGCCCGGGGCGTGCTGCTTCAGCGTGCCTCGGGCTTCGGGGTGCAGGCTGCCCACGGGCTCCTCAGGCTTGCGGATATCTGCCCGAAGCCCGGGGCGCGCTGCTTCAGCGTGCCTCGGGCTTCAGGATGCAGGCTGCTATCCGCAAGCCTAGGGAGCCCTGCAGGAACTCCCGCGGGCTCTCTAGGCTTGCGGATAGCTTCCTGAAGCCTGGAGAGCAAGAGGGGTCGGTGCGCACCAACCCCTCTCGCTCTCCAGCTTTCAGCGAAAGCCTGTATTCGCCCCATAGGACGCACACACATTTCCGCTTCATTTTTTGGAGGGGGAAAAGTGCGTCCTATAGAGCGAAAAATACGGTAAGTAAAACCTGTCACCAGACTACAGCTCAGATATAATTTTGTGGTGCAGTATTGTTTCTCCACCAGCATTCTGGTGTTAGCCTTGGGTGGAGGGTTTATAGAAATCTACAACATTAGGTAGCTGCAATGTTCCCTTTTGCCACCTCATCCTCTCATTGCTTACACTGACCTCTGCAGTAAAAAAAACTAGTCCCAGGGTGGGGAACTCACAACCCACAGGCCAAACTTGGTCCAACAGGCCCCCTTTTTGGCCCATGGGGCTGTTCCCCCAAAACCGTGCCCCCTGCCCCTCAGCTGACATCATATATCATGGATAGGCAAACTAAGGCCCGGGGGCTGGATCTGGTCCAGTTGCCTTCTGGATCTGGCCCGTGGACGGTCACCGTGTGGATCGGCATGGATCTGATCATTCAGGCTGCCCCAGCGCATGTATTCAGTGGCGGCTCCTCCCACCCTCCTCCTGGCTTCTCCCTGCCCTGCCTAGAGCTGAGAGGAAGGGGGCTGGGCTTTGTTGGTGCCAGCAGCAGCAGTGTTAGCGCTTGAGCGGCCGCCATTGTAAGCAGGCTCAATTCGGGCTTTGTTGCTGCCGGCTCCTCTCCGGAGCCCTTTCGCGCGCCTCTCCGGAGCCCTCCACCCAAGGCGCCACTCATCGTTCTACCACTGCCAGCCCCTGCCACTCGCAAAACACAGGTAAGCAGCCACGAGGGCTCGTCTGGTGCTGTGGAGAAGGGAGGGGAGAGTCAGTGGGGGGGGGGTTGCTTACCTCAGTAGAACGTGTCCTTTAGCTCTTGCATAGAATGCTGTGTCTTTTTATTTAAAATTCATCTCTGGGTTATTTGTGGGAATTTGTTCTTTTTTCTTTTTTTTTTCCAAAATATAGTTCAGTCTTGCTCCGAGGGATGACCCACCAGTCAATCAACTGATGTGAGGTGGGGTGTCTTGGACAGACATTTCTCTCTACCTTTGACTTTCATAAGAGTCTCCCATGCCCTAGCACTTAATATCTTAAATTGT
The DNA here is from genome assembly GCF_964188305.1 of Podarcis bocagei. Classification (NCBI taxonomy): domain Eukaryota; kingdom Metazoa; phylum Chordata; class Lepidosauria; order Squamata; family Lacertidae; genus Podarcis; species Podarcis bocagei. The sequence continues at coordinate 484,554 of NC_138141.1, read as the reverse complement.
ACTGTATTTTCTAGGCTTTCAATTCTGCCTTCCCCACAGGAATCTGGAACCCATCATTTGCTTGCCTGGTGGAGCAAGCCTCAGGGGCTTCATTCTCGTCACTTTTCTAGTTGAGAAAGCTGCCGCACCTGGGATCAAGGTAATGTCTGTCCCAAATTATTTGGCATCTTTTTCTTGGGGTGCCTTATGAGCAGAGATGAAAAAGAAATCTGATTAAGTTAGCATTTGAAGACAAATCTACCAAATACACGCTTTTTGAAATAATATGCAAACCAAAACATAGGTGTTCTTTGTGCACACTTCTTTGAATTTTGTAATGCACTTCTCCAGTCAAACAATGTTTATAAAAATGCATTATATTATTGCTTGCAAAAAAGTGTACATTAGTAAAAATTACAAGCCAACATATGTTTCTTAGGAGATATTAGCACCAGAATGCTGAAGAATTCTCATGAGCTTTTTTTTAAAAAACCAAGAAATCTTCATTGCGATACAAAGACAAAACTGTTGCAAAAACTTTCCTGGGGCTTTTATGGTATCCCATGCAGCAATATTCTATGTATCCCATGCAGCAATATGATTCTATGATTCTATGATTCTAATATTCCTTCTTAATTGCAAAAGTCTTGGGAGTGTCAGTCACCTGCCTGTCCTCAAACTTGCCTCTTTTTAAAAAATACAGTGGTACCTCAGGTTAAGAACTTAATTCATTCCAGAGATCCGTTCTTAACCTGAAAATGTTCTTAACCTGAGGTACCACTTAAGCTAATGGGGCCTCCCGCTGCCACTACACCGCCACGTGATTTCATCCTGAAGCAATATTCTTAACCCGAGGTACTATTTCTGCGTTAGTGGAGGCTGTAACCTGAGGTGTATGTAATCTGAAGCATCTGTAACCTGAGGTACCACTGTATATTTTTATTTAAAATTTCTTGGTTTACACATGTGCAATGTCTGTTTTTTTTCAAGTTACGTTTTCTACAGATCAGTTTCATTTGTTGAAACATTAGTGTTAGGAAGAAAAGGGGGAGGGGGAATGGTGAGTGGGGTGGGGTGGGGTGGGGTGGGGTGGCAATGCTTCTGTTCTACTTAGTGTATGTGTGGGGTTTTGTGTCAGCGTCACTTGTGTGGGTTCTCTTTACTATTTGCTTGTATTCCTTTGGTGGTGAGAGAGTTGGCCTACAGTGTGGTTGGTTGTAGTGGAATTTGTTTTTGTGTGTGAGGTGTGTGTGTGTTTTTGGATCAGGTTAGCCAGATTGATTTGAATGCTGTTGGCGGATTCTTGTTCTTCTCTTGTTGGGCTGTGTATGTGATAAAGGGGAACCAAACCAGGGTGAAGGTGTCTTCTTCTATTTGTCCCCATGTCAGTTTCAGTTTGTTGGTTAGTTTTTCTAGTAAGGCTGTTTCCCATACTATTTGATACCATTGGTCTATGCAGTGTCTGGCTATGATACTTCTGGCTGCTGAGAATAGGTGTGTTATAAGCTCTATATAATGCGAGTGGTCATTATGATCTTGTAGGGCCAGTTCAGGGATGAGTTCTAATACCTGTTTAGCTATTTTGCATATCTCTTGCAGGACTGATCTCCAGAAAGGTTGGATTTTAGGGCATTCCCACCACATGTGGAGGTATGTGCCTGTGGAGGTGCATCCTCTCCAGCATTTTGGTGAGGTTCCCGGGCTTATTAGCGTTACTTTACATGGTGCTAGGTACCACCTATAAGTAAGATTCAGAATGAGTTCTTTTCTTTTCACTGATATGGATTTAAAGGGAGGTTTAGACCACATTCTGGTCCATTAGGTGAGGTTAATCTCATAGTCTATGTTGTTAGTGTTGTTTTTTGTAAATAATTTTTATTCATTTTCCAATAAAGAGGGAAAAATTCTTATTAATAACAAATCAGGCCAAATATTACCACATTCAAAAACAATAACCAATACAGTCAATTATAGAGTCCAAATTAATTAATTCAATCGGACTTCCCATGTTCATCCTTTATCTTTCCACTATCTTCTTTGTTACTTCACAATTTTCCAATCCTGATGTTGACAATCTCCACTCTCAATCAGTCGGTCACTGGTATAACTCATTATCTTGTTTTATTTAACCATTCCCTATTTCTATAATCACGCAGGGGGCTTTTCCCACATTGTTCTCGGTCTTAATATTTCGAAGCACAGTCCTCCTTCGATTACACCTCCTTTTTCTGCTTAGTTTTAATAGGCTCTGGGCTTCTATCCGAGGTTGAAGTTAATTTGGAACTTTGCACTGTCTTTGATCTTTCCAAACCAGCCAATATTTCAAATGTACTGTAGGACTGACTTTGCAATCCGTAAGTTACACAAAGATTGTTTCGGTTTCCCCATAAAAACCCAGCGTTCCAGGGCCCTCAGACAGCTGGCAGGCATCCAGAGTTTTCCATCACTCTCTTTTCAAACTGTATGATAATATTCCATGCAAGCAAATGCATCCTCTGTAAAGTACACTCCTTTTGTAATTCCAATTAAAAAAAATCTCCAATCACCTCCCCTTAAAGGAGACTTTTTCTGATCATGTCCTTTTTCTTTCTACATCAGAGTTTCCCGTCACCATCTTCCCTTCTCAGCCTGAGCTAATCTGATCATATCTGATCTTACTCTGCCAATTTTGATCAGGGCTCTCCGCCGAAGACTGTGATGATGCCAATACGTCCAATTATTTTATGGCTCCTGTGTTTGCTTTGGATAATTAATACTTTCTTGGTGAGGTTCGCCAAATCATGAAATAGCAGATATAACGAATACAAAAACACGACAGCCTCTCACCTCATTCACCAAGATGACAAGATAGGAGTCTTTTTGAAGTCCGAAACTTGGCCTCCAGCGACTGTGTAGTTTAGCAGATTTTTCTTTTAACTCTTTCCTTTTAGAACACACCTGTTTTTTTGCCAAATCTTTTTAATTTTTAGGAAACAGAGACTCCTGGCTGATGAGACTGACTTTGGACATCACCCAGTGTCCCTGCCTCCGCTCCCCCCGCCCTCATTTAACCCTGAATTACTGGCACAACTGGCTGTCCGATCTCTTGGGAGGCCGCTATATCTCATCGCCAGAAGCCAGAGTCCTCCCATTGTTATTTGATTACTTTTTAAAAAATATATATATATTATTAGTTGAATATAAGAACAACATACAAGCAATCAAATACAAGCAATCAAATACAGTTTTTCCCCAACCTCCCCCCAAAACAGCACCAATTACTTCCAGATAATTACATTAGTAATACAGTCAAATAAAAAAATTATTTCTCCAGTTGCTGGTTTAAAAAATATCATTCCACATGATAACAAGCAGTGTGTTAAAACGGCTGTGAAGGTGGATGAAGGCTGCAGCAGATAGGATCCACCAGTTCGTCGTGACTACTCATGCCATCAGAACAGAGCCCTACTGCGAAGACTGTGCGTTGGTCAGCGTGCACTGATCTACACACATAAAACAAATTCACGCACAGGACTCTTCCAAAAACCCAACCCAACCCCCCCCCAAACCCAACCCCCCATGGCGATCAGCAAATGTCTACGGGGGGCAGGGATGTGAAATCTGGAAGCCCCTAGTCATGAACCGACACATGGGCAGTGGATACAGATTCAGTTGTTCTGACTCATGGAACGAGGCAGTTGAGCAGCTCAACAGCTGTATCCATGACTGAGCAGCCCTTTTTAGGATCCACTCTGCTCACCCCGAAAAGGGGAAGGGGCTGGAAACGGTGCCCTAAACATAGTCTGCCTCCCTTTTTCCCTGACTGGATTACCGCGCCCAGTGGGGTCACCACCCAGGGGTCGTAAAAGACAATTGAACTTTGGAACATGGAATATATGGACTTTGTCAGATAACACAGACAGCGAACGTCCTAAACGCAGAACTGCCATCATTGCAAGAGAGCTGCAACGTTTTAACATCGATATTGCAGTGCTTCAAGACTCTCAAAGAGCAGGCGAGGGACAACTGAAGGAAGAAAAAGGAGGCTACACATTCTTCTGGAAAGGTCTATCTGAACAAGAACATTGAATACATGGGTAGGCTTCGCTATGAAAAACAACCTTGTGAAGCTCCTGTCAGAAGTCCCTACTGGCATTAATGAGCGACTCTCAACCCTTCGAATAAAGTTCACAAAAAACCAATAAACTACTATTATAAGCACTTATGCACCAACACTGGATGCCAGTGAAGACATTAAAGAAAATGTTTACTCTCAGCTGGATACAATCCTATCAGAGACACCTAAGGAAGATAAAATTATCCTCCTGGGTGATTTTAATGCAAGAGTTGGGTGAGATTTCGATCTGTGGCCTGGGACTATTGGGAAAGAAGGAGTTGGCAACAGCAACCAGAATGGAATCTTACTTTTGTCGATATGTGCAACGCACAGCCTTGTTATTACCAAAACACTCTTTTGACAGAAAAATGAATTTAAAACTTCATGGAGGCATCCTCGGTCAAACCACCGGCACCTCTTAGACTATGTTATTGTCCATGCTAAAGATCAACGTGATGTGCTCCTTACCAGAGTTATGACGAGCGCCGACGACTGCTGGACAGATCACCAACAAATACACACCACGATGGCTATCAAGATCATACCTCAACGCAGGCTTCAGGGAAGAAAACCAAGGCGCAAAATGAACACTCAAGCCCTTCATGTTCCCATTAAGCGAGATTGCTTCCAAACGACTCTTAAGGACCATCTGCTTTCAGAATTCCCTGATAACATTAAGGAACACTGGGCCAAGCTAAAAACATCCATTATTGCAGTCTGTGAACAAACTATTGGATACCAAACCAAGAAACACCACGACTGGTTTGATGAGAATGACAGTGAGATTAAATGCATGATTGACAAGAAAAGGAAGGCATTTCAGATCTGGCAAAGAGAAAGAAACTGTGCCACTAAGAAAAAAAAACCTATGCCAATGCTAAGAACCAGAGAACTAAAAAACACCTGGTGGATAAAAAAAAGCTCAAGAGATCCAGCACTTAGCCGACACTCATGATGCACAGAGTTTCTTTAAAGCCACAAATCATGGCATATGCCCCCTACGCTCAGCAGATGGTACCACACTTGTAAAAGATAAAGATAAAGATAAAGATGATAAAGATAAAGATAAAGATAAAGATAAAGATGATAAAGATAAAGATAAAGATAAAGATAAAGATAAAGATAAAGATAAAGAAGCTATTGCACTGTGCTGGAAAGGACACTACCAACATCTCCTTAATCACAACTCCTCCATAGCTGCTGAGGTCCTCTCACAAATCCCTCAAAAACAAATTAGAGATGAGCTTGCTGTATCTCCAAATCTGGGAGAGTTGTGTACAGCTATTAACGAAGTGAAAAACAAAGCCAGTGGACCTGATGAGATACCTGCTGAAATCTTCAAAGTGGGTAGAATTGAATTTACACAACAACTTCACAAGCTCATCAAAAAAAATCTGGGAGAGAGAAGCAATCCCAGCAGACTTCAGGGATGCCAAAATTATCAATCTCTTTTAAAAAAAAAAGGTGACAGAACTGATTGCGGAAACTATCAAGGCATCTCTCTATTAGCTGTGGCCGGCAAAATTCTTGCAAACCGTCTCTTAACATTATCCGAGGTGACCCTTCCTGAATCCCAAAATGGTTTTCAGCCTTCTAGGGCAGGGGTGTCTAACTCAAATTCATCAGGGGCTGCATCAGCAGTTTGGTCACCCTCAAAAGGCCGGTTGTATCTGTAGGACTTACAGTACAGGAGAGAAGGGTTCAGGCAGCCGTTGGATCTGTCACATCACAGGATGGCATGCGCTCAATATAAAAACAAGTGGAGGTTTCCTGAATGCATGTAAAGTGGAGGTTTCCTGTGTAGAACGGCCGGCGCCGCTAGAGGGCAGACATTCTCTGGCTTGTAGGCTGCCGCGCATGCGCTGAAGAGGCGGCTTTCTTGGGTAAAAAAAAAAAGCGAGAATAAAAGGTGAAGGCTGGCGGCCGGTGGTGGCTACACGGGCCACATGACGAGGTCTGGCGGGCCGGATTCGGCCCGCGGGCCTTGTGTTTGACACCCGTGTTCTAGGGGGACAGTGGACATGATTTTCACAGCTCAACAACTTCAGGAAAAATGCAGAGAGCAAACCAACCTTGGTACTCACACCATGCTGCCAGTTCTAGTGGTGCATCCAGCACCTCAGGGGCTCCCCTTGCTTGCTTATGAGAAGAACTGGCTCTGCATTCCATACAAAATGTTGTTGTGCCTGCTGTTTGCCTGCTGTTTGCAGCAGAGACTGAAGATTCCTTCCCCCAGGTTTTGGCCCTGCTTAAGAACCAGTTAAGCACTTCCGTGCCCCATTCATTTAAACTGCTGAATAAACTTGGAATGAATCCCATTGAAGTTTGTAGGGCAGCAGTAGAAGAAGGAGCAAAAAGGGTTTTCTTGTGTGTGTGTGTTTCTTGTGGCTGATTAGCTGTTTTCCCTGTGTAAAGGTCAGAGGGGGCAGGGTTTCTGTTGAGGCAGGGGATTAGCTGTGGGAGGAGCTTATCAGAGTTTGTAGGGCAGCGGCGCGCGCCTAGCGGCGCGTGCAGTTATATCCATCTTTTAGATTTAGGGGAGCTAGTCTCAAACGTTTGTTGGGGGAGACCTAGGTTTTTTTTTGTGGGCGAAGTTATTTGTCCTGTCTTCAAGCTTTTTATGATGGAGGACCTCTGTAGCCACCCCCAACAACACGATCTCAAGATGGAAGGGGAGGGAACAGCTGCAGTCGCCTGCGATTCCTGCGCAATGTTTGCCATCTTGCCAAAGGTTGCAGGCAGCTTCACCTGCAGCAATTGCATGTTGATTGCCCTTTTAAAAGACAAAGTCCAGCAACTGGAGGAACGTGTAGCTACGCTCCAAAGAATTAGAGAGCTGGAGCTCTTCTTGGAAGCAACAGAGCACACCGTCCCCACCAAGGAGGAGACAGGGGACTCCCCTGAGAAGGAGGCTAGTTCATCAACACAGGAGCCAGATATATGGAGAAACGTGACTCAAAGAAGTAGGAGGCCCAGGGTTCACTCTGATTGTTTAGAAATACACAATCGCTTTGAGGTCCTCTCCCCTAGCATGGAAGACGAAGAGCAGACTCCATTTGAGGATCTCTCCCTCATTACAGTCGATCAGGTATATGAAGACGAGCAGCAAAGTCAGTCCTCAGGGAATGTGCAGGCGACCTTGGAACGCACAGCTCACGGAAGAACCCCGACCAAACCCAAGAGGAGGCGTGTAGTGGTGATAGGGGATTCCCTACTGAGGGGAACAGAAGCAGTGATCTGTGGGCCTGACAAGATGTCTCAGGAAGTGTGCTGTCTCCCCGGGGCTAAGATCCAAGATGTAACTGAACGACTGCAAGGAATCATAAAACCCACTGACAAATACCCCTTCCTCTTGGTTCATGTGGGAACCAATGACACTGCAAGCAATAGCCTCCAGAAGATCAAAAGAGACTACGAGGCTCTCGGCAGGAAATTGAAGCAACTAAATGCACAAATTGTCATCTCGTCTGTCCTCCCAGTTGAACGACGTGGCCCAGGGAGAGAGGGGAAAATAGTGGAAGTGAACAGCTGGCTTCGCAAATGGTGTAAACAGGAACGGTTTGGATTCTTAGATCACGGACTGCAGTTTCTTGAAGATGGACTTCTGGCAAGTGATGGGCTGCACCTCACAACGGTTGGGAGGAATGTTTTTGCCAAAAATCTCAGAAACCTCATCAGGAGGGCTTTAAACTGACTAATGTGGGGGAGGGAGACAGTGCTCCTGAAGGTAGGAGTCTATCAATTAATGAAGATGATCATCCAAATGTCATAGACCAAATGGAGCAAACAGCACGCGGACCTAGTGGTGGGAGGAAAAAATCCTTAAATAAGAGACACGGGGGAATGATTAATGGACTTCAATGTCTGTACACTAATGCGCAAAGCATGGGAAATAAACAAGATGAGCTTGAGCTCTTGGTACAGCAAACTAAATATGACATAATAGGCATCACTGAAACCTGGTGCGATAAGTCCCACGATTGGAATGTAATAATGGGGGGATACAATCTATTTCAGAGAAACAGACCAGACAAGAAAGGAGGAGGAGTGGCGTTATATGTCAGGGATGTGTATACCTGTGAAGAGATCCAAGATTTAGAACCTCAAAGCCAATGTGAGAGCATTTGGGTCAAAATTAAGGGAGAGAAGAATAACAGAGACCTCATTGTGGGAGTTTACTATAGATCCCCAAGCCAAACGGAGGGCATAGATGATGCCTTCCTGGAACAGATGGCCAAGCATGCAAAAGGAAGGGAGATAGTAGTAATGGGGGACTTCAATTACCCGGATATTTGTTGGACGTCAAACTCAGCCAAGAGCATAAGGTCAAACAGATTCCTCACTGGCCTTGCAGACAACTTCATTGTCCAGAAAGTGGGAGAAGCAACAAGAGGAACAGCCATTTTAGATCTGGTCCTAACCAATGTTGATGACCTGGTTAGTGGGGTAGAAGTGGAAGGATCATTAGGCGTGAGTGATCATGCTCTTCCGCTATACAGCGGAAAGGAGCAGCCAAGCATACTAGGACTCAATTTCTTGACTTTAAGAAAGCCGACTTCATAAAACTTAGGGAAGTGCTGGGTATTACACCCATGGACAGTAATACTAAAAGGAAAGGGAGTTCATGATGGCTGGGAGTTTGTTAAGAGGGAGACAGTAAAAGCACAATGTCAGGCAATACCAATGAGACGGGAACATGGAAGGTGCCTAAAGAAGCCAGGGTGGCTATCTAAAGAACTTTTAACTGAGTTAAGATTAAAAAAGGATGTGTACAAAAAATGGAAAAGGGGGGAAACCACCAAAGAGGAATTCAAACAAATAGCCAGCACGTGTAGACACAAAGTCAGAAAAGCTAAAGCACAGAATGAACTCAGGCTTGCTAGAGAGGTTAAAAGCAACAAAAAAGGCTTTTATGGGTATGTTCGTAGCAAAAGGAAGAACAAAGAAACAATGGGGTCACTCAGAGGAGAAGATGGTGAAATGCAAACGGGGGGACACAGAAAGGGCTGAACTCCTCAATGCCTTCTTTGCCTCAGTCTTCTCTGATAAAGAAAACAATGCCCCACCTGAAGAATTTGGAGCAAATGATTCAGCAAAGGAAACACAGCCCAGAATAACAAAGGAAATAGTACAAGAATACTTGGCTAGTTTAGATGTATTCAAGTCTCCAGGGCCAGATGAACTGCATCCAAGAGTATTAAAAGAACTGGCAGATGTGATCTCAGAACCACTGGCAGTCATCCTTGAGAATTCCTGGAGAACAGGCGAAGTCCCGGCAGACTGGAGGAGGGCAAATGTTGTCCCTATTTTCAAAAGGGGGAAAAGAGAGGACCCAAATAATTACCGCCCAGTCAGTCTGACATCAATACCAGGGAAGATTCTGGAGCAGATCATTAAGCAAACAGTCTGTGAGCACCTAAAAAGGAATGCTGTGATCACCAATAGTCAGCATGGATTTCTGAAAAATAAGTAATGTCAGACTAACCTGATCTCGTTTTTTGACAGAATTACAAGCCTGGTAGATGAAGGGAACACAGTGGATGTAGCCTACCTTGATTTCAGCAAGGCATTTGACAAGGTGCCCCATGATATTCTTGTAAAGAAGCTGGTAAAATGCGGTCTTGACTCTGCTACCACTCAGTGGATTTGTAACTGGCTGACTGACCGAACCCAAAGGGTGCTCATCAATGGTTCCTCTTCATCCTGGAGAAGAGTGACTAGTGGGGTGCCACAGGGTTCTGTCTTGGGCCCGGTCTTATTTAACATCTTTATCAACGACTTGGATGATGGACTCAAGGGCATCCTGATCAAATTTGCAGATGACACCAAACTGGGAGGGGTGGCTAACACCCCAGAGGACAGGATCACACTTCAAAACGACCTTGACAGATTAGAGAACTGGGCAAAAACAAACAAAATGAATTTTAACAGGGAGAAATGTAAAGTATTGCACTTGGGCAAAAAAATGAGAGGCACAAATACAAGATGGGTGACACCTGGCTTGAGAGCAGTACATGTGAAAAGGATCTAGGAGTCTTGGTTGACCACAAACTTGACATGAGCCAACAGTGTGACGCGGCAGCTAAAAAAGCCAATGCAATCCTGGGCTGCATCAATAGGAGTATAGCATCTAGATCAAGGGAAGTAATAGTGCCACTGTATTCTGCTCTGGTCAGACCACACCTGGAGTACTGTGTCCAGTTCTGGGCACCACAATTCAAGAAGGACACTGACAAACTGGAACGTGTCCAGAGGAGGGCAACCAAAATGGTCAAAGGCCTGGAAACGATGCCTTATGAGGAACGGCTAAGGGAGCTGGGCATGTTTAGCCTGGAGAAGAGGAGGTTAAGGGGTGATATGATAGCCATGTTCAAATATATAAAAGGATGTCACATAGAGGAGGGAGAAAGGTTGTTTTCTGCTGCTCCAGAGAAGCGGACACGGAGCAATGGATCCAAACTACAAGAAAGAAGATTCCACCTAAACATTAGGAAGAACTTCCTGACAGTAAGAGCTGTTCGACAGTGGAATTTGCTGCCAAGGAGTGTGGTGGAGTCTCCTACTTTGGAGGTCTTTAAGCAGAGGCTTGACAACCATATGTCAGGAGTGCTCTGATGGCGTTTCCTGCTTGGCAGGGGGTTGGACTCGATGGCCCTTGTGGTCTCTTCCAACTCTATGATTCTATGATTCTATGATTCTATGAAATCTATAACATTATTCGGTTGTGTCTCAGCATATTTATGGGAAATGTCACTATTATAAAGAGTTTGGAAGAGGAGTTTGGCCTTTCACTCCCCTTAAGGAGTCTCAAAGCAGCTAACAATCTCCTGTCCCTTCCTTCCCCACAACAATCACCCTGTGAGGAGCTGCATGTGGAGGAGCGGGGAAGCGAACCCAGCTCACCAGATTACAAGTCCACTGCTCTTAACCACTACACCACACTGGCTCAAAGACTAATAGATGGCAGCTGTACACAACCTTTAGCTTAAAAAATAGCAACAATATCTATCTAATGGAACAGCGCAGTGTACTAGCTAGTTTCATAGAATCATAAAATCATAGAGGTGGAAGAGACCGCAAGGGCCATCTAGTCCAACCCCCTGCCATGCTGGAACACACAAGCAAAGCACTCCTGACAGATGGCCAGCCAGCCTCCACTTAAAAACCTCCAAAGAAGGAGACTCCACTCCACTCCGAGGTGGCATATTCCACTGTCCAACAGCTCTTACTGTCAGAAAGTTCTTCTTAATGTTTAGATGGAATCTCTTTTCCCATAGTTTGAATCCATTATTCTGCATCCTAGTCTCTGGAACAGCAGAAAACAAGCTTGCTCCCTCTTCAACATGACATCCCTTCAAATATTTAAACATGGCTATCATGTCACTCCTTAATCTTCTCGTCTCTAGATTAAACAAATCCAGCTCCCTAAGTCTCTCCTCATAGGGCTTGGAATCCAGACCTTTTACATTTTGGTCACCCTCCTCTGGACATGCTCCAGCTTGAAAATATCCTTCTTCAACTGTGGTACCCAGAACTGGACACAGTATTTCAGGTGTGGTCTGTCCAACCAGAATAGTATGTTAGCATTCCTTCGCTTGATCTAGACACTCTACTCCTATTGATGCAGCCCAGAATTGCATTGGCGTTCTTAGCTGCCACATCACACTGTTGACTCATGTTCAGCTTGTGGTCGACTAAGACTCCCAGATCCCTTTCACAGGTACTGCTGTCAAGCCAAGTGTTCCCCACCTGTGCATTTCATTTTTTCTACCCAGGTGTAGTACCTTACATTTCTCCCTATTGAACTCCATATTGTTGGTTTTGGCCCAGCTCTCTAGGCTATTCAGGGCATTTTGAATTCTGACCCTTTCCTCTTGGGTATTAGCAACCCCTCCCAGTTTGGTGTCATTTGCAAATTTGATTAGCATGCCCTCTATTCCATCATCCAAATCATTTATAAAAATATTGAATAGCACCAGGCCCAGGACAGAACCTTGTGGAACCCCAATAGTCATTTTTTTTCCAGGATGAAGTGCCACTGATGAGCACTCTTTGGGTTTGGCCCGTCAACCAATTACAAATCCACCTAACAGTAGCTTTGTCTAGCTCACATTTTACTAGCTTTTTTCCAATAATATCATGGGGGACCTGTTCAAGAGCCTTATTGAAGTCAAGGTAAGCTGGTACAAGGGAAAGCAGGATTGTACCGTAACTACCGTAAAAATTACTGATCACTTTGGATCAGCAGTATCAACCTAACCCGCTATGTGGGGAGAGCCACGTGTTCCTTTGGAAGGCAGGTGGAATACAGTGTGATATACTGACAGCTGTTTTAAAAAATGTAACTGTAACTTAAAATCCAGTATCAGAAAAAATAAAAAAAAATGGTCCCTGTGTGGATAGTCAAGTCTGCATGATGGGGCACCTCCAGTGACCATGTGGCCTGATATAAGAGGGCTCTAAAATCAGTCCTGAAAGCAGACTGATGGAGAATGACACATGCATAGCTTTTGCTCTTCCATTAACAAGGTGAGCTGAAGCAAATTCTTACCTCCCTTTGGGCTTAGCAATATTTCCTACAGCATTCTTGTTGAAGGGCATTGGAGAGTTAGGTGAGGGTCACTTTTCTGTTTTTCCACCAAGCCCCCAGATAAGAATGCTACAGCATCCGCCCCAAACGCTCAGTCTCATAACAAAAAATACTCAACGGAGTTAGGGCTGAGGGTAGGGGAAGTACAATCATCATCTTTCCAGTCCTCTAGAAGCTGACCCTTTTGGTCATTTTGGTCATGGAGCCAAATATCTGTTCCCAAGTTTAAAGAGTCTAAACAAGTAAAGAACAAGCTTGCCCTTTACATGCAAAAGCCCTGGAATTCAGCCCATTGGGGCTGGGAGGAGGGAGGTAAGGACTAGCACCTTCTCTGCCCTCCACCTCCAACAGCTACACCTGAAAGTTTCATGATGGGGTTCGATTTGAGAAGCTGAATGTTTATAAAGGCACTTAGCCAATTTCTGCCACGGAAATTCTGAACAGAAACACTCTGCAGGTTCAGCCCCCAAAAGAAACTGCTCTATGGTCTCTGTGTTGGGAAATGGGAACAGATCTTGCTCATCACCAACCTTCCCTCCACAAATCAGTATGACTATGAGGCCGAACTGAACAGCTTGCTCCAGAGTTTTAAGAGATACGTTTCTGTGGTGTAGTGGTTAAGAGCGGTGGACTCTATGGTGAGCCGTGTTATGTACTGAAGTTCTCACCCTGGGCCAGCAGGGGGATACTGTAGATAGTTTTCACTCAGGTCCACATATGCAAATAAGGGATCGAAAGTGACGTTCAGTGATTGGATAGTTACAGAAAATGGTTACTGCTGTGTTCTAGTGGAGCTCTATATAAGCAGGCTGGCTGAACCCTTCAGTTCTGTTCTGGCCTGTGAATAAACAAGAGCTGTTTGAAGAATCACTGTGTCGTCTGATATGTTCACCCACTACTTAACAAGCCGGGTTCGCTTCCTCGCTCCTCCACATGCAGGCTGCTGGGTGACCTTGGGCCAGTCACACTTCTCTCTGAACTCTCTCAGCCCCACCTACCTCACAAGGTGTCTGTTGTAGGGGTGGAAGGGAAAGGAGATTTTTAGCCACTTTGAGACTCCTTAAAGTAGAGAAAAGCAGGATATAAAAACCAACTCAATGAATAAGAATTTTATGGAAAAGGACCACCCCTGCCATGATGATGAAAACTATATGTTTGGATGTTGCTGTATTATAGCAAACTGTGGAATATGACAGTTCGCAGTTTCAAAATCTATTTGGCCACAGTGGATTGAGTCTGGACACACGGAAACCTCTGGAAGATCTTTTGAATCAATGCCTATGCGAAAGCAGTGGTACCAGTCCTTGCAGTTTCCTTCACAGTAAACCATGGTTAGGTCACCACTGGGCCTCCTGCACCCTTCCTTCAAGAAACATAGTGACCAGCAGCCTTCAAACAAGGAAGGTAAAATATCTGAGCAATAGGTTAGTGTATCCTTCCATCCCTCTGGGCATGATCGAGACACAGTAATGTGACTCTCTTTCAAGATTTGTCTCTTCTTGGGAGGAACAGCATCAATTTCCACTTGAAAATATTTGTCTTGTCCTTCAAAATAGGTTTTCCCACTGTACTGTATTATTTCTTTTGCAATCCTATTCTTTTGCTATCCTATAATTCTTTTGCAATCTAATGGCAGCCTTATCCATTTGTATGAACTGTAATAGGGCAGCAGAAGCAATCAGATGGGCAATGGTAAATGTGAAAGGACCGTAGTCACTGGAATTACCTTGCCTGGGTACATCAGTTGGTGCAAAAAATGACCAGTCCGCAAAACTATAGGGATATTTTGAATCCATCTCATACAGACATGCTAAGAAGGATGTTATTGCATCAATCACAGAGTGGTTCAATCCATGTTTGGAATCTAGGTAGAGCATGGTCTTCCTTTTAAAAATGATTCCTATCAGTATCCAGTGGACTTCTCTGTCATTTACTGGAATAATCAAAACATCTTTCTTTAGCACTCCAAATCTCAAACAGTTCTTCAGAGCTTGCACTGGCAATCTTTGACATATCTGCATGAATTGGCAAGTAAGTGGGAAAATTGTTCCATCGTGACCTAGCTCTTTGGCCATGATCGCCCTGGAGGCAAGAAAGGCATCTATTAGGTGGTCATTTATCCAGTTTGATCCTTTCAGTGTGTTAATGTCATATTCATACACACAGATGTTGGCAACTGAACCCACAAGTCCCATGGTTTGTAGACTGAGTGTGGGGTACAGTTGTGCCATAGGGGAACTGATGTACAAATCAGTGATTTGTCCAAACACTTCTCACTTTGTGTTGAGAATATGGGGCTGCTATCAAAAGAATCAATATTGGTCACAGTCAAATCCTCTTTCCCACTTTTTGGAGTGGAGGTCATCTGAGGTTGAGTGCTTTCCAGGTGTCTCATAGTCAGTTGGTGATCTTAAGGAGTCCAACCCCTCAGCAGCCTGCACTGAATCAGATGCTAGAGCTATTGTCATCTTTTCCTGCAGTCTGGGGAACTTTCTTCCTGATCTACTCTTCTTTTATTTCGCTTCAACTGTGTGAGCTGCAACTGGCAAGGCTTCCCTGGTTCTGGTGGCATGCCGATAGATTTTGTGGCAGCTATAATATGGTAACAAATCCTGGATGATGGGCGCACACACAATGTCCTGTACAGACTGCGCATGCATGGCAGACCGTACGGACGCCACATGTGCAGCAGCCTGTATGGTTGCCAGGAGAGCGGCTGCCCGTACAGCCTGTATGGCTGCCATGAGAGGGGCTGCCTGTACGGATGCTACACGAGCAGCAGCCTGTACAGTCACCACGAGAGCAGCTGCCCGTAACGGCCCATATGGTTGCTGCGAGAGGGGTTGCCTGTACAGTTGCCGCAAGAGCGGCATCCCACACAGATGCCACACGAGCGGCAGCCAGTACAGCGACCGTACTGTCACCCTCCCCCCAGCGTGGCACCCCAGGGTACCACCCCCTGCTGCCCCTTCGTATGCCCCTGCAGCCAACCAAATGTACTATGAACAATCTGAAGCCATGCTGGACACAATTCACCACTAATCCTGTTCATTTTCTAAAAACATGTGATGGACTCCAGGAAAGCTGTCAGCAGGCACCACAGTGCCCATGGGCACCACGTTGGAGACCCCCTATTTCAAAGTTTGCACTGACAAAATCTGTTGGCAAGAAAACTTGCAGTTAAACCTCCATTTATAATTACCCCCTCCCCAAAGCAACCAACTTTTGTCCCAAAACCATTTGTAGCTGAATTGGTTTTATAATTTACATTCACAGGTAAGATCATCACAATCTCTGCCTTGGATATTCTTGAAGTTTAGTAGCATCAAAAATTTCCAGGTCCAGTTATTCACAGTGGAAGCTATGGATATGAATGTCATTTTAATACAATGTTCTTGCTAATGCAGAACCATTCAGATAGAGTTTTTATTTTGGTCATTCCATGGACATTGGTGTGATCTTACAATGTAATTTGGTGGAGTCCATTTAACAATCATGACGATCCATGAGGATTAAAGTATTTAATTAAAGTATTTAATATAGTGTTTGTTCCTTGGCTGTGCTCTGTGGTTTTTGTGATTCATTCTGTGGTCATATACATCATGTGTGATTTGATAGTGATTTCAGGATGACCAAACTTAAAAAACCTAAGGATCCATGGGAATCTGTGCTTCATGAGAATGTTTTTACAGCATGGCAGTGCCCCAAAGTGATCTGGCCATGAGCAGCATAGGTGGTAGGGTAATGAATATGGGGCGACCAAGAAAACTGTGGCGCCATGAATTTTTTAAAAATATATATATTCAATTTTATAAGGATAGGAAAGTACAGAAAGGGAAAAGGGGGTGGGGATAGATAGATAGATAGATGATAGATAGATAGATATAGATAGATAGATAGATAGATGATAGATATAGATTAGAAATTTAAAAGACCTATAAAGATTATCAAATCCTACAAAGTAATATTATTATTATTATTATTATTATTATTATTATTATTATTATTATTATTATTATTATTATTAATACTAGTACCCTGCCCATCTGGGCGGCTTCCAAAAAAATGAAATAAAAATACATTAAAAAGTCACACATTAAAAATGTCCCTAAACAGGGCTGCCTTCAGATGTCTTATAAATGTCTGGTAGTTGTTTATCTCATTGACATCTAATGGGAGGACATTCCACAGGGTGTCGCTTTGCTTCTCGCAGTGAGGGAACCACCAGAAGGCCCTTGGTGCTGGACCTCAGTGGCCGGGCAGAACGATGGGGGTGGAGACGCTTCTTCAGGTCTACTGGGTCAAGGCCGTTTAGGGCTTTAAAGGTCAGCACCAACACTTTGAATTGTGTTTGGAAATGTACTCGGAGCCAATGTAAGTCTTTCAGGACATGTGTTATATGGTCTCGGTGGCCCCTCCCAGTCACCAGACTAGCTGCTGCATTCTGGATTAGTTGTAGTTTCTGGGTGACCTTCAAAGGTAGCCCCACGTAGAGCACATTGTAGTAGTCCAAGCAGGAGATAAATAGAGCATGCATCTATTGAGACAGTCTCCTGCGTACCAGATGGAGCTGGTAGACAGCTGCCTCCATGGACAGCTGTCAGTCCAAAATGACTCCCAGGCAGTGCACCTGGTCCTTCAGAGGCACAGTTACCCTATGCAGGACCAGGGAATCCCCCACAGCTGCCCACCCCCTGTCCCCCAAGAACAGTACTTCCGTATTGTCAGTATTCAACCTCAATCCATTAGCTGCCATCCATCCTCCAACCGCACTCACACAGGACTTTCACCGCCTTCACTGGTTCTGAGTTGAAAGAGAGGTAGAGCTGGGTATCATCCGCATATTGATGGACACCGAGCCCAAACCCCCTGATGATCTCTCTCAGCAGCTTCATGTAGATGTTAAAAAGCATGGGGGAGAGGATGGAACCCCAAGGCACCCCACAAGTAAGGGCCCAGTGGTCTGAACACTCACCCCCCCACTTTCTGGACACAGCCCAGGAGGAAGGAGCGGAACCACTGTATAACAGTGCCCTCAGCTCCTAGCTCCTCTAGATCAGTGTTTCCCAACCGGTGTTCCGCGGCACACGAGTGTGCCGTGAGACACCGGCTGGTGTGCCGCGAGATGCCTGGAGGGAGGCGGGCGAGTCGGGCGGCGAGAGGCGGGGCGGCGGCGGCGAGGAGAGGCCGCGCCTCCTGCTGCTGCCTGGCGCTCCTCCTCGCAGCCGGCAGCGCTGCCTGGGCGCCTCCGCGCGACTCTGCCTCGCTGGGTTTGGTCTCCCAGCAGAGACGGGTCACACGCGCCCCTCCCTCCCTCCCTCAGCCTGCGCGGAGGGAGAGCCAGAGAGAGGCATCGCTCCTGCGCGGCGGGAGAGGGAGCAGCCGGAGCGATGCCCCAAACGAAGGCATGGGACCGGAGGGGAAATCCTCCCGGCGTGACGCTGCGCGCTGACGTCACGGGGCGGGGCTTTAATGGTGGTGTGCCGCGAGATTTTTTTTCAGTAAACAGGTGTGCCGTTGCCCAAAAACGTTTGGGAAACACTGCTCTAGATGGTCCAGAAGGATGTTATGATCGGTTGTATCAAAAGCCGCTGAGAGATCCAGCAGAACTAGGAAACAGCTCTCACCTTTGTCCCTAGCCCGCCGGAGATCATCAACCAGCGCGACCAAGGCAGTTTGAGTCCCATTATGATACCTGAATCCCAATTGGAAGGGATCCAAATGGTCTGCATCCTCTAAGGAGTTGTTCAGCAACCACCCGCTCAATCACCTTGCCCAAGAATGGAATATTTGAGACTGGGCGATAGTTGGCCATACTGGCCAGGTCTAAAGATGTTTTTTTTAAGAAGCAGTTTAATGACCGCCTCTTTCAGCAGGTCTGGGAATGCTCCCTCACAGAGGGAAGCATTCACCACCCCGCAGAGCCCATCGCCCAGTCCTTCCCAGCTTGCTTTTATTAGCCAGGATGGGCAAGGATCAAGGAGACAGGTGGTTGGTTTCACACATCCAAGCAGCCTGTCCACATTCTCGGGGGTAATCGATTGAAATTGATTCCATGCAACTTGACCAGACAAAATGCTAGCACTCTCCCGCCCTGGCCTGCTCCCACGGTGGTGTCTACCTTCTTCCAAATATGAGCCACTTTATCTGCAAAAAACTTTGCAAAATCGTTGCAGGAGATCTTGGGGTCTTTACCACTGGGGCCCCAGCGTGCCACCAGGGAATCAGCTGAAAGGCCATCAACTTGGGATAAAGCATCCCCTACCACTCTCTGGAAGCCAATTGGATCCATTAAGTGGCGGGGGCGGACCATCCGAATCAGTCCCACCTCCCTGCAGAGGGGCAGGGTTGTGGAGAAGTCCAGTTGCACCAGGAAGTGATCTGACCATGGCACTTCTTTTGTTTCGCTTCTAGTTAGTGTCATATCACCAACATCCATAGAGGTGAATCCATAAGGTGAACACCAAGTCTAAGGCATGTCCACGGCTATGAGTTGGGCCAAACTTATTCAGGGACAGCCCCATGGAGGCCATGCTTTCCACGAAGTCCCGAGCGGCCCCTTGTAAGGTCGTGTCGGCATGGATGTTAAAATCCCCCAGGACAACCAAGCTAGCTGTCTCCAGGAGCATATCCGCCACGACCTGAAGCAGCTCGGGCAGGGAATCCTTGGTGCAGCGGAGAGGTTGGTACACCAGTAGGAATCCTGTACTGCCCCTATTGCCCAACTTCCAGAACATGCACTCAGAAAACTGGGTCTTCCCAGTAGAACGCCTGGTGCAGACTAATGACTTCCTAAAAATCACTGCAACCCCCCTGCCCATATGACCTGGGTTGCTGTGCGTAAGAGAAACCTGGTGGACAAGCAGCAGCTAGGACAGGACCATCTGCTTCATCCAACCAAGTCTCTGTTACACATGCCAGGTCAAGTCCTCCATCCACGATTTAGTCATGGATGGCAGTGGTCTTATGAATCATTGACCTAGCATTGCACAGCAACACCTTCAGGTCATGTGGGTTTCCCTTGTTGAGCGCAAATATAACATTGAATCACAATGGTACAAAATAACTCAGCAAGCTGACATTTATCAAGAGTTAAACAAAGGTTAGTGTACTAAATATTATTTCCAATTCTAGGTTGTTTGCTATTGGAGAAATACCATATATGATTATAAAAATCTAAAGCAAGAATTATTTTAAAATATGATTTCATTTCTAGATCAGACAGACAAGATTTATTCTACTATATATTTCTTTCTTTACCATACACACACAAAGCTTCTATTTTTAAACAGGAAATATTTTTGTAACTAAGGTCTATTATACAAATCCATACAAATGTTCATTTTGTTACAGTTCTGTTAAGTTGTATACAAATTATAAAGATGAGTCAATTATTTACTAAATTGGCAAGTTTTGCCATTACTGCATATTCTGATAGTTTCTCTTTCCATGCAACTATTTCAGGACATACGTCAGATTTCCATATGTTAGCCAACACCACTCTGACTGCTGTGGTCATATAACTAAATAGTTCCACTGACGATTTTATTCCCAACGGCATAGTTTTGGGGTCCAATGAAAATTTAGGGGTTTTTTTTACATTTGTTCATTTCGAAATGAACTTTCCTCCAAAACCTTTTGGTCTTTTCACAGGTCCACCATAAATGGAAGAAGATTCCTTAAGATCTATGACATTTCCAGCAATGTCCATTCATTTCATTATTCATCTTCTGTATATTTTTCAAAGTTATATACCATTGAAATAACATTTTTGTACAGTCATACCTCATGTTACAGCTGCTTCAGGTTACGTGTTTTTGGGTTGCGGACCACGGGAAACCTGGAAGAACCGGAACGGGTTACTTCCGGGTTTCGCTGCTTGCGCATGCGCAGAAGGGCCAAATTGCGCTGGCGCCTGTGCAGATGCGGCCCTTCAGGATGCGAGCACTGTGGGTTGCAGACGTGCCTCCGTCATGGGTTATGTCTGCAACCCGAGCTTAGAATCATAGAATCATAGAGTTGGAAGAGACCACAAGGGCCATCGAGTCCAACCCCCTGCCAAGCAGGAAACACCATCAGAGCACTCCTGACATATGGTTGTCAAGCCTCTGCTTAAAGACCTCCAAAGAAGGAGCTTCCACTGTACCAATTTTGTTTTAGGGCTTAACTTGCAGTAAATTTTATTCCTTTATTCGTAATTGTTCCCATTGTTCCACTGTAAAGTGCTCAAACTTTTTGCATCCATTTTGTCATATAAGGTTTTGCTTGTTCGGGCTCGGTGTCATATTTGAGTAATAGTTTATCAATTTTACACAAAAAGGTAGAACTCTGTTATGATGGACTCAAATTCCGTCTTTTCACTGATTTAAATGTTTGCCATACAGTCTTTCTTGAATCTGGATATTAGTTGACAGTATGTATAGTATGTGCCTTGCAAGACGAAATTAATTCGTTCCGCGAGTTTTTTCATCTAGCGAATTTTTCGTCTTGCGAAGCACGGTTTCCCATAGGAATGCATTGAAATTCAATTAATGCGTTCCTATGGTCAAAAAAAGTCAAATCAAAGCCAAATTTGGTACAACAATAGTTTATTAACTGCTCTTTAAAGTCACACATACTTTAAAGAGCATTTCAAAAATTGAAGGAACAATAAATTAAGTTTCTAAACATGACAGGAAAAACATTTAAAAATCAAAAAAGGATACATTACATTTTCTAAGACTCTGGGGGACCACTCGAAGAAGGTTCCTCTTCCACTCTTTGCTTCTTGCTGAGGAACCTGTCCATGGTCTGCTGCTTCATCCGCCTTTTCAGCAGCTCCCTGAGAGGCAACATGACCGTCGTATCAAAAGTGTTCGCTTGGTCATGTGCCACGTGCTTGTTAGGGTGGTGCCGCTCTGCAAAAGCCTGCACCTCCTTCCACTTCTGCCAAATGTCCCTCAGTTCTTTGGAGGACGGCCGTTCCTCAGTTGCTTCCTCCTCTTCCAGCGAGGCCTGCTCCTGCGCAACCTCTGCCTGCAGTTTAACCAGCTCCTGGGTGGTCAGCTCGTGGTCGTGCTCCTCCACCAGCTCGCTGACGTCCTCCTCTGTGACCTCCAGGCCCATGGTCCTCCCCAAGGCAACAATGTCCTGCACCACTGTTGACTCTGGTGCATCAGAGTCACTTGGTGCCACACAGTCCGGCCACAGGCTGCGCCAAGCGCAATTCAAATTTCTCTGGCTGATCCCGTTCCAGGCCGTGGTGATCATCTTCAAGCAGGTGACGATGTCGAAGTGGTCCTTCCAGAATTCCCGCAGGGTAATGGTGGTGCAATCAGTCACCTCGAAGCATCGCCTGAAAAGCTCCTTGGTGTAGAGTTTTTTGAAATTGGCGATGACCTGCTGATCCATCGGCTGGAGCAGTGGCGTGGTGTTAGGCGGCAGGAACATGATTCCGATGAAGCTGAACTCCAACAAGTCCACCTCAAGGCCTTTAGGACGAGCAGGAGCATTGTCCATCAGAAGCAAAGCCTTCAGCGGCAGGTCGTTGTCCAGCAGGTACTGTTTGACAGCAGGGCCAAAAGCAAGATTGACCCAGTCCACAAACAGCACACGTGTGACCCAAGCCTTGCTGTTGGATCGCCACATGACACTCAGCCGCTCCTTGTCGACCTTGTGTTTCTTGAAGGCCCGTGGGTTCTCCGAGTGGTACACCAGCAGGGGCTTGATCTTCAGGTCACTGCTTGCGTTGGCACAGAAGAGCAGGGTCAGACGGTCCTTCATGGGCTTGTGGCCAGGCAACTTGGCCTCCTCCTGTGTGATGAAAGTCCTTTTGGGCACCCTCTTCCAAAACAGCCCAGTCTCGTCGCAGTTGAAGTCCTGCTGTGGAACGTAGCCTTCACAACCTCCAAGGAACTCCGCTGAAAAGTCTTCAGCCGCAGGAACATCAGAACTGGCAGCCTCTCCATGCCTGACCACGCTGTGGATTCCAGATCTTGCCTTGAACCGGTCAAACCAGCCTCTGCTTGCATTGAAGACATCTGGCTCGCCTGAGGTTCCTGGCTGTTCCCGGATGAGGTCTGCGTGCAAGGCCTTGGCCTTCTCACAAATCACGGCCTCAGTCACTGTGTCCCCTGCACGCTGCTTCTCTTCTAAGCAGATGAGCAGCAACTTCTCGACCTCCTCCAGAACAGCTGGGCGGTTCTTCCAAACACCCAACCCAAAATCCAAAAAACCCCAAAAAAGTTTTAAAATTTAAATTACGAAATGGCTGCAAATCACCAAAGTCTTCAAAATCCTCAAATGGCTGCAAAAAAAGTTTTGGAAAAGCTTTAAAAATCACCAAAGTCTTCAAAAACCTCAACTGTTCCCCCAGCCCCTCCCCAACTGTTGCAAACCCCTCCTCAACTGTTCCCCCAGCCACCCAGCACACAGAAATTCAAAACCCAGAATTTT
The DNA here is from genome assembly GCF_964188305.1 of Podarcis bocagei. Taxonomy (NCBI): domain Eukaryota; kingdom Metazoa; phylum Chordata; class Lepidosauria; order Squamata; family Lacertidae; genus Podarcis; species Podarcis bocagei. Next base: position 461,455 of record NC_138141.1, on the reverse strand, counting down.
TTTTTGAAAAAAAAAACACATGGCCCAATGGTCACAGAAAATCATAAAAATTCCAAAAAAACCACACAAGCTCCCAGATTCTTGCAAACCCCTCCTCAACTGTTCCCCCAGCCACCCACCACACAGAAATTCAAACTCAGAAATTTTTTTTTGAAAAAAAACAACATGGCCCAATGGTCACAGAAAATCATAAAAATTCCAAAAAAAAAAAACCACACAAGCTCCCAGATTCTTGCAAACCCCTCCCCAGCTGTTCCCCCAGCCACCCAGGACACAGAAATTCAAAACCGAGATTTTTTTCCCAAAAAAAAAAAAAACATGGCCCAATGGTCACAGAAAATCATAAAAATGCAGAAAAAAACCGTACAAGCTCCCAGATTCTTGCAAACCTCTCCCCAACACCAAGTCCTTGAATTCTAAACACCCCAACCCAAAATCCAAAACCCCCCAAAAAAGTTTTAAAAGTTTAACTTACCAAACAGCTGCAAAAGAAGTTTTGGAAAAGCTTCAAAAATTCAGCAAAGTCTTTAAAAAGCTCAAAAAGGCCACCACACCGCGTGCAATGTGTTGCTCCTCAAAGTCAAGTCGCAACTGCACCTCTTCAAGCAATGCACCCTGGGTATTAACGGTTTTATGAAAAAGGAAACAAACTTGCAAGACGTTTTTGTCTTGCGAAGCAAGCCCATAGGGAATTTCGTCTTGCGAAGCAACTCGAAAACGAAAAAACCTTTCGTCTTGCGAGTTTTTCGTCTTGCGAGGCGTTCGTCTTGCGGGGCACCACTGTAAGCAGTTTCATATTTTTTCTCCTCTTTAATACTTTGGCATGTATTTGATCTGTTCTTGAAGATGAACCATATCTTGATACAATATATAGTCATACATTCTCCTATTGGCTCTAATAATAATGTTCCAGTGGTGACATTAACAGTGCAGGTAAGAGCATTTTGGGGATTTTTGTAGTGCAACTCATGATTTTTGTGGTGCAGGCCGTGCCCCTGGCTATGTGTGATCTGACGTTGAGTTTGAGTTGGCCCAATGCAAAAAGTGTGAGGATCCATGAGGATCCGTGCTTCAAAACCACATTTTTGGGCCATGGAGTGGCCAGGAAGCCGTGGATCCGAGTTTTCTGTGGTGCAGGCTGTGCTCCTTGCTATAACGTGTGATCTGATGGTGACTTTGGGCTGATCTAGTGCAAAAATCATGAGGATCCATGAGGATCCGTGCTTCAAAGCCACGTTTATGGGCCACGGTATGGCCAGGAAGCCGTGGATCCGAATTTTCTGTGGTGCAGGCTGTGCTCCTGGCTATGATGTGTGATCTGACGTTGAGTTTGGGTTGGCCCAATGCGCAAAGAGTGAGGATCCATGGAGTGGCCAGGAAGCCGTGGATCTGAGTTTTTTGTGGTGCAGGCTGTGCACATGATGTGTGATTTGACTGTTAGTTTGCATTCGCACAATGCAAAAAGCGTGAAGATCCATGAGGATCCGTGCATCAAAACCATGTTTTTGGGCCATGGAGTGGCCAGGAAGCCATGGATCCTAGTTTTTTGTGGTGCAGGCTGTGCCCCTGGCTAAGACGTGTGATCTCAAATTGAGTTTGGGTTGGCCCAATGCAAAAAGTGTGAGGATCCATGAGGATCCGTGCATCAAAACCATGTTTTCGGGCCATGGAAGCCATGGATCCGTGATTTTTGTGGTGCATGCTGTGCCCATGGCCATGATGTTTGATCTGATGGTGACTTTGGGCTGATCTAGTGCAGAAATTATGAGGATCCATAAGGATCCATGTTTTTTAACCATGTTTTTGTGCCCCTGCGGCCCCACGAAACAGTGGATGCATGATTTTTTTGATGCTGCCTACAGTAGACATGGTCTACAGTATCATGGTGGTTTTCTTTAATTTGAATGAAAAAAATCATATGAATTCATGAGGATCCATCTGGATCCACCTTTTCCCCTTTTCCCCTCATCTTCCAGTATACGGGATTATGTGGTGTACTTAGTTGGTGATGTTATATGCTTCTATGTTGGGGATTCCCCATCCTCCTTCTGAGGAAGGGAGGTGCAAGTATTTGGGGCTTATTCTTGGTTTTTTGTGTGAGAAGATAAATGACTATAATTTTTTCTGCCATTTGGGCTGGGGGAATCCTGATTGGGAGGATTTGGAATAGGTAGGTTAATTTAAGAAGGGTGAACATTTTGATCATGGCTATTTTGTCGGAGAGAGTGAAGTTGGTATTGTTCCATCTCTTTAGGTCTTTGTTGATTTGTCACCACAATGGAGTGGAGGTTTCTGGTTATTTGTACCTCTAGGTATCTGAACTTGGTACGGCAAAGTTTTATCTTGGTGATGTTAGTAAATTCTTTTTGGGTATGAGAGGGTGTGTTGAAGCACATAGCCTCAGACTTTGCAAAATTTACCTGTAGGCCCGACACCATTGCAAATGTGTTGAGTTCTCTGATTAGGGAGGTCTGGGTTTATGGGGTCTGGGGTTGTAACCATTATGTCGCCTGCAAAGAGCCCTGATTTATAGGTTCTGCCTTTTATTTCCACTCCCTGTGTGTGGCTGCTCGGATTCGGATTGCTAAGGGTTCCAGAGCCAGGATGAATAGGAAGGGAGACAGTGGCAATGGTGGGAGTCTACCCCTACCCCTGCTCACGACCAGGATCCTAAAACTCCACAGAAGCAGTGGAGTAGTGTTGATTTGGAACAATGGTTTGCTGAGTGGCACAGTTTGGAAGACAATAGTTGGGCAGAACTGGGAGGTGAACAGCAAGAAGAACGGGAAGAGAGTGATCTAGCCAACTCTCTCTCACCAGAAGATGTGCAGCCTCTCAGTTCCAAGGCTAGGATAAGGTGGCTGTGTGTCGCGTATTCCACGCGGCGTTTTCAGCAAAACACTAAGAATTCCAGGTTTTTCAGTGCAGTCCTTTTTTTTTATGTGAGCTATATACAGGCATTTACAAAACAAACAGTCCATACAGAGTACTTACAAACGAATACTCTCCACCACAGCACCACCACACTACAGCATAACCACCACACCACCCTGTTAAACAGGCTTTCCTTTTTAAAACAGGTGATAGCCAATTACACTAATCACACTCCTGCTGAGTCACTCTGACCCAGCAGAGTATTGCATCATCCTGTTGAAGCCTGCAGACTTATCCAGTATCCTGCGAATCCCAACACTCCTCCTTAAGTCAAAGGCTTGAGACCCAATAATTCTCTTAAGTCTCGAAATTTAGGAGCATCCAAACATTTTGTATACAAATCTGCCACATTACATTTTGTGTTACAGTGCTGTACCTTTAACACATTTCTTTCCAAAGCATTTTTCACATTTCCGTATCTTATCGCAATATGTTTACTTTTGCTTTTAAAGTTCTGTTGGTTGGCAAGCTGTTGTGCAGCCATGTTGTCACTTTGCACAGTGATTGGCATTTCAGAAGGTATTCCAAGTTCTTTTGTTAGACAAGCAAACCACTCTATTTGTGACACACATTCGCTTATGGCTGAGTACTCTGCTTCACAAGTACTTGTGGCAACAAATGTTTGTTTCTGGGATTTCCACTGAACCAGGGCATTTCCAATATATATGGCATAGCCAGTGGTAGACTTTCCATTTTCTCTGTCCCCCCAGCTGGCATCAGCGTATGCATACACTTGCTGATCATATCCTGTATGCAGTACCAGTTTGTAATCTTTTGTGCCTTTCAGATACCTTAGGATTCTTTTAAGTGCTACCCAATCTCTCTGAGCCGGGTCTGCACTTCTTTGGCTTAACATGTGCACTGCCAATGTTATGTCGGGTCTTGTCCAACAACTTAAATATAACAGAGAACCCAACAGAGAATGAAACGCTGTTGCATTCTCACATTTTTGCCCTTCTGGTTCATTTTTGTACTGGGTAGTTATGGGAGTGTCAGCCTCATTTGCCCTCTCCATTCCATATGTCTTCAGTAACTTTTCGATTTTTTCCTTCTGACTCAGAGAGTAAACGCCCTCTTCATTTCTCTGAACCTCTACTCCTAAGTAATTTTGAATCTCTCCCAAATACTTCAGTTTGTATTTGTTACCTAGGCTGTTTATAAACCAAGACACTTGCTTTTGTGCAGTTGTTATTAGACAGATATCATCAACATACAAAAGTAAATAACAAACACTTCCTTGCACCATTGCTGAATATAAACAGGAATCAGCCAGGCTTTGTTTGAATCCCATCTTTTTCAAAGTTGTGTCTATGCATTCATGCCATAGACGTGCACTTTGGTGTAAACCGTATAGTGCCCTTTGCAGTTTTAACACCATGCTGTCTTTTTCTAGCTCATAACCTGGTATTTGCTGTAAATATACTTCAGCGTCAATAGGAGCATTTAAATATGCTGAGGCAACATCAAAATGATTAACTTTTAACCCCCTCAGACTTGCCATTGCTAAAACTGATTTTACTGTTTCAGCCTTTGCTGTTGGGGCAAACACTTCATCATAATGTATCATTTTCCTCTGTGTAAAGCCCCGTGCAACCAACCTGGCTTTCCTCTGACAACTACCATCAGCCAGCTTTTTCACTTTAAAAACCCACTTACAGCTTATGGGCTTTTTACCTTCAGGCAATTCTGTAGGTACAAACACATTGTTGTTTAGCAGAGAGTTATACTCTGTCTGCATTGCCTTTAACCACGCCTCTTTCTCTAGAGTAGGTAACTCTTGCACTTCTTCAAAGTTTTCTGGCTCAGTTACACAAACCTGGTTTATGGTGGCTGGGAACCCATAACGATCTGGAGGCTGACCTTTATTACTTCTTGCAGACCTCCTTGGTTCATTAATCTCACCCCCTGGGCTACCTTCAGGACTGCTTTTGGGGTGGATTGACTCTGGAGATTTACCTCCTCCTTTCCCTGTTGCACTTTCTTCTCTCCCCTGTTCCATGCTAACAGCTGGAGAAAAATGCTCAACCTTTACTTCCTCCCTTTCAGTTTCTCTGGGAGAGCTGCCAATTCTTAGCTTTGTTTCAGCTGCCTTATCAGGTATGCTCGGCAGTAAAACTTTTTCTGGCAGCAGGTTTGCATGTATCTTGGGCCAATTTCTTTGCTCATTAAAGCTGGCTGATCGACTATAACTTAAAAGGTTTTTATCATCTTCAAACCTGTAGGCTTTCGTACCACTTTCATACCCAAGAAATAGCAACTGCTGTGCCCTTTTCCCACCATTTCTTCGGTTTTTCACAGGTATGTCAACCCATGCCTTTGTCCCAAAGATTCTTAAATGTTGCAAACTGGGACTTTTGTTATAGAGAATTTTATAGGGTATGTCATCTAGTACCCTTGACCACAAGCGATTCCCAATATAATTCGCGGTCTTAATACTTTCAGCCCAGTACTTAATTGGAAGATTTGCATCTGCTAACAATGCTTTCATTTGTGTCTGCAAGACACCTCCCCTACGCTCTGCTACTCCGTTCTCCTGAGGCGTGGCCACATTGGTAAGCCTATGTTTAATCCCTTGGGTACGCAACCAGTTTCTTAGGGAGCTTGCCATAAACTCCCCTCCCCTGTCTGATTGAATAGAGGACACCTTTTCACCAAGTTGCCTTTCTACCCTTCTTACCCAGAACTTCAAAGTTTGGGCAACGTCAGACTTTTGCTTTAATGGATAGACCCAGCCAAATCTAGAAAAATCATCCACTAGGATTAAACAATACTTGTTGTGGGAGACACTTGGTGGAAAAGGACCAGTTATATCAGCATGAATCAATTCCAGTGGTTTTTTGGTTTCTCTCTGGCTTGCTCTTGCTACTGGGCAAGCCCTGCTTTTAACCTCCTTGCAGATATTGCAGTCTAAGTAATTATCACAACTTTTTATGTTTTTCATCCCCCCACACAACTCCAATGTTTTGTTTAGCACCTTATAGCTAGCATGAGCCAGACGCCTGTGCAGGAGATGAATACACATATCATGGGTCGGGACATTTTGCACATTCGCAACCTTAGATTCACACTGCAGTACATACATATTAGTTCTAAGGCTAGCATTTGCCAACACTGCCCCATTTTGCTTTATCTGGCACTGGTCTCCCACAAAATTTACTTCAAAGCCTGCTTTTGCCAAATCAGGAATGCTCAGGAGATTGTTTTGCAAACTAGGCACACACAACACATTCCTGAATGTGTGTCCCAGCTGTGGGAACACAACCTCCCCCTCACAAACCACATTAGCTTTCTGGCCCGTAGCAAGACTTACATGTTTTTTCTTTGAAGCCCTAGCATCAGTTAGCAGTCCTTTTCTTTTACAAAAGGTTTGAGAAGCTCCACTGTCCAGAACCCACAGCTCCTCATTTTCTTGACCATCTGCAGACACCTAAGCAGTAGACTCTCTCTCTGCTGCCTCCTGTGCGTCTGCTGTTTTTGTTGCTTTCTCGGGCAGTCCCGCAGCAGTTGTCCACTGGACTTGCAGCAAAAACACCTTCTTACTTTGTTGACCACCGGCTGGTCTGCAGCAGCTCCTCCTGGCTGTTTCTCCGGCTCCCGACACCTCTGCTCTTCCCGGCTGTTGTTCCCTCTGGGATGCTCCAACAGCTGGGCTGAGGTCATCTTTCGCTCTGCACGCCTGTCCTCCTCTGCATACAACCGTCTGGTCACGTATTCCAGAGTCAGCTTATCAGTCTCTACAGACTCGAGGGAGTTGACCAGCATATCATAGCTGTCATCAAGGGAACTCAGGACTATAAAGACTTTGTCCTCTTCCCCCACAGGCCTCCCTCTTAAGGCTAGCTCCTGGAAACAGCCTGTTAGGAATTTTAGGTGGTTTACCAGGGAGTCCCCCAGTTTCTTCCAACACCGGTACAGTCTCCTGGTCAGTGTTATCAGTGAGCCAGCTGTCTCTCGCACATGGACAGCCTTGAGCGCATTCCACGCCTCACTTGCCGTCACCTTATCAGCTACGTAGACTAGCTGGCTGTCGTCCACTCCAAGGATGATCGTAGCCAAAGCTTTCTCATCCTTTTCAAGCTGGGCCTCTGCTAGTGCCAGCTTTTCATCGTCGTCCTCATCCTCCTCAGGGGGCTGCGGTGGAGTTTCCACCACCTTCCACAGGCCCTCACGCTTGAGGAAGTGTTGCATGCGGACCGACCAGGTGCTGTAGTTCGTGGCCGTCAGCTTCTCCAGCAACACGCCAGTTCTGGACTGCTCCATCCCTGCAGCTCACCTCCAGCACCCACAACTGCCACCTGTACTCTTGCGCAGCGGAAGCGTGCTGGGCCCATAACCCTGTCGCGTATTCCACGCGGCGTTTTCAGCAAAACACTAAGAGTTCCAGGTTTTTCAGTGCAGTCCTTTTTTTTTATGTGAGCTATATACAGGCATTTACAAAACAAACAGTCCATACAGAGTACTTACAAAGGAATACTCTCCACCACAGCACCACCACACTACAGCATAACCACCACACCACCCTGTTAAACAGGCTTTCCTTTTTAAAACAGGTGATAGCCAATTACACTAATCACACTCCTGCTGAGTCACTCTGACCCAGCAGAGTATTGCATCATCCTGTTGAAGCCTGCAGACTTATCCAGTATCCTGCGAATCCCAACACTGTGCTCAGTGGTTGAGAGATCCGGTGGCTAGGAGATGAGAGGACAGAAGTGACTGGAGCGAAGTGGGAGGAACATTAATTGGGAGCACCTGCACTCTGAGAATGGTCGCTTGTTCTTTTGTTGCATTCATTAAACATTAAACCATCGGCTGTGGTGAGGACTGCAGGGCCTGCTCCCTTCCAAGGCCTTTTCCAGCTGACCCAGGGGGTGGGGCCCAGGCCCTCACACTCCCAGCTACAAAAGGACTCCTGTTGCAATGCTTAGAGTGTGGGGCTGGACTCATTTGGAACAAACTCCTGGGGAAGTGTGGGGTTGACCATAACATCCTTCTGGACCGTCTAGAGCGGCTGGGAGCTGGGGGCACTGTTATACTGTGGTTCCGCTCCTTCCTCCTGGGCTGTGTCCAGAAAGTGGTGGTGGGGAATGAGTGTTCAGACCCCTTGGCCCTCAGGGTTCCGTCTTCTCCCCCATGCTTTTTAACATCTGCATGAAGCCGCTGGGAGGTTTGGACTGGGTGTCCCTCAATATGCAGATGATACCTAGCTCTACCTCTCTTTCAAATCAGAACCAGTGAAGGCGGTGAAGGTCTTGTGCGACTGCCTGGAGGCGGTTGGACGATGGATGGCAGCTAATGGATTCTTGATTCCTGACAAGACAGAAGTACTGTTCTTGGGGGACAGAGCGTGGGCCTGGTCTTGAATGGGGTAACTGTGCCCCTGAAGGACCAGGTGTGCAGTCTGGGAGTCATTTTGGACTCACAGCTGTCCATGGAGGCGCAGGTCAGCTGTCTACCAGCTCCACCTGCTACACAGGCTGAGACCCTACCTGCCCGCACACTGTCTCACCAGAGTGGTGCATGCTCTGGTTATCTCCCGCTTGAACTACTGCAATGCGCTCTATCTGGGGCTACCTTTGAAGGTGACCCGGAAACTACAACTAATCCAGAATGCGGCAACGAGACTGGTGACTGGGGGCGGCCGCCAAGATCACATAATACCAGTCTTGAAAGACCTACCTTGGCTCCCAGTATGTTTCCGAAAACAATTCAAAGTGTTGGTGTTGACCTTTAAAGCCCAAAATGGCCTCGGCCCAGTATACCTGAAGGAGCATCTCCCCCCCCCCATTGTTCTGCCCGGACGCTGAGGTCCAGCGCCGAGGGCCTTCTGGCGGTTCCCTCATTGCGAGATGCAAAGCTACAGGGAACCAGGCAGAGGGCCTTCTCGGTAGTGGCGCCCGCCCTGTGGAACGCCCTCCTATCAGATGTCAAAGAGATAAACAACTACCTGACATTTAGAAGACATCTGAAGGCAGCCCTGTTCAGGGAAGTTTTTAATGTGTGACATTTTAATGTATTTTTAATCTTTGCTGGAAGCTGCCCCAAAATATTATTATTATTATTATTATTATTATTATTATTATTATTATTATTATTATTATTATTAATTTATTATTATCATTATCATTATTATTATTATTATTAATTCTGTTACTGGTAAGAGACTGCTTTCTCTTATCTATGGCCAAGGGGGGAGGAAGCTGAGCCCCAAAGCCTGACAGCATCCTTGTTCTGTGCCTCTATGGATAGCTATGGTATTAGAGTCCATTCTGATAGTCCTGCATTTTGCTGAGGCTCGGGAGTATATTTGTTTGAGGGTTTCTAAGAAGTTTGAACCAAATTTCATGTTAGTTAGTACTGCTAATAGGTTCTTCCACTCTAAGCAATCAAAAGCTTTGAGGATGTCTAGGGACATAATTGTCAGTGGAAGCTGTGTTCAATCAGATTCAGTAGTTTCTTGATGGGGTCTGTTATATTGCAACCAGGGATGAAGCCAGTCTGGTCTGGGGCTATTAACTTGTGTAAGAATTTTTTTTGGCGGTTGGCCCAAATTGATGTGAATATCTTTTAGTCTTGGTTTATTAATGAGATTGGGCAGTATGATTCTACTTTGAGGTTGTCTTTCAGTGGTAGTTGGGGAATGTGATTTGATGTTGTCTGGGTTGGTGTTGGGGTGGGGGTGGGAATGGGGATCTCTATGAAGGTGTGGGGCAGGGGAGGTATTGGTTGTGTTTCCAATATTACTGGCATGGGGTAGAGGAAAAGGGGGAGGGGGTCACTAGTCTGTCAGCTGTGTTGCTGCAGGGTTGTCAAACTATGGTTTGATTTATTTGGTTGATGTTGGTTTGTTGTCTTGTGTGTATATTCAGTGGGACGATTCTATGAGCAGTGCTTGACTGTACCGGTTTGCATTGTCATGTCGTGTCTGTGGTTTCTTCTTCCTCTTTACTGTCATCCAATTACTTGTTGTTGTTTCGTCATGGCTGTCGCTTTGTGAGTCTGTCGATTGCCATTCTGGCGGAGGGTCGAGTCCGAGGTTCTTCAGTAATTGCAGGGCTTTAGGTATGTTGGTATACGTGTGCTGTGCTGTGTTGGTTGTTACAATGAGGTGGAAGGGGAAGCCCCATCAGTACTTGATCCCTGCTTGTTGGAGATGTTGGGTAGGCTTTTTCTCCAGTTTAGGGTCTCCTGAGATAGATCCTGTAAGGCCATGATGGGGTTTTCAGAGATTGGTTGAGTTTCTGAGGTTGTTCCATACTTCTTTATTTTTGTAGCAGGCGAAGCACATGATGATATTTTTTGGGGGGCGTTGGTTTTCAGCATGGGTTTTAGAGCTCTGGGAGTGTCGGGTTTGGAATTGTGGTTTTTAGCCAGTGTACTATGAGGTCTGCTAGGCTTTTCTCCCCCACTTTTTTGGGAAAGTTGTAGATGTCCACTTGTTTGATTCTCATTTCTGTGCTTTCTGTTTCCAGGGAGCTTACCAGTTCAGCCAATTTATTATTCACACATGTGTTTTCCTCTCGGTACTGCTCTACTATTCTTTCTTGCATTTGCTTCTTGTTCTCTAGAGTTCCCACTTTGGAGGTCAGGTCACTGATTATTATCTGCAGGGGAGACACTGTGATCTTCAGTAGTTCTGCTAATCTCAGTTCCATTTCCCTCAGGTCTCGTTCTGTTGTTGTGTTGTTGTCATTTGGGTGTGTGTGTTGTGCTCTCAGTGCTGTTCACCATCTCCCAGGTTGGTGCCATCTCGATCTCCCTGATGCTCTTGGTTTGATGAGCATCAGTTTGGTTTGATGGTTTGGTGTCCTTTTGGTGTAGAGCGTGTTACGGTTAGGAGTTGTGGTAGTGGTGGTTCCTAGGTGTTGTTGGGTTGCTGAACATTATTGATTGGTGGCTTTTACAGAGCATCTGGATTAGATGGCCATTTTTGTCATGTCTGGGATGTGTTTTAAGGGCTTCTCTGGGGTTTCCATAGTTGTCCCAGTGGTGTTGGTGAACAGCACTGAGAGCACAACAGACAAGCAGACAGACAAGTAAACCAACAGACAAACAGTTGACATAAAAGGGGGACATAAAAGGCAGAGATGCAAGAGACCGATGGGGTGGGGCCAGAGGGAGGATGGGGGGGTTAATTTTGGATACCCCCGTGCGTACAATGGGGAGGAGTGGGTCCAATTAAGGGTGGGAAATGAGATTAGAGAGTTAAAAATTTAAGACAGGCAGGGTTGTGTTCAGGAACCAAACCAAACCAAACAAAGACAAAAGGGAGAGAGGAAGAGGAAGAGGAAAGAAGGGATAAAAAAGGAGGGAAGTTAGAGTAAAATATAAAGACCAAAAAATGAGAGAGAGAGAGAGAGAGAGAGAGAGAGAGAGAGAGAGAGAGAGAGAGAGGAGGGTGGAAATAATAACAGTAATGATTAAAAAATTGCAAGTCCAAGTTATGAATGTATGAGGTAGGTGACCACAAAGGGGGGTTACTATTGAAAGTGGGTGTGGAGATATAGGTCTGTAATTTTAATTATTTTAATTATTATTATTTGTTGGAGGGGAGGAGATAAAAGAAAGGAGAAGGAGGCAGTAGGAAATTTAAGAGTTAAGAAAGAAGGAAAGAGAAAGCAAAAAACAACAAAACCGAAAAAAAGAAAAGAAAGAGAAAAAAAGAAACTGAAGATGTTGAGGTGGTGGTGCCTGGAAGTAGTATATATACTATCAAATGATAAAAGTAAAATATATCTATATATGTAGAAACTCGCTTTGAGAGGGGGAAAATAAAATAGGGGGGAAAGGAGGGGGGAATGGAAAAGTTTTGTTTTAAAAGAGGCTGATGGTAGTAATGGGAAGGTGGGGGGAGGGAGGATTCCCCCCCAGAGACAAACACACAGGGACTCAGATTTTTATTTTATTCTTTTTTCTATTTAATACAAAAATGAGAAGAAATAATAATAATAATAATAATAATAATAATAATAATAATAATAATAATAATAATAATAGAATAAAAATTAGAAGGACAGAAAATCAGGGCTGAAGTGGCGATCCCAGGAAGTGACCTGTTCAGGTCTCCCTTCTGGGCACCTCCATTTTAATTCTTAGGAGTTAGAAAAAATAGAGGTAAAAAATCCTCCCTGGCCCTCCTGGTTCTCACCTACCTCTCCTCTTTCTTTGGTGTCGGTGGCAGCCACTTTTTTCTTTGTTTTCCCTTTGGCTTCAGAGGCCTTCAGGCCCTGGAGCTCTGCTGGGGCATTGGCTGGGTGCTCTGGGTGCCAGTGTTGTAAGCCAAAAATGGCTTATCTTCTGAGTTAAGCCAATAAAACTCAGAGACAAGGGGAGTTAGGAGTCCATTGTTGTTTATTGCAAAGCAATAGGTTACAGTCGAATCTTTTTGCAAAACTGCAACCCCGCCCAAGGGTCTGGGCAGGGGTATTTATAACATTTCAAACAAAGGATTTCAGTTTTCACCAATCATGTACATCATTACCTCATTTCATCTTTAATACACATGTGCAATAAGCATTGCTAACTAAACTTTGATTCTCACCGTGATTGTGTTAGTATGCATGTTGGGAAGCCATTTGCACCATGTATCAACTTATGTTCTAGCTTATGAACTGTATCTTTGTGATTGACGTATTAGCTGTCCTTCTGTCCCAGTGGGGCACGGCAACTTGCCAAATCATCAGTTTCATAAAGCAACAGGTTACCATAACTTCTCTGTTAGAAGCATATTCAAAGATTTATAGGGGTTCATATTATCACATTCATTATGGCCCTTTGGGCCACTACCACACCGGCACGGCCAAGGTCACTGGGGAGAGTCTTGGCGGCTTCCCCTGCTGACTCCCGGTTCCCCTCCGGTGGTAGCAGCGGCGGCCCTGGCAGACTGGAGGCCAGCCAGGCAGCGCAGTTGGAGCTGGCTGTCTTCAGGAGCTCCATGCTGCTGTGGCACCCACCATCTTGCCTCGCCGGAAGTCCATGAGCCTTTTTAAAAAAATACCTCAGATCGCAGCAAAAATGTAAAGTCAATTTAAGAGTGGTAAAATGAGAAACTGCAGAAAGTTGTGCCATTCACAAGGGTGAGTGTGTTTACCCTCCCCCTGATTAGATTACCCAAGCCTTTTTTGCCTGCACATGTCCTAGGTGAATAAGGGAGCTATTATTGCAATCACAACATCATTGTGGATACACACACTCCATTGCCAGAAATGCCCCGTCTATTTTGATCTGTTTTCAAATGGACACAGGCCACATTCACACCATATACTATACAATTTTAAACAGTCATGGCTTCCCCCGAAGAATTATGCAATCTTTAGTTTGTTAAGACTGCTGGGAGAGACCCCTTTCAGAATTAGAATTCCCAGAATGGTTTTACACTGTTATGTACTGAGCTTGGGTTGTCTAATGACTCTCAGCACTCTTAAGAGGTCAGAGCTCTCAGAAATCTTTGGGAGAAGCCATGACTTTTGGCGTCATAGAGCTTTAAATGTATGAGTGTGAATGTGGCCTTACTGCAGGGCAATGCAGAATCAAACTGCAAATAAGCTTTTGTTTTTGGAATGAAGCTAGTTTTTCAAGAAACACTTTTCGGGGGCAAAACAATGTGCAATGGATCTCAGTTGTGTGTGGATTGCATAGAAAGCACAAGTGCTCAGTTCACTTTGATTCTAGAATGAAAAGTCTGTATCCAACCCCTCTCTGCCTCCTACATTGTGTGTGGGGAGGGGCTCATTTAATTTCACTGCACACAGGTGGTGTAGTGACAATAAAGGTTTATTTATTTATTATTGTTGTTGTTGTTGTTGTTGTTGTTATTATTATTATTATTATTATTATTATTATTATTATTATTATTATTATTATTACTACAGGCAGTGCCACAGGTGGTTAATGGCATGCTTCAGCCTGACAATAGAATCCTGGAAGAAGCACTGCAGGATGTGGCAAGCAGTCTCAGAGACATGGCCAGGGTGTTGAAGAAAATGCATGGTAAGCTTGATATTTCCCATTTTCATTCACAAACTATTGCTCAGCCATTCATAGGACAAGGACAGAAAAGGTAGAAAGCTGGAGAAAATAGCATAAAAGTGATATGCACTCTAAAATGGGAGTAGCAAATGCCCTCCAGATGTTGTTGGATACAACTCTCATCATCCCTGATTATTGCTCATGTTGGGTGGGGTTGATGGGAATTGGAGTCCAAAGACCCCTGAAGAACCACAGGCTGGCTATCTAAAAGACAACAGTTGTGTGTGTAGACTATGACTGTGCAGAAATATGGAAAAGTCTCATGATGTGATCCTGACAACAGAATTCAACTTCCTGAGAATATTACTGCCCTGTGAAAAAGAAAGTGCAGATTCAGCTACTCAAAGTACCGGTAGTTCCATTGAAATGAATGAACCTAAGTTAGTAATGAGTTTGCTCTGAGTAGAACTAGCACTGGATAGGATCAGCACGGGAAACCCAATGAAGCCACTGAGGGTTGCCTGCTTGGCAGTGACCTGTCACATGACTTTCTTGGTGAAACATTCATTTGTGGAATGCCCTCCATTGTGAGGTGTGTCAGTCTCCCTCATTATTAGCTTTCAGGAGAAATTTTAAAACACTCCAGTTTACCCAAGCATTTGAGAGCTGAAAGTCCTGCCCCTGGCACCCCTGAAATAATAATCTGAGAATAATTTGAGAATAGGAACAGTTTTTTGGCGTTTTTAGAATATTGTTTTCAACTGTTTCAAGAAATCTCACTAGTCTTGTTTTGGTATTGATGTGTTTTCTGCATGGGCTCCTTTGGAGAAAGGGTGTCATATAAATTTAATAAAATTAATAAATAAACTGACTTTACCAGTTTTGGAAATGTGAAATTTATTTTTGATCCAGTTTTATTTTTGTTTTTATGCTTCACTTCCTAGATTACGTGGATCCTGCAATATTCTACGGTGTGATACGGATCTTCTTTTCTGGGTAAGTACAGCATGTACGGTATACTTTTTACTCTCCAAACGTTTTCCAAGTAGGAGTAGAGGACAAGCAGGGGTACACTCTTGAGAAAATCCACACTCTAGAAACAGCCACACATGCTGCTCTTATTTCTTTATGCATTTGATTCCATTTATGCATCATTTCCTGTAAAATAAGTTGAGGTGAGTCCACAGTGAAAACATCAAGGATAACTTTTTATTTCATTTATGAATTGCTTCCCACAAGGCATCTTGAAATTATTTAAAATGCAATAAAAGCACATGCAAAACAATTGTATGCATTGTATAAAAGCGGCTAAAACATTAAAAACATTAAAACAACAACACATACATAAAATCAATTCTAATCCATTACAGATACTAACTGGGATAAAAAATCTCAACCTAAAAGGCTTGTTGAAAGAGGAATGTCTTTAACAGACCCCAAAAGACTGGTGAATGCCACTGGATTCTTCCTCTTCGCTGCTAGAAAGGGGAGTGGAAAATTACATACCAGTGGCCTTAGTGACTCCAAAGATCCAAATCACTGAATTTATTTATTTTTTAATTTATTTTTATTAATTTTCCATTAAGAACCTCCAATTTATAACAAATCAAATCATAATCCAATTCAAAAATTAAAATTAAATTAAAAAACAACCAAATTACAATCCAAATTGTTAATTATTAAATTTCACACGGACTTCCCATATTCTGGACCTCTGAAGAACTCATCTCAGATAGTTATATTTCTGCCCTCTTGTTGTTTTCATATTTTCCACATTCCGATCTTAAACTCTCAAAGTCCTCAGTCCCTGGCTGATCGATTCTCAATCATGTTAAACAATCATATATCCAGTTACAGATAGGTAGCCGTGTTGGTCTGCCATAGTCAAAATAAAAAAATTCCTTCCAGTAGCACCTTAAAGACCAACTAAGTTAGTTCTTGGTATGAGCTTTCGGTATCTGAAGAAGTGTGCACTGTTTCTCAGTGATAGAGCTTCTACTTTGCCTGCAGATGGTCCCAGGTTCAATCCCAGGTAGGGCTAAGAAAGACTTCTGTCCGAAACCTTAGAGAGCCACTGTCAGTCAGTGTAGATAATGGTCAATGTGTGCCAATGGTCTGACTTTGTGTAAGGATCCTATGCTCTTTTATTCTTACTCTTCCCCAATAGTGCTCAGTATCATCTACATTAACTGGCAGCATCTCTCTAGGGTTCCAGAAAGGAGACATTCCCAATTCTTGCTGGAAATGGAGCCCATGACCTTTTGCACACTCAGCCAGTGCTCTACCATTGGGCCTCAGCCCTCTGCCTTTAAGAGGAACAGAACTGTCTCCCAGCGACAGTTCCACATTGCTTGGCAAAAATTCTCAGAATGCTGCAAGGTCTTCCAAGCTGTTGAAAAGGAGTGGGTTTTCCAGCTTGCATTTTTCTTTCTTGTGTATGTGTGTGATCATTTTAATAAAACAACTGCCTAAAAATTGAGCCTTGCTGATCTCCAGAGTCGCACCTAACATCTGGTAGGGTCAGGTGGCAAAGGATGGCTAATGAGACTGCATACAGCTTGAGTCCTAAGTGAGCCCAATCCTCATTTCTATCTAAAGCACATTTCCTGCAATGTGTCACCAAGCAGAGAGGTATGAAAGCTTTGCAATTCACATCTGTTGCAGCCAGAGAATGCTCTGAAACTCTGCTAATCAGGGTTGCAACTAGAGGCTGGCTCCTTTGCAGATATAGTGGATGTTATTATTAATATTGCTGTTGTTATTTCATTTATGGGAGAAGATGCAACTCTGAAGAAGATTGCACATTTTCTATTTGCATTGAGACAGAATGCTGTGCCTTGTCAGGGAGATCCAGAACGCGAAGTTTATTTTATGCTTTTACTCATTGAGGTTTTATTCTGGGTTTTGTGCATTCATTTTTTCCGTTCTATTTTATTTTAACATTACATGTGGGAACCAATGGCACTGCAAGCAATAGCCTCCAGAAGATCAAAAGAGACTACGAGGCTCTCAGCAGGAAATTGAAGCAACTAAATGCACAAATTGTCATCTCGTCTGTCCTCCCAGTTGAACGACGTGGCCCAGAGAGAGGGGGGAAAATAGTGGAAGTGAACAGCTGGCTTAGCAAATGGTGTAAACAGGAACGGTTTGGATTCTTAGAACACGGACTGCAGTTTCTTGAAGATGGACTTCTGGCAAGTGATGGGCTGCACCTCACAACGGTTGGGAGGAATGTTTTTGCCAAAAATCTCAGAAACCTCATCAGGAGGGCTTTAAACTGACTAATGTGGGGGAGGGAGACAGTGCTCCTGAAGGTCACAACGTCAGGCAATACCAATGAGACGGGAACATGGAAGGTGCCTAAAGAAGCCAGGGTGGCTATCTAAAGAACTTTTAACTGAGTTAAGATTAAAAAAGGATGTGTACAAAAAATGGAAAAGGGGGGAAACCACCAAAGAGGAATTCAAACAAATAGCCAGCACGTGTAGACACAAAGTCAGAAAAGCTAAAGCACAGAATGAACTCAGGCTTGCTAGAGAGGTTAAAAGCAACAAAAAAGGCTTTGTCAGAGCTGCTTGAAGATCCTAGCTCACAGAGGATCACGCTAGCCAGCGATCATTAAGTAAAAGTCTTTATTGAATTACAGTTTCCATTCTCACGCTGCTGCGCGCAAACTCTACGTCTAGTAGCTAGATCGGCGAAGCTCCGTCTGAGTCTCCGCCCCGTGAGCACCAGCTTAATATCCTAGCCTTGCTCCACCTTTTCCGCCTGACTGTCCTCCTCTGGGTCCCTCTACCCCCCGGGGCCTCCTCCTTCCGGGATTCTTCTGACGCTGACCCGGACCCTCCTGCCTCCTTGCGCCGGGCTTTAGGACCTGGTTCCCTTTCGGGGCTGCTTACTGCGCCGCCTTCCTCTGCATTTGAACTTGGCGCGCGCGCCCAACCTTCCACCTTCCTCTTAACCGTTTCTTCGCTCCCCGATGGAGGTGTGGCCACTCCTGACTCATGCCCTCCCTCCTGTGGTGAGCTGCCAGCGCTTCCCCCCTGGCTCCCTTCCTCTTCCCTGCTTCCTGGCGGTGACGCTGGTCCCGATTTCCAGCTGCTCCCCCCTGAGTCCCTTCTGGCTCTATCTTCCTGGGGTGCCCCCCTTGCCCTGGCCACTGGTGCTCCTTTCTGTGAATCCTCTGATTCACTGGAAAGACTAGGAGATCTCGGGTCGTCGTCATCACTCATCTTTTCTTCTGCCTCCTCCCCTTCGCTCTCTGTTTCCTCCCTTGCCCGTGCCTCTGCTCCTAAACCCCTGACATCCATCCCCCCCTCGAAGCCCCCCATTCCCCCCTCCCCTCCTTCCGGTGCTGGAGCTGGGGGCTGCTGTTGCAAAGGGACGAACGTCGGATATCGGTCGCTTCCCGTGGCGGGCGTCCATCTGAAGTCTTCCGGTTCTTCCTCCCTGCTCTCGTCGACGACGGTCACCTCCGCTTCCATCTCTGTGCCGCCGTGCTCGAAACCAGGGTCGTCCCCGAAAATGTCCATGTCCGTCTCTCCCTCACTTCCTCCTGGCGGCGTTGCTCGTCCTGAGCATTCCAGCCACTTTCTGCGGAACTGCTCCTCTGGCCTATCGTCCCACCAATACGAGGGTTCCGAGGCGGATCCCGAGGGTGACCCCTCCGGGGAACGGACGTCTCGTGTCGGTTCCTCGTCCGAGTCGAACCCCCGGAACGTGCTGGCCGAAAGCGTGGGCGTGAAAAGCCAGTCGTCGAAAAAGTCTGCTGGCATAGGTCTATGTGGGAAGAGGGCATGAAACTCGTCTTTGAGCAGAGGTTCGTCTAAGGCGTATCCCGGCACCCAGCTGTTCGCACTGGCCGGGGTGCCCTCCTTGGCGAGAAAGTATTCTACCCCCTCTTCCCCCCATCTGGAGTCCAAAATCTCCGTGACTTCGTTGATGCGCTCCTTCTGTGCCACTTCCGCGTGCCCTGTTCTGTCTCTGGCCGGACTCGGCGCCGTTCCGGGTTCCTGGAACCTGTGCGGTGCCTTGTAGGGAGTGAGCACCGATCTGTGGAATACTGGATGCATCCTGGAACCCTCCGGAAGTGCCAGTCTGAAAGCTACCGGGTTGACCTGCTCTTCGACTTGGTAGGGCCCCAGTTGCTTATGCCCTAGTTTCTTCTTGGCCAACGACCTGGCCGGCACTGCATGGGCTGCTAACCAAACCCAGTCTCCCACGTGGAGCTCTTCTCCAACCCTTCTGTGCTTGTCTGCTTGTACCTTGTATGCGTGCTTGGCCAGCTCCAGGTGGCGCCTCAGCTGATCGTGGACTTCCTGCAGCTCCGACGCAAACGCATCTGCTGTCTGCGGCTCCCCCTCCCCCATTCTTTCCAGTCCCGGGAAGGTTCTGGGGTGTCTCCCGTTGTTGGCGAAGAACGGCGTGACCCCCGTGGACACGTGCTTCGTGTTGTTGTAGGCGAATTCGGCAAGCGGCAGGTAATCCACCCACGTCGCAGGCTGTTGATTTGCATAACATCTCAGGTACTGCTGCATGATGGCATTGACCCGCTCCGCTTGCCCGTTGGTCTGCGGGTGTCTCGCCGACGCCAGGTTGATCTTGACGTTCAGGAAGCCCATCAGCTTCTGCCAGAAATTCGAGATGAACTGCCGCCCCCGGTCGGACAGAATAGACCGTGGCAGACCGTGAACCTTGAACACGTGGTCTATGAACAGTTTGGCGGTGTGCTCCGCCGTGGCCACCTTAGCACACGGAATGAAATGGGCCATCTTGGAAAACAGGTCCACCACCACCAGCACTGCCGTCTTGCCCCTTGAGCTGGGCAGATCCGTGACAAAGTCCAGGGCCACCCTTTCCCAAGGTTCGACCGGAGTTTGCAGCGGTTCCAACAGTCCGGCCGGCGGTTTGTGCACCGGTTTGGCCCTCTGGCAGGTGTCACACCTCGCCACGTAGTCTGCGACCTCCCCTCTCATTCCAGGCCACCAGAAATCCCTGGCTACTAATTCCACCGTCTTCTCCTTGCCAAAGTGCCCGGCCGTGGGCGCGTCGTGCAGCTGCTGCAGCACCTTGGCTCGAAGTTCGTCTCCCGGCACGTAGATGGCCCCTTTACGGATGAGCAATCCATCTCTTAGCTGGAAACCGTCGGCCGCTGCCTTGCCCCTTTGCACCTCTGCCATCTTTGCTCGTGCGAAGGAGTCCCCCTGCAACGCTCGTCGCACCGCCTCTAGGTCCACGGTCGCCGCGGCGCACGCCCACACTGTCGGTGCGAAGATGTGCATGGCGGCCGCTGGAGTTGCGTCCTCCAGATACTGTGGCTTACGGGAGAGAGCGTCTGCCATGATGTTGGTGTCCCCCGGGACATACTCTATTCGGAAGTCGAAGTTCGCAAAGAACTCAGCCCAACGTATCTGCCTCTGATTCAGGAACTGTGCCGTGCGCCAGTGCTCTAGATTCTTGTGGTCCGTGCAAACCTGCACCGTGTGCTTGGCGCCGATCAGAAAGTGCCTCCACGCCTTGAACGCTGCGTGAATGGCCAGCAACTCCCTGTCCCATATGGTGTAGTTCTGCTCGGACTTGCTGAGCTTCCTGGAGTAAAACGCTCCCGGTCGCCACACCCCCTGCGGGTCTTTCTGCAGCAGGACCGCCCCCACGGCTCTGTCCGAAGCGTCTGTCTCCACCCTCATCGGCTTGCTGGGGTTGACATGAAGCAGCTGCTCTTCCGACGCGAAGAGACGCTTGAGTGCCTGAAAGGACTGCTCCGCCTGCTCTGTCCAAATGAACTTCTTTTTCTTGGAGCTAAGCGTGTCAGTGATGGCCGCCGTCTGCATCGCGAAGCCCTTGATAAACTTGCGATAGAAGTTCGCAAAGCCGACAAACCGTTGGACCTCCTTCCGGTTGCGCGGGCTCTTCCAATCCAACACCGCTCGAACCTTGGCGCTGTCCATGGCGAGCCCCTTGTCAGACAGCTTGTAGCCCAGAAAATCCACCTCCGTCACGTCGAATTGGCACTTCTCCAGCTTGGCGTAGAGCCTATGTTGCTTTAGCCTGCTCAGCACTTCCTTGACGTGTTTGTCATGCTCCTGCTGCGACTCCGAAAAGATCAGGATGTCATCTAAGAAACAGACGCACGTCTTGTAGAGAAGTCCCGCCAACACGTGATGCATAAAAGCTTGAAAAACGTGGGAGCCATTTTGCAATCCAAAAGGCATAACTCTATATTCGTAGGTCCCCAGTGGCGTGAACATGGCTGTCTTCCACTCATCACCCTCCCGCATGCGAATGAGGTTGTACGCCCCCCGCAGGTCCAACTTGGTGAACACTCTGCCCTTCCGTACCTTTGCGAGGAGGTCGTCAATTCGGGGCATGGGGAAGTCCGATGGCCTAGTCACACTGTTCAAAATCCTGCAATCCACTACGAGTCTCTTTTGGGGCGTGTCCCGCTTCTTAACAAAGAATACGGGACTGCCCCCCACTGCCTTGGACTCCCGGATGAAGCCGCGCTGCAAATTATGATCAATGAACTCCTTGAGTTCTTGCAGTTCGTCCTCTGACATGGAATACAGTCTCCCTTTAGGCAGCGCCGCCCCCGGCAGCAGGTCAATTTTGCAGTCATATGGTCTGTGAGGGGGTAGCCTGTCTGCCTCCTTCTCGCAGAAAACTTCCAAAAATTCAGCGTACTTGTGGGGAATCGCTTGCAGCGTGCCGAGCAGCAGCTGTGACTCCTCTTCCTCTCCTTCCTGCCTGGGCACGATGCAGTGTTCAGCACAAAAGGAAGAGCCGAAGATCAACTGCCTCTGGTACCAAGCCATCGTTGGGCTGTGCTTGTCCAGCCAACTCATGCCCAATACAACGGGCGTGTCAGATAGTTGAGTGACGTTGAAGCTGATGATTTCTTTGTGATTCCCAAGTCGCATCACCATTGGTGGCGTCTGCTTCACCACTTGCCCCCCGAGCAGCTCCCTGCCATCCACCGTGACAACCTGCAGGGGCAGTGTGGCCGGCAGCAACTGCACAGCGTGCCTGTCGACAAAGTCCTGCCCTATAAAGTCCGCATTGCTGCCTGAGTCAATGGTGATTGGCACGTCTATGGTGATTCCATTGGGCAGCTGGAGAGATGCTGTGAGCCTCACTACTGGTTTGGGCGGGAGGGGGTTCACGGGCTGTAAAATCTCTGGGGACTGCGTCACTAACACGTCTGGCTGGGCCCCAGTGCCTCTTCCTCCAGCCAGACCGCGTCGTTTCCCTGCTGTGGTCCTCCTTGCTGCGTTGCTGCAGTCACCATTGCTGAGGCTGCAGTGAGCTTGTGGGGCCTCTGGGGACACTCTTTTGCCATATGCCCTGGTTCCTCACAGACGTAACACTTCCTGTTCCCTCTAGGAGGCTTCGCTTTCACTGCTGCCGGTGCTAGGGCTCTGGTTGCTGACTGAGCCCTTGCACCTCCAACCTCCATAGGTTCGGCTCCTCCTCCTGGCGGAGGCGTGGATTGCGCCCGCGCTGCTTCTCTGGGAAGGAAGGAGGGGCCCCCGGCTGGTTCGCGCCCTCCACGCCCTTCGTCCTTGCTCCACGGACGTCCTTCCAGCCTCACCCCCACTGCCAGTGCCCTCTGAACGACCTCCTGGGTGGTTCGGGGTCTCTCCCCCCTGGCGATCTCATCTTTAATCGAGTTGTGCAGCCCCTCCCAAAAGAGGTCTCTTACAGGAGCCGAATCTCTGTCCCATTCCAGGGCACTGACCAAGGCGAAAAAGCGGGCATGATACTGCCTGACGCTGGCCCTCCCTTGTCTCAGCCCATGCACCTCCTTCCGTGCAAGATCCACGTCAATACTTGATAAAAAGCACCCATCCATCGCTTTAATAAAGGCATCCGCATTCTGGAGCGCCGGATCCTTATCTCTCCATAAATTGCGTAGCCATGCTTTCGCATCCCCATGCAGATGGGACATGATGAACCCCACTCTCTCTTGTTCATCTCTAAAGTCTTTATGCAGCAGTTGCAGTGCGCACAGTACGTCGGCTCTAAAGTTGGGATACTGTTGCAGGTTCCCATCGAAGTGAGAGACCAGCCCGCCTGTACGTCTCGCCAACCCAATTCCCTCCTGCCGGGGTGTCTGCTTTGTCAGCACGTCTAACCTGACCTGGAGATCCCTGCAGGCGGCAGCTGCCTCCTCCTCTCTCTTCCTGGATGCGAGAACCTCGGCGTTCAGTTGTGCCACTGCTTTTCTGAGGTCCTCTATCTGCTGCTCAGCCGTCATGTCGTCTGCCGTTCGTGAGCTCGCTAGTAGGCACCTGTTTCTCTCCCCTCCTCGAGGCTGTAGATGCCCACAATGGAGAGACGGAGCTTACTGTCAGAGCTGCTTGAAGATCCTAGCTCACAGAGGATCACGCTAGCCAGCGATCATTAAGTAAAAGTCTTTATTGAATTACAGTTTCCATTCTCACGCTGCTGCGCGCAAACTCTACGTCTAGTAGCTAGATCGGCGAAGCTCCGTCTGAGTCTCCGCCCCGTGAGCACCAGCTTAATATCCTAGCCTTGCTCCACCTTTTCCGCCTGACTGTCCTCCTCTGGGTCCCTCTACCCCCCGGGGCCTCCTCCTTCCGGGATTCTTCTGACGCTGACCCGGACCCTCCTGCCTCCTTGCGCCGGGCTTTAGGACCTGGTTCCCTTTCGGGGCTGCTTACTGCGCCGCCTTCCTCTGCATTTGAACTTGGCGCGCGCGCCCAACCTTCCACCTTCCTCTTAACCGTTTCTTCGCTCCCCGATGGAGGTGTGGCCACTCCTGACTCATGCCCTCCCTCCTGTGGTGAGCTGCCAGCGCTTCCCCCCTGGCTCCCTTCCTCTTCCCTGCTTCCTGGCGGTGACGCTGGTCCCGATTTCCAGCTGCTCCCCCCTGAGTCCCTTCTGGCTCTATCTTCCTGGGGTGCCCCCCTTGCCCTGGCCACTGGTGCTCCTTTCTGTGAATCCTCTGATTCACTGGAAAGACTAGGAGATCTCGGGTCGTCGTCATCACTCATCTTTTCTTCTGCCTCCTCCCCTTCGCTCTCTGTTTCCTCCCTTGCCCGTGCCTCTGCTCCTAAACCCCTGACAGGCTTTTATGGGTATGTTCGTAGCAAAAGGAAGAACAAAGAAACAGTGGGGTCACTCAGAGGAGAAGATGGTGAAATGCAAACAGGGGACACAGAAAGGGCTGAACTCCTCAATGCCTTCTTTGCCTCAGTCTTCTCCAATAAAGAAAACAATGCCCGACCTGAAGAATTTGGAGCAAATGATTCAGCAAAGGAAACACAGCCCAGAATAACAAAGGAAATAGTACAAGAATACTTGGCTGGTTTAGATGTATTCAAGTCTCCAGGGCCAGATGAACTGCATCCAAGAGTATTAAAAGAACTGGCAGATGTGATCTCAGAACCACTGGCAGTCATCCTTGAGAATTCCTGGAGAACAGGCGAAGTCCCGGCAGACTGGAGGAGGGCAAATGTTGTCCCTATTTTCAAAAGGGGGAAAAGAGAGGACCCAAATAATTACCACCCAGTCAGTCTGACATCAATACCAGGGAAGATTCTGGAGCAGATCATTAAGCAAACAGTCTGTGAGCACCTAAAAAGGAATGCTGTGATCACCAATAGTCAGCATGGATTTCTGAAAAATAAGTAATGTCAGACTAACCTGATCTCGTTTTTTGACAGAATTACAAGCCTGGTAGATGAAGGGAACACAGTGGATGTAGCCTACCTTGATTTCAGCAAGGCATTTGACAAGGTGCCCCATGATATTCTTGTAAAGAAGCTGGTAAAATGCGGTCTTGACTATGCTACCACTCAGTGGATTTGTAACTGGCTGACTGACCGAACCCAAAGGGTGCTCATCAATGGTTCCTCTTCATCCTGGAGAAGAGTGACTAGTGGGGTGCCACAGGGTTCTGTCTTGGGCCCGGTCTTATTCAACATCTTTATCAACGACCTGGATGATGGACTCAAGGGCATCCTGATCAAATTTGCAGATGACACCAAACTGGGAGGGGGGGCTAACACCCCAGAGGACAGGATCACACTTCAAAACGACCTTGACAGATTAGAGAACTGGGCCAAAACAAACAAGATGAACTTTAACAGGGAGAAATGTAAAGTATTGCACTTGGGCAAAAAAAAATGAGAGGCACAAATACAAGATGGGGGACACCTGGCTTGAGAGCAGTACATGTGAAAAGGATCTAGGAGTCTTGGTTGACCACAAACTTGACATGAGCCAACAGTGTGACGCGGCAGCTAAAAATGCCAATGCAATTCTGGGCTGCATCAATAGGCGTATAGCATCTAGATCAAGGGAAGCAGGGGCGCCGACTTATAAAAAAGATTGGGGGAGCCCGCGAAAGCTCATGAATAATAAATAAGCTCATGAATATGCAGATAAAGTGGCGCCGCCTCCTCATGAGCGAATAGGGGAGAGCGTGCTGCGCCTATTAATCAGCTCCGAAGGAAATTGGGTGGAGCTTTTGCTCAGGAGGGAGGGCAGGAGGCATGCAGCCCGACCCTGTGCATTTTGGGCTGAGGGAAGGGCGGCGGTGGCGCTCTGCTGGAGGGGCGCCCGAGATTATTGGGGGGGCAGAGCCCCCCAAACGAATTTTTGAGGGGGCTCGGGCCCCCTCAAGCCCCATGGAGTCGGCGCCTATGAAGGGAAGTAATAGTGCCACTGTATTCTGCTCTGGTCAGACCTCACCTGGAGTACTGTGTCCAGTTCTGGGCACCACAATTCAAGAAGGACACTGACAAACTGGAACGTGTCCAGAGGAGGGCAACCAAAATGGTCAAAGGCCTGGAAACGATGCCTTATGAGGAACGGCTAAGGGAGCTGGGCATGTTTAGCCTGGAGAAGAGGAGGTTAAGGGGTGATATGATAGCCATGTTCAAATATATAAAAGGATGTCACATAGAGGAGGGAGAAAGGTTGTTTTCTGCTGCTCCAGAGAAGCGGACACGGAGCAATGGATCCTAACTACATTAGGAAGAACTTCCTGACAGTAAGAGCTGTTTGACAGTGGAATTTGCTGCCAAGGAGTGTGGTGGAGTCTCCTTGTTTGGAGGTCTTTAAGCAGAGGCTTGACAACCATATGTCAGGAGTGCTCTGATGGTGTTTCCTGCTTGGCAGGGGGTTGGACTCGAAGGCCCTTGTGGTCTCTTCCAACTCTATGATTCTATGATTCTATGATTCTACATTTGTCTCTTCCACAAGTCTCCCAATAAATTTGGGGAAAGCAACATCTGATTGGTTGAAAAAAATTCTTGATGTACCTTGTATTCTTGGTACTCCTTGTGCCTCTGATGGTTTCAGCTACACAGTGGCGTAGCGTGGGGGTGCCAGGGGTGCCGGCCGCACCTAGCGCAACATTTGGGGGGCGCGTTTGGCCAGCCCTCCTCAAGGAAGCAGGAACCCCACTGTCCTTGGACCTCCTTCGAAGGCTAGCGGTGGGGCGGAGAGACCTTCTCCCGCCGCCAGGCTTCGGAAGGCTGCTCCGAAGCCTGGCGGTGGGGCGGAGAGCAGTGGCGTCGTGTGGGGGGTGCAGGGGGTGCACGCCGCCTGCCATGCCGCCCTGGCTGCTTCAACCGCGTCCGACAGCCGGCTCGAGGCTCCTTCCGGCCGGGTCTCCCGACGGGGCGCTGCTGGCGGAGGCTCTGGCACCAAGCGCCATGCCGCCCAGGCTCAGGTCGTTGTCTGGACGCGCGCAGCCCGCCAAACACGCCATCGGCGGCGCTCTAGTGCCTGCGCGCCAAGACCGCCCACCCGCCCTGACGGCCCCCCCACCCGCGCCGGAGGCCGGCCGACGCACTGGCCCCAGAGCCGCCCCCTCCCCGCGCCAGAAAGAAGCCCCCTCCCCGTGCCAGAAAGAAGCCGCGTCGGGACTAGCCGGGCCGGGGAGGGAGACCGAGAAGGCTGCGCCGCGACGCCCAAAGACGTGCGTCTTGGCGCAAAGGGGCCCGCGGCACCCAGACGCGGAAGGGACCCTCTCCCCCTGACCCGCCACTGAACTGCAATTTCCAGCTCCCTTGGCAAATCCCAGTCCCCAATCCCCAAGATGCTTTATTTGAGGCAGGGGTCCTTTAATTGCAAAAACAACACCACGGAGGGCAGTAGTCACCACGACGTTTGCCCCAGAGTAGAACCGTCAGTATTAATGACCATGGTTAGGGGTTAGGGGGCGCAAATTACTTGCCTTGCCCCGGGTTAGGGGGCGCAAATTACTTGCCTTGCCCCGGGTGCTGATAACCCACGCTACGCCGCTGCAGCTACAGATTTATATTTCTGTAAATCTTGCAAGCCATGTGTGCCACACCTCTGGGTCTCTCATTTCTTATGATGGTACTCTCCACTTGTACCAATTGTAAATGTAACATTCCATGCCACTCTTGGTTTGGTTTGGTTTGGTTTAGTTTTTATGTGTTGGTCTCATGGTCTCTATTGTGATATGGGTTATATAAACAAAGTGAAATATACTCAGAGTCGAGAGTGGAGTTTAATAAAAAATACTTTCGATAAAAGAATACTATTTTACTAACAGTACTATTACTACTATAGTTAAAGGGGAGCAGGCGGCGCTGTGGTCTAAACTACTGAGCCTCTTGGGCTTGCCGATCAGAAGGCTCCCAGTTTCTGCCAATCTAGCAGTTCAAAAGCACACCAGCACAAGTAGATAAATAGGTGGTGGGAAGGTAAATGACATTTCTGTGCACTCTGGCACCCATCATGGTGTCCTGTTGCACCAGAAGCAGTTTAGCCATGCTGGCACATGACCCGGAAAGCTGCTGTCTATGGACAAACACGGGCTCCCCCCCCCAATGCTTTTCTTTATGTGCCCCCTCGCCCAGCTTGTCTGGAATTTTGGTTTGGGTTGCCATCAGTATGCTGATGACAGCCAACTCTACCTGTTGATGGACTGCCATCCTGGCTCGGCCCCAGACACACTGATCAGATGTTTGGAAGTTGTGGCTACATGGGAGCTGGTTGAAGTTAAATCCTTTGAAGACAGAAGTCCTTTGGCTCGGTCGGGACGATATGGGATTGGGTGGACAACTCCCATCCCTTGTGGGGGTGCAATTAGTGCCTGCGCCTTCCATCAAGAGTTTGGGTGTAATCTTCGATGCCTCCCTTTATATAGAGGCGCAGGTTGCAGCTATAAAAAAGGCAGCATTTTTCCATCTCCGTCAAGCTAAGTCTCTCTCCCCCTGACCTTACCACTGTGATCCATGTGACTGTCATCTCCAGGCTTGATTACTGTAACTCACTCTACATGGGGCTGCCCTTGAAACTCCAGTGTGTGCAGAATGCCACAGTGAGACTCCTTCTTGCCGCGGGAGCACATTCATCTGGTGCTATACCAGCTGCACTGGCTCCCAGTGGAGTACAGGATCAGGTTTAAACCTTTAAAGCCCTATATGGCCTAGGACAATTGTACCTATGTGACCACCTCTTCTGCTAACGGTCTGTTAACAACAACACTTTGAAGATCCCGGGCCCCAGGGAAATTACACTGGCCTTGACTAGAGCCAGGGCCTTTTCAGCCATGGCCCTGGCCTGGTGGAACGCTCTCCCACAAGAGACTAGGGCCCTGTGGGATTTGACATCTTTCCACAGGGCCTGCAAGATGGAGCTGTTCCGCCAGGCCTTTGGGCAGGATGCAGTTTAACTTAGGTACTTTCCTTTGTATAAAGCAAGCCTGAAAGAGGCCCCCAACCCACTCACAGGTATGATCAGTGGAAACAGTTGGTCCTGGCAAGTATTAACCACTCTCAATTCCAACCTGATTCCACCTGCTCAGATTTTAACTTGTCTGAATTAATTATAAGGTGTATTTTAATTAATTGATGTCTATTTTTATGCATACTGTGTTGTTTTTATGATGTTAGCCGCTCTGAGCCCGGCCTCGGCTGGGGAGGGAGGGATACAAATAAAATTTATTATTATTATTATTATTACTACTACTATAATTACAATCTAGTATTATTACTACTGCTTATTGGATCTACCATGCAGCTCCTTGAGACGCAATCTCTCACTGCCTTTACTTCCTTTTAGATGGAAGGACAATCCTGCCCTGCCAGAAGGGCTGATCTATGAGGGTATCTCGGACAAGCCTCTGGTGTACTCTGGGGCGACTGCAGCACAAAGCACCACACTGCACACCTTTGACGAACTTCTTGGAATCCAGCATTGTAGGGAAAGCAGTAAGTCTGTTGCTTTGATGAACTGGAGACATACATGCACTGCATGTGGTTTGTGTAGATGGCCTGTGGCAGGGCTGTCCCAAGACATTTTGGCAGCTGAAGTGAACCACAAAATGGTGCACCCCTGCCCCAGGGAAGAAGGAATGAGTGAATATCTAGATTGAGAACAAGAGGAGGGGGATCAAATCAGCCTTACCTGACAGTTGAAATGGGACTCAAACTCCATCATGGGGTGGGAAGGGGCCCACTCTGAATCATGCTTAGCAGGTGCAGAACCCAGAAGACCCCAGAGGACAGCCGCTGCCAGTTCCTTCCTAACTCTAACCCTAACCCTATTCACTGAGAGGCCACTGTAGAGGCGACACAGTAGAGGAGCCGTGGGTGCCCTGCTGTGCACGTGCTACATCACCCCACCATGTGCACGCTCACACTTGATAACATAGCAAGCAAATGCCAGGGTTCATGGAGATGTAGAGTGTTTGCCCCACAGCATTTGTGCGGAACCTGGCGATTGCGTGAGGCCCCAGGCACCTGCAGTTGTGGGGGCAAGCCGGTACTGCTGGATGAAGGGCTGCCAAGGAAGCAACGGCTCCAGCCTCCAACACATGGCAGCAGGCAATGCATTCATGATCGGGAACCCTGGTTGCATGGAAACCCACACGTATAGGTGACCAGACTTCCCTTTTCAATATGCACAGTCAATATGCACCTTATAAGCACCCTTCAGATGCTGTAGACAACTCCCATCATCCCTAGCTCACATAGCCCAATGGTTAGGGGAGTTGAAGCTCCAACTTTGGCTACCAATGTAGGAAAGGATCACAGAAAAGAGAGGAGACAAACACACAGTTTATCCACCTGTGGTCTGAAATGGTATAGTTCACCAGGTATGGTTTTATCATCCTGACCTTTATTTATTACTGGGATGGGGGAAATGTTGAGCCTGCAGACATTGTTGGACTCCCAACTCCCATGAGCCTAAGCAGCATGGCCAATGGGCAGAGATGATGGGAGCTGGAGTCCAGCAACACCCCCATTCCTGCTGCATAACAGTACAATATTTATTTATTAACACACACACTGTTGAACTATTAATCCTACTCACTCATCTTCTCTGTGTCCTTTTGCTAGCCACATTTTTGCATGGAATGAGGGAGTACATGCCCCCTCACCATCAGGCCTTCATTGAGGAAATCCAGTCCCTTCCCCCACTGAGGAGTCATGTGCTATCCTCTCGCAAGGAGAAGCTCTGTTCTGCATATAACATGTGTGTGGCAGCCCTTTCTGACTTGAGGACCTACCACATTGCCATGGTCACCAAGTACATCATTTCAGCAGCTCGCAACGCCAAAGCGAAGCCAAGTGAATCCACTTCTCCAAACCCGCCATCTTTCCTGGAAGAGAGAGGGACAGGTGGCTCCGGGGTTCTGAGCTTTCTCAAGAGTGTCCGGAACACGACAAAAGAAGCAATTATAACTTTTTAAAAGCTTGCACTTTTTCTGCGTTGGGGGTTAAGCTAGGATGGCCAATGACGTAGCACTACCCAAAAAAACAACAACAACAAAACCAAATTGGCACAAAATGTTTCTGTGCTTATTTATATGTATCGGTGGAAAGGTAGAAATAATTACTATAATATAAATGGAAACTGGATACATCTCATCACAGCAGCACCAGATTGACCTAGGAGCTTGCTCAATCTGCTCCCTGGCTGCTGTCAGTTGAACAAATATAAACTCTCTCCTGCTCTCACCTTTAGGTGGCAGTGCAAGGATTTCCGCTTGTGCAACAGCACTTCCCCCCATTCCCAGCTCCCATGTGCACCCCTGCCCTCTCCAAATCTGCTCGGGGTGTGTGTGTGTGTGTGTGTGTGTGCTCTAGAATAAATTCAAGGGGAAGTGAGAAGAGAGGGGAGTTTCCATTGTGCAAGCGAAAGTCCTTGCACTGATAGCATGAGTTACTTAGCTCTACACTGGATGCAACTGTTTCTTTTTAAACCAGACATAGGCTTAACTTTACCTACTTAAAATAAAGCACAACTTTTTTGGCCCTGGAAGCACATCAGGAAAACTAAGAAACTATTATGGGTGCCACAGTTTACCACTTTCTCACCCACCCCACAAAAAAAGCTAGCAAAATTCCTATGCCCCCCACCACAAAGCAGTGTCTGCCCTCCCCCTCTAAAATAGATGCCTCCCAAGCAACCAGAATAAGCCCTTGCTTTATTTTTCAGGGCTCTGAACAAGCTCCATGTGGTGCTAGGGAGCCCATAAGTGCCAGCAAAAAGTGAACTGAGATGTCACTATCCTTCAAAATTCACACTTCTCTAAATTTTGAGATGCAAAATTTTACAATAATTTTATATAAGTTGGAATCTAGATACAAATGTCTGTAAGTTTCTTATCACAATAAATGCAATAGAATGTGCTTAAAAAATGGGTTGATTTGTTTTGGTTCACTGTTCGTATCTGCTGCTTGGTGAATGTGCTTATATGTAACATTGATGCAAATTCATGATTGCGCAGAAGGGGCTTTGGGTTGCAAATTCAGGAACATTTCCTTGAGCTTGGTATGGTCAAACATCCACAGATGAAGTTTCATAGATACCCATACATACATACAGGGAACATTGTGTTGACAATGCAATATTGTGAACTGGCCTTTAGAATTTAGAGAAAACACAAAGCTGTTTTCTCTGTGCGTGCAAATATCCATGTCAATTTATAATAAAATATCTGTTTTTCTGCAAGTAGTTTCAATATCCCCTCCCTTAGAAGATGTGATTGTTGAGTACAGAAAGAAGGGAAATCTTTCAACTTCAAACAACATTTGCTTATCCTCTAGTATTTGATCCACTGCAAGTAGATAGCTCCTTTTCATGAAGCTGCTCTTAACTGTTCTGTGGAGGCAGATTTTCATATTTCCTAAAACTAGAATAAGCCCCTAAAATAAATAAGAAGAAAATGACCACTGGCCATGATAACTGAGGCTGATCATCTGGAGTGAACCATATTGCTTACCCCTGTCCTATGTTGTATTTTGCTATGGTTATTGGGCGTGTGGGGGAAAGGGCTATTCTTATACCTTGAAATACTGTTAACTTTCACAATAGGTTTATACAGCTCTGGGATCTTCCTCTCGATCATTGGTCTGAGGTTCTCTTTCAACTTCTTGTAGTTCCTTTTTCAATTCTTGTTGATATTCCCTTTGGTCAGCAGTAAGCAGGCACTTATTTTTCCCCATTGCTTCACTACATCTGTTCCCAAAAAAATGAAGAAAACAATTCACACTGATAAATTTCACCACAGTATTGGACCATAAAGTTTTGTTTTTGTCTGGCACCAAGCGTGACTTAGGTGGGGCAAGTGAAGGAAAAGCCATCAAAATTTAGAGGGTGGATGTGGAATTCAGCATCTGGGTAACCTAGGGTTTCATTTCAGCAAAAGGATTCTAGCAAAAGAAGAGCCTTCAAAGTGTGTGCAAAATAACTGATGAAATCTCAGGCACCAGAAAGTGGGTCAGCAACCATGGGGAGGGACTCATAGAATTGTAGAGTTGGAAGGCACCCCAAGGGTCATGTAGTGCAGTGCAGGATTCACAACTGAAGCTTCCATATAGAATCAATAGTTCAGTGCATTTCCCCATGACCAACAAAAGCAGAATATGGCTGTCGTTTTATATACACTCCTAGGCAAGTCCTACTAAACTTAAGTTTTACTCCTGAGTAAACATGCACTGCAAATCATGTGCATTCTTAACTTATAGAGAAGTTTTTAAAATGTACAATTTGGATTGGAATAAGTGGGCAGCAGAATAGGACAAAGTATTTATTCATGCTGTGCATAATGAATGCATGGTACTAAAAAGCCACAGGATGTGCTCATGGTCACTGGCTTATAGGGGAATCAGACAAAATCATGGAGGAGTGGTCTGCCCAAAGGAGAAGTGATAGATCCTTGTACAAAGGCAGTATGTCTCTGAATTCTAGTTGCTGGGGAGCAACAATTGGGGAGGGCTGCTGCTGGCTATCCTGGAGGCATCTGATTGGCTACTGGTGGAAGAAAGGCGCTTGGCTTTTGGTCTGACCCAGCAGGAGGTTTCTTGGCTTCTTATAGCACATAATTTGTAAATCACATTTGCACCAACCCCCACCCCGGTTTTAGCCTTATTCACTTATTTGGTCTTCTGTTCTTGCTCAAATACTATGTGGTATCTGGCCACCCTACTACAAAGTAGTACTACAAAATCACACATTACAAAGATCACTAATTTTCTATACTGTGTATAGAGATTTATTTATTTGGAACATTTGTGCCTCGCTGTTCAGCCAACAAGGCCACCAGACAACTTAAACGCAATCAAAGCAAGATGGTCCCTGGCAGGGAGGGAAGAGGAATATCAAATCTCAGTCACAAATCACTAAAGAGTTGTTCCTCTGTTGACCAGCTGGCACAGTTCAGGGGCTGGAGGTGCCTGAAGGAGCTGGGCCTCCAGCAAAGCTCTCCCACTGATGGCTGCCCCAGATAACAGTTGTGGGGAGAGGAGGCCTGAGGGAGCTGTCCTGTCACAGCAGAGCCAGTGGAGGGAGCTCTGCTTCACAGCTCTCACGGAAGTACTGTACTTTGGATACTACGGGCTCCTCTGCAAAGCTGAAAGCAATTGCTCTGTGAAATAAATAAAAAATTCAGCGTTTAGAAATCCTTTCACTATGTGTCTGTTTTGTATTTAAAGCTTCACAGCCACCAAGTGCTAATCAGCTTGAAGCATGCTACAAGTCTTTCATAACATTATTGATATAAGTAAAGAAACATCTCATGTGGGAAAAATAGACACAATGTTTCCTTAAGAATTAAAAATTCCAGCACTCTCCATATGCAGCAGAATGAGGTGGCCAAATGGACCATACTACTTCAAGATACAGGTGGGGAATAACACTTCTATGCGTAAAAACCAAAGCCTAGCACATCATAGAGAAGGTACTTGTCAATTAAAAAAGCTAGCCTTTCCCCTGCTTTGCTGGCTTTCTAGTTGCAGGGAACTTTTAGTGTGTGAAAGCAATTTTCCATAAACTCTTGCAGTTTATTCGACAGTTTCAGATGTCTTTGTGTTGTTGTAAACAAAATCTGCCCTTATTCCTTTATTGGAGAACCTTGTAGGTTCTCCATCGGCAGGAGAAAATAACAGAGGCCAACCAGAGAATATTGAGAAGCAAAGCAGCTAGTAAGCCTGATCTTTATTAAACTGTTGCAACAGGGTGCTCCTCTCACACGCAGGAGAGGGGAGGAGGACCGCGAACAATGTGTGCTTGCCATTTTGAAATTCCCTGCCCTGGAGCTCAAGACCACCCCCACAAACATCATACCTACATCACAGAAAAGGGAAATTTCTACAATAGAAATTTGAATGTTGTTTTTCCTGTCTGCCAGGTTATCTGATAATGCCTTATCTGATTGCCTTTCCTGGTAGTCTGGCCATTCCTTTGAGATGGTAATTACCCAATTCCTGAGACAATGGGAAGCAAAGACAGACCACTGAATACATAACAGTGAAAATACATTATTCCTTTCCACTTGGGATAATCTTGCCATAAATGCCCAAAACTAGCCTGACTAAGGAGTGGTGGAGAGGTATACTTCTGAATATTCAATAATTCTATAACATTTGCAGTATCAGATTGAGGTCTGCTGCTTCACATCAACAAGCTGAAAGGATTTACTCTATGACTTTATACTTTCCTTAATGGTAAATATTAAGTAGGGTAGACAAATTGCAGCATTGAGCTATTGTAGTTCCCATGCCAATATTGTGTTGTTTAGTCGTTTAGTCGTGTCCGGCTCTTCGTGACCCCATGGACCAGAGCACGCCAGGCACTCCTGTCTTTCGCCATTTAAAATTCCTTCTTGCTCCCTGTCAGTGGAGGCTCATCCTTAAGGGGGACTGGGGCACTGCTCCACCAAGCTCAATTGCTTCTCTGCTGTCCTCCAACAGCCTGCTTCTTTCTTACATCCTCTCTAGGGTTGGCATGAGCAGTGAGCTCTTTCCTCCTCAGTCTCAGGCTGCCTTTGCAGAACTCAACGAGGGGAGAGGGGCATGCCCCACATGTCCAGGGGAGGAGAGGGGCAGGGAAGCTGCTGCTCAGGCTCCTTGAGTGCGCCAGGTCAAACGTGACCCGGAGGCGGAGCTGCTGCTGTGACTGGGAGCGAGGTGCACTGCGGCCACCCACCCTCCTGCTCTCTTCCCTGGGTCAGGCCTAACATAAGGACAGAACTCTGGCCAGCAGAAGCAAAGCAGCTTAGGTCAGCTCCTTCTCACACAGAGCCAGGCACCAATGAGGGAGCCTGCTTTGGGGGCACCTGTTTGTGCCCCCTGACACAAATTTGTGCCCCCACGGCCCACACATGCTACACTTCTGGGTGGGGACAAAACCAGAGTTACTGTAGTTGGCTTCATCCATGGGCGTAGCCAGGATTTTTGTTAGTGGGGGCAGGCCTTTTGTTAGGAGGTCAGAACCTCAGTTAGCGATGTATTTTTATTTATTTTTATTTAGTTGGTCCCCCTTGGCCACATCCATGGCTCCATATGTCATAACATTTTGGAAATGCCCTGACCCACCCACCCCAACACTGATGTTGATTTTCTGAGATATCAGGCGCTCAAGCACAAGTCAAACATAAAGAATCGCTGCTGTTTCTTTTTGTGTAGCCTGTTTAGACTGGAAATTTGCCTCAGTTTTTTATTCTCTAAGGAAGGTTCTGTAAAGTGCAGGATAATGTAGTAACTCACAGCATGGCAGGATGATCCCAAGAAGCTCAGTTAGTTGGGGACATGGGCATAACCAGAGGGTGAAGCGGCCACCCCTAAATCAAGTAAATAAAAAAAAAAATACAGAGAGTCTGATATTCCAGATGCAATCACACCTCTTCCTTAGGGCAGCCTCCTATTCATTTATTTCTTGTTGAAAGATAAAGAAGTGTTTTGCAGAAACTAGCAACAACCTTATATATCAAGAAGACACATGTAGTTCATAGTACAGTAACTGTCTTTCAGGACAGTTTGTCTAGGAACAAAATCAAGTGTTGCTATGAACAGTGACTAGTCACTAGAATAATAAAATGAAAGCTGGAGGTGGGGTTCGGGGTGGGGTTAGTCTTTCTTTAAACAAACATGTAAGTATGGATGCTAAGCAGAAGAAGAAGTAAGACAAGCGTATCTGTGGGGGAGGGAGTTTATTGACTGCTCAGATATAAGACTCACAACATCATTTTATAACCAAAGAAAGTGCCTTTATGTGACCATTAAAACAAATCAACTGGAATTACCGGTATATTCACAGAAAGCCTTTAGCAGAATCATTTCCTGTCCTCGGAATCCAGCTGGAAGTGTTGGGCGAGCCGACTGCATAATCAAAAAGGCCAGTAAGTTACTGTGAGACAAACAGAGGAAGCTGTGTTCCTTTTCAAATCTGTCTGTCAACAGTCACACACACCAAGCAAAAGCCACCCATAACAGACGTTTTCCTTGATAAATGGGAGAACTGTCTGATAATCAACAACCATATCATTTTATCCAGTAGTATTAGTTTGATCTGACGGAAACTGCACATTTCCCGAGAAGCACTGAAAGAATGCTTCATTTAACTACAAAACCCCAAATCTGGGATCCCATCACAACTGATGTTTGGTAAAAGTTTTGCAGCAAAACCCCCACATTTTGTAACACCCCATAGAGTAATTGATACATCAAACCGGGGTTCATAATTAATATCCAAAACCCAACATTGTCCGGTTCACTCCAAACTGGTGCCAAAGTCTGGCAAAAGTTTTGTAGCATTTTGCCAGACATTGTAGAATTTTTTTAGCATTTTGCCCGACAAACCAAGTAAGTGACAGGGGTCATAAGGTCACCCCAAGACCCAACATTGCCTGATTCACTCCAAATCAAGGCCAAAGTCTGGCAAAATGTTTGCAGTAAAAACCGCATGTTTTGCAGTGCCCCCCAAACGGAGTGGTTCCTAGCACATCAGGAGGAAGAGTCAAGACAACCAAAAGTGGATAAATAGGTTGTATTTATTAAATATAACAACTTGAGGATCGGCAAAACTAGTCAGATTCGACCAATGTAACCAAATCAAATTACTGGTAAGTCTGGGCAGGTGTGCTTGTTCACCTCCACCCACAAACACACAAGAGCTCAAACAGAGCTCTTTGCAGATCCTCAAAAAACATATCACAACCCAAATCAGAAAGATGCATACCACCAGGTCTATACAACTGTGGGGCACAGAACATAATTCTGCCATGAGGGATATAAGCACCCACATTTTCAAACACAAACATCGTTGTAGAATGATTAGCCCATCCACCTTCTTAGGAAGGCTGCCCCCACTCCATAAGCACCTCTACAACATTCCAAACCAAACTATGATAAACTCAGGGATGAGGAAGCACAGCTGATATTTAGTGATCTCAACTGAATTTACCTCACCAGATTGTTAGCCCCAAGATGGATGACCAGAATATCAGGGTTAGGGTTAGGGCTAGGGCAGGGGATAGGTGGACATTCAGGGTTAGGGTTAGTGCCTGGGGTTTTTTTTTTTTCATGCTTTTTAAGCTTCTAATGATATTGCTTCATTTTTATGAGACTGGATAATTCCAAAAAGTAAGCAAACTACCTGAAACGTAGCAAAACAAAGAGAAATGTGAAAACCAAAAGTGAGATACCAGAAACCCAACAAGGAAGGAATTCATGAAAAAGGAAAATTGCCAGACAGAGACTTTAATCAAATCATTACCAAATTCACCAGAATCCCAAAACCAATTGAAAAGAAGCAGAAATGTGAGAAGCAGAAGAAATACCACCAGAAACCCCCCAAAAGAGGGGGAAAGTAAATTGCGCAGAAACCCCAAAGCCAGTTAAACCTTAGTTTTGCATGGTGTGGGGGTGATTTTGCTTTTCCCTGAGATGTTTACTGCGTGAGTTTCTTGAATTTCTATTCAATTGGTTTTCTCATCTTTGGTGGATGTGGTTTGTTTCTGTTGTTTCTGGTTTG
Source organism: Podarcis bocagei (assembly GCF_964188305.1). Lineage (NCBI taxonomy): Eukaryota > Metazoa > Chordata > Lepidosauria > Squamata > Lacertidae > Podarcis > Podarcis bocagei. The sequence continues at coordinate 423,289 of NC_138141.1, read as the reverse complement.
TTTTTGGGATTATGTTGAATTTTTTCTGTGGTTTTCGTTTCATAGATTCTTTTATATAAATTACAATTGTGAAATATACTCAGAGTCTTGTATGTATTTCATGCTCTTTATTGCCCCCCCCCCAACCTCAGGCTTTTATATACATTATTTACACAATGAGTCCCGTCTGACTGGCTAACTCTGCTTCCCTCTTGGAGCCTGATTGGCCTGCAGGAAAAGACCAATCAGTTGTTGCATTCTAGGATCCAAGGTTAGTACATAACAGATTGGGTGCTGGATTTATGGTGAGTTTGCTTCATTTCTAGGTTTTTTGGGTTTTGCACCTTTGAGAATATTAATTTGTATGAGATCTGATAATCCCAAGAATAAAAGGAAAACCACCAGAAATGAAGCAAAACCACCAGAAATGTCTAATGACCATTCCAACAATGAAGTCAACCACTAAAAACACAAAAACCTACTGAAAAGAAGCAGAAGAACCATGTAAAAGCAACATCAATGGAAACTGACAAAGAAGCCAACCAACCCCAAACAAAGCAGATTCACCAGAAACCCCCAAAGCATTCAAAAGTATTACCACCAGAATGCAAAAACAAGAAAACTTCTCAAAAGAAGCAATAAAGCAAAAGTCCAAAAAACAAGCTAAACCAATGGAAAAGAAATGAAGCCAGCTGCAAACGAAGCACATTCACTAGAAACCCAAGACTAAGTGAAAACTAGTATGCTGTGTTGGTTAATTTCTGTTGCTTGAAGTGCTTTTGGACTCCCACAAATTGCATGCTTGTTGAGTTTCTGGTTTTGCTTTTTAAAAACTGGTTTCCAGTTTCTTGTGGCATTGCTTTGTAATTGGTGGCTTTACTGCTTTTTTGTTTTCTGCTGATTTGTTTAATTTGGGGTGGTTTTGCTTGTTTTTTGCATTTAATTGTTTTGCTTCTTTTACTTTGAATGGTTCTGCGGTTTTGGGTGAGATTGTTTCTTTTCCATTGATTTGGCTTGGTTTTCATGTCTCCTGGTTTTGCCTCATTTTGGGAATATTTCTTGGTTTTTGTGCTTCTGGTGGTATGTCTTCAATTTTTTGGCATAACCAAGCCAAAACACCAGAAACACAGAAACAAATCATAAAGAAGCAGAGCTACCAGAAATCCAAAGCAAATTAATCAGAAATCCAAACAACCTATGAAGATGATGCAATACCAAAAGAAACACAAAAGCCCATTAAAAAACTGCTAAATGAAGCAACACCACAAGAAACAAAGAAAGCCTCATGACCTACGAAATGAAGCAATAACACAAAACACCACAAAAAGAAGCAAAGCGTTTAGGATTAGGTTTGGGTAAAGGTTAGGGTTACAGTGAGAGTTGGGTTTGAGTTGGATTAGGATTAGGAGTTAAAGTTGGGGTTGAGTTACGGTAAGAAAAGAACAGCAGAAGGAGAAATATAATTTTATTACTTAGGGTTAGGGTTAAATTAGGTTTAGATTGAGGCTTAGGTTTGGGTTAAGTTTAGGGTTAGAGTGAGGATTAGGTTAGAGTTAGGGTGAGCACTAGGGTTAAGGTTTGGTATTGGGTTGGATGTGAGTTAGGGTAAGAGAAGAACAGCAGCAGGAGCAGTATAATTTTATTATTTATACTCCACCCAAGTCACTTGTGGCCGCTTTCAATAAAAGGTAAAAACATGAGCGCACTCTAAGTGAATGCTCATGAATGTAGAAACTCTTACTTCCCATAGAATTCCCAAAGAAGACCTGGGAATTGTAGCTCTGAGCTTCTTTGCAGAGGGTTGGACTAGATGACCCTTGGGTTCCCCTTCCATCTCTACTAGGATGCTCCCTGTCTCACTCTCACTCACTCACTCACACACTAATCCTCTCCTTTTCCTGGCAGTTTCACCTTTTTCTGCACTCCTAGCACGGAAGGGCAGAAGAGGCTATGCTACCGCCATGTTGGGCGAGGGCAGGGGTACCGGAAAGAGATGCCACCGGAGGAGAGGCAAGAGGACAGGAAGGGGAGGGAAACGGGCGGAAGAGCCTGTGCTGCCGCCATCTTGGGTGAGGGCACCGGAAAGAGGTGCCACCGGAGGAGAGGCAGGAGGACAGGAAGGGGAGGGAAACGGGCGGAAGAGCCTGTGCTGCCACCATCTTGGGCGAGGGCAGGGGTACCGGAAAGAGGTGCCACCGGAGGAGAGGCAGGAGGACAGGAAGGGGAGGGAAACGGGCGGAAGAGCCTGTGCTGCCACCATCTTGGGCGAGGGCAGAGGTACCGGAAGGAGATGCCACCAGAGGAGAGGCAAGAGGACAGGAAGGGGAGGGAAACGGGCGGAAGAGCCTGTGCTGCCGCCATGTTGGGCGAGGGCAGTGGTACCCGGAAGGAGGTGCCACCGGAGGAGAGGCAAGAGGACAGGAAGGGGAGGGAAACGGGCGGAAGAGCCTGTGCTGCCGCCATCTTGGGCGAGGGCAGGGGTACCGGAAGGAGGTGCCACCGGAGGAGAGGCAGGAGGACAGGAAGGGGAGGGAAACGGGCGGAAGAGCCTGTGCTGCCGCCATGTTGGGCGAGGGCAGTGGTACCCGGAAGGAGGTGCCACCGGAGGAGAGGCAAGAGGACAGGAAGGGGAGGGAAACGGGCGGAAGAACCTGTGCTGCCGCCATCTTGGGCGAGGGCAGGCGTACCGGAAGAAGGTGCCACCGGAGGAGAGGCAAGCGGACAGGAAAGGGAGGGAAACGGGCGGAAGAGCCTGTGCTGCCGCCATCTTGGGCGAGGGCAGGGGTACCGGAAGGAGGTGCCACCGGAGGAGAGGCAAGAGGACAGGAAGGCGAGGGAAACGGGCGGAAGAGCCTGTGCTGAGACGTTGGGCCAGCAGAGACGTGCCGAGCCAGGCTGGCCCTCTCTCTTTCCCCCGCCCACTCTCTCTCGACCCCGCTCTCCCCAGGGGGCAGCCCTGCCCCCCGCCCCGCCCTCACCTGCCTTTCTCCCCCAGTGGCCTTCCTCTCGTGCCCCTTGGCGGAGGGATGGGGCGGGTGGGCCGCGGAAGTTTATATACAAGAATATACATACCTAGATATAGGTGTCCGTTTGTAAATAAATAAAAATAAAACGGATATATGTATATGTGTGTGTATATATGCAGTGCTTCTTTTCTAAAAAAAATGATTGGGGGTACTCTCATTTTGACTCAAGAAAAATCGCCATTTTTTAGTTCAAACCGGGGGAAAAAAATACAGTAAATGGACAAAAGTACATTCACAAAATATTTTATGCATTCCTCTGTGCCCCCCCCCCCCAGAAAAAAGCACTGTATATGTTCTGCCAAGGGCAGGGTTATTTCTGGATCTGGAGCCAATAAGCACACCAGTGGATGAAGAATAAGCAATGCTTTATTTGCATAAGGTTTTTTTTGTTTTTTTTTAATAATAAATTTTATTGATTTTCCATGCAATTATACATTTTTATCCAAAATACAACCAATTATCTCCTTTTTTGAACTTCCTTCAGCGTCTCTGATAATCATCCATATTTATAACTTTAATTACACATTCCCTTCTTTCGTATTGCCATTATACCTCCCTTCCCCCACTATTTCATATTAACAATATTTCTCTATTTTTACAGTGCCTCTTGAAATCCCACTAGAGTTGTGTTCACGCCCTCCCCTCCCCCTGTTGCCTGGGTGGGGTCTGCTTGCCAAGGACCCATCCGCCACCTCGTGCGCCAGTCCTCTTCTGGTTGGTCGTCCCACCAGTAAGGAGTGTCGGTGTCCACCCCCGAACACGATCCCCTTGGAGGGCTCGACTCTGGCGTCGTCTCCTCTGCGGAGGAGAACCCTCGGAACATGCTGGCGGAAAGTGTGGGCGTAAAAAGCCAATCGTCGAAAAACTGTGCTGGCATGGGCCTGTGTGGGGAAAGGGCATGGAACTCGTCCTTGAGGAGGGGTTCGTCCAAAGCGTAGTCTGGCACCCAACTGTTGGCGCTGGCCAGGGCGCCCTCCCTGGCGAGAAAATATTCTACTCCCTCTTCCCCCCATCTCGAGTCCAGAATCTCTGTGACCTCGTTGATTGGTTCGTCCCTAGGTGACCTCCCCCTCTTGGGCGACTCTCTGCTCGGTTCTGGTGCCGTCCCTGACTCCTGAAATCTGTGTGGGGCCCTGTAAGGGGTGAGCACCGACCTATGAAAGACCGGGTGCATTCTGGAACCTTCGGGGAGGGCCAGTCGAAACGCTACAGGATTGATCCTGGCCTCAACTTGGTACGGCCCTAGTTGCCTGTGTCCTAGCTTCTTTTTAGCTAACGACTTGGCCGGCATTGCTTGGGCCGCTAACCATACCCAGTCTCCCACCTGGATGTCTTCCCCCTCCCTCCTGTGTCTGTCTGCCTGCACCTTATAGGCCTGTTTGGCTAGCTCCAAATGTCTCCGTAACTCGTCGTGGACCTCTTGCAATTCTGCTGCGAAATGGTCGGCTTCCTGTGGCGCCCCCTCCCCCGTCGTTACGAGCCCCGGGAAGGTTCTGGGATGCCGTCCATTGTTAGCGAAGAACGGCGTCACCCCCGTCGACGCGTGCTTCGTGTTGTTGTAAGCAAACTCAGCCATCGGCAGGTAATCCACCCAAGCCGCGGGTCGCTGTTTGGCGTAACATCTCAGGTACTGCTGCATGATCGCGTTGACCCTCTCCGCTTGGCCGTTGGTCTGCGGATGTCTCGCCGACGACAGGTTGATTTTGACGTGCAGAATCCCTAGGAGCTTCTGCCAAAAGCTGGACACAAACTGGCGCCCCCTGTCGGACAGAATGGACCGTGGCAAGCCATGCACCTTGAACACGTGGTCGATGAACAGTTTGGCGGTCTGCTCCGCTGTCGCCACCTTCGCGCAAGGAATGAAATGCGCCATCTTGGTGAACAGGTCTACAACCACAAGCACCGCCGTCTTGCCTCGCGAACTGGGCAGATCAGTGACAAAGTCCAGCGCCACCCTCTCCCACGGTTGCAGTGGCGTCTCCAACGGTTCCAGCAGTCCCGCTGGCTTCTGGTGCACTGGCTTGGACCTTTGGCATGTGTCACACCTGGCGACGTACTCCGCGACCTCCCCTCGCATCTGGGGCCACCAAAAGTCTCTGGCCACTAATTCCGTCGTCTTTTCCTTGCCGAAGTGGCCAGCGCTGGGTGCGTCGTGCAACTGCTGCAGAACCTTCGCGCGGAGATCGTCTCCCGGAACGTAGAGAGCACCTTTACGGGTCAGCAGGCCGTCGCGTATCTGGAACTCGTCATCCTTCGCCGTGCCTCTCCGCACCTCTTCCATTTTGGACTGTGCGAACGGATCCGCCTGCAATGCGTGCCGCACCGCCTCCAGGTCCACGGCGGCTGAAGCGCACGCCCACGCCTGTGGTGCAAAAATGTGCTTGGCTGCCGCCGGTGCCGCTTCCTCGAGATACTGCGGTTTTCTGGAGAGCGCATCTGCTATGACATTGTTGTCGCCTGGGATGTACTCGATTCTGAAATCGAAATCCGCAAAGAACTCCGCCCAGCGTATGTGCCTCTGGCTCTGTAGCTTCGCCGTGCGCCAGTGCTCTAGGTTCTTGTGGTCCGTGCAGACCTGCACGGTGTGCTTGGCTCCGATGAGAAAGTGCCTCCATGCCTTGAAAGCTGCGTGGATGGCCAGCAACTCCCTGTCCCAGATGGTGTAGTTCTGTTCCGACTTGCTGAGCTTCCGGGAGTAGAAAGCACAGGGCCTCCAGTACCCCTGCGGGTCCTCCTGCAAGAGGACGGCCCCCACCGCTCTGTCAGATGCGTCAGTCTCCACCCTCATGGGCCTGCCGGGATTCACGTGTAACAGCTGTTCCTCGGACGCAAAGAGACTTTTAAGCCTCCTGAAGGACTGCTCCGCCTGGTCCGTCCAGGTGAACTTCTTCTTCTTGGAGCTGAGAGTGTCCGTGATAGCTGCCGTCTCCCTGGCGAAACCCCTGATGAACTTGCGGTAAAAGTTGGCGAAACCGACGAACCTCTGGACCTCCTTCCGCGTTCGCGGGCTCTTCCAGTCCAACACCGCGCGGACCTTGGCGCTGTCCATGGCTAGTCCCCTGTCGGACAGCCTATAGCCCAGAAAATCCACCTCCGTCACGTCGAATTGGCACTTCTCCAGTTTGGCGTAGAGCCTGTGCTCCCGTAGCCGCTGCAGGACTTCCTTAACGTCACTCTCGTGAGCCTCCGGCGATTCCGAGAAGATAAGAATGTCGTCGAGGAAACATACGCACTTCTTGTAGAGGAGTCCCGCTAGCACGTGGTGCATAAAAGCTTGGAAATAGTGGGAGCCATTCTGGAGACCAAACGGCATAACTCTGTATTCGTAGGTGCTCAACGGCGTGAACATGGCCGTCTTCCACTCATCACCCTCTCGCACGCGTATGAGATTGTAAGCTCCGCGGAGATCCAACTTGGTGAATATCTTTCCTTTCCGCACCGTCGCGAGCAGGTCGTCAATCTTGGGCATGGGAAAGGCCGCGGGCTTTGTCTTAGAGTTTATGAATCTAAAGTCCACTATCAGTCTTTTTTGGGGCGTGTCCTTCTTCTTCACGAAAAACACAGGACTGCCCCCTACAGCCTTTGATTCTCGGATGAATCCCCGCTGCAGGTTGTGATCTATGAACTCCCTGAGCTCCCGCAGCTCCTCCTCGGACATGGAATACAGCTTCACAGGCGGCAGCGTTGTCCCTGGCAAGAGGTCAATAGCGCAATCGTAGGGCCGGTGAGGTGGCAACTGGTCTGCCTCCTTTTCGCAGAAAACCTCCAAAAACTCCTTGTACTTGAGGGGTACTGCTTGCGCCATGCTGAGACGTAGCTGCTGCCCCTCCTCTTGGCCCTCCTCCTCCTGACCGGTCTGGATGCAATGCTGTGCGCAATAGGACGAGCCGAAGGTGAGCTGCCGCTGGTACCACGCCATGGTCGGGCTGTGCCTATCCAGCCAACTCATGCCTAACACTATAGGCGTGTCTGACAGGCGGGTGACGTTGAAACTGATGATTTCTCAGTGATTGCCAATCTGCATCACCATGGGTGGCGTCTGTTGCACCACCTGCCCACCTAGCAACTTCCTGCCATCCACCGTGACGACGTTCAAAGGCAGCGTGGCTGGTAGGAGCTCTATGCGATGCTGCTTGACGAAGTGCACCCCTACGAAGTCTGCGTTGCTCCCACTGTCAATTGTAATGGGGACTTCTAGGGTGCGTCCATTAGGTAGCTGGAGAGTTGCAGTGAGCTGCACCACTGGCTTAGGTGGCAGGGGGTCTGTAGGCTGCAAAAGCGCTGGGGACTGCCCTACTGACTCGCCTGGCTGTGCCCCAGCATTTGAGCTTCCAGCCAGGCATTGCCGTTTCCCTGAAACTGCTCCTCATGTTGTGCTGCTGCAGTTACTGTTGCTAAGGCTGCAGTGTGCTTTTGGAGCCTCTGGGGACACTCTTTGGCCATGTGCGTCCCACTGTCACAGATGTAACACTTCCTGTTCCCTCTAGGAGGCTTTGTCTTGACTGCTCCGGACGCTGGGGCTCCGGCTGCTGACTGAGCCTTTGCAGTCCCCAGTTCCATCGGCTCCTCCCCTGCCTGCAGCTGAGGGGAGGGACGCGTACGTCCTGGATCTCTGGGAAAGAAGGGAGGCACTCTAGACGGTGCGTGAAGCTGGCTACCCCCCTCATTGCGCCAAGGGCGTTCTTCATGGCGTACTCCAATGGCAAGCGCCCGCTGCACCACGTCTGCCAGGGTCTTAGGTCTGTCCCCCCTTGCCATTTCGTCTTTCACAGGGCCAGAGAGCCCCTCCCAAAACAAGTCTCTGACTGCCAGAGAATCTTTCTCCCATCGCAGCACATTCAGCAAGGCGAAAAAGCGAGCATGGTACTGACGTACTGAAGCCTTGCCTTGCCTTAAACCATGCATCTGCTGGCGTGCTACATCCACATCCACGCTAGACTGGAAGCAAGCGTCCATGCATTTGATAAATTCATCAGAGTCCCTTCGAGCAGGGCAATCCTCGCGCCACAGATTGCGCAGCCAAGCCCTCGCTTCCCCATGCAAGTGGGACACAATGAAACCCACTTTCTCTTCCTCATCTTTAAAGTCGTCGCGAAGCAAATGCAACGCATATTCTACGTCTGCTCTAAAACTGGGGTACTGCTGCAAGTTCCCATCGAAGTGGGCTACCAAGTTGCCTCCTCTTCTGCCCAGTGCTACTCCAGCAGCTTTGGCCCCCGGGAACCCCACCTGGCATGCATGATCCCACCTGGCTTGCAGATCTTGGCACCGCTTTTCCGCCTCTTCCCCCCTCTTCTGGGAGATCGCTACCTCAGTGGTAAGCTGGGAGACTGTGTTGCGTAGCTCAGCTATCTGCTGCTCCATACTCATGGCTGCCAAACTTCGTGAGCTTTGCAAAAAAAATTTTTGCGTATCTTTGGGAGGGGACTTACTGTCAGGGCTGCCTCAGGTCTCAGCTCACAAAAGACCAACGCCAGGTTCTTCTTATATACAAGGATGTTTATTGCAGTTCATTATTGCTTTCACAACCGAGGCGCGCAGCCCCGCGTCTCTTAGCCTAGACGTTTTAAGTCCCCTCTGAATCGGTCCCGCCCCTACACCAGCTTAAGAGGCTTGTGCTAGTCCACCTCTTCCTGTCTTTCCTTTTCCGCAGGGTCTTTCTGCCCCCCTGGGTCCCTTCTCTCCTGCTCTCTCCTGAAGCGGATTCCTCAGATGCCTGTTCCCCCCTCCTTCGTGCTTTGGGGCCAGGCTCCTCCTCCGGGCTCTCTCCATTTCCGCGCGCCTCCACATTTGAACTTGGCGCGCGTTCGCTACCCCTGACCTTCCTCTTGACACTTACACTACTCCCTGTACTACTCTCCGCCTCTTCCGGCAGGACGTTCTGCCCCGATCTCCTTCCCCTGTCTCCTTCCTGCTCTGCTCCGTGTGTCACACTGGGAACTCCACTCTCTTCACTTCGTTCCTGTTGGGAAGCCGGCCCCGATCTCCCACTCCCACTCGGGGTTTCCCTGCTGCTTCCCTGCCCCTGGCCTGTCCCCCCTGTGAACCCCCTTGGCCTGACTAGGGGCGCCCCCTTCTGGGAATCCTCCGATTCACTTGAGAGACTCATGGAAGACCTCAAGTCATTGTCCTCCTCTTCCTCACAGTCCTGGGATTCTTCCCCATCGCTCTCCGTCTCCCCCCTCACCTGTGCCTCTGTCCCTGAACCCCTGACAACGCCGCATACGTTTTTCAGATAATCTACGAACTTTCCCCAGTCTTCGATGAACTTTTGGTCTTTGGTGTATCTGATTTTCCCAGTTAATTTGTCCAATTCCGCATAATCTGTCAATTTCAGTCTCCATTCTTTTATCGTTGGTATTTCCTCTTGCTTCCATTTCTGGGCCAACAAGATTCTGGCTGCCGTTGCTGCATATTGAAAGAGTTTACAGTCTTTTCTTCTTATGTCCTTTCCTAAGATCTCTAAAAGAAAAGCCTCCGGTTTTTTTGCAAAAGTCAGTGGCGTAGCGTGGGTTGTCAGCACCCGGGGCAAGGCAAGTAATTTGCGCCCCCTAACCCGTGGATTTGCGCCCCCTAACCCTAACCCCCAGATGTTGCGCCCGGTGCGGCCGGCCCCCCCTGCACCCCCCACGCTACGCCACTGGCAAAAGTATATCTTAACAGTTTTTTCATTTTATTGTATATCATTTCCCAAAAGCTTTTCACTTTCTTATTCCCACCACACATGAAAGAACGTCCCTTCTTTTTCTTTACATTTCCAACATTTGTTACACGTTGTCAGGGGTTCAGGAGCAGAGGCAAGAGCAAGGGAGGAAACAGAGAGCGAGGGGGAGGAGGCAGAAGAAAAGATGAGTGATGACGACGACCCGAGATCTCCGAGTCTTTCCAGTGAATCAGAAGATTCACAGAAAGGAGCACCAGTGGCCAGGGCAAGGGGGGAGTCTAGGGGGGCACCCCAGGAAGATAGAGCCAGAGGGGACTCAGAGGAGAGCAGTTGGAAATCGGGACCAGCGTCACCGCCAGAGAGCAGGGAAGAGGAAGGGAGCCAGGGATCAAGCACTGGCAGCTCACAACAGGGGGGAGGGCATGAGTCAGGAGTGGCCACACCTCCATCGGGGAGCGAAGAAACGGTCAGACGGAAAGTGGAAAGTTCAAATGCACAGGAAAGTGACGCAGTAGGCAGCCCTGAAAGAGAGCCAGGTCCTAAAGCCCGGCGCAAGGAGACAGGAGGGTCCGGGGGGTCGGCGTCAGAAGAATCCAGGAAGGAAGAGACCCCGGGGGGCAGAGGGACCCAGAGGAGAACAGTCAGGCGGAAAAGGTGGAGCAGGGCTAGGATATTAAGTTGGTGCACAAGGGGCGGAGACTCAGACGGAGCTTCGCCGATCTAGCCATTAGACGTAGAGTTGCACGCAGCAGCTTGAGAATGGAAACTGTAACTCAATAAAGACTTTTACTTAATGATCGCTGGCTAGCGTGATCCTCTGTGAGCTAGGATCTGGAAGCAGCTCTGACACACGTCTTATACATCTTTGCTAACTTTACAGGTGTGATGTACCATCTGTAAAACATTTTCATAACATTTTCTTTCAGTGCCGTGCATGCAGTAAATTTTATATTCTCTTTCCACAATTTTTCCCATTCATCAAATTGAATATTATACCCAAAATCTTTGGCCCACTGTATCATTACCGATTTAACCTCTTCATCTTTCGTATGCCATTCCAACAATATCTTATACATTTTTGACCGAGTTTTATATTAATTGTTTATTATGTCTATTTGAAATTTAGATTCTTTTTCTACATAACCCCTTTCTTTTAAGTCTTTTTTAAACATTTCATTTACTTGAAAGTAATGCAACCAATCATATACATAATCTTTAACTTGTTCAAATGGTTTCAATTTCCATTTTCCTCCTTCTTTAATTACCAATTCACCATATGTACTCCAATTACCTCTCATATTAATTTTCTTAACACTCATTATCTCCAGCGAAGATAGCCAATAAGGGACTTTTGGCTCCAATATATTTTTGTATCTATCCCATACTTCTATTAAAGAACTCCTGAAAATGTGGTTTCCCGCTCAGGCTTGTGCGATTTTGAATATGACACCTTAAGCTGGAGGATGCCCCACGGCGATTGGTGGAGCTGGGATTGGGCTGAGGTGGGTGATGAAGGTGGGGCTCACACAAGGCACCCCTAAGTGTCCGGGTCAGGAGGGATGACCATTGAGTGCCTCCAGCTCACAACCCTGTGTGGTGGGCTGAGGGGATGGGAATGAATCATCCCAATAACAATTTACACCCGGCTGGGTGTGAACGGAGCTGATTCAGCCCTCTCTTTCTCTCCCGATAAGTATTTTCTATTTTCTAGGGTGCTAGTCTCCGTCCAGGTGGGTGCCGTGCCACCCGCCTCGCAAGCGAGACTCTTCCGCTACCACTACCAGCTTTCCAGGGAGAAAGTGGCAAGTCAGGGTTTGCTTGGGCCAATGGAACTCCCTGCCAAAGGAAGAGCCTCCGGCACTTGAATCCACTGCCCACCTGACTCTTCTTTTCATCTCTCAGCTGGCACCGAGTTCTGGTTGGGCCTGGCAAGAGGAGAAGCTTCTGGTCGACAGCAGTGGCAAGTTTCAGGCAAGCCTTCTCAGAAAGTTTGGGGGCTGTGGGACTGCCTGCCACTGGAGTTGCTATAATAATGAATTTTCCTTATGTTATTCCTGTTAAACTCCTTTTAAAGGTGACAGTGTTTGTCCACTTTTGGGACTGCCTGCCACTGGATGCCCTATAAAGATATGGGGCTTTTCAGCATGAAAAAGAAATCCCAATGACCCCTTTGGGACTCACTGCTACAGTGCCGGAGGGGCTTTGGAACTCCCTGCCACTTTGAAATGCCTCTCTGGGCGAGGCGTTCAGCAGGTGGTGTGTTCGAATTCCTCCCTGGCAGGAATGCAGACTTAAAGCTGCTAGTCTGAACCCGTGTCTTGCGGTGGACAACATAGCGTACGCAGCCGGAGGTGGGTGCGAGGAGCAGTGCCAGGGGAGCAGCAAGGAAGGTGAAGAAGCCCAGCAATTGGTGGATCCAGGGTTTGAGAGACAGTATTTTTGCACGGCTTCTTTCCGGCCAGAGCAAAGAAAAGTGACCATGAGAGTAGAGATAATTTATTAAATTTATCTGCTTTATCTGGTTCAATAATTATAATAATTATAATTATTATTTAATTATATATTCTAATTTTAATAATTACAATTACAATAAGAAAAGTAATCAAAATTACAATAAGAAAAATTGCAATCATTATTATAATTATAATCACGATAGCAATTTTTCTTTCTAAACACACAGACACAGGTAGAAGCCCAGAATGGTAGAGCTAGAAGGGACCCTGGTGGTCATCCAGTCCAATCCCCTGCAATGCATAGACACACAGGCACATACTAATGGATTCTTTCTGCCCCCAGGGAGCAGAGGCCCCACCCTGCCTTGGGGGGTGCCGTCACTTTGCATTTGTAGGACCGGGTCTGGATTGTGGAGCTGCCCGTTGGTGGACTAACAGGCTCGCCCCCTTCTCCCAAGAAGCCTGCCCAGAAAAGAGAAGTCTGCCTCAGAGATAGTAGTCTGCCCAGAGACAGCCTGTTGGTTGGTTAACAGTAGGTGTAAGATACAGTATAATAAGCCTAAAGAAAGCAAAACAGGTTGTTTTGGGTTCCGTCTACATAGAAAGAAGAATCTTGGATTTTGCTTATTAAAAAGTCGTGTTCTTTGGTGTTAATGCACATTTACCCAAAAATCGCAAAGTGAATGTAATGCGACCAAAATAAAGAAACACCATATTTCCTCTTCCATATGCTTCCTCCAGTAGACGAATAAGCTTCGAGAGGGCTTATTTGAATTTGCATGGTGTTTTTTGGGTTTGCACTAGAATCACACAGAGATAATTTGTTGTATTTTGGATAAAAATGTATAATTGCATGGAAAATCAATAAAATTTATTATTAAAAAAAAACAACAAAAAAAACCTTATGCAAATAAAGCATTGCTTATTCTTCATCCACTGGTGTGCTTATTGGCTCCAGATCCAGAAATAACCCTGCCCTTGGCAGAACATATACAGTGCTTTTTTCTGGGGGGGGGGGGGGCACAGAGGAATGCATAAAACATTTTGTGAATGTACTTTTGTCCATTTACTGTATTTTTTTCCCCGGTTTGAACTAAAAAGGGGCACGAGAGGAAGGCCACTGGGGGAGAAAGGCAGGTGAGGGCGGGGCGGGGGGCAGGGCTGCCCCCTGGGGAGAGCGGGGTCGAGAGAGAGTGGGCGGGAGAAAGAGAGAGGGCCAGCCTGGCTCGGCACGTCTCTGCTGGCCCAACGTCGCAGCGCCTGTTCCGCCCGTTTCCCTCGCCTTCCTGTCCTCTTGCCTCTCCTCCGGTGGCACCTCCTTCCGGGTACCACTGCCCTCGCCCAAGATGGCGGCAGCACAGGCTCTTCCGCCCGTTTCCCTCCCCTTCCTGTCCTCTTGCCTCTCCTCCGGTGGCACCTCCTTCCGGTACCCCCTGCCCTCGCCCAAGATGGCGGCAGCACAGGCTCTTCCGCCCGTTTCCCTCCCCTTCCTGTCCTCTGCCTCTCCTCCGGTGGCACCTCCTTCCGGGTACCCCCTGCCCTCGCCCAAGATGGCGGCAGCACAGGCTCTTCCGCCCGTTTCCCTCCCCTTCTGTTTGCACCAGAATCACACTACCAAAGCAGAAAGGTCTTCTGGATTCCATCTACATAGGAAGAAGATGAAAACGCTCTGATTGGGCTTATTTCAAATAAGTGTTTTTGGGGTTACAATGCACATTCAACCAAAAATCGCAGAGCGAAATGTATGTTATCAGCCCATGTTATCAAGCATGGGTGTTTTGGTTCATCTCAATTGAAAGAGGAAGAAGCTTGGATTGCACAAATAGAAAATCGAAGTATCATAAGCATAATCAACGCAAAACAGGTTGTTTTGGGTTCCGTCTACATAGAAAGAAGAATCTTGGATTTCGCTTAATAAAAAGTATTGTTCTTTGGTGTTAATGCACATTTACCCCAAAATGGCAAAGTGAATGTAATGCGACCAAAATAAAGAAACACCATTCCTCTTCCATATACTTCTTCCAGAAGACGAATAAGCTTCGAGAGGGCTTATTTGAATTTGCATGGTGTTTTTTGGGTTTGCACTAGAATCACACAACCAAAGCAAAAAGAATGCACATTCAACCAGCCAAAATCAAGCATAAACAAAGCAAAACAGGTTGTTTTGGATACCATCTACATAGAAAGAAGAATCTTGGATTGCGCTTATTTCAAAGTCGTGTTCTTTGGTTCTAATGTACATTGACCCACAAATCGCCAAGTGAGTGTAATGAGCCTAAAATGACAAAACACCATATTTCCGCTTCCATATGCGGAGAAAGAAGACGCATAAGCTTCGAGGCTTATTGCAATTCACAGGGTGTTTCTTGGGTTTGCATTAGAATCACACAACCAAAGCAAAAAGAATGCACATTCAACCAAAAATCGCAGAGTGAAATGTTTTTTATCAGCCAAAATCAACCATAAGTGTTTAAGTTCATCTCAATAGAAAGAGAACGAATAAGCTTGGATTGCTCTTTCGGTGTTCATTCACCCACAAATAACAAATCAAAGTGTAATAAGCCTAAAGAAAGCAAAACAGGTTGTATTCGGTTCCATCTACATAGAAATAAGAATCTTGGATTTCGCTTATTTCAATGTCGTGTTCTTTGGTATTAATGCACTTTTACCCAGAAATCGCAAAGTGTATGTAATGAGACCAAAATAACAAAACGCCATATTTCCGCAACCATATGCGTAGAAAGAAGACGAATAAGCTTCGATTGGGCTTATTTCAATTCATAGAATCATAGAATCATAGTTGGAATTTATATGGTGTTTTTTGGGTGAGCACCAGAATCACCCCCAAACAAAGAAATAAGGTGTTTTGCGTTCCATCTACGTAGAAAGAAGATGAACACGCTCTGATTGGGCTTATTTCAAATAGCTGTTTTTGGGGTTAGAATGAACATTCAACAAAAAATCACAAAGCCAAATGTTTGTTATCAGCCCAAATCAACCATAAGTGTTTATGTTTATCTCAATAGAAAGAGAACGAATAAGCTTGGATTGCTCTTTCGGTGTTCATTCACCCACAAGCTGCAAAGCAAAGTGTCATAAGCATAAACAACGCAAAACAGGTTGTTTTGGTTTCCATCTACATAGAAAGAAGAATCTTGGATTTCGCTTATTTCAAAATCGTGTTCTTTGGAGTTAATGCACATTTACCGAGAAATCGCAGTGTATGTAATGAGACCAAAATAACAAAACGACATATTTCCGCTTCCATATGAGTAGAAAGAAGACGAATAAGCTTCGATTGGGCTTATTTCAATTCATAGAATCATAGAATCATAGAGTTGAAATTAGCGTGGTGTTTTTTGGGTGTGCACCAGAAAAACCTAACCAAAGCAAAAAGGTGTTCTGGGTTCAATCTACATAAAAAGATGATAACGCTCTCATTGGGCTTATTTCAAATTGGTGTTTTTTGGGTTAGAATGCACATTCAACCAAAAATCGCAAATGTTTGTTATCAGCCCAAATCAAGCATAGGTGTTTTAGTTAATCTCAATAGAAAGAGGAGCTTGGATTGCGTTTTCGGTGTTCATTCACCCACAAATAACAAAGCAAAGTGTAATAAGCCTAAAGAAAGCAAAACAGGTTGTTTTCGGTTCCATCTACATAGAAAGAATAATCTTGGATTTCGCTTATTTCAAAGTCGTGTTCTTTGGTGTTAATGCACATTTACCCTGAAATCGCAAAGTATGTAATGAGACCAAAATAACAAAACGCCATATTTCCGCTTCCATTTGCGTAGAAAGAAGACGAATAAGCTTCGAGACGGCTTATTTGAATTCATAGAATCATAGTATCATAGAGTTGAAATTAGCGTGGTGTTTTTTGGGTGTGCACCAGAATCACAAAACCAAAGCAAAAAGGTCTTTTGGTTAACATAAGCTTCGATTGGGCTCATTTCAATTCATAGAATCATAGAATCATAGAGTTGAAATTAGCGTGGTGTTTTTTGGGTGTGCACCAGAATCACACAACCAAAGCAAAAAGGTCTTTTGGCCAACATCTGCATAAAAGAATAATATTGGATTTCGCTTATTAAAAAGTAGTGTTCTTTGGTGTTAATGCACATTTACCCAAAAATCACAAAGAGAATGTAATGCGACCAAAATAAAGAAACACCATATTTCCGCTTCCACATGGGTAGAAAGAAGACGAATAAGCTTCGAGAGGGCTTATTTGAAATTGCATGGTGTTTTTTGGGTGTATACCAGAATCACCCCCAAAGAAAGCAATAAAGTATTTTGCGTTATATCTACGTAGGAAGAAGATAAAAACGCTCTGATTGGGATTATTTCAAATAGGTGTTTTTGGGGTTAGAATGCAGATTCAACCAAAAATCGCAGAGCGAAATGTTTGTTATCAGCCCAAATCAAGCATAGACGTCTTAGTTAATCTCAATAGAAAGAGGACGAATAAGCTTGGATTGCTCCTTAGGTGTTCATTCACCCACAAATTCCAAAGCCGAAAGAAAGCAAAACATTTTGTTTTGGTTTCCATCTACATAGAAAGAGGAATCTTGGATTTCGCTTATTTCAAACCCAGAACACCTTTTTGCTTTGGTTAGGTAATTCTGGTACACACCCAAAAAACACCACGCTAATTTCAACACTATGATTCTATGATTCTATGAATTGAAATAAGCCCAATCGAAGCTTATTCGTCTTCTTTTTACTCATATGGAAGCGGAAATATGTCGTTTTGTTATTTTGGTCTCATTACATACACTGTGATTTCTCGGTGAATGTGCATTAACTCCAAAGAACACGATTTTGAAATAAGCGAAATCCAAGATTCTTCTTTCTATGTAGATGGAAACCAAAACAACCTGTTTTGCGTTGTTTATGCTTATGACACTTTGCTTTCCAGCTGTTGGGTGAATGAACAACGAAAGAGCAATCAAAACTTATTCGTCCTCTTTCTATTGAGCTGAACATAAACACCTATGGTTGATTTGGGCTGATAACAAATTTCGCTCAGTGATTTTTTTTGTTGAATGTGCATTCTAACCCCAAAAACACCTATTTGAAATAATCCAAATCAGAGCGTTTTTATCTTCTTCCTACGTAGATAGAACGCAAAATACTTTATTGCTTTCTTTGGGGGTGATTCTGGTATACACCCAAAAAAGACCATGCAAATTCAAATAAGCCCTCTCGAAGCTTATTCGTCTTCTTTCTACGCAAATGGAAGCGGAAATATGGCGTTTTGTTATTTTGGTCTCATTACATACACTTTGCGATTTCTGGGTAAAAGTGCATTAATACCAAAGAACACGACTTTGAAATAAGCGAAATCCAAGATTCTTCTTTCTATGTAGATGGAACCGAAAACAACCTGTTTTGCTTTCTTTAGGCTTATTACACTTTGCTTTGTTATTTGTGGGTGAATGAACACCGAAAACGCAATCCAAGCTTATTCGTCCTCTTTCTATTGAGATTAACTAAAACACCTATGCTTGATTTGGGCTAACAAACATTTGCGATTTTTGGTTGAATGTGCATTCTAACCCAAAAAACACCAATTTGAAATAAGCCCAATGAGAGCGTTATCATCTTCTTTTTATGTAGATTGAACCCAGAACACCTTTTTGCTTTGGTTAGGTGATTCTGGTGCACACCCAAAAAACACCACGCTAATTTCAACTCTATGATTCTATGATTCTATGAATTGAAATAAGCCCAATCGAAGCTTATTCGTCTTCTTTCTACTCATATGGAAGCGGAAATATGTCGTTTTGTTATTTTGGTCTCATTACATACACTGCGATTTCTCGGTAAATGTGCATTAACTCCAAAGAACACGATTTTGAAATAAGCGAAATCCAAGATTCTTCTTTCTCTGTAGATGGTATCCAAAACAACCTGTTTTGCTTTGTTTATGCTTATGACACTTCGATTTGCAGTTTGTGGGTAAATGAATACCGAAATGCAATCCAAGCTTATTTGTCCTCTTTCGATTGAGATTAACTTAAACACCTATGGTTGATTTTGGCTGATAACAAACATTTCACTGCGATTTTTGGTTGAATGTGCATTCTTTTTGCTTTGGTTGTGTGATTCTAGTGCAAACCCAAAAAACCATGCAAATTCAAATAAGCCCTCTCGAAGCTTATTCGTCTTCTAGAAGAATATGGAAGAGGAATGGTGTTTCTTTATTTTGGTCGCATTACATTCACTTTGCCATTTTGGGGTAAATGTGCATTAACACCAAAGAACAATACTTTTTATTAAGCGAAATCCAAGATTCTTCTTTCTATGTAGACGGAACCCAAAACAACCTGTTTTGCGTTGATTATGCTTATGATACTTCGATTTTCTATTTGTGCAATCCAAGCTTCTTCCTCTTTCAATTGAGATGAACCAAAACACCCATGCTTGATTTGGGCTGATAACATACATTTCGCTCTGCGATTTTTGGTTGAATGTGCATTGTAACCCCAAAAACACTTATTTGAAATAAGCCCAATCAGAGCGTTTTCATCTTCTTCCTATGTAGATGGAATCCAGAAGACCTTTCTGCTTTGGTAGTGTGATTCTGGTGCATACCCAAAAAACACCACGCTAATTCCAACTATATGATTCTATGATTCTATGAATTGAAATAATCCCAATCGAACCATTCGTCTTCTGTCTACGGATATGGAATCGGAAATATGGCGTTTTGTTATTTTGTTCTCACATACACTTTGCGATTTCTGGGTAAATGTGCATTAACTCCCTGGAACAGGACTTTGAAATAAGCGAAATCCAAATTCTTCTTTCTATGTAGATGGAGCCCAAAACAACCTGTTTTGGTTTCTTTAGGCTTTGGAATTTGTGGGTGAATGAACACCTAAAGTGCAATCCAAGCTTATTTGTCCTCTTTCTATTGAGATTAACTGAAACGTCTATGCTTGATTTGGGCTGATAACAAACATTTCGCTCTGCGATTTTTGGTTGAATGTGCATTCTAACCCCCAAAACACCTATTTGAAATAATCCAAATCAGAGCGTTTTTATCTTCTTCCTACGTAGATGGAACGCAAAACCTTATTGCTTTGTTTGGGGGTCTTTGGTATACACCCCAAAAATACCATGCTGTCAGAGCTGCTTCCAGATCCTAGCTCACAGAGGATCACGCTAGCCAGCGGTCACTTGTAAAAGTCTTTTATTGAGTTACAGTTTCCATTCTCAAGCTGCTGCGTGCAACTCTACGTCTTAAGGGTTAGACCGGCGAAGCTCCGTCTGAGTCTCCGCCCCCTGTACACGAGCTAAGTACCCTAGCCTTACTCCACCTTTTCCGCCTGACCGTCATTCTCTGGGTCCCTCTGCCCCCCGTGGTCTCTTCCTTCCGGGACGCTTCTGACGCTGACCCCCCGGACCCTTCTGTCTCCTTGCGTCGGGCTTTAGGACCTGGCTCCCTTTCCGGGCTGCTTACTGCACCACCTTCCTGTGCATTTGAACTTGGCGCGCGCGCCCAACCTTCCACTTTCCGCCTAACCGTTTCTTCGCTCCCCGATGGAGGTGTGGCCACTCCTGACTCCAGCCCTCCCTCCTGCTGCGAGCTGCCAGAGCTCGATACCTGGCGCCCTTCCTCTCCACTGCGTTCTGTTGGTGATGCTGGTCCCGATTTCCAACTGCTGCTCTCTGAGCCCCCTCTGGACCCTTCTTCCTGGGGTGTCTCCCTAGGCTCCCCCCTTGCTCTGGCCCCTGGCGCCCCTTCCTGTGAATCTTCTGATTCACTGGAAAGACTCGGAGATCTCGGGTCGTCGTCATCGCTCATCTTTTCTTTTGCCTCCTCCCCTTCGCTCTCTGTTTCCTCCCTTGCCCTCGCCTCTGCTCCTGAACCCCTGACACATGCAAATTCTAATAAGCCCTCTCGAAGCTTATTCGTCTTCTTTCTACGCATGGTGAAGCAGAAATATGGTGTTTCTTTAGTTTGGTCGCATTACATTCACTTTGTGATTTTTGGGTAAATGTGCATTAACACCAAAGAACACTACTTTTTAATAAGCGAAATCCAATATTATTCTTTTTTGCAGATGGAAGGCAAAAGACCTTTATGGTTTGGTTGTGTGATTCTGGTGCACACCCAAAAAACACCACGCTAATTTCAACTCTATGATTCTATGAATTGAAACAAGCCCAATCGAAGCTTATTCGTCTTCTTTCTACGCAAATGGAAGCGGAAATATGGCGTTTTGTTATTTTGGTCTCATTACATACTGTCAGAGCTGCTTCCAGATCCTAGCTCACAGAGGATCACGCTAGCCAGCGGTCACTTGTAAAAATTTTTTATTGAGTTACAGTTTCCATTCTCAAGCTGCTGCGTGCAACTCTACGTCTTATGGGTTAGACCGGCGAAGCTCCGTCTGAGTCTCCGCCCCCTGTACACCAGCTAAGTACCCTAGCCTTACTCCACCTTTCCCGCCTGACTGTTCTTCTCTGGGTCCCTCTGCCCCCCGGGGTCTCTTCCTTCCGGGACACTTCTGACGCTGACCCCCCGGACCCTTCTGTCTCCTTGCGTCGGGCTTTAGGACCTGGCTCCCTTTCCGGGCTGCTTACTGCGCCACCTTCCTGTGCATTTGAACTTGGCGCGCGCGCCCAACCTTCCACTTTCCGCCTAACCGTTTCTTCGCTCCCCGATGGAGGTGTGGCCACTCCTGACTCCTGCCCTCCCTCCTGCTGCGAGCTGCCAGAGCTCGATACCTGGCGCCCTTCCTCTCCACTGCGTTCTGTTGGTGATGCTGGTCCCGATTTCCAACTGCTGCTCTCTGAGCCCCCTCTGGACCCTTCTTCCTGGGGTGTCTCCCTAGGCTCCCCCCTTGCTCTGGCCACTGGCGCCCCTTCCTGTGAATCTTCTGATTCACTGGAAAGACTCGGAGATCTCGGGTCATCGTCATCGCTCATCTTTTCTTCTGCCTCCTGCCCTTCGCTCTCTGTTTCCTCCCTTGCCCTCGCCTCTGCTCCTGAACCCCTGACATCCATCCCCCCCTCGAAGCCCCCCTTTTCCCCCTCCCCTCCTTCCGGTGCGGGAGCTGGGTGCTGCAGTGTCATGGGGACGAATGTCGGATACAGTTCGCTTCCCGTGGCGGGCCTCCATCTGAATTCTCCCGGTTCTTCCTCCCTGCTCTCGTCGACGACGGTCACCTCCGCTTCCATCTCTGTGCCGCCGTGCTCGAAACCAGGGTCGTCCCCGAAAACGTCCATGTCCGTCTCTCCCTCACTTCCTCCTGGCGGCGTTGCTCGTCCTGGACCTTCCAGCCACTTCCTGCGCCACTGCTCCTCTGGTCTATCGTCCCACCAATACGAGGGTTCAGAGGCAGATCCCGAGGGTGACCCCTCCGGGGAACGGGCGTCTCGTATCGGGTCCTCGTCCGAGTCGAACCCCCGGAAAGTGCTGGCAGAAAGCGTGGGCGTGAAAAGCCAGTCGTCGAAAAAGTCTGCTGGCATTGGTCTATGTGGGAAGAGGGCATGAAACTCGTCTTTGAGCAGAGGTTCGTCCAAGGCGTAGCCCGGCACCCAGCTGTTCGCACTGGCCGGGGTGCCCTCCTTGGCGAGAAGGTATTCTACCCCCTCTTCCCCCCATCTGGAGTCCAAAATCTCCGTGACTTCTTTGATGCGCTCCTCCTGTGCCACTCCCGCGTGCCCGGTTCTTTCTCTGAGCGGACTCGGTGCGTTCCGGGTTCCTGAAACCTGTGCGGTGCCTTGTAGGGAGTGAGCACTGATCTGTGGAACACCGGATGCATTCTGGAACCCTCCGGAAGCGCCAGCCTGAAAGCCACCGGGTTGACCTGCTCTTCGACTTGGTAGGGCCCCAGTTGCTTATGCCCCAGCTTCTTCTTGGCCAACGACCTGGCCGGCACTGCGTGGGCTGCTAACCAGACCCAGTCCCCCACATGGATCTCTTCGCCAACTCTTCTGTGTTTGTCCGCCTGCACCTTGTATGCATGTTTGGCCAGCTCCAGGTGCCGCCGCAGCTGATCGTGGACCTCCTGCAACTCCGACGCGAACGCATCTGCTGTCTGCGGCTCCCCCTCCCCCATTCTTTCCAGTCCCGGGAAGGTTCTGGGGTGCCTCCCGTTGTTGGCGAAGAACGGCGTGACCCCCGTGGACACGTGCTTTGTGTTGTTGTAGGCGAACTCGGCGAGCGGCAGGTAATCCACCCACGTCGCAGGCTGTTGATTCGCATAACATCTCAGGTACTGCTGCATGATGGCATTGACCCGCTCCGCTTGCCCGTTGGTCTGCGGGTGTCTCGCCGACGCCAGGTTGATCTTGACGTTCAGGAAGCCCATCAGCTTCTGCCAGAAATTCGAGATGAACTGCCGCCCCCGGTCGGACAGAATAGACCGTGGCAGAGCGTGAACCTTGAACACGTGGTCTATGAACAGTTTGGCGGTTTGCTCCGCCGTGGCCACCTTAGCACACGGGATGAAATGTGCCATCTTGGAGAACAAGTCCACCACCACCAGCACGGCCATCTTGCCCCTCAAGCTGGGCAGATCCGTGACAAAGTCCAGGGCCACTCTCTCCCATGGTTCGACCGGAGTTTGCAGCGGTTCCAACAGTCCCGCCGGCGGTCTGTGCACTGGTTTGGCCCACTGGCAGGTGTCACACCTCGCCACGTAGTCCGCGACCTCCCCTCTCATTCCGGGCCACCAGAAGTCCCTGGCGACTAATTCCACCGTCTTCTCCTTGCCAAAGTGCCCGGCAGTGGGTGCGTCGTGCAGCTGCTGCAGTACCTTGGCGCGAAGTTCGTCTCCCGGCACGTAGATGGCCCCTTTACGGATGAGCAATCCATCTCTCAGCTGGAACTCGTTGGTCGCTGCCGTGCCCCTTTGCACCTCTGCCATCTTTGCTTGCGCGAAGGAGTCATCCTGCAACGCTCGTTGCACCGCCTCCAGGTCCACTGTTGCTGCAGCGCACGCCCACACTGTTGGTGCGAAGATGTGCATGGCGGCCGCTGGCGTGGCGTCCTCCAGATACTGTGGCTTACGGGAGAGAGCGTCCGCCATGATGTTGGTGTCCCCCGGGACATACTCTATTTGGAAGTCGAAGTTCGCAAAGAACTCAGCCCAACGTATCTGCCTCTGGTTCAGGAACTGTGCCGTGCGCCAGTGCTCCAGATTCTTGTGGTCCGTGCAGACCTGCACTGTGTGCTTGGCGCCGATCAGGAAGTGCCTCCACGCTTTGAACGCTGCATGAATGGCCAGCAACTCCCTGTCCCAGATGGTGTAGTTCTGTTCGGACTTGCTGAGCTTCCTGGAGTAAAACGCTCCCGGCCTCCAAACCCCCTGCGGGTCTTTCTGCAGCAGGACTGCTCCCACGGCTCTGTCCGAGGCGTCTGTCTCGACCCTCATCGGCCTGCTGGGGTCGACATGCAGCAGCTGCTCTTCCGACGCGAAGAGACGTTTGAGTGCCTGAAAGGACTGCTCCGCCTGCTCTGTCCAGATGAACTTCTTTTTCTTGGAGCTAAGCGTGTCCGTGATGGCCGCTGTCTGCATAGCGAAGCCTTTGATAAACTTGCGATAGAAGTTCGCGAAGCTGACAAACCGTTGGACCTCCTTCCGGTTGCGTGGGCTTTTCCAATCCAACACCGCTCGAACCTTGGCGCTGTCCATGGCGAGCCCCTTGTCAGACAACTTGTAGCCCAGAAAATCCACCTCCGTCACGTCGAATTGGCACTTCTCCAGCTTGGCGTAGAGCCTATGCTGCTGCAGCCTGCTCAGCACTTCCTTGACGTGTCTGTCATGCTCCTGCTGCGATTCCGAAAAGATCAGGATGTCATCTAAGAAACAGACGCACGTCTTGTAGAGGAGCCCCGCCAACACGTGATGCATGAACGCTTGAAAAACGTGGGAGCCATTTTGCAATCCAAAAGGCATAACTCTATATTCGTAGGTGCCCAGTGGCGTGAACATGGCTGTCTTCCACTCATCTCCTTTCCGCATGCGAATGAGGTTGTACGCCCCTCGCAGGTCTAACTTGGTGAACACGCTGCCCTTCCGTACCTTTGCGAGGAGGTCGTCGATTCGGGGCATGGGGAAGTCCGATGGCTTGGTCACACTGTTTAAGATGCGATAGTCCACTACAAGCCTTTTTTGGGGCGTGTCCCGCTTCTTAACAAAGAATACAGGACTGCCCCCCGCTGCCTTGGACTCCCGGATGAAACCGCGCTCCAAATTATGATCTATGAACTCTTTGAGTTCCTGCAGTTCGTCCTCAGACATGGAATACAGCTTTCCTTTAG
Organism: Podarcis bocagei; assembly: GCF_964188305.1. Taxonomy (NCBI): domain Eukaryota; kingdom Metazoa; phylum Chordata; class Lepidosauria; order Squamata; family Lacertidae; genus Podarcis; species Podarcis bocagei. The sequence continues at coordinate 398,882 of NC_138141.1, read as the reverse complement.
GCAGCGCCGCCCCTGGCAGCAGGTCAATTTTGCAGTCATATGGTCTGTGGGGGGGGCAGCCTGTCTGCCTCCTTCTCGCAGAAAACCTCCAAAAATTCTGCGTACTTGTGGGGAATCGCTTGCAGCGTGCCTAGCAGCAGCTGTGACTCCTCTTCCTCTCCTTCCTGCCGGGGCATGATGCAGTGTTCAGCACAAAAGGAAGAGCCGAAGGTCAGCTGCCTCTGGTACCAAGCCAGCGTTGGGCTGTGCTTGTCCAGCCAACTCATGCCCAATACAATGGGCGTGTCCGATAGTTGAGTGACGTTGAAGCTGATGATTTCCCTGTGATTCCCAAGCCGCATCACCATTGGTGGCGTCTGCTTCACCACTTGCCCCCCTAGCAGCTCCCTGCCATCCACCGTGACAACCTGCAGGGGCAGCGTGGCAGGCGGCAACTGTATAGCGTGCCGGTCGACAAAGTCCTGCCCTATAAAGTCCGCATTGCTTCCTGAGTCAATGGTGATTGGCACGTCCATGGTGATTCCATTGGGCAGCTGGAGCGATGCGGTGAGCCTCACCACTGGTTTGGGCGGGAGGGCGTCCATGGGCGGTAAATTCTCTGGGGACTGCTTCACTGACACGTCTGGCTGGGCCCCAGTGCCTCTTCCTCCAGCCAGACATCGTCGTTTCCCTGCTGTGGTACTCCTTGCTGCGTTGCTGCAGTTACCATTGCTGAGGCTGCAGTGTGCTTGTGGAGCCTCCGGGGACACTCTTTCGCCATATGCTGTGGATCCTCGCAGATATAACACTTCCTGTTCCCTCTAGGAGGCTTCGGTTTCACTGTTGCCGGTGCTAGGGCTCTGGCTGCTGACTGAGCCCTTGCACTTCCAACCTCCATAGGTTCCACCCCTCCTCCTGGTGGATGCGTGGATTGCGCACGCGCTGCTTCTCTGGGAAGGAAGGAGGAGCCCCTGGCTGGTTCGCGCCCGCCACGCCCTTCGTCCCTGCTCCACGGACGTTCTTCCAGCCGCACCCCCACCGCCAGCGCCCTCTGAACGATCTCCTGCGTGGTCCGGGGTCTCTCCCCCCTCGCAATTTCATCTTTAACCGAGCCGTGCAATCCCTCCCAAAACAGGTCTCTTACAGGAGCCGAATCTCTGTCCCATTCCAGGGCTACTGACCAAAGCGAAAAAGCGTGCATGGTACTGCCTGACGCTGGCCCTCCCTTGCTTCAGTCCATGTATCTGCTGCCGAGCAAGATCCACGTCAATGCTTGATAAAAAACACCCATCCATCGCTTTAATAAAGGCATCCGCATTTTGGAGCGCCGGATCCCCATCCCTCCACAAATTGCGCAGCCATGCTTTTGCATCTCCATGCAAATGGGACATGATGAATCCCACTTTCTCTTGCTCATCTCTAAAGTCTTTTTTCAGCAGTTGCAGTGCACACATTACATCTGCTCTAAAGTTGGGGTACTGTTGCAGATTCCCATCAAAGTGAGAGACCAGACCGCCTGTTCGTCTCGCCAACCCAATTCCCTCCTGTTTGGGTGTCAGTTGCCCTTGCTTAGTAAGCATGTCCAACCTGACCTGGAGATCCCTGCAGGCGGCAGCTGCCTCCTCCTCTCTCTTCCTGGATGCGAGAGCCTCGGCATTCAGTTGTGACACTGCTTCTCTGAGTTCCGCTATCTGCTGCTCAGCCGTCATGTCGTCTGCCGTTCGTGAGCTCGCTAGTAGGCACCTGCTTCTCTCCTCACCTCGAGGCTGTAGATGCCCACAATTAAGAGACGGAGCTTACTGTCAGAGCTGCTTCCAGATCCTAGCTCACAGAGGATCACGCTAGCCAGCGATCATTAAGTAAAAGTCTTTATTGAGTTACAGTTTCCATTCTCAAGCTACTGCGTGCAACTCTACGTCTAGTGGCTAGATCGGCGAAGCTCCATCTGAGTCTCCGCCCTTTGTGCACCAACTTAATATCCTAGCCCTGCTCCACCTTTTCCGCCTGACTGTTCTCCTCTGGGTCCCTCTGCCCCCCGGGGTCTCTTCCTTCCTGGATTCTTCTGACGCCGACCCCCCGGACCCTCCTGTCTCCTTGCGCCGGGCTTTAGGACCTGGCTCTCTTTCAGGGCTGCCTACTGCGTCACTTTCCTGTGCATTTGAACTTGGCGCGCGCGCCCAATCTTCCACTTTCCGTCTGACCGTTTCTTCGCTCCCCGATGGAGGTGTGGCCACTCCTGACTCATGCCCTCCCCCCTGTTGTGAACCGCCAGCGCTTAATCCCTGGCTCCCTTCCTCTTCCCTGCTCTCTGGCGGTGACGCTGGTCCCGATTTCCAACTGCTCTCCTCTGAGTCCCCTCTGGCTCTATCTTGCTGGGGTGTCCCCCTAGGCTCCCCCCTTGCCCTGGCCACTGGTGCTCCTTTCTGTGAATCTTCCGATTCACTGGAAAGACTCGGAGATCTCGGGTCGTCGTCATCACTCATCTTTTCTTCTGCCTCCTCCCCCTCGCTCTCTGTTTCCTCCCTTGCCCTTGCCTCTGCTCCTGAACCCCTGACAGGCGTGTTTATCGACAAAGTCCTGCCCTATAAAGTCCGCATTGCTACCTGAGTCAATGGTGATTGGCACGTCCATGGTGAGTCCATTGGGTAGCTGGAGCGATGCGGTGAGCCTCACCACTGGTTTGGGTGGGAGGGGGTCTGTGGGCTGCAAAATCTCTGGGGACTGCTTCACTGACTCGTCTGGCTGGGCCCAGTGCCTCTGTCTCCAGCCAGACTCCGTCGTTTCCTCTGTGGTTCCCCTTGCTGAGTGGCTGCAGTTACCATTGCTGAGGCTGCAGTGTGCTTGTGGAGCCTCTGGGGACACTCTTTCGCCATGTGCTGCGGATTTTCGCAGATGTAACACTTCCTGTTCCCTCTAGGAGGCTTCGCTTTGACTGCTCCCGGTGCTGTGGCTCTGGTTGCTGACTGAGCCCTGGCACCGCCAACCTCCATCGGTTCCGCTCCCCCTCCTGGCGGAGGCGTGGATTGCGCACGCGCAGCTTCCCTGGGAACAAAGGAGAACCCTCTCGCTGGTTCGCGCCCTCCACGTCCTTCGTCCCTGCTCCATGGACGTTCCTCCAGCTGCACTCCCACCGCCAGCGCCCTCTGAACGACCTCCTGCGTGGTCCGGGGTCTCTCCCCCCTTGCAATTTCGTCTTTAACCACACTGTTCAATCCTTCCCAAAATAGGTCTCTGACTGGAGCTGAATCTCTGTCCCATTCCAGGGCACTGACCAATGCAAAAAAGCGGGCATGGTACTGTCTTACGCTGGCCCTCCCTTGCTTCAGCCCATGCACCTCCTTCCGGGCAAGATCCACGTCTATGCTAGATAAAAAGCAGCCATCCATCGCTTTAATAAAGGCATCCGCGGTTTGGAGCGCTGGATCCTTATCTCTCCACAAATTGCGCAGCCATGCTTTAGCATCTCCATGCAAATGGGACATGATAAATCCCACCTTCTCTTGCTCATCTCTAAAGTCTTTGTCCAGCAGTTGCAGTGCACACTGTACATCTGCTCTAAAGTTGGGGTACAGTTGTAAATTCCCATCGAAGTGAGAGACTAGACCGCCTGTTCTTCTCCCCAACCCAATCCCCTCCGGTTTGGGTGTCAGTTGCCCTTGCTTCGTAAGCACTTCCAACCTGACCTGGAGATCCCTGTAGGCGGCAGCTGCGTCCTCCTCTCTCTTCCTGGATGAAAGTATTTCGGCATTCAGACGTGTCACTGCTTCTCTGAGTTCTCCTATCTGCTGTTCGGCCGTCATATTGTCTGCCGTTCGTGAGCTGAGTCGTAGGCACCCTCCTTCTCCTCTGTCCGCGAGGCTGTAGATGCCCACAACGAGAGACGGAGCTAACTGTCAGAGCTGCTTCCAGATCCTAGCTCACAGAGGATCACGCTAGCCAGCGGTCACTAGTAAAAGTCTTTTATTGAGTTACAGTTTCCATTCTCAAGCTGCTGCGTGCAACTCTACGTCTTAAGGGTTAGACCGGCGAAGCTCCATGTGAGTCTCCGCCCCCTGTACACCAGCTAAGTACCCTAGCCTTACTCCACCTTTTCCGCCTGACCGTTCTTCTCTGGGTCCCTCTGCCCCCCGTGGTCTCTTCCTTCCGGGACGCTTCTGACGCTGACCCTCCGGACCCTTCTGTCTCCTTGCGTCGGGCTTTAGGACCTGGCTCCCTTTCCGGGCTGCTTACTGCGCCACCTTCCTGTGCATTTGAACTTGGCGCGCGCGCCCAACCTTCCACTTTCCGCCTAACCGTTTCTTCGCTCCCCGATGGAGGTGTGGCCACTCCTGACTCCTGCCCTCCCTCCTGCTGCGAGCTGCCAGAGCTCGATACCTGGCGCCCTTCCACTCCACTGCGTTCTGTTGGTGATGCTGGTCCCGATTTCCAACTGCTGCTCTCTGAGCCCCCTCTGGACCCTTCTTCCTGGGGTGTCTCCCTAGGCTCCCCCCTTGCTCTGGCCACTGGCGCCCCTTCCTGTGAATCTTCTGATTCACTGGAAAGACTCGGAGATCTCGGGACGTCGTCATCGCTCATCTTTTCTTCTGCCTCCTCCCCCTCGCTCTCTGTTTCCTCCCTTGCCCTCGCCTCTGCTCCTGAACCCCTGACATCCATTCCCCCCTCGAAGCCCCCCTCCCCCCCTCCCCTCCTTCCGGTGCGGGAGCTGGGTGCTGCAGTGTCATGGGGACGAATGTCGGATACAGTTCGCTTCCCGTGGCGGGCCTCCAACTGAAGACTTCCGGATCTCCCTCCCTGCGCTCGTCGACAACGGTCACCTCTGCCTCCATCTCTGTGCCTCCGTGCTCGAACCCAAAATCCTCCCCGTACATGTCCACGTCCATCTCCGCCTCAGTCGTTCCCGGGTCCGTCGCTCGACCTGGAACCTCCCGCCACTTCCTGCGCCACTGTTCCTCTGGTCTATCGTCCCACCAATACGAGGGTTCTGAGGCCGATCCCACGGTCGACCCCTCCGGGGAACGTGTGTCCATTGTCGGTTCCTCGTCCGAGTCGAACCCCCGGAACGTGCTGGCTGAAAGTGTCGGTGTGAAAAGCCAATCGTCGAAAAAGTCTGCTGGCATGGGCCTGTGTGGGAAGAGGGCATGAAACTCGTCTTTGAGCAGAGGTTCCTCCAAAGCGTAGCCTGGCACCCAGCTGTTGGCACTGGCCGGGGTGCCCTCTCTGGCGAGAAGGTATTCTACTCCCTCTTCCCCCCATCTCGAGTCCAAAATCTCTGTGACTTCGTTGATGGGCTCCTCCTGTGGCACTCCCCTTTGCTCGGTTCCCTCTCGGAGCGGACTCGGCGCCGTTCCTGGTTCCTGAAATCTGTGAGGTGTCTTGTAGGGAGTGAGCACCGATCTGTGGAACACCGGATGCATCCTGGAGCCCTCCGGCAGCGTCAGCCTGAAGGCTACCGGGTTGACCTGCTCTTCGACTTGGTAGGGTCCCAGTTGTTTATGCCCTAATTTCTTCTTCGCTAACGACCTGGCCGGCACTGTGTGGGCTGCCAACCATACGCAGTCGCCCACATGGATCTCTTCGCCAACCCTCCTGTGTCTGTCCGCTTGTACCTTGTATGCGTGCTTAGCCAGCTCCAGGTGCCGCCGAAGCTGATCGTGGACCTCCTGCAACTCTGACGCGAACGCGTCTGCAGTCTGCGGCTCCACCCCCCCATTCTGTCCAGTCCCGGGAAGGTTCTGGGGTGCCTTCCGTTGTTTGCGAAGAACGGCGTCACCCCCATGGACACGTGCTTCGTGTTGTTGTAGGTGAATTCGGCGAGAGGCAGGTAATCCACCCACGTCGCGGGCTGTTGGTTCGCATAACATCTCAGGTATTGCTGCATGATGGCATTGACCCGCTCCGCTTGTCCGTTGGTCTGCGGGTGTCTAGCCGAAGCCAGGTTGATCTTGACGTTCAGGAAGCCCATCAGCTTCTGCCAGAAGTTCGAGATGAACTGCCGCCCCCGGTCGGACAGAACAGACCGCGGCAGACCGTGAACCTTGAACACGTGATCTATGAACAGTTTGGCGGTTTGTTCCGCCGTGGCCACCTTCGCACACGGAATGAAATGTGCCATCTTGGAGAACAAGTCCACCACCACTAGCACCGCCGTCTTGCCCCTCGAGCTGGGCAGATCCGTGACAAAGTCCAAGGCCACTCTCTCCCATGGTTCGAACGGAGTTTGCAGCGGTTCCAGCAGTCCGGCCGGCGGTCTGTGCACTGGTTTGGCCCTCTGGCAGGTGTCGCACCTCGCCACGTAGTCCGCGACTTCCCCTCTCATCCTGGGCCACCAGAAGTCTCTGGCAACTAATTCCACCGTCTTCTCCTTGCCAAAGTGCCCGGCAGTGGGCGCGTCGTGCAGCTGCTGCAGTACCTTGGCGCGAAGTTCGTCTCCCGGCACGTAGATGGCCCCTTTACGGATGAGCAATCCATCGCGCACCTGGAACTCGTCGGTCGCTGCCGTGCCCCTGTGCACCTCTGCCATCTTTGCTTGCGCGAAGGAGTCATCCTGCAATGCTCGTCGTACCGCATCCAGGTCAACCGTTGCCGAAGCACACGCCCACACTGCCGGTGCGAAGATGTGCATGGCAGCCGCTGGCGTCGCCTCCTCCAGATACTGTGGTTTACGGGATAGGGCATCCGCCATGACGTTGGTGTCTCCCGGGACATACTCTATTCGGAAGTCGAAGTTCGCAAAGAACTCAGCCCAACGTATCTGCCTCTGGTTCAGGAACTGTGCCGTGCGACAGTGCTCCAGATTCTTGTGGTCCGTGCAGACCTGCACCGTGTGCTTGGCGCCGATCAGGAAGTGCCTCCACGCCTTGAATGCTGCATGAATGGCAAGCAACTCCCTGTCCCAGATGGTGTAGTTCTGTTCAGACTTGCTGAGCTTCCTGGAGTAAAACGCTCCCGGCCTCCAAGCCCCCTGCGGGTCTCGCTGCAGCAGGACTGCTCCCACGGCTCTGTCAGAAGCGTCTGTCTCCACCCTCATCGGCCTGCTGGGGTTGACATGCAGTAGCTGCTCTTCCGACGCGAAGAGACGCTTGAGTGCCTGAAAGGATTGCTCCGCCTGCTCCGTCCAGATGAACTTCTTTTTCTTGGAGCTGAGCGTGTCCGTGATGGCCGCTGTTTGCATAGCAAATCCCTTGATAAACTTGCGATAGAAGTTCGCAAAGCCGACAAACCGCTGGACCTCCTTCCGGCTGCGCGGGCTTTTCCAATCCAACACTGCGCAAACCTTGGCGCTGTCCATGGCGAGCCCCTTGTCTGACAACTTGTAGCCCAGGAAATCTACTTCCGTCACGTCGAACTGGCACTTTTCCAGCTTGGCGTAAAGCCTATGCTGCTGTAGCCTGCTCAGCACTTCCTTGACGTGTCTGTCGTGATCCTGCTGCGATTCAGAAAAGATCAGGATGTCATCCAGTTGCAGTGCACACATTACATCTGCTCTAAAGTTGGGGTACTGTTGTAAATTCCCATCGAAGTGAGAGACTAGACCGCCTGTTCGTCTCCCCAACCCAATCCCCTCCGGTTTGGGTGTCAGTTGCCCTTGCTTCGTAAGCATTTCCAACCTGACCTGGAGATCCCTGTAGGCGGCAGCTGCGTCCTCCTCTCTCTTCCTGGATGCAAGTGTCTCGGCATTCAGTCGTGTCACTGCTTCTCTGAGTTCCGCTATCTGCTGTTCGGCCGTCATATTGTCTGCCGTTCGTGAGCTCGCTAGTAGGCACCCGCCTTCTCTCCTCTCCGCGAGGCCGTAGATGCCCACAAGTTGGGACGGAGCTTACTGTCAGAGCTGCTTCCAGATCCTAGCTCACAGAGGATCACGCTAGCCAGCGGTCACTTTGTAAAAGTCTTTATTGAATTACAGTTTCCATTCTCAAGCTGCTGCGTGCAGCTCTACGTCTTATGGGTTAGACCGGCGAAGCTCCGTCTGAGTCTCCGCCCCCTGTACACCAGCTTAATACCCTAGCCTTACTCCACCTTTTCCGCCTGACCGTTCTTCTCTGGGTCCCTCTGCCCCCCGTGGCCTCTTCCTTCCGGGACGCTTCTGACGCTGACCCCCCGGACCCTTCTGTCTCCTTGCGTTGGGCTTTAGGACCTGGCTCCCTTTCCGGGCTGCTTACTGCGCCATCTTCCTGTGCATTTGAACTTGGCGCGCGCGCCCAACCTTCCACTTTTCGCTTGACCGTTTCTTCGCTCCCCGATGGAGGTGTGGCCACTCCTGACTCATGCCCTCCCTCCTGCTGCGAGCTGCCAGAGCTCGATACCTGGCGCCCTTCCTCTCCACTGCACTCTGTTGGTGACGCTGGTCCCGATTTCCAACTGCTGCCCTCTGAGCCCCCTCTGGACCCTTCTTCCTGGGGTGTCCCCCTAGGCTCCCCCCTTGCTCTGGCCACTGGCGCTCCTTTCTGTGAATCTTCTGATTCACTGGAAAGACTCGGAGATCTCGGGTCGTCGTCATCACTCATCTTTTCTTCTGCCTCCTCCCCCTCGCTCTCTGTTTCCTCCCTTGCCCTCGCCTCTGCTCCTGAACCCCTGACACATGCCCTCCCGCTTGCGGCGAGCCGCCAGATCCCGATACCTGGGACCCCTCCCCCCTACTGCGCTCTGGTGGGGAAGCTGGTCCCGATTTCCAACTGCTGCTCTCTGAGTCCCCTCTGGTCCCTTCTTCCTGGGGTGTCCCCCTAGGCGCCCCCTTGCTCTGACCACTGGCGCCCCTTTCTGTGAATCTTCCGATTCACTGGAAAGACGCAGAGATCTGGGGCCGCTGTCATCGCTCATATTTCCTTCGGATTCCTCCCCCTCACTCTCTGTTTCCTCCCTTTCCTGTGCCTCTGCTCCTGAACCCCTGACAATAATTAAATAATAATTATAATTATTATAATTATTGAACCAGATAAAGCAGATAAATTTAATAAATTATCTCTACTCTCATGGTCACTTTTCTTTGCTCTGGCCGGAAAGAAGCCGTGCAAAAATACTGTCTCTCAAACCCTGGATCCACCAATTGCTGGGCTTCTTCACCTTCCTTGCTGCTCCCCTGGCACTGCTCCTCGCACCCACCTCCGGCTGCGTACGCTATGTTGTCCACCGCAAGACACGGGTTCAGACTAGCAGCTTTAAGTCTGCATTCCTGCCAGGGAGGAATTCGAACCCACCACCTGCTGAACGCCTCGCCCAGAGAGGCATTTCAAAGTGGCAGTGAGTTCCAAAGCCCCCCCGGCACTGTAGCAGTGAGTCCCAAAGGGGTCATTGGGATTTCTTTTTCATGCTGAAAAGCCCCATATCTTTATAGGGCATCCAGTGGCAGGCAGTCCCAAAAGTGGACAAACACTGTCACCTTTAAAAGGAGTTTAACAGGAATAACATAAGGAAAATTCATTATTATAGCAACTCCAGTGGCAGGCAGTCCCACAGCCCCCAAACTTTCTGAGAAGGCTTGCCTGAAACTAGCCACCGCTGTCAACCAGAAGCTTCTCCTCTTGCCAGGCCCAACCAGAACTCGGTGCCAGCTGAGAGATGAAAAGAATAGTCAGGTGGGCAGTGGATTCAAGTGCCGGAGGCTCTTCCTTTGGCAGGGAGTTCCATTGGCCCAAGCAAACCCTGACTTGCCACTTTCTCCCTGGAAAGCTGGTAGTGGTAGCAGAAGAGTCTCGCTTGCGAGGCGGGTGGCACAGCGCCCACCTGGACGGAGACTAGCACCCTAGAAAATAGAAAATACTTATCGGGAGAGAAAGAGAGGGCTGAATCAGCTCCGTTCACACCCAGCCGGGTGTAAATTGTTATTGGGATGATTCATTCCCATCCCCTCAGCCCACCACACAGGGTTGTGAGCTGGAGGCACTCAATGGTCATCCCTCCTGACCCGGACACTTAGGGGTGCCTTGTGTGAGCCCCACCTTCATCACCCACCTCAGCCCAATCCCAGCTCCACCAATCGCCGTGGGGCATCCTCCAGCTTCAGGTGTCATATTCAAAATCGCACAAGCCTGAGCGGGAAACCACATTTTCAGGAGTTCTTTAATAGAAGTATGGGATAGATACAAAAATATATTGGAGCCAAAAGTCCCTTATTGGCTATCTCCGCTGGAGGTAATGAGTGTTAAGAAAATTAATATGAGAGGTAATTGGAGTACATATGGTGAATTGGTAATTAAAGAAGGAGGAAAATGGAAATTGAAACCATTTGAACAAGTTAAAGATTATGTATATGATTGGTTGCATTACTTTCAAGTAAATGAAATTGTCAGAGCTGCTTCCAGATCCTAGCTCACAGAGGATCACGCTAGCCAGCGGTCACTTTGTAAAAGTCTTTATTGAGTTACAGTTTCCATTCTCAAGCTGCTGCGTGCAGCTCTACGTCTTATGGGTTAGACCGGCGAAGCTCCGTCTGAGTCTCCGCCCCATGTACACCAGCTTAATACCCTAGCCTTACTCCACCTTTTCCGCCTGACTGTTCTTCTCTGGGTCCCTCTGCCCCCCGTGGTCTCTTCCTTCCGGGACGCTTCTGACGCTGACCCCCCAGACCCTTCTGTCTCCTTGCTTTGGGCTTTAGGACCTGGCTCCCTTTCCGGGCTGCTTACTGCGCCACCTTCCTGTGCATTTGAACTTGGCGCACGCGCCCAACCTTCCACTTTCCGCCTGACCGTTTCTTCGCTCCCCGATGGAGGTGTGGCCACTCCTGACTCATGCCCTCCCTCCTGCTGCGAGCTGCCAGAGCTTGATACCTGGCGCCCTTCCTCTCCACTGCGTTCTGTTGGTGATGCTGGTCCCGATTTCCAACTGCTGCTGTCAGAGCTGCTTCCAGATCCTAGCTCACAGAGGATCACGCTAGCCAGCGGTCACTTGTAAAAGTCTTTTATTGAGTTACAGTTTCCATTCTCAAGCTGCTGCGTGCAACTCTACGTCTTATGGGTTAGACCGGCGAAGCTCCGTCTGAGTCTCCGCCCCCTGTGCACCAGCTTACTAACCTAGCCTTACTCCACCTTTTCCGCCTGACTGTTCTTCTCTGGGTCCCTCTGCCCCCCGGGGTCTCTTCCTTCCGGGATTCTTCTGACGCTGACCCCCCGGACCCTCCTGTCTCCTTGCGCCGGGCTTTAGGACCTGGCTCCCTTTCCGGGCTGCTTACTGCGCCACCTTCCTGTGCATTTGAACTTGGCGCGCGTGCCCAACCTTCCACTTTCCGCCTGACCGTTTCTTCGCTCCCCGATGGAGGTGTGGCCACTCCTGACTCGTGCCCTCCCTCCTGTTGTGAGCTGCCAGCGCTTGATACCTGGCGCCCTTCCTCTCCCCTGCTCTCTGTTGGTCACGCTGGTCCCGATTTCCAACTGCTCCCCTCTGAGTCCCCTCTGGCCCTTTCTTCCTGGGGTGTCCCCCTAGGCTCCCCCCTTGCCCTGGCCACTGGTGCTCCTTTCTGTGAATCTTCTGATTCACTGGAAAGACTCGGAGATCTCGGGTCGTCGTCATCACTCATCTTTTCTTCTGCCTCCTCCCCCTCGCTCTCTGTTTCCTCCCTTGCCCTTGCCTCTGCTCCTGAACCCCTGACATCCATCCCCCACTCGAAGCCCCCCTTCCCCCCTCCCCTCCTTCCGGTGCGGGAGCTGGGTGCTGCTGTGTCAGGGGGACGAATGTCGGATACAGTTCGCTTCCCGTGGCGGGCCTCCATCTGAAAGCTTCCGGTTCTTCCTCCCTGCTCTCGTCGACGACGGTCACCTCCGCTTCCATCTCTGTGCCGCCGTGCTCGAAACCTGGGTTGTCCCCGAAAACGTCCATGTCCGTCTCTCCCTCGCTTCCTCCTGGCGGCGTTGCTCGTCCTGGACCCTCCAGCCACTTCCTGCGCCACTGCTCCTCTGGTCTATCGTCCCACCAATACGAGGGTTCTGAAGCAGATCCCGAGGGTGACCCCTCCGGGGAACGGGCGTCTCGTGTCGGTTCCTCGTCCGAGTCGAACCCCCGGAATGTGCTGGCCGAAAGCGTGGGCGTGAAAAGCCAGTCGTCGAAAAAATCCGCTGGCATTGGCCTATGTGGGAAGAGGGCATGAAACTCTTCTTTGAGCAGGGGTTCCTCTAAAGCGTAGCCCGGCACCCAGCTGTTGGCACTGGCCGGGGTGCCCTCTCTGGCGAGAAGGTATTCTACCCCCTCTTCCCCCCATCTGGAGTCCAAAATCTCCGTGACTCCGTTGATGCGCTCCTTCTGTGGCACTCCCGCTTGCCCGGTTCTCTCTCTGAGCGGACTCGGTGCCGTTCCGGTTTCCTGAAACCTGTGAGGTGCCTTGTAGGGAGTGAGCACCGATCTGTGGAACACCGGATGCATCCTGGAACCCTCCGGAAGCGCCAGCCTGAAAGCCACCGGGTTGACCTGCTCTTCGACTTGGTAGGGCCCCAGTTGCTTATGCCCTAGTTTCTTCTTCGCCAACGACCTGGCCGGCACTGCGTGGGCTGCTAACCAGACCCAGTCTCCCACATGGATCTCTTCGCCAACCCTTCTGTGTTTGTCCGCTTGTACCTTGTATGCGTGTTTAGCCAGGTGCCGCCGCAGCTGATCGTGGACCTCCTGCAACTCCGACGCGAACGCATCTGCTGTCTGCGGCTCCCCCTCCCCCATTCTTTCCAGTCCCGGGAAGGTTCTGGGGTGCCTCCCGTTGTTGGCGAAGAACGGCGTGACTCCCGTGGACACGTGCTTCGTGTTGTTGTAGGTGAACTCGGCGAGAGGCAGGTAATCCACCCACGTCGCAGGCTGTTGATTCGCATAACATCTCAGGTACTGCTGCATGATGGCATTGACCCGCTCCGCTTCCCCGTTGGTCTGTGGGTGTCTCGCCGACGCCAGGTTGATCTTGACGTTCAGGAAGCCCATCAGCTTCTGCCAGAAATTCGAGATGAACTGTCGCCCCCGGTCGGACAGAATAGACCGTGGCAGACCGTGAACCTTGAACACGTGGTCTATGAACAGTTTGGTGGTTTGTTCCGCCGTGGCCACCTTGGCACACGGAATGAAATGTGCCATCTTGGAGAAGAAGTCCACCACCACCAGCACGGCCGTCTTGCCCCTCGAGCTGGGCAGATCCGTGACAAAGTCCAGGGCCACTCTCTCCCATGGTTCGACCGGAGTTTGCAGCGGTTCCAACAGTCCGGCCGGCGGTCTGTGCACTGGTTTGGCCCTCTGGCAGGTGTCACACCTCGCTACGTAGTCCGCGACTTCCCCTCTCATTCCGGGCCACCAGAAGTCTCTGGCGACTAATTCCACCGTCTTTTCCTTGCCAAAGTGCCCGGCAGTGGGCGCGTCGTGCAGCTGCTGCAGTACCTTGGCGCAAAGTTCGTCTCCCGGCACGTAGATGGCCCCTCTACGGATGAGCAATCCATCTCGCAGCTGGAACTCGTCGGTCGCTGCCGTGCCCCTGTGCACCTCTGCCATCTTTGCTTGCGCGAAGGAGTCATCCTGCAACGCTCGTAGCACCGCCTCCAGGTCAACTGTTGCCGCAGCGCACGCCCACACTGTTGGTGCGAAGATGTGCATGGCGGCCGCTGGCGTTGCCTCCTCCAGATATTGCGGCTTACGGGAGAGAGCATCCGCCATGATGTTGGTGTCCCCCGGGACATACTCTATTCGGAAGTCGAAGTTCGCAAAGAACTCAGCCCAACGTATCTGCCTCTGGTTCAGGAACTGCGCCGTGCGCCAGTGCTCCAGATTCTTATGGTCCGTGCAGACCTGCACCGTGTGCTTGGCGCCTATCAGGAAGTGCCTCCACGCTTTGAACGCTGCATGAATGGCCAGCAACTCCCTGTCCCAGATGGTGTAGTTCTGTTCGGACTTGCTGAGCTTCCTGGAGTAAAACGCTCCCGGCCTCCAAACCCCCTGCGGGTCTTTCTGCAGCAGGACTGCTCCCACGGCTCTGTCCGAAGCGTCTGTCTCCACCCTCATCGGCCTGCTGGGGTTGACATGAAGCAGCTGCTCTTCCGACGCGAAGAGACGCTTGAGTGCCTGAAATGACTGCTCCGCCTGCTCTGTCCAGATGAACTTCTTCTTCTTGGAGCTGAGCGTGTCCGTGATGGCCGCTGTCTGCATGGCAAAGCCTTTGATAAACTTGCGATAGAAGTTCGCGAAGCCGACAAACCGTTGGACCTCCTTCCGGTTGCGTGGGCTTTTCCAATCCAACACTGCTCGAACCTTGGCGCTGTCCATGGCGAGCCCCTTGTCAGACAACCTGTAGCCCAGGAAATCCACCTCCGTCACGTCGAATTGGCACTTCTCCAGCTTGGCGTAAAGCCTATGCTGCTGTAGTCTGCTCAGCACTTCCTTGACGTGTCTGTCATGCTCCTGCTGCGATTCCGAAAAGATCAGGATGTCGTCCAAGAAACAGACGCACGTCTTGTAGAGGAGCCCGGCCAACACGTGATGCATGAACGCTTGAAAAACGTGGGAGCCATTTTGCAATCCAAAAGGCATAACTCTATATTCGTAGGTGCCCAGGGGCGTGAACATGGCTGTCTTCCACTCATCTCCTTCCCGCATGCGAATGAGGTTGTACGCCCCACGCAGATCCAACTTGGTGAACACGCGGCCCTTCCGTACCTTTGCGAGGAGGTCTTCGATTCGGGGCATGGGGGAGTCCGATGGCTTGGTCACACTGTTTAAGATGCGATAGTCCACTACCAGCCTTTTTTGGGGCATGTCCCGCTTCTTAACAAAGAATACAGGACTGCCCCCCGCTGCCTTGGACTCTCGGATGAAACCGCGCTCCAAATTATGATCTATGAACTCTTTGAGTTCCTGCAGTTCGTCCTCAGACATGGAATACAGCTTCCCTTTGGGCAGCGCCGCCCCCGGCAGCAGGTCAATTTTGCAGTCATATGGTCTGTGGGGGGGTAGCTTGTCTGCCTCCTTCTCGCAGAACACCTCCAAAAATTCTGCGTACTTGTGGGTAACCGCTTGCAGCGTGCCTAGCTGCAGCTGTGACTCCTCTTCCTCTCCTTCCTGCCGGGGCACGATGCAGTGTTCAGCACAAAAGGAAGAGCCGAAGGTCAGCTGCCTCTGGTACCAAGCCAGCGTCGGGCTGTGCTTGTCCAGCCAACTCATGCCCAATACAATGGGCGTGTCCGATAGTTGAGTGACGTTGAAGCTGATGATTTCCCTGTGATTCCCAAGTCGCATCACCATTGGTGGCGTCTGCTTCACCACTTGCCCCCCTAGCAGCTCCCTGCCATCCACCGTGACCACCTGCAGGGGCAGCGTGGCAGGCAGCAACTGTATAGCGTGCCGGTCGACAAAGTCCTGCCCTATAAAGTCCGCATTGCTTCCCGAGTCAATGGTGATTGGCACGTCCATGGTGATTCCATTGGGCAGCTGGAGCGATGCGGTAAGCCTCACTACTGGTTTGGGCGGGAGGGGGTCCATGGGCTGTAAAATCTCCGGGGACTTCTTCACTGACACGTCTGGCTGGGCCCCAGTGACTCTTCCTCCAGCCAGACTCCGTCGTTTCCCTGCTGCGTTGCTGCAGTCACCATAGCTGAGGCTGCAGTGTGCTGGTGGAGCCTCCGGGGACACTCTTTCGCCATATGCTGCGGATCATCGCAGATGTAACACTTCCTGTTCCCTCTAGGAGGCTTCGCTTTCACTGCTGCCGGTGCTAGGGCTCTGGCTGCTGACTGAGCCCTTGCACTTCCAACCTCCATAGGTTCCGCCCCTCCTCCAGGCGGAGGCGTGGATTGCGCACGCGCTGCTTCTCTGGGAAGGAAGGAGGAGCCCCTGGCTGTTTCGCGCCCTCCGCGCCCTTTGTTCCTGCTCCACGGACGTTCTTCCAGCCGCACCCCCACCGCCAGCGCCCTCTGAACGATCTCCTGCGTGGTCCGGGGTCTCTCCCCCCTCGCAATTTCATCTTTAACCGAGCCGCGCAATCCCTCCCAAAACAGGTCTCTTACCGGAGCCGAATCTCTGTCCCATTCCAGGGCACTGACCAAAGCGAAAAAGCGGGCATGGTACTGCCTTACGCTGGCCCTCCCTTGCTTCAGTCCATGTATCTGCTGCCGAGCAAGATCCACGTCAATGCTTGATAAAAAGCACCCATCCATCGCTTTAATAAAGGCATCCGCATTTTGGAGCGCCGGATCCTTATCCCTCCACAAATTGCGCAGCCATGCTTTAGCATCCCCATGCAAATGGGACATGATGAATCCCACTTTCTCTTGTTCATCTCTAAAGTCCTTGTTCAGCAGTTGCAGTGCACACATTACATCTGCTCTAAAGTTGGGGTACTGTTGCAGGTTCCCATCGAAGTGAGAGACCAGACCGCCTGTTCGTCTCCCCAACCCAATTCCCTCCTGTTTGGGTGTCAGTTGCCCTTGCTTCGTAAGCATGTCCAACCTGACCTGGAGATCCCTGTAGGCGGCAGCTGCCTCCTCCTCTCTCTTCCTGGATGTGAGAGCCTCGGCATTCAGTTGTGACACTGCTTCTCTGAGTTCCGCTATCTGCTGCTCAGCCGTCATGTTGTCTGCCGTTCGTGAGCTCGTTAGTAGGCACCCGCTTTCTCTCCTCTCCTTGAGGCTGTAGATGCCCACAATTTATGCTGACGGAGCTTACTGTCAGAGCTGCTTCCAGAATCCTAGCTCACAGAGGATCACGCTAGCCAGCGATCATTAAGTAAAAGTCTTTATTGAGTTACAGTTTCCATTCTCAAGCTGCTGCGTGCAACTCTACGTCTAGTGGTTAGATCGGCGAAGCTCCGTCTGAGTCTCCGCCCCTTGTGCACCAACTTAATATCCTAGCCCTGCTCCACCTTTTCCGCCTGACTGTTCTCCTCTGGGTCCCTCTGCCCCCCTGGGTCTCTTCCTTCCTGGATTCTTCTGACGCCGACCCCCCGGACCCTCTTGTCTCCTTGCGCCGGGCTTTAGGACCTGGCTCCCTTTCCGGGCTGCCTACTGCGTCACTTTCCTGTGCATTTGAACTTGGCGCACGCGCCCAACCTTCCACTTTCCGTCTGACCGTTTCTTCGCTCCCCGATGGAGGTGTGGCCACTCCTGACTCGTGCCCTCCCCTCTGTTGTGAGCTGCCAGCGCTTGATCCCTGGCTCCCTTCCTCTTCCCTGCTCTCTGGCGGTGACGCTGGTCCCGATTTCCAACTGCTCCCCCCTGAGTCCCCTCTGGCTCTATCTTCCTGGGGTGTCCCCCTAGGCTCCCCCCTTGCCCTGGCCACTGGTGCTCCTTTCTGTGAATCTTCTGACTCACTGGAAAGACTCGGAGATCTCGGGTCATCGTCATCACTCATCTTTTCTTCTGCCTCCTCCCCCTCGCTCTCTGTTTCTTCCCTTGCCCTTGCCTCTGCTCCTGAACCCCTGACAGGCGTGAACACAACTGTAGTGGGATTTCAAGAGGCACTGTAAAAATAGAGAAATATTGTTAATATGAAATAGTGGGGGAAGGGAGGTATAATGGCAATACGAAAGAAGGGAATGTGTAATTAAAGTTATAAATATGGATGATTATCAGAGACGCTGAAGGAAGTTCAAAAAAGGAGATAATTGGTTGTATTTTGGATAAAAATGTATAATTGCATGGAAAATCAATAAAATTTATTATAAAAAAACAAAAAAACCTTATGCAAATAAAGCATTGCTTATTCTTCATCCACTGGTGTGCTTATTGGCTCCAGATCCAGAAATAACCCTGGCCTTGGCAGAACATATACAGTGCTTTTTTCTGGGGGGGGGGCACAGAGGAATGCATAAAACATTTTGTGAATGTACTTTTGTCCATTTACTGTATTTATTTTTCCCGGTTTGAACTAAAAAATGGCGATTTTCTTGAGTCAAAATGAGAGTACCCCTGTCAGGGGTTTAGGAGCAGAGGCAAGGGCAAGGGAGGAAACAGAGCTGGCAGCTCACCACAGGAGGGAGGGCATGAGTCAGGAGTGGCCACACCTCCATCGGGGAGCGAAGAAACGGTTAAGCGGAAAGTGGAAGGTTGGGCGCGCGCGCCAAGTTCAAATGCAGAGGAAGGCGGCGCAGTAAGCAGCCCGGAAAGGGAGCCAGGTCCTAAAGCCCGGCGCAAGGAGGCAGGAGGGTCCGGGTCAGCGTCAGAAGAATCCCGGAAAGAAGAAACCCCAGGGGGCAGAGGGACCCAGAGGAGAACAGTCAGGCGGAAAAGGTGGAGCAGGGCTAGGATATTAAGTTGGTGCACAAGGGGCAGAGAATCAGACGGAGCTTCGCCGATCTAGCTACTAGACGTAGAGTTGCACGCAGCAGCTTGAGAATGGAAACTGTAACTCAATAAAGACTTTTACTTAACGATCGCTGGCTAGCGTGATCCTCTGTGAGCTAGGATCTTCGAGCAGCTCTGACAACCCCCAATCATTTTTTTTAGAAAAGAAGCACTGCATATATACACACTGTCAGGGGTTCAGGAGCAGAGACGCAGAGAAGGGAGGAGACAGAGAGCGAGGGGGAGGAATACGAAGGAAAGATGAGTGGGGATGACGAACCGAGATCGCCGAGCTTATCCAGTGAGTCCGAGGATTCCCAGAAGGGAGCGCCAGCGGTCAGAGCAAGGGGGGAAAACAGGGGGACACCCCAGGAAGAAGGGTCCAGAGAGGGATCAGAGAGCAGCAGTTGGAGATCGGGACCCACGTACCCAGCCGGGAGCAGCGGGGAGGAAGGGGACCAGATATCGGGTTCCGGAGGCTTTCAGAAGGAGGGAGGGCATGAGTCAGGAGTAGTCACGCCCACCTCGGGGAGCGACGAAACGATCAAGAGGAAGGTGGAGAGTTGGGCGCGCGCGCCAAGTTCAAATGTAGCGGAAGCTGGCGCAGTAAGCAGCCCAGAGAGTGAGCCAGGTCCCAAAGCCCGCCGCAAGGAGGCGGAAGGGTCAGGGGGGTCCGCGTCAGAAGAGAGTAGGAAAGAAGAGACCCCGGGGGGCAGAAGGACCCAGAGACGGAAGGAAAGGCGCAGGAGGTGGAGCAAGGCTAGGGTATTAAGCTGGTGTGCTAGAGGCGGAGACTCAGATGGGTCTTCGCCGGTCTGACCTAGAAGAAGTAGGGCTGCACATTGCAGTTTGGAAATGGAACCTGTAATCCAATAAAGACTCTTTTAACCTGAACGCTGGCTAGCGTGGTCCTATGTGAGCTGGGACTGAGTGGCAGCCCTGACAGTAAGACCCGTCCCTTTAAAGCTTCGGACACCTGATACCTCGCAGCAGAGGCAGAAGCAGCGAGAGGAGGAAATTGGTGTTTGGGAGCGAGCTCACAACGGTTGGCAGAGATGACGGAAGCAGAGAAAATTTCAGCGCTGCAACAGGCAGTGACCCAATTGAACGCGGAGGTACAGGCATCCAAGAAAAGGGAGGAGGATGCGGCAGCCGCCTACAGAGATCTCCACGCCAGGTTTGAAGCATTGGTTAAGCATGGGCAGCCAGGACCCAGACCGGAGGGGGTTGGGTTGGCACGGAGAGCAGGAGGGCTTGTGGCTCACTTCGATGGGAATTTACAACAGTACCCCAATTTTCGAGCAGACGTAATGTGCGCACTGCAACTGCTGGCGAAAGACTTTAGGGATGAGGAAGAGAAAGTGGGGTTTATACTATCCCATTTGCATGGGGATGCGAAAGCGTGGCTACGCAATTTGTGGAGGGATAAAGATCCGGCGCTTCAGAATGCAGATGCCTTTATCAAAGCGATGGATGCGTGCTTTTTATCTACCATTGACGTGGATCTTGCCCGACGGGAGATTCATGGACTGAAACAAGGGAGGGCGAGCGTACGCCAGTATCACGCCCGCTTTTTTGCGCTGGTCAGTGCCTTAGAATGGGACCGGGATTCGCCCCCAGTCAGAGACCTCTTCTGGGAAGGTTTGAGCAGTGCTGTTAAAGACGAAATTGCGAGGGGGGAGAGGCCCCGGAGCACGCAGGAGGTGGTCCAAAGGGCGCTGACTGTGGGGGTGAGGCTGGAAGAACGTCCATGGTGCAGAGACGAAGGACGTGGAGGGCGCGAAGCAGCGAGAAGTTTCTCTTTCGTTCCCAGGGAAGCTGCGCGTGCGCAATCCACACCTCCGCCAGGAGGGGGAGTGGAACCTATGGAGGTGGGAGGCGCCAGGGCTCAGTCAGCTACCAGAGCCCCTGCACCGGCGGCAGTCAAGACTAAACCTCCTAGAGGGACCAGGAAGTGTTATATATGCGACAGCTCTCAACACTTGGCGAAAGAGTGTCCCCAGAGGAGCTCCAAGCACACTGCAGCCTCCGCAACGGTGAAAGCGGCCACGCAACACAGCGAACAACAGCAGGGAAACGACGATGTCTGGCTGGAGACAGAGGCACTGGGGCCCAGCCAGACGCATCACTGAAGCAGTCCCCAGCAATCTTGCAACCCACGGACCCCCTCCCACCCAAACCAGTAGTGCAACTCACAGCATCTCTCCAGCTGCCCGATGGCGTCACTATCGAAGTGCCGCTTTCTGTGGATTCTGGAAGCAACGCAGACTTTATAGCACAGGATTTTGTGGAGCAGCACGCTATACAGCTATTACCGGCCACTCTGCCCCTGCAAGTCGTCACAGTGGATGGTAGAGAGTTGCTGGGGGGGCAGGTGGTGAAGCAAATGCCGCCAATGGTGATGCGCCTTGGCAACCACAGGGAAGTCATCAGTTTTAACGTCACCCGCCTGTCGGACACACCCATTGTGTTGGGCATGAGTTGGCTGGACAGGCACAGTCCGACACTGGCTTGGTACCAGCGACAGCTGATCTTCGGCTCCTCTTACTGCGCAGAACACTGCATCCTGCCCGAACAGGAGGGAGAGGAGGAGGAATCACAACTGCAGTTGGGAACGTTGCAAGCAGTCCCCCACAAATACGCAGACTTTCTGGAGGTCTTCTGCGAGAAGGAGGCAGACAAGTTACCACCACACAGGCAATATGACTGCAAGATTGACCTCCTACCAGGGGCGACGCTACCGAAGGGGAAGCTGTATTCCATGTCGGAGGATGAACTACAGGAACTCAAACAGTTCATAGATCACAATTTGGAGCGCGGTTTCATCCGGGAGTCCAGGGCAGTAGGGGGCAGTCCTGTTTTCTTTGTGAAGAAGAAGGACACGCCCCAAAAAAGGCTGGTGGTGGATTTTCGCCTCTTGAACAAGATGACCAAGCCCTCTGATTTCCCCATGGCCAGGATTGACGACCTACTGGCGACGGTGCGCAAGGGACGCGTGTTTACCAAGTTGGACCTGCGAGGGGCGTACAATCTCATCCGCATGAGGGAGGGCGATGAGTGGAAGACAGCCATGTTCACGCCTCTGGGAACCTACGAGTACAGAGTGATGCCGTTTGGATTGCAAAACGGTTCTCACTGTTTTCAAGCTTTCATGCATCATGTGTTGGCGGGACTCCTCTACAAGAAGTGCGTCTGCTTTCTGGATGACATCCTGATATTCTCCGAGTCGCAGCAAGCGCATGACCAGGATGTTCGGGAGGTGCTGGAGAGGTTGCAGCAGCATAGACTGTACGCCAAACTGGAGAAGTGCCAGTTCGACACGACGGAGGTGGATTTCTTGGGTTGCAAGTTGTCGGACAAGGGGCTAGCCATGGACAGCGCCAAGGTTCGAGCGGTGTTGGATTGGAAGAGCCCGCGCAACCGGAAGGAGGTCCAGCGGTTTGTCGGCTTCGCCAACTTCTATCGCAAGTTTATCAAAGGGTTCGCGATGCAGACGGCGGCTATTACGGACACGCTAAGCTCCAAGAAAAAGAAATTCATCTGGACGGAGCAGGCGGAGCAGTCCTTTCAGGCACTCAAGCGTCTCTTCGCGTCGGAAGAGCAACTGCTGCATATCGACCCCAGCAGACCGATGCGGGTAGAGACAGACGCGTCAGATAGAGCAGTGGGAGCTGTCCTGCTGCAGAGGGACCCACAGGGGGTCTGGAGGCCGGGAGCGTTCTACTCCAGAAAGCTCACCAAGTCGGAGCAGAACTACACCATCTGGGACAGGGAGTTGCTTGCCATTCATGCAGCCTTCAAGGCGTGGAGACACTTCCTGATCGGCGCCAAGCACACGGTGCAGGTCTGCACGGACCACAAGAATCTGGAGCACTGGCGCACGGCGAAGTTCCTGAACCAGAGGCAGATACGTTGGGCGGAGTTCTTTGCTGACTTCGATTTCCGAATAGAGTACGTCCCAGGCGACACCAACATCATGGCGGATGCACTGTCCCGAAAACCGCAATACCTCGAAGAGGCGACGCCAGCGGCAGCCATGCACATCTTCACGCCAGCTGCGTGGGCGTGCGCTTCAGCCACAGTAGACCTGGATGCGGTGCGGCGGGCGTTGCAGGACGACTCATTCGCGCAGGCGAAGATGGCCGAGGTGCACAAGGGCACAGCGAAGAGCGACGAGTTCCAGATACGGGACGGCTTGCTCTTACGTAAAGGGGCCATCTACGTGCCGGGAGATGAACTTCGCGCCAAGGTACTGCAGCAGTTGCACGACGCACCCACGGCCGGGCACTTTGGCACGGAAAAAACGGTGGAATTAGTCGCAAGGGACTTTTGGTGGCCCAGACTGAGAGGGGAAGTCGCGGACTACGTCGCAAGGTGCGACACCTGCCAGAGGGCCAAACCGGTGCACAAACCACCGGCGGGACTGCTGGAACCGCTGCAAACGCCGTTTGAACCATGGGAGAGGGTGGCCCTGGACTTTGTCAAGGATCTCC
Organism: Podarcis bocagei; assembly: GCF_964188305.1. Classification (NCBI taxonomy): domain Eukaryota; kingdom Metazoa; phylum Chordata; class Lepidosauria; order Squamata; family Lacertidae; genus Podarcis; species Podarcis bocagei. The sequence goes on along the minus strand of NC_138141.1, from coordinate 376,183 downwards.
CCAGCTCGAGAGGCAAGACAGCTGTACTAGTGGTGGTGGACTTGTTCACCAAGATGGCACACTTCATACCGTGTGCGAAGGTGGCCACGGCAGAACAAACAGCCAAACTGTTCATAGATCACGTGTTCAAAGTGCACGGGCTGCCGCGGTCTATACTGTCCGACCGCGGTCGCCAGTTCATCTCGAATTTCTGGCAGAAGCTGATGGGCTTCCTGAACGTCAAGATCAACCTGACATCAGCGAGACACCCGCAGACCAACGGGCAAGCGGAGAGGGTCAATGCCATCATGCAGCAGTACCTGAGATGCTATGCCAATCAACAGCCTGCGACGTGGGTGGATTACCTGCCGCTCGCCGAGTTCGCCTACAACAACACGAAGCACGTGTCCACAGGGGTGACGCCGTTCTTCGCCAACAATGGGAGGAATCCCAGAACCTTCCCGGGACTGGACAGAGTGGGGGAAGGGGAACCGCAGACGGCGGACGCTTTCGCGTCTGAGTTGCAGGAGGTCCACGATCAACTCCGACGGCAGCTGGAGCTAGCGAAGCACGCTTACAAGGTGCAAGCGGACAAGCACAGGCGGGTTGGCGAAGAGATCCGAGTGGGAGACTGGGTCTGGTTGGCAGCCCACGCAGTGCCGACCAGATCGTTAGCCAAAAAGAAGTTGGGGCACAAGCAACTCGGTCCATACCAAGTCGAGGCGCAGATCAACCCAGTAGCTTTCAGGCTGGTGCTACCGGAGGGTTCCAGGATGCATCCGGTGTTCCACAGGTTGGTGCTCACTCCCTACAGGACACCTCACAGGTTCCAGGAACCAGGAACAGCACCGAGTCCGTCTCAGGAGCGGACGGAGGCGGGGAGATTGCCACAGCAGGACCCCATCAACGAAGTCACGGAGATTTTGGACTCCAGATGGGGGGAAGACGGAGTGGAATACCTCCTAGCCAGAGAGGGCACCCGGGCCAGTGCTAATAGCTGGGTGCCAGACTACGCTTTGGAGGAACCCCTGCTCAAGGACGAGTTTCATGCCCTTTTCCCACACAGACCCATGCCAGCAGGCTTCTTCGACGACTGGCTGTTCACACCCACACTTTCCTCCAGCACGTTCCATGGCTTCGACTCGGACGGGGAGCCCGCACAGCGCACACGTTCCCCAGAGGGGTCACCGGAGGGTTCGGCGTCCGACACCTCGTATTGGTGGGACGATCGGCCAGAGGAGCAGTGGCGCCGGAGGTGGCTGGAGATGCCAGGTCAAGCGACCGATGCAGAGACTGACATGGACGTGTGCGGGGAGGATCTCGGTTTCGAGCACGGCGGCACTGAAATGGAGGCGGAGCAGCTCAACGTTGACGAACGCGAGGAGGAAGACTCGGAGATCTTCAGTTGGCGGCCAGCGACGAGGAGCGAACTGTATCCGGCATTCACTCCTGTGATGATGGAGCACCCAGCAACCACCCTTGAAAGCAGGGAGGGGGGAAGGGGGGGCTTCGAGGGGGGGATGGATGTCAGGGCTTCAGAAGCAGAGACGCAGAGAAGGGAGGAGACAGAGAGCGAGGGGGAGGAATACGAAGGAAAGATGAGTGGGGATGACGAACCGAGATCGCCGAGCTTATCCAGTGAGTCCGAGGATTCCCAGAAGGGAGCGCCAGCGGTCAGAGCAAGGGGGGAAAACAGGGGGACACCCCAGGAAGAAGGGTCCAGAGAGGGATCAGAGAGCAGCAGTTGGAGATCGGGACCCACGTACCCAGCCGGGAGCAGCGGGGAGGAAGGGGACCAGATATCGGGTTCCGGAGGCTTTCAGAAGGAGGGAGGGCATGAGTCAGGAGTAGTCACGCCCACCTCGGGGAGCGACGAAACGATCAAGAGGAAGGTGGAGAGTTGGGCGCGCGCGCCAAGTTCAAATGTAGCGGAAGCTGGCGCAGTAAGCAGCCCAGAGAGTGAGCCAGGTCCCAAAGCCCGCCGCAAGGAGGCGGAAGGGTCAGGGGGGTCCGCGTCAGAAGAGAGTAGGAAAGAAGAGACCCCGGGGGGCAGAAGGACCCAGAGACGGAAGGAAAGGCGCAGGAGGTGGAGCAAGGCTAGGGTATTAAGCTGGTGTGCTAGAGGCGGAGACTCAGACGGGTCTTCGCCGGTCTGACCTAGAAGAAGTAGGGCTGCACATTGCAGTTTGGAAATGGAACCTGTAATCCAATAAAGACTCTTTTAACCTGAACGCTGGCTAGCGTGGTCCTATGTGAGCTGGGACTGAGTGGCAGCCCTGACACACACACATATACATATATCCGATTTATTTTTATTTATTTACAAACGGACACCTATATCTAGGTATGTATATTCTTGTATATACACTTCCGCGGCCCACCCGCCCCATCCCTCCGCCAAGGGGCACGAGAGGAAGGCCACTGGGGGAGAAAGGCAGGTGAGGGCGGGGCGGGGGGCAGGGCTGCCCCCTGGGGAGAGCGGGGTCGAGAGAGAGTGGGCGGGGGAAAGAGAGAGGGCCAGCCTGGCTCGGCACGTCTCTGCTGGCCCAACGTCGCAGCACAGGCTCTTCTGCCCGTTTCCCTCCCCTTCCTGTCAGCTTGCCTCTCCTCCGGTGGCACCTCCTTCCGGTACGCCTGCCCTCGCCCAAGATGGCGGCAGCACAGGCTCTTCCGCCCGTTTCCCTCCCCTTCCTGTCCTCTTGCCTCTCCTCCGGTGGCACCTCCTTCCGGGTACCCCCTGCCCTCGCCCAAGATGGCGGCAGCACAGGCTCTTCCGCCCATTTCCCTCCCCTTCCTGTCCTCTTGCCTCTCCTCCGGTGGCACCGCTTTCCGGGTACAACTGCCCTCGCCCAAGATGGCGGCAGCACAGGCTCTTCCGCCCGTTTCCCTCCTTTTCCTGTCCTCTTGCCTCTCCTCCGGTGGCATCTCCTTCCGGTACCCCTGCCCTCGCCCAACATGGCGGTAGCACAGCCTCTTCTGCCCTTCCGAGCTAGGAGTGCAGAAAAAGGTGAAACTGCCAGGAAAAGGAGAGGAGGAGTGAGAGTGAGTGAGTGAGAGTGAGACAGGGAGCATCCTAGTAGAGATGGAAGGGGAACCCAAGGGTCATCTAGTCCAACCCTCTGGAAAGAAGCTCAGAGCTTTTTTAGGTGTATACCAGAATCACCCCCAAAGAAAGCAATAAAGTATTTTGCGTTCTATCTACGTATGAAGAAGATAAAAACGCTCTTTGGATTATTTCAAATAGCTGTTTTGGGGGTTAGAATGCACATTCAACAAAAAATCACTGAGCGAAATGTTTGTTATCAGCCCAAATCAACCATAGGTGTTTATGTTCATCTCAATAGAAAGAGAACGAATAAGCTTGGATTGCTCTTTCGGTATTCATTCACCCACAAGCTGCAAAGCAAAGTGTCATAGGCATAAACAACGCAAAAGAGGTTGTTTTGGTTTCCATCTACATAGAAAGAAGAATCTTGGATTTCGCTTATTTCAAAATCGTGTTCTTTGGAGTTAAAGCACATTTACCCAGAAATCGCAGTGTATGTAATGAGACCAAAATAACAAAACGACATATATCCGCTTCCATATGAGTAGAAAGAAGACGAATAAGCTTCGATTGGGCTTATTTCAATTCATAGAATCATAGAATCATAGAATCATAGAGTTGAAATTAGCGTGGTGTTTTTTGGGTGTGCACCAGAATCACCTAACCAAAGCAAAAAATTGTTCTGGGTTCAATCTACATAAAAAGAAGATGATAACGCTCTCATTGGGCTTATTTCAAATTGGTGTTTTCTGGGTTAGAATGCACATTCAACAAAAAATCGCAGAGTGAAATGTTTGTATCAGCCCAAATCAAGCATAGTTAATCTCAATAGAAAGAGGACGAATAAGCTTGGATTGCTTTTTCGGTGTTCATTCACCCACAAATAACAAAGCAAAGTGTAATAAGCCTAAAGAAAGCAAAACACGTTGTTTTCGGTTCCATCTACATAGAAAGAAGAATCTTGGATTTCGCTTATTTCAAAGTCGTGTTCTTTGGTGTTAATGCACATTTACCCAGAAATCGCAAAGTGTATGTGAGAACAAAATAACAAAAAACACCACGCTAATTTCAACTCTATGATTCTATGATTCTATGAATTGAAATAAGCCCAATCGAAGCTTATTCGTCTTATTTCTACGCAAATGGAAGCGGAAATATGGCGTTTTGTTATTTTGGTCTCATTACATACACTTTGCGATTTCAGGGTAATTGTGCATTAACACCAAAGAACACGAATTTGTAATAAGCGAAATCCAAGATTCTTCTTTCTATGTAGATGGAAACCAAAACAACCTGTTTTGCTTTCTTTAGGCTTATTACACTTTGCTTTGTTATTTCTGGGTGAATGAACACCGAAAAAGCAATCCAAGCTTATTCGTCCTCTTTCTATTGAGATTAACTAAAACACCTATGCTTGATTTGGGCTGATAACAAACATTTCACTCTGCGATTTTTGGTTGAATGTGCATTCTAACCCAGAAAACACCAATTTGAAATGAGAGCGTTATCATCTTTTTATGTAGATTGAACCCAGAACACCTTTTTGCTTTGGTTAGGTGATTCTGGTGCACACCCAAAAAACACCACGCTAATTCCAACTCTATGATTCTATGGATTGAAATAAGCCCAATCAAAGCTTATTCGTCTTCTTTCTACTCATATGGAATCGGAAATATGTCGTTTTGTTATTTTGGTCTCATTACATACACTGCGATTTCGTGGTAAATGTGCATTAACTCCAAAGAACACGATTTTGAAATAAGCGAAATCCAAGATTCTTCTTTCTATGTAGATGGAAACCAAAACAACCTGTTTTGCGTTGTTTATGCTTATGACACTTTGCTTTGCAGCTTGTGGGTGAATGAACACCGAAAGAGCAATCCAAGCTTATTCGTTCTCTTTCTATTGAGATGAACATAAACACTTATGGTTGATTTGGGCTGATAACAAACATTTCGCACTGTGATTTTTTGTTGAATGTTCATTCTAAGCCCAAAAACAGCTATTTGAAATAAGCCCAATCAGAGCGTGTTCATCTTCTTTCTACGTAGATGGAACGCAAAACACCTTATTGCTTTGTTTGGGGGTGATTCTGGTGCTCACCCAAAAAACACCATATAAATTCCAACTATGATTCTATGATTCTATGAATTGAAATAAGCCCAATCGAACCTTATTCGTCTTCTTTTTACGCATTTGGTTGCGGAAATATGGCGTTTTGTTATTTTGGTCTCATTACATACACTTTGCGATTTCTGGGTAAAAGTCCCTTAATACCAAAGAACACGACTGTCAGGGGTTCAGGAGCAGAGGCAAGGGCAAGGGAGGAAACAGAGAGCGAGGGGGAGGAGGCAGAAGAAAAGATGAGTGATGATGACGACCCGAGATCTCCGAGTCTTTCCAGTGAATCAGAAGATTCACAGAAAGGAGCACCAGTGGTCAGGGCAAGGGGGGAGCCTAGGGGGACACCCCAGGAAGATAGAGCCAGAGAGGACTCCGAGGAGAGCAGTTGGAAATCGGGACCAGCGTCACAGCCAGAGAGCAGGGAAGAGGAAGAGCGCCAGAGATCAAGCGCTGGCAGCTCGCAACAGGGGGGAGGGCACAAGTCAGGAGTGGCCACACCTCCATCGGGGAGCGAAGAAACGGTCAGACGGAAAGTGGAAGGTTGGGCGCGCGCGCCAAGTTCAAATGCACAGGAAAGTGACGCAGTAGGCAGCCAGGAAAGGGAGCCAGGTCCTAAAGCCCGGCGCAAGGAGACAGGGAGTTCCGGGGGGTCGGCGTCAGAAGAATCCCGGAAGGAAGAGACCCCGGGGGGCAGAGGGACCCAGAGGAGAGCAGTCAGGCGGAAAAGGTGGAGCAGGGCTAGGATATTAAGTTGGTGCACAAGGGGCGGAGACTCAGACGGAGCTTCGCCGATCTAGCCATTAGACGTAGAGTTGCACGCAGCATCTTGGGAATGGAAACTGTAACTCAATAAAGACTTTTACTTAATGACCGCTGGCTAGCGTGATCCTCTGTGAGCTAGGATCTTGAAGCAGCTCTGACAGTAAGCTCCGTCCCCAAATTGTGGGCATCTACAGCCTCGAGGAGAGGAGAGAAGCAGGTGCCTACTAGCTAGCTCACGAACGGCAGACAACATGACGGCTGAGCAGCAGATAGAGGAACTCAGAAAAGCAGTGTCACAACTGAATGCCGAGGCTCTCGCATCCAGGAAGAGAGAGGAGGAGGCAGCTGCCGCCTGCAGGGATCTCCAGGTCAGGTTGGACATGCTTACGAAGCACGGGCAACTGACACCCAAACAGGAGGGAATTGGGTTGGCGAGACGAACAGGCGGTCTGGTCTCTCACTTCGATGGGAACCTGCAGCAGTACCCCAACTTTAGAGCAGATGTAATGTGCGCACTGGAACTGCTGAAAAAAGACTTTAGAGATGAGCAAGAGAAAGTGGGGTTCATCATGTCCCATTTGCATGGGGAAGCTAAAGCATGGCTGCGCAATTTGTGGAGGGATAAGGATCCGGCGCTCCAAAATGCGGATGCCTTTATTAAAGCGATGGATGGGTGTTTCTTATCAAGCATTGACGTGGATCTTGCTCGGCAGCAGATACATGGACTGAAACAAGGGAGGGCCAGTGTAAGGCAGTATCATGCCCGCTTTTTCGCTTTGGTCAGTGCTCTGGAATGGGACAGGGATTCGGCTCCTGTAAGAGACCTGTTTTGGGAGGGATTGCACGGCTCTGTTAAAGATGAAATTGCGAGGGGGGAGAGACCCCGGACCACGCAGGAGATCGTTCAGAGGGCGCTAGCCGTGGGGGTGCGGCTGGAAGAACGTCCGTGGAGCAGGGACGAAGGGCGTGGAGGGCGCGAACCAGCCAGGGGCTCCTCCTTCCTTCCCAGAGAAGCAGCGCGTGCGCAATCCACGCCTCCACAAGGAGGAGGGGTGGAACCTATGGAGGTTGGAAGTGCAAGGGCTCAGTCAGCAGCCAGAGCCCTAGCACCGGAAACAGTGAAAGCGAAGCCTCCTAGAGGGAACAGGAAGTGTTACATCTGCGAGGATCCAGGGCATATGGCGAAAGAGTGTCCCCGGAGGCTCCACAAGCACACTGCAGCCTCAGCAATGGTAACTGCAGCAACGCAACAAGGAGGACCACAGCAGGGAAACGACGATGTCTGGCTGGAGGAAGAGGCAATGGGGCCCAGCCAGACGTGTCAGTGAAGAAGTCCCCGGAAATTTCACAGCCCATGGACCCCCTCCCGCCCAAACCAGTAGTGAGGCTCACCGCATCGCTCCAGCTGCCCAATGGGATCACCATGGACGTGCCGCTCACCATTGACTCGGGAAGCAATGCGGACTTTATAGGGCAGGACTTTGTAGACCGGCATGCTATACAGTTGCTGCCGGCCACGCTGCCCCTGCAGGTGGTCACGGTGGATGGCAGGGAGCTGCTAGGGGGGCAAGTGGTGAAGCAGACGCCACCAATGGTGATGCGCCTTGGGAATCACAAGGAAATCATCAGCTTCAACGTCACTCAACTATCGGACACGCCCATTGTATTGGGCATGAGTTGGCTAGACAAGCACAGCCCAACGCTGGCTTGGTACCAGAGGCAGCTGACCTTCGGCTCTTCCTTTTGTGCTGAACACTGCATCGTCCCCCGGCAGGAAGGAGAGGAAGAGGAGTCACAGCTGCTGCTAGGCACGCTGCAAGCGATTCCCCACAAGTACGCAGAATTTTTGGAGGTTTTCTGCGAGAAGGAGGCAGACAGGCTACCCCCCCCACAGACCATATGACTGCAAAATTGACCTGCTGCCGGGGGCGGCGCTGCCTAAAGGGAAGCTGTATTCCATGTCTGAGGACGAACTGCAGGAACTCAAAGAGTTCATAGATCATAATTTGGAGCGCGGTTTCATCCGGGAGTCCAAGGCAGCGGGGGACAGTCCTGTATTCTTTGTTAAGAAGCGGGACACGCCCCAAAAAAGACTTGTGGTGGACTATCGCATCTTAAACAGTGTGACCAAGCCATCGGACTTCCCCTTGCCCCGAATCGACGACCTCCTTGTAAAGGTACGGAAGGGCAGCGTGTTCACCAAGTTAGACCTGCGAGGGGCGTACAACCTCATTCGCATGCGGGAAGGGGATGAGTGGAAGACGGCCATGTTCACGCCTCTGGGCACCTACGAATATAGAGTTATGCCTTTTGGGTTGCAAAATGGCTCCCACGTTTTTCAAGCGTTCATGCATCACGTGTTGGCGGGGCTCCTCTACAAGACGTGCGTCTGTTTCTTAGATGACATCCTGATGTTTTCGGAATCGCAGCAGGAGCATGACAGACACGTCAAAGAAGTGCTAAGCAGGCTACAGCAGCATAGGCTCTACGCCAAGCTGGAGAAGTGCCAATTCGACGTGACGGAGGTGGATTTTCTGGGCTACAAGTTGTCTGACAAGGGGCTCGCCATGGACAGCGCCAAGGTGCGAGCGGTGTTGGACTGGAAGAGCCCACGCAACCGGAAGGAGGTCCAACGGTTTGTCGGCTTCGCGAACTTCTATCGCAAGTGTATCAAAGGCTTCGCTATGCAGACAGCGGCCATCACGGACACGCTTAGCTCCAAGAAAAAGAAGTTCATCTGGACAGAGCAGGCGGAGCAGTCCTTTCAGGCACTCAAGCGTCTCTTCGCGTCGGAAGAGCAGCTGCTGCATGTCGACCCCAGCAGGCCGATGAGGGTGGAGACAGACGCCTCGGACAGAGCCGTGGGAGCAGTCCTACTGCAGAAAGACCCGCAGGGGGTTTGGCGGCCGGGAGCATTTTACTCCAGGAAGCTCAGCAAGTCCGAACAGAACTACACCATCTGTGACAGGGAGTTGCTGGCCGTTCATGCAGCATTCAAAGCATGGAGGCACTTCCTGATCGGCGCCAAGCACACGGTGCAGGTCTGCACGGACCACAAGAATCTGGAGCACTGGCGCACGGCACAGTTCCTGAACCAAAGGCAGATACGTTGGGCTGAGTTCTTTGCGAACTTTAACTTCCGAATAGAGTATGCCCCGGGGGACACCAACATCATGGCGGACGCTCTCTCTCGTAAGCCACAATATCTGGAGGACGCCAAGCCAGCGGCCGCCATGCACATCTTCGCACCAACAGTGTGGGCGTGCGCTGCGGCAACAGTGGACCTGGAGGCGGTGCGGCAAGCGTTGCAGGATGACTCCTTTGCGCAAGCGAAGATGGCAGAGGTGCACAGGGGCACGGCAGCGACCGACGAGTTCCAGCTGAGAGATGGATTGCTCATTCGTAAAGGGGCCATCTACGTGCCGGGAGACGAACTTCGCGCCAAGGTACTGCAGCAGCTGCACGACACGCCCACTGCCGGGCACTTTGGCAAGGAGAAGACGGTGGAATTAGTCGCCAGGGACTTCTGGTGGCCCGGAATGAGAGGGGAGGTCGCGGACTATGTGGCGAGGTGTGACACCTGCCAGAGGGCCAAACCGGTGCACAAACCGCCGGCCGGACTGTTGGAACCGCTGCAAACTCCGGTCGAACCATGGGAGAGAGTGGCCCTGGACTTTGTCACGGATCTGCCCAGCTCGAGGGGCAAGACGGCCGTGCTGGTGGTGGTGGACTTGTTCTCCAAGATGGCACATTTCATTCCGTGTGCCAAGGTGGCCACGGCGGAGCAAACCGCCAAACTGTTCATAGACCACGTGTTCAAGGTTCACGGTCTGCCACGGTCTATTCTGTCCGACCGGGGGCGACAGTTCATCTCGAATTTCTGGCAGAAGCTGATGGGCTTCCTGAACGTCAAGATCAACCTGGCGTCGGCGAGACACCCGCAGACCAACGGGCAGGCGGAGCGGGTCAATGCCATCATGCAGCAGTACCTGAGATGTTATGCGAATCAACAGCCTGCGACGTGGGTGGATTACCTGCCGCTCGCCGAGTTTGCCTACAACAACACGAAGCACGTGTCCACGGGGGTCACGCCGTTCTTCGCTCACAACGGGAGGCACCCCAGAACCTTCCCGGGACTGGAAAGGATGGGGGAGGGGGAGCCGCAGACAGCAGATGCGTTCGCGTCGGAGTTGCAGGAGGTCCACGATCAGCTGCGGCGACACCTGGAGCTGGCCAAACATGCATACAAGGTGCAAGCGGACAAACACAGAAGGGTTGGCGAAGAGATCCATGTGGGAGACTGGGTCTGGTTAGCAGCCCACGCAGTGCCGGCCAGGTCGTTGGCCAAGAAGAAGCTGGGGCATAAGCAACTGGGGCCCTACCAAGTCGAAGAGCAGGTCAACCCGGTGGCTTTCAGGCTGGCGCTTCCGGAGGGTTCCAGAATGCATCCGGTGTTCCACAGATCGGTGCTCACTCCCTACAAGGCACCGCACAGGTTTCAGGAACCCGGAACGGCACCGAGTCCGCTCAGAGAAGGAACCGGGCACGCGGGAGTGGCACAGAAGGAACGCATCAACGAAGTCACGGAGTGTCAGGGGTTCAGGAGCAGAGACGCAGAGAAGGGAGGAGACAGAGAGCGAGGGGGAGGAATACGAAGGAAAGATGAGTGGGGATGACGAACCGAGATCGCCGAGCTTATCCAGTGAGTCCGAGGATTCCCAGAAGGGAGCGCCAGCGGTCAGAGCAAGGGGGGGAAGCAGGGGGACACCCCAGGAAGAAGGGTCCAGAGAGGAATCAGAGAGCAGCAGTTGGAGATAGGGACCCACGTACCCAGCCGGGAGCAGCGGGGAGAAAGGGGACCAGATATCGGGTTCCGGAGGCTTTCAGAAGGAGGGAGGGCATGAGTCAGGAGTAGTCACGCCCACCTCGGGGAGCGACGAAACGATCAAGAGGAAGGTGGAGAGTTGGGCGCGCGCGCCAAGTTCAAATGTAGCGGAAGCTGGCGCAGTAAGCAGCCCAGAGAGTGAGCCAGGTCCCAAAGCCCGCCGCAAGGAGGCGGAAGGGTCAGGGGGGTCCGCGTCAGAAGAGAGTAGGAAAGAAGAGACCCCGGGGGGCAGAAGGACCCAGAGACGGAAGGAAAGGCGCAGGAGGTGGAGCAAGGCTAGGGTATTAAGCTGGTGTGCTAGAGGCGGAGACTCAGACGGGTCTTCGCCGGTCTGACCTAGAAGAAGTAGGGCTGCACGTTGCAGTTTGGAAATGGAACCTGTAATCCAATAAAGACTCTTTTAACCTGAACGCTGGCTAACGTGGTCCTATGTGAGCTGGGACTGAGTGGCAGCCCTGACACGGAGATTTTGGACTCCAGATGGGGGGAAGAAGGGGTAGAATACCTTCTCGCCAAGGAGGGCACCCCGGCCAGTGCGAACAGCTGGGTGCCGGGCTACGCCTTGGACGAACCTCTGCTCAAAGACGAGTTTCATGCCCTCTTCCCACATAGACCAATGCCAGCAGACTTTTTCGACGACTGGCTTTTCACGCCCACGCTTTCTGCCAGCACGTTCCGGGGGTTCGACTCGGACGAGGACCTGATACGAGACGCCCGTTCCCCGGATTGGTCACCCTCGGGATCTGCCTAAGAACCCTCGAATTGGTGGGACGATAGACCAAAGGAGCAGTGGCGCAGGAAGTGGCAGGAAGGTCCAGGACGAGCAACGCCGAAAGGAGGAAGTGAGGGAGAGACGGACATGGACGTTTTCGGGGACGACCCTGGTTTCGAGCACGGCGGCACAGAGATGGAAGCGGAGGTGACCGTCGTCGACGAGAGCAGGGAGGCAGAACCGGGAGACTTCCGATGGAGGCCCGCCACGGGAAGCGAACTGTATCCGACGTTCGTCCCTCTGACACAGCAGCACCCAGTTCCCGCACCGGAAGGAGGGGAGGGGGGAACGGGGGGCTTCGAGGGGGGGATGGATGTCAGGGGTTCAGGAGCAGAGGCAAGGGCAAGGGAGGAAACAGAGAGCGAGGGGGAGGAGGCAGAAGAAAAGATGAGTGATGATGATGACCCGAGATCTCCGAGTCTTTCCAGTGAATCAGAAGATTCACAGAAAGGAGCACCAGTGGTCAGGGCAAGGGGGGAGCCTAGGGGGACACCCCACTGGGTTGAACTGCTCTTCGACTTGGTAGGGCCCCAGTTGTTTATGCCCTAGTTTCTTCTGCGCCAACGACCTGGCCGGCACTGCGTGGGCTGCTAACCAGACCCAGTCTCCCACATGGATCTCTTCGCCAACCCTTCTGTGTTTGTCCGCTTGTACCTTGTATGCATGTTTGGCCAGCTCCAGGTGCCGCCGCAGCTGATCGTGGACCTCCTGCAACTCGGACGTGAACGCATCTGTTGTCTGCGGCTCCCCCTCCCCCATTCTTTCAAGTCCCGGGAAGGTTCTGGGGTGCCTCCCGTTGTTGGCGAAGAACGGCGTGACCCCCGTGGACACGTGCTTCGTGTTGTTGTAGGCGAAGTTGGCGAGAGGCAGGTAATCCACCCACGTCGCAGGCTGTTGATTCGCATAACATCTCAGGTACTGCTGCATGATGGCATTGACCCGCTCCGCTTGCCCGTTGGTCTGCGGGTGTCTAGCCGACGCCAGGTTGATCTTGACGTTCTTGAAGCCCATCAGCTTCTGCCAGAAATTCGAGATGAACTGTCGCCCTCGGTCGGACAGAATAGACCGTGGCAGACCGTGAACCTTGAACACGTGGTCTATGAACAGTTTGGCGGTTTGTTCCGCCGTGGCCACCTTAGCACACGGGATGAAATGTGCCATCTTGGAGAACAAGTCCACCACCACCAGCACGGCCGTCTTGCCCCTCGAGCTGGGCAGATCCGTGACAAAGTCCAGGGCCACTCTCTCCCATGGTTCGACCGGAGTTTGCAGCGGTTCCAACAGTCCGGCCGGCGGTCTGTGCACTGGTTTGGCCCTCTGGCAGGTGTCACACCTCGCTACGTAGTCCGCGACTTCCCCTCTCATTCCGGGCCACCAGAAGTCTCTGGCGACTAATTCCACCGTCTTTTCCTTGCCGAAGTGCCCGGCAGTGGGCGCGTCGTGCAGCTGCTGCAGTACCTTGGCGCGAAGTTCGTCTCCCGGCACGTAGATGGCCCCTTTACGGATGAGCAATCCATCTCGCAGCTGGAACTCGTCGGTCCAAGTTCAAATGCACAGGAAAGTGACGCAGTAGGCAGCCCGGAAAGGGAGCCAGGTCCTAAAGCCCGGCGCAAGGAGACAGGAGGGTCCGGGGGGTCGGCGTCAGAAGAATCCAGGAAGGAAGAGACCCCGGGGGGCAGAGGGACCCAGAGGAGAACAGTCAGGCGGAAAAGGTGGAGCAGGGCTAGGATATTAAGTTGGTGCACAAGGGGCGGAGACTCAGACGGAGCTTCGCCGATCTAACCACTAGACGTAGAGTTGCACGCAGCAGCTTGAGAATGGAAACTGTAACTCAATAAAGACTTTTACTTAATGATCGCTGGCTAGCGTGATCCTCTGTGAGCTAGGATCTGGAAGCAGCTCTGACAGGTGCGAAGATGTGCATGGCGGCCGCTGGCGTTGCCTCCTCCAGATACTGCGGCTTACGGGAGAGAGCATCCGCCATGATGTTGGTGTCCCCCGGGACATACTCTATTCGGAAATCGAAGTTCGCAAAGAACTCAGCCCAACGTATCTGCCTCTGGTTCAGGAACTGTGCCGTGCGCCAGTGCTCCAGATTCTTGTGGTCCGTGCAGACCTGCACCGTGTGCTTGGCGCCGATCAGGAAGTGCCTCCACGCTTTGAACGCTGCATGAATGGCCAGCAACTCCCGGTCCCAGATGGTGTAGTTCTGTTCGGACTTGCTGAGCTTCCTGGAGTAAAACGCTCCCGGCCTCCAAACCCCCTGCAGGTCTTTCTGCAGCAGGACTGCTCCCACGGCTCTGTCAGAAGCGTCTGTCTCCACCCTCATCGGCTTGCTGGGGTTGACATGAAGCAGCTGCTCTTCCGACGCGAAGAGACGCTTGAGTGCCTGAAAGGACTGCTCCGCCTGCTCTGTCCAGATGAACTTCTTTTTCTTGGAGCTGAGCGTGTCCGTGATGGCCGCTGTCTGCATGGCAAAGCCTTTGATAAACTTGCGATAGAAATTCGCGAAGCCGACAAACCGTTGGACCTCCTTCCGGTTGCGCGGGCTTTTCCAATCCAACACTGCTCGAACCTTGGCGCTGTCCATGGCGAGCCCCTTGTCAGACAACTTGTAGCCCAGGAAATCCACCTCCGTCACGTCGAATTGGCACTTCTCCAGCTTGGCGTAAAGCCTATGCTGCTGTAGTCTGCTTAGCACTTCCTTGACGTGTCTGTCATGCTCCTGCTGCGCTTCCGAAAAGAGCAGGATGTCATCCAAGAAACAGACGCACGTCTTGTAGAGGAGCCCGGCCAACACGTGATGCATGAACGCTTGAAAAACGTGGGAGCCATTTTGCAATCCAAAAGGCATAACTCTATATTCGTAGGTGCCCAGGGGCGTGAACATGGCTGTCTTCCACTCATCTCCTTCCCGCATGCGAATGAGGTTGTACGCCCCTCGCAGGTCCAACTTGGTGAACACGCTGCCCTTCCGTACCTTTGCGAGGAGGTCGTCGATTCGGGGCATGGGGAAGTCCAATGGCTTGGTCACACTGTTTAAGATGCGATAGTCCACTACAAGCCTTTTTTGGGGCGTGTCCCGCTTCTTAACAAAGAATACAGGACTGCCCCCCGCTGCCTTGGACTCTCGGATGAAACCGCGCTCCAAATTGTGATCTATGAACTCTTTGAGTTCCTGCAATTCGTCCTCAGACATGGAATACAGCTTCCCTTTGGGCAGCGCCGCCCCCGGCAGCAGGTCAATTTTGCAGTCATATGGTCTGTGGGGGGGGTAGCCTGTCCGCCTCCTTCTCGCAGAAAACCTCCAAAAATTCTGCGTACTTGTGGGGAATCGCTTGCAGCGTGCCTAGCAGCAGCTGTGACTCCTCTTCCTCTCCTTCCTGCCGGGGGACGATGCAGTGTTCAGCACAAAAGGAAGAGCCGAAGGTCAGCTGCCTCTGGTACCAAGCCAGCGTTGGGCTGTGCTTGTCCAGCCAACTCATGCCCAATACAATGGGCGTGTCCGATAGTTGAGTGACGTTGAAGCTGATGATTTCCCTGTGATTCCCAAGTCGCATCACCATTGGTGGCGTCTGCTTCACCACTTGCCCCCCTAGCAGCTCCCTGCCATCCACCGTGACAACCTGCAGGGGCAGCGTGGCAGGCAGCAACTGTATAGCATGCCGGTCGACAAAGTCCTGCCCTATAAAGTCCGCATTGCTTCCCGAGTCAATGGTGAGCGGCACGTCCATGGTGATTCCATTGGGCAGCTGGAGCGATGCGGTGAGCCTCACTACTGGTTTGGGCGGGAGGGGGTCCATGGGCTGTAGAATCTCTGGGGACTTCTTCACTGACACGTCTGGCTGGGCCCCAGTGCCTCTTCCTCCAGCCAGACTCCGTCGTTTCCCTGCTGCGTTGCTGCAGTTACCATTGCTGAGGCTGCAGTGTGCTGGTGGAGCCTCCGGGGACACTCTTTCGCCATATGCTGCGGATCTTCGCAGATGTAACACTTCCTGTTCCCTCTAGGAGGCTTCGCTTTCACTGCTGCCGGTGCTAGGGCTCTGGCTGCTGACTGAGCCCTTGCACTTCCAACCTCCATAGGTTCCGTCCCTCCTCCAGACGGAGGCGTGGATTGCGCACGCGCTGCTTCTCTGGGAAGGAAGGAGGAGCCCCTGGCTGGTTCGCGCCCTCCACGCCCTTCGTCCCTGCTCCACGGACGTTCTTCCAGCCGCACCCCCACCGCCAGCGCCCTCTGAACGATCTCCTGCGTGGTCCGGGGTCTCTCCCCCCTCGCAATTTCATCTTTAACCGAGCCGTGCAATCCCTCCCAAAACAGGTCTCTTACCGGAGGCGAATCTCTGTCCCATTCCAGGGCACTGACCAAAGCGAAAAAGCGGGCATGGTACTGCCTTACGCTGGCCCTCCCTTGCTTCAGTCCATGTATCTGCTGCCGAGCAAGATCCACATCAATGCTTGATAAAAAGCACCCATCCATCGCTTTAATAAAGGCATCCGCATTTTGGAGCGCCGGATCCTTATCCCTCCACAAATTGCGCAGCCATGCTTTAGCATCTCCATGCAAATGGGACATGATGAATCCCACTTTCTCTTGCTCATCTCTAAAGTCTTTTTTCAGCAGTTCCAGTGCGCACATTACATCTGCTCTAAAGTTGGGGTACTGTTGCAGGTTCCCATCGAAGTGAGAGACCAGACCGCCTGTTCGTCTCCCCAACCCAATTCCCTCCTGTTTGGGTGTCAGTTGCCCTTGCTTCGTAAGCATGTCCAACCTGACCTGGAGATCCCTGTAGGCGGCAGCTGCCTCCTCCTCTCTCTTCCTGGATGCGAGAGCCTCGGCATTCAGTTGTGACACTGCTTCTCTGAGTTCCGCTATCTGCCATCATGCTGTCTGCCGTTCGTGAGCTCGCTAGTAGGCACCCGCTTTCTCTCCTCTCCTCGAGGCCGTAGATGCCCACAATTAAGAGACGGAGCTTACTGTCAGAGCTGCTTCCAGATCCTAGCTCACAGAGGATCACGCTAGCCAGCGATCATTAAGTAAAAGTCTTTATTGAGTTACAGTTTCCATTCTCAAGCTGCTGCGTGCAACTCTACGTCTAGTGGTTAGATCGGCGAAGCTCCGTCTGAGTCTCCGCCCCTTGTGCACCAACTTAATATCCTAGCCCTGCTCCACCTTTTCCGCCTGACTGTTCTCCTCTGGGTCCCTTTGCCCCCCGGGGTCTCTTCCTTCCGGGATTCTTCTGACGCCGACCCCCCGGAACCCCCTGTCTCCTTGCGCCGGGCTTTAGGACCTGGCTCCCTTTCCTGGCTGCCTACTTCGTCACTTTCCTGTGCATTTGAACTTGGCGCGCGCGCCCAACCTTCCACTTTCCGTCTGACCGTTTCTTCGCTCCCCGATGGAGGTGTGGCCACTCCTGACTCGTGCCCTCCCCCGTGTTGTGAGCTGCCAGCGCTTGATCCCTGGCGCCCTTCCTCTTCCCTGCTCTCTGGCGGTGACGCTGGTCCCGATTTCCAACTGCTCTCCTCTGAGTCCCCTCTGGCTCTATCTTCCTGGGGTGTCCCCATAGGCTCCCCCCTTGCCCTGGCCACTGGTGCTCCTTTCTGTGAATCTTCTGATTCACTGGAAAGACTCGGAGATCTCGGGTCGTCGTCATCACTCATCTTTTCTTCTGCCTCCTCCCCCTCGCTCTCTGTTTCCTCCCTTGCCCTTGCCTCTGCTCCTGAACCCCTGACAGGGTCATTGGGATTTCTTTTTCATGCTGAAAAGCCCCATATCTTTATAGGGCATCCAGTGGCAGGCAGTCCCAAAAGTGGACAAACACTGTCACCTTTAAAAGGAGTTTAACAGGAATAACATAAGGAAAATTCATTATTATAGCAACTCCAGTGGCAGGCAGTCCCACAGCCCCCAAACTTTCTGAGAAGGCTTGCCTGAAACTTGCCACCGCTGTCGACCAGAAGCTTCTCTTCTTGCCAGGCCCAACCAGAACTCGGTGCCAGCTGAGAGATGAAAAGAAGAGTCAGGTGGGCAGTGGATTCAAGTGCCGGAGGCTCTTCCTTTGGCAGGGAGTTCCATTGGCCCAAGCAAACCCTGACTTGCCACTTTCTCCCTGGAAAGCTGGTAGTGGTAGCGGAAGAGTCTCGCTTGCGAGGCGGGTGGCACGGCGCCCACCTGGACGGAGACTAGCACCCTAGAAAATAGAAAATACTTATCGGGAGAGAAAGAGAGGGCTGAATCAGCTCCGTTCACACCCAGCCGGGTGTAAATTGTTATTGGGATGATTCATTCCCATCCCCTCAGCCCACCACACAGGGTTGTGACCTGGAGGCACTCAATGGTCATCCCTCCTGACCCGGACACTTAGGGGTGCCTTGTGTGAGCCCCACCTTCATCACCCACCTCAGCCCAATCCCAGCTCCACCAATCGCCGTGGGGCATCCTCCAGCTTCAGGTGTCATATTCAAAATCGCACAAGCCTGAGCGGGAAACCACATTTTCAGGAGTTCTTTAATAGAAGTATGGGATAGATACAAAAATATATTGGAGCCAAAAGTCCCTTATTGGCTATCTCCGCTGGAGGTAATGAGTGTTAAGAAAATTAATATGAGAGGTAATTGGAGTACATATGGTGAATTGGTAATTAAAGAAGGAGGAAAATGGAAATTGAAACCATTTGAACAAGTTAAAGATTATGTATATGATTGGTTGCATTACTTTCAAGTAAATGAAATTGTCAGGGGTTTAGGAGCAGAGGCAAGGCCAAGGGAGGAAACAGAGAGCGAAGGGGAGGAGGCAGAAGAAAAGATGAGTGATGACGACGACCCGAGATCTCCTAGTCTTTCCAGTGAATCAGAGGATTCACAGAAAGGAGCACCAGTGGCCAGGGCAAGGGGGGAGTCTAGGGGGGCACCCCAGGAAGATAGAGCCAGAGGGGACTCAGGGGAGAGCAGTTGGAAATCGGGACCAGCGTCACCGCCAGGGAGCAGGGAAGAAGGAGGGAGCCAGGGGGCAAGCGCTGGCAGCTCACCACAGGAGGGAGGGCATGAGTCAGGAGTGGCCACACCTCCATCGGGGAGCGAAGAAACGGTTAAGAGGAAAGTGGAAGGCTGGGCGCGCGCGCCAAGTTCAAATGCAGAGGAAGGCGGCGCAGTAAGCAGCCCGGAAAGGGAACCAGGTCCTAAAGCCCGGCGCAAGGAGGCAGGAGGGTCCGGGTCAGCGTCAGAAGAATCCAGGAAGGAAGAAACCCCGGGGGGTAGAGGGACCCAGAGGAGGACAGTCAGGCGGAAAAGGTGGAGCAGGGCTAGGATATTAAGTTGGTGCACAAGGGGCGGAGACTCAGACGGAGCTTCGCCGATCTAGCCATTAGACGTAGAGTTGCAAGTAGCAGCTTGAGAATGGAAACTGTAACTCAATAAAGACTTTTACTTAATGACCGCTGGCTAGCGTGATCCTCTGTGAGCTAGGATCTTGAAGCAGCTCTGACAGAAATGTTTAAAAAAGACTTAAAAGAAAGGGGTTATGTAGAAAAAGAATCTAAATTTCAAATAGACATAATAAACAATTAATATAAAACTCGGTCAAAAATGTATAAGATATTGTTGGAATGTGTCAGAGCTGCTTGAAGATCCTAGCTCACAGAGGATCACGCTAGCCAGCGGTCATTAAGTAAAAGTCTTTATTGAGTTACAGTTTCCATTCCCAAGCTGCTGCGTGCAACTCTACGTCTAATGGCTAGATCGGCGAAGCTCCGTCTGAGTCTCCGCCCCTTGCGCACCAACTTAATATCCTAGCCCTGCTCCACCTTTTCCGCCTGACTGCTCTCCTCTGGGTCCCTCTGCCCCCCGGGGTCTCTTCCTTCCGGGATTCTTCTGACGCCGACCCCCCGGAACTCCCTGTCTCCTTGCGCCGGGCTTTAGGACCTGGCTCCCTTTCCTGGCTGCCTACTGCGTCACTTTCCTGTGCATTTGAACTTGGCGTGCGCGCCCAACCTTCCACTTTCCGTCTGACCGTTTCTTCGCTCCCCGATGGAGGTGTGGCCACTCCTGACTCGTGCCCTCCCCCCTGTTGCGAGCTGCCAGCGCTTGATCTCTGGCGCTCTTCCTCTTCCCTGCTCTCTGGCTGTGACGCTGGTCCCGATTTCCAACTGCTCTCCTCGGAGTCCCCTCTGGCTCTATCTTCCTGGGGTGTCCCCCTAGGCTCCCCCCTTGCCCTGATCACTGGTGCTCCTTTCTGTGAATCTTCTGATTCACTGGAAAGACTCGGAGATCTCGGGTCGTCGTCATCACTCATCTTTTCTTCTGCCTCCTCCCCCTCGCTCTCTGTTTCCTCCCTTGCCCTTGCCTCTGCTCCTGAACCCCTGACATCCATCCCCCCCTTGAAGCCCCCCGTTCCCCCCTCCCCTCCTTCCGGTGCGGGAACTGGGTGCTGCTGTTTCAGAGGGACGAACGTCGGATACAGTTCGCTTCCCGTGGCGGGCCTCCATCTGAAGTCTCCCGGTTCTGCCTCCCTGCTCTCGTCGACGACGGTCACCTCCGCTTCCATCTCTGTGCCGCCGTGCTCGAAACCAGGGTCGTCCCCGAAAACGTCCATGTCCGTCTCTCCCTCACTTCCTCCTGGCGGCGTTGCTCGTCCTGGACCTTCCTGCCACTTCCTGCGCCACTGCTCCTCTGGTCTATCGTCCCACCAATACGAGGGTTCTGAGGCAGATCCCGAGGGTGACCCCTCCGGGGAACGGGCGTCTCGTATCGGGTCCTCGTCCGAGTCGAACCCCCGGAACGTGCTGGCAGAAAGCGTTGGCGTGAAAAGCCAGTCGTCGAAAAAGTCTGCTGGCATTGGTCTATGTGGGAAGAGGGCATGAAACTCGTCTTTCAGCAGAGGTTCGTCCAAGGCGTAGCCTGGCACGCAGCTGTTCGCACTGGCCGGGGTGCCCTCCTTGGCGAGAAGGTATTCTACCCCTTCTTCCCCCCATCTGGAGTCCAAAATCTCCGTGACTTCGTTGATGCGTTCCTTCTGTGCCACTCCCGCGTGCACAGTTCCTTCTCTGAGCGGACTCGGTGCCGTTCCGGGTTCCTGAAACCTGTGCGCTGCCTTGTAGGGAGTGAGCACCGATCTGTGGAACACCGGATGCATTCTGGAACCCTCCGGAAGCGCCAGCCTGAAAGCCACCGGGTTGACCTGCTCTTCGACTTGGTAGGGCCCCAGTTGCTTATGCCCCAGCTTCTTCTTGGCCAACGACCTGGCCGGCACTGCGTGGGCTGCTAACCAGACCCAGTCTCCCACATGGATCTCTTCGCCAACCCTTCTGTGTTTGTCCGCTTGCACCTTGTATGCATGTTTGGCCAGCTCCAGGTGTCGCCGCAGCTGATCGTGGACCTCCTGCAACTCCGACGCGAACGCATCTGCTGTCTGCGGCTCCCCCTCCCCCATCCTTTCCAGTCCCGGGAAGGTTCTGGGGTGCCTCCCGTTGTTAGCGAAGAACGGCGTGACCCCCGTGGACACGTGCTTCGTGTTGTTGTAGGCAAACTCGGCGAGCGGCAGGTAATCCACCCACGTCGCAGGCTGTTGATTCGCATAACATCTCAGGTACTGCTGCATGATGGCATTGACCCGCTCCGCCTGCCCGTTGGTCTGCGGGTGTCTCGCCGACGCCAGGTTGATCTTGACGTTCAGGAAGCCCATCAGCTTCTGCCAGAAATTCGAGATGAACTGTCGCCCCCGGTCGGACAGAGTAGACCGTGGCAGACCGTGAACCTTGAACACGTGGTCTATGAACAGTTTGGCGGTTTACTCCGCCGTGGCCACCTTGGCACACGGAATGAAATGTGCCATCTTGGAGAACAAGTCCACCACCACCAGCACGGCCGTCTTGCCCCTCGAGCTGGGCAGATCCGTGACAAAGTCCAGGGCCACCCTCTCCCATGGTTCGACCGGAGTTTGCAGCGGTTCCAACAGTCCGGCCGGCGGTTTGTGCACCGGTTTGGCCCTCTGGCAGGTGTCACACCTCGCCACGTAGTCCGCGACCTCCCCTCTCATTCCGGGCCACCAGAAGTCCCTGGCGACTAATTCCACCGTCTTCTCCTTGCCAAAGTGCCCGGCAGTGGGCGCGTCGTGCAGCTGCTGCAGTACCTTGGCGCGAAGTTCGTCTCCTGGCACGTAGATGGCCCCTTTACGAGTGAGCAATCCATCTCACAGCTGGAACTCGTCGGTCGCTGCCGTGCCCCTGTGCACCTCTGCCATCTTCGCTTGCGCGAAGGAGTCATCCTGCAACGCTCGCCGCACCGCCTCCAGGTCCACTGTTGCCGCAGCGCACGCCCACACTGTTGGCGCGAAGATGTGCATGGCGGCCGCTGGCTTGGCGTCCTCCAGATATTGTGGCTTACGAGAGAGAGCATCCGCCATGATGTTGGTGTCCCCCGGGACATACTCTATTCGGAAGTTAAAGTTCGCAAAGAACTCAGCCCAACGTATCTGCCTTTGGTTCAGGAACTGTGCCGTGCGCCAGTGCTCCAGATTCTTGTGGTCCGTGCAGACCTGCACCGTGTGCTTGGCGCCGATCAGGAAGTGCCTCCATGCTTTGAATGCTGCATGAATGGCCAGCAACTCCCTGTCCCAGATGGTGTAGTTCTGTTCGGACTTGCTGAGCTTCCTGGAGTAAAACGCTCCCAGCCACCAAACCCCCTGCGGGTCTTTCTGCAGCAGGACTGCTCCCACGGCTCTGTCCGAGGCGTCTGTCTCCACCCTCATCGGCCTGCTGGGGTCGACATGCAGCAGCTGCTCTTCCGACGCAAAGAGACGCTTGAGTGCCTGAAAGGACTGCTCCGCCTGCTCTGTCCAGATGAACTTCTTTTTCTTGGAGCTAAGCGTGTCCGTGATGGCCGCTGTCTGCATAGCGAAGCCTTTGATAAACTTGCGATAGAAGTTCGCGAAGCCGACAAACCGTTGGACCTCCTTCCGGTTGCGTGGGCTCTTCCAGTCCAACACCGCTCGAACCTTGGCGCTGTCCATGGCGAGCCCCTTGTCAGAAAACTTGTAGCCCAGAAAATCCACCTCCGTCACGTCGAATTGGCACTTCTCCAGCTTGGCGTAGAGCCTATGCTGCTGTAGCCTGCTTAGCACCTCTTTGACGTGTCTGTCATGCTCCTGCTGTGATTCCGAAAAGATCAGGATGTCATCTAAGAAACAGACGCACGTCTTGTAGAGGAGCCCGGCCAACACGTGATGCATGAACGCTTGAAAAACGTGGGAGCCATGTTGCAATCCAAAAGGCATAACTCTATATTCGTAGGTGCCCAGAGGCGTGAACATGGCCGTCTTCCACTCATCCCCTTCCCGCATGCGAATGAGGTTGTACGCTCCTCGCAGATCTAACTTGGTGAACACGCTGCCCTTCCGTACCTTTGCGAGGAGGTCGTCGATTCGGGGCATGGGGAAGTCCGATGGCTTGGTCACACTGTTTAAGATGCGATAGTCCACCACAATTCTTTTTTGGGGCGTGTCCCGCTTCTTAACAAAGAATACAGGACTGCCCCCCGCTGCCTTGGACTCCCGGATGAAACCGCGCTCCAAATTATGATCTATGAACTCTTTGAGTTCCTGCAGTTCGTCCTCAGACATGGAATACAGCTTCCCTTTAGGCAGCGCCGCCCCCGGCAGCAGGTCAATTTTGCAGTCATATGGTCTGTGGGGGGGGTAGCCTGTCTGCCTCCTTCTCGCAGAAAACCTCCAAAAATTCTGCGTACTTGTGGGGAATCGCTTGCAGCGTGCCTAGCAGCAGCTGTGACTCCTCTTCCTCTCCTTCCTGCCGGGGGACGATGCAGTGTTCAGCACAAAAGGAAGAGCCGAAGATCAGCTGCCTCTGGTACCAAGCCAGCGTTGGGCTGCGCTTGTCCAGCCAACTCATGCCCAATACAATGGGCGTGTCCGATAGTTGAGTGACGTTGAAGCTGATGATTTCCTTGTGATTCCCAAGGCGCATCACCATTGGTGGCGTCTGCTTCACCACTTGCCCCCCTAGCAGCTCCCTGCCATCCACCGTGACCACCTGCAGGGGCAGCGTGGCCGGCAGCAACTGTATAGCGTGCCGGTCTACAAAGTCCTGCCCTATAAAGTCCGCATTGCTTCCCGAGTCAATGGTGAGCGGCACGTCCATGGTGATTCCATTGGGCAGCTGGAGCGATGCGGTGAGCCTCACTACTGGTTTGGGCGGGAGGGGGTCCATGGGCTGTGAAATCTCCGGGGACTTCTTCACTGACACGTCTGGCTGGGCCCCATTGCCTCTTCCTCCAGCCAGACATCGTCGTTTCCCTGCTGTGGTCCTCCTTGTTGCGTTGCTGCAGTTACCATTGCTGAGGCTGCAGTGTGCTTGTGGAGCCTCCGGGGACACTCTTTCGCCATATGCCCTGGATCCTCGCAGATGTAACACTTCCTGTTCCCTCTAGGAGGCTTCGCTTTCACTGTTGTCGGTGCTAGGGCTCTGGCTGCTGATTGAGCCCTTGCACTTCCAACCTCCATAGGTTCCACCCCTCCTCCTTGTGGAGGCGTGGATTGCGCACACGCTGCTTCTCTGGGAAGGAAGGAGGAGCCCCTGGCTGGTTCGCGCCCTCCACGCCCTTCGTCCCTGCTCCACGGACGTTCTTCCAGCCGCACCCCCACGGCTAGCGCCCTCTGAACGATCTCCTGCGTGGTCCGGGGTCTCTCCCCCCTCGCAATTTCATCTTTAACAGAGCCGTGCAATCCCTCCCAAAACAGGTCTCTTACAGGAGCCGAATCCCTGTCCCATTCCAGAGCACTGACCAAAGCGAAAAAGCGGGCATGATACTGCCTTACGCTGGCCCTCCCTTGTTTCAGTCCATGTATCTGCTGCCGAGCAAGATCCACGTCAATGCTTGATAAGAAACACCCATCCATCGCTTTAATAAAGGCATCCGCATTTTGGAGCGCCGGATCCTTATCCCTCCACAAATTGTGCAGCCATGCTTTAGCTTCCCCATGCAAATGGGACATGATGAACCCCACTTTCTCTTGCTCATCTCTAAAGTCTTTTTTCAGCAGTTCCAGTGCGCACATTACATCTGCTCTAAAGTTGGGGTACTGCTGCAGGTTCCCATCGAAGTGAGAGACCAGACCGCCTGTTCGTCTCGCCAACCCAATTCCCTCCTGTTTGGGTGTCAGTTGCCCGTGCTTCGTAAGCATGTCCAACCTGACCTGGAGATCCCTGCAGGCGGCAGCTGCCTCCTCCTCTCTCTTCCTGGATGCGAGAGCCTCGGCATTCAGTTGTGACACTGCTTTTCTGAGTTCCTCTATCTGCTGCTCAGCCGTCATGTTGTCTGCCGTTCGTGAGCTAGCTAGTAGGCACCTGCTTCTCTCCTCTCCTCGAGGCTGTAGATGCCCACAATTTGGAGACGGAGCTTACTGTCAGAGCTGCTTCAAGATCCTAGCTCACAGAGGATCACGCTAGCCAGCGGTCATTAAGTAAAAGTCTTTATTGAGTTACAGTTTCCATTCCCAAGCTGCTGCGTGCAACTCTACGTCTAATGGCTAGATCGGCGAAGCTCCGTCTGAGTCTCCGCCCCTTGTGCACCAACTTAATATCCTAGCCCTGCTCCACCTTTTCCGCCTGACTGCTCTCCTCTGGGTCCCTCTGCCCCCGGGGTCTCTTCCTTCCAGGATTCTTCTGACGCCGACCCCCCGGAACTCCCTGTCTCCTTGCGCCGGGCTTTAGGACCTGGCTCCCTTTCCTGGCTGCCTACTGCGTCACTTTCCTGTGCATTTGAACTTGGCGCGCGCGCCCAACCTTCCACTTTCCGTCTGACCGTTTCTTCGCTCCCCGATGGAGGTGTGGCCACTCCTGACTCGTGCCCTCCCCCCTGTTGCGAGCTGCCAGCGCTTGATCTCTGGCGCTCTTCCTCTTCCCTGCTCTCTGGCTGTGACGCTGGTCCCGATTTCCAACTGCTCTCCTCGGAGTCCCCTCTGGCTCTATCTTCCTGGGGTGTCCCCCTAGGCTCCCCCCTTGCCCTGACCACTGGTGCTCCTTTCTGTGAATCTTCTGATTCACTGGAAAGACTCGGAGATCTCGGGTCATCGTCATCACTCATCTTTTCTTCTGCCTCCTCCCCCTCGCTCTCTGTTTCCTCCCTTGCCCTTGCCTCTGCTCCTGAACCCCTGACACATACGAAAGATGAAGAGGTTAAATCGGTAATGATACAGTGGGCCAAAGATTTTGGGTATAATATTCAATTTGATGAATGGGAAAAATTGTGGAAAGAGAATATAAAATTTACTGCATGCACGGCACTGAAAGAAAATGTTATGAAAATGTTTTACAGATGGTACATCACACCTGTAAAGTTAGCAAAGATGTATAAGACGTGTAACAAATGTTGGAAATGAAAAGAAAAAGAAGGGACGTTCTTTCATGTGTGGTGGTGTCAGGGCTTCAGAAGCAGAGACGCAGAGAAGGGAGGAGACAGAGAGCGAGGGGGAGGAATACGAAGGAAAGATGAGTGGGGATGACGAACCGAGATCGCCGAGCTTATCCAGTGAGTCCGAGGATTCCCAGAAGGGAGCGCCAGCAGTCAGAGCAAGGGGGGAAAGCAGGGGGACACCCCAGGAAGAAGGGTCCAGAGAGGAATCAGAGAGCAGCAGTTGGAGATCGGGACCCACGTACCCAGACGGGAACAGCGGGGAGAAAGGGGACCAGATATCGGGTTCCGGAGGCTTTCAGAAGGAGGGAGGGCATGAGTCAGGAGTAGTCACGCCCACCTCGGGGAGCGACGAAACGATCAAGAGGAAGGTTGAGAGTTGGGCGCGCGCGCCAAGTTCAAATGTAGCGGAAGCTGGCGCAGTAAGCAGCCCAGAGAGTGAACCAGGTCCCAAAGCCCGCCGCAAGGAGGCGGAAGGGTCAGGGGGGTCCGCGTCAGAAGAGAGTAGGAAAAAGGAGACCCCGGGGGGCAGGTGGTGAAGCAAACGCCGCCAATGGTGATGCGCCTTGGCAACCACAGGGAAGTCATCAGTTTTAACGTCACACGACTGTCGGACACACCCATTGTGTTGGGCATGAGTTGGCTGGACAGGCACAGTCCGACACTGGCTTGGTACCAGCGACAGCTGATCTTCGGCTCCTCTTACTGCGCAGAACACTGCATCCTGCCCGGACAGGAGGGAGAGGAGGAGGAATCACAACTGCAGTTGGGAACGTTGCAAGCAGTGCCCCACAAATACGCAGACTTTCTGGAGGTCTTCTGCGAGAAGGAGGCAGACAAGTTACCACCGCACAGGCAATATGACTGCAAGATTGACCTCCTACCAGGGGCGACGCTACCGAAGGGGAGGCTGTATTCCATGTCTGAGGATGAACTACAGGAACTCAAACAGTTCATAGATCACAATTTGGAGCGCGGTTTCATCCGGGAGTCCAGGGCAGTAGGGGGCAGTCCTGTTTTCTTTGTGAAGAAGAAGGACACGCCCCAAAAGAGGCTGGTGGTGGATTTTCGCCTCTTGAACAAGATGACCAAGCCCTCTGATTTCCCCATGCCCAGGATTGACGACCTACTGGCGACGGTGCGCAAGGGACGCGTGTTTACCAAGTTGGACCTGCGAGGGGCGTACAATCTCATCCGCATGAGGGAGGGCGATGAGTGGAAGACAGCCATGTTCACGCCTCTGGGCACCTACGAGTACAGAGTGATGCCGTTTGGATTGCAAAACGGTTCTCACTGTTTTCAAGCTTTCATGCATCATGTGTTGGCGGGACTCCTCTACAAGAAGTGCGTCTGCTTTCTGGATGACATCCTGATATTCTCCGAGTCGCAGCAAGCGCATGACCAAGACGTTCGGGAGGTGCTGGAGAGGTTGCAGCAGCATAGACTGTACGCCAAACTGGAGAAGTGCCAGTTCGACACGACGGAGGTGGATTTCTTGGGTTACAAGTTGTCGGACAAGGGGCTAGCCATGGACAGCGCTAAGGTGCGAGCGGTGTTGGATTGGAAGAGCCCGCGTAACCGGAAGGAGGTCCAGCGGTTTGTCGGCTTCGCCAACTTCTATCGCAAGTTTATCAAAGGGTTCGCGATGCAGACGGCGGCTATTACGGACACGCTAAGCTCCAAGAAAAAGAAATTCATCTGGACGGAGCAGGCAGAGCAGTCCTTTCAGGCACTCAAGCGTCTCTTCGCGTCGGAAGAGCAACTGCTGCATATCGACCCCAGCAGACCGATGCGGGTAGAGACAGACGCGTCCGATAGAGCAGTGGGAGCTGTCCTGCTGCAGAGGGACCCACAGGGGGTCTGGAGACCGGGAGCGTTCTACTCCAGAAAGCTCAGCAAGTCGGAGCAGAACTACACCATCTGGGACAGGGAGTTGCTTGCCATTCATGCAGCATTCAAAGCATGGAGGCACTTCCTGATCGGCGCCAAGCACACGGTGCAGGTCTGCACGGACCACAAGAATCTGGAGCACTGGCGCACGGCGAAGTTCCTGAACCAGAGGCAGATACGTTGGGCGGAGTTCTTTGCTGACTTCGATTTCCGAATAGAGTACGTCCCAGGCGACACCAACATCATGGCGGATGCACTGTCCCGAAAACCGCAATACCTCGAAGAGGCGACGCCAGCGGCAGCCATGCACATCTTCGCGCCAACAGCGTGGGCGTGCGCTTCAGCCACAGTAGACCTGGAGGCGGTGCGGCGGGCGTTGCAGGACGACTCATTCGCGCAGGCGAAGATGGCCGAGGTGCACAAGGGCACGGCGAAGAGCGACGAGTTCCAGATACGGGACGGCTTGCTCTTACGTAAAGGGGCCATCTACGTGCCTGGAGATGAACTTCGCGCCAAGGTACTGCAGCAGTTGCACGACGCACCCACGGCCGGGCACTTTGGCACGGAAAAAACGGTGGAATTAGTCGCAAGGGACTTTTGGTGGCCCAGACTGAGAGGGGAAGTCGCGGACTACGTCGCGAGGTGCGACACCTGCCAGAGGGCCAAGCCGGTGCACAAACCACCGGCGGGACTGCTCGTACCGCTGCAAACGCCGTTTGAACCGTGGGAGAGGGTGGCCCTGGACTTTGTCACGGATCTACCCAGCTCGAGAGGCAAGACGGCTGTACTAGTGGTGGTGGACTTGTTCACCAAGATGGCACACTTCATACCGTGTGCGAAGGTGGCCACGGCAGAACAAACAGCCAAACTGTTCATAGATCACGTTTTCAAAGTGCACGGGCTGCCGCGGTCTATACTGTCCGACCGCGGTCGCCAGTTCATCTCGAATTTCTGGCAGAAGCTGATGGGCTTCCTGAACGTCAAAATCAACCTGACATCAGCGAGACACCCGCAGACCAACGGGCAAGCGGAGAGGGTCAATGCCATCATGCAGCAGTACCTGAGATGCTATGCCAATCAACAGCCTGCGACGTGGGTGGATTACCTGCCGCTCGCCGAGTTCGCCTACAACAACACGAAGCACGTGTCCACAGGGGTGACACCGTTCTTCGCCAACAATGGGAGGAATCCCAGAACCTTCCCGGGACTGGACAGAGTGGGGGAAGGGGAACCGCAGACGGCGGACGCTTTCGCGTCTGAGTTGCAGGAGGTCCACGATCAACTCCGACGGCAGCTGGAGCTAGCGAAGCACGCATACAAGGTGCAAGCGGACAAGCACAGGCGGGTTGGCGAAGAGATCCGAGTGGGAGACTGGGTCTGGTTGGCAGCCCACGCAGTGCCGACCAGATCGTTAGCCAAAAAGAAGTTGGGGCACAAGCAACTCGGTCCATACCAAGTCGAAGCGCACATCAACCCAGTAGCTTTCAGGCTGGTGCTCCCGGAGGGTTCCAGGATGCATCCGGTGTTCCACAGGTCGGTGCTCACTCCCTACAGGACACCTCACAGGTTCCAGGAACCAGGAACAGCACCGAGTCCGTCTCAGGAGCGGTCGGAGGCGGGAAGATTGCCACAGCAGGACCCCATCAACGAAGTCACGGAGATTTTGGACTCCAGATGGGGGGAAGACGGCGTGGAATACCTCCTAGCCAGGGAGGGCACCCGGGCTAGTGCTAATAGCTGGGTGCCAGACTACGCTTTGGAGGAACCCCTGCTCAAGGACGAGTTTCATGCCCTTTTCCCACACAGACCCATGCCAGCAGGCTTCTTCGACGACTGGTTGTTCACGCCCACACTTTCCTCCAGCACGTTCCATGGCTTCGACTCGGACGGGGAGCCCGCACAGCGCACACATTCCCCAGAGGGGTCACCGGAGGGTTCGGCGTCCGACACCTCGTATTGGTGGGACGATCGGCCAGAGGAGCAGTGGCGCCGGAGGTGGCTGGAGATGCCAGGTCAAGCGACCGACGCAGAGACTGACATGGACGTGTGCGGGGAGGATCTCGGTTTCGAGCACGGCGGCACTGAAATGGAGGCGGAGCAGCTCACCGTTGACGAACGCGAGGAGGAAGACTCGGAGGTCTTCAGTTGGCGGCCAGCAACGAGGAGCGAACTGTATCCGGCATTCACTCCTGTGATGATGGAGCACCCTGCAACCACCCTTGAAAGTGGGGAGGGGGGAAGGGGGGGCTTCGAGGGGGGGATGGATGTCAGGGCTTCAGAAGCAGAGACGCAGAGAAGGGAGGAGACAGAGAGCGAGGGGGAGGAATACGAAGGAAAGATGAGTGGGGATGACGAACCGAGATCGCCGAGCTTATCCAGTGAGTCCGAGGATTCCCAGAAGGGAGCGCCAGCAGTCAGAGCAAGGGGGGAAAGCAGGGGGACACCCCAGGAAGAAGGGTCCAGAGAGGAATCAGAGAGCAGCAGTTGGAGATCGGGACCCACGTACCCAGACGGGAACAGCGGGGAGAAAGGGGACCAGATATCGGGTTCCGGAGGCTTTCAGAAGGAGGGAGGGCATGAGTCAGGAGTAGTCACGCCCACCTCGGGGAGCGACGAAACGATCAAGAGGAAGGTTGAGAGTTGGGCGCGCGCGCCAAGTTCAAATGTAGCGGAAGCTGGCGCAGTAAGCAGCCCAGAGAGTGAACCAGGTCCCAAAGCCCGCCGCAAGGAGGCGGAAGGGTCAGGGGGGTCCGCGTCAGAAGAGAGTAGGAAAAAGGAGACCCCGGGGGGCAGAAGGACCCAGAGACGGAGGGAAAGGCGCAGGAGGTGGAGCAAGGCTAGGGTATTAAGCTGGTGTGCTAGAGGCGGAGACTCAGACGGGTCTTCGCCGGTCTGACCTAGAAGAAGTAGGGCTGCATATCGCAGTTTGGAAATGGAAGCTGTAATCCAATAAAGACTCTTTTAACCTGAACGCTGGCTAACGTGGTCCTATGTGAGCTGGGACTGAGTGGCAGCCCTGACAGGTGGGAATAAGAAAGTGAAAAGCTTTTGGGAAATGATATACAATAAAATGAAAAAACTGTTAAGATATACTTTTGCCAGTGGCGTAGCGTGGGGGGTGCAGGGGGGGCCGGCCGCACCGGGCGCAACATCTGGGGGTTAGGGTTAGGGGGCGCAAATCCACGGGTTAGGGGGCGCAAATCCACGGGTTAGGGGGCGCAAATTACTTGCCTTGCCCCGGGTGCTGACAACCCACGCTACGCCACTGACTTTTGCAAAAAAACCGGAGGCTTTTCTTTTAGAGATCTTAGGAAAGGACATAAGAAGAAAAGACTGTAAACTCTTTCAATATGCAGCAACGGCAGCCAGAATCTTGTTGGCCCAGAAATGGAAGCAAGAGGAAATACCGACGATAAAATAATGGAGACTGAAATTGACAGATTATGCGGAATTGGACAAATTAACTGGGAAAATCAGATACAGCAAAGACCAAAAGTTCATCGAAGACTGGGGAAAGTTCCTACTGAAAGTTCCTATCTGAAAAACGTATGCGGCGTTGTCAGAGCTGCTCGAAGATCCTAGCTCACAGAGGATCACGCTAGCCAGCGATCATTAAGTAAAAGTCTTTATTGAGTTACAGTTTCCATTTTCAAGCTGCTGCGTGCAACTCTACGTCTAGTAGCTAGATCGGCGAAGCT
The DNA here is from genome assembly GCF_964188305.1 of Podarcis bocagei. Classification (NCBI taxonomy): domain Eukaryota; kingdom Metazoa; phylum Chordata; class Lepidosauria; order Squamata; family Lacertidae; genus Podarcis; species Podarcis bocagei. The sequence goes on along the minus strand of NC_138141.1, from coordinate 344,609 downwards.
CCGTCTGATTCTCCGCCCCTTGTGCACCAACTTAATATCCTAGCCCTGCTCCACCTTTTCCGCCTGACTGTTCTCCTCTGGGTCCCTCTGCCCCCCGGGGTTTCTTCCTTCCGGGATTCTTCTGACGCTGACCCGGACCCTTCTGCCTCCTTGCGCCGGGCTTTAGGACCTGGCTCCCTTTCCGGGCTGCTTACTGCGCCGCCTTCCTCTGCATTTGAACTTGGCGCGCGCGCCCAACCTTCCACTTTCCGCTTAACCGTTTCTTCGCTCCCCGATGGAGGTGTGGCCACTCCTGACTCATGCCCTCCCTCCTGTGGTGAGCTGCCAGCGCTTGCCCCCTGGCTCCTTTCTTCCTCCCTGCTCCCTGGCGGTGACGCTGGTCCCGATTTCCAACTGCTCTCCTCTGAGTCCCCTCTGGCTCTATCTTCCTGGGGTGCCCCCCTAAACTCCCCCCTTGCCCTGGCCACTGGTGCTCCTTTCTGTGAATCCTCTGATTCAGTGGAAAGACTCGGAGATCTCGGGTCGTCGTCATCACTCATCATTTCTTCTGCCTCCTCCCCTTCGCTCTCTGTTTCCTCCCTTGCCCTTGCCTCTGCTCCTAAACCCCTGACAGGCGTGAACACAACTCTAGTGGGATTTCAAGAGGCACTGTAAAAATAGAGAAATATTGTTAATATGAAATAGTGGGGGAAGGGAGGTGTCAGGGGTTCAGGAGCAGAGACGCAGAGAAGGGAGGAGACAGAGAGCGAGGGGGAGGAATACGAAGGAAAGATGAGTGGGGATGACGAACCGAGATCGCCGAGCTTATCCAGTGAGTCCGAGGATTCCCAGAAGGGAGCGCCAGCGGTCAGAGCAAGGGGGGAAAACAGGGGGACACCCCAGGAAGAAGGGTCCAGAGAGGGATCAGAGAGCAGCAGTTGGAGATCGGGACCCACGTACCCAGCCGGGAGCAGCGGGGAGGAAGGGGACCAGATATCGGGTTCCGGAGGCTTTCAGAAGGAGGGAGGGCATGAGTCAGGAGTAGTCACGCCCACCTCGGGGAGCGACGAAACGATCAAGAGGAAGGTGGAGAGTTGGGCGTGCGCGCCAAGTTCAAATGTAGCGGAAGCTGGCGCAGTAAGCAGCCCAGAGAGTGAGCCAGGTCCCAAAGCCCGCCGCAAGGAGGCGGAAGGGTCAGGGGGGTCCGCGTCAGAAGAGAGTAGGAAAGAAGAGACCCCGGGGGGCAGAAGGACCCAGAGACGGAAGGAAAGGCGCAGGAGGTGGAGCAAGGCTAGGGTATTAAGCTGGTGTGCTAGAGGCGGAGACTCAGACGGGTCTTCGCCGGTCTGACCTAGAAGAAGTAGGGCTGCACATTGCAGTTTGGAAATGGAACCTGTAATCCAATAAAGACTCTTTTAACCTGAACGCTGGCTAGCGTGGTCCTATGTGAGCTGGGACTGAGTGGCAGCCCTGACAGTAAGACCCGTCTCTTTAAAGCTTCGGACACCTGATACCTCGCAGCGGAGGCAGAAGCAGCGAGAGGAGGAAATTGGTGTTTGGGAGCGAGCTCACAACGGTTGGCAGAGATGACGGAAGCAGAGAAAATTTCAGCGCTGCAACAGGCAGTGACCCAATTGAACGCGGAGGTACAGGCATCCAAGAAAAGGGAGGAGGATGCGGCAGCCGCCTACAGAGATCTCCACGCCAGGTTTGAAGCATTGGTTAAGCATGGGCAGCCAGGACCCAGACCGGAGGGGGTTGGGTTGGCACGGAGAGCAGGAGGGCTTGTGGCTCACTTCGATGGGAATTTACAACAGTACCCCAATTTTCGAGCAGACGTAATGTGCGCACTGCAACTGCTGGCGAAAGACTTTAGGGATGAGGAAGAGAAAGTGGGGTTTATACTATCCCATTTGCATGGGGATGCGAAAGCGTGGCTACGCAATTTGTGGAGGGATAAAGATCCGGCGCTTCAGAATGCAGATGCCTTTATCAAAGCGATGGATGCGTGCTTTTTATCTACCATTGACGTGGATCTTGCCCGACGGGAGATTCATGGACTGAAACAAGGGAGGGCGAGCGTACGCCAGTATCACGCCCGCTTTTTTGCGCTGGTCAGTGCCTTAGAATGGGACCGGGATTCACCCCCAGTCAGAGACCTCTTCTGGGAAGGTTTGAGCAGTGCTGTTAAAGACGAAATTGCGAGGGGGGAGAGGCCCCGGAGCACGCAGGAGGTGGTCCAAAGGGCGCTGACTGTGGGGGTGAGGCTGGAAGAACGTCCATGGTGCAGAGACGAAGGACGTGGAGGGCGCGAAGCAGCGAGAAGTTTCTCTTTCGTTCCCAGGGAAGCTGCGCGTGCGCAATCCACACCTCCGCCAGGAGGGGGAGTGGAACCTATGGAGGTGGGAGGCGCCAGGGCTCAGTCAGCTACCAGAGCCCCTGCACCGGCGGCAGTCAAGACTAAACCTCCTAGAGGGACCAGGAAGTGTTATATATGCGACAGCTCTCAACACTTGGCGAAAGAGTGTCCCCAGAGGAGCTCCAAGCACACTGCAGCCTCCGCAACGGTGAAAGCGGCCACGCAACACAGCGAACAACAGCAGGGAAACGACGATGTCTGGCTGGAGACAGAGGCACTGGGGCCCAGCCAGACGCATCACTGAAGCAGTCCCCAGCAATCTTGCAACCCACGGACCCCCTCCCACCCAAACCAGTAGTGCAACTCACAGCATCTCTCCAGCTGCCCGATGGCGTCACTATCAAAGTGCCGCTTTCTGTGGATTCTGGAAGCAACGCAGACTTTATAGCACAGGATTTTGTGGAGCAGCACGCTATACAGCTATTACCGGCCACTCTGCCCCTGCAAGTCGTCACAGTGGATGGTAGAGAGTTGCTGGGGGGGGCAGGTGGTGAAGCAAACGCCGCCAATGGTGATGCGCCTTGGCAACCACAGGGAAGTCATCAGTTTTAACGTCACCCGCCTGTCGGACACACCCATTGTGTTGGGCATGAGTTGGCTGGACAGGCACAGTCCGACACTGGCTTGGTACCAGCGACAGCTGATCTTCGGCTCCTCTTACTGCGCAGAACACTGCATCCTGCCCGAACAGGAGGGAGAGGAGGAGGAATCACAACTGCAGTTGGGAACGTTGCAAGCAGTCCCCCACAAATACGCAGACTTTCTGGAGGTCTTCTGCGAGAAGGAGGCAGACAAGTTACCACCGCACAGGCAATATGACTGCAAGATTGACCTCCTACCAGGGGCGACGCTACCGAAGGGGAAGCTGTATTCCATGTCGGAGGATGAACTACAGGAACTCAAACAGTTCATAGATCACAATTTGGAGCGTGGTTTCATCCGGGAGTCCAGGGCAGTAGGGGGCAGTCCTGTTTTCTTTGTGAAGAAGAAGGACACGCCCCAAAAAAGGCTGGTGGTGGATTTTCGCCTCTTGAACAAGATGACCAAGCCCTCTGATTTCCCCATGCCCAGGATTGATGACCTACTGGCGACGGTGCGCAAGGGACGCGTGTTTACCAAGTTGGACCTGCGAGGGGCGTACAATCTCATCCGCATGAGGGAGGGCGATGAGTGGAAGACAGCCATGTTCACGCCTCTGGGAACCTACGAGTACAGAGTGATGCCGTTTGGATTGCAAAACGGTTCTCACTGTTTTCAAGCTTTCATGCATCATGTGTTGGCGGGACTCCTCTACAAGAAGTGCGTCTGCTTTCTGGATGACATCCTGATATTCTCCGAGTCGCAGCAAGCGCATGACCAGGACGTTCGGGATGTGCTGGAGAGGTTGCAGCAGCATAGACTGTACGCCAAACTGGAGAAGTGCCAGTTCGACACGACGGAGGTGGATTTCTTGGGTTACAAGTTGTCGGACAAGGGGCTAGCCATGGACAGCGCCAAGGTTCGAGCGGTGTTGGATTGGAAGAGCCCGCGCAACTGGAAGGAGGTCCAGCGGTTTGTCGGCTTCGCCAACTTCTATCGCAAGTTTATCAAAGGGTTCGCGATGCAGACGGCGGCTATTACGGACACGCTAAGCTCCAAGAAAAAGAAATTCATCTGGACGGAGCAGGCGGAGCAGTCCTTTCAGGCACTCAAGCGTCTCTTCGCGTCGGAAGAGCAACTGCTGCATATCGACCCCAGCAGACCGATGCGGGTAGAGACAGACGCGTCCGATAGAGCAGTGGGAGCTGTCCTGCTGCAGAGGGACCCACAGGGGGTCTGGAGGCCGGGAGCGTTCTACTCCAGAAAGCTCACCAAGTCGGAGCAGAACTACACCATCTGGAACAGGGAGTTGCTTGCCATTCATGCAGCCTTCAAGGCGTGGAGACACTTCCTGATCGGCGCCAAGCACACGGTGCAGGTCTGCATGGACCACAAGAATCTGGAGCACTGGCGCACGGCGAAGTTCCTGAACCAGAGGCAGATACGTTGGGCGGAGTTCTTTGCTGACTTCGATTTCCGAATAGAGTACGTCCCAGGCGACACCAACATCATGGCGGATGCACTGTCCCGAAAACCGCAATACCTCGAAGAGGCGACGCCAGCGGCAGCCATGCACATCTTCGCGCCAGCTGCGTGGGCGTGCGCTTCAGCCACAGTAGACCTGGATGCGGTGCGGCGGGCGTTGCAGGACGACTCATTCGCGCAGGCGAAGATGGCCGAGGTGCACAAGGGCACAGCGAAGAGCGACGAGTTCCAGATACGGGACGGCTTGCTCTTACGTAAAGGGGCCATCTACGTGCCGGGAGATGAACTTCGCGCCAAGGTACTGCAGCAGTTGCACGACGCACCCACGGCCGGGCACTTTGGCACGGAAAAAACGGTGGAATTAGTCGCAAGGGACTTTTGGTGGCCCAGACTGAGAGGGGAAGTCGCGGACTACGTCGCAAGGTGCGACACCTGCCAGAGGGCCAAACCGGTGCACAAACCACCGGCGGGACTGCTGGAACCGCTGCAAACGCCGTTTGAACCGTGGGAGAGGGTGGCCCTGGACTTTGTCACGGATCTCCCCAGCTCGAGAGGCAAGACAGCTGTACTAGTGGTGGTGGACTTGTTCACCAAGATGGCACACTTCATACCGTGTGCGAAGGTGGCCACGGCAGAACAAACAGCCAAACTGTTCATAGATCACGTGTTCAAAGTGCACGGGCTGCCGCGGTCTATACTGTCCGACCGCGGTCGCCAGTTCATCTCGAATTTCTGGCAGAAGCTGATGGGCTTCCTGAACGTCAAGATCAACCTGACATCAGCGAGACACCCGCAGACCAACGGGCAAGCGGAGAGGGTCAATGCCATCATGCAGCAGTACCTGAGATGCTATGCCAATCAACAGCCTGCGACGTGGGTGGATTACCTGCCGCTCGCCGAGTTCGCCTACAACAACACGAAGCACGTGTCCACAGGGGTGACGCCGTTCTTCGCCAACAATGGGAGGAATCCCAGAACCTTCCCGGGACTGGACAGAGTGGGGGAAGGGGAACCGCAGACGGCGGACGCTTTCGCGTCTGAGTTGCAGGAGGTCCACGATCAACTCCGACGGCAGCTGGAGCTAGCGAAGCACGCTTACAAGGTGCAAGCGGACAAGCACAGGCGGGTTGGCGAAGAGATCCGAGTGGGAGACTGGGTCTGGTTGGCAGCCCACGCAGTGCCGACCAGATCGTTAGCCAAAAAGAAGTTGGGGCACAAGCAACTCGGTCCATACCAAGTCGAGGCGCAGATCAACCCAGTAGCTTTCAGGCTGGTGCTACCGGAGGGTTCCAGGATGCATCCGGTGTTCCACAGGTCGGTGCTCACTCCCTACAGGACACCTCACAGGTTCCAGGAACCAGGAACAGCACCGAGTCCGTCTCAGGAGCGGACAGAGGCGGGGAGATTGCCACAGCAGGACCCCATCAACGAAGTCACGGAGATTTTGGACTCCAGATGGGGGGAAGACGGAGTGGAATACCTCCTAGCCAGAGAGGGCACCCGGGCCAGTGCTAATAGCTGGGTGCCAGACTACGCTTTGGAGGAACCCCTGCTCAAGGACGAGTTTCATGCCCTTTTCCCACACAGACCCATGCCAGCAGGCTTCTTCGACGACTGGCTGTTCACACCCACACTTTCCTCCAGCACGTTCCATGGCTTCGACTCGGACGGGGAGCCCGCACAGCGCACACGTTCCCCAGAGGGGTCACCGGAGGATTCGGCGTCCGACACCTCGTATTGGTGGGACGATCGGCCAGAGGAGCAGTGGCGCCGGAGGTGGCTGGAGATGCCAGGTCAAGCGACCGACGCAGAGACTGACATGGACGTGTGCGGGGAGGATCTCGGTTTCGAGCACGGCGGCACTGAAATGGAGGCGGAGCAGCTCAACGTTGACGAACGCGAGGAGGAAGACTCGGAGATCTTCAGTTGGCGGCCAGCGACGAGGAGCGAACTGTATCCGGCATTCACTCCTGTGATGATGGAGCACCCAGCAACCACCCTTGAAAGCGGGGAGGGGGGAAGGGGGGGGCTTCGAGGGGGGGATGGATGTCAGGGGTTCAGGAGCAGAGACGCAGAGAAGGGAGGAGACAGAGAGCGAGGGGGAGGAATACGAAGGAAAGATGAGTGGGGATGACGAACCGAGATCGCCGAGCTTATCCAGTGAGTCCGAGGATTCCCAGAAGGGAGCGCCAGCGGTCAGAGCAAGGGGGGAAAACAGGGGGACACCCCAGGAAGAAGGGTCCAGAGAGGGATCAGAGAGCAGCAGTTGGAGATCGGGACCCACGTACCCAGCCGGGAGCAGCGGGGAGGAAGGGGACCAGATATCGGGTTCCGGAGGCTTTCAGAAGGAGGGAGGGCATGAGTCAGGAGTAGTCACGCCCACCTCGGGGAGCGACGAAACGATTAAGAGGAAGGTGGAGAGTTGGGCGCGCGCGCCAAGTTCAAATGTAGCGGAAGCTGGCGCAGTAAGCAGCCCAGAGAGTGAGCCAGGTCCCAAAGCCCGCCGCAAGGAGGCGGAAGGGTCAGGGGGGTCCGCATCAGAAGAGAGTAGGAAAGAAGAGACCCCGGGGGGCAGAAGGACCCAGAGACGGAAGGAAAGGCGCAGGAGGTGGAGCAAGGCTAGGGTATTAAGCTGGTGTGCTAGAGGCGGAGACTCAGACGGGTCTTCGCCGGTCTGACATAGAAGAAGTAGGGCTGCACATTGCAGTTTGGAAATGGAACCTGTAATCCAATAAAGACTCTTTTAACCTGAACGCTGGCTAGCGTGGTCCTATATGAGCTGGGACTGAGTGGCAGCCCTGACACACACACATATACATATATCCGATTTATTTTTATTTATTTACAAACGGACACCCCCTGTTTTCCCCCCTTGCTCTGACCGCTGGCGCTCCCTTCTGGGAATCCTCGGACTCACTGGATAAGCTCGGCGATCTCGGTTCGTCATCCCCACTCATCTTTCCTTCGTATTCCTCCCCCTCGCTCTCTGTCTCCTCCCTTCTCTGCGTCTCTGCTCCTGAACCCCTGACAACATATATCCGTTTTATTTTTATTTATTTACAAACGGACACCTATATCTAGGTATGTATATTCTTGTATATAAACTTCCGCGGCCTACCCGCCCCATCCCTCCGCCAAGGGGCACGAGAGGAAGACCACTGGGGGAGAAAGGCAGGTGAGGGCAGGGCGGGGGGCAGGGCTGCCCCCTGGGGAGAGCAGGGTCGAGAGAGAGTGGGCGGGGGAAAGAGAGAGGGCCAGCCTGGCTCGGCACGTCTCTGCTGGCCCAAAGTCGCAGCACAGGCTCTTCTGCCCGTTTCCCTCCCCTTCCTGTCAGCTTGCCTCTCCTCCGGTGGCACCTCCTTCCGGTACCCCTGCCCTCGCCCAAGATGGCGGCAGCACAGGCTCTTCCGCCCGTTTCCCTCCCCTTCCTGTCCTCCTGCCTCTCCTCCGGTGGCACCTCCTTCCGGTACGCCTGCCCTCGCCCAAGATGGCGGCAGCACAGGCTCTTCCGCCCGTTTCCCTCCTTTTCCTGTCCTCTTGCCTCTCCTCCGGTGGCACCTCCTTCCGGGTACCCCCTTGCCCTCGCCCAAGATGGCTGCAGCACAGGCTCTTCCGCCCGTTTCCCTCCCCTTCTGTTTGCACCAGAATCACACTACCAAAGCAGAAAGGTCTTCTGGATTCCATCTACATAGGAAGAAGATGAAAACGCTCTGATTGGGCTTATTTCAAATAAGTGTTTTGGGGGTTACAATGCACATTCAACCAAAAATCGCAGAGCGAAATGTATGTTATCAGCCCAAATCAAGCATGGGTGTTTTGGTTCATCTCAATTGAAAGAGGGAGAAGAAGCTTGGATTGCTCTCGGTTTTCATTCACCCACAAATAGAAAATCGAAGTATCATAAGCATAATCAACGCAAAACAGGTTGTTTTGGGTTCCGTCTACATAGAAAGAAGAATCTTGGATTTCGCTTAATAGAAAGTATAGTTCTTTGGTGTTAATGCACATTTACCCCAAAATGGCAAAGTGAATGCGACCAAAATAAAATAAATCGCAAAGTGAAAATCGCAAAGTGAAAATGCGACCAAAATAAAGAAACACCATTCCTCTTCCATATACTTCTTCCAGAAGACGAATAAGCTTCGAGAGGGCTTATTTGAATTTGCATGGTGTTTTTGGGTTTGCACTAGAATCACACAACCAAAGCAAAAAGAATGCACATTCAACCAAAAATCGCAGTGAAATGTTTGTTATCAGCGAAAATCAACCATAGGTGTTTAAGTTAATCTCAATCGAAAGAGGACAAATAAGCTTGGATTGCATTTCGGTATTCATTTACCCACAAACTGCAAATCGAAGTGTCATAAGCATAAACAAAGCAAAACAGGTTGTTTTGGATACCATCTACATAGAAAGAAGAATCTTGGATTGCGCTTATTTCAAAGTCGTGTTCTTTGGTTCTAATGTACATTGACCCACAAATCGCCGTGAGTGTAATGAGCCTAAAATGACAAAACACCATATTTCCGCTTCCATATGCAGAGAAAGAATAAGGTTCGAGGCTTATTTCAATTCACAGGGTGTTTTTTGGGTTTGCACTAGAATCACACAACCAAAGCAAAAAGAATGCACATTCAACCAAAAATCGCAGAGTGAAATGTTTTTTATCAGCCAAAATCAACCATATAGGTGTTTAAGTTCATCTCAATAGAAAGAGAACGAATAAGCTTGGATTGCTCTTTCGGTGTTCATTCACCCACAAATAACAAATCAAAGTGTAATAAGCCTAAAGAAAGCAAAACAGGTTGTATTCGGTTCCATCTACATAGAAATAAGAATCTTGGATTTCGCTTATTTCAAAGTCGGGTTCTTTGGTATTAATGCACTTTTACCCAGAAATCGCAAAGTGTATGTAATGAGACCAACATAACAAAACGCCATATTTCCGCAACCATATGCGTAGAAAGAAGACGAATAAGCTTCGATTGGGCTTATTTCAATTCATAGAATCATAGAATCATAGTTGGAATTTATATGGTGTTTTTTGGGTGAGCACCAGAATCACCCCCAAACAAAGCAATGTGTTCTGGGTTCAATCTACATAAAAAGAAGATGAACACGCTCTCATTGGGCTTATTTCAAATAGCTGTTTTTGGGGTTAGAATGAACATTCAACCAAAAATCGCAAATGTTTGTTATCAGCCCAAAGCAAGCATAGGTGTTTTAGTTAATAATAGAAAGAGGACGAATAAGCTTCGAGAGGGCTTATTTGAATTTGCATGGTCTTTTTTGGGTGTATACCAGAATCACCCCCAAAGAAAGCAATAAAGTATTTTGCGTTCTATCTACGTAGGAAGAAGATAAAAACGCTCTGATTTGGATTATTTCAAATAGCTGTTTTTGGGGTTAGAATGCACATTCAACAAAAAAACACTGAGCGAAATGTTTGTTATCAGCCCAAATCAACCATAGGTGTTTATGTTCATCTCAATAGAAAGAGAACGAATAAGCTTGGATTGCTCTTTCGTTGTTCATTCACCCACAAGCTGCAAAGCAAAGCGTCATAAGCATAAACAACGCAAAACAGGTTGTTTTGGTTTCCATCTACATAGAAAGAAGAATCTTGGATTTCGCTTATTTCAAAATCGTGTTCTTTGGAGTTAATGCACATTTACCCAGAAATCGTAGTGTATGTAATGACCAAAATAACAAAACGACATATTTCCGCTTCCATATGAGTAGAAAGAAAACGAATAAGCTTCGATTGGGCTTATTTCAATTCATAGAATCATAGAATCATAGTTGAAATTAGCGTGGTGTTTTTTGGGTGTGCACCAGAATTACCTAACCAAAGCAAAAAGGTGTTCTGGGTTTGAAATAAGCGAAATCCAAGATTCCTCTTTCTATGTAGATGGAAACCAAAACAAAATGTTTTGCTTTCTTTCGGCTTTGGAATTTGTGGGTGAATGAACACCTAAGGAGCAATCCAAGCTTATTCGTCCTCTTTCTATTGAGATTAACTAAAACGTCTATGCTTGATTTGGGCTGATAACAAACATTTCGCTCTGCGATTTTTGGTTGAATGTGCATTCTAACCCCCAAAACACCTATTTGAAATAATCCCAATCAGAGCGTTTTTATCTTCCTCCTACGTAGATAGAACGCAAAATACTTTATTGCTTTCTTTGGTGGTGATTCTGGTATACACCCAAAAAACACCATGCAAATTCAAATAAGCCCTCTCGAAGCTTATTCGTCTTCTTTCTACCCATGTGGAAGCGGAAATATGGTGTTTCTTTATTTTGGTCGCATTACATTCACTTTGTGATTTTTGGGTAAATGTGCATTAACACCAAAGAACACTACTTTTTAATAAGCGAAATCCAATATTATTCTTTTATGCAGATGTTAGCCAAAATACCTTTTTGCTTTGGTTGTGTAATTCTGGTGCACACCCAAAAAACACCACGCTAATTTCAACTCTATGATTCTATGATTCTATGAATTGAAATAAGCCCAATCGAAGCTTATTCGCCTTCTTTCTACTCATATGGAAGCGGAAATATGTCGTTTTGTTATTTTGGTCTCATTACATACACTGCGATTTCTGGGTAAATATGCATTAACTCCAAAGAACACGATTCTGAAATAAGCGAAATCCAAGATTCTTCTTTCTATGTAGATGGAAACCAAAACAACCTGTTTTGCGTTGTTTATGCTTATGACACTTTGCAGCTTGTGGGTGAATGAACACCGAAAGAGCAATCCAAGCTTATTCGTTCTCTTTCTATTGAGATAAACATAAACACTTATGGTTGATTTGGGCTGATAACAAACATTTGGCTCTGTGATTTTTTGTTGAATGTTCATTCTAACCCCCAAAACAGCTATTTGAAATAAGCCCAATTATTACACTTTGCTTTGTTATTTGTGGGTGAATGAACACCGAAAGAGCAATCCAAGCTTATTCGTTCTCTTTCTATTGAGATGAACTTAAACACCTATATGGTTGATTTTGGCTGATAAAAAACATTTCACTCTGCGATTTTTGGTTGAATGTGCATTCTTTTTGCTTTGGTTGTGTGATTCTAGTGCAAACCCAAAAAACACCCTGTGAATTGAAATAAGCCTCGAAGCTTATGCGTCTTCTTTCTCCGCATATGGAAGCGGAAATATGGTGTTTTGTCATTTTAGGCTCATTACACTCACTTGGCGATTTGTGGGTCAATGTACATTAGAACCAAAGAACACGACTTTGAAATAAGCGCAATCCAAGATTCTTCTTTCTATGTAGATGGTATCCAAAACAACCTGTTTTGCTTTGTTTATGCTTATGACACTTCGATTTGCAGTTTGTGGGTAAATGAATACCGAAATGCAATCCAAGCTTATTTGTCCTCTTTCGATTGAGATTAACTTAAACACCTATGGTTGATTTTGGCTGATAACAAACATTTCACTGCGATTTTTGGTTGAATGTGCATTCTTTTTGCTTTGGTTGTGTGATTCTAGTGCAAACCCAAAAAACACCATGCAAATTCAAATAAGCCCTCTCGAAGCTTATTCGTCTTCTGGAAGAAGTATATGGAAGAGGAATGGTGTTTCTTTATTTTGGTCGCATTACATTCACTTTGCCATTTTGGGGTAAATGTACATTAACACCAAAGAACAATACTTTTTATTAAGCGAAATCCAAGATTCTTCTTTCTATGTAGACGGAACCCAAAACAACCTGTTTTGCGTTGATTATGCTTTTGATACTTCGATTTTCTATTTGTGGGTGAATGAAAACCGAGTGCAATCCAAGCTTCTTCTCCCTCTTTCAATTGAGATGAACCAAAACACCCCTGCTTGATTTGGGCTGATAACATACATTTCGCTCTGCGATTTTTGGTTGAATGTGCATTGTAACCCCAAAAACACTTATTTGAAATAAGCCCAATCAGAGCGTTTTCATCTTCTTCCTATGTAGATGGAATCCAGAAGACCTTTCTGCTTTGGTAGTGTGATTCTGGTGCAAACAGAAGGGGAGGGAAACGAGCGGAAGAGCCTGTGCTGCCGCCATCTTGGGCGAGGGCAGGGGGTACCCGGAAGGAGGTGCCACCGGAGGAGAGGCAAGAGGACAGGAAGGGGAGGGAAACGGGCGGAAGAGCCTGTGCTGCCGCCATCTTGGGCGAGGGCAGGCGTACCGGAAGGAGGTGCCACCGGAGGAGAGGCAGGAGGACAGGAAGGGGAGGGAAACGGGCGGAAGAGCCTGTGCTGCCGCCATCTTGGGCGAGGGCAGGGGTACCGGAAGGAGGTGCCACCGGAGGAGAGGCAAGCTGACAGGAAGGGGAGGGAAACGGGCGGAAGAGCCTGTGCTGCGACGTTGGGCCAGCAGAGACGTGCCGAGCCAGGCTGGCCCTCTCTCTTTCCCCCGCCCACTCTCTCTCGACCCCGCTCTCCCCAGGGGGCAGCCCTGCCCCCCGCCCCGCCCTCACCTGCCTTTCTCCCCCAGTGGCCTTCCTCTCGTGCCCCTTGGCGGAGGGATGGGGCGGGTGGGCCGCGGAAGTTTATATACAAGAATATACATACCTAGATATAGGTGTCCGTTTGTAAATAAATAAAAATAAATCGGATATATGTATATGTGTGTGTATATATGCAGTGCTTCTTTTCTAAAAAAAATGATTGGGGGTACTCTCATTTTGACTCAAGAAAATCGCCATTTTTTAGTTCAAACCGGGAAAAATAAATACAGTAAATGGACAAAAGTACATTCACAAAATGTTTTATGCATTCCTCTGTGCCCCCCCCCCCAGAAAAAAGCACTGTATATGTTCTGCCAAGGGCAGGGTTATTTCTGGATCTGGAGCCAATAAGCACACCAGTGGATGAAGAATAAGCAATGCTTTATTTGCATAAGGTTTTTTTGTTTTTTTTATAATAAATTTTATTGATTTTCCATGCAATTATACATTTTTATCCAAAATACAACCAATTATCTCCTTCCTTCAGCGTCTCTGATAATCATCCATATTTATAACTTTAATTACACATTCCCTTCTTTCGTATTGCCATTATACCTCCCTTCCCCCACTATTTCATATTTCTCTATTTCTACAGTGCCTCTTGAAATCCCACTAGAGTTGTGTTCACGCCGCATACGTTTTTCAGATAATCTACGAACTTTCCCCAGTCTTCGATGAACTTTTGGTCTTTGGTGTATCTGATTTTCCCAGTTAATTTGTCCAATTCCGCATAATCTGTCAATTTCAGTCTCCATTCTTTTATCGTCGGTATTTCCTCTTGCTTCCATTTCTGGGCCAACAAGATTCTGGCTGCCGTTGCTGCATATTGAAAGAGTTTACAGTCTTTTCTTCTTATGTCCTTTCCTAAGATCTCTAAAAAGAAAAGCCTCCGGTTTTTTTGCAAAAGTCAGTGGCGTAGCGTGGGTTGTCAGCACCCGGGGCAAGGCAAGTAATTTGCGCCCCCTAACCCGTGGATTTGCGCCCCCTAACCCGTTGATTTGCGCCCCCTAACCCTAACCCCCAGATGTTGCGCCCGGTGCGGCCGGCCCCCCCTGCACCCCCCACGCTACGCCACTGGCAAAAGTATGTCTTAACAGTTTTTTCATTTTATTGTATATCATTTCCCAAAAGCTTTTCACTTTCTTATTCCCACCACACATGAAAGAACGTCCCTTCTTTTTCTTTACATTTCCAACATTTGTTACACCTCTTATACATCTTTGCTAACTTTACAGGTGTGATGTACCATCTGTAAAACATTTTCATAACATTTTCTTTCAGTGCCGTGCATGCAGTAAATTTTATATTCTCTTTCCACAATTTTTCCCATTCATCAAATTGAATATTATACCCAAAATCTTTGGCCCACTGTATCATTACCGATTTAACCTCTTCATCTTTCGTATGTGTCAGGGGTTCAGGAGCAGAGGCAAGGGCAAGGGAGGAAACAGAGAGCGAGGGGGAGGAGGCAGAAGAAAAGATGAGTGATGACGACGACCCGAGATCTCCGAGTCTTTCCAGTGAATCAGAAGATTCACAGAAAGGAGCACCAGTGGTCAGGGCAAGGGGGGAGCCTAGGGGGACACCCCAGGAAGATAGAGCCAGAGGGGACTCCGAGGAGAGCAGTTGGAAATCGGGACCAGCGTCACAGCCAGAGAGCAGGGAAGAGGAAGAGCGCCAGAGATCAAGCGCTGGCAGCTCGCAACAGGGGGGAGGGCACGAGTCAGGAGTGGCCACACCTCCATCGGGGAGCGAAGAAACGGTCAGACGGAAAGTGGAAGGTTGGGCGCGCGCGCCAAGTTCAAATGCACAGGAAAGTGACGCAGTAGGCAGCCAGGAAAGGGAGCCAGGTCCTAAAGCCCGGCGCAAGGAGACAGGGAGTTCCGGGGGGTCGGCGTCAGAAGAATCCCGGAAGGAAGAGACCCCGGGGGCAGAGGGACCCAGAGGAGAGCAGTCAGGCGGAAAAGGTGGAGCAGGGCTAGGATATTAAGTTGGTGCACAAGGGGCGGAGACTCAGACGGAGCTTCGCCGATCTAGCCATTAGACGTAGAGTTGCACGCAGCAGCTTGGGAATGGAAACTGTAACTCAATAAAGACTTTTACTTAATGACCGCTGGCTAGCGTGATCCTCTGTGAGCTAGGATCTTGAAGCAGCTCTGACAGTAAGCTCCGTCCCCAAATTGTGGGCATCTACAGCCTCGAGGAGAGGAGAGAAGCAGGTGCCTACTAGCTAGCTCACGAACGGCAGACAACATGACGGCTGAGCAGCAGATAGAGGAACTCAGAAAAGCAGTGTCACAACTGAATGCTGAGGCTCTTGCATCCAGGAAGAGAGAGGAGGAGGCAGCTGCCGCCTGCAGGGATCTCCAGGTCAGGTTGGACATGCTTACGAAGCACGGGCAACTGACACCCAAACAGGAGGGAATTGGGTTGGCGAGACGAACAGGCGGTCTGGTCTCTCACTTCGATGGGAACCTGCAGCAGTACCCCAACTTTAGAGCAGATGTAATGTGCGCACTGGAACTGCTGAAAAAAGACTTTAGAGATGAGCAAGAGAAAGTGGGGTTCATCATGTCCCATTTGCATGGGGAAGCTAAAGCATGGCTGCGCAATTTGTGGAGGGATAAGGATCCGGCGCTCCAAAATGCGGATGCCTTTATTAAAGCGATGGATGGGTGTTTCTTATCAAGCATTGACGTGGATCTTGCTCAGCAGCAGGTACATGGACTGAAACAAGGGAGGGCCAGCGTAAGGCAGTATCATGCCCGCTTTTTCGCTTTGGTCAGTGCTCTGGAATGGGACAGGGATTCGGCTCCTGTAAGAGACCTGTTTTGGGAGGGATTGCACGGCTCTGTTAAAGATGAAATTGCGAGGGGGGAGAGACCCCGGACCACGCAGGAGATCGTTCAGAGGGCGCTAGCCGTGGGGGTGCGGCTGGAAGAACGTCCGTGGAGCAGGGACGAAGGGCGTGGAGGGCGCGAACCAGCCAGGGGCTCCTCCTTCCTTCCCAGAGAAGCAGCGCGTGCGCAATCCACGCCTCCACAAGGAGGAGGGGTGGAACCTATGGAGGTTGGAAGTGCAAGGGCTCAGTCAGCAGCCAGAGCCCTAGCACCGACAACAGTGAAAGCGAAGCCTCCTAGAGGGAACAGGAAGTGTTACATCTGCGAGGATCCAGGGCATATGGCGAAAGAGTGTCCCCGGAGGCTCCACAAGCACACTGCAGCCTCAGCAATGGTAACTGCAGCAACGCAACAAGGAGGACCACAGCAGGGAAACGACGATGTCTGGCTGGAGGAAGAGGCAATGGGGCCCAGCCAGACGTGTCAGTGAAGAAGTCCCCAGAGATTTCACAGCCCATGGACCCCCTCCCGCCCAAACCAGTAGTGAGGCTCACCGCATCGCTCCAGCTGCCCAATGGAATCACCATGGACGTGCCGCTCACCATTGACTCGGGAAGCAATGCGGACTTTATAGGGCAGGACTTTGTAGACCGGCACGCTATACAGTTGCTGCCGGCCACGCTGCCCCTGCAGGTGGTCACGGTGGATGGCAGGGAGCTGCTAGGGGGGCAAGTGGTGAAGCAGACGCCACCAATGGTGATGCGCCTTGGGAATCACAAGGAAATCATCAGCTTCAACGTCACTCAACTATCGGACACGCCCATTGTATTGGGCATGAGTTGGCTAGACAAGCACAGCCCAACGCTGGCTTGGTACCAGAGGCAGCTGACCTTCGGCTCTTCCTTTTGTGCTGAACACTGCATCGTCCCCCGGCAGGAAGGAGAGGAAGAGGAGTCACAGCTGCTGCTAGGCACGCTGCAAGCGATTCCCCACAAGTACGCAGAATTTTTGGAGGTTTTCTGCGAGAAGGAGGCAGACAGGCTACCCCCCCACAGACCATATGACTGCAAAATTGACCTGCTGCCGGGGGCGGCGCTGCCTAAAGGGAAGCTGTATTCCATGTCTGAGGACGAACTGCAGGAACTCAAAGAGTTCATAGATCATAATTTGGAGCGCGGTTTCATCCGGGAGTCCAAGGCAGCGGGGGGCAGTCCTGTATTCTTTGTTAAGAAGCGGGACACGCCCCAAAAAAGACTTGTGGTGGACTATCGCATCTTAAACAGTGTGACCAAGCCATCGGACTTCCCCATGCCCCGAATCGACGACCTCCTCGCAAAGGTACGGAAGGGCAGCGTGTTCACCAAGTTAGACCTGCGAGGGGCGTACAACCTCATTCGCATGCGGGAAGGGGATGAGTGGAAGACGGCCATGTTCACGCCTCTGGGCACCTACGAATATAGAGTTATGCCTTTTGGATTGCAAAATGGCTCCCACGTTTTTCAAGCGTTCATGCATCACGTGTTGGCGGGGCTCCTCTACAAGACGTGCGTCTGTTTCTTAGATGACATCCTGATCTTTTCGGAATCGCAGCAGGAGCATGACAGACACGTCAAAGAAGTGCTAAGCAGGCTACAGCAGCATAGGCTCTACGCCAAGCTGGAGAAGTGCCAATTCGACGTGACGGAGGTGGATTTTCTGGGCTACAAGTTGTCTGACAAGGGGCTCGCCATGGACAGCGCCAAGGTTCAAGCGGTGTTGGACTGGAAGAGCCCACGCAACCGGAAGGAGGTCCAACGGTTTGTCGGCTTCGCGAACTTCTATCGCAAGTTTATCAAAGGCTTCGCTATGCAGACAGCGGCCATCACGGACACGCTTAGCTCCAAGAAAAAGAAGTTCATCTGGACAGAGCAGGCGGAGCAGTCCTTTCAGGCACTCAAGCGTCTCTTCGCGTCGGAAGAGCAGCTGCTGCATGTCGACCCCAGCAGGCCGATGAGGGTGGAGACAGACGCCTCGGACAGAGCCGTGGGAGCAGTCCTGCTGCAGAAAGACCCGCAGGGGGTTTGGAGGCCGGGAGCGTTTTACTCCAGGAAGCTCAGCAAGTCCGAACAGAACTACACCATCTGGGACAGGGAGTTGCTGGCCATTCATGCAGCATTCAAAGCATGGAGGCACTTCCTGATCGGCGCCAAGCACACGGTGCAGGTCTGCACGGACCACAAGAATCTGGAGCACTGGCGCACGGCACAGTTCCTGAACCAAAGGCAGATACGTTGGGCTGAGTTCTTTGCGAACTTTAACTTCCGAATAGAGTATGTCCCGGGGGACACCAACATCATGGCGGACGCTCTCTCTCGTAAGCCACAATATCTGGAGGACGCCAAGCCAGCGGCCGCCATGCACATCTTCGCACCAACAGTGTGGGCGTGCGCTGCGGCAACAGTGGACCTGGAGGCGGTGCGGCGAGCGTTGCAGGATGACTCCTTTGCGCAAGCGAAGATGGCAGAGGTGCACAGGGGCACGGCAGCGACCGACGAGTTCCAGCTGAGAGATGGATTGCTCATTCGTAAAGGGGCCATCTACGTGCCAGGGGACGATCTTCGCGCCAAGGTACTGCAGCAGTTGCACGACGCGCCCACTGCCGGGCACTTTGGCAAGGAGAAGACGGTGGAATTAGTCGCCAGGGACTTCTGGTGGCCCGGAATGAGAGGGGAGGTCGCGGACTACGTGGCGCGGTGTGACACCTGCCAGAGGGCCAAACCGGTGCACAAACCGCCGGCCGGACTGTTGGAACCACTGCAAACTCCGGTCGAACCATGGGAGAGAGTGGCCCTGGACTTTGTCACGGATCTGCCCAGCTCGAGGTGCAAGACGGCCGTGCTGGTGGTGGTGGACTTGTTCTCCAAGATGGCACATTTCATTCCGTGTGCCAAGGTGGCCA
Organism: Podarcis bocagei; assembly: GCF_964188305.1. NCBI lineage: Eukaryota > Metazoa > Chordata > Lepidosauria > Squamata > Lacertidae > Podarcis > Podarcis bocagei. The sequence continues at coordinate 325,859 of NC_138141.1, read as the reverse complement.
CGGCGGAGCAAACCGCCAAACTGTTCATAGACCACGTGTTCAAGGTTCACGGTCTGCCACGGTCTATTCTGTCCGACCGGGGGCGACAGTTCATCTCGAATTTCTGGCAGAAGCTGATGGGCTTCCTGAACGTCAAGATCAACCTGGCGTCGGCGAGACACCCGCAGACCAACGGGCAGGCGGAGCGGGTCAATGCCATCATGCAGCAGTACCTGAGATGTTATGCGAATCAACAGCCTGCGACGTGGGTGGATTACCTGCCGCTCGCCGAGTTTGCCTAAAACAACACGAAGCACGTGTCCACGGGGGTCACGCCGTTCTTCGCTAACAACGGGAGGCACCCCAGAACCTTCCCGGGACTGGAAAGGATGGGGGAGGGGGAGCCACAGACAGCAGATGCGTTCGCGTCGGAGTTGCAGGAGGTCCACGATCAGCTGCGGCGACACCTGGAGCTGGCCAAACATGCATACAAGGTGCAAGCGGACAAACACAGAAGGGTTGGCGAAGAGATCCATGTGGGAGACTGGGTCTGGTTAGCAGCCCACGCAGTGCCGGCCAGGTCGTTGGCCAAGAAGAAGCTGGGGCATAAGCAACTGGGGCCCTACCAAGTCGAAGAGCAGGTCAACCCGGTGGCTTTCAGGCTGGCGCTTCCGGAGGGTTCCAGAATGCATCCGGTGTTCCACAGATCGGTGCTCACTCCCTACAAGGCACCGCACAGGTTTCAGGAACCCGGAACGGCACCGAGTCCGCTCAGAGATGGAACCGGGCACGCGGGAGTGGCACAGAAGGAACGCATCAACGAAGTCACAGAGATTTTGGACTCCAGATGGGGGGAAGAAGGGGTAGAATACCTTCTCGCCAAGGAGGGCACCCCGGCCAGTGCGAACAGCTGGGTGCCGGGCTACGCCTTGGACGAACCTCTGCTCAAAGACGAGTTTCATGCCCTCTTCCCACATAGACCAATGCCAGCAGACTTTTTCGACGACTGGCTTTTCACGCCAACGCTTTCTGCCAGCACGTTCCGGGGGTTCGACTCGGACGAGGACCCGATACGAGACGCCCGTTCCCCGGAGGGGTCACCCTCGGGATCTGCCTCAGAACCCTCGTATTGGTGGGACGATAGACCAGAGGAGCAGTGGCGCAGGAAGTGGCAGGAAGGTCCAGGACGAGCAACGCCGCCAGGAGGAAGTGAGGGAGAGACGGACATGGACGTTTTCGTGGACGACCCTGGTTTTGAGCACGGCGGCACAGAGATGGAAGCGGAGGTGACCGTCATCGACGAGAGCAGGGAGGCAGAACCGGGAGACTTCAGATGGAGGCCCGCCACGGGAAGCGAACTGTATCCGACGTTCGTCCCTCTGACACAGCAGCACCCAGTTCCCGCACCGGAAGGAGGGGAGGGGGGAACGGGGGGCTTCGAGGGGGGGATGGATGTCAGGGGTTCAGGAGCAGAGGCAAGGGCAAGGGAGGAAACAGAGAGCGAGGGGGAGGAGGCAGAAGAAAAGATGAGTGATGACGACGACCCGAGATCTCCGAGTCTTTCCAGTGAATCAGAAGATTCACAGAAAGGAGCACCAGTGGTCAGGGCAAGGGGGGAGCCTAGGGGGACACCCCAGGAAGATAGAGCCAGAGGGGACTCCGAGGAGAGCAGTTGGAAATCGGGACCAGCGTCACAGCCAGAGAGCAGGGAAGAGGAAGAGCGCCAGAGATCAAGCGCTGGCAGCTCGCAACAGGGGGGAGGGCACGAGTCAGGAGTGGCCACACCTCCATCGGGGAGCGAAGAAACGGTCAGACGGAAAGTGGAAGGTTGGGCGCGCGCGCCAAGTTCAAATGCACAGGAAAGTGACGCAGTAGGCAGCCAGGAAAGGGAGCCAGGTCCTAAAGCCCGGCGCAAGGAGACAGGGAGTTCCGGGGGGTCGGCGTCAGAAGAATCCCGGAAGGAAGAGACCCCGGGGGGCAGAGGGACCCAGAGGAGAGCAGTCAGGCGGAAAAGGTGGAGCAGGGCTAGGATATTAAGTTGGTGCACAAGGGGCGGAGACTCAGACGGAGCTTCGCCGATCTAGCCATTAGACGTAGAGTTGCACGCAGCAGCTTGGGAATGGAAACTGTAACTCAATAAAGACTTTTACTTAATGACCGCTGGCTAGCGTGATCCTCTGTGAGCTAGGATCTTGAAGCAGCTCTGACAGTATGCCATTCCAACAATATCTTATACATTTTTGACCGAGTTTTATATTAATTGTTTATTATGTCTATTTGAAATTTAGATTCTTTTTCTACATAACCCCTTTCTTTTAAGTCTTTTTTAAACATTTCATTTACTTGAAAGTAATGCAACCAATCATATACATAATCTTTAACTTGTTCAAATGGTTTCAATTTCCATTTTCCTCCTTCTTTAATTACCAATTCACCATATGTACTCCAATTACCTCTCATATTAATTTTCTTAACACTCATTACCTCCAGCGGAGATAGCCAATAAGGGACTTTTGGCTCCAATATATTTTTGTATCTATCCCATACTTCTATTAAAGAACTCCTGAAAATGTGGTTTCCCGCTCAGGCTTGTGCGATTTTGAATATGACACCTGAAGCTGGAGGATGCCCCACGGCGATTGGTGGAGCTGGGATTGGACTGAGGTGGGTGATGAAGGTGGGGCTCACACAAGGCACCCCTAAGTGTCCGGGTCAGGAGGGATGACCATTGAGTGCCTCCAGCTCACAACCCTGTGTGGTGGGCTGAGGGGATGGGAATGAATCATCCCAATAACAATTTACACCCGGCTGGGTGTGAACGGACCTGATTCAGCCCTCTCTTTCTCTCCCGATAAGTATTTTCTATTTTCTAGGGTGCTAGTCTCCGTCCAGGTGGGCGCCGTGCCACCCGCCTCGCAAGCGAGACTCTTCCGCTACCACTACCAGCTTTCCAGGGAGAAAGTGGCAAGTCAGGGTTTGCTTGGGCCAATGGAACTCCCTGCCAAAGGAAGAGCCTCCGGCACTTGAATCCACTGCCCGCCTAACTCTTCTTTTCATCTCTCAGCTGGCACCGAGTTCTGGTTGGGCCTGGCAAGAAGAGAAGCTTCTGGTCGACAGCGGTGGCAAGTTTCAGGCAAGCCTTCTCAGAAAGTTTGGGGGCTGTGGGACTGCCTGCCACTGGAGTTGCTATAATAATGACTTTTCCTTATGTTATTCCTGTTAAACTCCTTTTAAAGGTGACAGTGTTTGTCCACTTTCGGGACTGCCTGCCACTGGATGCCCTATAAAGATATGGGGCTTTTCAGCATGAAAAAGAAATCCCAATGACCCCTTTGGGACTCACTGCTACAGTGCCGGGGGGGGCTTTGGAACTCCCTGCCACTTTGAAATGCCTCTCTGGGCGAGGCGTTCAGCAGGTGGTGGGTTCGAATTCCTCCCTGGCAGGAATGCAGACTTAAAGCTGCTAGTCTGAACCCGTGTCTTGCGGTGGACAACATAGCGTACGCAGCCGGAGGTGGGTGCGAGGAGCAGTGCCAGGGGAGCAGCAAGGAAGGTGAAGAAGCCCAGCAATTGGTGGATCCAGGGTTTGAGAGACAGTATTTTTGCACGGCTTCTTTCCGGCCAGAGCAAAGAAAAGTGACCATGAGAGTAGAGATAATTTATTAAATTTATCTGCTTTATCTGGTTCAATAATTATAATAATTATAATTATTATTTAATTATTGTCAGGGGTTCAGGAGCAGAGGCACAGGAAAGGGAGGAAACAGAGAGCGAGGGGGAGGAATCCGAAGGAAATATGAGCGATGACAGCGGCCCCAGATCTCTGAGTCTTTCCAGTGAATCGGAAGATTCACAGAAAGGTGCGCCAGTGGTCAGAGCAAGGGGGGCGCCTAGGGGGACACCCCAGGAAGAAGGGACCAGAGGACTTCCGGGTTGGCGCGGACAGCTAATGGCGGATTCCCTCCGAGCTCCGGAGGGAATCGGCTCCGCTGGGGACGGGTCCGGCCGCGACGGCGACGCGGGGACCCTCAAAAACCTCAGGCGCGGATGCCTGAGGACCTGGTGACTCGGTGGGCACCTTAAGCGCCCTCCCCGATTCACGAAGAGCCTTTTTAAAGGCTACGGAGAGGATACGGAGAGTGGCGTGGTGCTGAGAGTAAACCGCTACCCCAGCAGAGCGAAGCCGTGTGCCATGGCTGAAAAGCGCTGACTTGCTTCCTTGAAAATTTGGACTGAAAGAATCACCCGTGAGTAAGACGGATTGGGACTTTTAAAATTTTTTCCTTGAATTGGAGACGACCGGGGGGTGTGCTAAAAGGAAGTCCGCACCCCCCCCCCTGCAGACGATTCAAGCAACGACATAAGAGCTAAGCTGGAGAGCCTACCCTTGGTGGGGTGAGTTAAAAAGGACACTAACTTTCAAGATTTAGTTAAAGGAAATTTTGTGCTGGAGAGTGGAGTTTTGGAGACCCTCTTTATGTTTTGAACAACCCCCCCTCCCGGGCTCGGGAACGTCCTGCCTTTGAGCCTGTGTAAGAGCTGCGGAGTTTGACAGCTGTCAAAGCTGTCAAACGGGCAGTTTAAAGCGGAAAAATAACTATTTAAGATCCCTCTGGAATAAGATGAGTTATAATTGAGTTAAAATTGTTGGAAACAAAGTAACAATAACAAGCTAAAGGACTGTTGGAGAAAAAACCAATAAGTAACCAGATTCCCTCTAGGGGGAATTCTGTGAAACTACAATGGATACAATGGCTGTGGATGGAAAGTTACTAGTGGAAATCGAAAGGATGTTTCAATTGGTGGGAACCTTACAAGAGCAGAGCTTAGCCATGAATAAACAACTTAACATTATGACCTTGGGAACAGGCAACTCTGCTGTTTGTATTGAGGACCTGAATGAGAAAGAATCCACAGCTGAATGGGAAACAATGTCTACAGAGGTGGAAGAGACTAAACAAGAAAAAGAGAAAGTAACCTTGGGAAGCAACAACCAAAAGCTGACATCTGCGGAACACAAGCAAGGAGACTCTGGGAACACATCTACCACAAGTCTGCGAAAGATGCAGAAGAAGAAGGAGGAGGTTCTGGGACAATATGCACAGGAACTTAAAATAAAGAAATATGATTGGGGCCTCCATTTGGACTTTGACTTTGAGGATACAGGCTTTGTGGAAACACTCCAGCAGTTGCTCTCAAATCTCCTTGTGGGAAGAGAATATGTTTTGATGGTGAAAGATCCTTTTCCAGACTCGACGATTGACATAAAGGACTACCAACAAGACCGGCGGAGAGGGACTGAAAGGGACTTGAAAGCCTCGGACATGAGGAACCCAGGCTGAGAATCTTGACTTTGGATTTTTATTGGGAAGGGACAAAAACCGGGGATGGGAGGGAGGGAAGAGGAGATTCTTAAAAACTCTTAAGACTTTCATGTTTGGTTAATATGACTTTTATTCAAGACAAAATGAAAAATCGATGGAAGAGAACTTAAGTCCAACTTAGGAAAATCAATTTTTTTTATTAGAAAAGAGGCAACAAAATGAATAAGATGGCTAAGAGGAGAAATACCAACTTGCTGATATAATCTTGGGAATTGGGATGCATGAGGGGGGGTGGGGGGGAGTCAGGGAACAAGGTTATGAGAAGAGGATCTGCTGAATTTATACATGTTTGTGTCTTGTGTTATTGTTCGTATTGTCTTTATAAAAGCGGAAAACCCAATAAAAATTTTATAAAAAAAAAAAAAGGAAGAAGGGACCAGAGGGGACTCAGAGAGCAGCAGTTGGAAATCGGGACCAGCTTCCCCACCAGAGCGCAGTAGGGGGGAGGGGTCCCAGGTATCGGGATCTGGCGGCTCGCCGCAAGCGGGAGGGCATGTGTCAGGGGTTCAGGAGCAGAGGCGAGCCCGGAAAGGGAGCCAGGTCCTAAAGCCCGACGCAAGGAGACAGAAGGGTCCGGGGGGTCAGCGTCAGAAGCATCCCGGAAGGAAGAGGCCACGGGGGCAGAGGGACCCAGAGAATAACGGTCAGGCGGAAAAGGTGGAGTAAGGCTAGGGTATTAAGCTGGTGTACAGGGGGCGGAGACTCAGACGGAGCTTCGCCGGTCTAACCCATAAGACGTAGAGCTGCACGCAGCAGCTTGAGAATGGAAACTGTAACTCAATAAAGACTTTTACAAAGTGGCCGCTGGCTAGCGTGATCCTCTGTGAGCTAGGATCTGGAAGCATCTCTGACAGTAAGCTCCGTCCCAACTTGTGGGCATCTACGGCCTCGCGGAGGGGAGAGAAGGCGGGTGCCTACTAGCGAGCTCACGAACGGCAGACAATATGACGGCCGAACAGCAGATAGCGGAACTCAGAGAAGCAGTGACACGACTGAATGCCGAGACACTTGCATCCAGGAAGAGAGAGGAGGACGCAGCTGCTGCCTACAGGGATCTCCAGGTCAGGTTGGAAATGCTTACGAAGCAAGGGCAACTGACACCCAAACCGGAGGGGATTGGGTTGGGGAGACGAACAGGCGGTCTAGTCTCTCACTTCGATGGGAATTTACAACAGTACCCCAACTTTAGAGCAGATGTAATGTGTGCACTGCAACTGCTGGCTAAGGACTTTAGAGATGAGCAAGAGAAGGTGGGATTTATCATGTCCCATTTGCATGGAGATGCCAAAGCATGGCTGCGCAATTTGTGGAGAGATAAGGATCCGGCGCTCCAAGATGCGGATGCCTTTATTAAAGCGATGGATGGGTGCTTTTTATCAAGCATAGACGTGGATCTTGCCCGGAAGGAGGTACATGGACTGAAACAAGGGAGGGCCAGTGTAAGGCAGTATCATGCCCGCTTTTTTGCATTGGTCAGTGCCCTGGAATGGGACAGAGATTCGGCTCCAGTCAGAGACCTGTTTTGGGAAGGATTGAACAGCGCGGTTAAAGACGAAATTGCAAGGGGGGAGAGACCCCGGAGCACGCAGGAGATCGTTCAGAGGGCGCTGGCGGTTGGGGTGCGGCTGGAGGAACGTCCATGGAGCAGGGACGAAGGGCGTGGAGGGCGCGAACCAGCGAGAGGGTTCTCCTTCGTTCCCAGGGAAGCTGCGCGTGCGCAATCCACGCCTCCGCCAGGAGGGGGAGCGGAACCTATGGAGGTTGGCGGTGCCAGAGCTCAGTCAGCAACCAGAGCCATAGCGCCGGGAGCAGTCAAAGCGAAGCCTCCTAGAGGGAACCGGAAGTGTTACATCTGCGAAAGTCCTCAACACATGGCAAAAGAGTGTCCCCTGAGGATCCACAAGCTCAATGCAGCCTCTGCAACGGTGACTGCAGCTACTCAGCACGGAGACTCACAGCAGGGAAACGACGGAGTCTGGCTGGAGACAGAGGCACTGGGGCCCAGCCAGACGAGTCAGTGAAGCAGTCCCCAGAGATTTTGCAGCCCACAGACCCCCTCCCGCCCAAACCAGTAGTGCAGCTCACTGCATCGCTTCAGCTACCCAAATGGCCTCATTCTAGACGTGCCAATCACCGTTGACTCAGGAAGCAATGCGGACTTTATAGGGCAGGACTTTGTCGACAAACACGCTATACAGCTGCTGCCTGCCACGCTGCCCCTACAGGTCGTCACAGTGGATGGCAGGGAGCTGCTAGGGGGGCAGGTGGTGAAGCAAACGCCACCTTTGGTGATGCGACTTGGAAATCACAAGGAAGTCATCAGTTTTAATGTCACCAGACTGTCGGACACGCCTATTGTCTTGGGCATGAGTTGGCTGGACAGACACAGTCCGACGTTGGCGTGGTACCAGCGGCAGCTGGTCTTCTGCTCATCATATTGCGCTGAACACTGCATTCTGCCCCGGCAGGAGGGAGAGGAGGAGGAGGCACAGCTGCAGCTGGGGACGCTGCAAGCAATCCCCCACAAATACGCGGGATTTTTGGAGGTCTTCTGCGAGAAGGAGGCGGACAAGCTACCCCCCCACAGACCATATGACTGCAAAATTGACCTACTGCCAGGGGCGGCGCTGCCCAAAGGGAAGCTGTATTCCATGTCTGAGGAAGAACTACAGGAACTCAAAGAGTTCATAGATCATAATTTGGAGCGCGGTTGTCAGGGGTTCAGGAGCAGAGGCAAGGGCAATGGAGGAAACAGAGAGCGAGGGGGAGGAGGCAGAAGAAAAGATGAGTGATGACGACGACCCGAGATCTCCGAGTCTTTCCAGTGAAGGGCGCCAGGTATCAAGCGCTGGCAGCTCACAACAGGAGGGAGGGCACGAGTCAGGAGTGGCCACACCTCCATCGGGGAGCGAAGAAACGGTCAGGCGGAAAGTGGAAGGTTGGGCGCGCGCGCCAAGTTCAAATGCACAGGAAGGTGGCGCAGTAAGCAGCCCGGAAAGGGAGCCAGGTCCTAAAGCCCGGCGCAAGGAGACAGGAGGGTCCGGGGGGTCAGCGTCAGAAGAATCCCGGAAGGAAGAGACCCCGGGGGGCAGAGGGACCCAGAGAAGAACGGTCAGGCGGAAAAGGTGGAGTAAGGCTAGGTTAGTAAGCTGGTGCACAGGGGGCGGAGACTCAGACGGAGCTTCGCCGGTCTAACCCATAAGACGTAGAGTTGCACGCAGCAGCTTGAGAATGGAAACTGTAACTCAATAAAAGACTTTTATAAGTGACCGCTGGCTAGCGTGATCCTCTGTGAGCTAGGATCTGGAAGCAGCTCTGACAGCGGTTTCATCCGAGAGTCCAAGGCAGTGGGGGGCAGTCCTGTATTCTTTGTTAAGAAGAAGGACACGCCCCAAAAAAGGCTTGTGGTGGACTATCGCACCTTGAACAGTGTGACCAAGCCCTCGGACTTCCCCATGCCCAGAATCGACGACCTCCTCGCAACGGTACGCAAGGGCCGCGTGTTCACCAAGTTGGACCTGCGAGGGGCGTACAACCTCATTCGCATGCGGGAAGGAGATGAGTGGAAGACAGCCATGTTCACGCCCCTAGGCACCTACGAATATAGAGTTATGCCTTTTGGACTGCAAAATGGCTCCCACTGTTTTCAAGCTTTCATGCATCACGTGTTAGCGGGGCTCCTCTACAAGACGTGTGTCTGCTTCTTGTTTTTTTTTTTTATAATAATTTTTATTGCATTTTTCCAGTTTCAGATAGTACAGAAAGAAGAAAAAGCAGAAAAGATAAAAAGAAAACGAAAAAAAAATCAAACCATTCCAACAACTTATTTCATCTTCTATCGGACTTCCCCACATCTCCCGCATAATGCATTCTTATCAATAAATTTAATCAGCAAGTTGTAACCTTGTTTCGCGTGTTTCTTTGTACTTTCAATTAGAATTTGAGTTTAAATCCCTTATTTTCCAATTACTCTAAAAACATAACATATTATCACTTTTAACTATTTAAACATTGGTTCTTTCAAAGATGTTATCCAATTTCATATAAAATCCACTTTCATTACTGGGGCTAACCTTCTGAATCATGCGGCATATTATAGTTCATATAACTTATAATGTTTTTGTAGATAGTCTTTAAATTTTTCCCAGTCCTCCTCCATCGTCTCTTCTCCCAAGTCTCGGATCCTGGCAGTCATCTCGGCTAATTCCATGTAGTTCATCAGTTGCGTCTGCCAATCTTCCAGTGTGGGCAAATCTTGAGTCTTCCAATACTTAGCGATAAGAATTCTTGCTGCTGTAGTAGCATACATAAAAAACGTTCTGTCCTTCTTTGACACCTTTTGGCCGACAATGCCCAAGAGGAAGGCCTCCGGTTTCTTAGGAAAGGTGTACTTAAACACCTTTTTTAACTCATTGTAAATCATTTCCCAGAAGGCCTTCACTTTTGGACAAGTCCACCACAGGTGAAAGAATGTCCCTTCAGCCTCCTTGCATTTCCAACATTTATTATCAGACAAATGGTATATCTTAGCAAGCTTGACTGGGGTCATGTACCACCTGTATACCATTTTCATAATGTTTTCTTTCAGAGCATTACATGCAGTAAACTTCATACCGGTGGTCCATAACCTTTCCCAGTCCTCCGACATGATATTGTAACCAATGTCCTGAGCCCATTTTATCATGGCTGATTTGACTATCTCATCCTGAGTATTCCATTTAAGCAGCAAGTTATACATTCTCGATAATAACTTGGTCTTTGGTTCTAACAACTCTGTCTCAAGTTTCGATTTTTCCACCTGGAATCCTATTTTTTTGTCTAGCTTAAACACCTCGTTAATTTGGGCATAATGAAACCAATCTTGCACCTTACCCTTTAATTTTTCAAAGCTCTGCAACCTCCAATTACCTCCAATGTTTTCTAAAATTTCCCAATATTTCGGCCAGCCGGCCTCCATATTAGGTTTTTTCCGAGCCTTGGCCTCTATTGGTGAGACCCACCTCGGAGTTTTACTTTCCAGTAAGTCTTTGTATTTTTTCCAGACCATAAATATTGCTTTTCTGACAATATGGTTTTTGAACATTCCATATGTTTTAGCCTTGTCATACCACAGGTACGCATGCCAACCTAACGAATTGTTAAAGCCTTCCAGATCTAGGACATCAGTGTTTTCTAGCAGAATCCAATCTTTCATCCAGCAGAAGGCAGCAGCTTCATAGTATAACCTTAAGTCTGGCAGGGCAAAACCCCCTCTCTCCTTTGCGTCAGTTAGTATTTTAAACTTTATTCGGGGCTTTTTGCCCTGCCAAACAAATTTCGATATATCCTTCTGCCACTTTCCAAAACATTCCACTCTGTCCACAACCTGCAAGGCTTGAAACAAAAACAACATTTTTGGCAAAACGTTCATTTTTATAGCTGCGATTCGGCCTAACAAGGATAGTTTCAGTCTTGACCAGATTTCTAGATCTTTTTTGACTTCTGTCCAACATTTCTCATAATTATCTTTAAATAAGTTCAAGTTCTTAGAGGACAGATTGACCCCCAGGTATTTCACTTTTTTAACGATGTTTAGTTCTGTTTCCTTCTGAAACTCCTCTGTTTCAGTAGCTGTCAAATTTTTCCCTAAAACCTTAGTTTTTTGTTTATTCAGCTTAAAACCCGCCACCCGACCAAATTTCTGAATCAATTCTAAAACTCTTTTTGTACTAGCTTCTGGCTCCTGTAATGTCAAAACCAAGTCATCTGCAAATGCTTTCAATTTATATTGTTTCGCTCCGACCCGTATTCCTTGTACCTGCCGATCTTTCCTAATCATATTCAGCAACACCTCCAGGACCGAAATAAATAATAAAGGGGAAAGGGGGCACCCCTGTCTTGTTCCTTTTTCAATGTAAAATTCTTCTGTCACCACATTGTTCACTATCAACTTAGCCTTTTGTTCTGAATAAATTGCATCTATTCCATTCTCAAACCCCCGTCCCACTCCCATCCCTTCCAAATTTTTCTTCATAAACTTCCAAGAAATATTATCAAAGGCCTTCTCTGCATCAATAAATATAAGCACTGCTTTGGTGTTAATATTTGTTTGCAACAGTTCCAAAATGTCAATAATATTCCTGGTATTGTCAAACAAATGCCTGCCTGGGAGAAAGCCTGCTTGGTCCTTATGAATCACTTCATTAAGTACTTTTTAAAATCTATTTGCCAAAATGTCTGCAAATATTTTATAATCCACATTTAGGAGTGAGATGGGACGGTAGTTCTTAAGTTGAGTCTTTTCAGTTTCCACTTTAGGTATCAATGTGATGAATGCTTCTTTCCACGTTTCTGGTGCCCTCCCTCCCCCCATAATCTGACTGCAAACCTCCATTAAAGGTTGTATCAGGTAGTCTTTTAACGTCCTATAATACTTGGAGGTAAGTCCATCAGGGCCTGGAGATTTGCCTAGCTGCATGTTCTGAATGGCATCCTCAATTTCCTGTTGTGTTATTTTGGAATTTAAGATTACTCTCTTCTCCTGAGATAGTTCTGGTAGGCCATTGTCTTTCAGAAATTGTTCTATCTCAATCGCTTCCTCAGACCCTTGGGTATATAGTTTTTTAAAGTATTTCTGGAAACACTTTCTAATTTCTGAATGTTTTTCCCTTCAACTTCTAAGTTGGTAACGTAGTTTAATTTTTGTCTCTTTTTCAACTGCCAAGCCAACAGTTTCCCACATTTATTCGCTGATTCAAAAGATCTTTGTTTCATTTGTTTAATTTTCCATTCCACTTCTTGGTTAATCAATTTCGTGTATTGTGACTGGTGGAATTTAATTTCTCTTAAAATCTCCTTTGATTTTGGATTCAGTCTTAATTTTTTCTCTCCATCTCTTATCCTCTCTAATATCTTATCTTTTTTCCCATTCCAAAATTTTTTCTTAATCGTATTCTGTTGTATCAGAAACCCTCTCATAACAGCTTTGCTTGCGTCCCAGACTATTCTTTTTTCCACCGAGGTGTTCAAGTTGATTTCAAAATAGTCCTTTAAAGCTTTTTGGGCCTTCTTTACAATCTCTTGATCTCTTAACAGGTTGTCATTCATTTTCCATCTAAAGGAATCGGCAGTAGTAAATCTCATTTCCATTTTCAAGGCGTTGTGGTCGGAGCAGGTCTTTGGGCAGATTTCCACTCTTATAGTCTTAGGTGCCAGCCCTCTGGTTGTCCAAATTTGGTCGATTCTTGTCTAGGACAGGTGAGCCTCAGAAAAGAAAGTTCCTTCTTTACCTAAGGGGTTTCTCGTCCTCCATAAGTCAATCAAGTCCATATTGTCAGTTAGTTCGAAAAAAGTTTTTGGTAGTCTTCCGTCCTTGGTCAGATTCTGATTCTGTGACTTATCCATATAAGTAGAGACCACCCCATTCATGTCTCCCATCATAATGATGTTAGAATAGTCCAGATAGTCCAGCAATGTCTCATGTAGCTTCTTGTAAAATTCTGATTTCCCCTCATTAGGTGCGTAGATTCCTAGTATCAAAACTTTTTCCCCTTGGGTTTGTATTTCGATTGCCAGGATTCTTCCTTGTTCATCTTTAAACAAAAATTTTGGTAGTAAATTCTCTTTTGCATAGATCACCACGCCTCTCTTTTTGACTCTGTCTGATGAGATAAATTCTTGGCCTAGTCTTTTGTTTATTAACACTTTCCTGTGAAGCCTAGTCACGTGAGTTTCTTGTAAACAGATTATATCCAAATGTTCTTTTTTCAGAATATGAAAAATCCTTTTGCGTTTTTCCGGGGAATTTGCGCCATTAATGTTCCAACTGTACAGCTGCAGAGACATCCTGTATCAATCTGTTGTTGCTCTTTATGGGGTGTCTTCTTTTTTATCCGAACCCGGAGGTGCTGGTTCTTTCCCAGATTCTGGTGGGGGCCAAGGAACTGCTGTACCCTTCTGCAGGTCTTCTCCGTGGTCGTGTAGGAACTTCTGGCTGTCCTCTTTCGTTCTAATTTTAACCTTCTTTTCTTTGTAGTTGAATGATAAACCTTGCGGGAACTCCCACCTATAAGGTATCCCGTTACTTCTCAAAAGTCCAGCTAGATCAGTGTAGTTAGCTCTGAGATCTAACAATTGTTTAGGAATATCCTTGTAGATTTGCGCTCTTCTGTCCTGGATCTCGAGTGCTTTGTTGAAGTGAAGGTCAAGTAGTTTGTCTCTCTCTTGTTTGGTCCTTAGGATGATCAAGCAGTCTCTGGGTCTGTCCTTCCTGGTAACTCTTCCCAGTCTAAATGCAGTTGTAATTTTGAAGTCTGTGTCTTCCTTTATACCCCAAAATTTAGAGAATTCTGTTGTCAAAAAGCCAGTCAGATCTTCTTTCTCAATCTCAGGGATAGAGCGTAATCTTAAATTATTTTCCCGATTTTTCAGTTCCACCATAGACAGATAGGCCTGTTGGTCACTAATATGTTTATGTAGTGGCCTTACCTCTCCTTTCAATTCGTCCACTTTCTGAACAGCTTGATCAGCTTTTTCGTTTGCAGCCTCGGCCAATTTCCGAATCTCAGATGTAGCGTCCTTTAAATTCCCAATTTCTTGTGAATGCTGAGCCACTTGTTCCGATAGTTTGGTAATTGAGGATGTGGCTAAGTCGATTTTAGCTGTTTGGTCATCAACCTTCTTATTTAAAATTGCAAATTGTTGTAGCATTTCATCTAGAAGGGTATTAGATCCCCCTGCTGCCATATCCTCAGTTGTTGGTTGTTCAGGTTCCTTTAGTAGTGCTGTTGTTGAGGGTGCAACTCCCTGTAGAACGGCAGGGACTGAAGATCTACGAGACTGAGAAATCAGGGTTGTTTGTACAAGTTGGCCTTTCCCTGCTTTCGATTTTGCAGATCTTGTTTTCGGAGGGCCACTCATTCCACACCTGTCTTTGGATTCAAGGTCAGACTGTCAAATGTTCCATGGGAAAGACAGGCCTCAGAGTAGATAACCAAACAACAGAAAGTCAAAACAAAGTTAGTTCCCAGGAATTTGTAAATCCCAAGCTCCACTAGAGGGAGTGTTGTTAAAGTTCAGAAAGAAAGAAGGAAAGTTTTGGTCGCCATTAAAGTTCCTACGCAGCATAAAATAAGAATAGTCCTTAAAACTTTTTTCCACTTGCAGAGCCCTTTCAATGTTGCCACAGTAATCCCATCTAAAGGAGCAAGATACAGTTACTAAGTTGTTTCTTTCAATAATGCCTCTATGTATCCATTTCGACTTTATAAATTGTATCCGCAAAGAACCCTTTTTCCCCTGTCAGCCCGGGGCTGGGTTTTAAAGTTTTTAAAGTCAACAAAAGGAGAAGGTCCCCAAGTTAAAACTGCACAATAACATAAAAAGAAGGTTTGCCTTTCCTTTCAGTTGCCAGCTCTGCCAATCGCACGATGCTTCCCGTTTTTAAAGTCCCTTTCTAATGCTTCCAGCTTGTCGTTTCCTTTGCCTTTGATCTCTAAGCGCTACCGGGAGACGGACTTCCTTTTTCTCGTCTCCCGCTTTCAGCCAATTTTACAATTTGTAATTCCAGATTTAAAGTGTTTCTTACTCACGAGTAAGTAGTTTGGAGTCCAATGCTTAAGGAAGAAAGGTCGGCGCTCATCAGCAGCAGCCGCGCGGCTTTGCTCCCGCAGAAAGAGCGATGTACTCTCAGCACCGCTTCCCCTCCGCGCTTCCGGAGCCCCTTACGGGGTCCCTTCGTCGTTTTGGGGGTCGCTCCAGGTGCCCGCCGAGTCCCACGGCCACGAGCTCACTCTGCTCGTGGTTTTTCTTAATGGGTCGTCGCTGTGCCACAGCGAACGACCCTTTTCTGCGGAGCTCCTCTTCACAGCGCAAAGAGGACCGCCATTGCTTGTTTCGCGCCGCCTCCGGAAGTAAGACGTGTGTCTGCTTCTTGGATGACATCCTGATCTTTTCTGAATCGCAGCAGGATCACGACAGACACGTCAAGGAAGTGCTGAGCAGGCTACAGCAGCATAGGCTTTACGCCAAGCTGGAAAAGTGCCAGTTCGACGTGACGGAAGTGGATTTCCTGGGCTACAAGTTGTCAGACAAGGGGCTCGCCATGGACAGTGCCAAGGTTTGCGCAGTGTTGGATTGGAAAAGCCCGCGCAGCCGGAAGGAGGTCCAGCGGTTTGTCAGCTTTGCGAACTTCTATCGCAAGTTTATCAAGGGATTTGCTATGCAAACAGCGGCCATCACGGACACGCACAGCTCCAAGAAAAAGAAGTTCATCTGGACGGAGCAGGCGGAGCAATCCTTTCAGGCACTCAAGCGTCTCTTCGCGTCGGAAGAGCAGCTACTGCATGTCAACCCCAGCAGGCCGATGAGGGTGGAGACAGACGCTTCTGACAGAGCCGTGGGAGCAGTCCTGCTGCAGCGAGACCCGCAGGGGGCTTGGAAGCCGGGAGCGTTTTACTCCAGGAAGCTCAGCAAGTCTGAACAGAACTACACCATCTGGGACAGGGAGTTGCTTGCCATTCATGCAGCATTCAAGGCGTGGAGGCACTTCCTGATCGGCGCCAAGCACACGGTGCAGGTCTGCACGGACCACAAGAATCTGGCGCACGGCGCAGTTCCTGAACCAGAGGCAGATACGTTGGGCTGAGTTCTTTGCGAACTTCGACTTCCGAATAGAGTATGTCCCGGGAGACACCAACGTCATGGCGGATGCCCTATCCCGTAAACCACAGTATCTGGAGGAGGCGACGCCAGCGGCTGCCATGCACATCTTCACACCGGCAGTGTGGGCGTGCGCTTCGGCAACAGTTGACCTGGATGCGGTACGACGAGCGTTGCAGGATGACTCCTTCGCTCAAGCAAAGATGGCAGAGGTGCACAGGGGCACGGCAGCGACCGACGAGTTCCAGGTGCGCGATGGATTGCTCATCCGTAAAGGGGCCATCTACGTGCCGGGAGACGAACTTCGCGCCAAGGTACTGCAGCAGCTGCACAACGCGCCCACTGCCGGGCACTTTGGCAAGGAGAAGACGGTGGAATTAGTCGCCAGAGACTTCTGGTGGCCCAGGATGAGAGGGGAAGTCGCGGACTACGTGGCGAGGTTCGACACCTGCCAGAGGGCCAAACCAGTGCACAGACCGCCGGCCGGACTGCTGGAACCGCTGCAAACTCCGTTCGAACCATGGGAGAGAGTGGCCTTGGACTTTGTCACGGATCTGCCCAGCTCGAGGGGCAAGACGGCGGTGCTAGTGGTGGTGGACTTGTTCTCCAAGATGGCACATTTCATTCCGTGTGCCAAGGTGGCCACGGCGGAACAAACCGCCAAACTGTTCATAGATCACGTGTTCAAGGTTCACGGTCTGCCGCGGTCTATTCTGTCCGACCGGGGGCGGCAGTTCATCTCGAACTTCTGGCAGAAGCTGATGGGCTTCCTGAACGTCAAGATCAACCTGGCTTCGGCTAGACACCCGCAGACCAACGGACAAGCGGAGCGGGTCAATGCCATCATGCAGCAATACCTGAGATGTTATGCGAACCAACAGCCCGCGACGTGGGTGGATTACCTGCCTCTCGCCGAGTTCGCCTACAACAACACGAAGCACGTGTCCACGGGGGTGACGCCGTTCTTCGCAAACAACGGAAGGCACCCCAGAACCTTCCCGGGACTGGACAGAATGGGGGGGAGGAGCCGCAGACAGCAGACGCGTTCGTGTCAGAGTTGCAGGAGGTCCACGATCAGCTTCGGCGGCACCTGGAGCTGGCTAAGCACGCATACAAGGTACAAGCGGACAGACACAGGAGGGTTGGCGAAGAGATCCATGTGGGCGACTGGGTATGGTTGGCAGCCCACGCAGTGCCGGCCAGGTCGTTAGCGAAGAAGAAATTAGGGCATAAACAACTGGGACCCTACCAAGTCGAAGAGCAGGTCAACTCGGTAGCCTTCAGGCTGACGCTGCCGGAGGGCTCCAGGATGCATCCGGTGTTCCACAGATCGGTGCTCACTCCCTACAAGACACCTCACAGATTTCAGGAACCAGGAACGGTGCCGAGTCCGCTCCGAGAGGGAACCGAGCAAAGGGGAGTGCCACAGGAGGAGCCCATCAACGAAGTCACAGAGATTTTGGACTCGAGATGGGGGGAAGAGGGAGTAGAATACCTTCTCGCCAGAGAGGGCACCCCGGCCAGTGCCAACAGCTGGGTGCCGGGCTACGCTTTGGAGGAACCTCTGCTCAAGGACGAGTTTCATGCCCTCTTCCCACACAGGCCCATGCCAGCAGACTTTTTCGACGATTGGCTTTTCACACCGACGCTTTCAGCCAGCACGTTCCGGGGGTTCGACTCGGACGAGGAACCGACAATGGACACACGTTCCCCGGAGGGGTCGACCGCGGGATCGGCCTCAGAACCCTCGTATTGGTGGGACGATAGACCAGAGGAACAGTGGCGCAGGAAGTGGCGGGAGGTTCCAGGTCGAGCGACGGACCCGGGAACGACTGAGGTTGAGACGGACGTGGACATGTACGGGGAGGATTTTGGGTTCGAGCACGGAGGCACAGAGATGGAGGCAGAGGTGACCGTTGTCGACGAGCGCAGGGAGGAAGAACCGGAAGTCTTCAGTTGGAGGCCCGCCACGGGAAGCGAACTGTATCCGACATTTGTCCCCATGACACTGCAGCACCCAGCTCCCACACCGGAAGGGGGGGCTTCGAGGGGGGATGGATGTCAGGGGTTCAGGAGCAGAGGCGAGGGCAAGGGAGGAAACAGAGAGCGAGGGGGAGGAGGCAGAAGAAAAGATGAGTGATGACGACGACCCGAGATCTCTGAGTCTTTCCAGTGAATCAGAAGATTCACAGAAAGGAGCGCCAGTGGCCAGAGCAAGGGGGAAGCCTAGGGGGACACCCCAGGAAGAAGGGTCCAGAGGGGGCTCAGAGGGCAGCAGTTGGAAATCGGGACCAGCGTCACCAACAGAGCGCAGTGGAGAGGAAGGGCGCCAGGTATCAAGCTCTGGCAGCTCGCAGCAGGAGGGAGGGCATGAGTCAGGAGTGGCCACACCTCCATCGGAGAGCGAAGAAACGGTCAAGCGGAAAGTGGAAGGTTGGGTGTGCGCGCCAAGTTCAAATGCACAGGAAGGTGGCGCAGTAAGCAGCCCGGAAAGGGAGCCAGGTCCTAAAGCCCGACGCAAGGAGACAGAAGGGTCCGGGGGGTCAGCGTCAAAAGCGTCCCGGAAGGAAGAGGCCACGGGGGGCAGAGGGACCCAGAGAAGAACGGTCAGGCGGAAAAGGTGGAGTAAGGCTAGGTTATTAAGCTGGTGTACAGGGGGTGGAGACTCAGACGGAGCTTCGCCAGTCTAACCCATAAGACGTAGAGCTGCACGCAGCAGCTTGAGAATGGAAACTGTAACTCAATAAAGACTTTTACAAAGTGACCGCTGGCTAGCGTGATCCTCTGTGAGCTAGGATCTGGAAGCAGCTCTGACAGTAAGCTCCGTCTCATATTGTGGGCATCTACGGCCTCGCGGAGAGGAGAGAAGGCGGGTGCCTACTAGCGAGCTCACGAACGGCAGACAATATGACGGCCGAACAGCAGATAGCGGAACTCAGAGAAGCAGTGACACGACTGAATGCCGAGACACTTGCATCCAGGAAGAGAGAGGAGGACGCAGCTGCCGCCTACAGGGATCTCCAGGTCAGGTTGGAAATGCTTACGAAGCAAGGGCAACTGACACCCAGACCGGAGGGGATTGGGTTGGGGAGACGAACAGGCGGTCTAGTCTCTCACTTCGATGGGAATTTACAACAGTACCCCAACTTTAGAGCAGATGTAATGTGTGCACTGCAACTGCTGGCTAAGGACTTTAGAGATGAGCAAGAGAAGGACGAGAAGAGGCGCTTGAGTTTCCGAAAGGACTGCTCCGCCTGCTCCGTCCAGATGAACTTCTTCTTCTTGGAGCTGAGCGTGTCGGTAATGGCCGCTGTCTGCATCGCGAACCCCTTGATGAACTTGCAATAGAAGTTAGCAAAGCCGACAAACCGCTGGACCTCCTTCTGGCTGCGCGGGCTCTTCCAGTCCAACACTGCACGAACCTTGGCGCTGTCCATGGCTAGCCCCTTGTCCGACAACTTGTAGCCCAGGAAATCCACCTCCGTCATGTCGAACTGGCACTTCTCCAGCTTGGCGTACAGTCTATGCTCCTGTAGCCTTTGCAGAACTTCCTTGACGTCTCTGTCGTGAACCTCCTGTGATTCTGAAAATATCAGGATGTCGTCCAGGAAGCAGACACACTTCTTGTAGAGGAGCCCCGCTAACACGTGATGCATGAAAGCTTGAAAACAGTGGGAGCCATTTTGTAATCCAAACGGCATAACTCTGTATTCGTAGGTGCCCAGGGGCGTGAACATGGCCGTCTTCCACTTGTCGCCCTCCCGTATGCGAATAAGGTTGTACGCCCCTCGCAGATCCAACTTGGTGAACACGCGTCCTTTGCGCACCGTCGCGAGGAGGTCGTCGATCTTGGGCATGGGGAAAGCCGTGGGCTTGGTTTTCGAGTTCAAAATCCTATAGTCCACCACAAGTCTTTTTTGGGGCGTGTCCTTCTTCCTCACAAAGAATACAGGACTGCCCCCCACTGGCTTGGACTCCCGGATGAACCCGCGCTCCAAATTATGATCTATGAACTCCCTGAGTTCCTGCAGCTCATCTTCAGACATGGAATACAGTTTCCCTGTCGGCAGCGTCGCCCCTGGCAGGAGGTCAATCTTGCAGTCATAGGGCCTGTGGGGAGGCAGCTTGTCCGCCTCCTTCTCGCAGAAAACCTCCAAAAATTCTGCGTACTTGTGGGGCACTGCTTGCAGCGTGCCTAATTGCAGCTGTGTGTCCTCTTCTTCCCCCTCCGGTCTGGGCAGGATGCAGTGTTCTGCACAGTAAGAGGAGCCGAAAGTTAGTTGCCGCTGGTACCAAGCCAACGTTGGACTGTGCCTGTCCAGCCAACTCATGCCCAACACCACAGGCGTGTCCGACAGTTGGGTGACATTAAAGCTGATGACTTCCCTGTGATTTCCAATTTGCATCACCATCGGTGGCGTTTGCTTCACCACCTGCCCCCCTAGCAATTCCCTGCCATCCACCGTGACAACCTTCAGGGGCAGCGTGGCTGGCAGTAGCGTTATATTGTGCTGCTCGATGAAATCCTGTCCTATAAAGTCCGCGTTGCTACCAGAGTCAATGGTAATTGGCACTTCCATTGTAAGTCCATTGGGTAGCTGGAGCGATGCGGTGAGCTGCACTACTGGTTTGGGCGGGAGGGGGTCTGTGGGCTGCAAAATCTCTGGGGACTGCTTCACTGACTTGTCTGGCTGGGCCCCAGTGCCTCTGTTTCCAGCCAGACTCCGTCGTTTCCCTGCTGTGGTTCTCTCTGCTGAGTTGCTTCTGTTACCGTCGCGGAGGCTGCAGTGTGCTTGTGGAGCCTCTGGGGACACTCTTTCGCCATGTGCTGAGGACTGTCACAGAGGTAGCACTTCCTGTTCCCTCTAGGAGGCTTCGCTTTGACTGCTCCCGGTGCTAGGGCTCTGGTTGCTGACTGAGCCCTGGCGCCTCCAACCTCCATAGGTTCCCCTCCTCCTCCTGGCGGAGGCGTGGAGTGCGCACGCGCTGCATCCCTGGGAAAGAAGGAAGGCGCTCTTGCCGACTCGCGTCCTCCACGCCCTTCGTCTCTGCTCCATGGACGTTCTTCTAGACGCACCCCAATCATCAGCGCCCTCTGAACGATCTCCTGAGTGCTCCGGGGTCTCTCCCCCCGCGCAATTTCGTCTTTTACCGCACTGTTCAACCCTTCCCAGAAAAGGTCTCTGACTGGAGCTGAATCTTTGTCCCATTCCAGGGCACTGACCAGTGCAAAAAAGTGGGAATAATACTGCCTCACACTGGCCCTCCCTTGTTTCAGCCCATGTATCTCTTTTCTGGCGATATCAACGTCTATATTTGATAAAAAACACGAATCCATCGCTTTAATGAAGGCATCTGCACTTCGGAGCGCCGGATCCTGATCTCTCCACAGATTGCGCAGCCACGCTTTAGCGTCTCCATGCAAATGGGATAAAATAAACCCCACCTTCTCTTGCTCATCTCTAAAGTCTTTGTCCAGCAGTTGCAGCGCAAACTGCACATCTGCTCGGAAGTTGGGGTACTGCTGTAAATTCCCATCGAAATGAGATACAAGGCTGCCTCCTCTTCTCTCCAGCCCAATTCCCTCCGATTTGGGTCCCGGTTGCCCCTGCTTTGTAAGCACTTCCAACCTGACCTGGAGATCCTTGTAGGCGGCAGCCGCTTCCTCCTCCCTCTTCCTGGATGTGAGTATCTCAGCGTTTAGTTGTGTCACTGCGTTTTGCAGGGCTGCTATCTGCTGTTCACTATTCATCTCGTCCGACTTTCGTGAGCTCGCGAAGCACCAATCTTCACCCCTCGCTGCGCCCACTCACGCTGCGAGGCTTTTGGTGCAAAAGGGAGACGGAACTTACTGTCAGAGCCGCTTCCAGGTCCCAGCTCACAGAGGACCACGCTAGCCGGCAGTACTGTACAAAAGTCTTTATTGAGTTACAGTTTCAATTTCCAAGCCGCAGCGCGCAGCTCTACATCTTAGAAGCTAGACCGGCGAAGCTACGTCTGAGTCTCCGCCTCCTGTACACCAACTTAATACTCTAGCCTTGCTCCACCTCTTCCGTCTTTCCTTCCTCCTCTGGGTCCCCCGTGGCCTCTTCCTTCCTGGACTCTTCTGACGCTGACCCCCCGGACTCTTCTCCCTCCTTGCGGCGGGCTTTAGGACCTGGCTCCCTATCCGGGCTGCTTACTGTGCTGCCTTCCTGTGTATTTGAACTTGGCGCGCACTCCCAGCCTTCAACCTTCCTCTTGACCGTTTCCTCGCTCCCCGATGGAGGTGTGGCCAATCCTGACTCATGCCCTCCCGCTTGCGGCGAGCCGCCAGATCCCGATACCTGGGACCCCTCCCCCCTACTGCGCTCTGGTGGGGAAGCTGGTCCCGATTTCCAACTGCTGCTCTCTGAGTCCCCTCTGGTCCCTTCTTCCTGGGGTGTCCCCCTAGGCGCCCCCCTTGCTCTGACCACTGGCGCCCCTTTCTGTGAATCTTCCGATTCACTGGAAAGACTCAGAGATCTGGGGCTGCTGTCATCGCTCATATTTCCTTCGGATTCCTCCCCCTCGCTCTCTGTTTCCTCCCTTTCCTGTACCTCTACTCCTGAACCCCTGACAATAATTAAATAATAATTATAATTATTATTGTCAGAGCTGCTTCAAGATCCTAGCTCACAGAGGATCACGCTAGCCAGCGGTCATTAAGTAAAAGTCTTTATTGAGTTACAGTTTCCATTCCCAAGCTACTGCGTGCAACTCTACGTCTAATGGCTAGATCGGCGAAGCTCCGTCTGAGTCTCCGCCCCTTGTGCACCAACTTAATATCCTAGCCCTGCTCCACCTTTTCCGCCTGACTGCTCTCCTCTGGGTCCCTCTGCCCCCCGGGGTCTCTTCCTTCCGGGATTCTTCTGACGCCAACCCCCCGGAACTCCCTGTCTCCTTGCGCCGGGCTTTAGGACCTGGCTCCCTTTCCTGGCTGCCTACTGCGTCACTTTCCTGTGCATTTGAACTTGGCGCGCGCGCCCAACCTTCCACTTTCCGTCTGACCGTTTCTTCGCTCCCCGATGGAGGTGTGGCCACTCCTGACTCGTGCCCTCCCCCCTGTTGCGAGCTGCCAGCGCTTGATCTCTGGCGCTCTTCCTCTTCCCTGCTCTCTGGCTGTGACGCTGGTCCCGATTTCCAACTGCTCTCCTCGGAGTCCCCTCTGGCCCTATCTTCCTGGGGTGTCCCCCTAGGCTCCCCCCTTGCCCTGACCACTGGTGCTCCTTTCTGTGAATCTTCTGATTAACTGGAAAGACTCGGAGATCTCGGGTCGTCGTCATCACTCATCTTTTCTTCTGCCTCCTCCCCCTCGCTCTCTGTTTCCTCCCTTGCCCTTGCCTCTGCTCCTGAACCCCTGACATCCATCCCCCCCTCGAAGCCCCCCGTTCCCCCCTCCCCTCCTTCCGGTGCGGGAACTGGGTGCTGCTGTGTCAGAGGGACGAACGTCGGATACAGTTCGCTTCCCGTGGCGGGCCTCCATCTGAAGTCTCCCGGTTCTGCCTCCCTGCTCTCGTCGACGACAGTCACCTCCGCTTCCATCTCTGTGCCGCCGTGCTCGAAACCAGGGTCGTCCCCGAAAACGTCCATGTCCGTCTCTCCCTCACTTCCTCCTGGCGGCGTTGCTCGTCCTGGACCTTCCTGCCACTTCCTGCGCCACTGCTCCTCTGGTCTATCGTCCCACCAATACGAGGGTTCTGAGGCAGATCCTGAGGGTGACCCCTCCGGGGAACGGGCGTCTCGTATCGGGTCCTCGTCCGAGTCGAAACCCCGGAACGTGCTGGCAGAAAGCGTGGGCGTGAAAAGCCAGTCGTCGAAAAAGTCTGCTGGCATTGGTCTATGTGGGAAGAGGGCATGAAACTCGTCTTTGAGCAGAGGTTCGTCCAAGGCGTAGCCCGGCACCCAGCTGTTCGCACTGGCCGGGGTGCCCTCCTTGGCGAGAAGGTATTCTACCCCCTCTTCCCCCCATCTGGAGTCCAAAATCTCCATGACTTCGTTGATGCGTTCCTCCTGTGCCACTCCCGCATGCCCGGTTCTTTCTCTGAGCGGACTCGGTGCCGTTCCGGGTTCCTGAAACCTGTGCGGTGCCTTGTAGGGAGTGAGCACCGATCTGTGGAACACCGGATGCATTCTGGAACCCTCCGGAAGCACCAGCTTGAAAGCCACCGGGTTGACCTGCTCTTCGACTTGGTAGGGCCCCAGTTGCTTATGCCCTAGTTTCTTCTTGGCCAACGACCTGGCTGGCACTGCGTGGGCTGCTAACCAGACCCAGTCTCCCACATGGATCTCTTCGCCAACCCTTCTGTGTTTGTCCGCTTGCACCTTGTATGCATGTTTGGCCAGCTCCAGGTGCCGCCGCAGCTGATCGTGGACCTCCTGCAACTCCGACGCGAACGCATCTGCTGTCTGCGGCTCCCCCTCCCCCATCCTTTCCAGTCCCGGGAAGGTCCTGGGGTGCCTCCCGTTGTTGGCGAAGAACGGCGTGACCCCCGTGGACACGTGCTTCGTGTTGTTGTAGGCGAACTCGGCGAGCGGCAGGTAATCCACCCACGTCGCAGGCTGTTGATTCGCATAACATCTCAGGTACTGCTGCATGATGGCATTGACCCGCTCCGCTTCCCCGTTGGTCTGTGGGTGTCTCGCCGACGCCAGGTTGATCTTGACGTTCAGGAAGCCCATCAGCTTCTGCCAGAAGTTCGAGATGAACTGCCGCCCCCGGTCGGACAGAATAGACCGTGGCAGACCGTGAACCTTGAACACGTGGTCTATGAACAGTTTGGCGGTTTGCTCCGCCGTGGCCACCTTGGCACACGGAATGAAATGTGCCATCTTGGAGAACAAGTCCACCACCACCAGCACGGCCGTCTTTCCCCTCGAGCTGGGAAGATCCATGACAAAGTCCAGGGCCACACTCTCCCATGGTTCGACCGGAGTTTGCAGCGGTTCCAACAGTCCGGCCAGCGGTCTGTGCACCGGTTTGGCCCTCTGGCAGGTGTCGCACCTCGCCAGGTAGTCCGCTACCTCCCCTCTCATTCCGGGCCACCAGAAGTCCCTGGCGACTAATTCCACCGTCTTCTCCTTGCCAAAGTGCCCGGCAGTGGGTGCGTCGTGCAGCTGCTGCAGGACCTTGGCGCGAAGTTCGTCTCCCGGCACGTAGATGGCCCCTTTACGGATGAGCAATCCATCTCTCAGCTGGAACCCGTCAGTCGCTGCCGTACCCCTTTGCACCTCTGCCATCTTTGCTTGCGCGAAGGAGTCATCCTGCAACGCTCGCCGCACCGCCTCCAGGTCAACTGTTGCCGCAGCGCACGCCCACACTGTTGGTGCGAAGATGTGCATGGCGGCCGCTGGCGTGGCGTCCTCCAGATATTGTGGCTTACGGGAGAGAGCGTCCGCCATGATGTTGGTGTCCCCCGGGACATACTCTATTCGGAAGTCGAAGTTCGCAAAGAACTCAGCCCAACGTATCTGCCTTTGGTTCAGGAACTGTGCCGTGCGCCAGTGCTCCAGATTCTTGTGGTCCGTGCAGACCTGCACCGTGTGCTTGGCGCCGATCAGGAAGTGCCTCCACGCTTTGAATGCTGCATGAATGGCCAGCAACTCCCTGTCCCAGATGGTGTAGTTCTGTTCGGACTTGCTGAGCTTCCTGGAGTAAAACGCTCCCGGCCGCCAAACCCCCTGCGGGTCTTTCTGCAGCAGGACTGCTCCCACGGCTCTGTCTGAGGCGTCTGTCTCGACCCTCATCGGCCTGCTGGGGTCGACATGCAGCAGCTGCTCTTCCGACGCGAAGAGACGCTTTGAGTGCCTGAAAGGACTGCTCCGCCTGCTCTGTCCAGATGAACTTCTTTTTCTTGGAGCTAAGCGTGTCCGTGATGGCCGCTGTCTGCATAGCGAAGCCTTTGATAAACTTGCGATAGAAGTTCGCGAAGCCGACAAACCGTTGGACCTCCTTCCGGTTGCGTGGGCTCTTCCAGTCCAACACCGCTCGAACCTTGGCGCTGTCCATGGCGAGCCCCTTGTCAGACAACTTGTAGCCCAGAAAATCCACCTCCGTCACGTCGAATTGGCACTTCTCCAACTTGGCGTAGAGCCTATGCTGCTGTAGCCTGCTTAGCACTTCCTTGACGTGTCTGTCATGCTCCTGCTGCGATTCTGAAAAGATCAGGATGTCATCTAAGAAACAGACGCACGTCTTGTAGAGGAGCCCGGCCAACACGTGATGCATGAACGCTTGAAAAACGTGGGAGCCATTTTGCAATCCAAAAGGCATAACTCTATATTCGTAGGTGCCCAGTGGCGTGAACATGGCTGTCTTCCACTCATCTCCTTCCCGCATGCGAATGAGGTTGTACGCCCCTCGCAGGTCTAACTTGGTGAACACGCTGCCCTTCCTTACCTTTGCGAGGAGGTCGTCGATTCGGGGCATGGGGAAGTCCGATGGCTTGGTCACACTGTTTAAGATGCGATAGTCCACCACAAGTCTTTTTTGGGGCGTGTCCCGCTTCTTAACAAAGAATACAGGACTGCCCCCCGCTGCCTTGGACTCCCGGATGAAACCGCGCTCCAAATTATGATCTATGAACTCTTTGAGTTCCTGCAGTTCGTCCTCAGACATGGAATACAGCTTCCCTTTAGGCAGCGCCGCCCCCGGCAGCAGGTCAATTTTGCAGTCATATGGTCTGTGGGGGGGTAGCCTGTCTGCCTCCTTCTCGCAGAAAACCTCCAAAAATTCTGCGTACTTGTGGGGAATCGCTTGCAGCGTGCCTAGCAGCAGCTGTGACTCCTCTTCCTCTCCTTCCTGCCGGGGAACGATGCAGTGTTCAGCACAAAAGGAAGAGCCGAAGGTCAGCTGCCTCTGGTACCAAGCCAGCGTTGGGCTGTGCTTGTCCAGCCAACTCATGCCCAATACAATGGGCGTGTCCGATAGTTGAGTGACGTTGAAGCTGATGATTTCCTTGTGATTCCCAAGGCGCATCACCATTGGTGACGTCTGCTTCACCACTTGCCCCCCTAGCAGCTCCCTGCCATCCACCGTGACCACCTGCAGGGGCAGCGTGGCCGGCAGCAACTGTATAGCGTGCCGGTCTACAAAGTCCTGCCCTATAAAGTCCGCATTGCTTCCCGAGTCAATGGTGAGCGGCACGTCCATGGTGATTCCATTGGGCAGCTGGAGCGATGCGGTGAGCCTCACTACTGGTTTGGGTGGGAGGGGGTCCATGGGCTGTGAAATCTCCGGGGACTTCTTCACTGACACGTCTGGCTGGGCCACATTGCCTCTTCCTCCAGCCAGACATCGTCGTTTCCCTGCTGTGGTCCTCCTTGTTGCGTTGCTGCAGTTACCATTGCTGAGGCTGCAGTGTGCTTGTGGAGCCTCCGGGGACACTCTTTCGCCATATGCCCTGGATCCTCGCAGATGTAACACTTCCTGTTCCCTCTAGGAGGCTTCGCTTTCACTGTTGTCGGTGCTAGGGCTCTGGCTGCTGATTGAGCCCTTGCACTTCCAACCTCCATAGGTTCCACCCCTCCTCCTTGTGGAGGTGTGGATTGCGCACGCGCTGCTTCTCTGGGAAGGAAGGAGGAGCCCCTGGCTGGTTCGCGCCCTCCACGCCCTTCGTCCCTGCTCCACGGACGTTCTTCCAGCCGCACCCCCACGGCTAGCGTCCTCTGAACGATCTCCTGCGTGGTCCGGGGTCTCTCCCCCCTCGCAATTTCATCTTTAACAGAGCCGTGCAATCCCTCCCAAAACAGGTCTCTTACAGGAGCCGAATCCCTGTCCCATTCCAGAGCACTGACCAAAGCGAAAAAGCGGGCATGATACTGCCTTACGCTGGCCCTCCCTTGTTTCAGTCCATGTATCTGCTGCCGAGCAAGATCCACGTCAATGCTTGATAAGAAACACCCATCCATCGCTTTAATAAAGGCATCCGCATTTTGGAGCGCCGGATCCTTATCCCTCCACAAATTGCGCAGCCATGCTTTAGCTTCCCCATGCAAATGGGACATGATGAACCCCACCTTCTCTTGCTCATCTCTAAAGTCTTTTTTCAGCAGTTCCAGTGCGCACATTACATCTGCTCTAAAGTTGGGGTACTGCTGCAGGTTCCCATCGAAGTGAGAGACCAGACCGCCTGTTCGTATCGCCAACCCAATTCCCTCCTGTTTGGGTGTCAGTTGCCCGTGCTTCATAAGCATGTCCAACCTGACCTGGAGATCCCTGCAGGCGGCAGCTGCCTCCTCCTCTCTCTTCCTGGATGCGAGAGCCTCGGCATTCAGTTGTGACACTGCTTTTCTGAGTTCCTCTATCTGCTGCTCAGCCGTCATGTTGTCTGCCGTTCGTGAGCTAGCTAGTGGGCACCTGCTTCTCTCCTCTCCTCGAGGCTGTAGATGCCCACAATTAAGAGACGGAGCTTACTGTCAGAGCTGCTTCAAGATCCTAGCTCACAGAGGATCACGCTAGCCAGCGGTCATTAAGTAAAAGTCTTTATTGAGTTACAGTTTCCATTCCCAAGCTACTGCGTGCAACTCTACGTCTAATGGCTAGATCGGCGAAGCTCCGTCTGAGTCTCCGCCCCTTGTGCACCAACTTAATATCCTAGCCCTGCTCCACCTTTTCCGCCTGACTGCTCTCCTCTGGGTCCCTCTGCCCCCCGGGGTCTCTTCCTTCCGGGATTCTTCTGACGCCGACCCCCCGGAACTCCCTGTCTCCTTGCGCCGGGCTTTAGGACCTGGCTCCCTTTCCTGGCTGCCTACTGCGTCACTTTCCTGTGCATTTGAACTTGGCGCGCGCGCCCAACCTTCCACTTTCCGTCTGACCGTTTCTTCGCTCCCCGATGGAGGTGTGGCCACTCCTGACTCATGCCCTCCCCCCTGTTGCGAGCTGCCAGCGCTTGATCTCTGGCGCTCTTCCTCTTCCCTGCTCTCTGGCTGTGACGCTGGTCCCGATTTCCAACTGCTCTCCTCGGAGTCCCCTCTGGCCCTATCTTCCTGGGGTGTCCCCCTAGGCTCCCCCCTTGCCCTGACCACTGGTGCTCCTTTCTGTGAAACTTCTGATTCACTGGAAAGACTCGGAGATCTCGGGTCGTCGTCATCACTCATCTTTTCTTCTGCCTCCTCCCCCTCGCTCTCTGTTTCCTCCCTTGCCCTTGCCTCTGCTCCTGAACCCCTGACAATTATAATTATTGAACCAGATAAAGCAGATAAATTTAATAAATTATCTCTACTCTCATGGTCACTTTTCTTTGCTCTGGCCGGAAAGAAGCCGTGCAAAAATACTGTCTCTCAAACCCTGGATCCACCAATTGTTGGGCTTCTTCACCTTCCTTGCTGCTCCCCTGGCACTGCTCCTCGCACCCACCTCCGGCTGCGTACGCTATGTTGTCCACCGCAAGACACGGGTTCAGACTAGCAGCTTTAAGTCTGCATTCCTGCCAGGGAGGAATTCGAACCCACCACCTGCTGAACGCCTCGCCCAGAGAGGCATTTCAAAGTGGCAGGGAGTTCCAAAGCCCCCCCCGGCACTGTAGCAGTGAGTCCCAAAGGGGTCATTGGGATTTCTTTTTCATGCTGAAAAGCCCCATATCTTTATAGGGCATCCAGTGGCAGGCAGTCCCAAAAGTGGACAAACACTGTCACCTTTAAAAGGAGTTTAACAGGAATAACATAAGGAAAATTCATTATTATAGCAACTCCAGTGGCAGGCAGTCCCACAGCCCCCAAACTTTCTGAGAAGGCTTGCCTGAAACTTGCCACCGCTGTCGACCAGAAGCTTCTCCTCTTGCCAGGCCCAACCAGAACTCGGTGCCAGCTGAGAGATGAAAAGAAGAGTCAGGTGGGCAGTGGATTCAAGTGCCGGAGGCTCTTCCTTTGGCAGGGAGTTCCATTGGCCCAAGCAAACCCTGACTTGCCACTTTCTCCCTGGAAAGCTGGTAGTGGTAGCGGAAGAGTCTCGCTTGCGAGTCGGGTGGCACGGCGCCCACCTGGACGGAGACTAGCACCCTAGAAAATAGAAAATACTTATCGGGAGAGAAAGAGAGGGCTGAATCAGGTCCGTTCACACCCAGCCGGGTGTAAATTGTTATTGGGATGATTCATTCCCATCCCCTCAGCCCACCACACAGGGTTGTGAGCTGGAGGCACTCAATGGTCATCCCTCCTGACCCGGACACTTAGGGGTGCCTTGTGTGAGCCCCACCTTCATCACCCACCTCAGCCCAATCCCAGCTCCACCAATCGCCATGGGGCATCCTCCAGCTTCAGGTGTCATATTCAAAATCGCACAAGCCTGAGCGGGAAACCACATTTTCAGGAGTTCTTTAATAGAAGTATGGGATAGATACAAAAATATATTGGAGCCAAAAGTCCCTTATTGGCTATCTCCGCTGGAGGTAATGAGTGTTAAGAAAATTAATATGAGAGGTAATTGGAGTACATATGGTGAATTGGTAATTAAAGAAGGAGGAAAATGGAAATTGAAACCATTTGAACAAGTTAAAGATTATGTATATGATTGGTTGCATTACTTTCAAGTAAATGAAATGTTTAGAAAAGACTTAAAAGAAAGGGGTTATGTAGAAAAAGAATCTAAATTTCAAATAGACATAATAAACAATTAATATAAAACTCGGTCAAAAATGTATAAGATATTGTTGGAATGGCATACGAAAGATGAAGAGGTTAAATCGGTAATGATACAGTGGGCCAAAGATTTTGGGTATAATATTCAATTTGATGAATGGGAAAAATTGTGGAAAGAGAATATAAAATTTACTGCATGCACGGCACTGAAAGAAAATGTTATGAAAATGTTTTACAGATGGTACATCACACCTGTAAAGTTAGCAAAGATGTATAAGACGTGTAACAAATGTTGGAAATGTAAAGAAAAAGAAGGGACGTTCTTTCATGTGTGGTGGGAATAAGAAAGTGAAAAGCTTTTGGGAAATGATATACAATAAAATGAAAAAACTGTTAAGATATACTTTTGCCAGTGGCATAGAGTGGGGGGTGCAGGGGGGGGCGGCCGCACCGGGCGCAACATCTGGGGGTTAGGGTTAGGGGGCGCAAATCCACGGGTTAGGGGGCGCAAATTACTTGCCTTGCCCCGGGTGCTGACAACCCACGCTACGCCACTGACTTTTGCAAAAAAACCAGAGGCTTTTCTTTTAGAGATCTTAGGAAAAGACATAAGAAGAAAAGACTGTAAACTCTTTCAATATGCAGCAACGGCAGCCAGAATCTTGTTGGCCCAGAAATGGAAGCAAGAGGAAATACCGACGATAAAAGAATGGAGACTGAAATTGACAGATTATGCGGAATTGGACAAATTAACTGGGAAAATCAGATACACCAAAGACCAAAAGTTCATCGAAGACTGGGGAAAGTTCGTAGATTATCTGAAAAACGTATGCGGCGTGAACACAACTCTAGTGGGATTTCAAGAGGCACTGTAAAAATAGAGAAATATTGTTAATATGAAATAGTGGGGGAAGGGAGGTATAATGGCAATACGAAAGAAGGGAATGTGTAATTAAAGTTATAAATATGGATGATTATCAGAGACGCTGAAGGAAATTAAAAAAAGAAGATAATTTGTTGTATTTTGGATAAAAATGTATAATTGCATGTGTCAGGGGTTCAGGAGCAGAGACGCAGAGAAGGGAGGAGACAGAGAGCGAGGGGGAGGAATACGAAGGAAAGATGAGTGGGGATGACGAACCGAGATCGCCGAGCTTATCCAGTGAGTCCGAGGATTCCCAGAAGGGAGCGCCAGCGGTCAGAGCAAGGGGGGAAAACAGGGGGACACCCCAGGAAGAAGGGTCCAGAGAGGGATCAGAGAGCAGCAGTTGGAGATCGGGACCCACGTACCCAGCCGGGAGCAGCGGGGAGGAAGGGGACCAGATATCGGGTTCCGGAGGCTTTCAGAAGGAGGGAGGGCATGAGTCAGGAGTAGTCACGCCCACCTCGGGGAGCGACGAAACGATCAAGAGGAAGGTGGAGAGTTGGGCGCGCGCGCCAAGTTCAAATGTAGCGGAAGCTGGCACAGTAAGCAGCCCAGAGAGTGAGCCAGGTCCCAAAGCCCGCCGCAAGGAGGCGGAAGGGTCAGGGGGGTCCGCGTCAGAAGAGAGTAGGAAAGAAGAGACCCCGGGGGGCAGAAGGACCCAGAGACGGAAGGAAAGGCGCAGGAGGTGGAGCAAGGCTAGGATATTAAGCTGGTGTGCTAGAGGCGGAGACTCAGACGGGTCTTCGCCGGTCTGACCTAGAAGAAGTAGGGCTGCACATTGCAGTTTGGAAATGGAACCTGTAATCCAATAAAGACTCTTTTAACCTGAACGCTGGCTAGCGTGGTCCTATGTGAGCTGGGACTGAGTGGCAGCCCTGACAGCATGGAAAATCAATAAAATTTATTATAAAAAAAACAAAAAAAAAACCTTATGCGAATAAAGCATTGCTTATTCTTCATCCACTGGTGTGCTTATTGGCTCCAGATCCAGAAATAACCCTGCCCTTGGCAGAACATATACAGTGCTTTTTTCGGGGGAGGGGGCACAGAGGAATGCATAAAACATTTTGTGAATGTACTTTTGTCCATTTACTGTAATTATTTTTCCCGGTTTGAACTAAAAAATGGCGATTTTCTTGAGTCAAAATGAGAGTACCCCCAATCATTTTTTTTAGAAAAGAAGCACTGCATATATACACACACATATACATATATCCGTTTTATTTTTATTTATTTACAAACGGACACCTATATCTAGGTATGTATATTCTTGTATATAAACTTCCGCGGCCCACCCGCCCCATCCCTCCGCCAAGGGGCACGAGAGGAAGGCCACTGGGGGAGAAAGGCAGGTGAGGGCGGGGCGGCCCCCTGGGAAGAGCGGGGTCGAGAGAGAGTGGGCGGGAGAAAGAGAGAGGGCCAGCCTGGCTCGGCACGTCTCTGCTGGCCCAACGTCGCAGCGCCTCTTCCGCCCGTTTCCCTCCCCTTCCTGTCAGCTTGCCTCTCCTCCGGTGGCACCTCCTTCCGGTACCCCTGCCCTCGCCCAAGATGGCGGCAGCACAGGCTCTTCCACCCGTTTCCCTCCCCTTCCTGTCCTCTTGCCTCTCCTCCGGTGGCATCTTTTTCCAGTACCCCTGCCCTCGCCCAAGATGGCGGCAGCACAGGCTCTTCCGCCCGTTTCCCTCCTTTTCCTGTCCTCTTGCCTCTCCTCCGGTGGCATCTCCTTCCGGTACCCCTGCCCTCGCTCAAGATGGCGGCAGCACAGGCTCTTCCGCCCATTTCCCTCCCCTTCCTGTCCTCTTGCCTCTCCTCCGGTGGCATATTTTATCGTTTACCTCTGCCCTCGCCCAAGATGGCGGTAGCACAGGCTCTTCCGCCCGTTTCCCTCCCCTTCCTGTCCTCTTGCCTCTCCTCCGGTGGCACCTCCTTCCGGTACGCCTGCCCTCGCCCAAGATGGCGGCAGCACAGGCTCTTCCGCCAGTTTCCCAGCCCCTTCTGTTTGCACCAGAATCACACTACCAAAGCAGAAAGGTCTTCTGGATTCCATCTACATAGGAAGAAGATGAAAACGCTCTGATTGGGCTTATTTCAAATAAGTGTTTTTGGGGTTACAATGCACATTCAACCAAAAATCGCAGAGCGAAATGTATGTTATCAGCCCAAATCAAGCATGGGTGTTTTGGTTCATCTCAATTGAAAGAGGAAGAAGCTTGGATTGCACAAATAGAAAATCGAAGTATCATAAGCATAATCAACGCAAAACAGGTTGTTTTGGGTTCCGTCTACATAGAAAGAAGAATCTTGGATTTCGCTTAATAAAAAGTATTGTTCTTTGGTGTTAATGCACATTTACCCCAAAATGGCAAAGTGAATGTAATGCGACCAAAATAAAGAAACACCATTCCTCTTCCATATACTTCTTCCAGAAGACGAATAAGCTTCGAGAGGGCTTATTTGAATTTGCATGGTGTTTTTTGGGTTTGCACTAGAATCACACAACCAAAGCAAAAAGAATGCACATTCAACCAAAAATCGCAGTGAAATGTTTGTTATCAGCCAAAATCAACCATAGGTGTTTAAGTTAATCTCAATCGAAAGAGGACAAATAAGCTTGGATTGCATTTCGGTATTCATTTACCCACAAACTGCAAATCGAAGTGTCATAAGCATAAACAAAGCAAAACAGGTTGTTTTGGATACCATCTACATAGAAAGAAGAATCTTGGATTGCGCTTATTTCAAAGTCGTGTTCTTTGGTTCTAATGTACATTGACCCACAAATTGCCAAGTGAGTGTAATGAGCCTAAAATGACAAAACATATTTCCGCTTCCATATGCGGAGAAAGAAGACGCATAAGCTTCGAGGCTTATTTCAATTCACAGGGTGTTTCTTGGGTTTGCACTAGAATCACACAACCAAAGCAAAAAGAATGCACATTCAACCAAAAATCGCAGAGTGAAATGTTTTTTATCAGCCAAAATCAACCATGTAGGTGTTTAAGTTCATCTCAATAGAAAGAGAACGAATAAGCTTGGATTGCTCTTTCGGTGTTCATTCACCCACAAATAACAAAGCAAAGTGTAATAAGCCTAAAGAAAGCAAAACAGGTTGTATTCGGTTCCATCTACATAGAAATAAGAATCTTGGATTTCGCTTATTTCAAAGTCGGGTTCTTTGGTATTAATGCACTTTTACCCAGAAATCGCAAAGTGTATGTAATGAGACCAAAATAACAAAACGCCATATTTCCGCAACCATATGCGTAGAAAGAAGACGAATAAGCTTCGATGGGGCTTATTTCAATTCATAGAATCATAGAATCATAGTTGGAATTTATATGGTGTTTTTTGGGTGAGCACCAGAATCACCCCCAAACAAAGCAATAAGGTGTTCTGGGTTCAATCTACATAAAAAGAAGATGAACACACTCTGATTGGGCTTATTTCAAATAGCTGTTTTTGGGGTTAGAATGAACATTCAACCAAAAATCGCAAATGTTTGTTATCAGCCCAAAGCAAGCATAGGTGTTTTAGTTAATAATAGAAAGAGGACGAATAAGCTTCGAGAGGGCTTATTTGAATTTGCATGGTCTTTTTTTGGTGTATACCAGAATCACCCCCAAAGAAAGCAATAAAGTATTTTGCGTTCTATCTACGTAGGAAGAAGATAAAAACGCTCTGATTTGGATTATTTCAAATAGTTTTTGGGGTTAGAATGCACATTCAACAAAAAAACACTGAGCGAAATGTTTGTTATCAGCCCAAATCAACCATAGGTGTTTATGTTCATCTCAATAGAAAGAGAACGAATAAGCTTGGATTGCTCTTTCGTTGTTCATTCACCCACAAGCTGCAAAGCAAAGTGTCATAAGCATAAACAACGCAAAACAGGTTGTTTTGGTTTCCATCTACATAGAAAGAAGAATCTTGGATTTCGCTTATTTCAAAATCGTGTTCTTTGGAGTTAATGCACATTTACCCAGAAATCGTAGTGTATGTAATGACCAAAATAACAAAACGACATATTTCCGCTTCCATATGAGTAGAAAGAAGACGAATAAGCTTCGATTGGGCTTATTTCAATTCATAGAATCATAGAATCATAGTTGAAATTAGCGTGGTGTTTTTTGGGTGTGCACCAGAATTACCTAACCAAAGCAAAAAGGTGTTCTGGGTTTGAAATAAGCGAAATCCAAGATTCCTCTTTCTATGTAGATGGAAACCAAAACAAAATGTTTTGCTTTCTTTCGGCTTTGGAATTTGTGGGTGAATGAACACCTAAGGAGCAATCCAAGCTTATTCGTCCTCTTTCTATTGAGATTAACTAAAACGTCTATGCTTGATTTGGGCTGATAACAAACATTTCGCTCTGCGATTTTTGGTTGAATGTGCATTCTAACCCCCAAAACACCTATTTGAAATAATCCCAATCAGAGCGTTTTTATCTTCCTCCTACGTAGATAGAACGCAAAATACTTTATTGCTTTCTTTAGGGGTGATTCTGGTATACACCCAAAAAACACCATGCAAATTCAAATAAGCCCTCTCGAAGCTTATTCGTCTTCTTTCTACCCATGTGGAAGCGGAAATATGGTGTTTCTTTATTTTGGTCGCATTACATTCACTTTGTGATTTTTGGGTAAATGTGCATTAACACCAAAGAACACTACTTTTTAATAAGCGAAATCCAATATTATTCTTTTATGCAGATGTTAGCCAAAATACCTTTTTGCTTTGGTTGTGTAATTCTGGTGCACACCCTAAAAAACACCACGCTAATTTCAACTCTATGATTCTATGATTCTATGAATTGAAATAAGCCCAATCGAAGCTTATTCGCCTTCTTTCTACTCATATGGAAGCGGAAATATGTCGTTTTGTTATTTTGGTCTCATTACATACACTGCGATTTCTGGGTAAATATGCATTAACTCCAAAGAACACGATTCTGAAATAAGCGAAATCCAAGATTCTTCTTTCTATGTAGATGGAAACCAAAACAACCTGTTTTGCGTTGTTTATGCTTATGACACTTTGCTTTGCAGCTTGTGGGTGAATGAACACCGAAAGAGCAATCCAAGCTTATTCGTTCTCTTTCTATTCAGATAAACATAAACACTTATGGTTGATTTGGGCTGATAACAAACATTTGGCTCTGTGATTTTTTGTTGAATGTTCATTCTAACCCCAAAAACAGCTATTTGAAATAAGCCCAATCAGAGCGTGTTCATCTTCTTTCTACGTAGATGGAACGCAAAACACCTTATTGCTTTGTTTGGGGGTGATTCTGGTGCTCACCCAAAAAACACCATATAAATTCCAACTGTGATTCTATGATTCATAGAATACAACCTGTTTTGCTTTCTTTAGGCTTATTACACTTTACTTTGTTATTTGTGGGTGAATGAACACCGAAAGAGCAATCCAAGCTTATTCGTTCTCTTTCTATTGAGATGAACTTAAACACCTATATGGTTGATTTTGGCTGATAAAAAACATTTCACTCTGCGATTTTTGGTTGAATGTGCATTCTTTTTGCTTTGGTTGTGTGATTCTAGTGCAAACCCAAAAAACACCCTGTGAATTGAAATAAGCCTCGAAGCTTATGCGTCTTCTTTCTCCGCATATGGAAGCGGAAATATGGTGTTTTGTCATTTTAGGCTCATTACACTCACTTGGCGATTTGTGGGTCAATGTACATAGAACCAAAGAACACGACTTTGAAATAAGCGCAATCCAAGATTCTTCTTTCTATGGAGATGGTATCCAAAACAACCTGTTTTGCTTTGTTTATGCTTATGACACTTCGATTTGCAGTTTGTGGGTAAATGAATACCGAAATGCAATCCAAGCTTATTTGTCCTCTTTCGATTGAGATTAACTTAAACACCTACGGTTGATTTTGGCTGATATCAAACATTTCACTGCGATTTTTGGTTGAATGTGCATTCTTTTTGCTTTGGTTGTGTGATTCTAGTGCAAACCCAAAAAACACCATGCAAATTCAAATAAGCCCTCTCGAAGCTTATTCGTCTTCTGGAAGAAGTATATGGAAGAGGAATGGTGTTTCTTTATTTTGGTCGCATTACATTCACTTTGCCAAAGAACAATACTTTTTATTAAGCGAAATCCAAGATTCTTTTTTCTATGTAGACGGAACCCAAAACAACCTGTTTTGCGTTGATTATGCTTATGATACTTCGATCTTCTATTTGTGGGTGAATGAAAACCGAGTGCAATCCAAGCTTCTTCTCCCTCTTTCAATTGAGATGAACCAAAAC
This sequence comes from Podarcis bocagei, assembly GCF_964188305.1. Taxonomy (NCBI): domain Eukaryota; kingdom Metazoa; phylum Chordata; class Lepidosauria; order Squamata; family Lacertidae; genus Podarcis; species Podarcis bocagei. The sequence goes on along the minus strand of NC_138141.1, from coordinate 288,057 downwards.
ACCCATGCTTGATTTGGGCTGATAACATACATTTCGCTCTGCGATTTTTGGTTGAATGTGCATTGTAACCCCAAAAACACTTATTTGAAATAAGCCCAATCAGAGCGTTTTCATCTTCTTCCTATGTAGATGGAATCCAGAAGACCTTTCTGCTTTGGTAGTGTGATTCTGGTGCAAACAGAAGGGGAGGGAAACGGGCGGAAGAGCCTGTGCTGCCGCCATCTTGGGCGAGGGCAGGGGGTACCCGGAAGGAGGTGCCACCGGAGGAGAGGCAAGAGGACAGGAAGGGGAGGGAAATGGGCGGAAGAGCCTGTGCTGCCGCCATCTTGGGCGAGGGCAGGCGTACCGGAAGGAGGTGCCACCGGAGGAGAGGCAGGAGGACAGGAAAAGGAGGGAAACGGGCAGAAGAGCCTGTGCTGCCGCCATCTTGGGCGAGGGCAGGGGTACCGGAAGGAGGTGCCACCGGAGGAGAGGCAAGCTGACAGGAAGGGGAGGGAAACGGGCGGAAGAGCCTGTGCTGCGACGTTGGGCCAGCAGAGACGTGCCGAGCCAGGCTGGCCCTCTCTCTTTCCCCCGCCCACTCTCTCTCGACCCCGCTCTCCGCAGGGGGCAGCCCTGCCCCCCGCCCCGCCCTCACTTGCCATTCTCCCCCAGTGGCCTTCCTCTCGTGCCCCTTGGCGGAGGGATGGGGCGGGTGGGCCGCGGAAGTTTATATACAAGAATATACATACCTAGATATAGGTGTCCGTTTGTAAATAAATAAAAATAAAACGGATATATGTATATGTGTGTGTATATATGCAGTGCTTCTTTTCTAAAAAAAATGATTGGGGGTACTCTCATTTTGACTCAAGAAAATCGCCATTTTTTAGTTCAAACCGGGAAAAATAAATACAGTAAATGGACAAAAGTACATTCACAAAATGTTTTATGAATTCCTCTGTGCCCCCCCCCCCCAGAAAAAAGCACTGTATATGTTCTGCCAAGGGCAGGGTTATTTCTGGATCTGGAGCCAATAAGCACACCAGTGGATAAAGAATAAGCAATGCTTCATTTGAATAAGGTTTTTTTTTTATATAATAAATTTTATTGATTTTCCATGCAATTATACATTTTTATCCAAAATACAACAAATTATCTCCTTTTTTGAACTTCCTTCAGCGTCTCTGATAATCATCCATATTTATAACTTTAATTACACATTCCCTTCTTTCGTATTGCCATTATACTTCCCCCACTATTTCATATTAACAATATTTCTCTATTTTTACAGTGCCTCTTGAAATCCCACTAGAGTTGTGTTCACGCCGCATACGTTTTTCAGATAGGAACTTTCAGTAGGAACTTTCCCCAGTCTTCGATGAACTTTTGGTCTTTGCTGTATCTGATTTTCCCAGTTAATTTGTCCAATTCCGCATAATCTGTCAATTTCAGTCTCCATTATTTTATCGTCGGTATTTCCTCTTGCTTCCATTTCTGGGCCAACAAGATTCTGGCTGCCGTTGCTGCATATTGAAAGAGTTTACAGTCTTTTCTTCTTATGTCCTTTCCTAAGATCTCTAAAAGAAAAGCCTCCGGTTTTTTTGCAAAAGTCAGTGGCGTAGCGTGGGTTGTCAGCACCCGGGGCAAGGCAAGTAATTTGCGCCCCCTAACCCGTGGATTTGCGCCCCCTAACCCGTTGATTTGCGCCCCCTAACCCTAACCCCCAGATGTTGCGCCCGGTGCGGCCGGCCCCCCCTGCACCCCCCACGCTACGCCACTGGCAAAAGTATATCTTAACAGTTTTTTCATTTTATTGTATATCTGTCAGGGGTTTAGGAGCAGAGGCAAGGGCAAGGGAGGAAACAGAGAACGAAGGGGAGGAGGCAGAAGAAAAGATGAGTGATGACGACGACCCGAGATCTCCGAGTCTTTCCAGTGAATCAGAGGATTCACAGAAAGGAGCACCAGTGGCCAGGGCAAGGGGGGAATTTAGGGGGGCACCCCAGGAAGATAGAGCCAGAGGGGACTCAGAGGAGAGCAGTTGGAAATCGGGACCAGCGTCACCGCTAGGGAGCAGGGAGGAGGAAGGGAGCCAGGGGGCAAGCGCTGGCAGCTCACCACAGGAGGGAGGGCATGAGTCAGGAGTGGCCACACCTCCATCGGGGAGCGAAGAAACGGTTAAGCGGAAAGTGGAAGGTTGGGCGCGCGCGCCAAGTTCAAATGCAGAGGAAGGCGGCGCAGTAAGCAGCCCGGAAAGGGAGCCAGGTCCTAAAGCCCGGCGCAAGGAGGCAGGAGGGTCCGGGTCAGCATCAGAAGAATCCCGGAAGGAAGAAACCCCGGGGGGCAGAGGGACCCAGAGGAGAACAGTCAGGCGGAAAAGGTGGAGCAGGGCTAGGATATTAAGTTGGTGCACAAGGGGCGGAGAATCAGACGGAGCTTCGCCGATCTAGCTACTAGACGTAGAGTTGTACGCAGCAGCTTGAGAATGGAAACTGTAACTCAATAAAGACTTTTACTTAATGATCGCTGGCTAGCGTGATCCTCTGTGAGCTAGGATCTTCGAGCAGCTCTGACAGTAAGCTCCGTCTCCCAAGTGTGGGCATCTACAGCCTCGAGGAGGGGAGAGAAGCAGGTGCCTACCAGCGAGCTCACGAACGGCAGCCGACATGACGGCTGAGCAGCAGATAGCGGAACTCAGAGAAGCAGTGTCGCAACTGAATGCAGAGGCTCTCGCATCCCGGAAGAGAGAGGAGGAGGCAGCTGCCGCCTGCAGGGATCTCCAAGTCAGGTTAGACGTGCTTACAAAGCAGACACCCAGACAGGAGGGAATTGGGTTGGCGAGACGAACAGGCGGTCTGGTCTCTCACTTCGATGGGAACCTGCAACAGTATCCCAACTTTAGAGCAGATGTACTGTGCGCACTGCAACTGCTGAATAAAGACTTTAGAGATGAGCAAGAGAAGGTGGGATTCATCATGTCCCATTTGCATGGGGATGCTAAAGCATGGCTGCGCAATCTATGGAGAGATAAGGATCCGGCGCTCCAAGATGCGGATGCCTTTATTAAAGCGATGGATGGGTGTTTTTTATCAAGCATTGACGTGGATCTTGCCCGGAAGGAGGTGCATGGACTAAGGCAAGGGAGGGCCAGCGTAAGGCAATATCATGCCCGCTTTTTCGCTTTGGTCAGTGCCCTGGAATGGGACAGAGATTCGGCCCCTGTGAGAGACCTCTTTTGGGAGGGGCTGCACAGCTCGATTAAAGATGAAATCGCGAGGGGGGAGAGACCCCGGACCACCCAGGAGGTCGTTCAGAGGGCATTGGCAGTGGGGGTGCGGCTGGAAGAACGTCCGTGGAGCAGGGACGAAGGGCGTGGAGGGCGCGAACCAGCCAGGGGCTCCTCCTTCCTTCCCAGAGACGCAGCGCGGGCGCAATCCACGCCTCCACCAGGAGGAGGAGCGGAACCTATGGAGGTGGGAGGTGCAAGGGCTCAGTCAGCAACCAGAGCCCTAGCACCGGCAGCAGTGAAAGCGAAGCCTCCTAGAGGGAACAGGAAGTGTTACGTCTGTGAGGAGCCAGGGCACATGGCGAAAGAGTGTCCCCAGAGGCCCCACAAGCTCACTGCAGCCTCAGCAATGGTGACTGCAGCGACGCAGCAAGGTGGACCACAGCAGGGAAACGACGCAGTCTGGCTGGAGGAAGAGGCACTGGGGCCCAGCCAGACGTGTTAGTGACGCAGTCCCCAGAGATTTTACAGCCCGTGAACCCCCTCCCGCCCAAACCAGTAGTGAGGCTCACCGCATCTCTCCAGCTGCCCAATGGAATCACCATGGACGTGCCAATCACCGTGGACTCGGGCAGCAATGCGGACTTTATAGGGCAGGACTTTGTCGACAAACACGCTATACAGTTGCTGCCGGCCACACTGCCCCTGCAGGTTGTCACGGTGGATGGCAGGGAGCTGCTAGGGGGGCAAGTGGTGAAGCAGACGCCACCAATGGTGATGCGACTTGGGAATCACAAAGAAGTCATCAGCTTCAATGTCACTCAACTATCGGATACGCCCATTGTATTGGGAATGAGTTGGCTGGACAAGCACAGCCCAACGCTGGCTTGGTACCAGAGGCAGCTGATCTTCGGCTCTTCCTTTTGTGCTGAACACTGCATCGTGCCCCGGCAGGAAGGAGAGGAAGAGGAGTCACAGCTGCTGCTAGGCACGCTGCAAGCGATTCCCCACAAGTACGCAGAATTTTTGGAAGTTTTCTGCGAAAAGGAGGCGGACAGACTACCCCCTCACAGACCATATGACTGCAAAATTGACCTGCTGCCGGGGGCGGCGCTGCCTAAAGGGAAACTGTATTCCATGTCAGAGGACGAACTGCAAGAACTCAAGGAGTTCATAGATCATAATTTGGAGCGCGGTTTCATCCGAGAGTCCAAGGCAGCGGGGGGCAGTCCTGTATTCTTTGTTAAAAAGCGAGACACGCCCCAAAAAAGACTGGTCGTGGACTATCGCATTTTAAACAGTGTGACCAAGCCATCGGACTTCCCCATGCCCCGAATCGACGACCTCCTAGCGAAGGTGCGGAAGGGAAAAGTGTTCACCAAGTTAGACCTGCGAGGGGCGTACAACCTCATTCGCATGCGGGAAGGAGATGAGTGGAAGACGGCCATGTTCACGCCACTGGGGACCTACGAATATAGAGTTATGCCTTTTGGATTGCAAAATGGCTCCCACGTTTTTCAAGCTTTCATGCATCACGTGTTGGCGGGACTTCTCTACAAGACGTGCGTCTGTTTCTTAGATGACATCCTGATCTTTTCGGAATCGCAGCAGGAGCATGACGGGCACGTCAAGGAAGTGCTGAGCAGGCTAAAGCAACATAGGCTCTACGCCAAGCTGGAGAAGTGCCAATTTGACGTGACGGAGGTGGACTTTCTGGGCTACAAGCTGTCTGACAAGGGGCTCGCCATGGACAGCGCCAAGGTTCGAGCGGTGTTGGATTGGAAGAGTCCACGCAACCGGAAGGAGGTCCAACGGTTTGTCGGCTTCGCGAACTTCCATCGCAAGTTTATCAAAGGCTTCGCTATGCAGACAGCGGCCATCACAGACACGCTTAGCTCCAAGAAAAAGAAGTTCGTTTGGACAGAGCAGGCGGAGCAGTCCTTTCAGGCACTCAAGCGTCTCTTCGCGTCGGAAGAGCAGCTGCTTCATGTCAACCCCAGCAGGCCGATGAGGGTGGAGACAGACGCCTCGGACAGAGCCGTGGGGGCGGTCCTGCTGCAGAAGGACCAGCAGGGGGTGTGGCGACCGGGAGCGTTTTACTCCAGGAAGCTCAGCAAGTCCGAACAGAACTACACCATCTGGGACAGGGAGTTGCTGGCCATTCATGCAGCGTTCAAAGCGTGGAGGCACTTCCTGATCGGCGCCAAGCACACGGTGCAGGTTTGCACGGACCACAAGAATCTGGAGCACTGGCGCACGGCACAGTTCCTAAACCAGAGGCAGATACGTTGGGCTGAGTTGTTTGCGAACTTCGACTTCCGCATAGAGTATGTCCCGGGGGACACTAACATCATGGCGGACGCCCTCTCCCGTAAGCCACAGTATCTGGAGGACGCAACGCCAGCGGCCGCCATGCACATCTTCGCACCAACAGTGTGGGCGTGCGCTGCGGCCACCGTGGACCTGGAGGCGGTGCGACGAGCGTTGCAGGATGACTCCTTCGCGCAAGCAAAGATAGCAGAGGTGCAAAGGGGCAAGGCTGCGGCCGATGGTTTCCAGCTACGAGATGGATTGCTCATCCGTAAAGGGGCCATCTACGTGCCGGGAGACGACCTTCGCGCCAAGGTGCTGCAGCAGCTGCACGACGCGCCAACGGCCGGGCACTTTGGCAAGGAGAAGACGGTGGAATTAGTAGCCAGGGATTTCTGGTGGCCTGGAATGAGAGGGGAGGTCGCAGACTACGTGGAGAGGTGTGACACCTGCCAGAGGGCCAAGCCAGTGCACAGACCGCCGGCCGGACTGTTGGAACCGCTGCAAACTCCGGTCGAACCTTGGGAAAGGGTGGCTCTGGACTTTGTCACAGATCTGCCCAGCTCGAGAGGCAAGACGGCCGTGCTGGTGGTGGTGGACTTGTTCTCCAAGATGGCACATTTCATTCCGTGTGCCAAGGTGGCCACGGCGGAGCAAACCGCCAAACTGTTCATAGACCACGTGTTCAAGGTTCACGGTCTGCCACGGTCTATTCTGTCCGACCGGGGGCGACAGTTCATCTCGAATTTCTGGCAGAAGCTGATGGGCTTCCTGATCAACCTGGCGTCGGCGAGACACCCGCAGACCAACGGGCAGGCAGAGCGGGTCAATGCCATCATGCAGCAGTACCTGAGATGTTATGCGAATCAACAGCCTGCGACGTGGGTGGATTACCTGCCGCTCGCCGAGTTTGCCTACAACAACACGAAGCACGTGTCCACGGGGGTCACGCCGTTCTTCGCTAACAACGGGAGGCACCCCAGAACCTTCCCGGGACTGGAAAGGATGGGGGAGGGGGAGCCGCAGACAGCAGATGCGTTCGCGTCGGAGTTGCAGGAGGTCCACGATCAGCTGCGGCGACACCTGGAGCTGGCCAAACATGCATACAAGGTGCAAGCGGACAAACACAGAAGGGTTGGCGAAGAGATCCATGTGGGAGACTGGGTCTGGTTAGCAGCCCACGCAGTGCCGGCCAGGTCGTTGGCCAAGAAGAAGCTGGGGCATAAGCAACTGGGGCCCTACCAAGTCGAAGAGCAGGTCAACCCGGTGGCTTTCAGGCTGGCGCTTCCGGAGGGTTCCAGAATGCATCCGGTGTTCCACAGATCGGTGCTCACTCCCTACAAGGCACTGCACAGGTTTCAGGAACCCGGAACGGCACCGAGTCCGCTCAGAGATGGAACCGGGCACGCGGGAGTGGCACAGAAGGAACGCATCAACGAAGTCACGGAGATTTTGGACTCCAGATGGGGGGAAGAAGGGGTAGAATACCTTCTCGCCAAGGAGGGCACCCCGGCCAGTGCGAACAGCTGGGTGCCGGGCTACGCCTTGGACGAACCTCTGCTCAAAGACGAGTTTCATGCCCTCTTCCCACATAGACCAATGCCAGCAGACTTTTTCGACGACTGGCTTTTCACGCCAACGCTTTCTGCCAGCACGTTCCGGGGGTTTGACTCGGACGAGGACCCGATACGAGACGCCCGTTCCCCGGCGGGGTCACCCTCGGGATCTGCCTCAGAACCCTCGTATTGGTGGGACGATAGACCAGAGGAGCAGTGGCGCAGGAAGTGGCAGGAAGGTCCAGGACGAGCAACGCCGCCAGGAGGAAGTGAGGGAGAGACGGACATGGACGTTTTCGTGGACGACCCTGGTTTCGAGCACGGCGGCACAGAGATGGAAGCGGAGGTGACCGTCGTCGACGAGAGCAGGGAGGCAGAACCGGGAGACTTCAGATGGAGGCCCGCCACGGGAAGCGAACTGTATCCGACGTTCGTCCCTCTGACACAGCAGCACCCAGTTCCCGCACCGGAAGGAGGGGAGGGGGGAACGGGGGGCTTCGAGGGGGGATGGATGTCAGGGGTTCAGGAGCAGAGGCAAGGGCAAGGGAGGAAACAGAGAGCGAGGGGGAGGAGGCAGAAGAAAAGATGAGTGATGACGACGACCCGAGATCTCCGAGTCTTTCCAGTGAATCAGAAGATTCACAGAAAGGAGCACCAGTGGTCAGGGCAAGGGGGGAGCCTAGGGGGACACCCCAGGAAGATAGAGCCAGAGGGGACTCCGAGGAGAGCAGTTGGAAATCGGGACCAGCGTCACAGCCAGAGAGCAGGGAAGAGGAAGAGCGCCAGAGATCAAGCGCTGGCAGCTCGCAACAGGGGGGAGGGCACGAGTCAGGAGTGGCCACACCTCCATCGGGGAGCGAAGAAACGGTCAGACGGAAAGTGGAAGGTTGGGCACGCGCGCCAAGTTCAAATGCACAGGAAAGTGACGCAGTAGGCAGCCAGGAAAGGGAGCCAGGTCCTAAAGCCCGGCGCAAGGAGACAGGGAGTTCCGGGGGGGTCGGCGTCAGAAGAATCCCGGAAGGAAGAGACCCCGGGGGGCAGAGGGACCCAGAGGAGAGCAGTCAGGCGGAAAAGGTGGAGCAGGGCTAGGATATTAAGTTGGTGCACAAGGGGCGGAGACTCAGACGGAGCTTCGCCGATCTAGCCATTAGACGTAGAGTTGCACGCAGCAGCTTGGGAATGGAAACTGTAACTCAATAAAGACTTTTACTTAATGACCGCTGGCTAGCGTGATCCTCTGTGAGCTAGGATCTTGAAGCAGCTCTGACAGTATGCCATTCCAACAATATCTTATACATTTTTGACCGAGTTTTATATTAATTGTTTATTATGTCTATTTGAAATTTAGATTCTTTTTCTACATAACCCCTTTCTTTTAAGTCTCTTTTAAACATTTCATTTACTTGAAAGTAATGCAACCAATCATATACATAATCTTTAACTTGTTCAAATGGTTTCAATTTCCATTTTCCTCCTTCTTTAATTACCAATTCACCATATGTACTCCAATTACCTCTCATATTAATTTTCTTAACACTCATTACCTCCAGCGGAGATAGCCAATAAGGGACTTTTGGCTCCAATATATTTTTGCATCTATCCCATACTTCTATTAAAGAACTCCTGAAAATGTGATTTCCCGCTCAGGCTTGTGCGATTTTGAATATGACACCTGAAGCTGGAGGATGCCCCACGGCGATTGGTGGAGCTGGGATTGGGCTGAGGTGGGTGATGAAGGTGGGGCTCACACAAGGCACCCCTAAGTGTCCGGGTCAGGAGGGATGACCATTGAGTGCCTCCAGCTCACAACCCTGTGTGGTGGGCTGAGGGGATGGGAATGAATCATCCCAATAACAATTTACACCCGGCTGGGTGTGAACGGAGCTGATTCAGCCCTCTCTTTCTCTCCCGATAAGTATTTTCTATTTTCTAGGGTGCTAGTCTCCGTCCAGGTGGGCGCCGTGCCACCCGCCTCGCAAGCGAGACTCTTCCGCTACCACTACCAGCTTTCCAGGGAGAAAGTGGCAAGTCAGGGTTTGCTTGGGCCAATGGAACTCCCTGCCAAAGGAAGAGCCTCCGGCACTTGAATCCACTGCCCGCCTAACTCTTCTTTTCATCTCTCAGCTGGCACCGAGTTCTGGTTGGGCCTGGCAAGAAGAGAAGCTTCTGGTCGACAGCGGTGGCAAGTTTCAGGCAAGCCTTCTCAGAAAGTTTGGGGGCTGTGGGACTGCCTGCCACTGGAGTTGCTATAATAATGAATTTTCCTTATGTTATTCCTGTTAAACTCCTTTTAAAGGTGACAGTGTTTGTCCACTTTCGGGACTGCCTGCCACTGGATGCCCTATAAAGATATGGGGCTTTTCAGCATGAAAAAGAAATCCCAATGACCCCTTTGGGACTCACTGCTACAGTGCCGGGGGGGCTTTGGAACTCCCTGCCACTTTGAAATGCCTCTCTGGGCGAGGCGTTCAGCTGGTGGTGGGTTCGAATTCCTCCCTGGCAGGAATGCAGACTTAAAGCTGCTAGTCTGAACCCGTGTCTTGCGGTGGACAACATAGCGTACGCAGCCGGAGGTGGGTGTGAGGAGCAGTGCCAGGGGAGCAGCAAGGAAGGTGAAGAAGCCCAGCAATTGGTGGATCCAGGGTTTGAGAGACAGTATTTTTGCACGGCTTCTTTCCGGCCAGAGCAAAGAAAAGTGACCATGAGAGTAGAGATAATTTATTAAATTTATCTGCTTTATCTGGTTCAATAATTATAATAATTATAATTATTATTTAATTATTGTCAGGGGTTCAGGAGCAGGGGCACAGGAAAGGGAGGAAACAGAGAGCGAGGGGGAGGAATCCGAAGGAAATATGAGCGATGACAGCGGCCCCAGATCTCTGAGTCTTTCCAGTGAATCGGAAGATTCACAGAAAGGGGCGCCAGTGGTCAGAGCAAGGGGGGCGCCTAGGGGGACACCCCAGGAAGAAGGGACCAGAGGGGACTCAGAGAGCAGCAGTTGGAAATCGGGACTAGCTTCCCCACCAGAGCGCAGTAGGGGGGAGGGGTCCCAGGTATCGGGATCTGGCGGCTCGCCGCAAGCGGGAGGGCATGTGTCAGGGGTTCTGGAGCAGAGGCGAGCCCGGAAAGGGAGCCAGGTCCTAAAGCCTGACGCAAGGAGACAGAAGGGTCCGGGGGGTCAGCGTCAGAAGCATCCCGGAAGGAAGAGGCCACGGGGGCAGAGGGACCCAGAGAATAACGGTCAGGCGGAAAAGGTGGAGTAAGGCTAGGGTATTAAGCTGGTGTACAGGGGGCGGAGACTCAGACGGAGCTTCGCCGGTCTAACCCATAAGACGTAGAGCTGCACGCAGCAGCTTGAGAATGGAAACTGTAACTCAATAAAGACTTTTACAAAGTGGCCGTTGGCTAGCGTGATCCTCTGTGAGCTAGGATCTGGAAACAGCTCTGACAGTAAGCTCCGTCCCAACTTGTGGGCATCTACGGCCTCGCGGAGGGGAGAGAAGGCGGGTGCCTACTAGCGAGCTCACGAACGGCAGACAATATGACGGCCGAACAGCAGATAGCGGAACTCAGAGAAGCAGTGACACGACTGAATGCCGAGACACTTGCATCCAGGAAGAGAGAGGAGGACGCAGCTGCCGCCTACAGGGATCTCCAGGTCAGGTTGGAAATGCTTACGAAGCAAGGGCAACTGACACCCAAACCGGAGGGGATTGGGTTGGGGAGACGAACAGGCGGTCTAGTCTCTCACTTCGATGGGAATTTACAACAGTACCCCAACTTTAGAGCAGATGTAATGTGTGCACTGCAACTGCTGGCTAAGGACTTTAGAGATGAGCAAGAGAAGGTGGGATTTATCATGTCCCATTTGCATGGAGATGCCAAAGCATGGCTGCGCAATTTGTGGAGAGATAAGGATCCGGCGCTCCAAGATGCGGATGCCTTTATTAAAGCGATGGATGGGTGCTTTTTATCAAGCATAGACGTGGATCTTGCCCGGAAGGAGGTACATGGACTGAAACAAGGGAGGGCCAGTGTAAGGCAGTATCATGCCCGCTTTTTTGCATTGGTCAGTGCCCTGGAATGGGACAGAGATTCGGCTCCAGTCAGAGACCTGTTTTGGGAAGGATTGAACAGCGCGGTTAAAGACGAAATTGCAAGGGGGGAGAGACCCCGGAGCACGCAGGAGATCGTTCAGAGGGCGCTGGCGGTTGGGGTGCGGCTGGAGGAACGTCCATGGAGCAGGGACGAAGGGCGTGGAGGGCGCGAACCAGCGAGAGGGTTCTCCTTCGTTCCCAGGGAAGCTGCGCGTGCGCAATCCACGCCTCCGCCAGGAGGGGGAGCGGAACCTATGGAGGTTGGCGGTGCCAGAGCTCAGTCAGCAACCAGAGCCATAGCGCCGGGAGCAGTCAAAGCGAGGGAACCGGAAGTGTTACATCTGCGAAAGTCCTCAACACATGGCAAAAGAGTGTCCCCTGAGGATCCACAAGCTCAATGCAGCCTCTGCAACGGTGACTGCAGCTACTCAGCACGGAGACTCACAGCAGGGAAACGACGGAGTCTGGCTGGAGACAGAGGCACTGGGGCCCAGCCAGACGAGTCAGTGAAGCAGTCCCCAGAGATTTTGCAGCCCACAGACCCCCTCCCGCCCAAACCAGTAGTGCAGCTCACTGCATCGCTTCAGCTACCCAATGGCCTCATTCTAGACGTGCCAATCACCGTTGACTCAGGAAGCAATGCGGACTTTATAGGGCAGGACTTTGTCGACAAACACGCTATACAGCTGCTGCCTGCCACGCTGCCCCTACAGGTCGTCACAGTGGATGGCAGGGAGCTGCTAGGGGGGCAGGTGGTGAAGCAAACGCCACCTTTGGTGATGCGACTTGGAAATCACAAGGAAGTCATCAGTTTTAATGTCACCAGACTGTCGGACACGCCTATTGTCTTGGGCATGAGTTGGCTGGACAGACACAGTCCGACGTTGGCGTGGTACCAGCGGCAGCTGGTCTTCTGCTCATCATATTGCGCTGAACACTGCATTCTGCCCCGGCAGGAGGGAGAGGAGGAGGAGGCACAGCTGCAGCTGGGGACGCTGCAAGCAATCCCCCACAAATACGCGGGATTTTTGGAGGTCTTCTGCGAGAAGGAGGCGGACAAGCTACCCCCCCACAGACCATATGACTGCAAAATTGACCTACTGCCAGGGGCGGCGCTGCCCAAAGGGAAGCTGTATTCCATGTCTGAGGAAGAACTACAGGAACTCAAAGAGTTCATAGATCATAATTTGGAGAGCGGTTGTCAGGGGTTCAGGAGCAGAGGCAAGGGCAATGGAGGAAACAGAGAGCGAGGGGGAGGAGGCAGAAGAAAAGATGAGTGATGACGACGACCCGAGATCTCCGAGTCTTTCCAGTGAATCAGAAGATTCACAGAAAGGAGCACCAGTGGCCAGGGCAAGGGGGGAGCCTAGGGGGACACCCCAGGATGAAGGGGCCAGAGGGGACTCAGAGAGCAGCAGTTGGAAATCGGGACCAGCGTCACCAAAAGAGAGCAGGGGAGAGGAAGGGCGCCAGGTATCAAGCGCTGGCAGCTCACAACAGGAGGGAGGGCACGAGTCAGGAGTGGCCACACCTCCATCGGGGAGCGAAGAAACGGTCAGGCGGAAAGTGGAAGGTTGGGCGCGCGCGCCAAGTTCAAATGCACAGGAAGGTGGTGCAGTAAGCAGCCCGGAAAGGGAGCCAGGTCCTAAAGCCCGGCGCAAGGAGACAGGAGGGTCCGGGGGGTCAGCGTCAGAAGAATCCCGGAAGGAAGAGACCCCGGGGGGCAGAGGGACCCAGAGAAGAACGGTCAGGCGGAAAAGGTGGAGTAAGGCTAGGTTAGTAAGCTGGTGCACAGGGGGCGGAGACTCAGACGGAGCTTCGCCGGTCTAACCCATAAGACGTAGAGTTGCACGCAGCAGCTTGAGAATGGAAACTGTAACTCAATAAAAGACTTTTATAAGTGACCGCTGGCTAGCGTGATCCTCTGTGAGCTAGGATCTGGAAGCAGCTCTGACAGCGGTTTCATCCGAGAGTCCAAGGCAGTGGGGGGCAGTCCTGTATTCTTTGATAAGAAGAAGGACATGCCCCAAAAAAGGCTTGTGGTGGACTATCGCACCTTGAACAGTGTGACCAAGCCCTCGGACTTCCCCATGCCCAGAATCGACGACCTCCTCGCAACGGTACGCAAGGGCCGCGTGTTCACCAAGTTGGACCTGCGAGGGGCGTACAACCTCATTCGCATGCGGGAAGGAGATGAGTGGAAGACAGCCATGTTCATGCCCCTAGGCACCTACGAATATAGAGTTATGCCTTTTGGACTGCAAAATGGCTCCCACTGTTTTCAAGCTTTCATGCATCATGTGTTAGCGGGGCTCCTCTACAAGACGTGTGTCTGCTTCTTGGATGACATCCTGATCTTTTCGGAATCGCAGCAGGAGCATGACAGACACGTCAAGGAAGTGCTGAGCAGGCTACAGCAGCATAGGCTCTACGCCAAGCTGGAGAAGTGCCAATTCGACGTGACGGAGGTGGATTTTCTGGGCTACAAGTTGTCAGACAAGGGGCTCGCCATGGACAGCGCCAAGGTTTGCGCAGTGTTGGATTGGAAAAGCCCGCGCAGCCGGAAGGAGGTCCAGCGGTTTGTCGGCTTTGCGAACTTCTATCGCAAGTTTATCAAGGGATTTGCTATGCAAACAGCGGCCATCACGGACACGCTCAGCTCCAAGAAAAAGAAGTTCATCTGGACGGAGCAGGCGGAGCAATCCTTTCAGGCACTCAAGCGTCTCTTCGCGTCGGAAGAGCAGCTACTGCATGTCAACCCCAGCAGGCCGATGAGGGTGGAGACAGACGCTTCTGACAGAGCCGTGGGAGCAGTCTTGCTGCAGCGAGACCCGCAGGGGGCTTGGAAGCCGGGAGCGTTTTACTCCAGGAAGCTCAGCAAGTCTGAACAGAACTACACCATCTGGGACAGGGAGTTGCTTGCCATTCATGCAGCATTCAAGGCGTGGAGGCACTTCCTGATCGGCGCCAAGCACACGGTGCAGGTCTGCACGGACCACAAGAATCTGGCGCACGGCGCAGTTCCTGAACCAGAGGCAGATACGTTGGGCTGAGTTCTTTGCGAACTTCGACTTCCGAATAGAGTATGTCCCGGGAGACACCAACGTCATGGCGGATGCCCTATCCCGTAAACCACAGTATCTGGAGGAGGCGACGCCAGCGGCTGCCATGCACATCTTCGCACCGGCAGTGTGGGCGTGCGCTTCGGCAACAGTTGACCTGGATGCGGTACGACGAGCGTTGCAGGATGACTCCTTCACTCAAGCAAAGATGGCAGAGGTGCACAGGGGCACGGCAGCGACCGACGAGTTCCAGGTGCGCGATGGATTGCTCATCCGTAAAGGGGCCATCTACGTGCCGGGAGACGAACTTCGCGCCAAGGTACTGCAGCAGCTGCACGACGCGCCCACTGCCGGGCACTTTGGCAAGGAGAAGACGGTGGAATTAGTCGCCAGAGACTTCTGGTGGCCCAGGATGAGAGGGGAAGTCGCGGACTACGTGGCGAGGTGCGACACCTGCCAGAGGGCCAAACCAGTGCACAGACCGCCGGCCGGACTGCTGGAACCGCTGCAAACTCCGTTCGAACCATGGGAGAGAGTGGCCTTGGACTTTGTCACGGATCTGCCCAGCTCGAGGGGCAAGACGGCGGTGCTAGTGGTGGTGGACTTGTTCTCCAAGATGGCACATTTCATTCCGTGTGCGAAGGTGGCCACGGCGGAACAAACCGCCAAACTGTTCATAGATCACGTGTTCAAGGTTCACGGTCTGCCGCGGTCTATTCTGTCCGACCGGGGGCGGCAGTTCATCTCGAACTTCTGGCAGAAGCTGATGGGCTTCCTGAACGTCAAGATCAACCTGGCTTCGGCTAGACACCCGCAGACCAACGGACAAGCGGAGCGGGTCAATGCCATCATGCAGCAATACCTGAGATGTTATGCGAACCAACAGCCCGCGACGTGGGTGGATTACCTGCCTCTCGCCGAGTTCGCCTACAACAACACGAAGCACGTGTCCACGGGGGTGACGCCGTTCTTCGCAAACAACGGAAGGCACCCCAGAACCTTCCCGGGACTGGACAGAATGGGGGGGGAGGAGCCGCAGACAGCAGACGCGTTCGCGTCAGAGTTGCAGGAGGTCCACGATCAGCTTCGGCGGCACCTGGAGCTGGCTAAGCACGCATACAAGGTACAAGTGGACAGACACAGGAGGGTTGGCGAAGAGATCCATGTGGGCGACTGGGTATGGTTGGCAGCCCACGCAGTGCCGGCCAGGTCGTTAGCGAAGAAGAAATTAGGGCATAAACAACTGGGACCCTACCAAGTCGAAGAGCAGGTCAACTCGGTAGTCTTCAGGCTGACGCTGCCGGAGGGCTCCAGGATGCATCCGGTGTTCCACAGATCGGTGCTCACTCCCTACAAGACACCTCACAGATTTCAGGAACCAGGAACGGTGCCGAGTCCGCTCCGAGAGGGAACCGAGCAAAGGGGAGTGCCACAGGAGGAGCCCACCAACGAAGTCACAGAGATTTTGGACTCGAGATGGGGGGAAGAGGGAGTAGAATACCTTCTCGCCAGAGAGGGCACCCCGGCCAGTGCCAACAGTTGGGTGCCGGGCTCCGCTTTGGAGGAACCTCTGCTCAAGGACGAGTTTCATGCCCACTTCCCACACAGGCCCATGCCAGCAGACTTTTTCGACGATTGGCTTTTCACACCGACGCTTTCAGCCAGCACGTTCCGGGGGTTCGACTCGGACGAGGAACCGACAATGGACACACGTTCCCCGGAGGGGTCGACCGCGGGATCGGCCTCAGAACCCTCGTATTGGTGGGACGATAGACCAGAGGAACAGTGGCGCAGGAAGTGGCGGGAGGTTCCAGGTCGAGTGACGGACCCGGGAACGACTGAGGTGGAGACGGACGTGGACATGTACGGGGAGGATTTTGGGTTCGAGCACGGAGGCACAGAGATGGAGGCAGAGGTGACCGTTGTCGACGAGCGCAGGGAGGAAGAACCGGAAGTCTTCAGTTGGAGGCCCGCCACGGGAAGCGAACTGTATCCGACATTTGTCCCCATGACACTGCAGCACCCAGCTCCCGCACCGGAAGGGGGGGCTTCGAGGGGGGATGGATGTCAGGGGTTCAGGAGCAGAGGCGAGGGCAAGGGAGGAAACAGAGAGCGAGGGGGAGGAGGCAGAAGAAAAGATGAGTGATGACGACGACCCGAGATCTCCGAGTCTTTCCAGTGAATCAGAAGATTCACAGAAAGGAGCGCCAGTGGCCAGAGCAAGGGGGAAGCCTAGGGGGACACCCCAGGAAGAAGGGTCCAGAGGGGGCTCAGAGGGCAGCAGTTGGAAATCGGGACCAGCGTCACCAACAGAGCGCAGTGGAGAGGAAGGGCGCCAGGTATCAAGCTCTGGCAGCTCGCAGCAGGAGGGAGGGCATGAGTCAGGAGTGGCCACACCTCCATCGGAGAGCGAAGAAACGGTCAAGCGGAAAGTGGAAGGTTGGGTGTGCGCGCCAAGTTCAAATGCACAGGAAGGTGGCGCAGTAAGCAGCCCGGAAAGGGAGCCAGGTCCTAAAGCCCGACGCAAGGAGACAGAAGGGTCCGGGGGGTCAGCGTCAAAAGCGTCCCGGAAGGAAGAGGCCACGGGGGGCAGAGGGACCCAGAGAAGAACGGTCAGGCGGAAAAGGTGGAGTAAGGCTAGGGTATTAAGCTGGTGTACAGGGGGTGGAGACTCAGACGGAGCTTCGCCAGTCTAACCCATAAGACGTAGAGCTGCACGCAGCAGCTTGAGAATGGAAACTGTAACTCAATAAAGACTTTTACAAAGTGACCGCTGGCTAGCGTGATCCTCTGTGAGCTAGGATCTGGAAGCAGCTCTGACAGTAAGCTCCGTCTCATATTGTGGGCATCTACGGCCTCGCGGACAGGAGAGAAGGCGGGTGCCTACTAGCGAGCTCACGAATGGCAGACAATATGACGGCCGAACAGCAGATAGCGGAACTCAGAGAAGCAGTGACACGACTGAATGCCGAGACACTTGCATCCAGGAAGAGAGAGGAGGACGCAGCTGCCGCCTACAGGGATCTCCAGGTCAGGTTGGAAATGCTTACGAAGCAAGGGCAACTGACACCCAGACCGGAGGGGATTGGGTTGGGGAGACGAACAGGCGGTCTAGTCTCTCACTTCGATGGGAATTTACAACAGTACCCCAACTTTAGAGCAGATGTAATGTGTGCACTGCAACTGCTGGCTAAGGACTTTAGAGATGAGCAAGAGAAGGACGAGAAGAGGCGCTTGAGTTTCCGAAAGGACTGCTCCGCCTGCTCCGTCCAGATGAACTTCTTCTTCTTGGAGCTGAGCGTGTCGGTAATGGCCGCTGTCTGCATCGCGAACACCTTGATGAACTTGCGATAGAAGTTAGCAAAGCCGACAAACCGCTGGACCTCCTTCTGGCTGCGCGGGCTCTTCCACTCCAACACTGCACGAACCTTGGCGCTGTCCATGGCTAGCCCCTTGTCCGACAACTTGTAGCCCAGGAAATCCACCTCCGTCATGTCGAACTGGCACTTCTCCAGCTTGGCGTACAGTCTATGCTGCTGTAGCCTTTGCAGAACTTCCTTGACGTCTCTGTCGTGAACCTCCTGTGATTCTGAAAATATCAGGATGTCGTCCAGGAAGCAGACACACTTCTTGTAGAGGAGCCCCGCTAACACGTGATGCATGAAAGCTTGAAAACAGTAGGAGCCATTTTGCAATCCAAACGGCATAACTCTGTATTCGTAGGTGCCCAGGGGCGTGAACATGGCCGTCTTCCACTTGTCGCCCTCCCGTATGCGAATAAGGTTGTACGCCCCTCGCAGATCCAACTTGGTGAACACGTGTCCTTTGCGCACCGTCGCGAGGAGGTCGTCGATCTTGGGCATGGGGAAAGCCGTGGGCTTGGTTTTCGAGTTCAAAATCCTATAGTCCACCACAAGTCTTTTTTGGGGCGTGTCCTTCTTCCTCACAAAGAATACAGGACTGCCCCCCACTGCCTTGGACTCCCGGATGAACCCGCGCTCCAAATTATGATCTATGAACTCCCTGAGTTCCTGCAGCTCATCTTCAGACATGGAATACAGTTTCCCTGTCGGCAGCGTCGCCCCTGGCAGGAGGTCAATCTTGCAGTCATAGGGCCTGTGGGGAGGCAGCTTGTCCGCCTCCTTCTCGCAGAAAACCTCCAAAAATTCTGCGTACTTGTGGGGCACTGCTTGCAGCGTGCCTAATTGCAGCTGTGTGTCCTCTTCTTCCCCCTCCGGTCTGGGCAGGATGCAGTGTTCTGCACAGTAAGAGGAGCCGAAAGTTAGTTGCCGCTGGTACCAAGCCAACGTTGGACTGTGCCTGTCCAGCCAACTCATGCCCAACACCACAGGCGTGTCCGACAGTTGGGTGACATTAAAGCTGATGACTTCCCTGTGATTTCCAATTTGCATCACCATCGGTGGCGTTTGCTTCACCACCTGCCCCCCTAGCAATTCCCTGCCATCCACCGTGACAACCTTCAGGGGCAGCGTGGCTGGCAGTAGCGTTATATTGTGCTGCTCGATGAAATCCTGTCCTATAAAGTCCGCGTTGCTACCAGAGTCAATGGTAATTGGCACTTCCATTGTAAGTCCATTGGGTAGCTGGAGCGATGCGGTGAGCTGCACTACTGGTTTGGGCGGGAGGGGGTCTGTGGGCTGCAAAATCTCTGGGGACTGCTTCACTGACTTGTCTGGCTGGGCCCCAGTGCCTCTGTTTCCAGCCAGACTCCGTCGTTTCCCTGCTGTGGTTCTCTCTGCTGAGTTGCTTCTGTTACCGTCGCGGAGGCTGCAGTGTGCTTGTGGAGCCTCTGGGGACACTCTTTCGCCATGTGCTGAGGACTGTCACAGAGGTAGCACTTCCTGTTCCCTCTAGGAGGCTTCGCTTTGACTGCTCCCGGTGCTAGGGCTCTGGTTGCTGACTGAGCCCTGGCGCCTCCAACCTCCATAGGTTCCCCTCCTCCTCCTGGCGGAGGCGTGGAGTGCGCACGCGCTGCATCCCTGGGAAAGAAGGAAGGCGCTCTTGCCGACTCGCGTCCTCCACGCCCTTCGTCTCTGCTCCATGGACGTTCTTCTAGACGCACCCCAATCATCAGCGCCCTCTGAACGATCTCCTGAGTGCTCCGGGGTCTCTCCCCCCGCGCAATTTCGTCTTTTACCGCACTGTTCAACCCTTCCCAGAAAAGGTCTCTGACTGGAGCTGAATCTTTGTCCCATTCCAGGGCACTAACCAGTGCAAAAAAGTGGGAATAATACTGCCTCACACTGGCCCTCCCTTGTTTCAGCCCATGTATCTCTTTTCTGGCGATATCAACGTCTATATTTGATAAAAAACACGAATCCATCGCTTTAATGAAGGCATCTGCACTTCGGAGCGCCGGATCCTGATCTCTCCACAGATTGCGCAGCCACGCTTTAGCGTCTCCATGCAAATGGGATAAAATAAACCCCACCTTCTCTTGCTCATCTCTAAAGTCTTTGTCCAGCAGTTGCAGCGCAAACTGCACATCTGCTCGGAAGTTGGGGTACTGCTGTAAATTCCCATCGAAATGAGATACAAGGCTGCCTCCTCTTCTCTCCAGCCCAATTCCCTCCGATTTGGGTCCCGGTTGCCCCTGCTTTGTAAGCACTTCCAACCTGACCTGGAGATCCTTGTAGGCGGCAGCCGCTTCCTCCTCCCTCTTCCTGGATGCGAGTATCTCGGCGTTTAGTTGTGTCACTGCGTTTTGCAGGGCTGCTATCTGCTGTTCACTATTCATCTCGTCCGACTTTCGTGAGCTCGCGAAGCACCAATCTTCACCCCTCGCTGCGCCCACTCACGCTGCGAGGCTTTTGGTGCAAAAGGGAGACGGAACTTACTGTCAGAGCCGCTTCCAGGTCCCAGCTCACAGAGGACCACGCTAGCCGGCAGTACTGTACAAAAGTCTTTATTGAGTTACAGTTTCAATTTCCAAGCCGCAGCGCGCAGCTCTACGTCTTAGAAGCTAGACCGGCGAAGCTCCGTCTGAGTCTCCGCCTCCTGTACACCAACTTAATACTCTAGCCTTGCTCCACCTCTTCCGTCTTTCCTTCCTCCTCTGGGTCCCCCGTGGCCTCTTCCTTCCTGGACTCTTCTGATGCTGACCCCCCGGACTCTTCTCCCTCCTTGCGGCGGGCTTTAGGACCTGGCTCCCTATCCGGGCTGCTTACTGTGCTGCCTTCCTGTGTATTTGAACTTGGCGCGCACTCCCAGCCTTCAACCTTCCTCTTGACCGTTTCCTCGCTCCCCGATGGAGGTGTGGCCAATCCTGACTCATGCCCTCCCGCTTGCGGCGAGCCGCCAGATCCCGATACCTGGGACCCCTCCCCCCTACTGCGCTCTGGTGGGGAAGCTGGTCCCGATTTCCAACTGCTGCTCTCTGAGTCCCCTCTGGTCCCTTCTTCCTGGGGTGTCCCCCTAGGCGCCCCCCTTGCTCTGACCACTGGCGCCCCTTTCTGTGAATCTTCCGATTCACTGGAAAGACTCAGAGATCTGGGGCCGCTGTCATCGCTCATATTTCCTTCGGATTCCTCCCCCTCGCTCTCTGTTTCCTCCCTTTCCTGTACCTCTGCTCCTGAACCCCTGACAATAATTAAATAATAATTATAATTATTATAATTATTGAACCAGATAAAGCAGATAAATTTAATAAATTATCTCTACTCTCATGGTCACTTTTCTTTGCTCTGGCCGGAAAGAAGCCGTGCAAAAATACTGTCTCTCAAACCCTGGATCCACCAATTGCTGGGCTTCTTCACCTTCCTTGCAGCTCCCCTGGCACTGCTCCTCGCACCCACCTCCGGCTGCGTACGCTATGTTGTCCACCGCAAGACACGGTGTCAGAGCTGCTTCAAGATCCTAGCTCACAGAGGATCACGCTAGCCAGCGGTCATTAAGTAAAAGTCTTTATTGAATTACAGTTTCCATTCTCACGCTGCTGTCTGCAACTCTACGTCTACTAGCTAGATCGGCGAGGCTCCGTCTGAGTCTCCGCCCCGTGCGCACCAACTTAATATCCTAGCCTTGCTCCACCTTTTCCTCCTGACTGTCCTCCTCTGGGTCCCTCTACCCCCCGGGGCTTCTTCCTTCCGGGATTCTTCTGACGCTGACCCAGACCCTTCTGCCTCCTTGCGCCGGGCTTTAGGACCCGGTTCCCTTTCGGGGCTGCTCACTGCGCCGCCTTCCTCTGCATTTGAACTTGGCGCGCGCGCCCAACCTTCCACTTTCCTCTTAACCGTTTCTTCGCTCCCCGATGGAGGTGTGGCCACTCCTGACTCCTGCCCTCCCTCCTGTGGTGAGCTGCCAGCGCTTCCCTCCTGGCTCCTTTCCTCTTCCCTGCTTCCTGGCGGTGACGCTGGTCCCGATTTCCAGCTGCTCCCCCCTGAGTCTCCTCTGGCTCTATCTTCCTGGGGTGCCTCCCTAGACTCCCCCCTTGCCCTGGCCACTGGTGCTCCTTTCTGTGAATCCTCTGATTCACTGGAAAGACTGGGAGATCTCGGGTCGTCGTCATCACTCATCCTTTCCTCTGTCTCCTCCCCTTCGCTCTCTGTTTCCTCCCTTGCCCGTGCCTCTGCACCTAAACCCCTGACATCCATCCCCCCCTCGAAGCCCCCCAGTCCCCCCTCCCCTCCTTCCGGTGCTGGAGCTGGGGGCTGCTGTTGCAAAGGGACGAACGTCGGATATCGGTCGCTTCCCGTGGCAGGCCTCCAGCGGAACTCTTCCAGGTCTTCCTCTCTGCTCTCGTTGACGACAGTCACCTCCTCTTCCATCTCTGTGCCGCCGTGCTCGAAACCAGGGTCGTCCCCGAAAATGTCCATGTCCGTCTCTCCCGCACTTCCTCCAGGCGGCGTTGCTCGGCCGGAACAGTCCAGCCACTTCCTGCGGAACTGCTCCTCCGGCCTATCGTCCCACCAATACGAGGGTTCTGAGACAGATCCCGAGGGTGACCCCTCCGGGGAACGGACGTCTCGTGTTGGTTCCTCGTCCGAGTCGAACCCCCTGAACGTGCTGTCCGAAAGCGTGGGCGTGAAAAGCCAGTCGTCGAAAAAGTCTGCTGGCATAGGTCTATGTGGGAAGAGGGCATGAAACTCGTCTTTGAGCAGAGGTTCGTCTAAAGCGTAGCCCGGCACCCAGCTGTTCGCACTGGCCGGGGTGCCCTCCCTGGCGAGAAAGTATTCTACTCCCTCTTCCCCCCATCTGGAGTCCAAAATCTCCGTGACTTCGTTGATGCGCTCCTCCTGTGCCACTCCCGCGTGCCCCGTTCCTTCTCTGAGCGGACTCGGCGCCGTTCCGGGTTCCTGGAACCTGTGCGGTGCCTTGTAGGGAGTGAGCACCGATCTGTGGAACACCGGATGCATTCTGGAACCCTCCGGAAGCGCCAGCCTGAAAGCCACCGGGTTGACCTGCTCTTCGACTTGGTAGGGCCCCAGTTGTTTATGCCCTAGTTTCTTCTTGGCCAACGACCTGGCCGGCACTGCGTGGGCTGCTAACCAGACCCAGTCTCCCACGTGGAGCTCTTCGCCAACCCTTCTGTGTTTGTCCGCTTGTACCTTGTATGCGTGTTTAGCCAGCTCCAGGTGGCGCCGCAGCTGATCGTGGACTTCCTGCAGCTCCGACGCGAACGCATCTGCTGACTGCGGCTCCCCTTCTCCCCTGCATTCCAGTCCCGGAAAGGTTCTAGGGTGCCGCCCGTTGTTGGCGAAGAACGGCGTGACGCCCGTGGATACGTGCTTCGTGTTGTTGTAGGCAAACTCTGCAAGCGGCAGGTAATCCACCCACGTCGCAGGCTGTTGGTTTGCATAACATCTCAGGTACTGCTGCATGATGGCATTGGCTCGCTCCGCTTGCCCGTTGGTCTGCGGGTGTCTCGCCGACGCCAGATTGATCTTGACGTTTAGGAAGCCCATCAGTTTCTGCCAGAAGTTCGAGATGAACTGCCGCCCGCGGTCGGACAGAATAGACCGTGGCAGACCGTGAACCTTGAACACGTGGTCTATGAACAGTTTGGCGGTTTGCTCCGCCGTGGCCACCTTAGCACACGGAATGAAATGCGCCATCTTGGAGAACAGGTCCACCACCACCAACACTGCCGTCTTGCCCCTTGAGCTGGGCAGATCCGTGACAAAGTCCAGAGCCACCCTTTCCCAAGGTTCGACCGGAGTTTGCAGCGGCTCCAACAGTCCAGCCGGCGGTTTGTGCACCGGCTTTGCCCTCTGGCAGGTGTCACACCTCGCTACGTAGTCTGCGACCTCCCCTCTCATTCCAGGCCACCAGAAATCCCTGGCTACTAATTCCACCGTCTTCTCCTTGCCAAAGTGCCCGGCCGTGGGTGCGTCGTGCAGCTGCTGTAGCACCTTGGCTTGAAGTTCGTCACCCGGCACGTAGATGGCCCCTTTACGGATGAGCAAGCCATCTCGTAGCTGGAAACCGTCGGCCGCTGCCTTGCCCCCTCGCACCTCTGCCATCTTCGTTTGTGCGAAGGAGTCCCCCTGCAACGCTCGCCGCACCGCCTCTAGGTCCACGGTCGCCGCGGCGCACGCCCACACTGTCGGTGCAAAGATGTGCATGGCGGCCGCTGGTGTTGCGTCCTCCAGATACTGTGGCTTGCGGGAGAGAGCGTCTGCCATGATGTTGGTGTCCCCCGGGACATACTCTATTCGGAAGTCGAAGTCCGCAAAGAACTCAGCCCAACGTATCTGCCTCTGGTTCAGGAACTGTGCCGTGCGCCAGTGTTCCAGATTCTTGTGGTCCGTGCAAACCTGCACCGTGTGCTTGGCGCCGATCAGAAAGTGCCTCCACGCCTTGAACGCTGCATGAATGGCCAGCAACTCCCTGTCCCATATGGTGTAGTTCTGCTCGGACTTGCTGAGCTTCCTGGAGTAAAACGCTCCCGGCCGCCACACGCCCTGCGGGTCCTTCTGCAGCAGGACCGCCCCCACTGCTCTGTCCGAAGCGTCTGTCTCCACCCTCATCGGCATGCTGGGGTTGACATGAAGCAGCTGCTCTTCCGACGCGAAGAGACGCTTGAGGGCCTGAAAGGACTGCTCCGCCTGCTCTGTCCAGATGAACTTCTTCTTCTTGGAGCTAAGGGTGTCAGTGATGGCCGCCGTCTGCATCGCGAAGCCCTTGATAAACTTGCGATAGAAGTTCGCAAAGCCGACAAACCGTTGGACCTCCTTCCGGTTGCGTGGGCTCTTCCAATCCAACACCGCTCGAACCTTGGCGCTGTCCATGGCGAGCCCCTTGGCAGACAGCTTGTAGCCCAGAAAATCCACCTCCGGCACGTCAAATTGGCACTTCTCCAGCTTGGCGTAGAGCCTGTGTTGCTTTAGCCTGCCCAGCACTTCCTTGACGTGCTTGTCATGTTCTTGCTGCGACTCCGAAAAGATCAGGATGTCATCCAAGAAACAGACGCACGTCTTGTAGAGAAGTCCCGCCAACACGTGATGCATAAATGCTTGAAAAACGTGAGCGCCATTTTGCAGTCCAAAAGGCATAACTCTGTATTCGTAGGTACCCAGTGGCGTGAACATGGCTGTCTTCCACTCATCACCTTCCCGCATGCGAATGAGGTTGTACGCCCCCCGCAGGTCCAACTTGGTGAACACCTTTCCCTTCCGTACCTTCGCCAGGAGGTCGTCGATGCGGGGCATGGGGAAGTCCGACGGCTTGGTCACACTGTTCAAAATCCTGTAATCCACTACGAGTCTTTTTTGGGGCGTGTCTCGCTTCTTAACAAAGAATACAGGACTGCCCCCCACTGCCTTAGACTCCCGGATGAAACCGCGCTCCAAATTATGATCGATGAAGTCTTTGAGTTCCTGCAGTTCGTCCTCAGACATGGAATACAGCTTCCCTTTAGGCAGCGCCGCCCCCGGCAGCAGGTCAATTTTGCAGTCATATGGTCTGTGAGGGGGTAGCCTGTCCGCCTCCTTCTCGCAGAAAACTTCCAGAAATTCTGCGTACTTGTGGGGAATCGCTTGCAGCGTGCCTAGCAGCAGCTGTGACTCCTCTTCCTCTCCTTCCTGCCTGGGTACGATGCAGTGTTCAGCACAAAAGGAAGAGCCGAAGACCAGCTGCCTCTGGAACCAAGCCATCGTTGGGCTGTGCTTGTCCAGCCAACTCATACCCAATACAATGGGCGTGTCAGACAGTTGAGTGACGTTGAAGCTGATGACTTCCCTGTGATTCCCAAGTCGCATCACCATTGGTGGCGTCTGCTTCACCACTTGCCCCCCTAGCAGCTCCCTGCCATCCACCGTGACAACCTGCAGGGGCAGTGTGGCCGGCAGCAACTGCACAGCGTGCCTGTCGACAAATTCCTGCCCTATAAAGTCCGCGTTGCTGCCGGAGTCGATGGTGATTGGCACGTCCATGGTGATTCCATTGGGCAGCTGGAGAGATGCTGTGAGCCTCACTACTGGTTTGGGCGGGAGGGGGTTCACTGGCTGTAAAATTTCTGGGGACTGCGTCACTAACACGTCTGGCTGGGCCCCAGTGCCTCTTCCTCCAGCCAGACATCGTCGTTTCCCTGCTGTGGTCCTCCCTGCTGCGTTGCTGCAGTCACCATTGCTGAGGCTGCAGTAAGCTTGTGGGGCCTCTGGGGACACTCTTTCGCCATATGCCCTGGCTGCTCACAGACGTAACACTTCCTGTTCCCTCTAGGAGGCTTCGCCTTCACTGCTGCCGGTGCTAGGGCTCTGGTTGCTGACTGAGCCCTTGCACCTCCAACCTCCATAGGTTCGGCTCCTCCTCCTGGCGGAGGCGTGGATTGCGCTCGCGCTGCTTCTCTGGGAAAGAAGGAGGGGCCCCCGGCTGGTTCGCGCCCTCCACGTCCTTCGTCCTTGCGCCACGGACGTCCTTCCAGCCTCACCCCCACTGCCAGTGCCCTCTGAACGACCTCCTGGGTGGTTCGGGGTCTCTCCCCCCTCGCTATCTCATCTTTAATCGAGTTGTGCAGTCCCTCCCAAAAGAGGTCTCTTACAGGAGCCGAATCTCTGTCCCATTCCAGGGCGCTGACCAAGGCGAAAAAGCGTGCATGATACTGTCTGACGCTGGCCCTCCCTTGTCTCAGCCCATGCACCTCCTTCCGTGCAAGATCAATGTCAATACTTGATAAGAAACACCCATCCATCGCTTTAATAAAGGCATCCGCATTCTGGAGCGCCGGATCGTTATCTCTCCATAAATTGCGCAACCATGCTTTCGCCTCCCCATGCAGATGGGACATGATGAACCCCACTCTCTCCTGTTCATCTCTAAAATCTTTATGCAACAGTTGCAGTGCGCACAGTACGTCGGCTCTAAAGTTGGGATACTGTTGCAGGTTCCCATCGAAGTGAGAGAGCAGCCCGCCTGTCCGTCTCGCCAACCCAATTCCCTCCTGCCGGGGTGGTTGCTTTGCCAGTACGTCTAACCTGACCTGGAGATCCCTGCAGGCGGCAGCTGCCTCGTCCTCTCTCTTCCTGGATGCGAGAACCTCGGCGTTCAGTTGTGCCACTGCTTTTCTGAGGTCCTCTATCTGCTGCTCGGCCGTCATGTCTCCTGCCGTTCGTGAGCTCGCTAGTGGGCGCCTGTTTCTCTCCCCTCCTCGAGGCTGCAGATGCCCACAATGTGGAGACGGAGCCTACTGTCAGAGCTGCTTCAAGATCCTAGCTCACAGAGGATCACGCTAGCCAGCGGTCATTAAGTAAAAGTCTTTATTGAATTACAGTTTCCATTCTCACGCTGCTGTCTGCAACTCTACGTCTACTAGCTAGATCGGCGAGGCTCCGTCTGAGTCTCCGCCCCGTGCGCACCAACTTAATATCCTAGCCTTGCTCCACCTTTTCCTCCTGACTGTCCTCCTCTGGGTCCCTCTACCCCCCGGGGCTTCTTCCTTCCGGGATTCTTCTGACGCTGACCCAGACCCTTCTGCCTCCTTGCGCCGGGCTTTAGGACCCGGTTCCCTTTCGGGGCTGCTCACTGCGCCGCCTTCCTCTGCATTTGAACTTGGCGCGCGCGCCCAACCTTCCACTTTCCTCTTAACCGTTTCTTCGCTCCCCGATGGAGGTGTGGCCACTCCTGACTCCTGCCCTCCCTCCTGTGGTGAGCTGCCAGCGCTTCCCTCCTGGCTCCTTTCCTCTTCCCTGCTTCCTGGCGGTGACGCTGGTCCCGATTTCCAGCTGCTCCCCCCTGAGTCTCCTCTGGCTCTATCTTCCTGGGGTGCCTCCCTAGACTCCCCCCTTGCCCTGGCCACTGGTGCTCCTTTCTGTGAATCCTCTGATTCACTGGAAAGACTGGGAGATCTCGGGTCGTCGTCATCACTCATCCTTTCCTCTGTCTCCTCCCCTTCGCTCTCTGTTTCCTCCCTTGCCCGTGCCTCTGCACCTAAACCCCTGACACACGGGTTCAGACTAGCAGCTTTAAGTCTGCATTCCTGCCAGGGAGGAATTCGAACCCACCACCTGCTGAACGCCTCGCCCAGAGAGGCATTTCAAAGTGGCAGGGAGTTCCAAAGCCCCCCCGGCACTGTAGCAGTGAGTCCCAAAGGGGTCATTGGGATTTCTTTTTCATGCTGAAAAGCCCCATATCTTTATAGGGCATCCAGTGGCAGGCAGTCCCAAAAGTGGACAAACACTGTCACCTTTAAAAGGAGTTTAACAGGAATAACATAAGGAAAATTCATTATTATAGCAACTCCAGTGGCAGGCAGTCCCACAGCCCCCAAACTTTCTGAGAAGGCTTGCCTGAAACTTGCCACCGCTGTCGACCAGAAGCTTCTCCTCTTGCCAGGCCCAACCAGAACTCGGTGCCAGCTGAGAGATGAAAAGAAGAGTCAGGTGGGCAGTGGATTCAAGTGCCGGAGGCTCTTCCTTTGGCAGGGAGTTCCATTGGCCCAAGCAAACCCTGACTTGCCACTTTCTCCCTGGAAAGCTGGTAGTGGTAGCAGAAGAGTCTCGCTTGCGAGGCGGGTGGCACGGCGCCCACCTGGACGGAGACTAGCACCCTAGAAAATAGAAAATACTTATCGGGAGAGAAAGAGAGGGCTGAATCAGGTCCGTTCACACCCAGCCGGGTGTAAATTGTTATTGGGATGATTCATTCCCATCCCCTCAGCCCACCACACAGGGTTGTGAGCTGGAGGCACTCAATGGTCATCCCTCCTGACCCGGACACTTAGGGGTGCCTTGTGTGAGCCCCACCTTCATCACCCACCTCAGCCCAATCCCAGCTCCACCAATCGCCATGGGGCATCCTCCAGCTTCAGGTGTCATATTCAAAATCGCACAAGCCTGAGCGGGAAACCACATTTTCAGGAGTTCTTTAATAGAAGTATGGGATAGATACAAAAATATATTGGAGCCAAAAGTCCCTTATTGGCTATCTCCGCTGGAGGTAATGAGTGTTAAGAAAATTAATATGAGAGGTAATTGGAGTACATATGGTGAATTGGTAATTAAAGAAGGAGGAAAATGGAAATTGAAACCATTTGAACAAGTTAAAGATTATGTATATGATTGGTTGCTGTCAGAGCTGCTTCAAGATCCTAGCTCACAGAGGATCACGCTAGCCAGTGGTCATTAAGTAAAAGTCTTTATTGAGTTACAGTTTCCATTCCCAAGCTGCTGCGTGCAACTCTACGTCTAATGGCTAGATCGGCGAAGCTCCGTCTGAGTCTCCGCCCTTTGTGCACCAACTTAATATCCTAGCCCTGCTCCACCTTTTCCGCCTGACTGCTCTCCTCTGGGTCCCTCTGCCCCCCGGGGTCTCTTCCTTCCGGGATTCTTCTGACGCCGACCCCCCGGAACTCCCTGTCTCCTTGCGCCGGGCTTTAGGACCTGGCTCCCTTTCCTGGCTGCCTACTGCGTCACTTTCCTGTGCATTTGAACTTGGCGCGCGCGCCCAACCTTCCACTTTCCGTCTGACCGTTTCTTCGCTCCCCGATGGAGGTGTGGCCACTCCTGACTCGTGCCCTCCCCCCTGTTGCGAGCTGCCAGCGCTTGATCTCTGGCGCTCTTCCTCTTCCCTGCTCTCTGGCTGTGACGCTGGTCCCGATTTCCAACTGCTCTCCTCTGAGTCCCCTCTGGCTCTATCTTCCTGGGGTGTCCCCCTAGGCTCCCCCCTTGCCCTGACCACTGGTGCTCCTTTCTGTGAATCTTCTGATTCACTGGAAAGACTCGGAGATCTCGGGTCGTCGTCATCACTCATCTTTTCTTCTGCCTCCTCCCCCTCGCTCTCTGTTTCCTCCCTTGCCCTTGCCTCTGCTCCTGAACCCCTGACAGTTGCATTACTTTCAAGTAAATGAAATGTTTAGAAAAGACTTAAAAGAAAGGGGTTATGTAGAAAAAGAATCTAAATTTCAAATAGACATAATAAACAATTAATATAAAACTCGGTCAAAAATGTATAAGATATTGTTGGAATGGCATACGAAAGATGAAGAGGTTAAATCGGTAATGATACAGTGGGCCAAAGATTTTGGGTATAATATTCAATTTGATGAATGGGAAAAATTGTGGAAAGAGAATATAAAATTTACTGCATGCACGGCTGTCAGGGGTTTAGGAGCAGAGGCAAGGCCAAGGGAGGAAACAGAGAGCGAAGGGGAGGAGGCAGAAGAAAAGATGAGTGATGACGACGACCCGAGATCTCCTAGTCTTTCCAGTGAATCAGAGGATTCACAGAAAGGAGCACCAGTGGCCAGGGCAAGGGGGGAGTCTAGGGGGGCACCCCAGGAAGATAGAGCCAGAGGGGACTCAGGGGAGAGCAGTTGGAAATCGGGACCACGTCACCGCCAGGGAGCAGGGAAGAAGGAGGGAGCCAGGGGGCAAGCGCTGGCAGCTCACCACAGGAGGGAGGGCATGAGTCAGGAGTGGCCACACCTCCATCGGGGAGCGAAGAAACGGTTAAGAGGAAAGTGGAAGGCTGGGCGCGCGCGCCAAGTTCAAATGCAGAGGAAGGCGGCGCAGTAAGCAGCCCGGAAAGGGAACCAGGTCCTAAAGCCCGGCGCAAGGAGGCAGGAGGGTCCGGGTCAGCGTCAGAAGAATCCAGGAAGGAAGAAACCCCGGGGGGTAGAGGGACCCAGAGGAGGACAGTCAGGCGGAAAAGGTGGAGCAGGGCTAGGATATTAAGTTGGTGCACAAGGGGCGGAGACTCAGACGGAGCTTCGCCGATCTAGCCATTAGACGTAGAGTTGCAAGTAGCAGCTTGAGAATGGAAACTGTAACTCAATAAAGACTTTTACTTAATGACCGCTGGCTAGCGTGATCCTCTGTGAGCTAGGATCTTGAAGCAGCTCTGACAACGGCACTGAAAGAAAATGTTATGAAAATGTTTTACAGATGGTACATCACACCTGTAAAGTTAGCAAAGATGTATAAGACGTGTAACAAATGTTGGAAATGTAAAGAAAAAGAAGGGACGTTCTTTCATGTGTGGTGGGAATAAGAAAGTGAAAAGCTTTTGGGAAATGATATACAATAAAATGAAAAAACTGTTAAGATATACTTTTGCCAGTGGCATAGCGTGGGGGGTGCAGGGGGGGCGGCCGCACCGGGCGCAACATCTGGGGGTTAGGGTTAGGGGGCGCAAATCCACGGGTTAGGGGGCGCAAATTACTTGCCTTGCCCCGGGTGCTGACAACCCACGCTACGCCACTGACTTTTGCAAAAAAACCAGAGGCTTTTCTTTTAGAGATCTTAGGAAAAGACATAAGAAGAAAAGACTGTAAACTTTTTCAATATGCAGCAACGGCAGCCAGAATCTTGTTGGCCCAGAAATGGAAGCAAGAGGAAATACCGACGATAAAAGAATGGAGACTGAAATTGACAGATTATGCGGAATTGGACAAATTAACTGGGAAAATCAGATACACCAAAGACCAAAAGTTCATCGAAGACTGGGGAAAGTTCGTAGATTATCTGAAAAACGTATGCGGCGTGAACACAACTCTAGTGGGATTTCAAGAGGCACTGTAAAAATAGAGAAATATTGTTAATATGAAATAGTGGGGGAAGGGAGGTATAATGGCAATACGAAAGAAGGGAATGTGTAATTAAAGTTATAAATATGGATGATTATCAGAGACGCTGAAGGAAATTAAAAAAAGAAGATAATTTGTTGTATTTTGGATAAAAATGTATAATTGCATGGAAAATCAATAAAATTTATTATAAAAAAAACAAAAAAAACCTTATGCGAATGTCAGAGCTGCTTGAAGATCCTAGCTCACAGAGGATCACGCTAGCCAGCGATCATTAAGTAAAAGTCTTTATTGAATTACAGTTCCCATTCTCACGCTGCTGCGCGCAAACTCTACGTCTAGTAGCTAGATCGGCGAAGCTCCGTCTGAGTCTCCGCCCCGTGTGCACCAACTTAATATCCTAGCCTTGCTCCACCTTTTCCGCCTGACTGTCCTCCTCTGGGTCCCTCTACCCCCCGGGGCTTCTTCCTTCCGGGATTCTTCTGACGCTGACCCGGACCCTCCTGCCTCCTTGCGCCGGGCTTTAGGACCTGGTTCCCTTTCGGGGCTGCTTACTGCGCCGCCTTCCTCTGCATTTGAACTTGGCGCGCGCGCCCAACCTTCCACTTTCCTCTTAACCGTTTCTTCGCTCCCCGATGGAGGTGTGGCCACTCCTGACTCATGCCCTCCCTCCTGTGGTGAGCTGCCAGCGCTTCCCCCCTGGCTCCCTTCCTCTTCCCTGCTTCCTGGCGGTGACGCTGATCCCGATTTCCAGCTGCTCTCCCCTGAGTCCCCTCTGGCTCTATCTTCCTGGGGTGCCCCCCTAGACTCCCCCCTTGCCCTGGCCACTGGTGCTCCTTTCTGTGAATCCTCCGATTCACTGGAAAGACTGGGAGATCTCGGGTCGTCGTCATCACTCATCTTTTCTTCTGCCTCCTCCCCTTCGCTCTCTGTTTCCTCCCTTGCCCGTGCCTCTGCTCCTAAACCCCTGACATCCATCCCCCCCTCGAAGCCCCCCATTCCCCCCTCCCCTCCTTCCGGTGCTGGAGCTGGGGGCTGCTGTTGCAAAGGGACGAACGTCGGATATCGGTCGCTTCCCGTGGCGGGCCTCCATCTGAACTCTCCCGGGTCTTCCTCCCTGCTCTCGTCGACGACGGTCACCTCCGCTTCCATCTCTGTGCCGCCGTGCTCGAAACCAGGATCTTCCCCGAAAATGTCCATGTCCGTCTCTCCCTCACTTCCTCCTGGCGGCGTTGCTCGTCCTGAGCATTCCAGCCACTTCCTGCGGAACTGCTCCTCTGGCCTATCGTCCCACCAATACGAGGGTTCTGAGGCGGATCCCGAGGGTGACCCCTCCGGGGAACGGACGTCTCGTGTCGGTTCCTCGTCCGAGTCGAACCCCCGGAAAGTGCTGGCCGAAAGCGTGGGCGTGAAAAGCCAGTCGTCGAAAAAGTCTGCTGGCATAGGTCTATGTGGGAAGAGGGCATGAAACTCGTCTTTGAGCAGAGGTTCGTCTAAGGCGTAGCCCGGCACCCAGCTGTTCGCACTGGCCGGGGTGCCCTCCTTGGCGAGAAGGTATTCTACCCCCTCTTCCCCCCATCTGGAGTCCAAAATCTCCGTGACTTCGTTGATGCGCTCCTTCTGTGCCACTCCCGCGTGCCCTGTTCTGTCTCTGGCCGGACTCGGCGCCGTTCCGGGTTCCTGGAACCTGTGCGGTGCCTTGTAGGGAGTGAGCACCGATCTGTGGAATACCGGATGCATTCTGGAACCCTCCGGAAGTGCCA
Source organism: Podarcis bocagei (assembly GCF_964188305.1). NCBI lineage: Eukaryota > Metazoa > Chordata > Lepidosauria > Squamata > Lacertidae > Podarcis > Podarcis bocagei. Next base: position 255,077 of record NC_138141.1, on the reverse strand, counting down.
GTCTGAAAGCTACCGGGTTGACCTGCTCTTCGACTTGGTAGGGCCCCAGTTGCTTATGCCCAAGTTTCTTCTTGGCCAACGACCTGGCCGGCACTGCGTGGGCTGCTAACCAAACCCAGTCTCCCACGTGGAGCTCTTCTCCAACCCTTCTGTGCTTGTCTGCTTGTACCTTGTATGCGTGCTTGGCCAGCTCCAGGTGGCGCCTCAGCTGATCGTGGACTTCCTGCAGCTCCGACGCGAACGCATCTGCTGTCTGCGGCTCCCCCTCCCCCATTCTTTCCAGTCCCGGGAAGGTTCTGGGGTGCCTCCCGTTGTTGGCGAAGAACGGCGTGACCCCCGTGGACACGTGCTTCGTGTTGTTGTAGGCGAACTCGGCAAGCGGCAGGTAATCCCCCCACGTCGCAGGCTGTTGATTTGCATAACATCTCAGGTACTGCTGCATGATGGCATTGACCCGCTCCGCTTGCCCGTTGGTCTGCGGGTGTCTCGCCGACGCCAGGTTGATCTTGACGTTCAGGAAGCCCATCAGCTTCTGCCAGAAATTCGAGATGAACTGCCGCCCCCGGTCGGACAGAATAGACCGTGGCAGACCGTGAACCTTGAACACGTGGTCTATGAACAGTTTGGCGGTTTGCTCCGCCGTGGCCACCTTAGCACACGGAATGAAATGCGCCATCTTGGAAAACAGGTCCACCACCACCAGCACTGCCGTCTTGCCCCTTGAGCTGGGCAGATCCGTGACAAAGTCCAGGGCCACCCTTTCCCAAGGTTCGACCGGAGTTTGCAGCGGTTCCAACAGTCCGGCCGGCGGTTTGTGCACTGGTTTGGCCCTCTGGCAGGTGTCACACCTCGCCACGTAGTCTGCGACCTCCCCTCTCATTCCAGGCCACCAGAAATCCCTGGCTACTAATTCCACCGTCTTCTCCTTGCCAAAGTGCCCGGCCGTGGGCGCGTCGTGCAGCTGCTGCAGCACCTTGGCTCGAAGTTCGTCTCCCGGCACGTAGATGGCCCCTTTACGGATGAGCAATCCATCTCTTAGCTGGAAACCGTCGGCCGCTGCCTTGCCCCTTTGCACCTCTGCCATCTTTGCTTGTGCGAAGGAGTCCCCCTGCAACGCTCGTCGCACCGCCTCTAGGTCCACGGTCGCCGCGGCGCACGCCCACACCGTCGGTGCGAAGATGTGCATGGCGGCCGCTGGTGTTGCGTCCTCCAGATACTGTGGCTTACGGGAGAGAGCGTCTGCCATGATGTTGGTGTCCCCCGGGACATACTCTATTCGGAAGTCGAAGTTCGCAAAGAACTCAGCCCAACGTATCTGCCTCTGGTTCAGGAACTGTGCCGTGCGCCAGTGCTCTAGATTCTTGTGGTCCGTGCAAACCTGCACCGTGTGCTTGGCGCCGATCAGAAAGTGCCTCCACGCCTTGAACGCTGCGTGAATGGCCAGCAACTCCCTGTCCCATATGGTGTAGTTCTGCTCGGACTTGCTGAGCTTCCTGGAGTAAAACGCTCCCGGTCGCCACACCCCCTGCGGGTCTTTCTGCAGCAGGACCGCCCCCACGGCTCTGTCCGAAGCGTCTGTCTCCACCCTCATCGGCTTGCTGGGGTTGACATGAAGCAGCTGCTCTTCCGACGCGAAGAGACGCTTGAGTGCCTGAAAGGACTGCTCCGCCTGCTCTGTCCAAATGAACTTCTTTTTCTTGGAGCTAAGCGTGTCAGTGATGGCCGCCGTCTGCATCGCGAAGCCCTTGATAAACTTGCGATAGAAGTTCGCAAAGCCGACAAACCGTTGGACCTCCTTCCGGTTGCGCGGGCTCTTCCAATCCAACACCGCTCGAACCTTGGCGCTGTCCATGGCGAGCCCCTTGTCAGACAGCTTGTAGCCCAGAAAATCCACCTCCGGCACGTCAAATTGGCACTTCTCCAGCTTGGCGTAGAGCCTATGTTGCTTTAGCCTGCTCAGCACTTCCTTGACGTGTTTGTCATGCTCCTGCTGCGACTCCGAAAAGATCAGGATGTCATCTAAGAAACAGACGCACGTCTTGTAGAGAAGTCCCGCCAACACGTGATGCATAAATGCTTGAAAAACGTGGGAGCCATTTTGCAATCCAAAAGGCATAACTCTATATTCGTAGGTCCCCAGTGGCGTGAACATGGCTGTCTTCCACTCATCACCCTCCCGCATGCGAATGAGGTTGTACGCCCCCCGCAGGTCCAACTTGGTGAACACTCTGCCCTTCCGTACCTTTGCGAGGAGGTCGTCAATTCGGGGCATGGGGAAGTCCGATGGCCTAGTCACACTGTTCAAAATCCTGTAATCCACTACGAGTCTCTTTTGGGGCGTGTCCCGCTTCTTAACAAAGAATACGGGACTGCCCCCCACTGCCTTGGACTCCCGGATGAAGCCGCGCTGCAAATTATGATCAATGAACTCCTTGAGTTCTTGCAGTTCGTCCTCTGACATGGAATACAGTCTCCCTTTAGGCAGCGCCGCCCCCGGCAGCAGGTCAATTTTGCAGTCATATGGTCTGTGAGGGGGTAGCCTGTCTGCCTCCTTCTCGCAGAAAACTTCCAAAAATTCAGCGTACTTGTGGGGAATCGCTTGCAGCGTGCCTAGCAGCAGCTGTGACTCCTCTTCCTCTCCTTCCTGCCTGGGCACGATGCAGTGTTCAGCACAAAAGGAAGAGCCGAAGGTCAGCTGCCTCTGGTACCAAGCCATCGTTGGGCTGTGCTTGTCCAGCCAACTCATGCCCAATACCACGGGCGTGTCAGATAGTTGAGTGACGTTGAAGCTGATGATTTCTCTGTGATTCCCAAGTCGCATCACCATTGGTGGCGTCTGCTTCACCACTTGCCCCCCGAGCAGCTCCCTGCCATCCACCGTGACAACCTGCAGGGGCAGTGTGGCCGGCAGCAACTGCACAGCGTGCCTGTCGACAAAGTCCTGCCCTATAAAGTCCGCATTGCTGCCTGAGTCAATGGTGATTGGCACGTCTATGGTGATGCCATTGGGCAGCTGGAGAGATGCTGTGAGCCTCACTACTGGTTTGGGCGGGAGGGGGTTCACGGGCTGTAAAATCTCTGGGGACTGCGTCACTAACACGTCTGGCTGGGCCCCAGTGCCTCTTCCTCCAGCCAGACTGCGTCGTTTCCCTGCTGTGGTCCTCCTTGCTGCGTTGCTGCAGTCACCATTGCTGAGGCTGCAGTGAGCTTGTGGGGCCTCTGGGGACACTCTTTCGCCATATGCCCTGGTTCCTCACAGACGTAACACTTCCTGTTCCCTCTAGGAGGCTTCGCTTTCACTGCTGCCGGTGCTAGGGCTCTGGTTGCTGACTGAGCCCTTGCACCTCCAACCTCCATAGGTTCGGCTCCTCCTCCTGGCGGAGGCGTGGATTGCGCCCGCGCTGCTTCTCTGGGAAGGAAGGAGGGGCCCCCGGCTGGTTCGCGCCCTCCACGCCCTTCGTCCTTGCTCCACGGACGTCCTTCCAGCCTCACCCCCACTGCCAGTGCCCTCTGAACGACCTCCTGGGTGGTCCGGGGTCTCTCCCCCCTCGCGATCTCATCTTTAATCGAGTTGTGCAGCCCCTCCCAAAAGAGGTCTCTTACAGGAGCCGAATCTCTGTCCCATTCCAGGGCACTGACCAAGGCGAAAAAGCGGGCATGATACTGCCTGACGCTGGCCCTCCCTTGTCTCAGCCCATGCACCTCCTTCCGTGCAAGATCCACGTCAATACTTGATAAAAAGCACCCATCCATCGCTTTAATAAAGGCATCCGCATTCTGGAGCGCCGGATCCTTATCTCTCCATAAATTGCGTAGCCATGCTTTCGCATCCCCATGCAGATGGGACATGATGAACCCCACTCTCTCTTGTTCATCTCTAAAGTCTTTATGCAGCAGTTGCAGTGCGCACAGTACGTCGGCTCTAAAGTTGGGATACTGTTGCAGGTTCCCATCGAAGTGAGAGACCAGCCCGCCTGTCCGTCTCGCCAACCCAATTCCCTCCTGCCGGGGTGTCTGCTTTGTCAGCACGTCTAACCTGACCTGGAGATCCCTGCAGGCGGCAGCTGCCTCCTCCTCTCTCTTCCTGGATGCGAGAACCTCGGCGTTCAGTTGTGCCACTGCTTTTCTGAGGTCCTCTATCTGCTGCTCAGCCGTCATGTCGTCTGCCGTTCGTGAGCTCGCTAGTAGGCACCTGTTTCTCTCCCCTCCTCGAGGCTGTAGATGCCCACAATGGAGAGACGGAGCTTACTGTCAGAGCTGCTTGAAGATCCTAGCTCACAGAGGATCACGCTAGCCAGCGATCATTAAGTAAAAGTCTTTATTGAATTACAGTTCCCATTCTCACGCTGCTGCGCGCAAACTCTACGTCTAGTAGCTAGATCGGCGAAGCTCCGTCTGAGTCTCCGCCCCGTGTGCACCAACTTAATATCCTAGCCTTGCTCCACCTTTTCCGCCTGACTGTCCTCCTCTGGGTCCCTCTACCCCCCGGGGCTTCTTCCTTCCGGGATTCTTCTGACGCTGACCCGGACCCTCCTGCCTCCTTGTGCCGGGCTTTAGGACCTGGTTCCCTTTCGGGGCTGCTTACTGCGCCGCCTTCCTCTGCATTTGAACTTGGCGCGCGCGCCCAACCTTCCACTTTCCTCTTAACCGTTTCTTCGCTCCCCGATGGAGGTGTGGCCACTCCTGACTCATGCCCTCCCTCCTGTGGTGAGCTGCCAGCGCTTCCCCCCTGGCTCCCTTCCTCTTCCCTGCTTCCTGGCGGTGACGCTGGTCCCGATTTCCAGCTGCTCTCCCCTGAGTCCCCTCTGGCTCTATCTTCCTGGGGTGCCCCCCTAGACTCCCCCCTTGCCCTGGCCACTGGTGCTCCTTTCTGTGAATCCTCCGATTCACTGGAAAGACTGGGAGATCTCGGGTCGTCGTCATCACTCATCTTTTCTTCTGCCTCCTCCCCTTCGCTCTCTGTTTCCTCCCTTGCCCGTGCCTCTGCTCCTAAACCCCTGACAGCGAATAAAGCATTGCTTATTCTTCATCCACTGGTGTGCTTATTGGCTCCAGATCCAGAAATAACCCTGCCCTTGGCAGAACATATACAGTGCTTTTTTCGGGGGGGGGGCACAGAGGAATGCATAAAACATTTTGTGAATGTACTTTTGTCCATTTACTGTATTTATTTTTCCCGGTTTGAACTAAAAAATGGCGATTTTCTTGAGTCAAAATGAGAGTACCCCCAATCATTTTTTTTAGAAAAGAAGCACTGCATATATACACACACATATACATATATCCGTTTTATTTTTATTTATTTACAAACGGACACCTATATCTAGGTATGTATATTCTTGTATATAAACTTCCGCGGCCCACCCGCCCCATCCCTCCGCCAAGGGGCACGAGAGGAAGGCCACTGGGGGAGAAAGGCAGGTGAGGGCGGGGCGGGGGACAGGGCTGCCCCCTGGGGAGAGCGGGGTCGAGAGAGAGTGGGCGGGAGAAAGAGAGAGGGCCAGCCTGGCTCCGCACGTCTCTGCTGGCCCAACGTCGCAGCACAGGCTCTTCCGCCCGTTTCCCACCCCTTCCTGTCAGCTTGCCTCTCCTCCGGTGGCACCTCCTTCCGGTACCCCTGCCCTCTCCCAAGATGGCGGCAGCACAGGCTCTTCCGCCCGTTTCCCTCCCCTTCCTGTCCTCTTGCCTCTCCTCCGGTGGCACCTTCTTCCGGTACGCCTGCCCTCGCCCAAGATGGCGGCAGCACAGGCTCTTCCGCCCGTTTCCCTCCCCTTCCTGTCCTCTTGCCTCTCCTCCGGTGGCATCTCCTTCCGGGTACCCCTGCCCTCGCCCAAGATGGCGGCAGCACAGGCTCTTCCGCCCGTTTCCCTCCTTTTCCTGTCCTCTTGCCTCTCCTCCGGTGGCATCTCCTTCCGGTACCCCTGCCCTCGCCCAACATGGCGGTAGCACAGCCTCTTCTGCCCTTCCGAGCTAGGAGTGCAGAAAAATGTGAAACTGCCAGGAAAAGGAGAGGAGGAGTGAGTGAGTGAGTGAGTGAGTGAGAGTGAGACAGGGAGCATCCTAGTAGAGATGGAAGGGGAACCCAAGGGTCATCTAGTCCAATCCTCTGGAAAGAAGCTCAGAGCTTTTTTGGGTGTATACCAGAATCACCCCCAAAGAAAGCAATAAAGTATTTTGCGTTCTATCTACGTATGAAGAAGATAAAAACGCTCTTTGTATTATTTCAAATAGCTGTTTTTGGGGTTAGAATGCACATTCAACAAAAAATCACTGAGCGAAATGTTTGTTATCAGCCCAAATCAACCATACGTGTTTATGTTCATCTCAATAGAAAGAGAACGAATAAGCTTGGATTGCTCTTTCGGTATTCATTCACCCACAAGCTGCAAAGCAAAGTGTCATAAGCATAAACAACGCAAAAGAGGTAGTTTTGGTTTCCATCTACATAGAAAGAAGAATCTTGGATTTCGCTTATTTCAAAATCGTGTTCTTTGGACTTAATGCACATTTACCCAGAAATCGCAGTGTATGTAATGAGACCAAAATAACAAAACGACATATTTCCGCTTCCATATGAGTAGAAAGAAGACGAATAAGCTTCGATTGGGCTTATTTCAATTCATAGAATCATAGAATCATAGAGTTGAAATTAGCGTGGTGTTTTTTGGGTGTGCACCAGAATCTCTTAACCAAAGCAAAAAATTGTTCTGGGTTCAATCTACATAAAAAGAAGATGATAACGCTCTCATTGGGCTTATTTCAAATTGGTGTTTTCTGGGTTAGAATGCACATTCAACAAAAAATCGCTGTGAAATGTTTGTTAGCCCAAATCAAGCATAGTTAATCTCAATAGAAAGACGAATAAGCTTGGATTGCTTTTTCGGTGTTCATTCACCCGGAAATAGCAAAGCAAAGTGTCATAAGCCTAAAGAAAGCAAAACAGGTTGTTTTCGGGTCCATCTACATAGAAAGAAGAATCTTGGATTTCGCTTATTTCAATGTCGTGTTCTTTGGTGTTAATGCACATTTACCCTGAAATCGCAAAGTGTATGTAATGAGACCAAAATAACAAAACGCCATATTTCCGCTTCCATTTGCGTAGAAAGAAGACGAATAAGCTTCGATTGGGCTTATTTCAATTCATAGAATCATAGAATCATAGAGTTGAAATTAGCGTGGTGTTTTTTGGGTGTGCACCAGAAACACAACAACAAAAGCAAAAAGGTCTTTTGGCTAACATCTGCATAAAAGAATAATATTGGATTTCGCTTATTAAAAAGTAGTGTTCTTTGGTGTTAATGCACATTTACCCAAAAATCACAAAGTGAATGTAATGCGACCAAACTAAAGAAACACCATATTTCCGCTTACACATGCGTAGAAAGAAGACGAATAAGCTTCGAGAGGGCTTATTAGAATTTGCATGGTATTTTTTGGGTGTATACCAGTCACCCCCAAACAAAGCAATAAAGTATTTTGCGTTCTATCTACGTAGGAAGAAGATAAAAACGCTCTGATTGGGATTATTTCAAATAGGTGTTTTTGGGGTTAGAATGCAGATTCAACCAAAAATCGCAGAGCGAAATGTTTGTTATCAGCCCAAATCAAGCATAGACGTATTAGTTAATCTCAATAGAAAGAGTAGGAATAAGCTTGGATTGCTCTTTAGGTGTTCCAAAGCCGAAAGAAAGCAAAACAGGTTGTTTTGGATTCCATCTACATAGAAAGAGGAATCTTGGATTTCGCTTATTTCAAACCCAGAACACCTTTTTGCTTTGGTTAGGTAATTCTGGTGCACACCCAAAAAACACCACGCTAATTTCAACTCTATGATTCTATGAATCTATGAATTGAAATAAGCCCAATCGAAGCTTATTCGTCTTCTTTCTACTCATATGGAAGCGGAAATATGTCGTTTTGTTATTTTGGTCTCATTACATACACTGCGATTTCTGGGTAAATGTGCATTAACTCCAAAGAACACGATTTTGAAATAAGCGAAATCCAAGATTCTTCTTTCTATGTAGATGGAATCCAAAACAACCTGTTTTGCGTTGTTTATGCTTATGACACTTTGCTTATGACTTTGCTTTGTGGGTGAATGAACAACGAAAGAGCAATCCAAGCTTATTCGTTCTCTTTCTAGTGAGATGAACATGAACACCTATGGTTGATTTGGGCTGATAACAAACATTTCACTGCGATTTTTGGTTGAATGTGCATTCTTTTTGCTTTGGTTGTGTGATTCTAGTGCAAACCCAAAAAACACCATGCAAATTCAAATAAGCCCTCTCGAAGCTTATTCGTCTTCTAGAAGAAGTCTATGGAAGAGGAATGGTGTTTCTTTATTTTGGTCGCATTACATTCACTTTGCGATTTTGGGGTAAATGTGCATTAACACCAAAGAACAATACTTTTTATTAAGCGAAATCCAAGATTCTTCTTTCTATGTAGACGGAACCCAAAACAACCTGTTTTGCGTTGATTATGCTTATGATACTTCGATTTTCTATTTGTGGGTGAAAGAAAACCGAGTGCAATCCAAGCTTATTCTCCCTCTTTAAATTGAAATGAACCGAAACACCCATGCTTGATTTGGGCTGATAACATACATTTCGCTCTGCGATTTTTGGTTGAATGTGGATTGTAACCCCAAAAACACTTATTTGAAATAAGCCCAATCAGAGCGTTTTCATCTTCTTCCTATGTAGATGGAATCCAGAAGACCTTTCTGCTTTGGTAGTGTGATTCTGGTGCAAACCCAAAAAACACCACGCTAATTCCAACTATATGATTCTATGATTCTATGAATTGAAATAATCCCAATCGAACCATTCGTCTTCTTTCTACGGATATGGAATCGGAAATATGGCGTTTTGTTATTTTGTTCTCACATACACTTTGCGATTTCTGGGTAAATGTGCATTAACTCCCTAGAACAGGACTTTGAAATAAGCGAAATCTAAATTCTTCTTTCTATGTAGATGGAACCCAAAACAACCTGTTTTGCTTTCTTTAGGCTTTGGAATTTGTGGGTGAATGAACACCTAAAGAGCAATCCAAGCTTATTCGTCCTCTTTCTATTGAGATTAACTGAAACGTCTATGCTTGATTTGGGCTGATAACAAACATTTCGCTCTGCGATTTTTGGTTGAATGTGCATTCTAACCCCAAAAACACCTATTTGAAATAATCCCAATCAGAGCGTTTTTATCTTCTTCCTACGTAGATAGAACGCAAAATACTTTATTGCTTTGTTTGGGGGTGACTGGTATACACCCAAAAAATACCATGCAAATTCTAATAAGCCCTCTCGAAGCTTATTCGTCTTCTTTCTACGCATGTGTAAGCGGAAATATGGTGTTTCTTTAGTTTGGTCGCATTACATTCACTTTGTGATTTTTGGGTAAATGTGCAATAAGCGAAATCCAATATTATTCTTTTATGCAGATGTTAGCCAAAAGACCTTTTTGCTTTTGTTGTTGTGTTTCTGGTGCACACCCAAAAAACACCACGCTAATTTCAACTCTATGATTCTATGATTCTATGAATTGAAATAAGCCCAATCGAAGTCTTCTTTCTACGCAAATGGAAGCGGAAATATGGCGTTTTGTTATTTTGGTCTCATTACATACACTGCGATTTCTGGGTAAATATGCATTAACTTTTTAATAAGCGAAATCCAAGATTCTTCTTTCTATGTAGATGGAACCGAAAATATCCTGTTTTGCTTTCTTTAGGCTTATTACACTTTGCTTTGTTATTTCTGGGTGAATGAACACCGAAAAAGCAATCCAAGCTTATTCGTCCTCTTTCTATTGAGATTAACTAAAACACCTATGCTTGATTTGGGCTGATAACAAACATTTCACTCTGCGATTTTTGGTTGAATGTGCATTCTAACCCAGAAAACACCAATTTGAAATGAGAGCGTTATCATCTTCTTTTTATGTAGATTGAACCCAGAATACCTTTTTGCTTTGGTTAAGTGATTCTGGTGCACAGCCAAAAAACACCACGCTAATTTCAACTCTATGATTCTATGATTCTATGAATTGAAATAAGCCCAATCGAAGCTTATTCGTCTTCTTTCTTACTCATATGGAAGCGGAAATATGTCGTTTTGTTATTTTGGTCTCATTACATACACTGCGATTTCTGGGTAAATGTGCATTAACTCCAAAGAACACGATTTTTGAAATAAGCGAAATCCAAGATTCTTCTTTCTATGTAGATGGAAACCAAAACAACCTGTTTTGCGTTGTTTATGCTTATGACACTTTGCTTTGCAGCTTGTGGGTGAATGAACACCGAAAGAGCAATCCAAGCTTATTCGTTCTCTTTCTATTGAGATAAACATAAACACTTATGGTTGATTTGGGCTGATAACAAACATTTCGCTCTGTGATTTTTTGTTGAATGTTCATTCTAACCCCAAAAACAGCTATTTGAAATAAGCCCAATCAGAGCGTTTTCATCTTCTTTCTACGTAGATGGAACGCAAAACACCTTATTGCTTTGTTTGGGAGTGATTCTGGTGCTCACCCAAAAAACACCATATAAATTCCAACTATGATTCTATGATTCTATGAATTGAAATAAGCCCAATCGAAGCTTATTCGTCTTCTTTCTACGCATATGGTTTCGGAAATATGGCGTTTTGTTATTTTGGTCTCATTACATACACTTTGCGATTTCTGGGTAAAAGTCCCTTAATACCAAACACGACATTGAAATAAGCGAAATCCAAGATTCTTATTTCTATGTAGATGGAACCGAATACAACCTGTTTTGCTTTCTTTAAGCTTATTACACTTTGCTTTGTTATTTGTGGGTGAATGAACACCGAAAGAGCAATCCAAGCTTATTCGTTCTCTTTCTATTGAGATGAACTTAAACACCTATTGTCAGAGCTGCTTCCAGATCCTAGCTCACAGAGGATCACGCTAGCCAGCGGTCACTTTGTAAAAGTCTTTATTGAGTTACAGTTTCCATTCTCAAGCTGCTGCGTGCAGCTCTACGTCTTATGGGTTAGACCGGCGAAGCTCCGTCTGAGTCTCCGCCCCCTGTACACCAGCTTAATACCCTAGCCTTACTCCACCTTTTCCGCCTGACCGTTCTTCTCTGGGTCCCTCTTCCCCCCGTGGTCTCTTCCTTCCGGGACTCTTCTGACGCTGACCCCCCGGACCCTTCTGTCTCCTTGCGTCGGGCTTTAGGACCTGGCTCCCTTTCCGGGCTGCTTACTGCGCCACCTTCCTGTGCATTTGAACTTGGCGCGCGCGCCCAACCTTCCACTTTCCGCCTGACCGTTTCTTCGCTCCCCGATGGAGGTGTGGCCACTCCTGACTCATGCCCTCCCTCCTGCTGCAAGCTGCCAGAGCTCGATACCTGGCGCCCTTCCTCTCCACTGCGCTCTGTTGGTGACGCTGGTCCCGATTTCCAACTGCTGCCCTCTGAGCCCCCTCTGGACCCTTCTTCCTGGGATATCCCCCTAGGCTCCCCCCTTGCTCTGGCCACTGGCACTCTTTTCTGTGAATCTTCTGATTCACTGGAAAGACTCGGAGATCTCGGGTCGTCGTCATCACTCATCTTTTCTTCTGCCTCCTCCCCCTCGCTCTCTGTTTCCTCCTCCCCCTCGCTCTCTGTTTCCTCCCAGAGGCTGCATTGAGCTTGTGGATCCTCTGGGGACACTCTTTCGCCATGTGTTGCGGACTTTCGCAGATGTAACACTTCCGGTTCCCTCTAGGAGGCTTCGCTTTGACTGCTCCCGGCGCTAGGGCTCTGGTTGCTGACTGAGCTCTGGCACCGCCAACCTCCATAGGTTCCGCTCCCCCTCCTGGCGGAGGCGTGGATTGCGCACGCGCAGCTTCCCTGGGAACGAAGGAGAACCCTCTTGCTGGTTCGCGCCCTCCACGCCCTTCGTCCCTGCTCCATGGACGTTCCTCCAGCCGCACCCCAACCGCCAGCGCCCTCTGAACGATCTCCTGCGTGCTCCGGGGTCTCTCCCCCCTTGCAATTTCGTCTTTAACCGCGCTGTTCAATCCTTCCCAAAACAGGTCTCTGACTGGAGCCGAATCTCTGTCCCATTCCAGGGCACTGACTAATGCAAAAAAGCGGGCATGATACTGCCTTACACTGGCCCTCCCTTGTTTTAGTCCATGTACCTCCTTCCGGGCAAGATCCACGTCTATGCTTGATAAAAAGCACCCATCCATCGCTTTAATAAAGGCATCCGCATCTTGGAGCGCCGGATCCTTATCTCTCCACAAATTGCGCAGCCATGCTTTGGCATCTCCATGCAAATGGGACATGATAAATCCCACCTTCTCTTGCTCATCTCTAAAGTCCTTAGCCAGCAGTTGCAGTGCACACATTACATCTGCTCTAAAGTTGGGGTACTGTTGTAAATTCCCATCGAAGTGAGAGACTAGACCGCCTGTTCGTCTCCCCAACCCAATCCCCTCCGGTTTGGGTGTCAGTTGCCCTTGCTTCGTAAGCATTTCCAACCTGACCTGGAGATCCCTGTAGGCGGCAGCTGCGTCCTCCTCTCTCTTCCTGGATGCAAGTGTCTCGGCATTCAGTCGTGTCACTGCTTCTCTGAGTTCCGCTATCTGCTGTTCGGCCGTCATATTGTCTGCCGTTTGTGAGCTCGCTAGTAGGCACCCGCCTTCTCTCCTCTCCGCGAGGCCGTAGATGCCCACAAGTTGGGACGGAGCTTACTGTCAGAGCTGCTTCCAGATCCTAGCTCACAGAGGATCACGCTAGCCAGCGGTCACTTTGTAAAAGTCTTTATTGAGTTACAGTTTCCATTCTCAAGCTGCTGCGTGCAGCTCTACGTCTTATGGGTTAGACCGGCGAAGCTCCGTCTGAGTCTCCGCCCCCTGTACACCAGCTTAATACCCTAGCCTTACTTCACCTTTTCCGCCTGACCGTTCTTCTCTGGGTCCCTCTGCCCCCCGTGGCCTCTTCCTTCCGGGACGCTTCTGACGCTGACCCCCCGGACCCTCCTGTCTCCTTGCGTCGGGCTTTAGGACCTGGCTCCCTTTCCGGGCTGCTTACTGCGCCACCTTCCTGTGCATTTGAACTTGGCGCGCGCGCCCAACCTTCCACTTTCCGTCTGACCGTTTCTTCGCTCCCCGATGGAGGTGTGGCCACTCCTGCCTCATGCCCTCCCCCCTGTTGTGAGCTGCCAGTGCTTGATCCCTGGCTCCCTTCCTCTTCCCTGCTCTCTGGCGGTGACGCTGGTCCCGATTTCCAACTGCTCTCCTCTGAGTCCCCTCTGGCTCTATCTTCCTGGGGTGCCCCCCTAGACTCCCCCCTTGCCCTGGCCACTGGTGCTCCTTTCTGTGAATCTTCTGATTCACTGGAAAGACTCGGAGATCTCGGGTCGTCGTCATCACTCATCTTTTCTTCTGCCTCCTCCCCCTCGCTCTCTGTTTCCTCCCTTGCTCTTGCCTCTGCTCCTGAACCCCTGACAACGTGGATCTTGCCCGGAAGGAGGTACATGGACTGAAGCAGGGGAGGGCCAGCGTACACCAGTACCATGCCCGCTTTTTTGCATTGGTCAGTGCCCTGGAATGGGACAGAGATTCAGCCCCAGTCAGAGACCTATTTTGGGAAGGATTGAACAGCGCGGTTAAAGACAAAATTGCAAGGGGGGAGAGACCCAGGAGCACGCAGGAGGTCGTTCAGAGGGCGCTGACGGTTGGGGTGCGGCTGGAGGAACGTCCATGGAGCAGGGACGAAGGGCGTGGAGGGCACGAACCAGCGAGAGGGTTCTCCTTCGTTCCCAGGGAAACTGCGCGTGCGCAATCCACGCCTCCGCCAGGAGGGGGAGCGGAACCTATGGAGGTGTGCGGTGCCAGGGCTCAGTCAGCAACCAGAGCCATAGCACCAGGAGCAGTGAAAGTGAAGCCTCCTAGAGGGAACAGGAAGTGTTACATCTGCGAAAGTCCGCAGCACATGGCGAAAGAGTGTCCCCAGAGGATCCACAAGCACACTGCAGCCTCAGCAATGGTGACTGCAGCAACGCAGCAAGGAGAACCACAGCAGGGAAACGACGGAGTCTGGCTGGAGACAGAGGCACTGGGGCCCAGCCAGACGAGTCAGTGAAGCAGTCCCCAGAGATTTTGCAGCCCACAGACCCCCTCCCGCCCAAACCAGTAGTGCAGCTCACTGCATCGCTTCAGCTACCCAATGGCCTCACTCTAGACGTGCCAATCACCGTTGACTCAGGAAGCAATGCGGACTTTATAGGGCAAGACTTTGTAGATAAACACGCTATACAGCTGCTGCCTGCCACGCTGCCCCTGCAGGTCGTCACGGTGGATGGCAGGGAGCTGCTAGGGGGGCAGGTGGTGAAGCAAACGCCACCAATGGTGATGCGACTTGGAAATCACAGGGAAGTCATCAGTTTTAATGTTACCAGACTGTCGGACACGCCTATTGTCTTGGGCATGAGTTGGCTGGACAGACACAGTCCGACGTTGGCTTGGTACCAGCGGCAGCTGGTCTTCGGCTCATCGTATTGCACTGAACACTGCATTCTGCCCCGGCAGGAGGGAGAGGAGGAGGAAGCGCAGCTGCAGCTGGGGACGCTGCAAGCAATCCCCCACAAATACGCGGGATTTTTAGAGGTCTTCTGCGAGAAGGAGGCGGACAAGCTACCCCCCCACAGGTCATATGACTGCAAGATTCACCTGCTGCCAGGGGCGGCACTGCCCAAAGGGAAGCTGTATTCCATGTCTGAGGACGAGCTACAGGAACTCAAAGAGTTCATAGATCATAATTTGGAGCGCGGTTTCATCCGAGAGTCCAAGGCAGCGGGGGGCAGTCCTGTATTCTTTGTTAAGAAGAAGGACACGCCCCAAAAAAGACTTGTGGTGGACTATCGGATCTTGAACAGTGTGACCAAGCCATCGGACTTCCCCATGCCCAGGATCGACGACCTCCTCGCGACGGTACGCAAGGGCCGCGTGTTCACCAAGTTGGACATGCGTGGGGCGTACAACCTCATTCGCATGCGGGAAGGTGATGAGTGGAAGACAGCCATGTTCACGCCCCTGGGCACCTACGAATACAGAGTTATGCCTTTTGGATTGCAAAATGGCTCCCACTGTTTTCAAGCTTTCATGCATCACGTGCTGGCGGGGCTCCTCTACAAGACGTGCGTCTGCTTCTTGGATGACATCCTGATATTTTCTGAATCGCAGCAGGATCACGACAGACACGTCAAGGAAGTGCTGAGCAGGCTACAGCAGCATAGGCTTTACGCCAAGCTGGAAAAGTGCCAGTTCGACGTGACGGAGGTGGATTTCCTGGGCTACAGGTTGTCAGACAAGGGGCTCGCCATGGACAGCGCCAAGGTTCGTGCAGTGTTGGACTGGAAGAGCCCGCGCAACCGGAAGGAAGTCCAGCGGTTTGTCGGCTTTGCGAACTTCTATCGCAAGTTTATCAAGGGGTTCGCTATGCAAACAGCGGCCATCACGGACACGCTCAGTTCCAAGAAAAAGAAGTTCATCTGGACGGAACAGGCGGAGCAGTCCTTTCAGGCACTCAAGCGTCTCTTCGCGTCGGAAGAGCAGCTACTCCATGTCAACCCCAGCAGGCCGATGAGGGTGGAGACGGACGCGTCAGACAGAGCCGTGGGAGCAGTCCTGTTGCAGCAAGACCCGCAGGGGGCTTGGAGGCCGGGAGCGTTTTACTCCAGGAAGCTCAGCAAGTCTGAACAGAACTACACCATCTGGGACAGGGAGTTGCTCGCCATTCATGCTGCATTCAAGGCGTGGAGGCACTTCCTGATCGGCGCCAAGCACATGGTGCAGGTCTGCACGGACCACAAGAATCTGGAGCACTGGCGCACGGCGCAGTTCCTAAACCAGAGGCAGATACGTTGGGCCAAGTTCTTTGCAAACTTCGACTTCCGAATTGAGTATGTCCCGGGAGACACCAACATCATGGCGGATGCCCTATCCCGTAATCCACAGTATCTGGAGGAGGCGACGCCAGTGGCTGCCATGCACATCTTCGCACCGACAGTGTGGGTGTCAGAGCTGCTTCAAGATCCTAGCTCACAGAGGATCACGCTAGCCAGCGGTCATTAAGTAAAAGTCTTTATTGAATTACAGTTTCCATTCTCACGCTGCTGTCTGCAACTCTACGTCTACTAGCTAGATCGGCGAGGCTCCGTCTGAGTCTCCGCCCCGTGCGCACCAACTTAATATCCTAGCCTTGCTCCACCTTTTCCTCCTGACTGTCCTCCTCTGGGTCCCTCTACCCCCCGGGGCTTCTTCCTTCCGGGATTCTTCTGACACTGACCCGGACCCTTCTGCCTCCTTGCGCCGGGCTTTAGGACCTGGTTCCCTTTCGGGGCTGCTCACTGCGCCGCCTTCCTCTGCATTTGAACTTGGCGCGCGCGCCCAACCTTCCACTTTCCTCTTAACCGTTTCTTCGCTCCCCGATGGAGGTGTGGCCACTCCTGACTCCTGCCCTCCCTCCTGTGGTGAGCTGCCAGCGCTTCCCCCCTGGCTCCTTTCCTCTTCCCTACTTCCTGGCGGTGACGCTGGTCCCGATTTCCAGCTGCTCCCCCCTGAGTCTCCTCTGGCTCTATCTTCCTGGGGTGCCTCTCTAGATTCCCCCCTTGCCCTGGCCACTGGTGCTCCTTTCTGTGAATCCTCTGATTCACTGGAAAGACTGGGAGATCTCGGGTCGTCGTCATCACTCATCCTTTCCTCTGTCTCCTCCCCTTCGCTCTCTGTTTCCTCCCTTGCCCGTGCCTCTGCACCTAAACCCCTGACATCCATCCCCCCCTCGAAGCCCCCCAGTCCCCCCTCCCCTCCTTCCGGTGCTGGAGCTGGGGGCTGCTGTTGCAAAGGGACGAACGTCGGATATCGGTCGCTTCCCGTGGCAGGCCTCCATCGGAACTCTTCCGGGTCTTCCTCCCTGCTCTCGTTGACGACAGTCACCTCCTCTTCCATCTCTGTGCCGCCGTGCTCGAAACCAGGGTCGTCCCCGAAAATGTCCATGTCCGTCTCTCCCGCACTTCCTCCAGGCGGCGTTGCTCGGCCGGAACAGTCCAGCCACTTCCTGCGGAACTGCTCTTCCGGCCTATCGTCCCACCAATACGAGGGTTCTGAGACAGATCCCGAGGGTGACCCCTCCGGGGAACGGACGTCTCGTGTCGGTTCCTCGTCCGAGTCGAACCCCCTGAACGTGCTGTCCGAAAGCGTGGGCGTGAAAAGCCAGTCGTCGAAAAAGTCCGCTGGCATAGGTCTATGTGGGAAAAGGGCATGAAACTCGTCTTTGAGCAGAGGTTCGTCTAAAGCGTAGCCCGGCACCCAGCTGTTCGCACTGGCCGGGGTGCCCTCCCTGGCGAGAAAGTATTCTACTCCCTCTTCCCCCCATCTGGAGTCCAAAATCTCCGTGACTTCGTTGATGCGCTCCTCCTGTGCCACTCCCGCGTGCCCCGTTCCTTCTCTGAGCGGACTCGGCGCCGTTCCGGGTTCCTGGAACCTGTGCGGTGCCTTGTAGGGAGTGAGCACCGATCTGTGGAACACCGGATGCATTCTGGAACCCTCCGGAAGCGCCAGCCTGAAAGCCACCGGGTTGACTTGCTCTTCGACTTGGTAGGGCCCCAGTTGTTTATGCCCTAGTTTCTTCTTGGCCAACGACCTGGCCGGCACTGCGTGGGCTGCTAACCAGACCCAGTCTCCCACGTGGAGCTCTTCGCCAACCCTTCTGTGTTTGTCCGCTTGTACCTTGTATGCGTGTTTAGCCAGCTCCAGGTGGCGCCGCAGCTGATCGTGGACTTCCTGCAGCTCCGACGCGAACGCATCTGCTGACTGCGGCTCCCCTTCTCCCCTGCATTCCAGTCCCGGGAAGGTTCTAGGGTGCCGCCCGTTGTTGGCGAAGAACGGCGTGACGCCCGTGGATACGTGCTTCGTGTTGTTGTAGGCAAACTCTGCAAGCGGCAGGTAATCCACCCACGTCGCAGGCTGTTGGTTCGCATAACATCTCAGGTACTGCTGCATGATGGCATTGGCTCGCTCCGCTTGCCCGTTGGTCTGCGGGTGTCTCGCCGACGCCAGATTGATCTTGACGTTCAGGAAGCCCATCAGCTTCTGCCAGAAGTTCGAGATGAACTGCCGCCCGCGGTCGGACAGAATAGACCGTGGCAGACCGTGAACCTTGAACACGTGGTCTATGAACAGTTTGGCGGTTTGCTCTGCCGTGGCCACCTTAGCACACGGAATGAAATGCGCCATCTTGGAGAACAGGTCCACCACCACCAACACTGCCGTCTTGCCCCTTGAGCTGGGCAGATCCGTGACAAAGTCCAGAGCCACCCTTTCCCAAGGTTCGACCGGAGTTTGCAGCGGCTCCAACAGTCCAGCCGGCGGTTTGTGCACCGTCTTTGCCCTCTGGCAGGTGTCACACCTCGCCACGTAGTCTGCGACCTCCCCTCTCATTCCAGGCCACCAGAAATCCCTGGCTACTAATTCCACTGTCTTCTCCTTGCCAAAGTGCCCGGCCGTGGGTGCGTCGTGCAGCTGCTGTAGCACCTTGGCTCGAAGTTCGTCACCCGGCACGTAGATGGCCCCTTTACGGATGAGCAATCCATCTCGTAGCTGGAAACCGTCGGCCGCTGCCTTGCCCCCTCGCACCTCTGCCATCTTCGTTTGTGCGAAGGAGTCCCCCTGCAACGCTCGCCGCACCGCCTCTAGGTCCACGGTCGCCGCGGCGCACGCCCACACTGTCGGTGCAAAGATGTGCATGGCGGCCGCTGGTGTTGCGTCCTCCAGATACTGTGGCTTGCGGGAGAGAGCGTCTGCCATGATGTTGGTGTCCCCCGGGACATACTCTATTCGGAAGTCGAAGTCCGCAAAGAACTCAGCCCAACGTATCTGCCTCTGGTTCAGGAACTGTGCCGTGCGCCAGTGTTCCAGATTCTTGTGGTCCGTGCAAACCTGCACCGTGTGCTTGGCGCCGATCAGAAAGTGCCTCCACGCCTTGAACGCTGCATGAATGGCCAGCAACTCCCTGTCCCATATGGTGTAGTTCTGCTCGGACTTGCTGAGCTTCCTGGAGTAAAACGCTCCCGGCCGCCACACGCCCTGCTGGTCCTTCTGCAGCAGGACCGCCCCTACTGCTCTGTCCGAAGCGTCTGTCTCCACCCTCATCGGCATGCTGGGGTTGACATGAAGCAGCTGCTCTTCCGACGCGAAGAGACGCTTGAGGGCCTGAAAGGACTGCTCCGCCTGCTCTGTCCAGATGAACTTCTTCTTCTTGGAGCTAAGGGTGTCAGTGATGGCCGCCGTCTGCATCGCGAAGCCCTTGATAAACTTGCGATAGAAGTTCGCAAAGCCGACAAACCGTTGGACCTCCTTCCGGTTGCGTGGGCTCTTCCAATCCAACACTGCTCGAACCTTGGCGCTGTCCATGGCGAGCCCCTTGTCAGACAGCTTGTAGCCCAGAAAATCCACCTCCGGCACGTCAAATTGGCACTTCTCCAGCTTGGCGTAGAGCCTGTGTTGCTTTAGCCTGCCCAGCACTTCCTTGACGTGCTTGTCATGTTCTTGCTGCGACTCCGAAAAGATCAGGATGTCATCCAAGAAACAGACGCACGTCTTGTAGAGAAGTCCCGCCAACACGTGATGCATAAATGCTTGAAAAACGTGAGCGCCATTTTGCAGTCCAAAAGGCATAACTCTGTATTCGTAGGTACCCAGTGGCGTGAACATGGCCGTCTTCCACTCATCACCCTCCCGCATGCGAATGAGGTTGTACGCCCCCCGCAGGTCCAACTTGGTGAACACCTTTCCCTTCCGTACCTTCGCCAGGAGGTCGTCGATGCGGGGCATGGGGAAGTCCGACGGCTTGGTCACACTGTTCAAAATCCTGTAATCCACTACGAGTCTTTTTTGGGGCGTGTCTCGCTTCTTAACAAAGAATACAGGACTGCCCCCCGCTGCCTTAGACTCTTGGATGAAACCGCGCTCCAAATTATGATCGATGAAGTCTTTGAGTTCCTGCAGTTCGTCCTCAGACATGGAATACAGCTTCCCTTTAGGCAGCGCCGCCCCCGGCAGCAGGTCAATTTTGCAGTCATATGGTCTGTGAGGGGGTAGCCTGTCCGCCTCCTTCTCGCAGAAAACTTCCAGAAATTCTGCGTACTTGTGGGGAATCGCTTGCAGCGTGCCTAGCAGCAGCTGTGACTCCTCTTCCTCTCCTTCCTGCCTGGGTACGATGCAGTGTTCAGCACAAAAGGAAGAGCCGAAAACCAGCTGCCTCTGGAACCAAGCCATCGTTGGGCTGTGCTTGTCCAGCCAACTCATGCCCAATACAATGGGCGTGTCAGACAGTTGAGTGACGTTGAAGCTGATGACTTCCCTGTGATTTCCAAGTCGCATCACCATTGGTGGCGTCTGCTTCACCACTTGCCCCCCTAGCAGCTCCCTGCCATCCACAGTGACAACCTGCAGGGGCAGTGTGGCCGGCAGCAACTGCACAGCGTGCCTGTCGACAAATTCCTGCCCTATAAAGTCCGCGTTGCTGCCGGAGTCGATGGTGATTGGCACGTCCATGGTGATTCCAGTGGGTAGCTGGAGAGATGCTGTGAGCCTCACTACTGGTTTGGGCGGGAGGGGGTTCACTGGCTGTAAAATCTCTGGGGACTGCGTCACTAACACGTCTGGCTGGGCCCCAGTGCCTCTTCCTCCAGCCAGACATCGTCGTTTCCCTGCTGTGGTCCTCCCTGCTGCGTTGCTGCAGTCACCATTGCTGAGGCTGCAGTAAGCTTGTGGGGCCTCTGGGGACACTCTTTCGCCATATGCCCTGGCTGCTCACAGACGTAACACTTCCTGGTCCCTCTAGGAGGCTTCGCCTTCACTGCTGCCGGTGCTAGGGCTCTGGTTGCTGACTGAGCCCTTGCACCTCCAACCTCCATAGGTTCGGCTCCTCCTCCTGGCGGAGGCGTGGATTGCGCCCGTGCTGCTTCTCTGGGAAAGAAGGAGGGGCCCCCGGCTGGTTCGCGCCCTCCACGTCCTTCGTCCTTGCTCCACGGACGTCCTTCCAGCCTCACCCCCACAGCCAGTGCCCTCTGAACGACCTCCTGGGTGGTTCGGGGTCTCTCCCCCCTCGCTATCTCATCTTTAATCGAGTTGTGCAGTCCCTCCCAAAAGAGGTCTCTTACAGGAGCCGAATCTCTGTCCCATTCCAGGGCGCTGACCAAGGCGAAAAAGCGGGCATGATACTGTCTGACGCTGGCCCTCCCTTGTCTCAGCCCATGCACCTCCTTCCGTGCAAGATCAATGTCAATACTTGATAAGAAACACCCATCCATCGCTTTAATAAAGGCATCCGCATTCTGGAGCGCCGGATCGTTATCTCTCCATAAATTGCGCAACCATGCTTTCGCCTCCCCATGCAGATGGGACATGATGAACCCCACTCTCTCCTGTTCATCTCTAAAGTCTTTATGCAACAGTTGCAGTGCGCACAGTACGTCGGCTCTAAAGTTGGGGTACTGTTGCAGGTTCCCATCGAAGTGAGAGAGCAGTCCGCCTGTCCGTCTCGCCAACCCAATTCCCTCCTGCCGGGGTGTTTGCTTTGCCAGTACGTCTAACCTGACCTGGAGATCCCTGCAGGCGGCAGCTGCCTCGTCCTCTCTCTTCCTGGATGCGAGAACCTCGGCGTTCAGTTGTGCCACTGCTTTTCTGAGGTCCTCTATCTGCTGCTCAGCCGTCATGTCTCCTGCCGTTCGTGAGCTCGCTAGTGGGCGCCTGTTTCTCTCCCCTCCTCGAGGCTGCAGATGCCCACAATGTAGAGACGGAGCCTACTGTCAGAGCTGCTTCAAGATCCTAGCTCACAGAGGATCACGCTAGCCAGCGGTCATTAAGTAAAAGTCTTTATTGAATTACAGTTTCCATTCTCACGCTGCTGTCTGCAACTCTACGTCTACTAGCTAGATCGGCGAGGCTCCGTCTGAGTCTCCGCCCCGTGCGCACCAACTTAATATCCTAGCCTTGCTCCACCTTTTCCTCCTGACTGTCCTCCTCTGGGTCCCTCTACCCCCCGGGGCTTCTTCCTTCCGGGATTCTTCTGACGCTGACCCGGACCCTTCTGCCTCCTTGCGCCGGGCTTTAGGACCTGGTTCCCTTTCGGGGCTGCTCACTGCGCCGCCTTCCTCTGCATTTGAACTTGGCGCGCGCGCCCAACCTTCCACTTTCCTCTTAACCGTTTCTTCGCTCCCCGATGGAGGTGTGGCCACTCCTGACTCCTGCCCTCCCTCCTGTGGTGAGCTGCCAGCGCTTCCCCCCTGGCTCCTTTCCTCTTCCCTACTTCCTGGCGGTGACGCTGGTCCCGATTTCCAGCTGCTCCCCCCTGAGTCTCCTCTGGCTCTATCTTCCTGGGGTGCCTCTCTAGATTCCCCCCTTGCCCTGGCCACTGGTGCTCCTTTCTGTGAATCCTCTGATTCACTGGAAAGACTGGGAGATCTCGGGTCGTCGTCATCACTCATCCTTTCCTCTGTCTCCTCCCCTTCGCTCTCTGTTTCCTCCCTTGCCCGTGCCTCTGCACCTAAACCCCTGACAGTGGGCGTGCGCTTCGGCTACAGTTGACCTGGATGCGGTGAGGAGAGCGTTGCAGGACGATCCCTTCGCGCGAGCCAAGCTGGCAGAGGCGCAAAGGGGCACGGCGGCGAACGGCGAGTTCCAGGTTCGCGATGGATTACTCCTCCGTAAAGGGGCCATCTACGTGCCGGGGGACGATCTTCGCGCCAAGGTCCTGCAGCAGTTGCGCGACGCGCCCACTGCCGGCCACTTTGGCACAGAGAAGACGATGGAATTAGTCGCCAGGGACTTCTGGTGGCCCAGAATGAGAGGGGAGGTCGCGGACTACGTGGCGAGGTGTGACACCTGCCAGAGGGCCAAACCAGTACACAGACCGCCGGCGGGACTGCTGGAACCGCTGCAAACCCCGTTCGAACCGTGGGAGAGAGTGGCTCTGGACTTTGTCACGGATCTGCCCAGTTCGAGGGGCAAGACGGCAGTGCTGGTGGTGGGGGACTTGTTCTCCAAGATGGCGCATTTCATCCCGTGTGCGAAGGTGGCCACGGCGGAACAAACCGCCAAACTGTTCATAGATCACGTGTTCAAGGTTCACGGTCTGCCGCGGTCTATACTGTCCGACCGGGGGCGGCAGTTCATCTCGAACTTCTGGCAGAAGCTGATGGGCTTCCTGAACGTCAAGATCAACCTGGCTTCGGCTAGACACCCGCAGACCAACGGGCAAGCGGAGCGGGTCAATGCCACCATGCAGCAGTACCTGAGATGTTATGCTAATCAACAGCCTGCGACGTGGGTGGATTACCTGCCTCTCGCCGAGTTCGCCTACAACAACACGAAGCACATATCCACGGGGGTGACGCCGTTCTTCGCCAACAACGGGAGGCACCCCAGAACTTTCCCGGGACTGGAAAGAATGGGGGAGGGGGAGCCGCAGACAGCGGATGCGTTCACGTCGGAGTTGCAGGAGGTCCACGATCAGCTTCGGCGGCACCTGGAGCTGGCTAAACACGCATACAAGGTACAAGCGGACAGACACAGAAGGGTTGGCGAAGAGATCCATGTGGGAGACTGGGTCTGGTTAGCAGCCCACGCAGTGCCGGCCAGGTCGTTGGCAAAGAAGAAACTAGGGCATAAGCAACTGGGGCCCTACCAAGTCGAAGAGCAGGTCAACCCGGTGGCTTTCAGGCTGGCGCTTCCGGAGGGTTCCAGGATGCATCCGGTGTTCCACAGATCGGTGCTCACTCCCTACAAGGCACCGCACAGGTTTCAGGAACCTGGAACGGCACCGAGTCCGCTCAGAGAAAGAACCGGGCACGCGGGAGTGGCACAGGAGGAGCGCATCAACGAAGTCACGGAGATTTTGGACTCCAGATGGGGGGAAGAGGGGGTAGAATACCTTCTCGCCAGAGAGGGCACCCCGGCCAGTGCGAACAGCTGGGTGCCGGGATACGCTTTGGACGAACCTCTGCTCAAAGACGAGTTTCATGCCCTCTTCCCACATAGGCCAATGCCAGAAGACTTTTTCGACGACTGGCTTTTCACGCCCACGCTTTCAGCCAGCACGTTCCGGGGGTTCGACTCGGAGGAGGAACCGATACGAGACGCCCGTTCCCCGGAGGGGTCACCCTCGGGATCCGCCTCAGAACCCTCGTATTGGTGGGACGATAGACCAGAGGAGCAGTGGCGCAGGAAGTGGCTGGTGGGTCCAGGACGAGCAACGCCGCCAGGAGGAAGGGAGGGAGAGACGGACATGGACGTTTTCGGGGACGACCCAGGTTTCGATCACGGCGGCACAGAGATGGAAGCGGAGGTGACCGTCGTCGACGAGAGCAGGGAGGAAGAACCGGAAGACTTCAGATGGAGGCCCGCCACGGGAAGCGAACTGTATCCGACATTCGTCCCCCTGACACAGCAGCACCCAGCTCCTGCACCGGAAGGAGGGGAGGGGGGAACGGGGGGCTTCGAGGGGGGGATGGATGTCAGGGGTTCAGGAGCAGAGGCAAGGGCAAGGGAGGAAACAGAGAGCGAGGGGGAGGAGGCAGAAGAAAAGATGAGTGATGACGACGACCCGAGATCTCCGAGTCTTTCCAGTGAATCAGAAGATTCACAGAAAGGAGCACCAGTGGCCAGGGCAAGGGGGGAGCCTAGGGGGACACCCCAGGAAGAAAGGGCCAGAGGGGACTCAGAGGGGAGCAGTTGGAAATCGGGACCAGCGTCACCGCCAGAGAGCAGGGAAGAGGAAGGGAGCCAGGGATCAAGCGCTGGCAGCTCACAACAGGGGGGAGGGCTCGAGTCAGGAGTGGCCACACCTCCATCGGGGAGCGAAGAAACGGTCAGACGGAAAGTGGAAGGTTTGGCGCGCGCGCCAAGTTCAAATGCACAGGAAAGTGACGCAGTAGGCAGCCCGGAAAGGGAGCCAGGTCCCAAAGCCCGGCGCAAGGAGACAGGAGGGTCCGGGGGGTCGGTGTCAGAAGAATCCAGGAAGGAAGAGACCCAGGGGGGCAGAGGGACCCAGAGGAGAACAGTCAGGCGGAAAAGGTGGAGCAGGGCTAGGATATTAAGTTGGTGCACAAGGGGCGGAGACTCAGACGGAGCCTCGCCGATCTAACCACTAGACGTAGAGTTGCACGCAGCAGCTTGAGAATGGAAACTGTAACTCAATAAAGACTTTTACTTAATGATTGCTGGCTAGCGTGATCCTCTGTGAGCTAGGATCTGGAAGCAGCTCTGACACCCACGCTTTCAGCCAGCACGTTCCAGGGGTTCGACTCGGACGAGGAACCGACACGAGACACCCGTTCTCCGGAGGGGTCACCCTCGGGATCTGCCTCAGAACCCTCGTATTGGTGGGACGATAGACCAGAGGAGCAGTGGCGCAGGAAGTGGCTGGAGGGTCCAGGACGAGCAACGTCCCCAGAAGGAAACGAGGGAGAGACGGACATGGACGTGTTCCGGGACGACCTGGGCTTCGAGCACGGCGGCACAGAGATGGAAGCGGAGGTGACCGTTGTCGACGAGAGCAGGGAGGAAGAACCGGGAGTCTTCAGTTGGAGGCCCGCCAAGGGAAGCGAACTGTATCCGACATTCGTCCCCATGACACGGCAGCACCCAGCTCCCGCACCGGAAGGAGGGGAGGGGGGAAGGGGGGGCTTCGAGGGGGTATGGATGTCAGGGGTTCAGGAGCAGAGGCGAGGGCAAGGGAGGAAACAGAGAGCGAGGGGGAGGAGGCAGAAGAAAAGATGAGTGATGACGACGACCCGAGATCTCCGAGTCTTTCCAGTGAATCAGAAGATTCACAGAAAGGAGCACCAGTGGCCAGAGCAAGGGGGGAGCCTAGGGGGACACCCCAGGGAGAAGGGTCCAGAGGGGGCTCAGAGGGGAGCAGTTGGAAATCGGGACCAGCGTCACCAACAGAGAGCAGGGGAGAAGAAGGGCGCCAGGTATCGAGCGCTGGCAGCTCGCAACAGGAGGGAGGGCACGAGTCAGGAGTGGCCACACCTCCTTCGGGGAGCGAAGAAACGGTCAGGCAGAAAGTGGAAGGTTGGGCGCACGCGCCAAGTTCAAATGCACAGGAAGGTGGCGCAGTAAGCAGCCCGGAAAGGGAGCCAGGTCCTAAAGCCCGGCGCAAGGAGACAGGAGGGTCCGGGGGGTCCGCGTCAGAAGAGTCCCAGAAGGAAGAGACCACGGGGGGCAGAGGGACCCAGAGAAGAACGGTCAGGCGGAAAAGGTGGAGTAAAGCTAGGTTAGTAAGCTGGTGCACAGGGGGCGGAGACTCAGACGGAGCTTCGCCGGTCTAACCCATAGGACGTAGAGCTGCGCGCAGCAGCTTGAGAATGGAAACTGTAACTCAATAAAGACTTTTACAAAGTGACCGCTGGCTAGCGTGATCCTCTGTGAGCTAGGATCTGGAAGCAGCTCTGACATTATTGAACCAGATAAAGCAGATAAATTTAATAAATTATCTCTACTCTCATGGTCACTTTTCTTTGCTCTGGCCGGAAAGAAGCCGTGCAAAAATACTGTCTCTCAAACCCTGGATCCACCAATTGCTGGGCTTCTTCACCTTCCTTGCTGCTCCCCTGGCACTGCTCCTCGCACCCACCTCCGGCTGCGTACGCTATGTTGTCCACCGCAAGACACGGGTTCAGACTAGCAGCTTTAAGTCTGCATTCCTGCCAGGGAGGAATTCGAACCCACCACCTGGCTGCCCAGAGAGGCATTTCAAAGTGGCAGGGAGTTCCAAAGCCCCCCCGGCACTGTAGCAGTGAGTCCCAAAGGGGTCATTGGGATTTCTTTTTCATGCTGAAAAGCCCCATATCTTTATAGGGCATCCAGTGGCAGGCAGTCCCAAAAGTGGACAAACACTGTCACCTTTAAAAGGAGTTTAACAGGAATAACATAAGGAAAAGTCATTATTATAGCAACTCCAGTGGCAGGCAGTCCCACAGCCCCCAAACTTTCTGAGAAGGCTTGCCTGAAACTTGCCACCGCTGTCGACCAGAAGCTTCTCCTCTTGCCAGGCCCAACCAGAACTCGGTGCCAGCTGAGAGATGAAAAGAAGAGTCAGGTGGGCAGTGGATTCAAGTGCCGGAGGCTCTTCCTTTGGCAGGGAGTTCCATTGGCCCAAGCAAACCCTGACTTGCCACTTTCTCCCTGGAAAGCTGGTAGTGGTAGCGGAAGAGTCTCGCTTGCGAGGCGGGTGGCACGGCGCCCACCTGGACGGAGACTAGCACCCTAGAAAATAGAAAATACTTATCGGGAGAGAAAGAGAGGGCTGAATCAGCTCCGTTCACACCCAGCTGGGTGTAAATTGTTATTGGGATGATTCATTCCCATCCCCTCAGCCCACCACACAGGGTTGTGAGCTGGAGGCACTCGATGGTCATCCCTCCTGACCCGGACACTTAGGGGTGCCTTGTGTGAGCCCCACCTTCATCACCCACCTCAGCCCAATCCCAGCTCCACCAATCGCCGTGGGGCATCCTCCAGCTTCAGGTGTCATATTCAAAATCGCACAAGCCTGAGCGGGAAACCACATTTTCAGGAGTTCTTTAATAGAAGTATGGGATAGATACAAAAATATATTGGAGCCAAAAGTCCCTTATTGGCTATCTCTGATGGAGGTAATGAGTGTTAAGAAAATTAATATGAAAGGTAATTGGAGTACATATGGTGAATTGGTAATTAAAGAAGGAGGAAAATGGAAATTGAAACCATTTGAACAAGTTAAAGATTATGTATATGATTGGTTGCATTACTTTCAAGTAAATGAAATTGTCAGGGGTTTAGGAGCAGAGGCAAGGGCAAGGGAGGAAACAGAGAGCGAAGGGGAGGAGGCAGAAGAAAAGATGAGTGATGACGACGACCCGAGATCTCCGAGTCTTTCCAGTGAATCAGAGGATTCACAGAAAGGAGCACCAGTGGCCAGGGCAAGGGGGGAGTTTAGGGGGGCACCCCAGGAAGATAGAGCCAGAGGGGACTCAGAGGAGAGCAGTTGGAAATCGGGACCAGCGTCACCGCTAGGGAGCAGGGAGGAGGAAGGGAGCCAGGGGGCAAGCGCTGGCAGCTCACCACAGGAGGGAGGGCATGAGTCAGGAGTGGCCACACCTCCATCGGGGAGCGAAGAAACGGTTAAGCGGAAAGTGGAAGGTTGGGCGCGCGCGCCAAGTTCAAATGCAGAGGAAGGCGGCGCAGTAAGCAGCCCGGAAAGGGAGCCAGGTCCTAAAGCCCGGCGCAAGGAGGCAGGAGGGTCCGGGTCAGCGTCAGAAGAATCCCGGAAGGAAGAAACCCCGGGGGGCAGAGGGACCCAGAGGAGAACAGTCAGGCGGAAAAGGTGGAGCAGGGCTAGGATATTAAGTTGGTGCACAAGGGGCGGAGAATCAGACGGAGCTTCGCCGATCTAGCTACTAGACGTAGAGTTGCACGCAGCAGCTTGAAAATGGAAACTGTAACTCAATAAAGACTTTTACTTAATGATCGCTGGCTAGCGTGATCCTCTGTGAGCTAGGATCTTCGAGCAGCTCTGACAGTAAGCTCCGTCACACAAGTGTGGGCATCTACAGCCTCGAGGAGGGGAGAGAAGCAGGTGCCTATCAGCGAGCTCACGAACGGCAGCCGACATGACGGCTGAGCAGCAGATAGAGGAACTCAGAAAAGCAGTGTCACAACTGAATGCAGAGGCTCTCGCATCCCGGAAGAGAGAGGAGGAGGCAGCTGCCGCCTGCAGGGATCTCCAAGTCAGGTTAGACGTGCTTACAAAGCAGACACCCAGACAGGAGGGAATTGGGTTGGCGAGACGTACAGGCGGTCTGGTCTCTCACTTCGATGGGAACCTGCAACAGTATCCCAACTTTAGAGCAGATGTACTGTGCACACTGCAACTGCTGAATAAAGACTTTAGAGATGAGCAAGAGAAGGTGGGATTCATCATGTCCCATTTGCATGGGGATGCTAAAGCATGGCTGCGCAATCTATGGAGAGATAAGGATCCGGCGCTCCAAGATGCGGATGCCTTTATTAAAGCGATGGATGGGTGTTTTTTATCAAGCATTGACGTGGATCTTGCCCGGAAGGAGGTGCATGGACTAAGGCAAGGGAGGGCCAGCGTAAGGCAATATCATGCCCGCTTTTTCGCTTTGGTCAGTGCCCTGGAATGGGACAGAGATTCGGCCCCTGTGAGAGACCTCTTTTGGGAGGGGCTGCACAGCTCGATTAAAGATGAAATCGCGAGGGGGGAGAGACCCCGGACCACCCAGGAGGTCGTTCAGAGGGCACTGGCAGTGGGGGTGCGGCTGGAAGAACGTCCGTGGAGCAGGGACGAAGGGCGTGGAGGGCGCGAACCAGCCAGGGGCCCCTCCTTCCTTCCCAGAGACGCAGCGCGGGCGCAATCCACGCCTCCACCAGGAGGAGGAGCGGAACCTATGGAGGTTGGAGGTGCAAGGGCTCAGTCAGCAACCAGAGCCCTAGCACCGGCAGCAGTGAAAGGGAAGCCTCCTAGAGGGAACAGGAAGTGTTACGTCTGTGAGGAGCCAGGGCACATGGCGAAAGAGTGTCCCCAGAGGCCCCACAAGCTCACTGCAGCCTCAGCAATGGTGACTGCAGCGACGCAGCAAGGTGGACCACAGCAGGGAAACGACGCAGTCTGGCTGGAGGAAGAGGCACTGGGGCCCAGCCAGACGTGTTAGTGACGCAGTCCCCAGAGATTTTACAGCCCGTGAACCCCCTCCCGCCCAAACCAGTAGTGAGGCTCACCGCATCTCTCCAGCTGCCCAATGGCATCACCATGGACGTGCCAATCACCGTGGACTCGGGCAGCAATGCGGACTTTATAGGGCAGGAATTTGTCGACAAACACGCTATACAGTTGCTGCCGGCCACACTGCCCCTGCAGGTTGTCACGGTGGATGGCAGGGAGCTGCTAGGGGGGCAAGTGGTGAAGCAGACGCCACCAATGGTGATGCGACTTGGGAATCACAAAGAAGTCATCAGCTTCAATGTCACTCAACTATCGGATACGCCCATTGTATTGGGAATGAGTTGGCTGGACAAGCACAGCCCAACGCTGGCTTGGTACCAGAGGCAGCTGATCTTCGGCTCTTCCTTTTGTGCTGAACACTGCATCGTGCCCCGGCAGGAAGGAGAGGAAGAGGAGTCACAGCTGCTGCTAGGCACGCTGCAAGCGATTCCCCACAAGTACGCAGAATTTTTGGAAGTTTTCTGCGAAAAGGAGGCGGACAGACTACCCCCTCACAGACCATATGACTGCAAAATTGACCTGCTGCCGGGGGCGGCGCTGCCTAAAGGGAAACTGTATTCCATGTCAGAGGACGAACTGCAAGAACTCAAGGAGTTCATAGATCATAATTTGGAGCGCGGTTTCATCCGAGAGTCCAAGGCAGCGGGGGGCAGTCCTGTATTCTTTGTTAAAAAGCGAGACACGCCCCAAAAAAGACTGGTCGTGGACTATCGCATTTTAAACAGTGGGACCAAGCCATCGGACTTCCCCATGCCCCGAATCGACGACCTCCTAGCGAAGGTGCGGAAGGGAAAAGTGTTCACCAAGTTGGACCTGCGAGGGGCGTACAACCTCATTCGCATGCGGGAAGGAGATGAGTGGAAGACGGCCATGTTCACGCCACTGGGCACCTACGAATATAGAGTTATGCCTTTTGGATTGCAAAATGGCTCCCTCGTTTTTCAAGCTTTCATGCATCACGTGTTGGCGGGACTTCTCTACAAGACGTGCGTCTGTTTCTTAGATGACATCCTGATCTTTTCGGAATCGCAGCAGGAGCATGACGGGCACGTCAAGGAAGTGCTGAGCAGGCTAAAGCAACATAGGCTCTACGCCAAGCTGGAGAAGTGCCAATTTGACGTAACGGAGGTGGACTTTCTGGGCTACAAGCTGTCTGACAAGGGGCTCGCCATGGACAGCGCCAAGGTTCGAGCGGTGTTGGATTGGAAGAGTCCACGCAGCCGGAAGGAGGTCCAACGGTTTGTCGGCTTCGCGAACTTCCATCGCAAGTTTATCAAAGGCTTCGCTATGCAGACAGCGGCCATCACAGACACGCTTAGCTCCAAGAAAAAGAAGTTCGTTTGGACGGAGCAGGCGGAGCAGTCCTTTCAGGCACTCAAGCGTCTCTTCGCGTCGGAAGAGCAGCTGCTTCATGTCAACCCCAGCAGGCCGATGAGGGTGGAGACAGACGCCTCGGACAGAGCCGTGGGGGCGGTCCTGCTGCAGAAGGACCAGCAGGGGGTGTGGCGACCGGGAGCGTTTTACTCCAGGAAGCTCAGCAAGTCCGAGCAGAACTACACCATCTGGGACAGGGAGTTGCTGGCCATTCATGCAGCGTTCAAAGCGTGGAGGCACTTCCTGATCGGCGCCAAGCACACGGTGCAGGTTTGCACGGACCACAAGAATCTGGAGCACTGGCGCACGGCACAGTTCCTAAACCAGAGGCAGATACGTTGGGCTGAGTTCTTTGCGAACTTCGACTTCCGCATAGAGTATGTCCCGGGGGACACTAACATCATGGCGGACGCCCTCTCCCGTAAGCCACAGTATCTGGAGGACGCAACGCCAGCGGCCGCCATGCACATCTTCGCACCAACAGTGTGGGCGTGCGCCGCGGCCACCGTGGACCTGGAGGCGGTGCGACGAGCGTTGCAGGATGACTCCTTCGCGCAAGCAAAGATGGCAGAGGTGCAAAGGGGCAAGGCTGCGGCCGACGGTTTCCAGCTACGAGATGGATTGCTCATCCGTAAAGGGGCCATCTACGTGCCGGGAGACGACCTTCGCGCCAAGGTGCTGCAGCAGCTGCACGACGCGCCCACGGCCGGGCACTTTGGCAAGGAGAAGACGGTGGAATTAGTAGCCAGGGATTTCTGGTGGCCTGGAATGAGAGGGGAGGTCGCAGACTACGTGGCGAGGTGTGACACCTGCCAGAGGGCCAAGCCAGTGCACAGACCGCCGGCCGGACTGTTGGAACCGCTGCAAACTCCGGTCGAACCTTGGGAGAGAGTGGCTCTGGACTTTGTCACAGATCTGCCCAGCTCGAGAGGCAAGACGGCAGTGCTGGTGGTGGTGGACCTGTTTTCCAAGATGGCACATTTCATTCCGTGTGCGAAGGTGGCCACGGCGGAGCAAACCGCCAAACTGTTCATAGACCACGTGTTCAAGGTTCACGGTCTGCCACGGTCTATTCTGTCCGACCGGGGGCGGCAGTTCATCTCGAATTTCTGGCAGAAGCTGATGGGCTTCCTGAACGTCAAGATCAACCTGGCGTCGGCGAGACACCCGCAGACCAACGGGCAAGCGGAGCGGGTCAATGCCATCATGCAGCAGTACCTGAGATGTTATGCAAATCAACAGCCTGCGACGTGGGTGGATTACCTGCCGCTCGCCGAGTTCGCCTACAACAACACGAAACACGTGTCCACGGGGGTCACGCCGTTCTTCGCCAACAATGGGAGGCACCCCAGAACCTTCCCGGGACTGGAAAGAATGGGGGAGGGGGAGCCGCAGACAGCAGATGCGTTCGCGTCGGAGCTGCAGGAAGTCCACGATCAGCTGAGGCGCCACCTGGAGCTGGCCAAACACGCATACAAGGTACAAGCGGACAAGCACAGAAGGGTTGGCGAAGAGCTCCACGTGGGAGACTGGGTCTGGTTAGCAGCCCACGCAGTGCCGGCCAGGTCGTTGGCCAAGAAGAAACTAGGGCATAAACAACTGGGGCCCTACCAAGTCGAAGAGCAGGTCAACCCGGTAGCTTTCAGACTGGCACTTCCGGAGGGTTCCAGAATGCATCCGGTGTTCCACAGATCGGTGCTCACTCCCTACAAGGCACCGCACAGGTTCCAGGAACCCGGAACGGCGCCGAGTCCGGTCAGAGACAGAACAGGGCACGCGGGAGTGGCACAGAAGGGGCGCATCAACGAAGTCACGGAGATTTTGGACTCCAGATGGGGGGAGGAGGGGGTAGAATACTTTCTCGCCAAGGAGGGCACCCCGGCCAGTGCGAACAGCTGGGTGCCGGGCTACGCTTTGGACGAACCTCTACTCAAAGACGAGTTTCACGCCCTCTTCCCACATAGACCAATGCCAGCAGACTTTTTCGACGACTGGCTTTTCACGCCCACGCTTTCGGCCAGCACTTTCCGGGGGTTCGACTCGGACGAGGACCCGACACAAGACGTACGTTCCCCGGAGGGGTCACCCTCGGGATCTGCATCAGAACCCTCGTATTGGTGGGACGATAGACCAGAGGAGCAGTTCCGCAGAAAGTGGCTGGAATGCCCAGGACGAGCAACGCCGCCAGGAGGAAGTGAGGGAGAGACGGACATGGACGTTTTCGGGGACGACCCTGGTTTCGAGCACGGCGGCACAGAGATGGAAGCGGAGGTGACCGTCGTCGACGGGAGCAGGGAGGAAGACCCGGGAGCCTTCAGATGGAGGCCCGCCACGGGAAGCGAACGATATCCGACGTTCGTCCCTTTGCAACAGCAGCACCCAGCTCCAGCACCGGAAGGAGGGGAGGGGGGAATGGGGGGCTTCGAGGGGGGGATGGATGTCAGGGGTTTAGGAGCAGAGGCAAGGGCAAGGGAGGAAACAGAGAGCGAAGGGGAGGAGGCAGAAGAAAAGATGAGTGATGACGACGACCCGAGATCTCCGAGTCTTTCCAGTGAATCAGAGGATTCACAGAAAGGAGCACCAGTGGCCAGGGCAAGGGGGGAGTTTAGGGGGGCACCCCAGGAAGATAGAGCCAGAGGGGACTCAGAGGAGAGCAGTTAGAAATCGGGACCAGCGTCACCGCTAGGGAGCAGGGAGGAGGAAGGGAGCCAGGGGGCAAGCGCTGGCAGCTCACCACAGGAGGGAGGGCATGAGTCAGGAGTGGCCACACCTCCATCGGGGAGCGAAGAAACGGTTAAGCGGAAAGTGGAAGGTTGGGCGCGCGCGCCAAGTTCAAATGCAGAGGAAGGCGGCGCAGTAAGCAGCCCGGAAAGGGAGCCAGGTCCTAAAGCCCGGCGCAATGAGGCAGGAGGGTCCGGGTCAGCGTCAGAAGAATCCCGGAAGGAAGAAACCCCGGGGGGCAGAGGGACCCAGAGGAGAACAGTCAGGCGGAAAAGGTGGAGCAGGGCTAGGATATTAAGTTGGTGCACAAGGGGCGGAGAATCAGACGGAGCTTCGCCGATCTAGCTACTAGACGTAGAGTTGCACGCAGCAGCTTGAAAATGGAAACTGTAACTCAATAAAGACTTTTACTTAATGATCGCTGGCTAGCGTGATCCTCTGTGAGCTAGGATCTTCGAGCAGCTCTGACAGAAATGTTTAAAAAAGACTTAAAAGAAAGGGGTTGTCAGAGCTGCTTCAAGATCCTAGCTCACAGAGGATCACGCTAGCCAGCGGTCATTAAATAAAAGTCTTTATTGAGTTACAGTTTCCATTCCCAAGATGCTGCGTGCAACTCTACGTCTAATGGCTAGATCGGCGAAGCTCCGTCTGAGTCTCCGCCCCTTGTGCACCAACTTAATATCCTAGCCCTGCTCCACCTTTTCCGCCTGACTGCTCTCCTCTGGGTCCCTCTGCCCCCCGGGGTCTCTTCCTTCCGGGATTCTTCTGACGCCGACCCCCCGGAACTCCCTGTCTCCTTGCGCCGGGCTTTAGGACCTGGCTCCCTTTCCTGGCTGCCTACTGCGTCACTTTCCTGTGCATTTGAACTTGGCGCGCGCGCCCAACCTTCCACTTTCCGTCTGACCGTTTCTTCGCTCCCCGATGGAGGTGTGGCCACTCCTGACTCGTGCCCTCCCCCCTGTTGCGAGCTGCCAGCGCTTGATCTCTGGCGCTCTTCCTCTTCCCTGCTCTCTGGCTGTGACGCTGGTCCCGATTTCCAACTGCTCTCCTCGGAGTCCCCTCTGGCTCTATCTTCCTGGGGTGTCCCCCTAGGCTCCCCCCTTGCCCTGACCACTGGTGCTCCTTTCTGTGAATCTTCTGATTCACTGGAAAGACTCGGAGATCTCGGGTCGTCGTCATCACTCATCTTTTCTTCTGCCTCCTCCCCCTCGCTCTCTGTTTCCTCCCTTGCCCTTGCCTCTGCTCCTGAACCCCTGACAGGGGTTATGTAGAAAAAGAATCTAAATTTCAAATAGACATAATAAACAATTAATATAAAACTCGGTCAAAAATGTATAAGATATTGTTGGAATGGCATACGAAAGATGAAGAGGTTAAATCGGTAATGATACAGTGGGCCAAAGATTTTGGGTATAATATTCAATTTGATGAATGGGAAAAATTGTGGAAAGAGAATATAAAATTTACTGCATGCACGGCACTGAAAGAAAATGTTATGAAAATGTTTTACAGATGGTACATCACACCTGTAAAGTTAGCAAAGATGTATAAGACGTGTAACAAATGTTGGAAATGTAAAGAAAAAGAAGGGACGTTCTTTCATGTGTGGTGGGAATAAGAAAGTGAAAAGCTTTTGGGAAATGATATACAATAAAATGAAAAAACTGTTAAGATATACTTTTGCCAGTGGCGTAGCGTGGGGGGTGCAGGGGGGGCCGGCCGCACCGGGCACAACATTTGGGGTTTAGGGTTAGGGGGCGCAAATCCACGGGTTAGGGGGCGCAAATCCACGGGTTAGGGGGCGCAAATTACTTGCCTTGCCCCGGGTGCTGACAACCCACGCTACGCCACTGACTTTTGCAAAAAAACCGGAGGCTTTTCTTTTAGAGATCTTAGGAAAGGACATAAGAAGAAAAGACTGTAAACTCTTTCAATATGCAGCAACGGCAGGCAGAATCTTGTTGGCCCAGAAATGGAAGCAAGAGGAAATACCGACGATAAAAGAATGGAGACTGAAATTGACAGATTATGCGGAATTGGACAAATTAACTGGGAAAATCAGATACACCAAAGACCAAAAGTTCATCGAAGACTGGAAAAAGTTCCTACTGAAAGTTCCTATCTGAAAAACGTATGCGGCGTGAACACAACTCTAGTGGGATTTCAAGAGGCACTGTAAAAATAGAGAAATATTGTTGTCAGAGCTGCTTCCAGATCCTAGCTCACAGAGGATCACGCTAGCCAGCGATCATTAAGTAAAAGTCTTTATTGAGTTACAGTTTCCATTCTCAAGCTGCTGCGTGCAACTCTACGTCTAATGGCTAGATCGGCGAAGCCCCGTCTGAGTCTCCGCCCCTTGTGCACCAACTTAATATCCTAGCCCTGCTCCACCTTTTCCGCCTGACTGTTCTCCTCTGGGTCCCTCTGCCCCCCGGGGTCTCTTCCTTCCTGGATTCTTCTGACGCCGACCCCCCGGACCCTCCTGTCTCCTTCCGCCGGGCTTTAGGACCTGGCTCTCTTTCAGGGCTGCCTACTGCGTCACTTTCCTGTGCATTTGAACTTGGCGCGTGAGCCCAACCTTCCACTTTCCGTCTGACCGTTTCTTCGCTCCCCGATGGAGGTGTGGCCACTCCTGACTCATGCCCTCCCCCCTGTTGTGAGCTGCCAGTGCTTGATCCCTGGCTCCCTTCCTCTTCCCTGCTCTCTGGCGGTGACGCTGGTCCCGATTTCCAACTGCTCTCCTCTGAGTCCCCTCTGGCTCGATCTTCCTGGGGTGCCCCCCTAGACTCCCCCCTTGCCCTGGCCACTGGTGCTCCTTTCTGTGAATCTTCTGATTCACTGGAAAGACTCGGAGATCTCGGGTCGTCGTCATCACTCATCTTTTCTTCTGCCTCCTCCCCCTCGCTCTCTGTTTCCTCCCTTGCTCTTGCCTCTGCTCCTGAACCCCTGACATCCACCCCCCTCGAAGCCCCCCGTTCCCCCCTCCCCTCCTTCCGGTGCGGGAACTGGGTGCTGCTGTGTCAGAGGGACGAACATCGGATACAGTTCGCTTCCCGTGGCGGGCGTCCATCTGAAGTCTCCCGGTTCTTCCTCCCTGCTCTCGTCGACGACGGTCACCTCCGCTTCCATCTCTGTGCCGCCGTGCTCGAAACCAGGGTCGTCCCCAAAAACGTCCATGTCCGTCTCTCCCTCACTTCCTCCTGGCGGCGTTGCTCGTCCTGGACCTTCCTGCCACTTCCTGCGCCACTGCTCCTCTGGTCTATCGTCCCACCAATACGAGGGTTCTGAGGCAGATCCCGAGGGTGACCCCTCCGGGGAACGGGCGTCTCGTATCGGGTCCTCGTCCGAGTCGAACCCCCGGAACGTGCTGGCAGAAAGCGTGGGCGTGAAAAGCCAGTCGTCGAAAAAGTCTGCTGGCATTGGTCTATGTGGGAAGAGGGCATGAAACTCGTCTTTGAGCAGAGGTTCGTCCAAGGCGTAGCCCGGCACCCAGCTGTTCGCACTGGCCGGGGTGCCCTCCTTGGCGAGAAGGTATTCTACCCCCTCTTCCCCCCATCTGGAGTCCAAAATCTCCGTGACTTCGTTGATGCGTTCCTCCTGTGCCACTCCCGCGTGCCCGGTTCTTTCTCTGAGCGGACTCGGTGCCGTTCCGGGTTCCTGAAACCTGTGCGGTGCCTTGTAGGGAGTGAGCACCGATCTGTGGAACACCGGATGCATTCTGGAACCCTCTGGAAGCGCCAGCCTGAAAGCCACCGGGTTGACCTGCTCTTCGACTTGGTAGGGCCCCAGTTGCTTATGCCCTAGTTTCTTCTTGGCCAACGACCTGGCTGGCACTGCGTGGGCTGCTAACCAGACCCAGTCTCCCACATGGATCTCTTCGCCAACCCTTCTGTGTTTGTCCGCTTGCACCTTGTATGCATGTTTGGCCAGTTCCAGGTGCCGCCGCAGCTGATCGTGGACCTCCTGCAACTTCGACGCGAACGCATCCGCTGTCTGCGGCTCCCCCTCCCCCATCCTTTCCAGTCCCGGGAAGGTCCTGGGGTGCCTCCCGTTGTTGGCGAAGAACGGCGTGACCCCCGTGGACACGTGCTTCGTGTTGTTGTAGGCGAACTCGGCGAGCGGCAGGTAATCCACCCACGTCGCAGGCTGTTGATTCGCATAACATCTCAGGTACTGCTGCATGATGGCATTGACCCGCTCCGCTTGCCCGTTGGTCTGCGGGTGTCTCGCCGACGCCAGGTTGATCTTGACGTTCAGGAAGCCCATCAGCTTCTGCCAGAAATTCGAGATGAACTGCCGCCCCCGGTCGGACAGAATAGACCGTGGCAGACCGTGAACCTTGAACACGTGGTCTATGAACAGTTTGGCGGTTTGCTCCGCCGTGGCCACCTTGGCACACAGAATGAAATGTGCCATCTTGGAGAACAAGTCCACCACCACCAGCACGGCCGTCTTGCCCCTCGAGCTGGGCAGATCCGTGACAAAGTCCAGGGCCACTCTCTCCCACGGTTCGACCGGAGTTTGCAGCGGTTCCAACAGTCCGGCCAGCAGTCTGTGCACCGGTTTGGCCCTCTGGCAGGTGTCACACCTCGCCACGTAGTCCGCGACCTCCCCTCTCATTCCGGGCCACCAGAAGTCCCTGGCGACTAATTCCACCGTCTTCTCCTTGCCAAAGTGTCCGGCAGTGGGCGCGTCGTGCAGCTGCTGCAGTACCTTGGCGCGAAGTTCGTCTCCCGGCACGTAGATGGCCCCTTTACGGATGAGCAATCCATCTCTCAGCTGGAACCCGTCGGTCGCTGCCGTACCCCTTTGCACCTCTGCCATCTTTGCTTGCGCGAAGGAGTCATCCTGCAACGCTCGTCGCACCGCCTCCAGGTCAACTGTTGCCGCAGCGCACGCCCACACTGTTGGTGCGAAGATGTGCATGGCGGCCGCTGGCGTGGCGTCCTCCAGATATTGTGGCTTACGGGAGAGAGCGTCCGCCATGATGTTGGTGTCCCCCGGGACATACTCTATTCGGAAGTCGAAGTTCGCAAAGAACTCAGCCCAACGTATCTGCCTCTGGTTCAGGAACTGTGC
Source organism: Podarcis bocagei (assembly GCF_964188305.1). Lineage (NCBI taxonomy): Eukaryota > Metazoa > Chordata > Lepidosauria > Squamata > Lacertidae > Podarcis > Podarcis bocagei. The sequence goes on along the minus strand of NC_138141.1, from coordinate 216,083 downwards.
CGTGCGCCAGTGCTCCAGATTCTTGTGGTCCGTGCAGACCTGCACCGTGTGCTTGGCGCCGATCAGGAAGTGCCTCCACGCTTTGAATGCTGCATGAATGGCCAGCAACTCCCTGTCCCAGATGGTGTAGTTCTGTTCGGACTTGCTGAGCTTCCTGGAGTAAAACGCTCCCGGCCGCCAAACCCCCTGCGGGTCTTTCTGCAGCAGGACTGCTCCCACGGCTCTGTCTGAGGCGTCTGTCTCGACCCTCATCGGCCTGCTGGGGTCGACATGCAGCAGCTGCTCTTCCGACGCGAAGAGACGCTTGAGTGCCTGAAAGGACTGCTCCGCCTGCTCTGTCCAGATGAACTTCTTTTTCTTGGAGCTAAGTGTGTCCGTGATGGCCGCTGTCTGCATAGCGAAGCCTTTGATAAACTTGCGATAGAAGTTCGCGAAGCCGACAAACCGTTGGACCTCCTTCCGGTTGTGTGGGCTTTTCCAGTCCAACACCGCTCGAACCTTGGCGCTGTCCATGGCGAGCCCCTTGTCAGACAACTTGTAGCCCAGAAAATCCACCTCCGTCACGTCGAATTGGCACTTCTCCAACTTGGCGTAGAGCCTATGCTGCTGTAGCCTGCTTAGCACTTCTTTGACGTGTCTGTCATGCTCCTGCTGCGATTCCGAAAAGATCAGGATGTCATCTAAGAAACAGACGCACGTCTTGTAGAGGAGCCCCGCCAACACGTGATGCATGAACGCTTGAAAAACGTGGGAGCCATTTTGCAATCCAAAAGGCATAACTCTATATTCGTAGGTGCCCAGTGGCGTGAACATGGCTGTCTTCCACTCATCTCCTTCCCGCATGCGAATGAGATTGTACGCCCCTCGCAGGTCTAACTTGGTGAACACGCTGCCCTTCCGTACCTTTGCGAGGAGGTCGTCGATTCGGGGCATGGGGAAGTCCGATGGCTTGGTCACACTGTTTAAGATGCGATAGTCCACTACAAGTCTTTTTTGGGGCGTGTCCCGCTTCTTAACAAAGAATACAGGACTGCCCCCCGCTGCCTTGGACTCCCGGATGAAACCGCGCTCCAAATTATGATCTATAAACTCTTTGAGTTCCTGCAGTTCGTCCTCAGACATGGAATACAGCTTCCCTTTAGGCAGCGCCGCCCCCGGCAGCAGGTCAATTTTGCAGTCATATGGTCTGTGGGGGGGTAGCCTGTCTGCCTCCTTCTCGCAGAAAACCTCCAAATATCCTGCGTACTTGTGGGGAATCGCTTGCAGCGTGCCTAGCAGCAGCTGAGACTCCTCTTCCTCTCCTTCCTGCCGGGGCACAATGCAGTGTTCAGCACAAAAGGAAGAGCCGAAGGTCAGCTGCCTCTGGTACCAAGCCAGCGTCGGGCTGTGCTTGTCCAGCCAACTCATGCCCAATACAATGGGCGTGTCCGATAGTTGAGTGACGTTGAAGCTGATGATTTCCCTGTGATTCCCAAGTCGCATCACCATTGGTGGCGTCTGCTTCACCACTTGCCCCCCTAGCAGCTCCCTGCCATCCACCGTGACCACCTGCAGGGGCAGCGTGGCAGGCAGCAACTGTACAGTGTGCCGGTCGACAAAGTCCTGCCCTATAAAGTCCGCATTGCTTCCCGAGTCAATGGTGAGCGGCACGTCCATGGTGATTCCATTGGGCAGCTGGAGCGATGCGGTGAGCCTCACTACTGGTTTGGGCGGGAGGGGGTCCATGGGCTGTGAAATCTCCGGGGACTTCTTCACTGACACGTCTGGCTGGGCCCCATTGCCTCTTCCTCCAGCCAGACATCGTCGTTTCCCTGCTGTGGTTGTCCTTGCTGCGTTGCTGCAGTTACCATTGCTGAGGCTGCAGTGTGCTTGTGGAGCCTCCGGGGACACTCTTTCGCCATATGCCCTGGATCCTCGCAGATGTAACACTTCCTGTTCCCTCTAGGAGGCTTCGCTTTCACTGTTGCCGGTGCTAGGGCTCTGGCTGCTGACTGAGCCCTTGCAATTCCAACCTCCATAGGTTCCGCTCCCCCTCCTGGCGGAGGGGTGGATTGCGCACGCGCTGCTTCTCTGGGAAGGAAGGAGGAGCCCCTGGCTGGTTCGCGCCCTCCACGCCCTTCGTCCCTGCTCCACGGACGTTCTTCCAGCCGCACCCCCACGGCTAGCGCCCTCTGAACGATCTCCTGCGTGGTCCGGGGTCTCTCCCCCCTCGCAATTTCATCTTTAACAGAGCCGTGCAATCCCTCCCAAAACAGGTCTCTTACAGGAGCCGAATCCCTGTCCCATTCCAGGGCACTGACCAAAGCGAAAAAGCGGGCATGGTACTGCCTTACGCTGGCCCTCCCTTGTTTCAGTCCATGTATCTGCTGCCGAGCAAGATCCACGTCAATGCTTGATAAAAAGCACCCATCCATCGCTTTAATAAAGGCATCCGCATTTTGGAGCGCCGGATCCTTATCCCTCCACAAATTGCGCAGCCATGCTTTAGCTTCCCCATGCAAATGGGCCATGATGAATCCCACTTTCTCTTGCTCATCTCTAAAGTCTTTTTTCAGCAGTTCCAGTGCGCACATTACATCTGCTCTAAAGTTGGGGTACTGTTGCAGGTTCCCATCGAAGTGAGAGACCAGCCCGCCTGTTCGTCTCGCCAACCCAATTCCCTCCTGTTTGGGTGTCAGTTGCCCTTGCTTCATAAGTATGTCCAACCTGACCTGGAGATCCCTGCAGGCGGCAGCTGCCTCCTCCTCTCTCTTCCTGGATGCGAGAGCCTCGGCATTCAGTTGTGTCACTGCTTCTCTGAGTTCCGCTATCTGCTGCTCAGCCGTCATGTCGTCTGCCGTTCGTGAGCTCGCTAGTAGGCACCTGCTTCTCTCCTCTCCTCGAGGCTGTAGATGCCCACAATTAGGAGACGGAGCTTACTGTCACAGCTGCTTCCAGATCCTAGCTCACAGAGGATCACGCTAGCCAGCGATCATTAAGTAAAAGTCTTTATTGAGTTACAGTTTCCATTCTCAAGCTGCTGCGTGCAACTCTACGTCTAATGGCTAGATCGGCGAAGCCCCGTCTGAGTCTCCGCCCCTTGTGCACCAACTTAATATCCTAGCCCTGCTCCACCTTTTCCGCCTGACTGTTCTCCTCTGGGTCCCTCTGCCCCCCGGGGTCTCTTCCTTCCTGGATTCTTCTGACGCCGACCCCCCGGACCCTCCTGTCTCCTTCCGCCGGGCTTTAGGACCTGGCTCTCTTTCAGGGCTGCCTACTGCGTCACTTTCCTGTGCATTTGAACTTGGCGCGCGCGCCCAACCTTCCACTTTCCGTCTGACCGTTTCTTCGCTCCCCGATGGAGGTGTGGCCACTCCTGACTCATGCCCTCCCCCCTGTTGTGAGCTGCCAGTGCTTGATCCCTGGCTCCCTTCCTCTTCCCTGCTCTCTGGCGGTGACGCTGGTCCCGATTTCCAACTGCTCTCCTCTGAGTCCCCTCTGGCTCTACCTTCCTGGGGTGCCCCCCTAGACTCCCCCCTTGCCCTGGCCACTGGTGCTCCTTTCTGTGAATCTTCTGATTCACTGGAAAGACTCGGAGATCTCGGGTCGTCGTCATCACTCATCTTTTCTTCTGCCTCCTCCCCCTCGCTCTCTGTTTCCTCCCTTGCTCTTGCCTCTGCTCCTGAACCCCTGACATCCGTTAATATGAAATAGTGGGGGAAGGGAGGTATAATGGCAATACGAAAGAAGGGAATGTGTAATTAAAGTTATAAATATGGATGATTATCAGAGACGCTGAAGGAAGTTAAAAAAAGGAGATAATTTGTTGTATTTTGGATAAAAATGTATAATTGCATGGAAAATCAATAAAATTTATTATAAAAAAAACAAAAAAAACCTTATGCAAATAAAGCATTGCTTATTCTTCATCCACTGGTGTGCTTATTGGCTCCAGATCCAGAAATAACCCTGCCCTTGGCAGAACATATACAGTGCTTTTTTCTGGGGGGGGGGGCACAGAGGAATGCATAAAACATTTTGTGAATGTACTTTTGTCCATTTACTGTATTTATTTTTCCCGGTTTGAACTAAAAAATGGCGATTTTCTTGAGTCAAAATGAGAGTACCCCCAATCATTTTTTTTAGAAAAGAAGCACTGCATATATACACACTGTCAGGGCTGCCACTCAGTCCCAGCTCACATAGGACCACGTTAGCCAGCGTTCAGGTTAAAAGAGTCTTTATTGGATTACAGCTTCCATTTCCAAACTGCGATATGCAGCCCTACTTCTTCTAGGTCAGACCGGCGAAGACCCGTCTGAGTCTCCGCCTCTAGCACACCAGCTTAATACCCTAGCCTTGCTCCACCTCCTGCGCCTTTCCCTCCGTCTCTGGGTCCTTCTGCCCCCCGGGGTCTCCTTTTTCCTACTCTCTTCTGACGCGGACCCCCCTGACCCTTCCGCCTCCTTGCGGCGGGCTTTGGGACCTGGTTCACTCTCTGGGCTGCTTACTGCGCCAGCTTCCGCTACATTTGAACTTGGCGCGCGCGCCCAACTCTCAACCTTCCTCTTGATCGTTTCGTCGCTCCCCGAGGTGGGCGTGACTACTCCTGACTCATGCCCTCCCTCCTTCTGAAAGCCTCCGGAACCCGATATCTGGTCCCCTTTCTCCCCGCTGTTCCCGTCTGGGTACGTGGGTCCCGATCTCCAACTGCTGCTCTCTGATTCCTCTCTGGACCCTTCTTCCTGGGGTGTCCCCCTGCTTTCCCCCCTTGCTCTGACTGCTGGCGCTCCCTTCTGGGAATCCTCGGACTCACTGGATAAGCTCGGCGATCTCGGTTCGTCATCCCCACTCATCTTTCCTTCGTATTCCTCCCCCTCGCTCTCTGTCTCCTCCCTTCTCTGCGTCTCTGCTTCTGAACCCCTGACATCCATCCCCCCCTCGAAGCCCCCCCTTCCCCCCTCCCCACTTTCAAGGGTGGTTGCAGGGTGCTCCATCATCACAGGAGTGAATGCCGGATACAGTTCGCTCCTCGTTGCTGGCCGCCAACTGAAGACCTCCGAGTCTTCCTCCTCGCGTTCGTCAACGGTGAGCTGCTCCGCCTCCATTTCAGTGCCGCCGTGCTCGAAACCGAGATCCTCCCCGCACACGTCCATGTCAATCTCTGCGTCGGTCGCTTGACCTGGCATCTCCAGCCACCTCCGGCGCCACTGCTCCTCTGGCCGATCGTCCCACCAATACGAGGTGTCGGACGCCGAACCCTCCGGTGACCCCTCTGGGGAATGTGTGCGCTGTGCGGGCTCCCCGTCCGAGTCGAAGCCATGGAACGTGCTGGAGGAAAGTGTGGGCGTGAACAACCAGTCGTCGAAGAAGCCTGCTGGCATGGGTCTGTGTGGGAAAAGGGCATGAAACTCGTCCTTGAGCAGGGGTTCCTCCAAAGCGTAGTCTGGCACCCAGCTATTAGCACTAGCCCGGGTGCCCTCTCTGGCTAGGAGGTATTCCACTCCGTCTTCCCCCCATCTGGAGTCCAAAATCTCCGTGACTTCGTTGATGGGGTCCTGCTGTGGCAATCTTCCCGCCTCCGACCGCTCCTGAGACGGACTCGGTGCTGTTCCTGGTTCCTGGAACCTGTGAGGTGTCCTGTAGGGAGTGAGCACCGACCTGTGGAACACCGGATGCATCCTGGAACCCTCCGGGAGCACCAGCCTGAAAGCTACTGGGTTGATCTGCGCTTCGACTTGGTATGGACCGAGTTGCTTGTGCCCCAACTTCTTTTTGGCTAACGATCTGGTCGGCACTGCGTGGGCTGCCAACCAGACCCAGTCTCCCACTCGGATCTCTTCGCCAACCCGCCTGTGCTTGTCCGCTTGCACCTTGTATGCGTGCTTCGCTAGCTCCAGCTGCCGTCGGAGTTGATCGTGGACCTCCTGCAACTCAGACGCGAAAGCGTCCGCCGTCTGCGGTTCCCCTTCCCCCACTCTGTCCAGTCCCGGGAAGGTTCTGGGATTCCTCCCATTGTTGGCGAAGAACGGTGTCACCCCTGTGGACACGTGCTTCGTGTTGTTGTAGGCGAACTCGGCGAGCGGCAGGTAATCCACCCACGTCGCAGGCTGTTGATTGGCATAGCATCTCAGGTACTGCTGCATGATGGCATTGACCCTCTCCGCTTGCCCGTTGGTCTGCGGGTGTCTCGCTGATGTCAGGTTGATTTTGACGTTCAGGAAGCCCATCAGCTTCTGCCAGAAATTCGAGATGAACTGGCGACCCCGGTCGGACAGTATAGACCGTGGCAGCCCGTGCACTTTGAACACGTGATCTATGAACAGTTTGGCTGTTTGTTCTGCCGTGGCCACCTTCGCACACGGTATGAAGTGTGCCATCTTGGTGAACAAGTCCACCACCACTAGTACAGCCGTCTTGCCTCTCGAGCTGGGTAGATCCGTGACAAAGTCCAGGGCCACCCTCTCCCACGGTTCAAACGGCGTTTGCAGCGGTTCGAGCAGTCCCGCCGGTGGTTTGTGCACCGGCTTGGCCCTCTGGCAGGTGTCGCACCTCGCGACGTAGTCCGCGACTTCCCCTCTCAGTCTGGGCCACCAAAAGTCCCTTGCGACTAATTCCACCGTTTTTTCCGTGCCAAAGTGCCCGGCCGTGGGTGCGTCGTGCAACTGCTGCAGTACCTTGGCGCGAAGTTCATCTCCAGGCACGTAGATGGCCCCTTTACGTAAGAGCAAGCCGTCCCGTATCTGGAACTCGTCGCTCTTCGCCGTGCCCTTGTGCACCTCGGCCATCTTCGCCTGCGCGAATGAGTCGTCCTGCAACGCCCGCCGCACCGCCTCCAGGTCTACTGTGGCTGAAGCGCACGCCCACGCTGTTGGCGCGAAGATGTGCATGGCTGCCGCTGGCGTCGCTTCTTCGAGGTATTGCGGTTTTCGGGACAGTGCATCCGCCATGATGTTAGTGTCGCCTGGGACGTACTCTATGCGGAAATCGAAGTCAGCAAAGAACTCCGCCCAACGTATCTGCCTCTGGTTCAGGAACTTCGCCGTGCGCCAGTGCTCCAGATTCTTGTGGTCCGTGCAGACCTGCACCGTGTGCTTGGCGCCGATCAGGAAGTGCCTCCATGCTTTGAATGCTGCATGAATGGCAAGCAACTCCCTGTCCCAGATGGTGTAGTTCTGCTCCGACTTGCTGAGCTTTCTGGAGTAGAACGCTCCCGGTCTCCAGACCCCCTGTGGGTCCCTCTGCAGCAGGACAGCTCCCACTGCTCTATCGGACGCGTCTGTCTCTACCCGCATCGGTCTGCTGGGGTCGATATGCAGCAGTTGCTCTTCCGACGCGAAGAGACGCTTGAGTGCCTGAAAGGACTGCTCTGCCTGCTCCGTCCAGATGAATTTCTTTTTCTTGGAGCTTAGCGTGTCCGTAATAGCCGCCGTCTGCATCGCGAACCCTTTGATAAACTTGCGATAGAAGTTGGCGAAGCCGACAAACCGCTGGACCTCCTTCCGGTTGCGCGGGCTCTTCCAATCCAACACCGCTCGCACCTTGGCGCTGTCCATGGCTAGCCCCTTGTCCGACAACTTGTAACCCAAGAAATCCACCTCTGTCGTGTCGAACTGGCACTTCTCCAGTTTGGCGTACAGTCTATGCTGCTGCAACCTCTCCAGCACCTCCCGAACGTCTTGGTCATGCGCTTGCTGCGACTCGGAGAATATCAGGATGTCATCCAGAAAGCAGACGCACTTCTTGTAGAGGAGTCCCGCCAACACATGATGCATGAAAGCTTGAAAACAGTGAGAACCGTTTTGCAATCCAAACGGCATCACTCTGTACTCGTAGGTGCCCAGAGGCGTGAACATGGCTGTCTTCCACTCATCGCCCTCCCTCATGCGGATGAGATTGTACGCCCCTCGCAGGTCCAACTTGGTAAACACGCGTCCCTTGCGCACCGTCGCCAGTAGGTCGTCAATCCTGGGCATGGGGAAATCAGAGGGCTTGGTCATCTTGTTCAAGAGGCGAAAATCCACCACCAGCCTCTTTTGGGGCGTGTCCTTCTTCTTCACAAAGAAAACAGGACTGCCCCCTACTGCCCTGGACTCCCGGATGAAACCGCGCTCCAAATTGTGATCTATGAACTGTTTGAGTTCCTGTAGTTCATCCTCAGACATGGAATACAGCCTCCCCTTCGGTAGCGTCGCCCCTGGTAGGAGGTCAATCTTGCAGTCATATTGCCTGTGCGGTGGTAACTTGTCTGCCTCCTTCTCGCAGAAGACCTCCAGAAAGTCTGCGTATTTGTGGGGGACTGCTTGCAACGTTCCCAACTGCAGTTGTGATTCCTCCTCCTCTCCCTCCTGTCCGGGCAGGATGCAGTGTTCTGCGCAGTAAGAGGAGCCGAAGATCAGCTGTCGCTGGTACCAAGCCAGTGTCGGACTGTGCCTGTCCAGCCAACTCATGCCCAACACAATGGGTGTGTCCGACAGTCGTGTGACGTTAAAACTGATGACTTCCCTGTGGTTGCCAAGGCGCATCACCATTGGCGGCGTTTGCTTCACCACCTGCCCCCCCAGCAACTCTCTGCCATCCACTGTGACGACTTGCAGGGGCAGAGTGGCCGGCAATAGCTGTATAGCGTGCTGCTCCACAAAATCCTGTGCTATAAAGTCTGCGTTGCTTCCAGAATCCACAGAAAGCGGGACTTCGATAGTGACGCCATCGGGCAGCTGGAGAGATGCTGTGAGTTGCACTACTGGTTTGGGTGGGAGGGGGTCTGTGGGTTGCAAGATCGCTGGGGACTGCTTCAGTGATGCGTCTGGCTGGGCCCCAGTGCCTCTGTCTCCAGCCAGACATCGTCGTTTCCCTGCTGGTGTTCGCTGTGTTGCGTGGCCGCTTTCACCGTTGCGGAGGCTGCAGTGTGCTTGGAGCTCCTCTGGGGACACTCTTTCGCCAAGTGTTGAGAGCTGTCGCATATATAACACTTCCTGGTCCCTCTAGGAGGTTTAGTCTTGACTGCCGCCGGTGCAGGGGCTCTGGTAGCTGACTGAGCCCTGGCTCCTCCCACCTCCATAGGTTCCACTCCCCCTCCTGGCGGAGGTGTAGATTGCGCACGCGTAGCGTCCCTGGGAACGAAAGAGAAACTTCTCGCTGCTTCGCGCCCTCCACGTCCTTCGTCTCTGCACCACGGACGTTCTTCCAGCCTCACCCCCACAGTCAGCGCCCTTTGGACCACCTCCTGCGTGCTCCGGGGCCTCTCCCCCCTCGCAATTTCGTCTTTAACAGCACTGCTTAATCCCTCCCAGAAGAGGTCTCTGACTGGGGGCGAATCCCGGTCCCATTCCAAGGCACTGACCAGCGCAAAAAAGCGGGCGTGATACTGGCGTACGCTCGCCCTCCCTTGTTTCAGTCCATGAATCTCCCGTCGGGCAAGATCCACGTCAATGGTAGATAAAAAGCACGCATCCATCGCTTTGATAAAGGCATCTGCATTCTGAAGCGCCGGATCTTTATCCCTCCACAAATTGCGTAGCCACGCTTTAGCATCCCCATGCAAATGGGATAGTATAAACCCCACTTTCTCTTCCTCATCCCTAAAGTCTTTCGCCAGCAGTTGCAGTGCGCACATTACGTCTGCTCGAAAATTGGGGTACTGTTGTAAATTCCCATCGAAGTGAGCCACAAGCCCTCCTGCTCTCCGTGCCAACCCAACCCCCTCCGGTCTGGGTCCTGGCTGCCCATGCTTAACCAATGCTTCAAACCTGGCGTGGAGATCTCTGTAGGCGGCTGCCGCATCCTCCTCCCTTTTCTTGGATGCCTGTACGTCCGCGTTCAATTGGGTCACTGCCTGTTGCAGCGCTAAAATTTTCTCTGCTTCCGTCATCTCTGCCAACCATTGTGAGCTCGCTCCCAAACACCAATTTCCTCCTCTCGCTGCTTCTGCCTCCGCTGCGAGGTATCAGGTGTCCGAAGCTTAAATGAGACGGGTCTTACTGTCAGGGCTGCCACTCAGTCCCAGCTCACATAGGACCACGTTAGCCAGCGTTCAGGTTAAAAGAGTCTTTATTGGATTACAGCTTCCATTTCCAAACTGCGATATGCAGCCCTACTTCTTCTAGGTCAGACCGGCGAAGACCCGTCTGAGTCTCCGCCTCTAGCACACCAGCTTAATACCCTAGCCTTGCTCCACCTCCTGCGCCTTTCCCTCCGTCTCTGGGTCCTTCTGCCCCCCGGGGTCTCCTTTTTCCTACTCTCTTCTGACGCGGACCCCCCTGACCCTTCCGCCTCCTTGCGGCGGGCTTTGGGACCTGGTTCACTCTCTGGGCTGCTTACTGCGCCAGCTTCCGCTACATTTGAACTTGGCGCGCGCGCCCAACTCTCAACCTTCCTCTTGATCGTTTCGTCGCTCCCCGAGGTGGGCGTGACTACTCCTGACTCATGCCCTCCCTCCTTCTGAAAGCCTCCGGAACCCGATATCTGGTCCCCTTTCTCCCCGCTGTTCCCGTCTGGGTACGTGGGTCCCGATCTCCAACTGCTGCTCTCTGATTCCTCTCTGGACCCTTCTTCCTGGGGTGTCCCCCTGCTTTCCCCCCTTGCTCTGACTGCTGGCGCTCCCTTCTGGGAATCCTCGGACTCACTGGATAAGCTCGGCGATCTCGGTTCGTCATCCCCACTCATCTTTCCTTCGTATTCCTCCCCCTCGCTCTCTGTCTCCTCCCTTCTCTGCGTCTCTGCTTCTGAACCCCTGACACACACACATATACATATATCCGTTTTATTTTTATTTATTTACAAACGGACACCTATATCTAGGTATGTATATTCTTGTATATAAACTTCCGCGGCCCACCCGCCCCATCCCTCCGCCAAGGGGCACGAGAGGAAGGCCACTGGGGGAGAAAGGCAGGTGAGGGCGGGGCTGCCCCCTGGGAAGAGCGGGGTCGAGAGAGAGTGGGCGGGAGAAAGAGAGAGGGCCAGCCTGGCTCGGCACGTCTCTGCTGGCCCAACGTCGCAGCGCCTCTTCCGCCCGTTTCCCTCCCCTTCCTGTCAGCTTGCCTCTCCTCCGGTGGCACCTCCTTCCGGTACCCCTGCCCTCGCCCAAGATGGCGGCAGCACAGGCTCTTCCGCCCGTTTCCCTCCCCTTCCTATCCGCTTGCCTCTCCTCCGGTGGCACCTCCTTCCGGTACGCCTGCCCTCGCCCAAGATGGCGGCAGCACAGGCTCTTCCGCCCGTTTCCCTCCCCTTCCTGTCCTCCTGCCTCTCCTCCGGTGGCACCTCCTTCTGGGTACCACTGCCCTCGCCCAAGATGGCTGCAGCACAGGCTCTTCCGCCCGTTTCCCTCCCCTTCCTGTCCTCTTGCCTCTCCTCCGGGGGCACCTCCTTCCGGGTACCCCCTGCCCTCGCCCAAGATGGCGGCAGCACAGGCTCTTCCGCCCGTTTCCCTCCCCTTCTGTTTGCACCAGAATCACACTACCAAAGCAGAAAGGTCTTCTGGATTCCATCTACATAGGAAGAAGATGAAAACGCTCTGACTGGGCTTATTTCAAATAAGTGTTTTTGGGGTTACAATCTACATTCAACCAAAAATCGCAGAGCGAAATGTATGTTATCAGCCCAAATCAAGCATGGGTGTTTTGGTTCATCTCAATTGAAAGAGGGAGAAGAAGCTTGGATTGCACTCGGTTTTCATTCACCCACAAATAGAAAATCGAAGTATCATAAGCATAATCAACGCAAAACAGGTTGTTTTGGGTTCCGTCTACATAGAAAGAAGAATCTTGGATTTCGCTTAATAAAAAGTATTGTTCTTTGGTGTTAATGCACATTTACCCCAAAATGGCAAAGTGAATGTAATGCGACCAAAATAAAGAAACACCATTCCTCTTCTATATACTTCTTCCAGAAGACGAATAAGCTTCGAGAGGGCTTATTTGAATTTGCATGGTGTTTTTTGGGTTTGCACTAGAATCACACAAACAAAGCAAAAAGAATGCACATTCAACCAAAAATCGCAGTGAAATGTTTGTTATCAGCCAAAATCAACCATAGGTGTTTAAGTTAATCTCAATCGAAAGAGGACAAATAAGCTTGGATTGCATTTCGGTATTCATTTACCCACAAACTGCAAATCGAAGTGTCATAAGCATAAACAAAGCAAAACAGGTTGTTTTGGATACCATCTACATAGAAAGAAGAATCTTGGATTGCGCTTATTTCAAAGTCGTGTTCTTTGGTTCTATGTACATTGACCCACAAATCGCCAAGTGAGTGTAATGAGCCTAAAATGACAAAACACCATATTTCCGCTTCCATATGCGGAGAAAGAAGACGCATAAGCTTCGAGGCTTATTTCAATTCACAGGGTGTTTTTTGGGTTTGCACTAGAATCACACAACCAAAGCAAAAAGAATGCACATTCAACCAAAAATCGCAGAGTGAAATGTTTTTTATCAGCCAAAATCAACCATATAGGTGTTTAAGTTCATCTCAATAGAAAGAGAACGAATAAGCTTGGATTGCTCTTTCGGTGTTCATTCACCCACAAATAACAAAGCAAAGTGTAATAAGCCTAAAGAAAGCAAAACAGGTTGTATTCGGTTCCATCTACATAGAAATAAGAATCTTGGATTTCGCTTATTTCAAAGTCGTGTTCTTTGGTATTAATGCACTTTTACCCAGAAATCGCAAAGTGTATGTAATGAGACCAAAATAACAAAACGCCATATTTCCGCAACCATATGCGTAGAAAGAAGACGAATAAGCTTCGATGGGGCTTATTTCAATTCATAGAATCATAGAATCATAGTTGGAATTTATATGGTGTTTTTTGGGTGAGCACCAGAATCACCCCCAAACAGAGCAATAAAGTGTTTTGCGTTCTGATTGGGCTTATTTCAATTCATAGAATCATAGAATCATAGAGTTGAAATTAGCGTGGTGTTTTTTGGGTGTGCACCAGAACCACCTAACCAAAGCAAAAAGGTGTTCTGGGTTCAATCTACAATAAAAGAAGATAACGCTCTGATTGGGCTTATTTCAAATTGGTGTTTTTTGGGTTAGAATGCACATTCAACCAAAAATCGCAAATGTTTGTAATCAGCCCAAATCAAGCATAGGTGTTTTAGTTAATCTCAATAGAAAGAGGACGAATAAGCTTGGATTGCTTTTTCGGTGTTCATTCACCCACAAATAACAAAGCAAAGTGTAATAAGCCTAAAGAAAGCAAAACACGTTGTTTTCGGTTCCATCTACATAGAAAGAATAATCTTGGATTTCGCTTATTTCAAAGTCGTGTTCTTTGGTGTTAAATGCACATTTACCCTGAAATCGCAAAGTGTATGTAATGAGACCAAAATAACAAAACGCCATATTTCCGCTTCCATTTGCGTAGAAAGAAGACGAATAAGCTTCGAGAGGGCTTATTTGAATTTGCATGGTCTTTTTTGGGTGTATACCAGAATCACCCCCAAAGAAAGCAATAAAGTATTTTGCGTTCTATCTACGTAGGAAGAAGATAAAAACGCTCTGATTTGGATTATTTCAAATAGCTGTTTTTGGGGTTAGAATGCACATTCAACAAAAAAATCACTGAGCGAAATGTTTGTTATCAGCCCAAATCAACCATAGGTGTTTATGTTCATCTCAATAGAAAGAGAACGAATAAGCTTGGATTGCTCTTTCGTTGTTGTTCATTCACCCACAAGCTGCAAAGCAAAGTGTCATAAGCATAAACAACGCAAAACAGGTTGTTTTGGTTTCCATCTACATAGAAAGAAGAATCTTGGATTTCGCTTATTTCAAAATCGTGTTCTTTGGAGTTAATGCACATTTACCCAGAAATCGCAGTGTGTGTAATGAGACCAAAATAACAAAACGACATATTTCCGCTTCCATATGAGTAGAAAGAAGACGAATGAGCTTCGATTGGGCTTATTTCAATTCATAGAATCATAGTTGAAATTAGCGTGGTGTTTTTTGGGTGTGCAGCAGAATTATCTAACCAAAGCAAAAAGGTGTTCTGGGTTTGAAATAAGCGAAATCCAAGATTCCTCTTTCTATGTAGATGGAAACCAAAACAAAATGTTTTGCTTTCTTTCGGCTTTGGAATTTGTGGGTGAATGAACACCTAAGGAGCAATCCAAGCTTATTCGTCCTCTTTCTATTGAGATTAACTATGCTTGATTTGGGCTGATAACAAACATTTCGCTCTGCGATTTTTGTTTGAATGTGCATTCTAACCCCAAAAACACCTATTTGAAATAATCCCAATCAGAGCGTTTTTATCTTCTTCCTACGTAGATAGAACGCAAAATACTTTATTGCTTTCTTTGGGGTGATTCTGGTATACACCCAAAAAACACCATGCAAATTCAAATAAGCCCTCTCGAAGCTTATTCGTCTTCTTTCTACCCATGTGGAAGCGGAAATATGGTGTTTCTTTACTTTGGTCGCATTACATTCACTTTGTGATTTTTGGGTAAATGTGCATTAAAACCAAAGAACACTACTTTTTAATAAGCGAAATCCAATATTATTCTTTTATGCAGATGTTAGCCAAAAGACCTTTTTCTTTGGTTGTGTAATTCTGGTGCACACCCAAAAAACACCACGCTAATTTCAACTCTATGATTCTATGATTCTATGAATTGAAATAAGCCCAATCGAAGCTTATTGTCAGGGGTTTAGAAGCAGAGGCAAGGGCAAGGGAGGAAACAGAGAGCGAAGGGGAGGAGGCAGAAGAAAAGATGAGTGATGACGACGACCCGAGATCTCCGAGTCTTTCCAGTGAATCAGAGGATTCACAGAAAGGAGCACCAGTGGCCAGGGCAAGGGGGGAGTTTAGGGGGGCACCCCAGGAAGATAGAGCCAGAGGGGACTCAGAGGAGAGCAGTTGGAAATCGGGACCAGCGTCACCGCCAGGGGGCAAGCGCTGGCAGCTCACCACAGGAGGGAGGGCATGAGTCAGGAGTGGCCACACCTCCATCGGGGAGCGAAGAAACGGTTAAGCGGAAAGTGGAAGGTTGGGCGCGCGCGCCAAGTTCAAATGCAGAGCAAGGCGGCGCAGTAAGCAGCCCGGAAAGGGAGCCAGGTCCTAAAGCCCGGCGCAAGGGGGCAGGAGGGTCCGGGTCAGCGTCAGAAGAATCCCGGAAGGAAGAAACCCCGGGGGGCAGAGGGACCCAGAGGAGAACAGTCAGGCGGAAAAGGTGGAGCAGGGCTAGGATATTAAGTTGGTGCACAAGGGGCGGAGAATCAGACGGAGCTTCGCCAATCTAGCCACTAGACGTAGAGTTGCACGCAGCAGCTTGGGAATGGAAACTGTAACTCAATAAAGACTTTTACTTAATGACCGCTGGCTAGCGTGATCCTCTGTGAGCTAGGATCTTGAAGCAGCTCTGACAGTAAGCTCCGTCTCCAAAATTGTGGGCATCTACAGCCTCGAGGAGAGGAGAGAAGCAGGTGCCTACTAGCTAGCTCACGAACGGCAGACAACATGACGGCTGAGCAGCAGATAGAGGAACTCAGAAAAGCAGTGTCACAACTGACTGCCGAGGCTCTCGCATCCAGGAAGAGAGAGGAGGAGGCAGCTGCCGCCTGCAGGGATCTCCAGGTCAGGTTGGACATGCTTACGAAGCACGGGCAACTGACACCCAGACAGGAGGGAATTGGGTTGGCGAGACGAACAGGCGGTCTGGTCTCTCACTTCGATGGGAACCTGCAACAGTATCCCAACTTTAGAGCAGATGTACTGTGCGCACTGCAACTGCTGAATAAAGACTTTAGAGATGAGCAAGAGAAGGTGGGATTCATCATGTCCCATTTGCATGGGGATGCAAATGGCTAAAGCATGGCTGCGCAATCTATGGAGAGATAAGGATCCGGCGCTCCAAGATGCGGATGCCTTTATTAAAGCGATGGATGGGTGTTTTTTATCAAGCATTGACGTGGATCTTGCCCGGAAGGAGGTGCATGGACTAAGGCAAGGGAGGGCCAGCGTAAGGCAATATCATGCCCGCTTTTTCGCTTTGGTCAGTGCCCTGGAATGGGACAGAGATTCGGCCCCTGTGAGAGACCTCTTTTGGGAGGGGCTGCACAGCTCGATTAAAGATGAAATCGCGAGGGGGGAGAGACCCCGGACCACCCAGGAGGTCGTTCAGAGGGCACTGGCAGTGGGGGTGCGGCTGGAATAACGTCCGTGGAGCAGGGACGAAGGGCGTGGAGGGCGCGAACCAGCCAGGGGCCCCTCCTTCCTTCCCAGAGACGCAGCGCGTGCGCAATCCACGCCTCCACCAGGAG
Organism: Podarcis bocagei; assembly: GCF_964188305.1. Taxonomy (NCBI): domain Eukaryota; kingdom Metazoa; phylum Chordata; class Lepidosauria; order Squamata; family Lacertidae; genus Podarcis; species Podarcis bocagei. Next base: position 199,823 of record NC_138141.1, on the reverse strand, counting down.
GAGGAGCGGAACCTATGGAGGTTGGAGGTGCAAGGGCTCAGTCAGCAACCAGAGCCCTAGCACCGGCAGCAGTGAAAGCGAAGCCTCCTAGAGGGAACAGGAAGTGTTACGTCTGTGAGGAGCCAGGGCACATGGCGAAAGAGTGTCCCCAGAGGCCCCACAAGCTCACTGCAGCCTCAGCAATGGTGACTGCAGCGACGCAGCAAGGTGGACCACAGCAGGGAAACGACGCAGTCTGGCTGGAGGAAGAGGCACTGGGGCCCAGCCAGACGTGTTAGTGACGCAGTCCCCAGAGATTTTACAGCCCATGAACCCCCTCCCGCCCAAACCAGTAGTGAGGCTCACCGCATCTCTCCAGCTGCCCAATGGAATCACCATGGACGTGCCAATCACCGTGGACTCGGGCAGCAATGCGGACTTTATAGGGCAGGACTTTGTCGACAAACATGCTATACAGTTGCTGCCGGCCACACTGCCCCTGCAGGTTGTCACGGTGGATGGCAGGGAGCTGCTAGGGGGGCAAGTGGTGAAGCAGACGCCACCAATGGTGATGCGACTTGGGAATCACAAAGAAGTCATCAGCTTCAATGTCACTCAACTATCGGATACGCCCATTGTATTGGGAATGAGTTGGCTGGACAAGCACAGCCCAACGCTGGCTTGGTACCAGAGGCAGCTGATCTTCGGCTCTTCCTTTTGTGCTGAACACTGCATCATGCCCCGGCAGGAAGGAGAGGAAGAGGAGTCACAGCTGCTGCTAGGCACGCTGCAAGCGATTCCCCACAAGTACGCAGAATTTTTGGAAGTTTTCTGCGAAAAGGAGGCGGACAGACTACCCCCTCACAGACCATATGACTGCAAAATTGACCTGCTGCCGGGGGCGGCGCTGCCTAAAGGGAAACTGTATTCCATGTCAGAGGACGAACTGCAAGAACTCAAGGAGTTCATAGATCATAATTTGGAGCGCGGTTTCATCCGAGAGTCCAAGGCAGCGGGGGGCAGTCCTGTATTCTTTGTTAAAAAGCGAGACACGCCCCAAAAAAGACTGGTCGTGGACTATCGCATTTTAAACAGTGGGACCAAGCCATCGGACTTCCCCATGCCCCGAATCGACGACCTCCTAGCGAAGGTGCGGAAGGGAAAAGTGTTCACCAAGTTAGACCTGCGAGGGGCGTACAACCTCATTCGCCTGCGGGAAGGAGATGAGTGGAAGACGGCCATGTTCACGCCACTGGGGACCTACGAATATAGAGTTATGCCTTTTGGATTGCAAAATGGCTCCCACGTTTTTCAAGCTTTCATGCATCACGTGTTGGCGGGACTTCTCTACAAGACGTGCGTCTGTTTCTTAGATGACATCCTGATCTTTTCGGAATCGCAGCAGGAGCATGACGGGCACGTCAAGGAAGTGCTGAGCAGGCTAAAGCAACATAGGCTCTACGCCAAGCTGGAGAAGTGCCAATTTGACGTGACGGAGGTGGACTTTCTGGGCTACAAGCTGTCTGACAAGGGGCTCGCCATGGACAGCGCCAAGGTTCGAGCGGTGTTGGATTGGAAGAGTCCACGCAACCGGAAGGAGGTCCAACGGTTTGTCGGCTTCGCGAACTTCTATCGCAAGTTTATCAAAGGCTTCGCTATGCAGACAGCGGCCATCACGGACACGCTTAGCTCCAAGAAAAAGAAGTTCGTTTGGACAGAGCAGGCGGAGCAGTCCTTTCAGGCACTCAAGCGTCTCTTCGCGTCGGAAGAGCAGCTGCTTCATGTCAACCCCAGCAGGCCGATGAGGGTGGAGACAGACGCCTCGGACAGAGCCGTGGGGGCGGTCCTGCTGCAGAAGGACCAGCAGGGGGTGTGGCGACCGGGAGCGTTTTACTCCAGGAAGCTCAGCAAGTCCGAGCAGAACTACACCATCTGGGACAGGGAGTTGCTGGCCATTCATGCAGCGTTCAAAGCGTGGAGGCACTTCCTGATCGGCGCCAAGCACACGGTGCAGGTTTGCACGGACCACAAGAATCTGGAGCACTGGCGCACGGCACAGTTCCTAAACCAGAGGCAGATACGTTGGGCTGAGTTCTTTGCGAACTTCGACTTCCGCATAGAGTATGTCCCGGGGGACACTAACATCATGGCGGACGCCCTCTCCCGTAAGCCACAGTATCTGGAGGACGCAACGCCAGCGGCCGCCATGCACATCTTCGCACCAACAGTGTGGGCGTGCGCCGCGGCCACCGTGGACCTGGAGGCGGTGCGACGAGCGTTGCAGGATGACTCCTTCGCGCAAGCAAAGATGGCAGAGGTGCAAAGGGGCAAGGCTGCGGCCGACGGTTTCCAGCTACGAGATGGATTGCTCATCCGTAAAGGGGCCATCTACGTGCCGGGAGACGACCTTCGCGCCAAGGTGCTGCAGCAGCTGCACGACGCGCCCACGGCCGGGCACTTTGGCAAGGAGAAGACGGTGGAATTAGTAGCCAGGGATTTCTGGTGGCCTGGAATGAGAGGGGAGGTCGCAGACTACGTGGCGAGGTGTGACACCTGCCAGAGGGCCAAGCCAGTGCACAGACCGCCGGCCGGACTGTTGGAACCGCTGCAAACTCCGGTCGAACCTTGGGAGAGAGTGGCTCTGGACTTTGTCACAGATCTGCCCAGCTCGAGAGGCAAGACGGCAGTGCTGGTGGTGGTGGACCTGTTTTCCAAGATGGCACATTTCATTCCGTGTGCGAAGGTGGCCACGGCGGAGCAAACCGCCAAACTGTTCATAGACCACGTGTTCAAGGTTCACGGTCTGCCACGGTCTATTCTGTCCGACCGGGGGCGGCAGTTCATCTCGAATTTCTGGCAGAAGCTGATGGGCTTCCTGAACGTCAAGATCAACCTGGCGTCGGCGAGACACCCGCAGACCAACGGGCAAGCGGAGCGGGTCAATGCCATCATGCAGCAGTACCTGAGATGTTATTACCTGAGATGTTATTTACTTAATGATTGCTGGCTAGCGTGATCCTCTGTGAGCTAGGATCTGGAAGCAGCTCTGACACCCACGCTTTCAGCCAGCACGTTCCAGGGGTTCGACTCGGACGAGGAACCGACACGAGACACCCGTTCTCCGGAGGGGTCACCCTCGGGATCTGCCTCAGAACCCTCGTATTGGTGGGACGATAGACCAGAGGAGCAGTGGCGCAGGAAGTGGCTGGAGGGTCCAGGACGAGCAACGTCCCCAGAAGGAAACGAGGGAGAGACGGACATGGACGTGTTCCGGGACGACCTGGGCTTCGAGCACGGCGGCACAGAGATGGAAGCGGAGGTGACCGTTGTCGACGAGAGCAGGGAGGAAGAACCGGGAGTCTTCAGTTGGAGGCCCGCCAAGGGAAGCGAACTGTATCCGACATTCGTCCCCATGACACGGCAGCACCCAGCTCCCGCACCGGAAGGAGGGGAGGGGGGAAGGGGGGGCTTCGAGGGGGTATGGATGTCAGGGGTTCAGGAGCAGAGGCGAGGGCAAGGGAGGAAACAGAGAGCGAGGGGGAGGAGGCAGAAGAAAAGATGAGTGATGACGACGACCCGAGATCTCCGAGTCTTTCCAGTGAATCAGAAGATTCACAGAAAGGAGCACCAGTGGCCAGAGCAAGGGGGGAGCCTAGGGGGACACCCCAGGGAGAAGGGTCCAGAGGGGGCTCAGAGGGGAGCAGTTGGAAATCGGGACCAGCGTCACCAACAGAGAGCAGGGGAGAAGAAGAGCGCCAGGTATCGAGCGCTGGCAGCTCGCAACAGGAGGGAGGGCATGAGTCAGGAGTGGCCACACCTCCTTCGGGGAGCGAAGAAACGGTCAGGCAGAAAGTGGAAGGTTGGGCGCGCGCGCCAAGTTCAAATGCACAGGAAGGTGGCACAGTAAGCAGCCCGGAAAGGGAGCCAGGTCCTAAAGCCCGGCGCAAGGAGACAGGAGGGTCCGGGGGGTCCGCGTCAGAAGAGTCCCGGAAGGAAGAGACCACGGGGGGCAGAGGGACCCAGAGAAGAACGGTCAGGCGGAAAAGGTGGAGTAAAGCTAGGTTAGTAAGCTGGTGCACAGGGGGCGGAGACTCAGACGGAGCTTCGCCGGTCTAACCCATAGGACGTAGAGCTGCGCGCAGCAGCTTGAGAATGGAAACTGTAACTCAATAAAGACTTTTACAAAGTGACCGCTGGCTAGCGTGATCCTCTGTGAGCTAGGATCTGGAAGCAGCTCTGACATTATTGAACCAGATAAAGCAGATAAATTTAATAAATTATCTGTACTCTTATGGTCACTTTTCTTTGCTCTGGCCGGAAAGAAGCCGTGCAAAAATACTGTCTCTCAAACCCTGGATCCACCAATTGCTGGGCTTCTTCACCTTCCTTGCTGCTCCCCTGGCACTGCTCCTCGCACCCACCTCCGGCTGCGTACGCTATGTTGTCCACCGCAAGACACGGGTTCAGACTAGCAGCTTTAAGTCTGCATTCCTGCCAGGGAGGAATTCGAACCCACCACCTGCTGAACGCCTCGCCCAGAGAGGCATTTCAAAGTGGCAGGGAGTTCCAAAGCCCCCCCGGCACTGTAGCAGTGAGTCCCAAAGGGGTCATTGGGATTTCTTTTTCATGCTGAAAAGCCCCATATCTTTATAGGGCATCCAGTGGCAGGCAGTCCCAAAAGTGGACAAACACTGTCACCTTTAAAAGGAGTTTAACAGGAATAACATAAGGAAAAGTCATTATTATAGCAACTCCAGTGGCAGGCAGTCCCACAGCCCCCAAACTTTCTGAGAAGGCTTGCCTGAAACTTGCCACCGCTGTCGACCAGAAGCTTCTCCTCTTGCCAGGCCCAACCAGAACTCGGTGCCAGCTGAGAGATGAAAAGAAGAGTCAGGTGGGCAGTGGATTCAAGTGCCGGAGGCTCTTCCTTTGGCAGGGAGTTCCATTGGCCCAAGCAAACCCTGACTTGCCACTTTCTCCCTGGAAAGCTGGTAGTGGTAGCGGAAGAGTCTCGCTTGCGAGGCGGGTGGCACGGCGCCCACCTGGACGGAGACTAGCACCCTAGAAAATAGAAAATACTTATCGGGAGAGAAAGAGAGGGCTGAATCAGCTCCGTTCACACCCAGCCGGGTGTAAATTGTTATTGGGATGATTCATTCCCATCCCCTCAGCCCACCACACAGGGTTGTGAGCTGGAGGCACTCGATGGTCATCCCTCCTGACCCGGACACTTAGGGGTGCCTTGTGTGAGCCCCACCTTCATCACCCACCTCAGCCCAATCCCAGCTCCACCAATCGCCGTGGGGCATCCTCCAGCTTCAGGTGTCATATTCAAAATCGCACAAGCCTGAGCGGGAAACCACATTTTCAGGAGTTCTTTAATAGAAGTATGGGATAGATACAAAAATATATTGGAGCCAAAAGTCCCTTATTGGCTATCTCCGATGGAGGTAATGAGTGTTAAGAAAATTAATATGAAAGGTAATTGGAGTACATATGGTGAATTGGTAATTAAAGAAGGAGGAAAATGGAAATTGAAACCATTTGAACAAGTTAAAGATTATGTATATGATTGGTTGCATTACTTTCAAGTAAATGAAATTGTCAGGGGTTTAGGAGCAGAGGCAAGGGCAAGGGAGGAAACAGAGAGCGAAGGGGAGGAGGCAGAAGAAAAGATGAGTGATGACGACGACCCGAGATCTCCGAGTCTTTCCAGTGAATCAGAGGATTCACAGAAAGGAGCACCAGTGGCCAGGGCAAGGGGGGAGTTTAGGGGGGCACCCCAGGAAGATAGAGCCAGAGGGGACTCAGAGGAGAGCAGTTGGAAATCGGGACCAGCGTCACCGCTAGGGAGCAGGGAGGAGGAAGGGAGCCAGGGGGCAAGCGCTGGCAGCTCACCACAGGAGGGAGGGCATGAGTCAGGAGTGGCCACACCTCCATCGGGGAGCGAAGAAACGGTTAAGCGGAAAGTGGAAGGTTGGGCGCGCGCGCCAAGTTCAAATGCAGAGGAAGGCGGCGCAGTAAGCAGCCCGGAAAGGGAGCCAGGTCCTAAAGCCCGGCGCAAGGAGGCAGGAGGGTCCGGGTCAGCGTCAGAAGAATCCCGGAAGGAAGAAACCCCGGGGGGCAGAGGGACCCAGAGGAGAACAGTCAGGCGGAAAAGGTGGAGCAGGGCTAGGATATTAAGTTGGTGCACAAGGGGCGGAGAATCAGACGGAGCTTCGCCGATCTAGCTACTAGACATAGAGTTGCACGCAGCAGCTTGAAAATGGAAACTGTAACTCAATAAAGACTTTTACTTAATGATCGCTGGCTAGCGTGATCCTCTGTGAGCTAGGATCTTCGAGCAGCTCTGACAGTAAGCTCCGTCACACAAGTGTGGGCATTTACAGCCTCGAGGAGGGGAGAGAAGCAGGTGCCTATCAGCGAGCTCACGAACGGCAGCCGACATGACGGCTGAGCAGCAGATAGAGGAACTCAGAAAAGCAGTGTCACAACTGAATGCAGAGGCTCTCGCATCCCGGAAGAGAGAGGAGGAGGCAGCTGCCGCCTGCAGGGATCTCCAAGTCAGGTTAGACGTGCTTACAAAGCAGACACCCAGACAGGAGGGAATTGGGTTGGCGAGACGTACAGGCGGTCTGGTCTCTCACTTCGATGGGAACCTGCAACAGTATCCCAACTTTAGAGCAGATGTACTGTGCGCACTGCAACTGCTGAATAAAGACTTTAGAGATGAGCAAGAGAAGGTGGGATTCATCATGTCCCATTTGCATGGGGATGCTAAAGCATGGCTGCGCAATCTATGGAGAGATAAGGATCCGGCGCTCCAAGATGCGGATGCCTTTATTAAAGCGATGGATGGGTGTTTTTTATCAAGCATTGACGTGGATCTTGCCCGGAAGGAGGTGCATGGACTAAGGCAAGGGAGGGCCAGCGTAAGGCAATATCATGCCCGCTTTTTCGCTTTGGTCAGTGCCCTGGAATGGGACAGAGATTCGGCCCCTGTGAGAGACCTCTTTTGGGAGGGGCTGCACAGCTCGATTAAAGATGAAATCGCGAGGGGGGAGAGACCCCGGACCACCCAGGAGGTCGTTCAGAGGGCACTGGCAGTGGGGGTGCGGCTGGAAGAACGTCCGTGGAGCAGGGACGAAGGGCGTGGAGGGCGCGAACCAGCCAGGGGCCCCTCCTTCCTTCCCAGAGACGCAGCGCGGGCGCAATCCACGCCTCCACCAGGAGGAGGAGCGGAACCTATGGAGGTTGGAGGTGCAAGGGCTCAGTCAGCAACCAGAGCCCTAGCACCGGCAGCAGTGAAAGGGAAGCCTCCTAGAGGGAACAGGAAGTGTTACGTCTGTGAGGAGCCAGGGCACATGGCGAAAGAGTGTCCCCAGAGGCCCCACAAGCTCACTGCAGCCTCAGCAATGGTGACTGCAGCGACGCAGCAAGGTGGACCACAGCAGGGAAACGACGCAGTCTGGCTGGAGGAAGAGGCATTGGGGCCCAGCCAGACGTGTTAGTGACGCAGTCCCCAGAGATTTTACAGCCCGTGAACCCCCTCCCGCCCAAACCAGTAGTGAGGCTCACCGCATCTCTCCAGCTGCCCAATGGCATCACCATGGACGTGCCAATCACCGTGGACTCGGGCAGCAATGCGGACTTTATAGGGCAGGAATTTGTCGACAAACACGCTATACAGTTGCTGCCGGCCACACTGCCCCTGCAGGTTGTCACGGTGGATGGCAGGGAGCTGCTAGGGGGGCAAGTGGTGAAGCAGACGCCACCAATGGTGATGCGACTTGGGAATCACAAAGAAGTCATCAGCTTCAATGTCACTCAACTATCGGATACGCCCATTGTATTGGGAATGAGTTGGCTGGACAAGCACAGCCCAACGCTGGCTTGGTACCAGAGGCAGCTGATCTTCGGCTCTTCCTTTTGTGCTGAACACTGCATCGTGCCCCGGCAGGAAGGAGAGGAAGAGGAGTCACAGCTGCTGCTAGGCACGCTGCAAGCGATTCCCCACAAGTACGCAGAATTTTTGGAAGTTTTCTGCGAAAAGGAGGCGGACAGACTACCCCCTCACAGACCATATGACTGCAAAATTGACCTGCTGCCGGGGGCGGCGCTGCCTAAAGGGAAACTGTATTCCATGTCAGAGGACGAACTGCAAGAACTCAAGGAGTTCATAGATCATAATTTGGAGCGCGGTTTCATCCGAGAGTCCAAGGCAGCGGGGGGCAGTCCTGTATTCTTTGTTAAAAAGCGAGACACGCCCCAAAAAAGACTGGTCGTGGACTATCGCATTTTAAACAGTGGGACCAAGCCATCGGACTTCCCCATGCCCCGAATCGACGACCTCCTAGCGAAGGTGCGGAAGGGAAAAGTGTTCACCAAGTTGGACCTGCGAGGGGCGTACAACCTCATTCGCATGCGGGAAGGAGATGAGTGGAAGACGGCCATGTTCACGCCACTGGGGACCTACGAATATAGAGTTATGCCTTTTGGATTGCAAAATGGCTCCCACGTTTTTCAAGCTTTCATGCATCACGTGTTGGCGGGACTTCTCTACAAGACGTGCGTCTGTTTCTTAGATGACATCCTGATCTTTTCGGAATCGCAGCAGGAGCATGACGGGCACGTCAAGGAAGTGCTGAGCAGGCTAAAGCAACATAGGCTCTACGCCAAGCTGGAGAAGTGCCAATTTGACGTAACGGAGGTGGACTTTCTGGGCTACAAGCTGTCTGACAAGGGGCTCGCCATGGACAGCGCCAAGGTTCGAGCGGTGTTGGATTGGAAGAGTCCACGCAGCCGGAAGGAGGTCCAACGGTTTGTCGGCTTCGCGAACTTCCATCGCAAGTTTATCAAAGGCTTCGCTATGCAGACAGCGGCCATCACAGACACGCTTAGCTCCAAGAAAAAGAAGTTCGTTTGGACGGAGCAGGCGGAGCAGTCCTTTCAGGCACTCAAGCGTCTCTTCGCGTCGGAAGAGCAGCTGCTTCATGTCAACCCCAGCAGGCCGATGAGGGTGGAGACAGACGCCTCGGACAGAGCCGTGGGGGCGGTCCTGCTGCAGAAGGACCAGCAGGGGGTGTGGCGACCGGGAGCGTTTTACTCCAGGAAGCTCAGCAAGTCCGAGCAGAACTACACCATCTGGGACAGGGAGTTGCTGGCCATTCATGCAGCGTTCAAAGCGTGGAGGCACTTCCTGATCGGCGCCAAGCACACGGTGCAGGTTTGCACGGACCACAAGAATCTGGAGCACTGGCGCACGGCACAGTTCCTAAACCAGAGGCAGATACGTTGGGCTGAGTTCTTTGCGAACTTCGACTTCCGAATAGAGTATGTCCCGGGGGACACTAACATCATGGCGGACGCCCTCTCCCGTAAGCCACAGTATCTGGAGGACGCAACGCCAGCGGCCGCCATGCACATCTTCGCACCAACAGTGTGGGCGTGCGCCGCGGCCACCGTGGACCTGGAGGCGGTGCGACGAGCGTTGCAGGATGACTCCTTCGCGCAAGCAAAGATGGCAGAGGTGCAAAGGGGCAAGGCTGCGGCCGACGGTTTCCAGCTACGAGATGGATTGCTCATCCGTAAAGGGGCCATCTACGTGCCGGGAGATGACCTTCGCGCCAAGGTGCTGCAGCAGATGCACGACGCGCCCACGGCCGGGCACTTTGGCAAGGAGAAGACGGTGGAATTAGTAGCCAGGGATTTCTGGTGGCCTGGAATGAGAGGGGAGGTCGCAGACTACGTGGCGAGGTGTGACACCTGCCAGAGGGCCAAGCCAGTGCACAGACCGCCGGCCGGACTGTTGGAACCGCTGCAAACTCCGGTCGAACCTTGGGAAAGGGTGGCTCTGGACTTTGTCACAGATCTGCCCAGCTCGAGAGGCAAGACGGCAGTGCTGGTGGTGGTGGACCTGTTTTCCAAGATGGCACATTTCATTCCGTGTGCGAAGGTGGCCACGGCGGAGCAAACCGCCAAACTGTTCATAGACCACGTGTTCAAGGTTCACGGTCTGCCACGGTCTATTCTGTCCGACCGGGGGCGGCAGTTCATCTCGAATTTCTGGCAGAAGCTGATGGGCTTCCTGAACGTCAAGATCAACCTGGCGTCGGCGAGACACCCGCAGACCAACGGGCAAGCGGAGCGGGTCAATGCCATCATGCAGCAGTACCTGAGATGTTATGCAAATCAACAGCCTGCGACGTGGGTGGATTACCTGCCGCTCGCCGAGTTCGCCTACAACAACACGAAACACGTGTCCACGGGGGTCACGCCGTTCTTCGCCAACAATGGGAGGCACCCCAGAACCTTCCTGGGACTGGAAAGAATGGGGGAGGGGGAGCCGCAGACAGCAGATGCGTTCGCGTCGGAGCTGCAGGAAGTCCACGATCAGCTGAGGCGCCACCTGGAGCTGGCCAAACACGCATACAAGGTACAAGCGGACAAGCACAGAAGGGTTGGCGAAGAGCTCCACGTGGGAGACTGGGTCTGGTTAGCAGCCCACGCAGTGCCGGCCAGGTCGTTGGCCAAGAAGAAACTAGGGCATAAACAACTGGGGCCCTACCAAGTCGAAGAGCAGGTCAACCCGGTAGCTTTCAGACTGGCACTTCCGGAGGGTTCCAGAATGCATCCGGTGTTCCACAGATCGGTGCTCACTCCCTACAAGGCACCGCACAGGTTCCAGGAACCCGGAACGGCGCCGAGTCCGGTCAGAGACAGAACAGGGCACGCGGGAGTGGCACAGAAGGGGCGCATCAACGAAGTCACGGAGATTTTGGACTCCAGATGGGGGGAGGAGGGGGTAGAATACTTTCTCGCCAAGGAGGGCACCCCGGCCAGTGCGAACAGCTGGGTGCCGGGCTACGCTTTGGACGAACCTCTACTCAAAGACGAGTTTCACGCCCTCTTCCCACATAGACCAATGCCAGCAGACTTTTTCGACGACTGGCTTTTCACGCCCACGCTTTCGGCCAGCACTTTCCGGGGGTTCGACTCGGACGAGGACCCGACACAAGACGTACGTTCCCCGGAGGGGTCACCCTCGGGATCTGCATCAGAACCCTCGTATTGGTGGGACGATAGACCAGAGGAGCAGTTCCGCAGAAAGTGGCTGGAATGCCCAGGACGAGCAACGCCGCCAGGAGGAAGTGAGGGAGAGACGGACATGGACGTTTTCGGGGACGACCCTGGTTTCGAGCACGGCGGCACAGAGATGGAAGCGGAGGTGACCGTCGTCGACGGGAGCAGGGAGGAAGACCCGGGAGCCTTCAGATGGAGGCCCGCCACGGGAAGCGAACGATATCCGACGTTCGTCCCTTTGCAACAGCAGCACCCAGCTCCAGCACCGGAAGGAGGGGAGGGGGGAATGGGGGGCTTCGAGGGGGGGATGGATGTCAGGGGTTTAGGAGCAGAGGCAAGGGCAAGGGAGGAAACAGAGAGCGAAGGGGAGGAGGCAGAAGAAAAGATGAGTGATGACGACGACCCGAGATCTCCGAGTCTTTCCAGTGAATCAGAGGATTCACAGAAAGGAGCACCAGTGGCCAGGGCAAGGGGGGAGTCTAGGGGGGCACCCCAGGAAGATAGAGCCAGAGGGGACTCAGGGGAGAGCAGTTGGAAATCGGGACCAGCGTCACCGCCAGGGAGCAGGGAGGAGGAAGGGAGCCAGGGGGCAAGCGCTGGCAGCTCACCACAGGAGGGAGGGCATGAGTCAGGAGTGGCCACACCTCCATCGGGGAGCGAAGAAACGGTTAAGCGGAAAGTGGAAGGTTGGGCGCGCGCGCCAAGTTCAAATGCAGAGGAAGGCGGCGCAGTAAGCAGCCCGGAAAGGGAGCCAGGTCCTAAAGCCCGGCGCAAGGAGGCAGGAGGGTCCGGGTCAGCATCAGAAGAATCCCGGAAGGAAGAAACCCCGGGGGGCAGAGGGACCCAGAGGAGAACAGTCAGGCGGAAAAGGTGGAGCAGGGCTAGGATATTAAGTTGGTGCACAAGGGGCGGAGAATCAGACGGAGCTTCGCCGATCTAGCTACTAGACGTAGAGTTGCACGCAGCAGCTTGAAAATGGAAACTGTAACTCAATAAAGACTTTTACTTAATGATCGCTGGCTAGCGTGATCCTCTGTGAGCTAGGATCTTCGAGCAGCTCTGACAGAAATGTTTAAAAAAGACTTAAAAGAAAGGGGTTGTCAGAGCTGCTTCAAGATCCTAGCTCACAGAGGATCACGCTAGCCAGCGGTCATTAAATAAAAGTCTTTATTGAGTTACAGTTTCCATTCCCAAGCTGCTGCGTGCAACTCTACGTCTAATGGCTAGATCGGCGAAGCTCCGTCTGAGTCTCCGCCCCTTGTGCACCAACTTAATATCCTAGCCCTGCTCCACCTTTTCCGCCTGACTGCTCTCCTCTGGGTCCCTCTGCCCCCCGGGGTCTCTTCCTTCCGGGATTCTTCTGACGCCGACCCCCCGGAACTCCCTGTCTCCTTGCGCCGGGCTTTAGGACCTGGCTCCCTTTCCTGGCTGCCTACTGCGTCACTTTCCTGTGCATTTGAACTTGGCGCGCGCGCCCAACCTTCCACTTTCCGTCTGACCGTTTCTTCGCTCCCCGATGGAGGTGTGGCCACTCCTGACTCGTGCCCTCCCCCCTGTTGCGAGCTGCCAGCGCTTGATCTCTGGCGCTCTTCCTCTTCCCTGCTCTCTGGCTGTGACGCTGGTCCCGATTTCCAACTGCTCTCCTCGGAGTCCCCTCTGGCTCTATCTTCCTGGGGTGTCCCCCTAGGCTCCCCCCTTGCCCTGACCACTGGTGCTCCTTTCTGTGAATCTTCTGATTCACTGGAAAGACTCGGAGATCTCGGGTCGTCGTCATCACTCATCTTTTCTTCTGCCTCCTCCCCCTCGCTCTCTGTTTCCTCCCTTGCCCTTGCCTCTGCTCCTGAACCCCTGACAGGGGTTATGTAGAAAAAGAATCTAAATTTCAAATAGACATAATAAACAATTAATATAAAACTCGGTCAAAAATGTATAAGATATTGTTGGAATGGCATACGAAAGATGAAGAGGTTAAATCGGTAATGATACAGTGGGCCAAAGATTTTGGGTATAATATTCAATTTGATGAATGGGAAAAATTGTGGAAAGAGAATATAAAATTTACTGCATGCACGGCACTGAAAGAAAATGTTATGAAAATGTTTTACAGATGGTACATCACACCTGTAAAGTTAGCAAAGATGTATAAGACGTGTAACAAATGTTGGAAATGTAAAGAAAAAGAAGGGACGTTCTTTCATGTGTGGTGGGAATAAGAAAGTGAAAAGCTTTTGGGAAATGATATACAATAAAATGAAAAAACTGTTAAGATATACTTTTGCCAGTGGCGTAGCGTGGGGGGTGCAGGGGGGGCCGGCCGCACCGGGCACAACATTTGGGGTTTAGGGTTAGGGGGCGCAAATCCACGGGTTAGGGGGCGCAAATCCACGGGTTAGGGGGCGCAAATTACTTGCCTTGCCCCGGGTGCTGACAACCCACGCTACGCCACTGACTTTTGCAAAAAAACCGGAGGCTTTTCTTTTAGAGATCTTAGGAAAGGACATAAGAAGAAAAGACTGTAAACTCTTTCAATATGCAGCAACGGCAGGCAGAATCTTGTTGGCCCAGAAATGGAAGCAAGAGGAAATACCGACGATAAAAGAATGGAGACTGAAATTGACAGATTATGCGGAATTGGACAAATTAACTGGGAAAATCAGATACACCAAAGACCAAAAGTTCATCGAAGACTGGAAAAAGTTCCTACTGAAAGTTCCTATCTGAAAAACGTATGCGGCGTGAACACAACTCTAGTGGGATTTCAAGAGGCACTGTAAAAATAGAGAAATATTGTTGTCAGAGCTGCTTCCAGATCCTAGCTCACAGAGGATCACGCTAGCCAGCGATCATTAAGTAAAAGTCTTTATTGAGTTACAGTTTCCATTCTCAAGCTGCTGCGTGCAACTCTACGTCTAATGGCTAGATCGGCGAAGCCCCGTCTGAGTCTCCGCCCCTTGTGCACCAACTTAATATCCTAGCCCTGCTCCACCTTTTCCGCCTGACTGTTCTCCTCTGGGTCCCTCTGCCCCCCGGGGTCTCTTCCTTCCTGGATTCTTCTGACGCCGACCCCCCGGACCCTCCTGTCTCCTTCCGCCGGGCTTTAGGACCTGGCTCTCTTTCAGGGCTGCCTACTGCGTCACTTTCCTGTGCATTTGAACTTGGCGCGTGAGCCCAACCTTCCACTTTCCGTCTGACCGTTTCTTCGCTCCCCGATGGAGGTGTGGCCACTCCTGACTCATGCCCTCCCCCCTGTTGTGAGCTGCCAGTGCTTGATCCCTGGCTCCCTTCCTCTTCCCTGCTCTCTGGCGGTGACGCTGGTCCCGATTTCCAACTGCTCTCCTCTGAGTCCCCTCTGGCTCTATCTTCCTGGGGTGCCCCCCTAGACTCCCCCCTTGCCCTGGCCACTGGTGCTCCTTTCTGTGAATCTTCTGATTCACTGGAAAGACTCGGAGATCTCGGGTCGTCGTCATCACTCATCTTTTCTTCTGCCTCCTCCCCCTCGCTCTCTGTTTCCTCCCTTGCTCTTGCCTCTGCTCCTGAACCCCTGACATCCACCCCCCTCGAAGCCCCCCGTTCCCCCCTCCCCTCCTTCCGGTGCGGGAACTGGGTGCTGCTGTGTCAGAGGGACGAACATCGGATACAGTTCGCTTCCCGTGGCGGGCCTCCATCTGAAGTCTCCCGGTTCTTCCTCCCTGCTCTCGTCGACGACGGTCACCTCCGCTTCCATCTCTGTGCCGCCGTGCTCGAAACCAGGGTCGTCCCCGAAAACGTCCATGTCCGTCTCTCCCTCACTTCCTCCTGGCGGCGTTGCTCGTCCTGGACCTTCCTGCCACTTCCTGCGCCACTGCTCCTCTGGTCTATCGTCCCACCAATACGAGGGTTCTGAGGCAGATCCCGAGGGTGACCCCTCCGGGGAACGGGCGTCTCGTATCGGGTCCTCGTCCGAGTCGAACCCCCGGAACGTGCTGGCAGAAAGCGTGGGCGTGAAAAGCCAGTCGTCGAAAAAGTCTGCTGGCATTGGTCTATGTGGGAAGAGGGCATGAAACTCGTCTTTGAGCAGAGGTTCGTCCAAGGCGTAGCCCGGCACCCAGCTGTTCGCACTGGCCGGGGTGCCCTCCTTGGCGAGAAGGTATTCTACCCCCTCTTCCCCCCATCTGGAGTCCAAAATCTCCGTGACTTCGTTGATGCGTTCCTCCTGTGCCACTCCCGCGTGCCCGGTTCTTTCTCTGAGCGGACTCGGTGCCGTTCCGTGTTCCTGAAACCTGTGCGGTGCCTTGTAGGGAGTGAGCACCGATCTGTGGAACACCGGATGCATTCTGGAACCCTCTGGAAGCGCCAGCCTGAAAGCCACCGGGTTGACCTGCTCTTCGACTTGGTAGGGCCCCAGTTGCTTATGCCCTAGTTTCTTCTTGGCCAACGACCTGGCTGGTACTGCGTGGGCTGCTAACCAGACCCAGTCTCCCACATGGATCTCTTCGCCAACCCTTCTGTGTTTGTCCGCTTGCACCTTGTATGCATGTTTGGCCAGTTCCAGGTGCCGCCGCAGCTGATCGTGGACCTCCTGCAACTTCGACGCGAACGCATCCGCTGTCTGCGGCTCCCCCTCCCCCATCCTTTCCAGTCCCGGGAAGGTCCTGGGGTGCCTCCCGTTGTTGGCGAAGAACGGCGTGACCCCCGTGGACACGTGCTTCGTGTTGTTGTAGGCGAACTCGGCGAGCGGCAGGTAATCCACCCACGTCGCAGGCTGTTGATTCGCATAACATCTCAGGTACTGCTGCATGATGGCATTGACCCGCTCCGCTTGCCCGTTGGTCTGCGGGTGTCTCGCCGACGCCAGGTTGATCTTGACGTTCAGGAAGCCCATCAGCTTCTGCCAGAAATTCGAGATGAACTGCCGCCCCCGGTCGGACAGAATAGACCGTGGCAGACCGTGAACCTTGAACACGTGGTCTATGAACAGTTTGGCGGTTTGCTCCGCCGTGGCCACCTTGGCACACAGAATGAAATGTGCCATCTTGGAGAACAAGTCCACCACCACCAGCACGGCCGTCTTGCCCCTCGAGCTGGGCAGATCCGTGACAAAGTCCAGGGCCACTCTCTCCCACGGTTCGACCGGAGTTTGCAGCGGTTCCAACAGTCCGGCCAGCAGTCTGTGCACCGGTTTGGCCCTCTGGCAGGTGTCACACCTCGCCACGTAGTCCGCGACCTCCCCTCTCATTCCGGGCCACCAGAAGTCCCTGGCGACTAATTCCACCGTCTTCTCCTTGCCAAAGTGTCCGGCAGTGGGCGCGTCGTGCAGCTGCTGCAGTACCTTGGCGCGAAGTTCGTCTCCCGGCACGTAGATGGCCCCTTTACGGATGAGCAATCCATCTCTCAGCTGGAACCCGTCGGTCGCTGCCGTACCCCTTTGCACCTCTGCCATCTTTGCTTGCGCGAAGGAGTCATCCTGCAACGCTCGTCGCACCACCTCCAGGTCAACTGTTGCCGCAGCGCACGCCCACACTGTTGGTGCGAAGATGTGCATGGCGGCCGCTGGCGTGGCGTCCTCCAGATATTGTGGCTTACGGGAGAGAGCGTCCGCCATGATGTTGGTGTCCCCCGGGACATACTCTATTCGGAAGTCGAAGTTCGCAAAGAACTCAGCCCAACGTATCTGCCTCTGGTTCAGGAACTGTGCCGTGCGCCAGTGCTCCAGATTCTTGTGGTCCGTGCAGACCTGCACCGTGTGCTTGGCGCCGATCAGGAAGTGCCTCCACGCTTTGAATGCTGCATGAATGGCCAGCAACTCCCTGTCCCAGATGGTGTAGTTCTGTTCGGACTTGCTGAGCTTCCTGGAGTAAAACGCTCCCGGCCGCCAAACCCCCTGCGGGTCTTTCTGCAGCAGGACTGCTCCCACGGCTCTGTCTGAGGCGTCTGTCTCGACCCTCATCGGCCTGCTGGGGTCGACATGCAGCAGCTGCTCTTCCGACGCGAAGAGACGCTTGAGTGCCTGAAAGGACTGCTCCGCCTGCTCTGTCCAGATGAACTTCTTTTTCTTGGAGCTAAGTGTGTCCGTGATGGCCGCTGTCTGCATAGCGAAGCCTTTGATAAACTTGCGATAGAAGTTCGCGAAGCCGACAAACCGTTGGACCTCCTTCCGGTTGTGTGGGCTTTTCCAGTCCAACACCGCTCGAACCTTGGCGCTGTCCATTGCGAGCCCCTTGTCAGACAACTTGTAGCCCAGAAAATCCACCTCCGTCACGTCGAATTGGCACTTCTCCAACTTGGCGTAGAGCCTATGCTGCTGTAGCCTGCTTAGCACTTCTTTGACGTGTCTGTCATGCTCCTGCTGCGATTCCGAAAAGATCAGGATGTCATCTAAGAAACAGACGCACGTCTTGTAGAGGAGCCCCGCCAACACGTGATGCATGAACGCTTGAAAAACGTGGGAGCCATTTTGCAATCCAAAAGGCATAACTCTATATTCGTAGGTGCCCAGTGGCGTGAACATGGCTGTCTTCCACTCATCTCCTTCCCGCATGCGAATGAGATTGTACGCCCCTCGCAGGTCTAACTTGGTGAACACGCTGCCCTTCCGTACCTTTGCGAGGAGGTCGTCGATTCGGGGCATGGGGAAGTCCGATGGCTTGGTCACACTGTTTAAGATGCGATAGTCCACTACAAGTCTTTTTTGGGGCGTGTCCCGCTTCTTAACAAAGAATACAGGACTGCCCCCCGCTGCCTTGGACTCCCGGATGAAACCGCGCTCCAAATTATGATCTATAAACTCTTTGAGTTCCTGCAGTTCGTCCTCAGACATGGAATACAGCTTCCCTTTAGGCAGCGCCGCCCCCGGCAGCAGGTCAATTTTGCAGTCATATGGTCTGTGGGGGGGTAGCCTGTCTGCCTCCTTCTCGCAGAAAACCTCCAAAAATCCTGCGTACTTGTGGGGAATCGCTTGCAGCGTGCCTAGCAGCAGCTGAGACTCCTCTTCCTCTCCTTCCTGCCGGGGCACAATGCAGTGTTCAGCACAAAAGGAAGAGCCGAAGGTCAGCTGCCTCTGGTACCAAGCCAGCGTCGGGCTGTGCTTGTCCAGCCAACTCATGCCCAATACAATGGGCGTGTCCGATAGTTGAGTGACGTTGAAGCTGATGATTTCCCTGTGATTCCCAAGTCGCATCACCATTGGTGGCGTCTGCTTCACCACTTGCCCCCCTAGCAGCTCCCTGCCATCCACCGTGACCACCTGCAGGGGCAGCGTGGCAGGCAGCAACTGTACAGCGTGCCGGTCGACAAAGTCCTGCCCTATAAAGTCCGCATTGCTTCCCGAGTCAATGGTGAGCGGCACGTCCATGGTGATTCCATTGGGCAGCTGGAGCGATGCGGTGAGCCTCACTACTGGTTTGGGCGGGAGGGGGTCCATGGGCTGTGAAATCTCCGGGGACTTCTTCACTGACACGTCTGGCTGGGCCCCATTGCCTCTTCCTCCAGCCAGACATCGTCGTTTCCCTGCTGTGGTTGTCCTTGCTGCGTTGCTGCAGTTACCATTGCTGAGGCTGCAGTGTGCTTGTGGAGCCTCCGGGGACACTCGCCATATGCCCTGGATCCTCGCAGATGTAACACTTCCTGTTCCCTCTAGGAGGCTTCGCTTTCACTGTTGCCGGTGCTAGGGCTCTGGCTGCTGACTGAGCCCTTGCAATTCCAACCTCCATAGGTTCCGCTCCCCCTCCTGGCGGAGGCGTGGATTGCGCACGCGCTGCTTCTCTGGGAAGGAAGGAGGAGCCCCTGGCTGGTTCGCGCCCTCCACGCCCTTCGTCCCTGCTCCACGGACGTTCTTCCAGCCGCACCCCCACGGCTAGCGCCCTCTGAACGATCTCCTGCGTGGTCCGGGGTCTCTCCCCCCTCGCAATTTCATCTTTAACAGAGCCGTGCAATCCCTCCCAAAACAGGTCTCTTACAGGAGCCGAATCCCTGTCCCATTCCAGGGCACTGACCAAAGCGAAAAAGCGGGCATGGTACTGCCTTACGCTGGCCCTCCCTTGTTTCAGTCCATGTATCTGCTGCCGAGCAAGATCCACGTCAATGCTTGATAAAAAGCACCCATCCATCGCTTTAATAAAGGCATCCGCATTTTGGAGCGCCGGATCCTTATCCCTCCACAAATTGCGCAGCCATGCTTTAGCTTCCCCATGCAAATGGGACATGATGAATCCCACTTTCTCTTGCTCATCTCTAAAGTCTTTTTTCAGCAGTTCCAGTGCGCACATTACATCTGCTCTAAAGTTGGGGTACTGTTGCAGGTTCCCATCGAAGTGAGAGACCAGCCCGCCTGTTCGTCTCGCCAACCCAATTCCCTCCTGTTTGGGTGTCAGTTGCCCTTGCTTCATAAGTATGTCCAACCTGACCTGGAGATCCCTGCAGGCGGCAGCTGCCTCCTCCTCTCTCTTCCTGGATGCGAGAGCCTCGGCATTCAGTTGTGTCACTGCTTCTCTGAGTTCCGCTATCTGCTGCTCAGCCGTCATGTCGTCTGCCGTTCGTGAGCTCGCTAGTAGGCACCTGCTTCTCTCCTCTCCTCGAGGCTGTAGATGCCCACAATTAGGAGACGGAGCTTACTGTCAGAGCTGCTTCCAGATCCTAGCTCACAGAGGATCACGCTAGCCAGTGATCATTAAGTAAAAGTCTTTATTGAGTTACAGTTTCCATTCTCAAGCTGCTGCGTGCAACTCTACGTCTAATGGCTAGATCGGCGAAGCCCCGTCTGAGTCTCCGCCCCTTGTGCACCAACTTAATATCCTAGCCCTGCTCCACCTTTTCCGCCTGACTGTTCTCCTCTGGGTCCCTCTGCCCCCCCGGGGTCTCTTCCTTCCTGGATTCTTCTGACGCCGACCCCCCGGACCCTCCTGTCTCCTTCCGCCGGGCTTTAGGACCTGGCTCTCTTTCAGGGCTGCCTACTGCGTCACTTTCCTGTGCATTTGAACTTGGCGCGCGCGCCCAACCTTCCACTTTCCGTCTGACCGTTTCTTCGCTCCCCGATGGAGGTGTGGCCACTCCTGACTCATGCCCTCCCCCCTGTTGTGAGCTGCCAGTGCTTGATCCCTGGCTCCCTTCCTCTTCCCTGCTCTCTGGCGGTGACGCTGGTCCCGATTTCCAACTGCTCTCCTCTGAGTCCCCTCTGGCTCTATCTTCCTGGGGTGCCCCCCTAGACTCCCCCCTTGCCCTGGCCACTGGTGCTCCTTTCTGTGAATCTTCTGATTCACTGGAAAGACTCGGAGATCTCGGGTCGTCGTCATCACTCATCTTTTCTTCTGCCTCCTCCCCCTCGCTCTCTGTTTCCTCCCTTGCTCTTGCCTCTGCTCCTGAACCCCTGACATCCGTTAATATGAAATAGTGGGGGAAGGGAGGTATAATGGCAATACGAAAGAAGGGAATGTGTAATTAAAGTTATAAATATGGATGATTATCAGAGACGCTGAAGGAAGTTAAAAAAAGGAGATAATTTGTTGTATTTTGGATAAAAATGTATAATTGCATGGAAAATCAATAAAATTTATTATAAAAAAAACAAAAAAAAAACCTTATGCAAATAAAGCATTGCTTATTCTTCATCCACTGGTGTGCTTATTGGCTCCAGATCCAGAAATAACCCTGCCCTTGGCAGAACATATACAGTGCTTTTTTCTGGGGGGGGGGGCACAGAGGAATGCATAAAACATTTTGTGAATGTACTTTTGTCCATTTACTGTATTTATTTTTCCCGGTTTGAACTAAAAAATGGCGATTTTCTTGAGTCAAAATGAGAGTACCCCCAATCATTTTTTTTAGAAAAGAAGCACTGCATATATACACACTGTCAGGGCTGCCACTCAGTCCCAGCTCACATAGGACCACGTTAGCCAGCGTTCAGGTTAAAAGAGTCTTTATTGGATTACAGCTTCCATTTCCAAACTGCGATATGCAGCCCTACTTCTTCTAGGTCAGACCGGCGAAGACCCGTCTGAGTCTCCGCCTCTAGCACACCAGCTTAATACCCTAGCCTTGCTCCACCTCCTGCGCCTTTCCCTCCGTCTCTGGGTCCTTCTGCCCCCCGGGGTCTCCTTTTTCCTACTCTCTTCTGACGCGGACCCCCCTGACCCTTCCGCCTCCTTGCGGCGGGCTTTGGGACCTGGCTCACTCTCTGGGCTGCTTACTGCGCCAGCTTCCGCTACATTTGAACTTGGCGCGCGCGCCCAACTCTCAATCTTCCTCTTGATCGTTTCGTCGCTCCCCGAGGTGGGCGTGACTACTCCTGACTCATGCCCTCCCTCCTTCTGAAAGCCTCCGGAACCCGATATCTGGTCCCCTTTCTCGCCGCTGTTCCCGTCTGGGTACGTGGGTCCCGATCTCCAACTGCTGCTCTCTGATTCCTCTCTGGACCCTTCTTCCTGGGGTGTCCCCCTGCTTTCCCCCCTTGCTCTGACTGCTGGCGCTCCCTTCTGGGAATCCTCGGACTCACTGGATAAGCTCGGCGATCTCGGTTCGTCATCCCCACTCATCTTTCCTTCGTATTCCTCCCCCTCGCTCTCTGTCTCCTCCCTTCTCTGCGTCTCTGCTTCTGAACCCCTGACATCCATCCCCCCCTCGAAGCCCCCCCTTCCCCCTTCCCCCCCCACTTTCAAGGGTGGTTGCAGGGTGCTCCATCATCACAGGAGTGAATGCCGGATACAGTTCGCTCCTCGTTGCTGGCCGCCAACTGAAGACCTCCGAGTCTTCCTCCTCGCGTTCGTCAACGGTGAGCTGCTCCGCCTCCATTTCAGTGCCGCCGTGCTCGAAACCGAGATCCTCCCCGCACACGTCCATGTCAGTCTCTGCGTCGGTCGCTTGACCTGGCATCTCCAGCCACCTCCGGCGCCACTGCTCCTCTGGCCGATCGTCCCACCAATATGAGGTGTCGGACGCCGAACCCTCCGGTGACCCCTCTGGGGAATGTGTGCGCTGTGCGGGCTCCCCGTCCGAGTCGAAGCCATGGAACGTGCTGGAGGAAAGTGTGGGCGTGAACAACCAGTCGTCGAAGAAGCCTGCTGGCATGGGTCTGTGTGGGAAAAGGGCATGAAACTCGTCCTTGAGCAGGGGTTCCTCCAAAGCGTAGTCTGGCACCCAGCTATTAGCACTAGCCCGGGTGCCCTCTCTGGCTAGGAGGTATTCCACTCCGTCTTCCCCCCATCTGGAGTCCAAAATCTCCGTGACTTCGTTGATGGGGTCCTGCTGTGGCAATCTTCCCGCCTCCGACCGCTCCTGAGACGGACTCGGTGCTGTTCCTGGTTCCTGGAACCTGTGAGGTGTCCTGTAGGGAGTGAGCACCGACCTGTGGAACACCGGATGCATCCTGGAACCCTCCGGGAGCACCAGCCTGAAAGCTACTGGGTTGATCTGCGCTTCGACTTGGTATGGACCGAGTTGCTTGTGCCCCAACTTCTTTTTGGCTAACGATCTGGTCGGCACTGCGTGGGCTGCCAACCAGACCCAGTCTCCCACTCGGATCTCTTCGCCAACCCGCCTGTGCTTGTCCGCTTGCACCTTGTATGCGTGCTTCGCTAGCTCCAGCTGCCGTCGGAGTTGATCGTGGACCTCCTGCAACTCAGACGCGAAAGCGTCCGCCGTCTGCGGTTCCCCTTCCCCCACTCTGTCCAGTCCCGGGAAGGTTCTGGGATTCCTCCCATTGTTGGCGAAGAACGGTGTCACCCCTGTGGACACGTGCTTCGTGTTGTTGTAGGCGAACTCGGCGAGCGGCAGGTAATCCACCCACGTCGCAGGCTGTTGATTGGCATAGCATCTCAGGTACTGCTGCATGATGGCATTGACCCTCTCCGCTTGCCCGTTGGTCTGCGGGTGTCTCGCTGATGTCAGGTTGATTTTGACGTTCAGGAAGCCCATCAGCTTCTGCCAGAAATTCGAGATGAACTGGCGACCGCGGTCGGACAGTATAGACCGCGGCAGCCCGTGCACTTTGAACACGTGATCTATGAACAGTTTGGCTGTTTGTTCTGCCGTGGCCACCTTCGCACACGGTATGAAGTGTGCCATCTTGGTGAACAAGTCCACCACCACTAGTACAGCCGTCTTGCCTCTCGAGCTGGGTAGATCCGTGACAAAGTCCAGGGCCACCCTCTCCCACGGTTCAAACGGCGTTTGCAGCGGTTCGAGCAGTCCCGCCGGTGGTTTGTGCACCGGCTTGGCCCTCTGGCAGGTGTCGCACCTCGCGACGTAGTCCGCGACTTCCCCTCTCAGTCTGGGCCACCAAAAGTCCCTTGCGACTAATTCCACCGTTTTTTCCGTGCCAAAGTGCCCGGCCGTGGGTGCGTCGTGCAACTGCTGCAGTACCTTGGCGCGAAGTTCATCTCCAGGCATGTAGATGGCCCCTTTACGTAAGAGCAAGCCGTCCCGTATCTGGAACTCGTCGCTCTTCGCCGTGCCCTTGTGCACCTCGGCCATCTTCGCCTGCGCGAATGAGTCGTCCTGCAACGCCCGCCGCACCGCCTCCAGGTCTACTGTGGCTGAAGCGCACGCCCACGCTGTTGGCGCGAAGATGTGCATGGCTGCCGCTGGCGTCGCTTCTTCGAGGTATTGCGGTTTTCGGGACAGTGCATCCGCCATGATGTTAGTGTCGCCTGGGACGTACTCTATGCGGAAATCGAAGTCAGCAAAGAACTCCGCCCAACGTATCTGCCTCTGGTTCAGGAACTTCGCCGTGCGCCAGTGCTCCAGATTCTTGTGGTCCGTGCAGACCTGCACCGTGTGCTTGGCGCCGATCAGGAAGTGCCTCCATGCTTTGAATGCTGCATGAATGGCAAGCAACTCCCTGTCCCAGATGGTGTAGTTCTGCTCCGACTTGCTGAGCTTTCTGGAGTAGAACGCTCCCGGTCTCCAGACCCCCTGTGGGTCCCTCTGCAGCAGGACAGCTCCCACTGCTCTATCGGACGCGTCTGTCTCTACCCGCATCGGTCTGCTGGGGTCGATATGCAGCAGTTGCTCTTCCGACGCTGTCAGGGGTTCAGGAGCAGAGACGCAGAGAAGGGAGGAGACAGAGAGCGAGGGGGAGGAATACGAAGGAAAGATGAGTGGGGATGACGAACCGAGATCGCCGAGCTTATCCAGTGAGTCCGAGGATTCCCAGAAGGGAGCGCCAGCGGTCAGAGCAAGGGGGGAAAACAGGGGGACACCCCAGGAAGAAGGGTCCAGAGAGGGATCAGAGAGCAGCAGTTGGAGATCGGGACCCACGTACCCAGCCGGGAGCAGCGGGGAGGAAGGGGACCAGATATCGGGTTCCGGAGGCTTTCAGAAGGAGGGAGGGCATGAGTCAGGAGTAGTCACGCCCACCTCGGGGAGCGACGAAACGATCAAGAGGAAGGTGGAGAGTTGGGCGCGCGCGCCAAGTTCAAATGTAGCGGAAGCTGGCGCAGTAAGCAGCCCAGAGAGTGAGCCAGGTCCCAAAGCCCGCCGCAAGGAGGCGGAAGGGTCAGGGGGGTCCGCGTCAGAAGAGAGTAGGAAAGAAGAGACCCCGGGGGGCAGAGGGACCCAGAGACGGAAGGAAAGGCGCAGGAGGTGGAGCAAGGCTAGGATATTAAGCTGGTGTGCTAGAGGCGGAGACTCAGACGGGTCTTCGCCGGTCTGACCTAGAAGAAGTAGGGCTGCACATTGCAGTTTGGAAATGCAACCTGTAATCCAATAAAGACTCTTTTAACTTGAACGCTGGCTAGCGTGGTCCTATGTGAGCTGGGACTGAGTGGCAGCCCTGACAGTAAGACCCGTCTCCTTAAAGCTTCGGACACCTGATACCTCGCAGCGGAGGCAGAAGCAGCGAGAGGAGGAAATTGGTGTTTGGGAGCGAGCTCACAACGGTTGGCAGAGATGACGGAAGCAGAGAAAATTTCAGCGCTGCAACAGGCAGTGACCCAATTGAACGCGGAGGTACAGGCATCCAAGAAAAGGGAGGAGGATGCGGCAGCCGCCTACAGAGATCTCCACGCCAGGTTTGAAGCATTGGTTAAGCATGGGCAGCCAGGACCCAGACCGGAGGGGGTTGGGTTGGCACGGAGAGCAGGAGGGCTTGTGGCTCACTTCGATGGGAATTTACAACAGTACCCCAATTTTCGAGCAGACGTAATGTGCGCACTGCAACTGCTGGCGAAAGACTTTAGGGATGAGGAAGAGAAAGTGGGGTTTATACTATCCCATTTGCATGGGGATGCGAAAGCGTGGCTACGCAATTTGTGGAGGGATAAAGATCCAGCGCTTCAGAATGCAGATGCCTTTATCAAAGCGATGGATGCGTGCTTTTTATCTACCATTGACGTGGATCTTGCCCGACGGGAGATTCATGGACTGAAACAAGGGAGGGCGAGCGTACGCCAGTATCACGCCCGCTTTTTTGCGCTGGTCAGTGCCTTAGAATGGGACCGGGATTCGCCCCCAGTCAGAGACCTCTTCTGGGAAGGTTTGAGCAGTGCTGTTAAAGACGAAATTGCGAGGGGGGAGAGGCCCCGGAGCACGCAGGAGGTGGTCCAAAGGGCGCTGACTGTGGGGGTGAGGCTGGAAGAACGTCCATGGTGCAGAGACGAAGGACGTGGAGGGCGCGAAGCAGCGAGAAGTTTCTCTTTCGTTCCCAGGGAAGCTGCGCGTGCGCAATCCACACCTCCGCCAGGAGGGGGAGTGGAACCTATGGAGGTGGGAGGCGCCAGGGCTCAGTCAGCTACCAGAGCCCCTGCACCGGCGGCAGTCAAGACTAAACCTCCTAGAGGGACCAGGAAGTGTTATATATGCGACAGCTCTCAACACTTGGCGAAAGAGTGTCCCCAGAGGAGCTCCAAGCACACTGCAGCCTCCGCAACGGTGAAAGCGGCCACGCAACACAGCGAACAACAGCAGGGAAACGACGATGTCTGGCTGGAGACAGAGGCACTGGGGCCCAGCCAGACGCATCACTGAAGCAGTCCCCAGCAATCTTGCAACCCACGGACCCCCTCCCACCCAAACCAGTAGTGCAACTCACAGCATCTCTCCAGCTGCCCGATGGCGTCACTATCGAAGTGCCGCTTTCTGTGGATTCTGGAAGCAACGCAGACTTTATAGCACAGGATTTTGTGGAGCAGCATGCTATACAGCTATTACCGGCCACTCTGCCCCTGCAAGTCGTCACAGTGGATGGTAGAGAGTTGCTGGGGGGGCAGGTGGTGAAGCAAACGCCGCCAATGGTGATGCGCCTTGGCAACCACAGGGAAGTCATCAGTTTTAACGTCACCCGCCTGTCGGACACACCCATTGTGTTGGGCATGAGTTGGCTGGACAGGCACAGTCCGACACTGGCTTGGTACCAGCGACAGCTGATCTTCGGCTCCTCTTACTGCGCAGAACACTGCATCCTGCCCGAACAGGAGGGAGAGGAGGAGGAATCACAACTGCAGTTGGGAACGTTGCAAGCAGTCCCCCACAAATACGCAGACTTTCTGGAGGTCTTCTGCGAGAAGGAGGCAGACAAGTTACCACCGCACAGGCAATATGACTGCAAGATTGACCTCCTACCAGGGGCGACGCTACCGAAGGGGAAGCTGTATTCCATGTCGGAGGATGAACTACAGGAACTCAAACAGTTCATAGATCACAATTTGGAGCGCGGTTTCATCCGGGAGTCCAGGGCAGTAGGGGGCAGTCCTGTTTTCTTTGTGAAGAAGAAGGACACGCCCCAAAAAAGGCTGGTGGTGGATTTTCGCCTCTTGAACAAGATGACCAAGCCCTCTGATTTCCCCATGCCCAGGATTGACGACCTACTGGCAACGGTGCGCAAGGGACGCGTGTTTACCAAGTTGGACCTGCGAGGGGCGTACAATCTCATCCGCATGAGGGAGGGCGATGAGTGGAAGACAGCCATGTTCACGCCTCTGGGAACCTACGAGTATAGAGTGATGCCGTTTGGATTGCAAAACGGTTCTCACTGTTTTCAAGCTTTCATGCATCATGTGTTGGCGGGACTCCTCTACAAGAAGTGCGTCTGCTTTCTGGATGACATCCTGATATTCTCCGAGTCGCAGCAAGCGCATGACCAGGATGTTCGGGAGGTGCTGGAGAGGTTGCAGCAGCATAGACTGTACGCCAAACTGGAGAAGTGCCAGTTCGACACGACGGAGGTGGATTTCTTGGGTTACAAGTTGTCGGACAAGGGGCTAGCCATGGACAGCGCCAAGGTTCGAGCGGTGTTGGATTGGAAGAGCCCGCGCAACCGGAAGGAGGTCCAGCGGTTTGTCGGCTTCGCCAACTTCTATCGCAAGTTTATCAAAGGGTTCGCGATGCAGACGGCGGCTATTACGGACACGCTAAGCTCCAAGAAAAAGAAATTCATCTGGACGGAGCAGGCGGAGCAGTCCTTTCAGGCACTCAAGCGTCTCTTCGCGTCGGAAGAGCAACTGCTGCATATCGACCCCAGCAGACCGATGCGGGTAGAGACAGACGCGTCCGATAGAGCAGTGGGAGCTGTCCTGCTGCAGAGGGACCCACAGGGGGTCTGGAGGCCGGGAGCGTTCTACTCCAGAAAGCTCACCAAGTCGGAGCAGAACTACACCATCTGGGACAGGGAGTTGCTTGCCATTCATGCAGCCTTCAAGGCGTGGAGACACTTCCTGATCGGCGCCAAGCACACGGTGCAGGTCTGCACGGACCACAAGAATCTGGAGCACTGGCGCACGGCGAAGTTCCTGAACCAGAGGCAGATACGTTGGGCGGAGTTCTTTGCTGACTTCGATTTCCGAATAGAGTACGTCCCAGGCGACACCAACATCATGGCGGATGCACTGTCCCGAAAACCGCAATACCTCGAAGAGGCGACGCCAGCGGCAGCCATGCACATCTTCGCGCCAGCTGCGTGGGCGTGCGCTTCAGCCACAGTAGACCTGGATGCGGTGCGGCGGGCGTTGCAGGACGACTCATTCGCGCAGGCGAAGATGGCCGAGGTGCACAAGGGCACAGCGAAGAGCGACGAGTTCCAGATACGGGACGGCTTGCTCTTACGTAAAGGGGCCATCTACGTGCCGGGAGATGAACTTCGCGCCAAGGTACTGCAGCAGTTGCACGACGCACCCACGGCCGGGCACTTTGGCACGGAAAAAACGGTGGAATTAGTCGCAAGGGACTTTTGGTGGCCCAGACTGAGAGGGGAAGTCGCGGACTACGTCGCGAGGTGCGACACCTGCCAGAGGGCCAAACCGGTGCACAAACCACCGGCGGGACTGCTGGAACCGCTGCAAACGCCGTTTGAACCGTGGGAGAGGGTGGCCCTGGACTTTGTCACGGATCTCCCCAGCTCGAGAGGCAAGACAGCTGTACTAGTGGTGGTGGACTTGTTCACCAAGATGGCACACTTCATACCGTGTGCGAAGGTGGCCACGGCAGAACAAACAGCCAAACTGTTCATAGATCACGTGTTCAAAGTGCACGGGCTGCCGCGGTCTATACTGTCCGACCGCGGTCGCCAGTTCATCTCGAATTTCTGGCAGAAGCTGATGGGCTTCCTGAACGTCAAGATCAACCTGACATCAGCGAGACACCCGCAGACCAACGGGCAAGCGGAGAGGGTCAATGCCATCATGCAGCAGTACCTGAGATGCTATGCTAATCAACAGCCTGCGACGTGGGTGGATTACCTGCCGCTCGCCGAGTTCGCCTACAACAACACGAAGCACGTGTCCACAGGGGTGACGCCGTTCTTCGCCAACAATGGGAGGAATCCCAGAACCTTCCCGGGACTGGACAGAGTGGGGGAAGGGGAACCGCAGACGGCGGACGCTTTCGCGTCTGAGTTGCAGGAGGTCCACGATCAACTCCGACGGCAGCTGGAGCTAGCGAAACACGCTTACAAGGTGCAAGCGGACAAGCACAGGCGGGTTGGCGAAGAGATCCGAGTGGGAGACTGGGTCTGGTTGGCAGCCCACGCAGTGCCGACCAGATCGTTAGCCAAAAAGAAGTTGGGGCACAAGCAACTCGGTCCATACCAAGTCGAAGCGCAGATCAACCCAGTAGCTTTCAGGCTGGTGCTACCGGAGGGTTCCAGGATGCATCCGGTGTTCCACAGGTCGGTGCTCACTCCCTACAGGACACCTCACAGGTTCCAGGAACCAGGAACAGCACCGAGTCCGTCTCAGGAGCGGACGGAGGCGGGGAGATTGCCACAGCAGGACCCCATCAACGAAGTCACGGAGATTTTGGACTCCAGATGGGGGGAAGACGGAGTGGAATACCTCCTAGCCAGAGAGGGCACCCGGGCCAGTGCTAATAGCTGGGTGCCAGACTATGCTTTGGAGGAACCCCTGCTCAAGGACGAGTTTCATGCCCTTTTCCCACACAGACCCATGCCAGCAGGCTTCTTCGACGACTGGTTGTTCACGCCCACACTTTCCTCCAGCACGTTCCATGGCTTCGACTCGGACGGGGAGCCCGCACAGCGCACACATTCCCCAGAGGGGTCACCGGAGGGTTCGGCGTCCGACACCTCGTATTGGTGGGACGATCGGCCAGAGGAGCAGTGGCGCCGGAGGTGGCTGGAGATGCCAGGTCAAGCGACCGACGCAGAGACTGACATGGACGTGTGCGGGGAGGATCTCGGTTTCGAGCACGGCGGCACTGAAATGGAGGCGGAGCAGCTCAACGTTGACGAACGCGAGGAGGAAGACTCGGAGATCTTCAGTTGGCGGCCAGCGACGAGGAGCGAACTGTATCCGGCATTCACTCCTGTGATGATGGAGCACCCAGCAACCACCCTTGAAAGCGGGGAGGGGGGAAGGGGGGGCTTCGAGGGGGGGATGGATGTCAGGGGTTCAGGAGCAGAGACGCAGAGAAGGGAGGAGACAGAGAGCGAGGGGGAGGAATACGAAGGAAAGATGAGTGGGGATGACGAACCGAGATCGCCGAGCTTATCCAGTGAGTCCGAGGATTCCCAGAAGGGAGCGCCAGCGGTCAGAGCAAGGGGGGAAAACAGGGGGACACCCCAGGAAGAAGGGTCCAGAGAGGGATCAGAGAGCAGCAGTTGGAGATCGGGACCCACGTACCCAGCCGGGAGCAGCGGGGAGGAAGGGGACCAGATATCGGGTTCCGGAGGCTTTCAGAAGGAGGGAGGGCATGAGTCAGGAGTAGTCACGCCCACCTCGGGGAGCGACGAAACGATCAAGAGGAAGGTGGAGAGTTGGGCGCGCGCGCCAAGTTCAAATGTAGCGGAAGCTGGCGCAGTAAGCAGCCCAGAGAGTGAGCCAGGTCCCAAAGCCCGCCGCAAGGAGGCGGAAGGGTCAGGGGGGTCCGCGTCAGAAGAGAGTAGGAAAGAAGAGACCCCGGGGGGCAGAGGGACCCAGAGACGGAAGGAAAGGCGCAGGAGGTGGAGCAAGGCTAGGATATTAAGCTGGTGTGCTAGAGGCGGAGACTCAGACGGGTCTTCGCCGGTCTGACCTAGAAGAAGTAGGGCTGCACATTGCAGTTTGGAAATGCAACCTGTAATCCAATAAAGACTCTTTTAACTTGAACGCTGGCTAGCGTGGTCCTATGTGAGCTGGGACTGAGTGGCAGCCCTGACAGACGCGAAGAGACGCTTGAGTGCCTGAAAGGACTGCTCTGCCTGCTCCGTCCAGATGAATTTCTTTTTCTTGGAGCTTAGCGTGTCCGTAATAGCCGCCGTCTGCATCGCGAACCCTTTGATAAACTTGCGATAGAAGTTGGCGAAGCCGACAAACCGCTGGACCTCCTTCCGGTTGCGCGGGCTCTTCCAATCCAACACCGCTCGCACCTTGGCGCTGTCCATGGCTAGCCCCTTGTCCGACAACTTGTAACCCAAGAAATCCACCTCTGTCGTGTCGAACTGGCACTTCTCCAGTTTGGCGTACAGTCTATGCTGCTGCAACCTCTCCAGCACCTCCCGAACGTCTTGGTCATGCGCTTGCTGCGACTCGGAGAATATCAGGATGTCATCCAGAAAGCAGACGCACTTCTTGTAGAGGAGTCCCGCCAACACATGATGCATGAAAGCTTGAAAACAGTGAGAACCGTTTTGCAATCCAAACGGCATCACTCTGTACTCGTAGGTGCCCAGAGGCGTGAACATGGCTGTCTTCCACTCATCGCCCTCCCTCATGCGGATGAGATTGTACGCCCCTCGCAGGTCCAACTTGGTAAACACGCGTCCCTTGCGCACCGTCGCCAGTAGGTCGTCAATCCTGGGCATGGGGAAATCAGAGGGCTTGGTCATCTTGTTCAAGAGGCGAAAATCCACCACCAGCCTCTTTTGGGGCGTGTCCTTCTTCTTCACAAAGAAAACAGGACTGCCCCCTACTGCCCTGGACTCCCGGATGAAACCGCGCTCCAAATTGTGATCTATGAACTGTTTGAGTTCCTGTAGTTCATCCTCAGACATGGAATACAGCCTCCCCTTCGGTAGCGTCGCCCCTGGTAGGAGGTCAATCTTGCAGTCATATTGCCTGTGCGGTGGTAACTTGTCTGCCTCCTTCTCGCAGAAGACCTCCAGAAAGTCTGCGTATTTGTGGGGGACTGCTTGCAACGTTCCCAACTGCAGTTGTGATTCCTCCTCCTCTCCCTCCTGTCCGGGCAGGATGCAGTGTTCTGCGCAGTAAGAGGAGCCGAAGATCAGCTGTCGCTGGTACCAAGCCAGTGTCGGACTGTGCCTGTCCAGCCAACTCATGCCCAACACAATGGGTGTGTCCGACAGTCGTGTGACGTTAAAACTGATGACTTCCCTGTGGTTGCCAAGGCGCATCACCATTGGCGGCGTTTGCTTCACCACCTGCCCCCCCAGCAACTCTCTGCCATCCACTGTGACGACTTGCAGGGGCAGAGTGGCCGGCAATAGCTGTATAGCGTGCTGCTCCACAAAATCCTGTGCTATAAAGTCTGCGTTGCTTCCAGAATCCACAGAAAGCGGGACTTCGATAGTGACGCCATCGGGCAGCTGGAGAGATGCTGTGAGTTGCACTACTGGTTTGGGTGGGAGGGGGTCTGTGGGTTGCAAGATCGCTGGGGACTGCTTCAGTGATGCGTCTGGCTGGGCCCCAGTGCCTCTGTCTCCAGCCAGACATCGTCGTTTCCCTGCTGGTGTTCGCTGTGTTGCGTGGCCGCTTTCACCGTTGCGGAGGCTGCAGTGTGCTTGGAGCTCCTCTGGGGACACTCTTTCGCCAAGTGTTGAGAGCTGTCGCATATATAACACTTCCTGGTCCCTCTAGGAGGTTTAGTCTTGACTGCCGCCGGTGCAGGGGCTCTGGTAGCTGACTGAGCCCTGGCTCCTCCCACCTCCATAGGTTCCACTCCCCCTCCTGGCGGAGGTGTAGATTGCGCACGCGTAGCGTCCCTGGGAACGAAAGAGAAACTTCTCGCTGCTTCGCGCCCTCCACGTCCTTCGTCTCTGCACCACGGACGTTCTTCCAGCCTCACCCCCACAGTCAGCGCCCTTTGGACCACCTCCTGCGTGCTCCGGGGCCTCTCCCCCCTCGCAATTTCGTCTTTAACAGCACTGCTTAATCCCTCCCAGAAGAGGTCTCTGACTGGGGGCGAATCCCGGTCCCATTCCAAGGCACTGACCAGCGCAAAAAAGCGGGCGTGATACTGGCGTACGCTCGCCCTCCCTTGTTTCAGTCCATGAATCTCCCGTCGGGCAAGATCCACGTCAATGGTAGATAAAAAGCACGCATCCATCGCTTTGATAAAGGCATCTGCATTCTGAAGCGCCGGATCTTTATCCCTCCACAAATTGCGTAGCCACGCTTTAGCATCCCCATGCAAATGGGATAGTATAAACCCCACTTTCTCTTCCTCATCCCTAAAGTCTTTCGCCAGCAGTTGCAGTGCGCACATTACGTCTGCTCGAAAATTGGGGTACTGTTGTAAATTCCCATCGAAGTGAGCCACAAGCCCTCCTGCTCTCCGTGCCAACCCAACCCCCTCCGGTCTGGGTCCTGGCTGCCCATGCTTAACCAATGCTTCAAACCTGGCGTGGAGATCTCTGTAGGCGGCTGCCGCATCCTCCTCCCTTTTCTTGGATGCCTGTACGTCCGCGTTCAATTGGGTCACTGCCTGTTGCAGCGCTAAAATTTTCTCTGCTTCCGTCATCTCTGCCAACCGTTGTGAGCTCGCTCCCAAACACCAATTTCCTCCTCTCGCTGCTTCTGCCTCCGCTGCGAGGTATCAGGTGTCCGAAGCTTAAATGAGACGGGTCTTACTGTCAGGGCTGCCACTCAGTCCCAGCTCACATAGGACCACGCTAGCCAGCGTTCAAGTTAAAAGAGTCTTTATTGGATTACAGCTTCCATTTCCAAACTGCGATGTGCAGCCCTACTTCTTCTAGGTCAGACCGGCGAAGACCCGTCTGAGTCTCCGCCTCTAGCACACCAGCTTAATACCCTAGCCTTGCTCCACCTCCTGCGCCTTTCCCTCCGTCTCTGGGTCCTTCTGCCCCCCGGGGT
The DNA here is from genome assembly GCF_964188305.1 of Podarcis bocagei. Taxonomy (NCBI): domain Eukaryota; kingdom Metazoa; phylum Chordata; class Lepidosauria; order Squamata; family Lacertidae; genus Podarcis; species Podarcis bocagei. Next base: position 166,311 of record NC_138141.1, on the reverse strand, counting down.
CTCCTTTTTCCTACTCTCTTCTGACGCGGACCCCCCTGACCCTTCCGCCTCCTTGCGGCGGGCTTTGGGACCTGGTTCACTCTCTGGGCTGCTTACTGCGCCAGCTTCCGCTACATTTGAACTTGGCGCACGCGCCCAACTCTCAACCTTCCTCTTGATCGTTTCGTCGCTCCCCGAGGTGGGCGTGACTACTCCTGACTCATGCCCTCCCTCCTTCTGAAAGCCTCCGGAACCCGATATCTGGTCCCCTTTCTCCCCGCTGTTCCCGTCTGGGTACGTGGGTCCCGATCTCCAACTGCTGCTCTCTGATTCCTCTCTGGACCCTTCTTCCTGGGGTGTCCCCCTGCTTTCCCCCCTTGCTCTGACTGCTGGCGCTCCCTTCTGGGAATCCTCGGACTCACTGGATAAGCTCGGCGATCTCGGTTCGTCATCCCCACTCATCTTTCCTTCGTATTCCTCCCCCTCGCTCTCTGTCTCCTCCCTTCTCTGCGTCTCTGCTTCTGAACCCCTGACACACACACATATACATATATCCGTTTTATTTTTATTTATTTACAAACGGACACCTATATCTAGGTATGTATATTCTTGTATATAAACTTCCGCGGCCCACCCGCCCCATCCCTCCGCCAAGGGGCACGAGAGGAAGGCCACTGGGGGAGAAAGGCAGGTGAGGGCGGGGCTGCCCCCTGGGAAGAGCGGGGTCGAGAGAGAGTGGGCGGGAGAAAGAGAGAGGGCCAGCCTGGCTCGGCACGTCTCTGCTGGCCCAACGTCGCAGCGCCTCTTCCGCCCGTTTCCCTCCCCTTCCTGTCAGCTTGCCTCTCCTCCGGTGGCACCTCCTTCCGGTACCCCTGCCCTCGCCCAAGATGGCGGCAGCACAGGCTCTTCCGCCCGTTTCCCTCCCCTTCCTATCCGCTTGCCTCTCCTCCGGTGGCACCTCCTTCCGGTACGCCTGCCCTCGCCCAAGATGGCGGCAGCACAGGCTCTTCCGCCCGTTTCCCTCCCCTTCCTGTCCTCCTGCCTCTCCTCCGGTGGCACCTCCTTCTGGGTACCACTGCCCTCGCCCAAGATGGCTGCAGCACAGGCTCTTCCGCCCGTTTCCCTCCCCTTCCTGTCCTCTTGCCTCTCCTCCGGGGGCACCTCCTTCCGGGTACCCCCTGCCCTCGCCCAAGATGGCGGCAGCACAGGCTCTTCCGCCCGTTTCCCTCCCCTTCTGTTTGCACCAGAATCACACTACCAAAGCAGAAAGGTCTTCTGGATTCCATCTACATAGGAAGAAGATGAAAACGCTCTGATTGGGCTTATTTCAAATAAGTGTTTTTGGGGTTACAATCTACATTCAACCAAAAATCGCAGAGCGAAATGTATGTTATCAGCCCAAATCAAGCATGGGTGTTTTGGTTCATCTCAATTGAAAGAGGGAGAAGAAGCTTGGATTGCACTCGGTTTTCATTCACCCACAAATAGAAAATCGAAGTATCATAAGCATAATCAACGCAAAACAGGTTGTTTTGGGTTCCGTCTACATAGAAAGAAGAATCTTGGATTTCGCTTAATAAAAAGTATTGTTCTTTGGTGTTAATGCACATTTACCCCAAAATGGCAAAGTGAATGTAATGCGACCAAAATAAAGAAACACCATTCCTCTTCTATATACTTCTTCCAGAAGACGAATAAGCTTCGAGAGGGCTTATTTGAATTTGCATGGTGTTTTTTGGGTTTGCACTAGAATCACACAAACAAAGCAAAAAGAATGCACATTCAACCAAAAATCGCAGTGAAATGTTTGTTATCAGCCAAAATCAACCATAGGTGTTTAAGTTAATCTCAATCGAAAGAGGACAAATAAGCTTGGATTGCATTTCGGTATTCATTTACCCACAAACTGCAAATCGAAGTGTCATAAGCATAAACAAAGCAAAACAGGTTGTTTTGGATACCATCTACATAGAAAGAAGAATCTTGGATTGCGCTTATTTCAAAGTCGTGTTCTTTGGTTCTATGTACATTGACCCACAAATCGCCAAGTGAGTGTAATGAGCCTAAAATGACAAAACACCATATTTCCGCTTCCATATGCGGAGAAAGAAGACGCATAAGCTTCGAGGCTTATTTCAATTCACAGGGTGTTTTTTGGGTTTGCACTAGAATCACACAACCAAAGCAAAAAGAATGCACATTCAACCAAAAATCGCAGAGTGAAATGTTTTTTATCAGCCAAAATCAACCATATAGGTGTTTAAGTTCATCTCAATAGAAAGAGAACGAATAAGCTTGGATTGCTCTTTCGGTGTTCATTCACCCACAAATAACAAAGCAAAGTGTAATAAGCCTAAAGAAAGCAAAACAGGTTGTATTCGGTTCCATCTACATAGAAATAAGAATCTTGGATTTCGCTTATTTCAAAGTCGTGTTCTTTGGTATTAATGCACTTTTACCCAGAAATCGCAAAGTGTATGTAATGAGACCAAAATAACAAAACGCCATATTTCCGCAACCATATGCGTAGAAAGAAGACGAATAAGCTTCGATGGGGCTTATTTCAATTCATAGAATCATAGAATCATAGTTGGAATTTATATGGTGTTTTTTGGGTGAGCACCAGAATCACCCCCAAACAGAGCAATAAAGTGTTTTGCGTTCTGATTGGGCTTATTTCAATTCATAGAATCATAGAATCATAGAGTTGAAATTAGCGTGGTGTTTTTTGGGTGTGCACCAGAACCACCTAACCAAAGCAAAAAGGTGTTCTGGGTTCAATCTACAATAAAAGAAGATAACGCTCTGATTGGGCTTATTTCAAATTGGTGTTTTTTGGGTTAGAATGCACATTCAACCAAAAATCGCAAATGTTTGTAATCAGCCCAAATCAAGCATAGGTGTTTTAGTTAATCTCAATAGAAAGAGGACGAATAAGCTTGGATTGCTTTTTCGGTGTTCATTCACCCACAAATAACAAAGCAAAGTGTAATAAGCCTAAAGAAAGCAAAACACGTTGTTTTCGGTTCCATCTACATAGAAAGAATAATCTTGGATTTCGCTTATTTCAAAGTCGTGTTCTTTGGTGTTAAATGCACATTTACCCTGAAATCGCAAAGTGTATGTAATGAGACCAAAATAACAAAACGCCATATTTCCGCTTCCATTTGCGTAGAAAGAAGACGAATAAGCTTCGAGAGGGCTTATTTGAATTTGCATGGTCTTTTTTGGGTGTATACCAGAATCACCCCCAAAGAAAGCAATAAAGTATTTTGCGTTCTATCTACGTAGGAAGAAGATAAAAACGCTCTGATTTGGATTATTTCAAATAGCTGTTTTTGGGGTTAGAATGCACATTCAACAAAAAAATCACTGAGCGAAATGTTTGTTATCAGCCCAAATCAACCATAGGTGTTTATGTTCATCTCAATAGAAAGAGAACGAATAAGCTTGGATTGCTCTTTCGTTGTTGTTCATTCACCCACAAGCTGCAAAGCAAAGTGTCATAAGCATAAACAACGCAAAACAGGTTGTTTTGGTTTCCATCTACATAGAAAGAAGAATCTTGGATTTCGCTTATTTCAAAATCGTGTTCTTTGGAGTTAATGCACATTTACCCAGAAATCGCAGTGTGTGTAATGAGACCAAAATAACAAAACGACATATTTCCGCTTCCATATGAGTAGAAAGAAGACGAATGAGCTTCGATTGGGCTTATTTCAATTCATAGAATCATAGTTGAAATTAGCGTGGTGTTTTTTGGGTGTGCAGCAGAATTATCTAACCAAAGCAAAAAGGTGTTCTGGGTTTGAAATAAGCGAAATCCAAGATTCCTCTTTCTATGTAGATGGAAACCAAAACAAAATGTTTTGCTTTCTTTCGGCTTTGGAATTTGTGGGTGAATGAACACCTAAGGAGCAATCCAAGCTTATTCGTCCTCTTTCTATTGAGATTAACTATGCTTGATTTGGGCTGATAACAAACATTTCGCTCTGCGATTTTTGTTTGAATGTGCATTCTAACCCCAAAAACACCTATTTGAAATAATCCCAATCAGAGCGTTTTTATCTTCTTCCTACGTAGATAGAACGCAAAATACTTTATTGCTTTCTTTGGGGTGATTCTGGTATACACCCAAAAAACACCATGCAAATTCAAATAAGCCCTCTCGAAGCTTATTCGTCTTCTTTCTACCCATGTGGAAGCGGAAATATGGTGTTTCTTTACTTTGGTCGCATTACATTCACTTTGTGATTTTTGGGTAAATGTGCATTAAAACCAAAGAACACTACTTTTTAATAAGCGAAATCCAATATTATTCTTTTATGCAGATGTTAGCCAAAAGACCTTTTTCTTTGGTTGTGTAATTCTGGTGCACACCCAAAAAACACCACGCTAATTTCAACTCTATGATTCTATGATTCTATGAATTGAAATAAGCCCAATCGAAGCTTATTGTCAGGGGTTTAGAAGCAGAGGCAAGGGCAAGGGAGGAAACAGAGAGCGAAGGGGAGGAGGCAGAAGAAAAGATGAGTGATGACGACGACCCGAGATCTCCGAGTCTTTCCAGTGAATCAGAGGATTCACAGAAAGGAGCACCAGTGGCCAGGGCAAGGGGGGAGTTTAGGGGGGCACCCCAGGAAGATAGAGCCAGAGGGGACTCAGAGGAGAGCAGTTGGAAATCGGGACCAGCGTCACCGCCAGGGGGCAAGCGCTGGCAGCTCACCACAGGAGGGAGGGCATGGGTCAGGAGTGGCCACACCTCCATCGGGGAGCGAAGAAACGGTTAAGCGGAAAGTGGAAGGTTGGGCGCGCGCGCCAAGTTCAAATGCAGAGCAAGGCGGCGCAGTAAGCAGCCCGGAAAGGGAGCCAGGTCCTAAAGCCCGGCGCAAGGGGGCAGGAGGGTCCGGGTCAGCGTCAGAAGAATCCCGGAAGGAAGAAACCCCGGGGGGCAGAGGGACCCAGAGGAGAACAGTCAGGCGGAAAAGGTGGAGCAGGGCTAGGATATTAAGTTGGTGCACAAGGGGCGGAGAATCAGACGGAGCTTCGCCGATCTAGCCACTAGACGTAGAGTTGCACGCAGCAGCTTGGGAATGGAAACTGTAACTCAATAAAGACTTTTACTTAATGACCGCTGGCTAGCGTGATCCTCTGTGAGCTAGGATCTTGAAGCAGCTCTGACAGTAAGCTCCGTCTCCAAAATTGTGGGCATCTACAGCCTCGAGGAGAGGAGAGAAGCAGGTGCCTACTAGCTAGCTCACGAACGGCAGACAACATGACGGCTGAGCAGCAGATAGAGGAACTCAGAAAAGCAGTGTCACAACTGACTGCCGAGGCTCTCGCATCCAGGAAGAGAGAGGAGGAGGCAGCTGCCGCCTGCAGGGATCTCCAGGTCAGGTTGGACATGCTTACGAAGCACGGGCAACTGACACCCAGACAGGAGGGAATTGGGTTGGCGAGACGAACAGGCGGTCTGGTCTCTCACTTCGATGGGAACCTGCAACAGTATCCCAACTTTAGAGCAGATGTACTGTGCGCACTGCAACTGCTGAATAAAGACTTTAGAGATGAGCAAGAGAAGGTGGGATTCATCATGTCCCATTTGCATGGGGATGCTAAAGCATGGCTGCGCAATCTATGGAGAGATAAGGATCCGGCGCTCCAAGATGCGGATGCCTTTATTAAAGCGATGGATGGGTGTTTTTTATCAAGCATTGACGTGGATCTTGCCCGGAAGGAGGTGCATGAACTAAGGCAAGGGAGGACCAGCGTAAGGCAATATCATGCCCGCTTTTTCGCTTTGGTCAGTGCCCTGGAATGGGACAGAGATTCGGCCCCTGTGAGAGACCTCTTTTGGGAGGGGCTGCACAGCTCGATTAAAGATGAAATCGCGAGGGGGGAGAGACCCCGGACCACCCAGGAGGTCGTTCAGAGGGCACTGGCAGTGGGGGTGCGGCTGGAAGAACGTCCGTGGAGCAGGGACGAAGGGCGTGGAGGGCGCGAACCAGCCAGGGGCCCCTCCTTCCTTCCCAGAGACGCAGCGCGTGCGCAATCCACGCCTCCACCAGGAGGAGGAGCGGATCCTATGGAGGTTGGAGGTGCAAGGGCTCAGTCAGCAACCAGAGCCCTAGCACCGGCAGCAGTGAAAGGGAAGCCTCCTAGAGGGAACAGGAAGTGTTACGTCTGTGAGGAGCCAGGGCACATGGCGAAAGAGTGTCCCCAGAGGCCCCACAAGCTCACTGCAGCCTCAGCAATGGTGACTGCAGCGACGCAGCAAGGTGGACCACAGCAGGGAAACGACGCAGTCTGGCTGGAGGAAGAGGCACTGGGGCCCAGCCAGACGTGTTAGTGACGCAGTCCCCAGAGATTTTACAGCCCATGAACCCCCTCCCGCCCAAACCAGTAGTGAGGCTCACCGCATCTCTCCAGCTGCCCAATGGAATCACCATGGACGTGCCAATCACCGTGGACTCGGGCAGCAATGCGGACTTTATAGGGCAGGACTTTGTCGACAAACATGCTATACAGTTGCTGCCGGCCACACTGCCCCTGCAGGTTGTCACGGTGGATGGCAGGGAGCTGCTAGGGGGGCAAGTGGTGAAGCAGACGCCACCAATGGTGATGCGACTTGGGAATCACAAAGAAGTCATCAGCTTCAATGTCACTCAACTATCGGATACGCCCATTGTATTGGGAATGAGTTGGCTGGACAAGCACAGCCCAACGCTGGCTTGGTACCAGAGGCAGCTGATCTTCGGCTCTTCCTTTTGTGCTGAACACTGCATCGTGCCCCGGCAGGAAGGAGAGGAAGAGGAGTCACAGCTGCTGCTAGGCACGCTGCAAGCGATTCCCCACAAGTACGCAGAATTTTTGGAAGTTTTCTGCGAAAAGGAGGCGGACAGACTACCCCCTCACAGACCATATGACTGCAAAATTGACCTGCTGCCGGGGGCGGCGCTGCCTAAAGGGAAACTGTATTCCATGTCAGAGGACGAACTGCAAGAACTCAAGGAGTTCATAGATCATAATTTGGAGCGCGGTTTCATCCGAGAGTCCAAGGCAGCGGGGGGCAGTCCTGTATTCTTTGTTAAAAAGCGAGACACGCCCCAAAAAAGACTGGTCGTGGACTATCGCATTTTAAACAGTGGGACCAAGCCATCGGACTTCCCCATGCCCCGAATCGACGACCTCCTAGCGAAGGTGCGGAAGGGAAAAGTGTTCACCAAGTTAGACCTGCGAGGGGCGTACAACCTCATTCGCCTGCGGGAAGGAGATGAGTGGAAGACGGCCATGTTCACGCCACTGGGGACCTACGAATATAGAGTTATGCCTTTTGGATTGCAAAATGGCTCCCACGTTTTTCAAGCTTTCATGCATCACGTGTTGGCGGGACTTCTCTACAAGACGTGCGTCTGTTTCTTAGATGACATCCTGATCTTTTCGGAATCGCAGCAGGAGCATGACGGGCACGTCAAGGAAGTGCTGAGCAGGCTAAAGCAACATAGGCTCTACGCCAAGCTGGAGAAGTGCCAATTTGACGTGACGGAGGTGGACTTTCTGGGCTACAAGCTGTCTGACAAGGGGCTCGCCATGGACAGCGCCAAGGTTCGAGCGGTGTTGGATTGGAAGAGTCCACGCAACCGGAAGGAGGTCCAACGGTTTGTCGGCTTCGCGAACTTCCATCGCAAGTTTATCAAAGGCTTCGCTATGCAGACAGCGGCCATCACAGACACGCTTAGCTCCAAGAAAAAGAAGTTCGTTTGGACAGAGCAGGCGGAGCAGTCCTTTCAGGCACTCAAGCGTCTCTTCGCGTCGGAAGAGCAGCTGCTTCATGTCAACCCCAGCAGGCCGATGAGGGTGGAGACAGACGCCTCGGACAGAGCCGTGGGGGCGGTCCTGCTGCAGAAGGACCAGCAGGGGGTGTGGCGACCGGGAGCGTTTTACTCCAGGAAGCTCAGCAAGTCCGAGCAGAACTACACCATCTGGGACAGGGAGTTGCTGGCCATTCATGCAGCGTTCAAAGCGTGGAGGCACTTCCTGATCGGCGCCAAGCACACGGTGCAGGTTTGCACGGACCACAAGAATCTGGAGCACTGGCGCACGGCACAGTTCCTAAACCAGAGGCAGATACGTTGGGCTGAGTTCTTTGCGAACTTCGACTTCCGCATAGAGTATGTCCCGGGGGACACTAACATCATGGCGGACGCCCTCTCCCGTAAGCCACAGTATCTGGAGGACGCAACGCCAGCGGCCGCCATGCACATCTTCGCACCAACAGTGTGGGCGTGCGCCGCGGCCACCGTGGACCTGGAGGCGGTGCGACGAGCGTTGCAGGATGACTCCTTCGCGCAAGCAAAGATGGCAGAGGTGCAAAGGGGCAAGGCTGCGGCCGACGGTTTCCAGCTACGAGATGGATTGCTCATCCGTAAAGGGGCCATCTACGTGCCGGGAGACGACCTTCGCGCCAAGGTGCTGCAGCAGCTGCACGACGCGCCCACGGCCGGGCACTTTGGCAAGGAGAAGACGGTGGAATTAGTAGCCAGGGATTTCTGGTGGCCTGGAATGAGAGGGGAGGTCGCAGACTACGTGGCGAGGTGTGACACCTGCCAGAGGGCCAAGCCAGTGCACAGACCGCCGGCCGGACTGTTGGAACCGCTGCAAACTCCGGTCGAACCTTGGGAGAGAGTGGCTCTGGACTTTGTCACAGATCTGCCCAGCTCGAGAGGCAAGACGGCAGTGCTGGTGGTGGTGGACCTGTTTTCCAAGATGGCACATTTCATTCCGTGTGCGAAGGTGGCCACGGCGGAGCAAACCGCCAAACTGTTCATAGACCACGTGTTCAAGGTTCACGGTCTGCCACGGTCTATTCTGTCCGACCGGGGGGGGCAGTTCATCTCGAATTTCTGGCAGAAGCTGATGGGCTTCCTGAACGTCAAGATCAACCTGGCGTCGGCGAGACACCCGCAGACCAACGGGCAAGCGGAGCGGGTCAATGCCATCATGCAGCAGTACCTGAGATGTTATGCAAATCAACAGCCTGCGACGTGGGTGGATTACCTGCCGCTTGCCGAGTTCGCCTACAACAACACGAAGCACGTGTCCACGGGGGTCACGCCGTTCTTCACCAACAATGGGAGGCACCCCAGGACCTTCCCGGGACTGGAAAGAATGGGGGAGGGGGAGCCGCAGACAGCAGATGCGTTCGCGTCGGAGCTGCAGGAAGTCCACGATCAGCTGCGGCGCCACCTGGAGCTGGCCAAACACGCATACAAGGTACAAGCGGACAAGCACAGAAGGGTTGGCGAAGAGCTCCATGTGGGAGACTGGGTCTGGTTAGCAGCCCACGCAGTGCCGGCCAGGTCGTTGGCCAAGAAGAAACTAGGGCATAAACAACTGGGGCCCTACCAAGTCGAAGACCAGGTCAACCCGGTAGCTTTCAGACTGGCACTTCCGGAGGGTTCCAGAATGCATCCGGTGTTCCACAGATTGGTGCTCACTCCCTACAAGGCACCACACAGGTTCCAGGAACCTGGAATGGCGCCGAGTCCGGTCAGAGACAGAACAGGGCATGCGGGAGTGGCACAGAAGGAGCGCATCAACGAAGTCACGGAGATTTTGGACTCCAGATGGGGGGAAGAGGGGGTAGAATACTTTCTCGCCAAGGAGGGCACCCCGGCCAGTGCGAACAGCTGGGTGCCGGGCTACGCCTTGGACGAACCTCTACTCAAAGACGAGTTTCACGCCCTCTTCCCACATAGACCAATGCCAGCAGACTTTTTCGACGACTGGCTTTTCACGCCCACGCTTTCGGCCAGCACTTTCCGGGGGTTCGACTCGGACGAGGACCCGACACAAGACGTCCGTTCCCCGGAGGGGTCACCCTCGGGATCTGCCTCAGAACCCTCGTATTGGTGGGACGATAGACCAGAGGAGCAGTTCCGCAGAAAGTGGCTGGAATGCCCAGGACGAGCAACGCCGCCAGGAGGAAGTGAGGGAGAGACGGACATGGACGTTTTCGGGGACGACCCTGGTTTCGAGCACGGCGGCACAGAGATGGAAGCGGAGGTGGCCGTCGTCGACGGGAGCAGGGAGGAAGACCCGGGAGCCTTCAGATGGAGACCCGCCACGGGAAGCGAACGATATCCGACGTTCGTCCCTTTGCAACAGCAGCACCCAGCTCCAGCACCGGAAGGAGGGGAGGGGGGAATGGGGGGCTTCGAGGGGGGGATGGATGTCAGGGGTTTAGGAGCAGAGGCAAGGGCAAGGGAGGAAACAGAGAGCGAAGGGGAGGAGGCAGAAGAAAAGATGAGTGATGACGACGACCTGAGATCTCCGAGTCTTTCCAGTGAATCAGAGGATTCACAGAAAGGAGCACCAGTGGCCAGGGCAAGGGGGGAGTTTAGGGGGGCACCCCAGGAAGATAGAGCCAGAGGGGACTCAGGGGAGAGCAGTTGGAAATCGGGACCAGCGTCACCGCTAGGGAGCAGGGAGGAGGAAGGGAGCCAGGGGGCAAGCGCTGGCAGCTCACCACAGGAGGGAGGGCATGAGTCAGGAGTGGCCACACCTCCATCGGGGAGCGAAGAAACGGTTAAGCGGAAAGTGGAAGGTTGGGCGCGCGCGCCAAGTTCAAATGCAGAGGAAGGCAGCGCAGTAAGCAGCCCGGAAAGGGAGCCAAGTCCTAAAGCCCGGCGCAAGGGGGCAGGAGGGTCCGGGTCAGCGTCAGAAGAATCCCGGAAGGAAGAAACCCCGGGGGGCAGAGGGACCCAGAGGAGAACAGTCAGGCGGAAAAGGTGGAGCAGGGCTAGGATATTAAGTTGGTGCACAAGGGGCGGAGGATCAGACGGAGCTTCGCCGATCTAGCCACTAGACGTAGAGTTGCACGCAGCAGCTTGGGAATGGAAACTGTAACTCAATAAAGACTTACTTAATGACCGCTGGCTAGCGTGATCCTCTGTGAGCTAGGATCTTGAAGCAGCTCTGACACTTATGTTAACCAAAAGACCTTTTTGCTTTGGTTTTGTGATTCTGGTGCACACCCAAAAAACACCACGCTAATTTCAACTCTATGATTCTATGATTCTATGAATTGAAATAAGCCCAATCGAAGCTTATTCGTCTTCTTTCTACTCATATGGAAGCGGAAATATGTCGTTTTGTTATTTTGGTCTCATTACATACACTGCGATTTCTGGGTAAATATGCATTAACTCCAAAGAACACGATTTTGAAATAAGCGAAATCCAAGATTCTTCTTTCTATGTAGATGGAAACCAAAACAACCTGTTTTGCGTTGTTTATGCTTATGACACTTTGCTTTGCAGCTTGTGGGTTAATGAACACCGAAAGAGCAATCCAAGCTTATTCGTTCTCTTTCTATTGAGATGAACATAAACAAATGGTTGATTTGGGCTGATAACAAACATTTGGCTCTGTGATTTTTTGTTGAATGTTCATTCTAACCCCAAAAACAGCTATTTGAAATAAGCCCAATCAGAGCGTGTTCATCTTCTTTCTACGTAGATGGAACGCAAAACACTTTATTGCTTTGTATGGGGGTGATTCTGGTGCTCACCCAAAAAACACCATATAAATTCCAACTATGATTCTATGATTCTATGAATTGAAATAAGCCCCATCGAAGCTTATTCGTCTTCTTTCTACGCATATGGTTGCGGAAATATGGCGTTTTGTTATTTTGGTCTCATTACATACACTTTGCGATTTCTGGGTAAAAGTGCATTAATACCAAAGAACACGACTTTGAAATAAGCAAAATCCAAGATTCTTATTTCTATGTAGATGGAACAGAATACAACCTGTTTTGCTTTCTTTAGGCTTATTACACTTTGCTTTGTTATTTGTGGGTGAATGAACACCGAAAGAGCAATCCAAGCTTATTCGTTCTCTTTCTATTGAGATGAACTTAAACACCTATATGGTTGATGTCAGAGTTGCTTCCAGATCCTAGCTCACAGAGGATCACGCTAGCCAGCGATCATTAAGTAAAAGTCTTTATTGAGTTACAGTTTCCATTCTCAAGCTACTGCGTGCAACTCTACGTCTAGTGGCTAGATCGGCGAAGCTCCGTCTGAGTCTCCGCCCTTTGTGCACCAACTTAATATCCTAGCCCTGCTCCACCTTTTCCGCCTGACTGTTCTCTTCTGGGTCCCTCTGCCCCCCGGGGTCTCTTCTTTCCTGGATTCTTCTGACGCCGACCCCCCGGACCCTCCTGTCTCCTTGCGCTGGGCTTTAGGACCTGGCTCTCTTTCAGGGCTGCCTACTGCATCACTTTCCTGTGCATTTGAACTTGGCGCGCGCGCCCAACCTTCCACTTTCCGTCTGACCGTTTCTTCGCTCCCCGATGGAGGTGTGGCCACTCCTGACTCATGCCCTCCCCCCTGTTGTGAGCTGCCAGCGCTTAATCCCTGGCTCTCTTCCTCTTCCCTGCTCTCTGGCGGTGACGCTGGTCCCGATTTCCAACTGCTCTCCTCTGAGTCCCCTCTGGCTCTATCTTGCTGGGGTGTCCCCCTAGGCTCCCCCCTTGCCCTGGCCACTGGTGCTCCTTTCTGTGAATCTTCCGATTCACTGGAAAGACTCGGAGATCTCGGGTCGTCGTCATCACTCATCTTTTCTTCTGCCTCCTCCCCCTCGCTCTCTGTTTCCTCCCTTGCCCTTGCCTCTGCTCCTGAACCCCTGACATCCATCCCCCCCTCGAAGCCCCCCGTTCCCCCCTCCCCTCCTTCCGGTGCGGGAGCTGGGTGCTGCTGTGTCAGAGGGACGAACGTCGGATACAGTTCGCTTCTCGTGGCGGGCCTCCATCTGAAGTCTCCCGGTTCTTCCTCCCTGCTCTTGTCGACGACGGTCACCTTCTCTTCCATCTCTGTGCCGCCGTGCTCGAAACCAGGGTCGTCCCCGAAAACGTCCATGTCCGTCTCTCCCTCACTTCCTCCTGGCGGCGTTGCTCGTCCTGGACCTTCCTGCCACTTCCTGCGCCACTGCTCCTCTGGTCTATCGTCCCACCAATACGAGGGTTCTGAGGCAGATCCCGAGGGTGACCCCTCCGGGGAACGGGCGTCTCGTATCGGGTCCTCGTCCAAGTCGAACCCCCGGAACGTGCTGGCAGAAAGCGTGGGCGTGAAAAGCCAGTCGTCGAAAAAGTCTGCTGGCATTGGTCTATGTGGGAAGAGGGCATGAAACTCGTCTTTGAGCAGAGGTTCGTCCAAGGCGTAGCCCGGCACCCAGCTGTTCGCACTGGCCGGGGTGCCCTCCTTGGCGAGAAGGTATTCTACCCCCTCTTCCCCCCATCTGGAGTCCAAAATCTCCGTGACTTCGTTGATGCGCTCCTCCTGTGCCACTCCCGCGTGCCCGGTTCTTTCTCTGAGCGGACTCGGTGCCGTTCCGGGTTCCTGAAACCTGTGCGGTGCCTTGTAGGGAGTGAGCACCGATCTGTGGAACACCGGATGCATTCTGGAACCCTCCGGAAGCGCCAGCCTGAAAGCCACCGGGTTGACCTGCTCTTCGACTTGGTTGGGCCCCAGTTGCTTATGCCCCAGCTTCTTCTTGGCCAACGACCTGGACGGCACTGCGTGGGCTGCTAACCAGACCCAGTCCCCCACATGGATCTCTTCGCCAACTCTTCTGTGTTTGTCCGCCTGCACCTTGTATGCATGTTTGGCCAGCTCCAGGTGCCGCCGCAGCTGATCGTGGACCTCCTGCAACTCCGACGCGAACGCATCCGCTGTCTGCGGCTCCCCCTCCCCCATTCTTTCCAGTCCCGGGAAGGTTCTGGGGTGCCTCCCGTTGTTGGCGAAGAACGGCGTGACCCCCGTGGACACGTGCTTCGTGTTGTTGTAGGCGAACTCGGCGAGCGGCAGGTAATCCACCCACGTCGCAGGCTGTTGATTCGCATAACATCTCAGGTACTGCTGCATGATGGCATTGACCCGCTCCGCTTGCCCGTTGGTCTGCGGGTGTCTCGCCGACGCCAGGTTGATCTTGACGTTCAGGAAGCCCATCAGCTTCTGCCAGAAATTCGAGATGAACTGCCGCCCCCGGTCGGACAGAATAGACCGTGGCAGACCGTGAACCTTGAACACGTGGTCTATGAACAGTTTGGCGGTTTGCTCCGCCGTGGCCACCTTAGCACACGGGATGAAATGTGCCATCTTGGAGAACAAGTCCACCACCACCAGCACGGCCGTCTTGCCCCTCGAGCTGGGCAGATCCGTGACAAAGTCCAGGGCCACTCTCTCCCATGGTTCGACCGGAGTTTGCAGCGGTTCCAACAGTCCGGCCGGCGGTCTGTGCACTGGTTTGGCCCTCTGGCAGGTGTCACACCTCGCCACGTAGTCCGCGACCTCCCCTCTCATTCTGGGCCACCAGAAGTCCCTGGCGACTAATTCCACCGTCTTCTCCTTGCCAAAGTGCCCGGCAGTGGGCGCGTCGTGCAGCTGCTGCAGTACCTTGGCGCGAAGTTCGTCTCCCGGCACGTAGATGGCCCCTTTACGGATGAGCAATCCATCTCTCAGCTGGAACTCGTTGGTCGCTGCCTTGCCCCTTTGCACCTCTGCCATCTTTGCTTGCGCGAAGGAGTCATCCTGCAACGCTCGTCGCACCGCCTCCAGGTCCACTGTTGCCGCAGCGCACGCCCACACTGTTGGTGCGAAGATGTGCATGGCGGCCGCTGGCGTGGCATCCTCCAGATACTGTGGCTTACGGGAGAGAGCGTCCGCCATGATGTTGGTGTCCCCCGGGACGTACTCTATTCGGAAGTCGAAGTTCGCAAAGAACTCAGCCCAACGTATCTGCCTCTGGTTCAGGAACTGTGCCGTGCGCCAGTGCTCCAGATTCTTGTGGTCCGTGCAGACCTGCACTGTGTGCTTGGCGCCGATCAGGAAGTGCCTCCACGCTTTGAACGCTGCATGAATGGCCAGCAACTCCCTGTCCCAGATGGTGTAGTTCTGTTCGGACTTGCTGAGCTTCCTGGAGTAAAACGCTCCCGGACGCCAAACCCCCTGCGGGTCTTTCTGCAGCAGGACTGCTCCCACGGCTCTGTCCGAGGCGTCTGTCTCGACCCTCATCGGCCTGCTGGGGTCGACATGCAGCAGCTGCTCTTCCGACGCGAAGAGACGTTTGAGTGCCTGAAAGGACTGCTCCGCCTGCTCTGTCCAGATGAACTTCTTTTTCTTAGAGCTAAGCGTGTCCGTGATGGCCGCTGTCTGCATAGCGAAGCCTTTGATAAACTTGCTGTCAGGGCTGCCACTCAGTCCCAGCTCACATAGGACCACGTTAGCCAGCGTTCAGGTTAAAAGAGTCTTTATTGGATTACAGGTTCCATTTCCAAACTGCAATGTGCAGCCCTACTTCTTCTAGGTCAGACCGGCGAAGACCCATCTGAGTCTCCGCCTCTAGCACACCAGCTTAATACCCTAGCCTTGCTCCACCTCCTGCGCCTTTCCTTCCGTCTCTGGGTCCTTCTGCCCCCCGGGGTCTCTTCTTTCCTACTCTCTTCTGACGCGGACCCCCCTGACCCTTCCGCCTCCTTGCGGCGGGCTTTGGGACCTGGCTCACTCTCTGGGCTGCTTACTGCGCCAGCTTCCGCTACATTTGAACTTGGCGCGCGCGCCCAACTCTCCACCTTCCTCTTGATCGTTTCGTCGCTCCCCGAGGTGGGCGTGACTACTCCTGACTCATGCCCTCCCTCCTTCTGAAAGCCTCCGGAACCCGATATCTGGTCCCCTTTCTCCCCGCTGCTCCCGGCTGGGTACGTGGGTCCCGATCTCCAACTGCTGCTCTCTGATTCCTCTCTGGACCCTTCTTCCTGGGGTGTCCCCCTGCTTTCCCCCCTTGCTCTGACCGCTGGCGCTCCCTTCTGGGAATCCTCGGACTCACTGGATAAGCTCGGCGATCTCGGTTCGTCATCCCCACTCATCTTTCCTTCGTATTCCTCCCCCTCGCTCTCTGTCTCCTCCCTTCTCTGCGTCTCTGCTCCTGAACCCCTGACATCCATCCCCCCCTCGAAGCCCCCCCTTCCCCCCTCCCCACTTTCAAGGGTGGTTGCAGGGTGCTCCATCATCACAGGAGTGAATGCCGGATACAGTTCGCTCCTCGTCGCTGGCCGCCAACTGAAGACCTCCGAGTCTTCCTCCTCGCGTTCGTCAACGTTGAGCTGCTCCGCCTCCATTTCAGTGCCGCCGTGCTCGAAACCGAGATCCTTCCCGCACACGTCCATGTCAGTCTCTGCGTCGGTCGCTTGACCTGGCATCTCCAGCCACCTCCGGCGCCACTGCTCCTCTGGCCGATCGTCCCACCAATACGAGGTGTCGGACGCCGAACCCTCCGGTGACCCCTCTGGGGAATGTGTGCGCTGTGCGGGCTCCCCGTCCGAGTCGAAGCCATGGAACGTGCTGGAGGAAAGTGTGGGCGTGAACAACCAGTCGTCGAAGAAGCCTGCTGGCATGGGTCTGTGTGGGAAAAGGGCATGAAACTCGTCCTTGAGCAGGGGTTCCTCCAAAGCGTAGTCTGGCACCCAGCTATTAGCACTAGCCCGGGTGCCCTCTCTGGCTAGGAGGTATTCCACTCCGTCTTCCCCCCATCTGGAGTCCAAAATCTCCGTGACTTCGTTGATGGGGTCCTGCTGTGGCAATCTTCCCGCCTCCGACCGCTCCTGAGACGGACTCGGTGCTGTTCCTGGTTCCTGGAACCTGTGAGGTGTCCTGTAGGGAGTGAGCACCGACCTGTGGAACACCGGATGCATCCTGGAACCCTCCGGTAGCACCAGCCTGAAAGCTACTGGGTTGATCTGCGCTTCGACTTGGTATGGACCGAGTTGCTTGTGCCCCAACTTCTTTTTGGCTAACGATCTGGTCGGCACTGCGTGGGCTGCCAACCAGACCCAGTCTCCCACTCGGATCTCTTCGCCAACCCGCCTGTGCTTGTCCGCTTGCACCTTGTATGCGTGCTTCGCTAGCTCCAGCTGCCGTCGGAGTTGATCGTGGACCTCCTGCAACTCAGACGCGAAAGCGTCCGCCGTCTGCGGTTCCCCTTCCCCCACTCTGTCCAGTCCCGGGAAGGTTCTGGGATTCCTCCCATTGTTGGCGAAGAACGGTGTCACCCCTGTGGACACGTGCTTCGTGTTGTTGTAGGCGAACTCGGCGAGCGGCAGGTAATCCACCCACGTCGCAGGCTGTTGATTGGCATAGCATCTCAGGTACTGCTTCATGATGGCATTGACCCTCTCCGCTTGCCCGTTGGTCTGCGGGTGTCTCGCTGATGTCAGGTTGATCTTGACGTTCAGGAAGCCCATCAGCTTCTGCCAGAAATTCGAGATGAACTGGCGACCGCGGTCGGACAGTATAGACCGCGGCAGCCCGTGCACTTTGAACACGTGATCTATGAACAGTTTGGCCGTTTGTTCTGCCGTGGCCACCTTCGCACATGGTATGAAGTGTGCCATCTTGGTGAACAAGTCCACCACCACTAGTACAGCTGTCTTGCCTCTCGAGCTGGGTAGATCCGTGACAAAGTCCAGGGCCACCCTCTCCCACGGTTCAAACGGCGTTTGCAGCGGTTCGAGCAGTCCCGCCGGTGGTTTGTGCACCGGCTTGGCCCTCTGGCAGGTGTCGCACCTCGCGACGTAGTCCGCGACTTCCCCTCTCAGTCTGGGCCACCAAAAGTCCCTTGCGACTAATTCCACCGTTTTTTCCATGCCAGAGTGCCCGGCCGTGGGTGCGTCGTGCAACTGCTGCAGTACCTTGGCGCGAAGTTCATCTCCCGGCACGTAGATGGCCCCTTTACGTAAGAGCAAGCCGTCCCGTATCTGGAACTCGTCGCTCTTCGCCGTGCCCTTGTGCACCTCGGCCATCTTCGCCTGCGCGAATGAGTCGTCCTGCAACGCCCGCCGCACCGCATCCAGGTCTACAGTGGCTGAAGCGCACGCCCACGCTGTTGGCGCGAAGATGTGCATGGCTGCCGCTGGCGTCGCCTCTTCGAGGTATTGCGGTTTTCGGGACAGTGCATCCGCCATGATGTTGGTGTCGCCTGGGACGTACTCTATTCGGAAATCGAAGTCAGCAAAGAACTCCGCCCAACGTATCTGCCTCTGGTTCAGGAACTTCGCCGTGCGCCAGTGCTCCAGATTCTTGTGGTCCGTGCAGACCTGCACCGTGTGCTTGGCGCCGATCAGGAAGTGTCTCCACGCCTTGAAGGCTGCATGAATGGCAGGCAAGCAACTCCCTGTCCCAGATGGTGTAGTTCTGCTCCGACTTGCTGAGCTTTCTGGAGTAGAACGCTCCCGGCCTCCAGACCCCCTGTGGGTCCCTCTGCAGCAGGACAGCTCCCACTGCTCTATCGGACGCGTCTGTCTCTACCCGCATCGGTCTGCTGGGGTCGATATGCAGCAGTTGCTCTTCCGACGCGAAGAGACGCTTGAGTGCCTGAAAGGACTGCTCCGCCTGCTCCGTCCAGATGAATTTCTTTTTCTTGGAGCTTAGCGTGTCCGTAATAGCCGCCGTCTGCATCGCGAACCCTTTGATAAACTTGCGATAGAAGTTGGCGAAGCCGACAAACCGCTGGACCTCCTTCCGGTTGCGCGGGCTCTTCCAATCCAACACCGCTCGAACCTTGGCGCTGTCCATGGCTAGCCCCTTGTCCGACAACTTGTAACCCAAGAAATCCACCTCCGTCGTGTCGAACTGGCACTTCTCCAGTTTGGCGTACAGTCTATGCTGCTGCAACCTCTCCAGCACCTCCCAAACGTCTTGGTCATGCGCTTGCTGCGACTCGGAGAATATCAGGATGTCATCCAGAAAGCAGACGCACTTCTTGTAGAGGAGTCCCGCCAACACATGATGCATGAAAGCTTGAAAACAGTGAGAACCGTTTTGCAATCCAAACGGCATCACTCTGTACTCGTAGGTGCCCAGAGGCGTGAACATGGCTGTCTTCCACTCATCGCCCTCCCTCATGCGGATGAGATTGTACGCCCCTCGCAGGTCCAACTTGGTAAACACGCGTCCCTTGCGCACCGTTGCCAGTAGGTCGTCAATCCTGGGCATGGGGAAATCAGAGGGCTTGGTCATCTTGTTCAAGAGGCGAAAATCCACCACCAGCCTTTTTTGGGGCGTGTCCTTCTTCTTCACAAAGAAAACAGGACTGCCCCCTACTGCCCTGGACTCCCGGATGAAACCGCGCTCCAAATTGTGATCTATGAACTGTTTGAGTTCCTGTAGTTCATCCTCAGACATGGAATACAGCTTCCCCTTCGGTAGCGTCGCCCCTGGTAGGAGGTCAATCTTGCAGTCATATTGCCTGTGCGGTGGTAACTTGTCTGCCTCCTTCTCGCAGAAGACCTCCAGAAAGTCTGCGTATTTGTGGGGGACTGCTTGCAACGTTCCCAACTGCAGTTGTGATTCCTCCTCCTCTCCCTCCTGTCCGGGCAGGATGCAGTGTTCTGCGCAGTAAGAGGAGCCGAAGATCAGCTGTCGCTGGTACCAAGCCAGTGTCGGACTGTGCCTGTCCAGCCAACTCATGCCCAACACAATGGGTGTGTCCGACAGTCGGGTGACGTTAAAACTGATGACTTCCCTGTGGTTGCCAAGGCGCATCACCATTGGCGGCGTTTGCTTCACCACCTGCCCCCCCCAGCAACTCTCTGCCATCCACTGTGACGACTTGCAGGGGCAGAGTGGCTGGTAATAGCTGTATAGCGTGCTGCTCCACAAAATCCTGTGCTATAAAGTCTGCGTTGCTTCCAGAATCCACAGAAAGCGGGACTTCGATAGTGACGCCATCGGGCAGCTGGAGAGATGCTGTGAGTTGCACTACTGGTTTGGGTGGGAGGGGGTCCGTGGGTTGCAAGATCGCTGGGGACTGCTTCAGTGATGCGTCTGGCTGGGCCCCAGTGCCTCTGTCTCCAGCCAGACATCGTCGTTTCCCTGCTGTTGTTCGCTGTGTTGCGTGGCCGCTTTCACCGTTGCGGAGGCTGCAGTGTGCTTGGAGCTCCTCTGGGGACACTCTTTCGCCAAGTGTTGAGAGCTGTCGCATATATAACACTTCCTGGTCCCTCTAGGAGGTTTAGTCTTGACTGCCGCCGGTGCAGGGGCTCTGGTAGCTGACTGAGCCCTGGCGCGTCCCACCTCCATAGGTTCCACTCCCCCTCCTGGCGGAGGTGTGGATTGCGCACGCGCAGCTTCCCTGGGAACGAAAGAGAAACTTCTCGCTGCTTCGCGCCCTCCACGTCCTTCGTCTCTGCACCATGGACGTTCTTCCAGCCTCACCCCCACAGTCAGCGCCCTTTGGACCACCTCCTGCGTGCTCCGGGGCCTCTCCCCCCTCGCAATTTCGTCTTTAACAGCACTGCTCAAACCCTCCCAGAATAGGTCTCTGACTGGGGGCGAATCCCGGTCCCATTCCAAGGCACTGACCAGCGCAAAAAAGCGTGCGTGATACTGGCGTACGCTCGCCCTCCCTTGTTTCAGTCCATGAATCTCCCGTCGGGCAAGATCCACGTCAATGGTAGATAAAAAGCACGCATCCATCGCTTTGATAAAGGCATCTGCATTCTGAAGCGCCGGATCTTTATCCCTCCACAAATTGCGTAGCCATGCTTTAGCATCCCCATGCAAATGGGATAGTATAAACCCCACTTTCTCTTCCTCATCCCTAAAGTCTTTCGCCAGCAGTTGCAGTGCGCACATTACGTCTGCTCGAAAATTGGGATACTGTTGTAAATTCCCATCGAAGTGAGCCACAAGCCCTCCTGCTCTCCGTGCCAACCCAACCCCCTCCGGTCTGGGTCCTGGCTGCCCATGCTTAACCAATGCTTCAAACCTGGCGTGGAGATCTCTGTAGGCGGCTGCCGCATCCTCCTCCCTTTTCTTGGATGCCTGTACCTCCGCGTTCAATTGGGTCACTGCCTGTTGCAGCGCTGAAATTTTCTCTGCTTCCGTCATCTCTGCCAACCGTTGTGAGCTCGCTCCCAAACACCAATTTCCTCCTCTCGCTGCTTCTGCCTCCGCTGCGAGGTATCAGGTGTCCGAAGCTTAAAAGAGACGGGTCTTACTGTCAGGGCTGCCACTCAGTCCCAGCTCACATAGGACCACGTTAGCCAGCTGTCAGGGGTTTAGGTGCAGAGGCACGGGCAAGGGAGGAAACAGAGAGCGAAGGGGAGGAGACAGAGGAAAGGATGAGTGATGACGACGACCCGAGATCTCCCAGTCTTTCCAGTGAATCAGAGGATTCACAGAAAGGAGCACCAGTGGCCAGGGCAAGGGGGGAGTCTAGGGAGGCACCCCAGGAAGATAGAGCCAGAGGAGACTCAGGGGGGAGCAGCTGGAAATCGGGACCAGCGTCACCGCCAGGAAGCAGGGAAGAGGAAAGGAGCCAGGGGGGAAGCGCTGGCAGCTCACCACAGGAGGGAGGGCAGGAGTCAGGAGTGGCCACACCTCCATCGGGGAGCGAAGAAACGGTTAAGAGGAAAGTGGAAGGTTGGGCGCGCGCGCCAAGTTCAAATGCAGAGGAAGGCGGCGCAGTGAGCAGCCCCGAAAGGGAACCGGGTCCTAAAGCCCGGCGCAAGGAGGCAGAAGGGTCCGGGTCAGCGTCAGAAGAATCCCGGAAGGAAGAAGCCCCGGGGGGTAGAGGGACCCAGAGGAGGACAGTCAGGAGGAAAAGGTGGAGCAAGGCTAGGATATTAAGTTGGTGCGCACGGGGCGGAGACTCAGACGGAGCCTCGCCGATCTAGCTAGTAGACGTAGAGTTGCAGACAGCAGCGTGAGAATGGAAACTGTAATTCAATAAAGACTTTTACTTAATGACCGCTGGCTAGCGTGATCCTCTGTGAGCTAGGATCTTGAAGCAGCTCTGACAGTAGGCTCCGTCTCTACATTGTGGGCATCTGCAGCCTCGAGGAGGGGAGAGAAACAGGCGCCCACTAGCGAGCTCACGAACGGCAGGAGACATGACGGCTGAGCAGCAGATAGAGGACCTCAGAAAAGCAGTGGCACAACTGAACGCCGAGGTTCTCGCATCCAGGAAGAGAGAGGACGAGGCAGCTGCCGCCTGCAGGGATCTCCAGGTCAGGTTAGACGTACTGGCAAAGCAACCACCCCGGCAGGAGGGAATTGGGTTGGCGAGACGGACAGGCGGGCTGCTCTCTCACTTCGATGGGAACCTGCAACAGTATCCCAACTTTAGAGCCGACGTACTGTGCGCACTGCAACTGTTGCATAAAGACTTTAGAGATGAACAGGAGAGAGTGGGGTTCATCATGTCCCATCTGCATGGGGAGGCGAAAGCATGGTTGCGCAATTTATGGAGAGATAACGATCCGGCGCTCCAGAATGCGGATGCCTTTATTAAAGCGATGGATGGGTGTTTCTTATCAAGTATTGACATTGATCTTGCACGGAAGGAGGTGCATGGGCTGAGACAAGGGAGGGCCAGCGTCAGACAGTATCATGCCCGCTTTTTCGCCTTGGTCAGCGCCCTGGAATGGGACAGGGATTCGGCTCCTGTAAGAGACCTCTTTTGGGAGGGACTGCACAACTCGATTAAAGATGAGATAGCGAGGGGGGAGAGACCCCGAACCACCCAGGAGGTCGTTCAGAGGGCACTGGCAGTGGGGGTGAGGCTGGAAGGACGTCCGTGGAGCAAGGACGAAGGACGTGGAGGGCGCGAACCATCCGGGGGCCCCCCCTTCTTTCCCAGAGAAGCAGCGCGAGCGCAATCCACGCCTCCGCCAGGAGGAGGAGCCGAACCTATGGAGGTTGGAGGTGCAAGGGCTCAGTCAGCAACCAGAGCCCTAGCACCGGCAGCAGTGAAGGCGAAGCCTCCTAGAGGGACCAGGAAGTGTTACGTCTGTGAGCAGCCAGGGCATATGGCGAAAGAGTGTCCCCAGAGGCCCCACAAGCTTACTGCAGCCTCAGCAATGGTGACTGCAGCAACGCAGCAGGGAGGACCACAGCAGGGAAACGACGATGTCTGGCTGGAGGAAGAGGCACTGGGGCCCAGCCAGACGTGTTAGTGACGCAGTCCCCAGAAATTTTACAGCCAGTGAACCCCCTCCCGCCCAAACCAGTAGTGAGGCTCACAGCATCTCTCCAGCTGCCCAATGGAATCACCATGGACGTGCCAATCACCATCGACTCCGGCAGCAACGCGGACTTTATAGGGCAGGAATTTGTCGACAGGCACGCTGTGCAGTTGCTGCCGGCCACACTGCCCCTGCAGGTTGTCACGGTGGATGGCAGGGAGCTGCTAGGGGGGCAAGTGGTGAAGCAGACGCCACCAATGGTGATGCGACTTGGGAATCACAGGGAAGTCATCAGCTTCAACGTCACTCAACTGTCTGACACGCCCATTGTATTGGGTATGAGTTGGCTGGACAAGCACAGCCCAACGATGGCTTGGTTCCAGAGGCAGCTGGTCTTCGGCTCTTCCTTTTGTGCTGAACACTGCATCGTACCCAGGCAGGAAGGAGAGGAAGAGGAGTCACAGCTGCTGCTAGGCACGCTGCAAGCGATTCCCCACAAGTACGCAGAATTTCTGGAAGTTTTCTGCGAGAAGGAGGCGGACAGGCTACCCCCTCACAGACCATATGACTGCAAAATTGACCTGCTGCCGGGGGCGGCGCTGCCTAAAGGGAAGCTGTATTCCATGTCTGAGGACGAACTGCAGGAACTCAAAGACTTCATCGATCATAATTTGGAGCGCGGTTTCATCCGGGAGTCTAAGGCAGTGGGGGGCAGTCCTGTATTCTTTGTTAAGAAGCGAGACACGCCCCAAAAAAGACTCGTAGTGGAGTACAGGATTTTGAACAGTGTGACCAAGCCGTCGGACTTCCCCATGCCCCGCATCGACGACCTCCTGGCGAAGGTACGGAAGGGAAAGGTGTTCACCAAGTTGGACCTGCGGGGGGCGTACAACCTCATTCGCATGCGGGAAGGTGATGAGTGGAAGACAGCCATGTTCACGCCACTGGGTACCTACGAATACAGAGTTATGCCTTTTGGACTGCAAAATGGCGCTCACGTTTTTCAAGCGTTCATGCATCACGTGTTGGCGGGACTTCTCTACAAGACGTGCGTCTGTTTCTTGGATGACATCCTGATCTTTTCGGAGTCGCAGCAAGAACATGACAAGCACGTCAAGGAAGTGCTGGGCAGGCTAAAGCAACACAGGCTCTACGCCAAGCTGGAGAAGTGCCAATTTGACGTGCCGGAGGTGGATTTTCTGGGCTACAAGCTGTCTGACAAGGGGCTCGCCATGGACAGCGCCAAGGTTCGAGCAGTGTTGGATTGGAAGAGCCCACGCAACCGGAAGGAGGTCCAACGGTTTGTCGGCTTTGCGAACTTCTATCGCAAGTTTATCAAGGGCTTCGCGATGCAGACGGCGGCCATCACTGACACCCTTAGCTCCAAGAAGAAGAAGTTCATCTGGACAGAGCAGGCGGAGCAGTCCTTTCAGGCCCTCAAGCGTCTCTTCGCGTCGGAAGAGCAGCTGCTTCATGTCAACCCCAGCATGCCGATGAGGGTGGAGACAGACGCTTCGGACAGAGCAGTGGGGGCGGTCCTGCTGCAGAAGGACCCGCAGGGCGTGTGGCGGCCGGGAGCGTTTTACTCCAGGAAGCTCAGCAAGTCCGAGCAGAACTACACCATATGGGACAGGGAGTTGCTGGCCATTCATGCAGCGTTCAAGGCGTGGAGGCACTTTCTGATCGGCGCCAAGCACACGGTGCAGGTTTGCACGGACCACAAGAATCTGGAACACTGGCGCACGGCACAGTTCCTGAACCAGAGGCAGATACGTTGGGCTGAGTTCTTTGCGGACTTCGACTTCCGAATAGAGTATGTCCCGGGGGACACCAACATCATGGCAGACGCTCTCTCCCGCAAGCCACAGTATCTGGAGGACGCGACACCAGCGGCCGCCATGCACATCTTTGCACCGACAGTGTGGGCGTGTGCCGCGGCGACCGTGGACCTAGAGGCGGTGCGGCGAGCGTTGCAGGGGGACTCCTTCGCACAAACGAAGATGGCAGAGGTGCGAGGGGGCAAGGCAGCGGCCGACGGTTTCCAGCTACGAGATGGCTTGCTCATCCGTAAAGGGGCCATCTACGTGCCGGGTGACGAACTTCGAGCCAAGGTGCTACAACAGCTGCACGACGCACCCACGGCCGGGCACTTTGGCAAGGAGAAGACGGTGGAATTAGTAGCCAGGGATTTCTGGTGGCCTGGAATGAGAGGGGAGGTCGCAGACTACGTAGCGAGGTGTGACACCTGCCAGAGGGCAAAGCCGGTGCACAAACCGCCGGCTGGACTGTTGGAGCCGCTGCAAACTCCGGTCGAACCTTGGGAAAGGGTGGCTCTGGACTTTGTCACGGATCTGCCCAGCTCAAGGGGCAAGACGGCAGTGTTGGTGGTGGTGGACCTGTTCTCCAAGATGGCGCATTTCATTCCGTGTGCTAAGGTGGCCACGGCGGAGCAAACCGCCAAACTGTTCATAGACCACGTGTTCAAGGTTCACGGTCTGCCACGGTCTATTCTGTCCGACCGCGGGCGGCAGTTCATCTCGAATTTCTGGCAGAAACTGATGGGCTTCCTAAACGTCAAGATCAATCTGGCGTCGGCGAGACACCCGCAGACCAACGGGCAAGCGGAGCGAGCCAATGCCATCATGCAGCAGTACCTGAGATGTTATGCAAACCAACAGCCTGCGACGTGGGTGGATTACCTGCCGCTTGCAGAGTTTGCCTACAACAACACGAAGCACGTATCCACGGGCGTCACGCCGTTCTTCGCCAACAACGGGCGGCACCCTAGAACCTTTCCGGGACTGGAATGCAGGGGAGAAGGGGAGCCGCAGTCAGCAGATGCGTTTGCGTCGGAGCTGCAGGAAGTCCACGATCAGCTGCGGCGCCACCTGGAGCTGGCTAAACACGCATACAAGGTACAAGCGGACAAACATAGAAGGGTTGGCGAAGAGCTCCACGTGGGAGACTGGGTCTGGTTAGCAGCCCACGCAGTGCCGGCCAGGTCGTTGGCCAAGAAGAAACTAGGGCATAAACAACTGGGGCCCTACCAAGTCGAAGAGCAGGTCAACCCGGTGGCTTTCAGGCTGGCGCTTCCGGAGGGTTCCAGAATGCATCCGGTGTTCCACAGATCGGTGCTCACTCCCTACAAGGCACCGCACAGGTTCCAGGAACCCGGAACGGCGCCGAGTCCGCTCAGAGAAGGAACGGGGCACGCGGGAGTGGCACAGGAGGAGCGCATCAACGAAGTCACGGAGATTTTGGACTCCAGATGGGGGGAAGAGGGAGTAGAATACTTTCTCGCCAGGGAGGGCACCCCGGCCAGTGCGAACAGCTGGGTGCCGGGCTACGCTTTAGACGAACCTCTGCTCAAAGACGAGTTTCATGCCCTCTTCCCACATAGACCTATGCCAGCAGACTTTTTCGACGACTGGCTTTTCACGCCCACGCTTTCGGACAGCACGTTCAGGGGGTTCGACTCGGACGAGGAACCAACACGAGACGTCCGTTCCCCGGAGGGGTCACCCTCGGGATCTGTTTCAGAACCCTCGTATTGGTGGGACGATAGGCCGGAGGAGCAGTTCCGCAGGAAGTGGCTGGACTGTTCCGGCCGAGCAACGCCGCCTGGAGGAAGTGCGGGAGAGACGGACATGGACATTTTCGGGGACGACCCTGGTTTCGAGCACGGCGGCACAGAGATGGAAGAGGAGGTGACTGTCGTCAA
This sequence comes from Podarcis bocagei, assembly GCF_964188305.1. Taxonomy (NCBI): domain Eukaryota; kingdom Metazoa; phylum Chordata; class Lepidosauria; order Squamata; family Lacertidae; genus Podarcis; species Podarcis bocagei. Next base: position 139,582 of record NC_138141.1, on the reverse strand, counting down.
CGAGAGCAGAGAGGAAGACCTGGAAGAGTTCCGCTGGAGGCCTGCCACGGGAAGCGACCGATATCCGACGTTCGTCCCTTTGCAACAGCAGCCCCCAGCTCCAGCACCGGAAGGAGGGGAGGGGGGACTGGGGGGCTTCGAGGGGGGGATGGATGTCAGGGGTTTAGGTGCAGAGGCACGGGCAAGGGAGGAAACAGAGAGCGAAGGGGAGGAGACAGAGGAAAGGATGAGTGATGACGACGACCCGAGATCTCCCAGTCTTTCCAGTGAATCAGAGGATTCACAGAAAGGAGCACCAGTGGCCAGGGCAAGGGGGGAGTCTAGGGAGGCACCCCAGGAAGATAGAGCCAGAGGAGACTCAGGGGGGAGCAGCTGGAAATCGGGACCAGCGTCACCGCCAGGAAGCAGGGAAGAGGAAAGGAGCCAGGGGGGAAGCGCTGGCAGCTCACCACAGGAGGGAGGGCAGGAGTCAGGAGTGGCCACACCTCCATCGGGGAGCGAAGAAACGGTTAAGAGGAAAGTGGAAGGTTGGGCGCGCGCGCCAAGTTCAAATGCAGAGGAAGGCGGCGCAGTGAGCAGCCCCGAAAGGGAACCGGGTCCTAAAGCCCGGCGCAAGGAGGCAGAAGGGTCCGGGTCAGCGTCAGAAGAATCCCGGAAGGAAGAAGCCCCGGGGGGTAGAGGGACCCAGAGGAGGACAGTCAGGAGGAAAAGGTGGAGCAAGGCTAGGATATTAAGTTGGTGCGCACGGGGCGGAGACTCAGACGGAGCCTCGCCGATCTAGCTAGTAGACGTAGAGTTGCAGACAGCAGCGTGAGAATGGAAACTGTAATTCAATAAAGACTTTTACTTAATGACCGCTGGCTAGCGTGATCCTCTGTGAGCTAGGATCTTGAAGCAGCTCTGACACCAGCGTTCAGGTTAAAAGAGTCTTTATTGGATTACAGGTTCCATTTCCAAACTGCAATGTGCAGCCCTACTTCTTCTAGGTCAGACCGGCGAAGACCCGTCTGAGTCTCCGCCTCTAGCACACCAGCTTAATACCCTAGCCTTGCTCCACCTCCTGCGCCTTTCCTTCCGTCTCTGGGTCCTTCTGCCCCCCGGGGTCTCTTCTTTCCTACTCTCTTCTGACGCGGACCCCCCTGACCCTTCCGCCTCCTTGCGGCGGGCTTTGGGACCTGGCTCACTCTCTGGGCTGCTTACTGCGCCAGCTTCCGCTACATTTGAACTTGGCGCGCGCGCCCAACTCTCCACCTTCCTCTTGATCGTTTCGTCGCTCCCCGAGGTGGGCGTGACTACTCCTGACTCATGCCCTCCCTCCTTCTGAAAGCCTCCGGAACCCGATATCTGGTCCCCTTTCTCCCCGCTGCTCCCGGCTGGGTACGTGGGTCCCGATCTCCAACTGCTGCTCTCTGATTCCTCTCTGGACCCTTCTTCCTGGGGTGTCCCCCTGCTTTCCCCCCTTGCTCTGACCGCTGGCGCTCCCTTCTGGGAATCCTCGGACTCACTGGATAAGCTCGGCGATCTCGGTTCGTCATCCCCACTCATCTTTCCTTCGTATTCCTCCCCCTCGCTCTCTGTCTCCTCCCTTCTCTGCGTCTCTGCTCCTGAACCCCTGACACTTGCGATAGAAGTTCGCGAAGCCGACAAACCGTTGGACCTCCTTCCGGTTGCGTGGGCTTTTCCAATCCAACACCGCTCGAACCTTGGCGCTGTCCATGGTGAGCCCCTTGTTAGACAACTTGTAGCCCAGAAAATCCACCTCCGTCACGTCGAATTGGCACTTCTCCAACTTGGCGTAGAGCCTATGCTACTGCAGCCTGCTCAGCACTTCCTTGACGTGTCTGTCATGCTCCTGCTGCGATTCCGAAAAGATCAGGATGTCATCTAAGAAACAGACGCACGTCTTGTAGAGGAGCCCCGCCAACACGTGATGCATGAACGCTTGAAAAACGTGGGAGCCATTTTGCAATTCAAAAGGCATAACTCTGTATTCGTAGGTGCCCAGTGGCGTGAACATGGCTGTCTTCCACTCATCTCCTTCCCGCATGCGAATGAGGTTGTACGCCCCTCGCAGGTCTAACTTGGTGAACACGCTGCCCTTCCGTACCTTAGCGAGGAGGTCGTCGATTCGGGGCATGGGGAAGTCCGATGGCTTGGTCACGCTGTTCAAGATGCGATAGTCCACTACAAGCCTTTTTTGGGGCGTGTCCCGCTTCTTAACAAAGAATACAGGACTGCCCCCCGCTGCCTTGGACTCCCGGATGAAACCGCGCTCCAAATTATGATCTATGAACTCTTTGAGTTCCTGCAGTTCGTCCTCAGACATGGAATACAGCTTTCCTTTAGGCAGCGCCGCCCCTGGCAGCAGGTCAATTTTGCAGTCATATGGTCTGTGGGAGGGCAGCCTGTCTGCCTCCTTCTCGCAGAAAACCTCCAAAAATTCTGCGTACTTGTGGGGAATCGCTTGCAGCGTGCCTAGCAGCAGCAGCTGTGACTCCTCTTCCTCTCCTTCCTGCCGGGGCATGATGCAGTGTTCAGCACAAAAGGAAGAGCCGAAGGTCAGCTGCCTCTGGTACCAAGCCAGCGTTGGGCTGTGCTTGTCCAGCCAACTCATGCCCAATACAATGGGCGTGTCCGATAGTTGAGTGACGTTGAAGCTGATGATTTCCCTGTGATTCCCAAGCCGCATCACCATTGGTGGCGTCTGCTTCACCACTTGCCCCCCTAGCAGCTCCCTGCCATTCACCGTGACAACCTGCAGGGGCAGCGTGGCAGGCAGCAACTGTATAGCGTGCTGGTCGACAAAGTCCTGCCCTATAAAGTCCGCATTTCTTCCTGAGTCAATGGTGATTGGCACGTCCATGGTGATTCCATTGGGCAGCTGGAGCGATGCGGTGAGCCTCACCACTGGTTTGGGCGGGAGGGGGTCCATGGGCGGTAAAATCTCTGGGGACTGCTTCACTGACACGTCTGGCTGGGCCCCAGTGCCTCTTCCTCCAGCCAGACATCGTCGTTTCCCTGCTGTGGTACTCCTTGCTGCGTTGCTGCAGTTACCATTGCTGAGGCTGCAGTGTGCTTGTGGAGCCTCCGGGGACACTCTTTCACCATATGCTGTGGATCCTCGCAGATATAACACTTCCTGTTCCCTCTAGGAGGCTTCGCTTTCACTGTTGCCGGTGCTAGGGCTCTGGCTGCTGACTGAGCCCTTGCACTTCCAACCTCCATAGGTTCCACCCCTCCTCCTGGTGGATGCGTGGGTTGCGCACGCGCTGCTTCTCTGGGAAGGAAGGAGGAGCCCCTGGCTGGTTCGCGCCCGCCACGCCCTTCGTCCCTGCTCCACGGACGTTCTTCCAGCCGCACCCCCACTGCCAGCGCCCTCTGAAAGATCTCCCGCGTGGTCCGGGGTCTCTCCCCCCTCGCAATTTCATCTTTAACCGAGCCGTGCAATCCCTCCCAAAACAGGTCTCTTACAGGAGCCGAATCTCTGTCCCATTCCAGGGCACTGACCAAAGCGAAAAAGCGTGCATGGTACTGCCTGACGCTGGCCCTCCCTTGCTTCAGTCCATGTATCTGCTGCCGAGCAAGATCCACGTCAATGCTTGATAAAAAACACCCATCCATCGCTTTAATAAAGGCATCCGCATTTTGGGGCGCCGGATCCCCATCCCTCCACAAATTGCGCAGCCATGCTTTTGCATCTCCATGCAAATGGGACATGATGAATCCCACTTTCTCTTGCTCATCTCTAAAGTCTTTTTTCAGCAGTTCCAGTGCACACATTACATCTGCTCTAAAGTTGGGGTACTGTTGCAGATTCCCATCGAAGTGAGAGACCAGACCGCCTGTTCGTCTCGCCAACCCAATTCCCTCCTGTTTGGGTGTCAGTTGCCCTTGCTTAGTAAGCATGTCCAACCTGACCTGGAGATCCCTGCAGGCGGCAGCTGCCTCCTCCTCTCTCTTCCTGGATGCGAGAGCCTCGGCATTCAGTTGTGACACTGCTTCTCTGAGTTCTGCTATCTGCTGCTCAGCCGTCATGTCGTCTGCCGTTCGTGAGCTCGCTAGTAGGCACCTGCTTCTCTCCTCACCTCGAGGCTGTAGATGCCCACAATTAGGAGACGGAGCTTACTGTCAGAGTTGCTTCCAGATCCTAGCTCACAGAGGATCACGCTAGCCAGCGATCATTAAGTAAAAGTCTTTATTGAGTTACAGTTTCCATTCTCAAGCTACTGCGTGCAACTCTACGTCTAGTGGCTAGATCGGCGAAGCTCCGTCTGAGTCTCCGCCCTTTGTGCACCAACTTAATATCCTAGCCCTGCTCCACCTTTTCCGCCTGACTGTTCTCCTCTGGGTCCCTCTGCCCCCCGGGGTCTCTTCCTTCCTGGATTCTTCTGACGCCGACCCCCCGGACCCTCCTGTCTCCTTGCGCCGGGCTTTAGGACCTGGCTCTCATTCAGGGCTGCCTACTGCGTCACTTTCCTGTGCATTTGAACTTGGCGCGCGCGCCCAACCTTCCACTTTCCGTCTGACCGTTTCTTCGCTCCCCGATGGAGGTGTGGCCACTCCTGACTCATGCCCTCCCCCCTGTTGTGAGCTGCCAGCGCTTAATCCCTGGCTCTCTTCCTCTTCCCTGCTCTCTGGCGGTGACGCTGGTCCCGATTTCCAACTGCTCTCCTCTGAGTCCCCTCTGGCTCTATCTTGCTGGGGTGTCCCCCTAGGCTCCCCCCTTGCCCTGGCCACTGGTGCTCCTTTCTGTGAATCTTCCGATTCACTGGAAAGACTCGGAGATCTCGGGTCGTCGTCATCACTCATCTTTTCTTCTGCCTCCTCCCCCTCGCTCTCTGTTTCCTCCCTTGCCCTTGCCTCTGCTCCTGAACCCCTGACAGTTGATTTTGGCTGATAAAAAACATTTCACTCTGCGATTTTTGGTTGAATGTGCATTCTTTTTGCTTTGGTTGTGTGATTCTAGTGCAAACCCAAAAAACACCCTGTGAATTGAAATAAGCCTCGAAGCTTATGCGTCTTCTTTCTCCGCATATGGAAGCAGAAATATGGTGTTTTGTCATTTTAGGCTCATTACACTCACTTGGCGATTTGTGGGTCAATGTACATAGAACCAAAGAACACGACTTTGAAATAAGCGCAATCCAAGATTCTTCTTTCTATGTAGATGGTATCCAAAACAACCTGTTTTGCTTTGTTTATGCTTATGACACTTCGATTTGCAGTTTGTGGGTAAATGAATACCGAAATGCAATCCAAGCTTATTTGTCCTCTTTCGATTGAGATTAACCTATGGTTGATTTTGGCTGATAACAAACATTTTTGGTTGAATGTGCATTCTTTTTGCTTTGTTTGTGTGATTCTAGTGCAAACCCAAAAAACACCATGCAAATTCAAATAAGCCCTCTCGAAGCTTATTCGTCTTCTGGAAGAAGTATATAGAAGAGGAATGGTGTTTCTTTATTTTGGTCGCATTACATTCACTTTGCCATTTTGGGGTAAATGTGCATTAACACCAAAGAACAATACTTTTTATTAAGCGAAATCCAAGATTCTTCTTTCTATGTAGACGGAACCCAAAACAACCTGTTTTGCGTTGATTATGCTTATGATACTTCGATTTTCTATTTGTGGGTGAATGAAAACCGAGTGCAATCCAAGCTTCTTCTCCCTCTTTCAATTGAGATGAACCAAAACACCCATGCTTGATTTGGGCTGATAACATACATTTCGCTCTGCGATTTTTGGTTGAATGTAGATTGTAACCCCAAAAACACTTATTTGAAATAAGCCCAATCAGAGCGTTTTCATCTTCTTCCTATGTAGATGGAATCCAGAAGACCTTTCTGCTTTGGTAGTGTGATTCTGGTGCAAACAGAAGGGGAGGGAAATGGGCGGAAGAGCCTGTGCTGCCGCCATCTTGGGCGAGGGCAGGGGGTACCCGGAAGGAGGTGCCCCCGGAGGAGAGGCAAGAGGACAGGAAGGGGAGGGAAACGGGCGGAAGAGCCTGTGCTGCAGCCATCTTGGGCGAGGGCAGTGGTACCCAGAAGGAGGTGCCACCGGAGGAGAGGCAGGAGGACAGGAAGGGGAGGGAAACGGGCGGAAGAGCCTGTGCTGCCGCCATCTTGGGTGAGGGCAGGCGTACCGGAAGGAGGTGCCACCGGAGGAGAGGCAAGCGGATAGGAAGGGGAGGGAAACGGGCGGAAGAGCCTGTGCTGCCGCCATCTTGGGCGAGGGCAGGGGTACCGGAAGGAGGTGCCACCGGAGGAGAGGCAAACTGACAGGAAGGGGAGGGAAACGGGCGGAAGAGGCGCTGCGACGTTGGGCCAGCAGAGACGTGCCGAGCCAGGCTGGCCCTCTCTCTTTCTCCCGCCCACTCTCTCTCGACCCCGCTCTTCCCAGGGGGCCGCCCCGCCCTCACCTGCCTTTCTCCCCCAGTGGCCTTCCTCTCGTGCCCCTTGGCGGAGGGATGGGGCGGGTGGGCCGCGGAAGTTTATATACAAGAATATACATACCTAGATATAGGTGTCCGTTTGTAAATAAATAAAAATAAAACGGATATATGTATATGTGTGTGTATATATGCAGTGCTTCTTTTCTAAAAAAAATGATTGGGGGTACTCTCATTTTGACTCAAGAAAATCGCCATTTTTTAGTTCAAACTGGGAAAAATAAATACAGTAAATGGACAAAAGTACATTCACAAAATGTTTTATGCATTCCTCTGTGCCCCCCCCCCCCAGAAAAAAGCACTGTATATGTTCTGCCAAGGGCAGGGTTATTTCTGGATCTGGAGCCAATAAGCACACCAGTGGATGAAGAATAAGCAATGCTTTATTTGCATAAGGTTTTTTTTTGTTTTTTTTATAATAAATTTTATTGATTTTCCATGCAATTATACATTTTTATCCAAAATACAACAAATTATCTCCATTTTTAAACTTCCTTCAGCGTCTCTGATAATCATCCATATTTATAACTTTAATTACACATTCCCTTCTTTCGTATTGCCATTATACCTCCTGTCAGAGCTGCTTCAAGATCCTAGCTCACAGAGGATCACGCTAGCCAGCGGTCATTAAGTAAAAGTCTTTATTGAGTTACAGTTTCCATTCTCAAGCTGCTACTTGCAACTCTACGTCTAATGGCTAGATCGGCGAAGCTCCGTCTGAGTCTCCGCCCCTTGTGCACCAACTTAATATCCTAGCCCTGCTCCACCTTTTCCGCCTGACTGTCCTCCTCTGGGTCCCTCTACCCCCCGGGGTTTCTTCCTTCCTGGATTCTTCTGACGCTGACCCGGACCCTCCTGCCTCCTTGCGCCGGGCTTTAGGACCTGGTTCCCTTTCCGGGCTGCTTACTGCGCCGCCTTCCTCTGCATTTGAACTTGGCGCGCGCGCCCAGCCTTCCACTTTCCTCTTAACCGTTTCTTCGCTCCCCGATGGAGGTGTGGCCACTCCTGACTCATGCCCTCCCTCCTGTGGTGAGCTGCCAGCGCTTGCCCCCTGGCTCCCTCCTTCTTCCCTGCTCCCTGGCGGTGACGCTGGTCCCGATTTCCAACTGCTCTCCCCTGAGTCCCCTCTGGCTCTATCTTCCTGGGGTGCCCCCCTAGACTCCCCCCTTGCCCTGGCCACTGGTGCTCCTTTCTGTGAATCCTCTGATTCACTGGAAAGACTAGGAGATCTCGGGTCGTCGTCATCACTCATCTTTTCTTCTGCCTCCTCCCCTTCGCTCTCTGTTTCCTCCCTTGGCCTTGCCTCTGCTCCTAAACCCCTGACATCCATCCCCCCCTCGAAGCCCCCCATTCCCCCCTCCCCTCCTTCCGGTGCTGGAGCTGGGTGCTGCTGTTGCAAAGGGACGAACGTCGGATATCGTTCGCTTCCCGTGGCTGGCCTCCATCTGAAGTCTCGCGGGTCTTCCTCCCTGCTCTCGTCGACGACGGTCACCTCCGCTTCCATCTCTGTGCCGCCGTGCTCGAAACCAGGGTCGTCCCCGAAAACGTCCATGTCCGTTTCTCCCTCACTTCCTCCTGGCGGCGTTGCTCGTCCTGGGCCTTCCAGCCACCTTCTGCGGAACTGCTCCTCTGGTCTATCGTCCCACCAATACGAGGGTTCTGATGCAGATCCCGAGGGTGACCCCTCCGGGGAACGAACGTCTGGTGTCGGGTCCTCTTCCGAGTCGAACCCCCGGAAAGTGCTGGCCGAAAGCGTGGGCGTGAAAAGCCAGTCGTCGAAAAAGTCTGCTGGCATAGGTCTATGTGGGAAGAGGGCATGAAACTCGTCTTTGAGTAGAGGTTCGTCCAAGGCGTAGCCCGGCACCCAGCTGTTCGCACTGGCCGGGGTGCCCTCCTTGGCGAGAAAGTATTCTACCCCCTCTTCCCCCCATCTGGAGTCCAAAATCTCCGTGACTTCGTTGATGCGCTCCTTCTGTGCCACTCCCGCGTGCCCTGTTCTGTCTCTGACCGGACTCGGCGCCGTTCCTGGTTCCTGGAACCTGTGCGGTGCCTTGTAGGGAGTGAGCACCGATCTGTGGAACACCGGATGCATTCTGGAACCCTCCGGAAGTGCCAGTCTGAAAGCTACCGGGTTGACCTGCTCTTCGACTTGGTAAGGCCCCAGTTGTTTATGCCCTAGTTTCTTCTTGGCCAACGACCTGGCCGGCACTGCGTGGGCTGCTAACCAGACCCAGTCTCCCACGTGGAGCTCTTCGCCAACCCTTCTGTGTCTGTCCGCTTGTACCTTGTATGCGTGTTTGGCCAGCTCCAGGTGGCGCCTCAGCTGATCGTGGACTTCCTGCAGCTCCGACGCGAACGCATCTGCCGTCTGCGGCTCCCCCTCCCCCATTCTTTCCAGTCCCGGGAAGGTTCTGGGGTGCCTCCCGTTGTTGGCGAAGAACGGCGTGACCCCCGTGGACACGTGCTTCGTGTTGTTGTAGGCGAACTCGGCAAGCGGCAGGTAATCCACCCACGTCGCAGGCTGTTGATTCGCATAGCATCTCAGGTACTGCTGCATGATGGCATTGACCCGCTCCGCTTGCCCGTTGGTCTGCGGGTGCCTCGCCGACGCCAGGTTGATCTTGACGTTTAGGAAGCCCATCAGCTTCTGCCAGAAATTCGAGATGAACTGCCGCCCGCGGTCGGACAGAATAGACCGTGGCAGACCGTGAACCTTGAACACGTGGTCTATGAACAGTTTGGCGGTTTGCTCCGCCGTGGCCACCTTAGCACACGGAATGAAATGGGCCATCTTGGAAAACAGGTCCACCACCACCAGCACTGCCGTCTTGCCCCTCGAGCTGGGCAGATCCGTGACAAAGTCCAGAGCCACCCTTTCCCAAGGTTCGACCGGAGTTTGCAGCGGTTCCAACAGTCCGGCCGGCGGTCTGTGCACTGGTTTGGCCCTCTGGCATGTGTCACACCTCGCCACGTAGTCTGCGACCTCCCCTCTCATTCCAGGCCACCAGAAATCCCTGGCTACTAATTCCACCGTCTTCTCCTTGCCAAAGTGCCCGGCCGTGGGCGCGTCGTGCAGCTGCTGCAGCACCTTGGCGCGAAGGTCGTCTCCCGGCACGTAGATGGCCCCTTTACGGATGAGCAATCCATCTCGTAGCTGGAAACCGTCGGCTACAGCCTTGCCCCTTTGCACCTCTGCCATCTTTGCTTGCGCGAAGGAGTCATCCTGCAACGCTCGTCGCACCGCCTCCAGGTCCACGGTGGCCGCGGCGCACGCCCATACTGTTGGTGCGAAGATGTGCATGGCTGCCGCTGGCGTTGCGTCCTCCAGATACTGTGGCTTACGGGAGAGGGCGTCCGCCATGATGTTAGTGTCCCCCGGGACATACTCTATGCGGAAGTCGAAGTTCGCAAAAAACTCAGCCCAACGTATCTGCCTCTGGTTTAGGAATTGTGCCGTGCGCCAGTGCTCCAGATTCTTGTGGTCCGTGCAAACCTGCACCGTGTGCTTGGCGCCGATCAGGAAGTGCCTCCACGCTTTGAACGCTGCATGAATGGCCAGCAACTCCCTGTCCCAGATGGTGTAGTTCTGCTCGGACTTGCTGAGCTTCCTGGAGTAAAACGCTCCCGGTCGCCACACCCCCTGCTGGTCCTTTTGCAGCAGGACCGCCCCCACGGCTCTGTCCGAGGCGTCTGTCTCCACCCTCATCGGTCTGCTGGGGTTGACGTGAAGCAGCTGCTCTTCCGACGCGAAGAGACGCTTGAGTGCCTGAAAGGACTGCTCCGCCTCCTCTGTCCAAACGAACTTCTTTTTCTTGGAGCTAAGCGTGTCTGTGATGGCCGCTGTCTGCATAGCGAAGCCCTTGATAAACTTGCGATAGAAGTTCGCAAAGCCGACAAACCTTTGGACCTCTTTCCGGTTGCGTGGGCTCTTCCAGTCCAATACCGCTCGAACCTTGGCGCTGTCCATGGCGAGCCCCTTATCAGACAACTTGTAGCCCAGAAAATCCACCTCCGTCACGTCGAATTGGCACTTCTCCAGCTTGGCGTAGAGCCTATGTTGTTTTAGTCTGGTCAGCACTTCCTTGACATGCCTGTCATGCTCCTGCTGCGATTCCGAAAAGATCAGGATGTCATCTAAGAAACAGACGCACGTCTTGTAGAGAAGTCCCGCCAACACGTGATGCATGAAAGCTTGAAAAACGTGGGAGCCATTTTGCAGTCCAAAAGGCATAACTCTGTATTCGTAGGTACCCAGTGGCGTGAACATGGCCGTCTTCCACTCATCTCCCTCCCGCATGCGAATGAGGTTGTACGCCCCTCGCAGGTCTAATTTGGTGAACACTTTTCCCTTCCGCACCTTCGCCAGGAGGTCGTCGATTCGGGGCATGGGGAAGTCCGACGGCTTGGTCACACTGTTTAAAATGCGATAGTCCACGACCAGTCTTTTTTGGGGCGTGTCTCGCTTTTTAACAAAGAATACAGGACTGCCCCCCGCTGCCTTGGACTCTCGGATGAAACCGCGCTCCAAATTATGATCGATGAACTCTTTGAGTTCCTGCAGCTCGTCCTCCGACATGGAATACAGTTTCCCTTTAGGCAGCGCCGCCCCCGGCAGCAGGTCAATTTTGCAGTCATATGGTCTGTGGGGGGGTAGCCTGTCTGCCTCCTTCTCGCAGAAAACTTCCAAAAATTCTGCGTACTTGTGGGGAATCGCTTGCAGCGTGCCTAGCAGCAGCTGTGACTCCTCTTCCTCTCCTTCCTGCCGGTGCACGATGCAGTGTTCAGCACAAAAGGAAGAGCCGAAGACCAGCTGCCTCTGGTACCAAGCCAGCGTTGGGCTGTGCTTGTCCAGCCAACTCATTCCCAATACAATGGGCGTATCCGATAGTTGAGTGACATTGAAGCTGATGATTTCTTTGTGATTCCCAAGTCGCATCGCCATTGGCGGCGTCTGCTTCACCACTTGCCCCCCTAGCAACTCCCTGCCATCCACCGTGACAACCTGCAGGGGCAGTGTGGCCGGCAGCAACTGTATAGCGTGCTTGTCGACAAAGTCCTGCCCTATAAAGTCCGCGTTGCTGCCCGAGTCCACTGTGATGGGCACGTCCATGGCGGGAGGGGGTTCACGGGCTGTAAAATCTCTGGGGACTGCGGCACTAACACATCTGGCTGGGCCCCAGGGCCTCTTCCTCCAGCCAGACTGCTTCGTTTCCCTGCTGTGTTCCTCCTTGCTGCGTTGCTGCAGTCACCATTGCCGAGGCTGCAGTGAGCTTGTGGAGCCTCTGGGGACACTCTTTCGCCATATGCCCTGGCTCCCCACAGACGTAACACTTCCTGTTCCCTCTAGGAGGCTTCGCTTTCACTGCTGCCGGTGCTAGGGCTCTGGTTGCTGACTGAGCCCTTGCACCTCCAACCTCCATAGGTTCGGCTCCTCCTCCTGGCGGAGGCGTGGATTGCGCCCGCGCTGCTTCTCTGGGAAGGAAGGAGGGGCCCCTGGCTGGTTCGCGCCCTCCACGACCTTCGTCCCTGCTCCACGGGCGTTCTTCCAGCCTCACCCCCACTGCCAGTGCCCTCTGAACGACCTCCTGGGTGGTTCGGGGTCTCTCCCCCCTCGCGATCTCATCTTTAATCGAGCTGTGCAACCCCTCCCAAAAGAGGTCTCTTACAGGGGCCGAATCTCTGTCCCACTCCAGGGCACTGACCAAGGCGAAAAAGCGGGCATGGTACTGCCTGACGCTGGCCCTCCCTTGTCTTAGCCCATGCACCTCCTCCTGCCAGCGCTTGATCTCTGGCGCTCTTCCTCTTCCCTGCTCTCTGTCTGTGACGCTGGTCCCGATTTCCAACTGCTCTCCTCTGAGTCCCCTCTGGCTCTATCTTCCTGGGGTGCCCCCCTAGACTCCCCCCTTGCCCTGGCCACTGGTGCTCCTTTCTGTGAATCTTCTGATTCACTGGAAAGACTCGGAGATCTCGGGTCGTCATCATCACTCATCTTTTCTTCTGCCTCCTCCCCCTCGCTCTCTGTTTCCTCCCTTGCTCTTGCCTCTGCTCCTGAACCCCTGACAGATATACTTTTGCCAGTGGCGTAGCGTGGGGGGTGCAGGGGGGCCGGCCGCACCGGGCACAACATATGGGGGTTAGGGTTAGGGGGCGCAAATCCACGGGTTAGGGGGCGCAAATCCACGGGTTAGGGGGCGCAAATTACTTGCCTTGCCCCGGGTGCTGACAACCCACGCTACGCCACTGACTTTTGCAAAAAAACCGGAGGCTTTTCTTTTAGAGATCTTAGGAAAGGACATAAGAAGAAAAGACTGTAAACTCTTTCAATATGCAGCAACGGCAGCCAGAATCTTGTTGGCCCAGAAATGGAAGCAAGAGGAAATACCGACGATAAAAGAATGGAGACTGAAATTGACAGATTATGCGGAATTGGACAAATTAACTGGGAAAATCAGATACACCAAAGACCAAAAGTTCATCGAAGACTGGGGAAAGTTCCTACTGAAAGTTCCTATCTGAAAAACGTATGCGGCGTTGTCAGGGGTTCAGGAGCAGAGGCAAGGGCAAGGGAGGAAACAGAGAGCGAGGGGGAGGAGGCAGAAGAAAAGATGAGTGATGACGACGACCCGAGATCTCCGAGTCTTTCCAGTGAATCGGAAGATTCACAGAAAGGAGCACCAGTGGCCAGGGCAAGGGGGGAGCCTAGGGGGACACCCCAGCAAGATAGAGCCAGAGGGGACTCAGAGGAGAGCAGTTGGAAATCGGGACCAGCGTCACCGCCAGAGAGCAGGGAAGAGGAAGGGAGCCAGGGATTAAGCGCTGGCAGCTCACAACAGGGGGGAGGGCATGAGTCAGGAGTGGCCACACCTCCATCGGGGAGCGAAGAAACGGTCAGACGGAAAGTGGAAGGTTGGGCACGCGCGCCAAGTTCAAATGCACAGGAAAGTGACGCAGTAGGCAGCCCTGAAAGAGAGCCAGGTCCTAAAGCCCGGCGCAAGGAGACAGGAGGGTCCGGGGGGTCGGCGTCAGAAAAATCCAGGAAGGAAGAGACCCCGGGGGGCAGAGGGACCCAGAGGAGAACAGTCAGGCGGAAAAGGTGGAGCAGGGCTAGGATATTAAGTTGGTGCACAAAGGGCGGAGACTCAGACGGAGCTTCGCCGATCTAGCCACTAGACGTAGAGTTGCACGCAGTAGCTTGAGAATGGAAACTGTAACTCAATAAAGACTTTTACTTAATGATCGCTGGCTAGCGTGATCCTCTGTGAGCTAGGATCTGGAATCAGCTCTGACAGGCGTGAACACAACTCCAGTGGGATTTCAAGAGGCACTGTAAAAATAGAGAAATATTGTTAATATGAAATAGTGGGGGAAGGGAGGTGTCAGGGGTTTAGGAGCAGAGGCAAGGCCAAGGGAGGAAACAGAGAGCGAAGGGGAGGAGGCAGAAGAAAATATGAGTGATGACGACGACCCGAGATCTCCTAGTCTTTCCAGTGAATCAGAGGATTCACAGAAAGGAGCACCAGTGGCCAGGGCAAGGGGGGAGTCTAGGGGGGCACCCCAGGAAGATAGAGCCAGAGGGGACTCAGGGGAGAGCAGTTGGAAATCGGGACCAGCGTCACCGCCAGGGAGCAGGGAAGAAGGAGGGAGCCAGGGGGCAAGCGCTGGCAGCTCACCACAGGAGGGAGGGCATGAGTCAGGAGTGGCCACACCTCCATCGGGGAGCGAAGAAACGGTTAAGAGGAAAGTGGAAGGCTGGGCGCGCGCGCCAAGTTCAAATGCAGAGGAAGGCGGCGCAGTAAGCAGCCCGGAAAGGGAACCAGGTCCTAAAGCCCGGCGCAAGGAGGCAGGAGGGTCCGGGTCAGCGTCAGAAGAATCCAGGAAGGAAGAAACCCCGGGGGGTAGAGGGACCCAGAGGAGGACAGTCAGGCGGAAAAGGTGGAGCAGGGCTAGGATATTAAGTTGGTGCACAAGGGGCGGAGACTCAGACGGAGCTTCGCCGATCTAGCCATTAGACGTAGAGTTGCAAGTAGCAGCTTGAGAATGGAAACTGTAACTCAATAAAGACTTTTACTTAATGACCGCTGGCTAGCGTGATCCTCTGTGAGCTAGGATCTTGAAGCAGCTCTGACAGTAAGCTCCGTCTCACAAAAATTGTGGGCATCTACAGCCTCGAGGAGAGGAGAGAAGCAGGTGCCTACTAGCTAGCTCACAAACGGCAGACAACATGACGGCTGAGCAGCAGATAGAGGAACTCAGAAAAGCAGTGTCACAACTGACTGCCGAGGCTCTCGCATCCAGGAAGAGAGAGGAGGAGGCAGCTGCCGCCTGCAGGGATCTCCAGGTCAGGTTAGACGTGCTGACAAAGCAGACACCCCGGCAGGAGGGAATTGGGTTGGCGAGACGAACAGGCGGGCTGGTCTCTCACTTCGATGGGAACCTGCAACAGTATCCCAACTTTAGAGCAGACGTACTGTGCGCACTGCAACTGCTGCATAAAGACTTTAGAGATGAGCAAGAGAGAGTGGGATTCATCATGTCTCATTTGCATGGGGATGCTAAAGCATGGCTGCGCAATTTGTGGAGAGATAAGGATCCGGCGCTCCAAAATGCGGATGCCTTTATTAAAGCGATGGATGGGTGTTTTTTATCAAGCATTGACGTGGATCTTGCTCGGCAGCAGATACATGGACTGAAACAAGGGAGGGCCAGCGTAAGGCAGTATCATGCTCGCTTTTTCGCTTTGGTCAGTGCTCTGGAATGGGACAGGGATTCGGCTCCTGTAAGAGACCTGTTTTGGGAGGGATTGCACGGCTCTGTTAAAGATGAAATTGCCAGGGGGGAGAGACCCCGGACCACGCAGGAGATCGTTCAGAGGGCGCTAGCCGTGGGGGTGCGGCTGGAAGAACGTCCGTGGAGCAGGGACGAAGGGCGTGGAGGGCGCGAACCAGCCAGGGGCTCCTCCTTCCTTCCCAGAGAAGCAGCGCGTGCGCAATCCACGCCTCCGCCAGGAGGAGGGGTGGAACCTATGGAGGTTGGAAGTGCAAGGGCTCAGTCAGCAGCCAGAGCCCTAGCACCGACAACAGTGAAAGCGAAGCCTCCTAGAGGGAACAGGAAGTGTTACATCTGCGAGGATCCAGGGCATATGGCGAAAGAGTGTCCCCAGAGGCTCCACAAGCACACTGCAGCCTCAGCAATGGTAACTGCAGCAACACAACAAGGAGGACCACAGCAGGGAAACGACGATGTCTGGCTGGAGGAAGAGGCACTGGGGCCCAGCCAGACGTGTCAGTGAAGAAGTCCCCGGAGATTTCACAGCCCATGGACCCCCTCCCGCCCAAACCAGTAGTGAGGCTCACCGCATCGCTCCAGCTGCCCAATGGAATCACCATGGACGTGCCGCTCACCATTGACTCGGGAAGCAATGCGGACTTTATAGGGCTGGACTTTGTAGACCGGCACGCTATACAGTTGCTGCCGGCCACGCTGCCCCTGCAGGTGGTCACGGTGGATGGCAGAGAGCTGCTAGGGGGGCAAGTGGTGAAGCAGACGCCACCAATGGTGATGCGACTTGGGAATCACAGGGAAATCATCAGCTTCAACGTCACTCAACTATAGGACACGCCCATTGTATTGGGCATGAGTTGGCTGGTCAAGCACAGCCCAACGCTGGCTTGGTACCAGAGGCAGCTGACCTTCGGCTCTTCCTTTTGTGCTGAACACTGCATCGTGCCCCGGCAGGAAGGAGAGGAAGAGGAGTCACAGCTGTTGCTAGGCACGCTGCAAGCGATTCCCCACAAGTACGCAGAATTTTTGGAGGTTTTCTGCGAGAAGGAGGCAGACAGGCTACCCCCCCACAGACCATATGACTGCAAAATTGACCTGCTGCCGGGGGCGGCGCTGCCCAAAGGGAAGCTGTATTCCATGTCTGAGGACGAACTGCAGGAACTCAAAGAGTTCATAGATCATAATTTGGAGCGCGGTTTCATCCGGGAGTCCAAGGCAGCGGGGGGCAGTCCTGTATTCTTTGTTAAGAAGCGGGACACGCCCCAAAAAAGACTTGTGGTGGACTATCGCATCTTAAACAGTGTGACCAAGCCATCGGACTTCCCCATGCCCCGAATCGACGACCTCCTCGCAAAGGTACGGAAGGGCAGCGTGTTCACCAAGTTAGACCTGCGAGGGGCGTACAACCTCATTCGCATGCGGGAAGGAGATGAGTGGAAGACAGCCATGTTCACGCCTCTGGGCACCTACGAATATAGAGTTATGCCTTTTGGATTGCAAAATGGCTCCCACGTTTTTCAAGCGTTCATGCATCACGTGTTGGCGGGGCTCCTCTACAAGACGTGCGTCTGTTTCTTAGATGACATCCTGATCTTTTCGGAATCGCAGCAGGAGCATGACAGACACGTCAAAGAAGTGCTAAGCAGGCTACAGCAGCATAGGCTCTACGCCAAGCTGGAGAAGTGCCAATTCGACGTGACGGAGGTGGATTTTCTGGGCTACAAGTTGTCTGACAAGGGGCTCGCCATGGACAGCGCCAAGGTTCGAGCGGTGTTGGACTGGAAGAGCCCACGCAACCGGAAGGAGGTCCAACGGTTTGTCGGCTTCGCGAACTTCTATCGCAAGTTTATCAAAGGCTTCGCTATGCAGACAGCGGCCATCACGGACACGCTTAGCTCCAAGAAAAAGAAGTTCATCTGGACAGAGCAGGCGGAGCAGTCCTTTCAGGCACTCAAGCGTCTCTTCGCGTCGGAAGAGCAGCTGCTGCATGTCGACCCCAGCAGGCCGATGAGGGTGGAGACAGACGCCTCGGACAGAGCTGTGGGAGCAGTCCTGCTGCAGAAAGACCTGCAGGGGGTTTGGCGGCCGGGAGCGTTTTACTCCAGGAAGCTCAGCAAGTCCGAACAGAACTACACCATATGGGACAGGGAGTTGCTGGCCATTCATGCAGCATTCAAAGCATGGAGGCACTTCCTGATCGGCGCCAAGCACACGGTGCAGGTCTGCACGGACCACAAGAATCTGGAGCACTGGCGCACGGCACAGTTCCTGAACCAAAGGCAGATACGTTGGGCTGAGTTCTTTGCGAACTTTAACTTCCGAATAGAGTATGTCCCGGGGGACACCAACATCATGGCGGACGCTCTCTCTCGTAAGCCACAATATCTGGAGGACGCCAAGCCAGCGGCCGCCATCCACATCTTCGCACCAACAGTGTGGGCGTGCGCTGCGGCAACAGTGGACCTGAAGGCGGTGCGGCGAGCGTTGCAGGATGACTCCTTCGCGCAAGCAAAGATGGCAGAGGTGCACAGGGGCACGGCAGCGACCGACGAGTTCCAGCTGCGAGATGGATTGCTCATCCGTAAAGGGGCCATCTACGTGCCGGGAGACGAACTTCGCGCCAAGGTACTGCAGCAGCTGCACGACGCGCCCACTGCCGGGCACTTTGGCAAGGAGAAGACGGTGGAATTAGTCGCCAGGGACTTCTGGTGGCCCGGAATGAGAGGGGAGGTCGCGGACTATGTGGTGAGGTGTGACACCTGCCAGAGGGCCAAACCGGTGCACAAACCGCCGGCCGGACTGTTGGAACCGCTGCAAACTCCGGTCGAACCATGGGAGAGGGTGGCCCTGGACTTTGTCACGGATCTGCCCAGCTCGAGGGGCAAGACGGCCGTGCTGGTGGTGGTGGACTTGTTCTCCAAGATGGCACATTTCATTCCGTGTGCCAAGGTGGCCACGGCGGAGCAAACCGCCAAACTGTTCATAGACCACGTGTTCAAGGTTCACGGTCTGCCACGGTCTATTCTGTCCGACCGAGGGCGACAGTTCATCTCGAATTTCTGGCAGAAGCTGATGGGCTTCCTGAACGTCAAGATCAACCTGGCGTCGGCGAGACACCCGCAGACCAACGGGCAGGCGGAGCGGGTCAATGCCATCATGCAGCAATACCTGAGATGTTATGCGAATCAACAGCCTGCGTCGTGGGTGGATTACCTGCCGCTCGCCGAGTTTGCCTACAACAACACGAAGCACGTGTCCACGGGGGTCACGCCGTTCTTTGCCAACAACGGGAGGCACCCCAGAACCTTCCCGGGACTGGAAAGGATGGGGGAGGGGGAGCCGCAGACAGCAGATGCGTTCGCGTCGGAGTTGCAGGAGGTCCACGATCAGCTGAGGCGCCACCTGGAGCTGGCCAAACATGCATACAAAGTGCAAGCGGACAAACACAGAAGGGTTGGCGAAGAGATCCATGTGGGAGACTGGGTCTGGTTAGCAGCCCACGCAGTGCCGGCCAGGTCGTTGGCCAAGAAGAAGCTGGGGCATAAGCAACTGGGGCCCTACCAAGTCGAAGAGCAAGTCAACCTGGTGGCTTTCAGGCTGGCGCTTCCGGAGGGTTCCAGAATGCATCCGGTGTTCCACAGATCGGTGCTCACTCCCTACAAGGCACCGCACAGGTTTCAGGAACCCGGAACGGCACCGAGTCCGCTCAGAGAAGGAACCGGGCACGCGGGAGTGGCACAGGAGGAACGCATCAACGAAGTCACGGAGATTTTGGACTCCAGATGGGGGGAAGAAGGGGTAGAATACCTTCTCGCCAAGGAGGGCACCCCGGCCAGTGCGAATAGCTGGGTGCCGGGCTACGCCTTGGACGAACCTCTGCTCAAAGACGAGTTTCATGCCGTCTTCCCACATAGACCAATGCCAGCAGACTTTTTCGACGACTGGCTTTTCACGCCCACGCTTTCTGCCAGCACGTTCCGGGGGTGCGACTCGGACGAGGACCCGATACGAGACGCCCGTTCCCCGGAGGGGTCACCCTCGGGATCTGCCTCAGAACCCTCGTATTGGTGGGACGATAGACCAGAGGAGCAGTGGCGCAGGAAGTGGCAGGAAGGTCCAGGACGAGCAACGCCGCCAGGAGGAAGTGAGGGAGAGACGGACATGGACGTTTTCGGGGACGACCCTGGTTTCGAGCACGGCGGCACAGAGATGGAAGCGGAGGTGACCGTCGTCGACGAGAACAGGGAGGAAGAACCGGGAGACTTCAGATGGAGGCCCGCCACGGGAAGCGAACTGTATCCGACGTTCGTCCCTCTGACACAGCAGCACCCAGTTCCCGCACCGGAAGGAGGGGAGGGGGGAATGGGGGGCTTCGAGGGGGGATGGATGTCAGGGGTTCAGGAGCAGAGGCAAGCGCAAGGGAGGAAACAGAGAGCGAGGGGGAGGAGGCAGAAGAAAAGATGAGTGATGACGACGACCCGAGATCTCCGAGTCTTTCCAGTGAATCAGAAGATTCACAGAAAGGAGCACCAGTGGCCAGGGCAAGGGGGGAGCCTAGGGGGACACCCCAGGAAGATAGAGCCAGGGGGGACTCAGAGGAGAGCAGTTGGAAATCGGGACCAGCGTCACAGACAGAGAGCAGGGAAGAGGAAGAGCGCCAGAGATCAAGCGCTGGCAGCTCGCAACAGGGGGGAGGGCACGAGTCAGGAGTGGCCACACCTCCATCGGGGAGCGAAGAAACGGTCAGACGGAAAGTGGAAGGTTGGGCGCGCGCGCCAAGTTCAAATGCACAGGAAAGTGACGCAGTAGGCAGCCAGGAAAGGGAGCCAGGTCCTAAAGCCCGGCGCAAGGAGACAGGGAGTTCCGGGGGGTCGGCGTCAGAAGAA
The DNA here is from genome assembly GCF_964188305.1 of Podarcis bocagei. Taxonomy (NCBI): domain Eukaryota; kingdom Metazoa; phylum Chordata; class Lepidosauria; order Squamata; family Lacertidae; genus Podarcis; species Podarcis bocagei. The sequence goes on along the minus strand of NC_138141.1, from coordinate 119,464 downwards.
TCCCGGAAGGAAGAGACCCCAGGGGGCAGAGGGACCCAGAGGAGAACAGTCAGGCGGAAAAGGTGGAGCAGGGCTAGGATATTAAGTTGGTGCACAAGGGGCGGAGACTCAGACGGAGCTTCGCCGATCTAGCCATTAGACGTAGAGTTGCACGCAGCAGCTTGAGAATGGAAACTGTAACTCAATAAAGACTTTTACTTAATGACCGCTGGCTAGCTTTGCCCTATAAAGTCCGCATTGCTTCCTGAGTCAACGGTGATTGGCACGTCTAGAGTGAGGCCATTGGGTAGCTGAAGCGATGCAGTGAGCTGCACTACTGGTTTGGGCGGGAGGGGGTCTGTGGGCTGCAAAATCTCTGGGGACTGCTTCACTGACTCGTCTGGCTGGGCCCCAGTGCCTCTGTCTCCAGCCAGACTCCGTCGTTTCCCTGCTGTGGTTCTCCTTGCTGCGTTGCTGCAGTCACCATTGCTGAGGCTGCAGTGTGCTTGTGGATCCTCTGGGGACACTCTTTCGCCATGTGCTGAGGACTTTCGCAGATGTAACACTTCCTGTTCCCTCTAGGAGGCTTCACTTTCACTGCTCCTGGTGCTATGGCTCTGGTTGCTGACTCAGCCCTGGCACCGCACACCTCCATAGGTTCCGCTCCCCCTCCTGGCGGAGGCGTGGATTGCGCACGCGCAGTTTCCCTGGGAACGAAGGAGAACCCTCTCGCTGGTTCGTGCCCTCCACGCCCTTCGTCCCTGCTCCATGGACGTTCCTCCAGCCGCACCCCAACCGTCAGCGCCCTCTGAACGACCTCCTGCGTGCTCCTGGGTCTCTCCCCCCTTGCAATTTTGTCTTTAACCGCTGTCAGGGGTTTAGGAGCAGAGGCAAGGCCAAGGGAGGAAACAGAGAGCGAAGGGGAGGAGGCAGAAGAAAAGATGAGTGATGACGACGACCCGAGATCTCCTAGTCTTTCCAGTGAATCAGAGGATTCACAGAAAGGAGCACCAGTGGCCAGGGCAAGGGGGGAGTCTAGGGGGGCACCCCAGGAAGATAGAGCCAGAGGGGACTCAGGGGAGAGCAGTTGGAAATCGGGACCAGCGTCACCGCCAGGGAGCAGGGAAGAAGGAGGGAGCCAGGGGGCAAGCGCTGGCAGCTCACCACAGGAGGGAGGGCATGAGTCAGGAGTGGCCACACCTCCATCGGGGAGCGAAGAAACGGTTAAGAGGAAAGTGGAAGGCTGGGCGCGCGCGCCAAGTTCAAATGCAGAGGAAGGCGGCGCAGTAAGCAGCCCGGAAAGGGAACCAGGTCCTAAAGCCCGGCGCAAGGAGGCAGGAGGGTCCGGGTCAGCGTCAGAAGAATCCAGGAAGGAAGAAACCCCGGGGGGTAGAGGGACCCAGAGGAGGACAGTCAGGCGGAAAAGGTGGAGCAGGGCTAGGATATTAAGTTGGTGCACAAGGGGCGGAGACTCAGACGGAGCTTCGCCGATCTAGCCATTAGACGTAGAGTTGCAAGTAGCAGCTTGAGAATGGAAACTGTAACTCAATAAAGACTTTTACTTAATGACCGCTGGCTAGCGTGATCCTCTGTGAGCTAGGATCTTGAAGCAGCTCTGACAGTAAGCTCCGTCTCCCAAAAATTGTGGGCATCTACAGCCTCGAGGAGAGGAGAGAAGCAGGTGCCTACTAGCTAGCTCACAAACGGCAGACAACATGACGGCTGAGCAGCAGATAGAGGAACTCAGAAAAGCAGTGTCACAACTGACTGCCGAGGCTCTCGCATCCAGGAAGAGAGAGGAGGAGGCAGCTGCCGCCTGCAGGGATCTCCAGGTCAGGTTAGACGTGCTGACAAAGCAGACACCCCGGCAGGAGGGAATTGGGTTGGCGAGACGAACAGGCGGGCTGGTCTCTCACTTCGATGGGAACCTGCAACAGTATCCCAACTTTAGAGCAGACGTACTGTGCGCACTGCAACTGCTGCATAAAGACTTTAGAGATGAGCAAGAGAGAGTGGGATTCATCATGTCTCATTTGCATGGGGATGCTAAAGCATGGCTACGCAATTTATGGAGAGATAAGGATCCGGCGCTCCAGAATGCAGATGCCTTTATTAAAGCGATGGATGGGTGTTTTTTATCAAGCATTGACGTGGATCTTGCCCGGAAGGAGGTGCATGGGCTAAGACAAGGGAGGGCCAGCGTCAGGCAGTACCATGCCCGCTTTTTCGCCTTGGTCAGTGCCCTGGAGTGGGACAGAGATTCGGCCCCTGTAAGAGACCTCTTTTGGGAGGGGTTGCACAGCTCGATTAAAGATGAGATCGCGAGGGGGGAGAGACCCCGAACCACCCAGGAGGTCGTTCAGAGGGCACTGGCAGTGGGGGTGAGGCTGGAAGAACGCCCGTGGAGCAGGGACGAAGGGCGTGGAGGGCGCGAACCAGCCAGGGGCCCCTCCTTCCTTCCCAGAGAAGCAGCGCGGGCGCAATCCACGCCTCCGCCAGGAGGAGGAGCCGAACCTATGGAGGTTGGAGGTGCAAGGGCTCAGTCAGCAACCAGAGCCCTAGCACCGGCAGCAGTGAAAGCGAAGCCTCCTAGAGGGAACAGGAAGTGTTACGTCTGTGGGGAGCCAGGGCATATGGCGAAAGAGTGTCCCCAGAGGCTCCACAAGCTCACTGCAGCCTCGGCAATGGTGACTGCAGCAACGCAGCAAGGAGGAACACAGCAGGGAAACGAAGCAGTCTGGCTGGAGGAAGAGGCCCTGGGGCCCAGCCAGACGTGTTAGTGCCGCAGTCCCCAGAGATTTTACAGCCCGTGAACCCCCTCCCGCCCAAACCAGTGGTGAGGCTCACCGCATCTCTCCAGCTGCCCAATGGAATCACCATGGACGTGCCCATCACAGTGGACTCGGGCAGCAACGCGGACTTTATAGGGCAGGACTTTGTCGACAAGCACGCTATACAGTTGCTGCCGGCCACACTGCCCCTGCAGGTTGTCACGGTGGATGGCAGGGAGTTGCTAGGGGGGCAAGTGGTGAAGCAGACGCCGCCAATGGCGATGCGACTTGGGAATCACAAAGAAATCATCAGCTTCAATGTCACTCAACTATCGGATACGCCCATTGTATTGGGAATGAGTTGGCTGGACAAGCACAGCCCAACGCTGGCTTGGTACCAGAGGCAGCTGGTCTTCGGCTCTTCCTTTTGTGCTGAACACTGCATCGTGCACCGGCAGGAAGGAGAGGAAGAGGAGTCACAGCTGCTGCTAGGCACGCTGCAAGCGATTCCCCACAAGTACGCAGAATTTTTGGAAGTTTTCTGCGAGAAGGAGGCGGACAGGCTACCCCCTCACAGACCATATGACTGCAAAATTGACCTGCTGCCGGGGGCGGCGCTGCCTAAAGGGAAACTGTATTCCATGTCGGAGGACGAGCTGCAGGAACTCAAAGAGTTCATCGATCATAATTTGGAGCGCGGTTTCATCCGAGAGTCCAAGGCAGCGGGGGGCAGTCCTGTATTCTTTGTTAAAAAGCGAGACACGCCCCAAAAAAGACTGGTCGTGGACTATCGCATTTTAAACAGTGTGACCAAGCCGTCGGACTTCCCCATGCCCCGAATCGACGACCTCCTGGCGAAGGTGCGGAAGGGAAAAGTGTTCACCAAATTAGACCTGCGAGGGGCGTACAACCTCATTCGCATGCGGGAGGGAGATGAGTGGAAGACGGCCATGTTCACGCCACTGGGTACCTACGAATACAGAGTTATGCCTTTTGGACTGCAAAATGGCTCCCACGTTTTTCAAGCTTTCATGCATCACGTGTTGGCGGGACTTCTCTACAAGACGTGCGTCTGTTTCTTAGATGACATCCTGATCTTTTCGGAATCGCAGCAGGAGCATGACAGGCACGTCAAGGAAGTGCTGACCAGACTAAAGCAACATAGGCTCTACGCCAAGCTGGAGAAGTGCCAATTCGACGTGACGGAGGTGGATTTTCTGGGCTACAAGTTGTCTGACAAGGGGCTCGCCATGGACAGCGCCAAGGTTCGAGCGGTATTGGACTGGAAGAGCCCACGCAACCGGAAAGAGGTCCAAAGGTTTGTCGGCTTTGCGAACTTCTATCGCAAGTTTATCAAGGGCTTCGCTATGCAGACAGCGGCCATCACAGACACGCTTAGCTCCAAGAAAAAGAAGTTCGTTTGGACAGAGGAGGCGGAGCAGTCCTTTCAGGCACTCAAGCGTCTCTTCGCGTCGGAAGAGCAGCTGCTTCACGTCAACCCCAGCAGGCCGATGAGGGTGGAGACAGACGCCTCGGACAGAGCCGTGGGGGCGGTCCTGCTGCAAAAGGACCAGCAGGGGGTGTGGCGACCGGGAGCGTTTTACTCCAGGAAGCTCAGCAAGTCCGAGCAGAACTACACCATCTGGGACAGGGAGTTGCTGGCCATTCATGCAGCGTTCAAAGCGTGGAGGCACTTCCTGATCGGCGCCAAGCACACGGTGCAGGTTTGCACGGACCACAAGAATCTGGAGCACTGGCGCACGGCACAATTCCTAAACCAGAGGCAGATACGCTGGGCTGAGTTTTTTGCGAACTTCGACTTCCGCATAGAGTATGTCCCGGGGGACACTAACATCATGGCGGACGCCCTCTCCCGTAAGCCACAGTATCTGGAGGACGCAACGCCAGCGGCAGCCATGCACATCTTCGCACCAACAGTATGGGCGTGCGCCGCGGCCACCGTGGACCTGGAGGCGGTGCGACGAGCATTGCAGGATGACTCCTTCGCGCAAGCAAAGATGGCAGAGGTGCAAAGGGGCAAGGCTGTGACCGACGGTTTCCAGCTACGAGATGGATTGCTCATCCGTAAAGGGGCCATCTACGTGCCGGGAGACGACCTTCGCGCCAAGGTGCTGCAGCAGCTGCACGACGCGCCCACGGCCGGGCACTTTGGCAAGGAGAAGACGGTGGAATTAGTAGCCAGGGATTTCTGGTGGCCTGGAATGAGAGGGGAGGTCGCAGACTACGTGGCGAGGTGTGACACCTGCCAGAGGGCCAAACCAGTGCACAGACCGCCGGCCGGACTGTTGGAACCGCTGCAAACTCCGGTCGAACCTTGGGAAAGGGTGGCTCTGGACTTTGTCACGGATCTGCCCAGCTCGAGGGGCAAGACGGCAGTGCTGGTGGTGGTGGACCTGTTTTCCAAGATGGCCCATTTCATTCCGTGTGCTAAGGTGGCCACGGCGGAGCAAACCGCCAAACTGTTCATAGACCACGTGTTCAAGGTTCACGGTCTGCCACGGTCTATTCTGTCCGACCGCGGGCGGCAGTTCATCTCGAATTTCTGGCAGAAGCTGATGGGCTTCCTAAACGTCAAGATCAACCTGGCGTCGGCGAGGCACCCGCAGACCAACGGGCAAGCGGAGCGGGTCAATGCCATCATGCAGCAGTACCTGAGATGCTATGCGAATCAACAGCCTGCGACGTGGGTGGATTACCTGCCGCTTGCCGAGTTCGCCTACAACAACACGAAGCACGTGTCCACGGGGGTCACGCCGTTCTTCGCCAACAACGGGAGGCACCCCAGAACCTTCCCGGGACTGGAAAGAATGGGGGAGGGGGAGCCGCAGACGGCAGATGCGTTCGCGTCGGAGCTGCAGGAAGTCCACGATCAGCTGAGGCGCCACCTGGAGCTGGCCAAACACGCATACAAGGTACAAGCGGACAGACACAGAAGGGTTGGCGAAGAGCTCCACGTGGGAGACTGGGTCTGGTTAGCAGCCCACGCAGTGCCGGCCAGGTCGTTGGCCAAGAAGAAACTAGGGCATAAACAACTGGGGCCCTACCAAGTCGAAGAGCAGGTCAACCCGGTAGCTTTCAGACTGGCACTTCCGGAGGGCTCCAGAATGCATCCGGTGTTCCACAGATCGGTGCTCACTCCCTACAAGGCACCGCACAGGTTCCAGGAACCAGGAACGGCGCCGAGTCCGGTCAGAGACAGAACAGGGCACGCGGGAGTGGAACAGAAGGAGCGCATCAACGAAGTCACGGAGATTTTGGACTCCAGATGGGGGGAAGAGGGGGTAGAATACTTTCTCGCCAAGGAGGGCACCCCGGCCAGTGCGAACAGCTGGGTGCCGGGCTACGCCTTGGACGAACCTCTACTCAAAGACGAGTTTCATGCCCTCTTCCCACATAGACCTATGCCAGCAGACCTTTTCGACGACTGGCTTTTCACGCCAACGCTTTCTGCCAGCACGTTCCGGGGGTTTGACTCGGACGAGGACCCGATACGAGACGCCCGTTCCCCGGAGGGGTCACCCTCGGGATCTGCCTCAGAACCCTCGTATTGGTGGGACGATAGACCAGAGGAGCAGTGGCGCAGGAAGTGGCAGGAAGGTCCAGGACGAGCAACGCCGCCAGGAGGAAGTGAGGGAGAAACGGACATGGACGTTTTCGGGGACGACCCTGGTTTCGAGCACGGCGGCACAGAGATGGAAGCGGAGGTGACCGTCGTCGACGAGAGCAGGGAGGAAGACCCGAGAGACTTTAGATGGAGGCCCGCCACGGGAAGCGAACGATATCCGACGTTCGTCCCTTTGCAACAGCAGCACCCAGCTCCAGCACCGGAAGAAGGGGAGGGGGGAATGGGGGGCTTCGAGGGGGGGATGGATGTCAGGGGTTTAGGAGCAGAGGCAAGGCCAAGGGAGGAAACAGAGAGCGAAGGGGAGGAGGCAGAAGAAAAGATGAGTGATGACGACGACCCGAGATCTCCTAGTCTTTCCAGTGAATCAGAGGATTCACAGAAAGGAGCACCAGTGGCCAGGGCAAGGGGGGAGTCTAGGGGGGCACCCCAGGAAGATAGAGCCAGAGGGGACTCAGGGGAGAGCAGTTGGAAATCGGGACCAGCGTCACCGCCAGGGAGCAGGGAAGAAGGAGGGAGCCAGGGGGCAAGCGCTGGCAGCTCACCACAGGAGGGAGGGCATGAGTCAGGAGTGGCCACACCTCCATCGGGGAGCGAAGAAACGGTTAAGAGGAAAGTGGAAGGCTGGGCGCGCGCGCCAAGTTCAAATGCAGAGGAAGGCGGCGCAGTAAGCAGCCCGGAAAGGGAACCAGGTCCTAAAGCCCGGCGCAAGGAGGCAGGAGGGTCCGGGTCAGCGTCAGAAGAATCCAGGAAGGAAGAAACCCCGGGGGGTAGAGGGACCCAGAGGAGGACAGTCAGGCGGAAAAGGTGGAGCAGGGCTAGGATATTAAGTTGGTGCACAAGGGGCGGAGATTCAGACGGAGCTTCGCCGATCTAGCCATTAGACGTAGAGTTGCAAGTAGCAGCTTGAGAATGGAAACTGTAACTCAATAAAGACTTTTACTTAATGACCGCTGGCTAGCGTGATCCTCTGTGAGCTAGGATCTTGAAGCAGCTCTGACAACCGCGCTGTTCAATCCTTCCCAAAATAGGTCTCTGACTGGGCCTGAATCTCTGTCCCATTCCAGGGCACTGACCAATGCAAAAAAGCGGGCATGGTACTGGCGTACGCTGGCCCTCCCCTGCTTCAGTCCATGTACCTCCTTCCGGGCAAGATCCACGTTGTCAGGGGTTCAGGAGCAGAGGCAAGAGCAAGGGAGGAAACAGAGAGCGAGGGGGAGGAGGCAGAAGAAAAGATGAGTGATGACGACGACCCGAGATCTCCGAGTCTTTCCAGTGAATCAGAAGATTCACAGAAAGGAGCACCAGTGGCCAGGGCAAGGGGGGAGTCTAGGGGGGCACCCCAGGAAGATAGAGCCAGAGGGGACTCAGAGGAGAGCAGTTGGAAATCGGGACCAGCGTCACCGCCAGAGAGCAGGGAAGAGGAAGGGAGCCAGGGATCAAGCACTGGCAGCTCACAACAGGGGGGAGGGCATGAGGCAGGAGTGGCCACACCTCCATCGGGGAGCGAAGAAACGGTCAGACGGAAAGTGGAAGGTTGGGCGCGCGCGCCAAGTTCAAATGCACAGGAAGGTGGCGCAGTAAGCAGCCCGGAAAGGGAGCCAGGTCCTAAAGCCCGACGCAAGGAGACAGAAGGGTCCGGGGGGTCAGCGTCAGAAGCGTCCCGGAAGGAAGAGGCCACGGGGGGCAGAGGGACCCAGAGAAGAACGGTCAGGCGGAAAAGGTGAAGTAAGGCTAGGGTATTAAGCTGGTGTACAGGGGGCGGAGACTCAGACGGAGCTTCGCCGGTCTAACCCATAAGACGTAGAGCTGCACGCAGCAGCTTGAGAATGGAAACTGTAACTCAATAAAGACTTTTACAAAGTGACCGCTGGCTAGCGTGATCCTCTGTGAGCTAGGATCTGGAAGCAGCTCTGACAGTAAGCTCCGTCCCAACTTGTGGGCATCTACGGCCTCGCGGAGAGGAGAGAAGGCGGGTGCCTACTAGTGAGCTCACAAACGGCAGACAATATGACGGCCGAACAGCAGATAGCGGAACTCAGAGAAGCAGTGACACGACTGAATGCCGAGACACTTGCATCCAGGAAGAGAGAGGAGGACGCAGCTGCCGCCTACAGGGATCTCCAGATCAGGTTGGAAATGCTTACGAAGCAAGGGCAACTGACACCCAAACCGGAGGGGATTGGGTTGGGGAGACGAACAGGCGGTCTAGTCTCTCACTTCGATGGGAATTTACAACAGTACCCCAACTTTAGAGCAGATGTAATGTGTGCACTGCAACTGCTGGCTAAGGACTTTAGAGATGAGCAAGAGAAGGTGGGATTTATCATGTCCCATTTGCATGGAGATGCCAAAGCATGGCTGCGCAATTTGTGGAGAGATAAGGATCCGGCGCTCCAAGATGCGGATGCCTTTATTAAAGCGATGGATGGGTGCTTTTTATCAAGCATAGACGTGGATCTTGCCCGGAAGGAGGTACATGGACTAAAACAAGGGAGGGCCAGTGTAAGGCAGTATCATGCCCGCTTTTTTGCATTAGTCAGTGCCCTGGAATGGGACAGAGATTCGGCTCCAGTCAGAGACCTGTTTTGGGAAGGATTGAACAGCGCGGTTAAAGACGAAATTGCAAGGGGGGAGAGACCCCGGAGCACGCAGGAGATCGTTCAGAGGGCGCTGGCGGTTGGGGTGCGGCTGGAGGAACGTCCATGGAGCAGGGACGAAGGGCGTGGAGGGCGCGAACCAGCAAGAGGGTTCTCCTTCGTTCCCAGGGAAGCTGCGCGTGCGCAATCCACGCCTCCGCCAGGAGGGGGAGCGGAACCTATGGAGGTTGGCGGTGCCAGAGCTCAGTCAGCAACCAGAGCCCTAGCGCCGGGAGCAGTCAAAGCGAAGCCTCCTAGAGGGAACCGGAAGTGTTACATCTGCGAAAGTCCGCAACACATGGCGAAAGAGTGTCCCCAGAGGATCCACAAGCTCAATGCAGCCTCTGGGAGGAAACAGAGAGCGAGGGGGAGGAGGAAACAGAGAGCGAGGGGGAGGAGGCAGAAGAAAAGATGAGTGATGACGACGACCCGAGATCTCCGAGTCTTTCCAGTGAATCAGAAGATTCACAGAAAAGAGCGCCAGTGGCCAGAGCAAGGGGGGAGCCTAGGGGGATATCCCAGGAAGAAGGGTCCAGAGGGGGCTCAGAGGGCAGCAGTTGGAAATCGGGACCAGCGTCACCAACAGAGCGCAGTGGAGAGGAAGGGCGCCAGGTATCGAGCTCTGGCAGCTTGCAGCAGGAGGGAGGGCATGAGTCAGGAGTGGCCACACCTCCATCGGGGAGCGAAGAAACGGTCAGGCGGAAAGTGGAAGGTTGGGCGCGCGCGCCAAGTTCAAATGCACAGGAAGGTGGCGCAGTAAGCAGCCCGGAAAGGGAGCCAGGTCCTAAAGCCCGACGCAAGGAGACAGAAGGGTCCGGGGGGTCAGCGTCAGAAGAGTCCCGGAAGGAAGAGACCACGGGGGGAAGAGGGACCCAGAGAAGAACGGTCAGGCGGAAAAGGTGGAGTAAGGCTAGGGTATTAAGCTGGTGTACAGGGGGCGGAGACTCAGACGGAGCTTCGCCGGTCTAACCCATAAGACGTAGAGCTGCACGCAGCAGCTTGAGAATGGAAACTGTAACTCAATAAAGACTTTTACAAAGTGACCGCTGGCTAGCGTGATCCTCTGTGAGCTAGGATCTGGAAGCAGCTCTGACAATAGGTGTTTAAGTTCATCTCAATAGAAAGAGAACGAATAAGCTTGGATTGCTCTTTCGGTGTTCATTCACCCACAAATAACAAAGCAAAGTGTAATAAGCTTAAAGAAAGCAAAACAGGTTGTATTCGGTTCCATCTACATAGAAATAAGAATCTTGGATTTCGCTTATTTCAATGTCGTGTTTGGTATTAAGGGACTTTTACCCAGAAATCGCAAAGTGTATGTAATGAGACCAAAATAACAAAACGCCATATTTCCGAAACCATATGCGTAGAAAGAAGACGAATAAGCTTCGATTGGGCTTTTTTCAATTCATAGAATCATAGAATCATAGTTGGAATTTATATGGTGTTTTTTGGGTGAGCACCAGAATCACCCCCAAACAAAGCAATAAGGTGTTTTGCGTTCCATCTACGTAGAAAGAAGATGAAAACGCTCTGATTGGGCTTATTTCAAATAGCTGTTTTTGCGGTTAGAATGAACATTCAACAAAAAATCACAGAGCGAAATGTTTGTTATCAGCCCAAATCAACCATAAGTGTTTATGTTTATCTCAATAGAAAGAGAACGAATAAGCTTGGATTGCTCTTTCGGTGTTCATTCACCCACAAGCTGCAAAGCAAAGTGTCATAAGCATAAACAACGCAAAACAGGTTGTTTTGGTTTCCATCTACATAGAAAGAAGAATCTTGGATTTCGCTTATTTCAAAAATCGTGTTCTTTGGAGTTAATGCACATTTACCCAGAAATCGCAGTGTATGTAATGAGACCAAAATAACAAAACGACATATTTCCGCTTCCATATGAGTAAGAAAGAAGACGAATAAGCTTCGATTGGGCTTATTTCAATCCATAGAATCATAGAATCATAGAGTTGGAATTAGCGTGGTGTTTTTTGGCTGTGCACCAGAATCACTTAACCAAAGCAAAAAGGTATTCTGGGTTCAATCTACATAAAAAGAAGATGATAACGCTCTCATTTCAAATTGGTGTTTTCTGGGTTAGAATGCACATTCAACCAAAAATCGCAGAGTGAAATGTTTGTTATCAGCCCAAATCAAGCATAGGTGTTTTAGTTAATCTCAATAGAAAGAGGACGAATAAGCTTGGATTGCTTTTTCGGTGTTCATTCACCCAGAAATAACAAAGCAAAGTGTAATAAGCCTAAAGAAAGCAAAACAGGATATTTTCGGTTCCATCTACATAGAAAGAAGAATCTTGGATTTCGCTTATTTCAAAGTCGTGTTCTTTGGTGTTAATGCATATTTACCCAGAAATCGCAGTGTATGTAATGAGACCAAAATAACAAAACGCCATATTTCCGCTTCCATTTGCGTAGAAAGAAGACGAATAAGCTTCGATTGGGCTTATTTCAATTCATAGAATCATAGAATCATAGAGTTGAAATTAGCGTGGTGTTTTTTGGGTGTGCACCAGAAACACAACAACAAAAGCAAAAAGGTCTTTTGGCTAACATCTGCATAAAAGAATAATATTGGATTTCGCTTATTAAAAAGTAGTGTTCTTTGGTGTTAATGCACATTTACCCAAAAATCACAAAGTGAATGTAATGCGACCAAACTAAAGAAACACCATATTTCCGCTTACACATGCGTAGAAAGAAGACGAATAAGCTTCGAGAGGGCTTATTAGAATTTGCATGGTATTTTTTGGGTGTATACCAGTCACCCCCAAACAAAGCAATAAAGTATTTTGCGTTCTATCTACGTAGGAAGAAGATAAAAACGCTCTGATTGGGATTATTTCAAATAGGTGTTTTTGGGGTTAGAATGCACATTCAACCTAAAATCGCAGAGCGAAATGTTTGTTATCAGCCCAAATCAAGCATAGACGTTTCAGTTAATCTCAATAGAAAGAGGACGAATAAGCTTGGATTGCTCTTTAGGTGTTCATTCACCCACAAATTCCAAAGCCTAAAGAAAGCAAAACAGGTTGTTTTGGGTTCCATCTACATAGAAAGAAGAATTTAGATTTCGCTTATTTCAAAGTCCTGTTCTAGGGAGTTAATGCACATTTACCCAGAAATCGCAAAGTGTATGTGAGAACAAAATAACAAAACGCCATATTTCCGATTCCATATCCGTAGAAAGAAGACGAATGGTTCGATTGGGATTATTTCAATTCATAGAATCATAGAATCATATAGTTGGAATTAGCGTGGTGTTTTTTGGGTTTGCACCAGAATCACACTACCAAAGCAGAAAGGTCTTCTGGATTCCATCTACATAGGAAGAAGATGAAAACGCTCTGATTGGGCTTATTTCAAATAAGTGTTTTTGGGGTTACAATCCACATTCAACCAAAAATCGCAGAGCGAAATGTATGTTATCAGCCCAAATCAAGCATGAGTGTTTCGGTTCATTTCAATTTAAAGAGGAGAATAAGCTTGTATTGCACTCGGTTTTCTTTCACCCACAAATAGAAAATCGAAGTATCATAAGCATAATCAACGCAAAACAGGTTGTTTTGGGTTCCGTCTACATAGAAAGAAGAATGTTGGATCTCGCTTAATAAAAAGTATTGTTCTGTGGTTTTAATGCACATTTACCCCAAAATCGCAAAGTGAATGTAATGCGACCAAAATAAAGAAACACCATTCCTCTTCCATAGACTTCTTCTAGAAGACGAATAAGCTTCGAGAGGGCTTATTTGAATTTGCATGGTGTTTTTTGGGTTTGCACTAGAATCACACAACCAAAGCAAAAAGAATGCACATTCAACCAAAAATCGCAGTGAAATGTTTGTTATCAGCCCAAATCAACCATAGGTGTTCATGTTCATCTCAATAGAAAGAGAACGAATAAGCTTGGATTGCTCTTTCGTTGTTCATTCACCCACAAAGCAAAGTCATAAGCAAAGTGTCATAAGCATAAACAACGCAAAACAGGTTGTTTTGGATTCCATCTACATAGAAAGAAGAATCTTGGATTTCGCTTATTTCAAAATCGTGTTCTTTGGAGTTAATGCACATTTACCCAGAAATCGCAAAGTGTATGTGAGAACAAAATAACAAAACGCCATATTTCCGCTTCCATATGAGTAGAAAGAAGACGAATAAGCTTCGATTGGGCTTATTTCAATTCATAGAATCATAGAATCATAGAGTTGAAATTAGCGTGGTGTTTTTTGGGTGTGCACCAGAATTACCTAACCAAAGCAAAAAGGTGTTCTGGGTTTGAAATAAGCGAAATCCAAGATTCCTCTTTCTATGTAGATGGAATCCAAAACAACCTGTTTTGCTTTCTTTCGGCTTTGGAACACCTAAAGAGCAATCCAAGCTTATTCGTCCTCTTTCTATTGAGATTAACTGAAACGTCTATGCTTGATTTGGGCTGATAACAAACATTTCGCTCTGCGATTTTAGGTTGAATGTGCATTCTAACCCCAAAACACCTATTTGAAATAATCCCAATCAGAGCGTTTTTATCTTCTTCCTACGTAGATAGAACGCAAAATACTTTATTGCTTTGTTTGGGGGTGACTGGTATACACCCAAAAAATACCATGCAAATTCTAATAAGCCCTCTCGAAGCTTATTCGTCTTCTTTCTACGCATGTGTAAGCGGAAATATGGTGTTTCTTTAGTTTGGTCGCATTACATTCACTTTGTGATTTTTGGGTAAATGTGCATTAACACCAAAGAACACTACTTTTTAATAAGCGAAATCCAATATTATTCTTTTATGCAGATGTTAGCCAAAAGACCTTTTTGCTTTTGTTGTTGTGTTTCTGGTGCACACCCAAAAAACACCACGCTAATTTCAACTATGATTCTATGATTCTATGAATTGAAATAAGCCCAATCGAAGCTTATTCGTCTTCTTTCTACGCAAATGGAAGCGGAAATATGGCGTTTTGTTATTTTGGTCTCATTACATACACTTTGCGATTTCAGGGTAAATGTGCATTAACACCAAAGAACACGACATTGAAATAAGCGAAATCCAAGATTCTTCTTTCTATGTAGATGGACCCGAAAACAACCTGTTTTGCTTTCTTTAGGCTTATGACACTTTGCTTTGCTATTTCCGGGTGAATGAACACCGAAAAAGCAATCCAAGCTTATTCGTCTTTCTATTGAGATTAACTATGCTTGATTTGGGCTAACAAACATTTCACTCAGCGATTTTTTGTTGAATGTGCATTCTAACCCAGAAAACACCAATTTGAAATAAGCCCAATGAGAACGTTATCATCTTTTTATGTAGATTGAACCCAGAACAATTTTTTGCTTTGGTTAAGAGATTCTGGTGCACACCCAAAAAACACCACGCTAATTTCAACTCTATGATTCTATGATTCTATGAATTGAAATAAGCCCAATCGAAGCTTATTCGTCTTCTTTCTACTCATATGGAAGCGGAAATATGTCGTTTTGTTATTTTGGTCTCATTACATACACTGCGATTTCTGGGTAAATGTGCATTAAGTCCAAAGAACACGATTTTGAAATAAGCGAAATCCAAGATTCTTCTTTCTATCTAGATGGAAACCAAAACAACCTCTTTTGCGTTGTTTATGCTTATGACACTTTGCTTTGCAGCTTGTGGGTGAATGAATACCGAAAGAGCAATCCAAGCTTATTCGTTCTCTTTCTATTGAGATGAACATAAACACGTATGGTTGATTTGGGCTGATAACAAACATTTCGCTCAGTGATTTTTTGTTGAATGTGCATTCTAACCCCAAAAACAGCTATTTGAAATAATACAAAGAGCGTTTTTATCTTCTTCATACGTAGATAGAACGCAAAATACTTTATTGCTTTCTTTGGGGGTGATTCTGGTATACACCCAAAAAAGCTCTGAGCTTCTTTCCAGAGGATTGGACTAGATGACCCTTGGGTTCCCCTTCCATCTCTACTAGGATGCTCCCTGTCTCACTCTCACTCACTCACTCACTCACTCACTCCTCCTCTCCTTTTCCTGGCAGTTTCACATTTTTCTGCACTCCTAGCTCGGAAGGGCAGAAGAGGCTGTGCTACCGCCATGTTGGGCGAGGGCAGGGGTACCGGAAGGAGATGCCACCGGAGGAGAGGCAAGAGGACAGGAAAAGGAGGGAAACGGGCGGAAGAGCCTGTGCTGCCGCCATCTTGGGCGAGGGCAGGGGTACCCGGAAGGAGATGCCACCGGAGGAGAGGCAAGAGGACAGGAAGGGGAGGGAAACGGGCGGAAGAGCCTGTGCTGCCGCCATCTTGGGCGAGGGCAGGCGTACCGGAAGAAGGTGCCACCGGAGGAGAGGCAAGAGGACAGGAAGGGGAGGGAAACGGGCGGAAGAGCCTGTGCTGCCGCCATCTTGGGAGAGGGCAGGGGTACCGGAAGGAGGTGCCACCGGAGGAGAGGCAAGCTGACAGGAAGGGGTGGGAAACGGGCGGAAGAGCCTGTGCTGCGACGTTGGGCCAGCAGAGACGTGCGGAGCCAGGCTGGCCCTCTCTCTTTCTCCCGCCCACTCTCTCTCGACCCCGCTCTCCCCAGGGGGCAGCCCTGTCCCCCGCCCCGCCCTCACCTGCCTTTCTCCCCCAGTGGCCTTCCTCTCGTGCCCCTTGGCGGAGGGATGGGGCGGGTGGGCCGCGGAAGTTTATATACAAGAATATACATACCTAGATATAGGTGTCCGTTTGTAAATAAATAAAAATAAAACGGATATATGTATATGTGTGTGTAAATATATGCAGTGCTTCTTTTCTAAAAAAAATGATTGGGGGTACTCTCATTTTGACTCAAGAAAATCGCCATTTTTTAGTTCAAACCGGGAAAAATAAATACAGTAAATGGACAAAAGTACATTCACAAAATGTTTTATGCATTCCTCTGTGCCCCCCCCCCCAGAAAAAAGCACTGTATATGTTCTGCCAAGGGCAGGGTTATTTCTGGATCTGGAGCCAATAAGCACACCAGTGGATGAAGAATAAGCAATGCTTTATTTGCATAAGGTTTTTTTTGTTTTTTTATAATAAATTTTATTGATTTTCCATGCAATTATACATTTTTATCCAAAATACAACCAATTATCTCCTTTTTTGAACTTCCTTCAGCGTCTCTGATAATCATCCATATTTATAACTTTAATTACACATTCCCTTCTTTCGTATTGCCATTATACCTCCCTTCCCCCACTATTTCATATTAACAATATTTCTCTATTTTTACAGTGCCTCTTGAAATCCCACTAGAGTTGTGTTCACGCCGCATACGTTTTTCAGATAATCTACGAACTTTCCCCAGTCTTCGATGAACTTTTGGTCTTTGGTGTATGATTTTCCCAGTTAATTTGTCCAATTCCGCATAATCTGTCAATTTCAGTCTCCATTCTTTTATCGTCGGTATTTCCTCTTGCTTCCATTTCTGGGCCAACAAGATTCTGGCTGCCGTTGCTGCATATTGAAAGAGTTTACAGTCTTTTCTTCTTATGTCCTTTCCTAAGATCTCTAAAAGAAAAGCCTCCGGTTTTTTTGCAAAAGTCAGTGGCGTAGCGTGGGTTGTCAGCACCCGGGGCAAGGCAAGTAATTCCGCCCCCTAACCCGTGGATTTGCGCCCCCTAACCCGTGGATTTGCGCCCCCTAACCCTAACCCCCAGATGTTGCACCCGGTGCGGCCGGCCCCCCCTGCACCCCCCACGCTACGCCACTGGCAAAAGTATATCTTAACAGTTTTTTCATTTTATTGTATATCATTTCCCAAAAACTTTTGACTTTCTTATTCCCACCACACATGAAAGAACGTCCCTTCTTTTTCTTTACATTTCCAACATTTGTTACACGTTGTCAGAGCTGCTTCCAGATCCTAGCTCACAGAGGATCACGCTAGCCAGCGATCATTAAGTAAAAGTCTTTATTGAGTTACAGTTTCCATTCTCAAGCTGCTGCGTGCAACTCTACGTCTAATGGCTAGATCGGCGAAGCTCCGTCTGAGTCTCCGCCCCTTGTGCACCAACTTAATATCCTAGCCCTGCTCCACCTTTTCCGCCTGACTGTTCTCCTCTGGGTCCCTCTGCCCCCCGGGGTCTCTTCCTTCCTGGATTCTTCTGACGCCGACCCCCCGGACCCTCCTGTCTCCTTGCGCCGGGCTTTAGGACCTGGCTCTCTTTCAGGGCTGCCTACTGCGTCACTTTCCTGTGCATTTGAACTTGGCGCGCGCGCCCAACCTTCCACTTTCCGTCTGACCGTTTCTTCGCTCCCCGATGGAGGTGTGGCCACTCCTGACTCATGCCCTCCCCCCTGTTGTGAGCTGCCAGTGCTTGATCCCTGGCTCCCTTCCTCTTCCCTGCTCTCTGGCGGTGACGCTGGTCCCGATTTCCAACTGCTCTCCTCTGAGTCCCCTCTGGCTCTATCTTCCTGGGGTGCCCCCCTAGACTCCCCCCTTGCCCTGGCCACTGGTGCTCCTTTCTGTGAATCTTCTGATTCACTGGAAAGACTCGGAGATCTCGGGTCGTCGTCATCACTCATCTTTTCTTCTGCCTCCTCCCGCTCGCTCTCTGTTTCCTCCCTTGCTCTTGCCTCTGCTCCTGAACCCCTGACAACCCCCAATCATTTTTTTTAGAAAAGAAGCACTGCATATATACACACACATATACATACATCCGTTTTATTTTTATTTATTTACAAACGGACACTGTCAGGGGTTTAGGAGCAGAGGCACGGGCAAGGGAGGAAACAGAGAGCGAAGGGGAGGAGGCTGAAGAAAAGATGAGTGATGACGACGACCCGAGATCTCCTAGTCTTTCCAGTGAATCAGAGGATTCACAGAAAGGAGCACCAGTGGCCAGGGCAAGGGGGGCACCCCAGGAAGATAGAGCCAGAAGGGACTCAGGGGGGAGCAGCTGGAAATCGGGACCAGCGTCACCGCCAGGAAGCAGGGAAGAGGAAGGGAGCCAGGGGGGAAGCGCTGGCAGCTCACCACAGGAGGGAGGGCATGAGTCAGGAGTGGCCACACCTCCATCGGGGAGCGAAGAAACGGTTAAGAGGAAGGTGGAAGGTTGGGCGCGCGCGCCAAGTTCAAATGCAGAGGAAGGCGGCGCAGTAAGCAGCCCCGAAAGGGAACCAGGTCCTAAAGCCCGGCGCAAGGAGGCAGGAGGGTCCGGGTCAGCGTCAGAAGAATCCCGGAAGGAGGAGGCCCCGGGGGGTAGAGGGACCCAGAGGAGGACAGTCAGGCGGAAAAGGTGGAGCAAGGCTAGGATATTAAGTTGGTGCTCACGGGGCGGAGACTCAGACGGAGCTTCGCCGATCTAGCTACTAGACGTAGAGTTTGCGCGCAGCAGCGTGAGAATGGGAACTGTAATTCAATAAAGACTTTTACTTAATGATCGCTGGCTAGCGTGATCCTCTGTGAGCTAGGATCTTCAAGCAGCTCTGACAGTAAGCTCCGTCTCTCCATTGTGGGCATCTACAGCCTCGAGGAGGGGAGAGAAACAGGTGCCTACTAGCGAGCTCACGAACGGCAGACGACATGACGGCTGAGCAGCAGATAGAGGACCTCAGAAAAGCAGTGGCACAACTGAACGCCGAGGTTCTCGCATCCAGGAAGAGAGAGGAGGAGGCAGCTGCCGCCTGCAGGGATCTCCAGGTCAGGTTAGACGTGCTGACAAAGCAGACACCCCGGCAGGAGGGAATTGGGTTGGCGAGACGGACAGGCGGGCTGGTCTCTCACTTCGATGGGAACCTGCAACAGTATCCCAACTTTAGAGCCGACGTACTGTGCGCACTGCAACTGCTGCATAAAGACTTTAGGGATGAACAAGAGAGAGTGGGGTTCATCATGTCCCATCTGCATGGGGATGCGAAAGCATGGCTACGCAATTTATGGAGAGATAAGGATCCGGCGCTCCAGAATGCGGATGCCTTTATTAAAGCGATGGATGGGTGCTTTTTATCAAGTATTGACGTGGATCTTGCACGGAAGGAGGTGCATGGGCTGAGACAAGGGAGGGCCAGCGTCAGGCAGTATCATGCCCGCTTTTTCGCCTTGGTCAGTGCCCTGGAATGGGACAGAGATTCGGCTCCTGTAAGAGACCTCTTTTGGGAGGGGCTGCACAACTCGATTAAAGATGAGATCGCGAGGGGGGAGAGACCCCGAACCACCCAGGAGGTCGTTCAGAGGGCACTGGCAGTGGGGGTGAGGCTGGAAGGACGTCCGTGGAGCAAGGACGAAGGGCGTGGAGGGCGCGAACCAGCCGGGGGCCCCTCCTTCCTTCCCAGAGAAGCAGCGCGGGCGCAATCCACGCCTCCGCCAGGAGGAGGAGCCGAACCTATGGAGCTTGGAGGTGCAAGGGCTCAGTCAGCAACCAGAGCCCTAGCACCGGCAGCAGTGAAAGCGAAGCCTCCTAGAGGGAACAGGAAGTGTTACGTCTGTGAGGAACCAGGGCATATGGCAAAAGAGTGTCCCCAGAGGCCCCACAAGCTCACTGCAGCCTCAGCAATGGTGACTGCAGCAACGCAGCAAGGAGGACCACAGCAGGGAAACGACGCAGTCTGGCTGGAGGAAGAGGCACTGGGGCCCAGCCAGACGTGTTAGTGACGCAGTCCCCAGAGATTTTACAGCCCGTGAACCCCCTCCCGCCCAAACCAGTAGTGAGGCTCACAGCATCTCTCCAGCTGCCCAATGGAATCACCATAGACGTGCCAATCACCATTGACTCAGGCAGCAATGCAGACTTTATAGGGCAGGACTTTGTCGACAGGCATGCTGTGCAGTTGCTGCCGGCCACACTGCCCCTGCAGGTTGTCACGGTGGATGGCAGGGAGCTGCTCGGGGGGCAAGTGGTGAAGCAGACGCCACCAATGGTGATGCGACTTGGGAATCACAGAGAAATCATCAGCTTCAACGTCACTCAACTATCTGACACGCCCGTTGTATTGGGCATGAGTTGGCTGGACAAGCACAGCCCAACGATGGCTTGGTACCAGAGGCAGCTGACCTTCGGCTCTTCCTTTTGTGCTGAACACTGCATCGTGCCCAGGCAGGAAGGAGAGGAAGAGGAGTCACAGCTGCTGCTAGGCACGCTGCAAGCGATTCCCCACAAGTACGCTGAATTTTTGGAAGTTTTCTGCGAGAAGGAGGCAGACAGGCTACCCCCTCACAGACCATATGACTGCAAAATTGACCTGCTGCCGGGGGCGGCGCTGCCTAAAGGGAGACTGTATTCCATGTCAGAGGACGAACTGCAAGAACTCAAGGAGTTCATTGATCATAATTTGCAGCGCGGCTTCATCCGGGAGTCCAAGGCAGTGGGGGGCAGTCCCGTATTCTTTGTTAAGAAGCGGGACACGCCCCAAAAGAGACTCGTAGTGGATTACAGGATTTTGAACAGCGTGACTAGGCCATCGGACTTCCCCATGCCCCGAATTGACGACCTCCTCGCAAAGGTACGGAAGGGCAGAGTGTTCACCAAGTTGGACCTGCGGGGGGCGTACAACCTCATTCGCATGCGGGAGGGTGATGAGTGGAAGACAGCCATGTTCACGCCACTGGGGACCTACGAATATAGAGTTATGCCTTTTGGATTGCAAAATGGCTCCCACGTTTTTCAAGCATTTATGCATCACGTGTTGGCGGGACTTCTCTACAAGACGTGCGTCTGTTTCTTAGATGACATCCTGATCTTTTCGGAGTCGCAGCAGGAGCATGACAAACACGTCAAGGAAGTGCTGAGCAGGCTAAAGCAACATAGGCTCTACGCCAAGCTGGAGAAGTGCCAATTTGACGTGCCGGAGGTGGATTTTCTGGGCTACAAGCTGTCTGACAAGGGGCTCGCCATGGACAGCGCCAAGGTTCGAGCGGTGTTGGATTGGAAGAGCCCGCGCAACCGGAAGGAGGTCCAACGGTTTGTCGGCTTTGCGAACTTCTATCGCAAGTTTATCAAGGGCTTCGCGATGCAGACGGCGGCCATCACTGACACGCTTAGCTCCAAGGAAAAGAAGTTCATTTGGACAGAGCAGGCGGAGCAGTCCTTTCAGGCACTCAAGCGTCTCTTCGCGTCGGAAGAGCAGCTGCTTCATGTCAACCCCAGCAAGCCGATGAGGGTGGAGACAGACGCTTCGGACAGAGCCGTGGGGGCGGTCCTGCTGCAGAAAGACCCGCAGGGGGTGTGGCGACCGGGAGCGTTTTACTCCAGGAAGCTCAGCAAGTCCGAGCAGAACTACACCATATGGGACAGGGAGTTGCTGGCCATTCACGCAGCGTTCAAGGCGTGGAGGCACTTTCTGATCGGCGCCAAGCACACGGTGCAGGTTTGCACGGACCACAAGAATCTAGAGCACTGGCGCACGGCACAGTTCCTGAATCAGAGGCAGATACGTTGGGCTGAGTTCTTTGCGAACTTCGACTTCCGAATAGAGTATGTCCCGGGGGACACCAACATCATGGCAGACGCTCTCTCCCGTAAGCCACAGTATCTGGAGGACGCAACACCAGCGGCCGCCATGCACATCTTCGCACCGACAGTGTGGGCGTGCGCCGCGGCGACCGTGGACCTAGAGGCGGTGCGACGAGCGTTGCAGGGGGACTCCTTCGCACGAGCAAAGATGGCAGAGGTGCAAAGGGGCAAGGCAGCGGCCGACGGTTTCCAGCTAAGAGATGGATTGCTCATCCGTAAAGGGGCCATCTACGTGCCGGGAGACGAACTTCGAGCCAAGGTGCTGCAGCAGCTGCACGACGCGCCCACGGCCGGGCACTTTGGCAAGGAGAAGACGGTGGAATTAGTAGCCAGGGATTTCTGGTGGCCTGGAATGAGAGGGGAGGTCGCAGACTATGTGGCGAGGTGTGACACCTGCCAGAGGGCCAAACCAGTGCACAAACCGCCGGCCGGACTGTTGGAACCACTGCAAACTCCGGTCGAACCTTGGGAAAGGGTGGCCCTGGACTTTGTCACGGATCTGCCCAGCTCAAGGGGCAAGACGGCAGTGCTGGTGGTGGTGGACCTGTTTTCCAAGATGGCCCATTTCATTCCGTGTGCTAAGGTGGCCACGGCGGAGCAAACCGCCAAACTGTTCATAGACCACGTGTTCAAGGTTCACGGTCTGCCACGGTCTATTCTGTCCGACCGGGGGCGGCAGTTCATCTCGAATTTCTGGCAGAAGCTGATGGGCTTCCTGAACGTCAAGATCAACCTGGCGTCGGCGAGACACCCGCAGACCAACGGGCAAGCGGAGCGGGTCAATGCCATCATGCAGCAGTACCTGAGATGTTATGCAAATCAACAGCCTGCGACGTGGGTGGATTACCTGCCGCTTGCCGAGTTCGCCTACAACAACACGAAGCACGTGTCCACGGGGGTCACGCCGTTCTTCGCCAACAACGGGAGGCACCCCAGAACCTTCCCGGGACTGGAAAGAATGGGGGAGGGGGAGCCGCAGACAGCAGATGCGTTCGCGTCGGAGCTGCAGGAAGTCCACGATCAGCTGAGGCGCCACCTGGAGCTGGCCAAGCACGCATACAAGGTACAAGCAGACAAGCACAGAAGGGTTGGAGAAGAGCTCCACGTGGGAGACTGGGTTTGGTTAGCAGCCCACGCAGTGCCGGCCAGGTCGTTGGCCAAGAAGAAACTAGGGCATAAGCAACTGGGGCCCTACCAAGTCGAAGAGCAGGTCAACCCGGTAGCTTTCAGACTGGCACTTCCGGAGGGTTCCAGGATGCATCCGGTATTCCACAGATCGGTGCTCACTCCCTACAAGGCACCGCACAGGTTCCAGGAACCCGGAACGGCGCCGAGTCCGGCCAGAGACAGAACAGGGCACGCGGGAGTGGCACAGAAGGAGCGCATCAACGAAGTCACGGAGATTTTGGACTCCAGATGGGGGGAAGAGGGGGTAGAATACTTTCTCGCCAAGGAGGGCACCCCGGCCAGTGCGAACAGCTGGGTGCCGGGCTACGCCTTAGACGAACCTCTGCTCAAAGACGAGTTTCATGCCCTCTTCCCACATAGACCTATGCCAGCAGACTTTTTCGACGACTGGCTTTTCACGCCCACGCTTTCGGCCAGCACGTTCCGGGGGTTCGACTCGGACGAGGAACCGACACGAGACGTCCGTTCCCCGGAGGGGTCACCCTCGGGATCCGCCTCAGAACCCTCGTATTGGTGGGACGATAGGCCAGAGGAGCAGTTCCGCAGAAAGTGGCTGGAATGCTCAGGACGAGCAATGCCGCCAGGAGGAAGTGAGGGAGAGACGGACATGGACATTTTCGGGGACGACCCTGGTTTCGAGCACGGCGGCACAGAGATGGAAGCGGAGGTGACCGTCGTCGACGAGAGCAGGGAGGAAGAACCGGAAGACTTCAGATGGAGGCCCGCCACGGGAAGCGACCGATATCCGACGTTCGTCCCTTTGCAACAGCAGCCCCCAGCTCCAGCACCGGAAGGAGGGGAGGGGGGAATGGGGGGCTTCGAGGGGGGGATGGATGTCAGGGGTTTAGGAGCAGAGGCACGGGCAAGGGAGGAAACAGAGAGCGAAGGGGAGGAGGCTGAAGAAAAGATGAGTGATGACGACGACCCGAGATCTCCTAGTCTTTCCAGTGAATCAGAGGATTGACAGAAAGGAGCACCAGTGGCCAGGGCAAGGGGGGCACCCCAGGAAGATAGAGCCAGAAGGGACTCAGGGGGGAGCAGCTGGAAATCGGGACCAGCGTCACCGCCAGGAAGCAGGGAAGAGGAAGGGAGCCAGGGGGGAAGCGCTGGCAGCTCACCACAGGAGGGAGGGCATGAGTCAGGAGTGGCCACACCTCCATCGGGGAGCGAAGAAACGGTTAAGAGGAAGGTGGAAGGTTGGGCGCGCGCGCCAAGTTCAAATGCAGAGGAAGGCGGCGCAGTAAGCAGCCCCGAAAGGGAACCAGGTCCTAAAGCCCGGCGCAAGGAGGCAGGAGGGTCCGGGTCAGCGTCAGAAGAATCCCGGAAGGAGGAGGCCCCGGGGGGTAGAGGGACCCAGAGGAGGACAGTCAGGCGGAAAAGGTGGAGCAAGGCTAGGATATTAAGTTGGTGCTCACGGGGCGGAGACTCAGACGGAGCTTCGCCGATCTAGCTACTAGACGTAGAGTTTGCGCGCAGCAGCGTGAGAATGGAAACTGTAATTCAATAAAGACTTTTACTTAATGATCGCTGGCTAGCGTGATCCTCTGTGAGCTAGGATCTTCAAGCAGCTCTGACAGACACCTATATCTAGGTATGTATATTCTTGTATATAAACTTCCGCGGCCCACCCGCCCCATCCCTCCGCCAAGGGGCACGAGAGGAAGGCCACTGGGGGAGAAAGGCAGGTGAGGGCGGGGCGGGGGGCAGGGCTGCCCCCTGGGGAGAGCGGGGTCGAGAGAGAGTGGGCGGGAGAAAGAGAGAGGGCCAGCCTGGCTCGGCACGTCTCTGCTGGCCCAACGTCGCAGCGCCTCTTCCGCCCGTTTCCCTCCCCTTCCTGTCCGCTTGCCTCTCCTCCGGTGGCACCTCCTTCCGGTACCACTGCCCTCGCCCAAGGTGGCGGCAACACAGGCTCTTCCGCCCGTTTCCCTCCCCTTCCTGTCCTCTTGCCTCTCCTCCGGTGGCACCTCCTTCCGGGTACCCCCTGCCCTCGCCGAAGATGGCGGCAGCACAGGCTCTTCCGCCCGTTTCCCTCCCCTTCTGTTTGCACCAGAATCACACTACCAAAGCAGAAAGGTCTTCTGGATTCCATCTACATAGGAAGAAGATGAAAACGTTCTGATTGGGCTTATTTCAATTAAGTGTTTTTGGGGTCACAATGCACATTCAACCAAGTATCGCAGAGCGAAATGTATGTTATCAGCCCAAATCAAGCAGGGGTGTTTTGGTTCATCTCAATTGAAAGAGGGAGAAGAAGCTTGGATTGCTCTCGGTTTTCATTCACCCACAAATAGAAAATCGAAGTATCATAAGCATAATCAACGCAAAACAGGTTGTTTTGGGTTCCGTCTACATAGAAAGAAGAATCTTGGATTTCGCTTAATAAAAAGTATTGTTCTTTGGTGTTAATGCACATTTACCCCAAAATGGCAAAGTGAATGCGACCAAAATAAAATAAATCGCAAAGTGAAAATCGCAAAGTGAAAATGCGACCAAAATAAAGAAACACCATTCCTCTTCCATACACTTCTTCCAGAAGACGAATAAGCTTCGAGAGGGCTTATTTGAATTTGCATGGTGTTTTTGGGTTTGCACTAGAATCACACAACCAAAGCAAAAAGAATGCACATTCAACCAAAAATCGCAGTGAAATGTTTGTTATCAGCCAAAATCAACCATAGGTGTTTAAGTTAATCTCAATCGAAAGAGGACAAATAAGCTTGGATTGCATTTCGGTATTCATTTACCCACAAACTGCAAATCGAAGTGTCATAAGCATAAACAAAGCAAAACAGGTTGTTTTGGATACCATCTACATAGAAAGAAGAATCTTGGATTGCGCTTATTTCAAAGTCGTGTTCTTTGGGTCTAATGTACATTGACCCACAAATCGCCAAGTGAGTGTAAGGAGCCTAAAATGACAAAACACCATATTTCCGCTTCCATATGCGGAGAAAGAAGACGCATAAGCTTCGAGGCTTATTTCAATTCACAGGGTGTTTTTTGGGTTTGCACTAGAATCACACAACCAAAGCAAAAAGAATGCACATTCAACCAAAAATCGCAGAGTGAAATGTTTTTTATCAGCCAAAATCAACCATAGTTTAAGTTCATCTCAATAGAAAGAGAACGAATAAGCTTGGATTGCTCTTTCGGTGTTCATTCACCCACAAATAACAAAGCAAAGTGTAATAAGCCTAAAGAAAGCAAAACAGGTTGTATTCGGTTCCATCTACATAGAAATAAGAATCTTGGATTTCGCTTATTTCAAAGTCGTGTTCTTTGGTATTAATGCACCAGAAATCGCAAAGTGTATGTAATGAGACCAAAATAACAAAACGCCATATTTCCGCAACCATATGCGTAGAAAGAAGACGAATAAGCTTCGATTGGGCTTATTTCAATTCATAGAATCTTAGAATCATAGATGGAATTTATATGGTGTTTTTTGGGTGAGCACCCCCAAACAAAGCAATAAGGTGTTTTGCGTTCCATCTACGTAGAAAGAAGATGAACACGCTCTGATTGGGCTTATTTCAAATAGCTGTTTTTGGGGTTAGAATGAACATTCAACAAAAAAATCACAGAGCCAAATATTTGTTATCAGCCCAAATCAACCATAAGTGTTTATGTTTATCTCAATAGAAAGAGAAGGAATAAGCTTGGATTGCTCTTTCGGTGTTCATTCACCCACAAGCTGCAAAGCAAAGTGTCATAAGCATAAACAACGCAAAACAGGATGTTTTGGTTTCCATCTACATAGAAAGAAGAATCTTGGATTTCGCTGATTTCAAAATCGTGTTCTTTGGAGTTAATGCATATTTACCAAGAAATCGCAGTGTATGTAATGAGACCAAAATAACAAAACGACATATTTCCGCTTCCATATGAGTAGAAAGAAGACGAATAAGCTTCGATTGGGCTTATTTCAATTCATAGAATCATAGAATCATAGAGTTGGAATTAGCGTGGTGTTTTTTGGGTGTGCACCAGAATCACCTAACCAAAGCAAAAAGGTGTTCTGGGTTCAATCTACATAAAAAGAAGATGATAACGCTCTCATTGGGCTTATTTCAAATTGGTGTTTTTTGGGTTAGAATGCACATTCAACCAAAAATCGCAAATGTTTGTTATCAGCCCAAATCAAGCATAGGTGTTTTAGTTAATCTCAATAGAAAGAGAACGAATAAGCTTGGATTGCTTTTTCGGTGTTCATTCACCCACAAATAACAGAGCAAAGTGTAATAAGCCTAAAGAAAGCAAAACAGGTTGTTTTCGGTTCCATCTACATAGAAAGAAGAATTGGATTTCGCTTATTTCAAAGTCGTGTTCTTTGGTGTTAATGCACATTTACCCTGAAATCGCAAAGTGTATGTAATGAGACCAAAATAACAAAACGCCATATTTCCGCTTCCATTTGCGTTGAAAGAAGACGAATAAGCTTTGATTGGACTTATTTCAACTCATAGATTCATAGAATTATAAGGTTGAAATTAGCGTGGTGTTTTTTGGGTGTGCACCAGAATCACAAAACCAAAGCAAAAAGGTCTTTTGGTTTACTTAAGCTTCGATTGGGCTTATTTCAATTCATAGAATCATAGAATCATAGAGTTGAAATTAGCGTGGTGTTTTTTGGGTGTGCACCAGAATCACACAACCAAAGCAAAAAGGTCTTTTGGCCAACATCTGCATAAAAGAATAATATTGGATTTCGCTTATTAAAAAGTAGTGTTCTTTGGTGTTAATGCACATTTACCCAAAAATCACAAAGAGAATGTAATGCGACCAAAATAAAGAAACACCATATTTACGCTTCCACATGGGTAGAAAGAAGACGAATAAGCTTCGAGAGGGCTTATTTGAATTTGCATGGTGTTTTTTGGGTTTTTTGGGTTTGCACTAGAATCACACAAGCAAAGAAAGCAATAAAGTATTTTGCGTTCTATCTACGTAGGAAGAAGATAAAAACGCTCTGATTGGGATTATTTCAAATAGGTGTTTTTGGGGTTAGAATGCACATTCAACCAAAAATCGCAGAGCGAAATGTTTATTATCAGCCCAAATCAAGCAGACGTTTTAGTTAATCTCAATAGAAAGAGGACGAATAAGCTTGGATTGCTCCTTATTCACCCACAAATTCCAAAGCCGAAAGAAAGCACAAAATTTTGTTTTGGTTTCCATCTACATAGAAAGAGGAATCTTGGATTTCGCTTATTTCAAACCCAGAACACCTTTTTGCTTTGGTTAGGTAATTCTGGTGCACACCCAAAAAACACCACGCTAATTTCAACTCTATGATTCTATGATTCTATGAATTGAAATAAGCCCAATCGACGCTTATTCGTCTTCTTTCTACTCATATGGAAGCGGAAATATGTCGTTTTGTTATTTTGGTCTCATTACATACACTGCGATTTCTCGGTAAATGTGCAAAGAACACGATTTTGAAATCAGCGAAATCCAAGATTCTTCTTTCTATGTAGATGGAAACCAAAACAACCTGTTTTGCGTTGTTTATGCTTATGACACTTTGCTTTCCAGCTTGTGGGTGAATGAACAACGAAAGAGCTATCCAAGCTTATTCGTTCTCTTTCTATTGAGATGAACATACACACCTATGGTTGATTTGGGCTGATAAACATTTCGCTCAGTGATTTTTTTGTTGAATGTGCATTCTAACCCCAAGAACAGCTATTTGAAATAATCCAAATCAGAGCGTTTTTATCTTCTTCCTACGTAGATAGAACGCAAAATACTTTATTGCTTTCTTTGGGGTTGATTCTGGTATACACCCTAAAAAGACCATGCAAATTCAAATAAGCCCTCTCGAAGCTTATTCGTCTTCTTTCTACGCAAATGGAAGCGGAAATATTGCGTTTTGTTATTTTGGTCTCATTACATACACTTTGCGATTTCAGGGTAAATGTGCATTAACACCAAAGAACACGACTTTGAAATAAGCGAAATCCAAGATTCTTCTTTCTATGTAGATGGAACCGAAAACAACGTGTTTTGCTTTCTTTAGGCTTATTACACTTTGCTCTGTTATTTGTGGGTGAATGAACACCGAAAAAGCAATCCAAGCTTATTCGTCCTCTTTCTATTGAGATTAACTAAAACACCTATGCTTGATTTGGGCTGATAACAAACTTGCGATTTTTGGTTGAATGTGCATTCTAACCCAAAAAACACCAATTTGAAATAAGCCCAATGAGAGCGTTATCATCTTCTTTTTATGTAGATTGAACCCAGAACACCTTTTTGCTTTGCACACCCAAAAAACACCACGCTAATTTCAACTCTATGATTCTATGATTCTATGAATTGAAATAAGCCCAATCGAAGCTTATTCGTCTTCTTTCTACTCATATGGAAGCGGAAATATGTCGTTTTGTTATTTTGGTCTCATTACATACACTGCGATTTCTCGGTAAATGTGCATTAACTCCAAAGAACACGATTTTGAAATCAGCGAAATCCAAGATTCTTCTTTCTATGCAGATGGAAACCAAAACAACCTGTTTTGCGTTGTTTATGCTTATGACACTTTGCTTTGCAGCTTGTGGGTGAATGAACACCGAAAGAGCAATCCAAGCTTATTCGTTCTCTTTCTATTGAGATAAACATAAACACTTATGGTTGATTTGGGCTGATAACAAACATTTGGCTTTGTGATTTTTTGTTGAATGTTCATTCTAACCCCAAAAACAGCTATTTGAAATAAGCCCAATCAGAGCGTGTTCATCTTCTTTCTACGTATATGGAACGCAAAACACCTTATTGCTTTGTTTGGGGGTGATTCTGGTGCTCACCCAAAAAACACCATATAAATTCCAACTATGATTCTATGATTCTATGAATTGAAATAAGCCCAATCGAAGCTTATTCGTCTTCTTTCTACGCATATGGTTGCGGAAATATGGCGTTTTGTTATTTTGGTCTCATTACATACACTTTGCGATTTCTGGGTAAAAGTGCATTAATACCAAAGAACGCGACTTTGAAATAAGCGAAATCCAAGATTCTTATTTCTATGTAGATGGAACCGAATACAACTTGTTTTGCTTTCTTTAGGCTTATTACACTTTGTTTTGTTATTTGTGGGTGAATGAACACCAAAAGAGCAATCCAAGCTTATTCGTTCTCTTTCTATTGAGATGAACTTAAACACCTATATGGTTGATTTTGGCTGATAAAAAACATTTCACTCTGCGATTTTTGGTTGAATGTGTATTCTTTTTGCTTTGGTTGTGTGATTCTTGTGCAAACCCAAAAAACACCATGCAAATTCATATAAGCCCTCTCGAAGCTTATTCGTCTTCTGGAAGAAGTATATGGAAGAGGAATGGTGTTTCTTTATTTTGGTCGCATTACATTCACTTTGCCATTTTGGGGTAAATGTGCATTAACACCAAAGAACAATACTTTTTATTAAGCGAAATCCAAGATTCTTCTTTCTATGTAGACGGAACCCAAAACAACCTGTTTTGCGTTGATTATGCTTATGATACTTCGATTTTCTATTTGTGGGTGAATGAAAACCGAGTGCAATCCAAGCTTCTTCTCCCTCTTTCAATTGAGATGAACCAAAACACCCAT
This sequence comes from Podarcis bocagei, assembly GCF_964188305.1. NCBI lineage: Eukaryota > Metazoa > Chordata > Lepidosauria > Squamata > Lacertidae > Podarcis > Podarcis bocagei. The sequence goes on along the minus strand of NC_138141.1, from coordinate 89,161 downwards.
GCTTGATTTGGGCTGATAACATACATTTCGCTCTGCGATTTTTGGTTGAATGTAGATTGTAACCCCAAAAACACTTATTTGAAATAAGCCCAATCAGAGCGTTTTCATCTTCTTCCTATGTAGATGGAATCCAGAAGACCTTTCTGCTTTGGTAGTGTGATTCTGGTGCAAACAGAAGGGGAGGGAAACGGGCGGAAGAGCCTGTGCTGCCGCCATCTTGGGCGAGGGCAGGGGGTACCCGGAAGGAGGTGCCACCGGAGGAGAGGCAAGAGGACAGGAAGGGGAGGGAAACGGGCGGAAGAGCCTGTGCTGCCGCCATCTTGGGCGAGGGCAGGGGTACCGGAAGGAGATGCCACCGGAGGAGAGGCAAGCGGATAGGAAGGGGAGGGAAACGGGCGGAAGAGCCTGTGCTGCCGCCATGTTGGGCGAGGGCAGGGGTACCCGGAAGGAGATGCCACCGGAGGTGAGGCAAGAGGACAGGAAGGGGAGGGAAACGGGCGGAAGAGCCTGTGCTGCCGCCATCTTGGGCGAGGGCAGGGGTACCGGAAGGAGGTGCCACCGGAGGAGAGGCAAGCTGACAGGAAGGGGAGGGAAACGGGCGGAAGAGGCGCTGCGACGTTGGGCCAGCAGAGACGTGCCGAGCCAGGCTGGCCCTCTCTCTTTCTCCCGCCCACTCTCTCTCGACCCCGCTCTCCCCAGGGGGCAGCCCTGTCCCCCGCCCCGCCCTCACCTGCCTTTCTCCCCCAGTGGCCTTCCTCTCGTGCCCCTTGGCGGAGGGATGGGGCGGGTGGGCCGCGGAAGTTTATATACAAGAATATACATACCTAGATATAGGTGTCCGTTTGTAAATAAATAAAAATAAAACGGATATATGTATATGTGTGTGTATATATGCAGTGCTTCTTTTCTAAAAAAAATGATTGGGGGTATTCTCATTTTGACTCAAGAAAATCGCCATTTTTTACTTCAAACCGGGAAAAATAAATACAGTAAATGGACAAAAGTACATTCACAAAATGTTTTATGCATTCCTCTGTGCCCCCCCCCCCAGAAAAAAGCACTGTATATGTTCTGCCAAGGGCAGGGTTATTTCTGGATCTGGAGCCAATAAGCACACCAGTGGATGAAGAATAAGCAATGCTTTATTTGCATAAGGTTTTTTTTGTTTTTTTATAATAAATTTTATTGATTTTCCATGCAATTATACATTTTTATCCAAAATACAACCAATTATCTCCTTTTTTGAACTTCCTTCAGCGTCTCTGATAATCATCCATATTTATAACTTTAATTACACATTCCCTTCTTTCGTATTGCCATTATACCTCCCTTCCCCCACTATTTCATATTAACAATATTTCTCTATTTTTACAGTGCCTCTTGAAATCCCACTAGAGTTGTGTTCACGCCGCATACGTTTTTCAGATAATCTACGAACTTTCCCCAGTCTTCGATGAACTTTTGGTCTTTGGTGTATCTGATTTTCCCAGTTAATTTGTCCAATTCCGCATAATCTGTCAATTTCAGTCTCCATTCTTTTATCGTCGGTATTTCCTCTTGCTTCCATTTCTGGGCCAACAAGATTCTGGCTGCCGTTGCTGCATATTGAAAGAGTTTACAGTCTTTTCTTCTTATGTCCTTTCCTAAGATCTCTAAAAGAAAAGCCTCCGGTTTTTTTGCAAAAGTCAGTGGCGTAGCGTGGGTTGTCAGCACCCAAGGCAAGGCAAGTAATTTGCGCCCCCTAACCCGTGGATTTGCGCCCCCTAACCCGTGGATTTGCGCCCCCTAACCCTAACCCCCAGATGTTGCGCCCGGTGCGGCCGGCCCCCCCGCTGCACCCCCCACGCTACGCCACTGGCAAAAGTATATCTTAACAGTTTTTTCATTTTATTGTATATCATTTCCCAAAAGCTTTTCACTTTCTTATTCCCACCACACATGAAAGAACGTCCCTTCTTTTTCTTTACATTTCCAACATTTGTTACACGTCTTATACATCTTTGCTAACTTTACAGGTGTGATGTACCATTTGTAAAACATTTTCATAACATTTTCTTTCAGTGCCGTGCATGCAGTAAATTTTATATTCTCTTTCCACAATTTTTCCCATTCATCAAATTAAATATTATACCCAAAATCTTTGGCCCACTGTATCATTACCGATTTAACCTCTTCATCTTTCATATGCCATTCCAACAATATCTTATACATTTTTGACCGAGTTTTATATTAATTGTTTATTATGTCTATTTGAAATTTAGATTCTTTTTCTACATAACCCCTTTCTTTTAAGTCTTTTTTAAACATTTCATTTACTTGAAAGTAATGCAACCAATCATATACATAATCTTTAACTTGTTCAAATGGTTTCAATTTCCATTTTCCTCCTTCTTTAATTACCAATTCACCATATGTACTCCAATTACCTCTCATATTAATTTTCTTAACACTCATTACCTCCAGCGGAGATAGCCAATAAGGGACTTTTGGCTCCAATATATTTTTGTATCTATCCCATACTTCTATTAAAGAACTCCTGAAAATGTGGTTTCCCGCTCAGGCTTGTGCGATTTTGAATATGACACCTGAAGCTGGAGGATGCCCCACGGCGATTGGTGGAGCTGGGATTGGGCTGAGGTGGGTGATGAAGGTGGGGCTCACACAAGGCCAGGAGGTCACCCAGGAGGGATGACCATTGAGTGCCTCCAGCTCACAACCCTGTGTGGTGGGCTGAGGGGATGGGAATGAATCATCCCAATAACAATTTACACCCAGCTGGGTGTGAACGGAGCTGATTCAGCCCTCTCTTTCTCTCCCGATAAGTATTTTCTATTTTCTAGGGTGCTAGTCTCCGTCCAGGTGGGCGCCGTGCCACCCGCCTCGCAAGCGAGACTCTTCCGCTACCACTACCAGCTTTCCAGGGAGAAAGTGGCAAGTCAGGGTTTGCTTGGGCCAATGGAACTCCCTGCCAAAGGAAGAGCCTCCGGCACTTGAATCCACTGCCCACCTGACTCTTCTTTTCATCTCTCAGCTGGCACCGAGTTCTGGTTGGGCCTGGCAAGAGGAGAAGCTTCTGGTCGACAGCGGTGGCAAGTTTCAGGCAAGCCTTCTCAGAAAGTTTGGGGGCTGTGGGACTGCCTGCCACTGGAGTTGCTATAATAATGAATTTTCCTTATGTTATTCCTGTTAAACTCCTTTTAAAGGTGACAGTGTTTGTCCACTTTTGGGACTGCCTGCCACTGGATGCCCTATAAAGATATGGGGCTTTTCAGCATGAAAAAGAAATCCCAATGACCCCTTTGGGACTCACTGCTACAGTGCCGGAGGGGCTTTGGAACTCCCTGCCACTTTGAAATGCCTCTCTGGGCGAGGCGTTCAGCAGGTGGTGGGTTCGAATTCCTCCCTGGCAGGAATGCAGACTTAAAGCTGCTAGTCTGAACCCGTGTCTTGCGGTGGACAACATAGCGTATGCAGCCGGAGGTGGGTGCGAGGAGCAGTGCCAGGGGAGCAGCAAGGAAGGTGAAGAAGCCCAGCAATTGGTGGATCCAGGGTTTGAGAGACAGTATTTTTGCACGGCTTCTTTCCGGCCAGAGCAAAGAAAAGTGACCATGAGAATAGAGATAATTTATTAAATTTATCTGCTTTATCTGGTTCAATAATTATAATAATTATAATTATTATTTAATTATATATTCTAATTTTAATAATTACAATTACAATAAGAAAAGTAATCAAAATCACAATAAGAAAAATTGCAATCATTATTATAATTATAATCACGATAGCAATTTTTCTTTCTAAACACACAGACACAGGTAGAAGCCCAGAATGGTAGAGCTAGAAGGGACCCTGGTGGTCATCCAGTCCAATCCCCTGCAATGCACACACAGGCACATACTAATGGATTCTTTCTGCCCCCAGGGAGCAGAGCCCCCACCCTGCCTTGGGGGGTGCCGTCACTTTGCATTTGTAGGACCGGGTCTGGATTGTGGAGCTGCCCGTTGGTGGACTAACAGGCTCGCCCCCTTCTCCCAAGAAGCCTGCCCAGAAAAGAGAAGTCTGCCTCAGAGATAGTAGTCTGCCCAGAGACAGCCTGTTGGTTGGTTAACAGTAGGTGTAAGATAAAGTATAATAAGCCTAAAGAAAGCAAAACAGGTTGTTTTGGGTTCCGTCTACATAGAAAGAAGAATCTTGGATTTTGCTTATTAAAAAGTCGTGTTCTTTGGTGTTGTCAGAGCTGCTTCCAGATCCTAGCTCACAGAGGATCACGCTAGCCAGCGATCATTAAGTAAAAGTCTTTATTGAATTACAGTTTCCATTCTCACGCTGCTGCGTGCAACTCTACGTCTAGTGGCTAGATCGGCGAAGCTCCGTCTGAGTCTCCGCCCCTTGTGCACCAACTTAATATCCTAGCCCTGCTCCACCTTTTCCGCCTGACTGTTCTCCTCTGGGTCCCTCTGCCCCCCGGGGTCTCTTCCTTCCGGGATTCTTCTGACGCCGACCCCCCGGACCCCCCTGTCTCCTTGCGCCGGGCTTTAGGACCTGGCTCTCTTTCAGGGCTGCCTACTGCGTCACTTTCCTGTGCATTTGAACTTGGCGCGCGCGCCCAACCTTCCACTTTCCGTCTGACCGTTTCTTCGCTCCCCGATGGAGGTGTGGCCACTCCTGACTCATGCCCTCCCCCCTGTTGTGAGCTGCCAGCGCTTGCTCCCTGGCTCCCTTCCTCTTCCCTGCTCTCTGGCGGTGACGCTGGTCCCGATTTCCAACTGCTCTCCTCTGAGTCCCCTCTGGCTCTATCTTCCTGGGGTGCCCCCCTAGACTCCCCCCTTGCCCTGGCCACTGGTGCTCCTTTCTGTGAATCTTCTGATTCACTGGAAAGGCTCGGAGATCTCGGGTCGTCGTCATCACTCATCTTTTCTTCTGCCTCCTCCCCTTCGCTCTCTGTCTCCTCCCTTGCTCTTGCCTCTGCTCCTGAACCCCTGACAGGTGTTAATGCACATTTACCCAAAAATCGCAAAGTGAATGTAATGTGACCAAAATAAAGAAACACCATTGTCAGGGCTGCCTCAGGTCTCAGCTCACAAAAGACCAACGCCAGGTTCTTCTTATATACAAGGATGTTTATTGCAGTTCATTATTGCTTTCACAACCGAGGCGCGCAGCCCCGCATCTCTTAGCCTAGACGTTTTAAGTCCCCTCTGAATCGGTCCCGCCCCTACACCAGCTTAAGAGGCTTGTGCTAGTCCACCTCTTCCTGTCTTTCCTTTTCCGCAGGGTCTTTCTGCCCCCCTGGGTCCCTTCTCTCCTGCTCTCTCCTGAAGCGGATTCCTCAGATGCCTGTTCCCCCCTCCTTCGTGCTTTGGGGCCAGGCTCCTCCTCCGGGCTCTCTCCATTTCCGCGCGCCTCCACATTTGAACTTGGCGCGCGTTCGCTACCCCTGACCTTCCTCTTGACACTTACACTACTCCCTGTACTACTCTCCGCCTCTTCCGGCAGGACGTTCTGCCCCGATCTCCTTCCCCTGTCTCCTTCCTGCTCTGCTCCGTGTGTCACACTGGGAACTCCACTCTCTTAACTTCGTTCCTGCTGGGAGGCCGGCCCCGATCTCCCACTCCCACTCGGGGTTTCCCTGCTGCTTCCCTGCCCCTGGCATGTCCCCCCTGTGAACCCCCTTGGCCTGACTAGGGGCGCCCCCTTCTGGGAATCCTCCGATTCACTTGAGAGACTCATGGAAGACCTCAAGTCATTGTCCTCCTCTTCCTCACAGTCCTGGGATTCTTCCCCATCGCTCTCCGTCTCCCCCCTCACCTGTGCCTCTGTCCCTGAACCCCTGACAACCATATTTCTTCTTCCATATGCTTCTTCCAGTAGACGAATAAGCTTCGAGAGGGCTTATTTGAATTTGCATGGTGTTTTTTGGGTTTGCACTAGAATCACACGACCAAAGCAAAAAGAATGCACATTCAACCAAAAATCGCAGTGAAGTGTTTGTTATCAGCCAAAATCAAACATAGGTTGTTTAACTTAATCTCAATCGAAAGAGGACGAATAAGCTTGGATTGCATTTCGGTATTCATTTACCCACAAACTGCAAATCGAAGTGTCATAAGCATAAACAAAGCAAAACAGGTTGTTTTGGATACCATCTACATAGAAAGAAGAATCTTGGATTGCACTTATTTCAAAGTCGTGTTCTTTGGTTCTAATGTACATTGACCCACAAATCGCCAAGTGAGTGTAATGAGCCTAAAATGACAAAACACCATTGTCAGGGGTTCAGGAGCAGAGGCGAGGGCAAGGGAGGAAACAGAGAGAGAGGGGGAGGAGTCCGAAGGAAAGATGAGCGATGACGACGACCCGAGATCTCCGAGTCTTTCCAGTGAATCGGAAGATTCACAGAAAGGAGCGCCAGTGACCAGAGCAAGGGGGGAGCTTAGGGGGACACCCCAGGAAGAAGGGACAAAAGGGGGGTTCAGAGAGCAGCAGTTGGAAATCGGGGCCAACGTCCCCAACAGAGCGCAGTGGGGAGGAAGGGCGCCAGGCATCGGGATACGGCGGCTCGCCGCAGGGGGGAGGGCATGAGTCAGGAGTGGCCACACCTCCATCGGAGAGCGAAGAAACGGTCAAGCGGAAAGTGGAAGGTTGGGCGCGCGCGCCAAGTTCAAATGCACAGGAAGGCGGCACAGTAAGCAGCCCGGAAAGGGAGCCAGGTCCTAAAGCCCGCCGCAAGGAGACAGAAGGGTCCGGGGGGTCAGCGTCAGAAGAGTCCCGGAAGGAAGAGACCACGGGGGGCAGAGGGACCCAGAGAAGAAAGGAAAGGCGGAAAAGGTGGAGTAAGGCTAGGGTATTAAGCTGGTGTACAGGAGGCGGGGACTCAGACGGAGCTTCGCCGGTCTAGCTGATAAGACGTAGGGCTGCACGCTGCAGCTTGGAATTGGAAACTGTAACTCAATAAAGACTTTTATAAAGTGAACGCTGGCTAGCGTGATCCTCTGTGAGCTAGGGTCTGGAAGCAGCCCTGACAACCATATTTCCACTTCTTTCTCCGCATATGGAAGACGCATAAGCTTCGACGCATAAGCTTCGAGGCTTATTTCAATTCACAGGGTGTTTTTTGGGTTTGCACTAGAATCACACAACCAAAGCAAAAAGAATACACATTCAACCAAAAATCGCAGAGTGAAATGTTTTTTATCAGCCAAAATCAACCATAGGTGTTTAAATTCATCTCAATAGAAAGAGAACGAATAAGCTTGGATTGCTCTTTCGGTGTTCATTCACCCACAAATAACAAAGCAAAGTGTAATAAGCCTAAAGAAAGCAAAACAGGTTGTATTCGGTTCCATCTGCATAGAAAGAAGAATCTTGGATTTCGCTTATTTCAAAATCATGTTCTTTGGAGTTAATGCACATTTACCCAGAAATCGCAGTGTATGTAATGAGACCAAAATAACAAAACGACATATTTCCGCTTCCATATGAGTAGAAAGAAGACGAATAAGCTTCGATTGAGCTTATTTCAATTCATAGAATCATAGGTGGAATTAGCATGGTGTTTTTTGGGTGTGCACCAGAATCACACGACCAAAGCAAAAAGGTGTTTTGGGTTCCATCTACATAAAAAGAAGATGATAACGCTCTCATTGGTGTTTTTTGGGTTAGATGCACATTCAACCAAAAATCACAGAGCGAAATGTGTGTTATCAGCCCAAATCAAACATAGACGTTTTAGTTAATCTCAATAGAAAGAGGACGAATAAGCTTGGATTGCTCTTTAGGTGTTCATTCACCCACAAATTCCAAAGCCTAAAGAAAGCAAAACAGGTTGTTTTGGGTTCCATCTACATAGAAAGAAGAATCTTGGATTTCGCTTATTTCAAAATCCTGTTCTAGGGAGTTTATGCACATTTACCCTGAAATCGCAAAGTGTATGTGTCAGGGGTTCAGGAGCAGAGGCGAGGGCAAGGGAGGAAACAGAGAGCGAGGGGGAGGAGGCAGAAGAAAAGATGAGTGATGACGACGACCCGAGATCTCCAAGTCTTTCCAGTGAATCAGAAGATTCACAGAAAGGAGCGCCAGTGGCCAGAGCAAGGGGGGAGCCTAGGGGGAAATCCCAGGAAGAAGGGTCCAGAGGGGGCTCAGAGGGCAGCAGTTGGAAATCGGGACCAGCATCACCAACAGAACGCAGTGGAGAGGAAGGGCGCCAGGTATCGAGCTCTGGCAGCTCGCAGCAGGAGGGAGGGCATGAGTCAGGAGTGGCCACACCTCCATCGGGGAGCGAAGAAACGGTCAGGCGGAAAGTGGAAGGTTGGGTGCGCGCGCCAAGTTCAAATGCACAGGAAGGTGGCGCAGTAATCAGCCCGGAAAGGGAGCCAGGTCCTAAAGCCCGACGCAAGGAGACAGAAGGGTCCGGGGGGTCAGCGTCAGAAGCGTCCCGGAAGGAAGAGACCACGGGGGGCAGAGGGACCCAGAGAAGAACAGTCAGGCGGAAAAGGTGGAGTAAGGCTAGGGTATTAAGCTGGTGTACAAGGGGCGGAGACTCAGACGGAGCTTCGCCGGTCTAACCCATAAGACGTAGAGCTGCACGCAGCAGCTTGAGAATGGAAACTGTAACTCAATAAAGACTTTTACAAAGTGACCGCTGGCTAGCGTGATCCTCTGTGAGCTAGGATCTGGAAGCAGCTCTGACAGTATGTAATGAGAACAAAATAACAAAACGGCATACTTCCGATTCCATATCCTTAGAAAGAATACGGTCTTTTGGCTTCCATCTACATAGGAAGAACATGAAAACGCTCTGATTGGGCTTATTTCAAATAAGTGTTTTTGGGGTTAGAATGCACATTCAACCAAAAATCGCAGAGCGAAATGTATGTTATCAGCCCAAATCAAGCATGGGTGTTTTGGTTCATCTCAATTGAAAGAGGGAGAAGAAGCTTGGATTGCATTCGGTTTTCATTCACCCACAAATAGAAAATCGAAGTATCATAAGCATAATCAACGCAAGACAGGTTGTTTTGGGTGCCGTCTACATAGAAAGAAGAATCTTGCATTTTGCTTATTAAAAAGTCCTGTTCTTTGGTGTTAATGCACATTTACCCAAAAATCGCAAAGTGAATATAATGCGACCAAAATAAGGAAACACCATATTTCCTCTTCCATATGCTTCTTCCAGAAGACGAATAAGCTTCGAGAGGGCTTATTTGAATTTGCGTGGTGTTTTTTGGGGTTGCACTAGAATCACACAACCAAAGCAAAAAGAATGGACATTCAACCAAAAATCGCAGTGAAATGTTTATTATCAGCCAAAATCAAACATAGGTTGTTTAAATTAATCTCAATCGAAAGAGGACTGTGAGGGGTTCAGGAGCAGAGGCACAGGAAAGGGAGGAAACAGAGAGCGAGGGGGAGGAATCCGAAGGAAATATGAGCGATGACAGCGGCCCGAGATCTCTGAGTCTTTCCAGTGAGTCGGAAGATTCACAGAAAGGGGCGCCAGTGGTCAGAGCAAGGGGGGCGCCTAGGGGGACACCCCAGGAAGAAGGGACCAGAGGGGACTCAGAGAGCAGCAGTTGGAAATCGGGACCAGCTTCCCCACCAGAGCGCAGTAGGGGGGAGGGGTCCCAGGTATCGGGATCTGGCGGCTCGCCGCAAGCGGGAGGGCATGAGTCAGGATTGGCCACACCTCCATCGGGGAGCGAGGAAACGGTCAAGAGGAAGGTTGAAGGCTGGGCGCACGCGCCAAGTTCAAATACACAGGAAGGCGGCACAGTAAGCAGCCCGGATAGGGAGCCAGGTCCTAAAGCCCGCCGCAAGGAGGGAGAAGAGTCCGGGGGGTCAGCGTCAGAAGAGTCCAGGAAGGAAGAGGCCACGGGGGGTAGAGGGACCCAGAGGAGGAAGGAAAGACGGAAGAGGTGGAGCAAGGCTAGAGTATTAAGTTGGTGTACAGGAGGCGGAGACTCAGACGGAGCTTCGCCGGTCTAGCTTCTAAGACGTAGAGCTGCGCGTTGCGGCTTGGTAATTGATACTGTAATTCAATAAAGTCTTATGTACAGTACTGCCGGCTAGCGTGGTCCTCTGTGAGCTGGGACCTGGAAGCGGCTCTGACAATTATATATTCTAATTTTAATAATTACAATTACAATAAGAAAAGTAATCAAAATTACAATAAGAAAAATTGCAATCATTATTATAATTATAATCACGATAGCAATTTTTCTTTCTAAACACACAGACACAGGTAGAAGCCCAGAATGGTAGAGCTAGAAGGGACCCTGGTGGTCATCCAGTCCAATCCCCTGCAATGCACACACAGGCACATACTAATGGATTCTTTCTGCCCCCAGGGAGCAGAGCCCCCACCCTGCCTTGGGGGGTGCCGTCACTTTGCATTTGTAGGACTGGGTCTGGATTGCGGAGCTGCCCGTTGGTGGGAGAATGAACACCGAAAGAGCAATCCAAGCTTATTTGTCCTCTTTCTATTAACTAAAACACCTATGCTTGATTTGGGCTGATAACATTTCGCTCTGTGATTTTTGGTTGAATGTGCATTCTAACCCCAAAAACAGCTATTTGAAATAAACCCAATCAGAGCGTTTTCATCTTCTTTCTACGTAGATGGAACACAAAACACCTTATTGCTTTGTTTGGGGGTGATTCTGGTGCTCACCCAAAAAACACCATGTAAATTCCAACTATGATTCTATGAATTGAAATAAGCCCAATCGAAACTTATTCCTCTTCTTTCTACGCATATGGATGCGGAAATATGGCGTTTTGTTATTTTGGTCTCATTACATACTGTCAGGGGTTCAGAGACAGAGGCACAGGTGAGGGAGGAGACGGAGAGCGACGAGGAAGAATCCCAGGACAGTGAGGAAGAGGATGACAATGACTTGAGATCTTCCATGAGTCTCTCAAGTGAATCGGAGGATTCTCAGGAGGGGGCGCCCCTAGTCAGGACAAGGGGGGTCACAGGGGGGACCTGCCAGGAGCAGGGAAGCAGCAGGGAAACCCCGAGCGGGAGTGGGAGATCGGGGCCGGCTTCCCAGCAGGAACGAAGGGAAGAGAGGGGGGTTCCCAGCGTTACACACGGAGCGGAGCAGGAAAGAGACAGGGGAAGGAGATCTGGGGAGAACGTCCTGCCGGAAGAGGGGAAGAGTAGTACAGGGAGTAGTGTCAGTGTCAAAAGGAAGGTCAGGGGTAGCGAGCGCGCGCCAAGTTCAAATGTGGAGGCGCGCGGAAACGGAGAAAGCCCGGAGGAGGAGCCCAGCCCCAAAGCACGAAGGAGGGGGGAACAGGCATCTCAGGAATCCGCTTCGGGAGAGAGCAGGAGGGAAGGAACCCAGGGGGGCAGAAAGACCCTGCGGAAAAGGAAAGACAGGAAGCGGTGGTCTAGCACAAGCCTTATAAGTTGGTGCAGGGGCGGGACCGAGTCAGAGGGGACTTCAAATGTCTGACGTTAGACACTCGGGGCTGCACGCCTCGGTTGTGGAACCAATAATGAACTGCAATAAACATCCTTGTATATAAGAAGAGCTTGGCGTTGGTCTTTTGTGAGCTGAGACCAGAGGCAGCCCGTGACAGTAAGTCCCCTCACAAACTACGCAAAATTTTTTTTTGCAAAGCTCACGAACTTTGGCAGCCATGAGTATGGACCAGCAGATAGCTGAGCTACGCGACGCAGTCTCCCAGCTTACCACTGCGGTAACGATCTCCCAGAAGAGGGGGGAAGAGGCGGAAAAGCGGTGCCAAGATCTGCAAGCCAGGTGGGATCATGCATGCCAAGTGGGGTTCCCGGGGACCAAAGCTGCTGGAGTAGCACTGGGCAGAAGAGGGGGCAACTTAGTAGCCCACTTTGATGGGAACCTGCAGCAATACCCCAGTTTTAAGGCAGACGTAGAATATGCGTTGCATTTGCTTCGCGACGACTTTAAAGATGAAGAGGAAAAAGTGGGTTTCATTGTGTCCCACTTGCATGGGGAAGCGAGGGCTTGGCTGCGCAATCTGTGGTGCGAGGATTGCCCTGCTCGAAGGGACTCTGATGAATTTATCAAATGCATGGACGCTTGTTTCCAGTCTAGTGTGGATGTGGATGTGGCACGCCAGCAGCTCCATGGTTTAAGGCAAGGCAAGGCTTCCGTGCGTCAGTACCATGCTCGCTTTTTCGCCTTGCTGAACGTGCTGCGATGGGAGAAAGATTCTCTGGCTGTCAGAGACTTATTTTGGGAGGGGCTCTCTGGCCCGGTGAAGGACGAATTGGCTAGGGGGGACAGACCTAAGACCCTGGCAGACGTGGTGCAGCGTGCGCTTGCCATTGGAGTGCGCCAGGAAGAACGCCCTTGGCGCAATGAGGGGGGTAGCCAGCTTCACGCACCGTCTAGAGTGCCTCCTTTGTTTCCCAGAGATCCAGGACGTCCGCGTCTCTCCCCTCAGCTGCAGCCAGGGGAGGAGCCTATGGAACTGGGGAGTGCAAAGGCTCAGTCAGTGGCCGGAGCCCCAGCGTCCGGAGCAGTCAAGAAGAAGCCTCCTAGAGGGAACAGGAAGTGTTACGTCTGTGACAGTGCAACGCACATGGCCAAAGAGTGTCCCCAGAGGCTCCGGCAGCACACTGCAGCCTTGGCGACAGTAAATGCAGCAGCACAACATGAAGAGCTGTATCAGGGAAACGACAATGCCTGGCTGGAATCAGCAATGTTGGGGCACAGCCAGGCAAGTCAATAGAGCAGTCCCCAGTGCCTTTGCAGCCTACAGACCCCCTGCCACCCAAACCTGTAGTGCAGCTCACTGCAACCCTCCAGCTACCTAATGGACGCACCCTGGAGGTCCCCATCACAATTGACAGTGGGAGCAACGCGGACTTCGTGGGGGTGCAGTTCGTCAAGCAGCATCGCATAGAGCTCCTACCAGCCACGCTGCCATTGAACGTCGTCACAGTGGATGGCAGGAAGCTGCTGGGGGGGCAAGTGGTACAACAGACGCCGCCCATGGTGATGCAGATTGGCAATCACCGAGAAGTCATCAGTTTCAACGTCACCCGCCTTTCAGACACGCCTATAGTGTTGGGCATGAGTTGGCTGGATAGGCACAGCCCGACCATGGCGTGGTACCAGCGACAGCTCACCTTCGGCTCGTCCTATTGCGCGCAGCATTGCATCCAGACCGGTCAGGAGGAGGAGGGCCAAGAGGAGGGGCAGCAGCTACGTCTCAGCATGGCGCAGGCAGTACCCCTCAAGTACAAGGGGTTTTTGGAGGTTTTCTGCGAGAAGGAGGCTGACCAGTTGCCACCTCACCGGCCCTACGATTGCGCTATTGACCTCTTGCCAGGGACAACGCTGCCGCCTGTGAAGCTGTATTCCATGTCCGAGGAGGAGCTGCAGGAGCTCCGGGAATTCATAGATCACAATCTACAGCGGGGATTCATCCGAGAATCGAAGGCTGTAGGGGGCAGTCCTGTGTTTTTTGTGAAGAAGAAAAACACGCCCCAAAAGAGACTGATCGTAGACTTCAGATTCATAAACTCAAAGACAAAGCCCGCGGCCTTTCCCATGCCCAAGATCGACGACCTGCTCGCGACGGTGCGGAAAGGGAAGATCTTCACCAAGTTGGATCTCCGCGGAGCTTACAATCTCATACGCGTGCGAGAGGGTGATGAGTGGAAGACGGCCATGTTCACGCCGTTGGGCACCTACGAATACAGAGTTATGCCATTTGGTCTCCAAAATGGCTCCCACTTTTTCCAAGCTTTTATGCATCATGTGCTAGCGGGACTCCTCTACAAGAAGTGCGTATGTTTCCTCGACGACATTCTGATCTTCTCAGAATCGCCGGAGGCTCACGAGAGCGACGTGAAGGAGGTCCTGCAGAGGCTACGGGAGCACAGGCTCTACGCCAAGTTGGAGAAGTGCCAATTCGACGTGACGGAGGTGGATTTTCTGGGCTATAGGCTGTCCGACAGGGGACTAGCCATGGACAGTGCCAAGGTCCGCGCGGTGTTGGACTGGAAGAGCCCGCGAAATCGGAAAGAGGTCCAGAGGTTCGTCGGCTTCGCCAACTTTTACCGCAAGTTCATCAGGGGTTTCGCCAAGGAGACGGCAGCTATCACGGACACTCTCAGCTCCAAGAAGAAGAAGTTCACCTGGACGGACCAAGCGGAGCAGTCCTTCAGGAGACTTAAGAGTCTCTTCGCGTCCGAAGAACAGCTGCTACACGTGAATCCTGGCAGGCCCATGAGGGTGGAGATTGACGCATCTGACAGAGCGGTGGGGGCCGTCCTCTTACAGGAGGACCCGCAGGGAAACTGGAGGCCCTGTGCTTTCTACTCCAGAAAGCTCAGCAAGTCGGAGCAGAACTACACCATCTGGGACAGGGAGTTGCTGGCCATACACGCAGCTTTCAAGGCGTGGAGGCACTTTCTCATCGGAGCCAAGCACACCGTGCAGGTCCGCACGGACCACAAGAACCTAGAGTACTGGCGCACAGCGAAGCTACAGAGCCAGAGGCACATACGCTGGGCGGAGTTCTTTGCGGATTTCGATTTCAGGATAGAGTACATCCCAGGCGACAACAATGTCATAGCAGATGCGCTCTCCAGGAAACCGCAGTATCTCGAGGCAGCGGCACCGGTGGCAGCCAAGCACATTTTTGCACCGCAGGCGTGGGCGTGCGCTTCAGCCGCCGTGGACCTGGAGGCGGTGCGTCACGCGTTGCAGGCGGATCCGTTCGCACAGTCCAAGATGGAAGAGGTGCGGAGGGGCACAGCGAAGGACGACGAGTTCCAGATACGCGACGGCCTGCTGACCCGTAAAGGTGCTCTCTACATTCCGGGAGACGATCTCCGCGCGAAAGTTCTGCAGCAGTTGCACGACGCACCCAGCGCTGGCCACTTCGGCAAGGAAAAGACGACAGAATTAGTAGCCAGAGACTTTTGGTGGCCCCAGATGCGAGGGGAGGTCGCGGAGTACGTCGCCAGGTGTGACACGTGCCAAAGGTCCAAGCCAGTGCACCAGAAGCCAGCGGGACTGCTGGAACCGCTGGAAACGCCACTGCAACCGTGGGAGAGGGTGGCGCTGGACTTTGTCACTGATCTGCCCAGTTCGCGAGGCAAGACGGCGGTGCTTGTGGTTGTAGACCTGTTCACCAAGATGGCGCATTTCATTCCTTGCGCGAAGGTGGCGACAGCGGAGCAGACAGCCAAACTGTTCATCGACCACGTGTTCAAGGTGCATGGGTTGCCACGGTCCATTCTGTCCGACAGGGGGCGCCAGTTTGTGTCCAGTTTCTGGCGGAAGCTCCTAGGGATCCTGCACGTCAAAATCAACCTGTCGTCGGCGAGACATCCGCAGACCAACGGCCAAGCAGAGAGGGTCAACGCGATCATGCAGCAGTACCTGAGATGTTACGCCAATCAGCGACCCGCGGCTTGGGTGGATTACCTGCCGATGGCTGAGTTTGCCTACAACAACACGAAGCACGCGTCTACGGGGGTGACGCCGTTCTTCGCTAACAATGGAAGGCACCCCAGAACCTTCCCGGGGCTCGTAACGACGGGGGAGGGGGAGCCACAGGAAGCCGACCATTTCGCAGCAGAATTGCAAGAGGTGCACGACGAGCTACGGAGACATTTAGAGCTAGCTAAACAAGCCTATAAGGTGCAGGCGGACAAACACAGGAGGGAGGGGGAAGACATCCAGGTGGGAGACTGGGTATGGTTAGCGGCCCAAGCGGTGCCGGCCAAGTCGTTAGCTAAGAAGAAGCTAGGACACAGGCAACTGGGGCCGTACCAAGTTGAGGCCAGGATCAATCCCGTAGCGTTTCGATTGGCCCTCCCCGAGGGTTCCAGAATGCACCCGGTCTTTCATAGGTCGGTGCTCACCCCTTACAGGGCCCCACACAGATTTCAGGAGTCAGGGACGGCACCAGAACCGAGCAGAGAGTCGCCCAAGAGGGGGAGGTCACCTAGGGACGAACCAATCAACGAGGTCACAGAGATTCTGGACTCGAGATGGGGGGAAGAGGGAGTAGAATATTTTCTCGCCAGGGAGGGCGCCCTGGCCAGCACCAACAGTTGGGTGCCAGACTACGCTTTGGACGAACCCCTCCTCAAGGACGAGTTCCATGCCCTTTTCCCACACAGGCCCATGCCAGCACAGTTTTTCGACGATTGGCTTTTTACGCCCACACTTTCCGCCAGCACCTTCCGAGGGTTCTCCTCCGCAGAGGAGACGACGCCAGAGTCGAGCCCTCCAAGGGGATCGTGTTCGGGGGTGGACACCGACACTCCTTACTGGTGGGACGACCAACCAGAAGAGGACTGGCGCATGAGGTGGCGGGTGGGTCCTTGGCAAGCAGACCCCACCCAGGCAACAGGGGGAGGGGAGGACGTGAACATGTTGGGAGAGGACAATGGGTTCGAGTACACAAACAATGAACTGGAAGCAGAGGAGATCGACGTCGACGACCTGTGTCCGGCAGCGACCTCCGCAACGACGGAGCCCCCGGAACCTGCGCCCGAGCAGCGGGAGGGGGGAAGGGGGGGCTTCAAGGGGGGGATGGATGTCAGGGGTTCAGAGACAGAGGCACAGGTGAGGGAGGAGACGGAGAGCGACGAGGAAGAATCCCAGGACAGTGAGGAAGAGGATGACAATGACTTGAGATCTTCCATGAGTCTCTCAAGTGAATCGGAGGATTCTCAGGAGGGGGCGCCCATAGTCAGGACAAGGGGGGTCACAGGGGGGACCTGCCAGGAGCAGGGAAGCAGCAGGGAAACCCCGAGCGGGAGTGGGAGATCGGGGCCGGCTTCCCAGCAGGAACGAAGGGAAGAGAGGGGGGTTCCCAGCGTTACACACGGAGAGGAGCAGGAAAGAGACAGGGGAAGGAGATCTGGGGAGAACGTCCTGCCGGAAGAGGGGGAGAGTAGTACAGGGAGTAGTGTCAGTGTCAAAAGGAAGGTCAGGGGTAGCGAGCGCGCGCCAAGTTCAAATGTGGAGGCGCGCGGAAACGGAGAAAGCCCGGAGGAGGAGCCCAGCCCCAAAGCACGAAGGAGGGGGGAACAGGCATCTCAGGAATCCGCTTCGGGAGAGAGCAGGAGGGAAGGAACCCAGGGGGGCAGAAAGACCCTGCGGAAAAGGAAAGACAGGAAGCGGTGGTCTAGCACAAGCCTTATAAGTTGGTGCAGGGGCGGGACCGAGTCAGAGGGGACTTCAAATGTCTGACGTTAGACACTCGGGGCTGCACGCCTCGGTTGTGGAACCAATAATGAACTGCAATAAACATCCTTGTATATAAGAAGAGCTTGGTGTTGGTCTTTTGTGAGCTGAGACCAGAGGCAGCCCGTGACACATACACTTTGTGATTTCTGGGT
Organism: Podarcis bocagei; assembly: GCF_964188305.1. Lineage (NCBI taxonomy): Eukaryota > Metazoa > Chordata > Lepidosauria > Squamata > Lacertidae > Podarcis > Podarcis bocagei. Next base: position 71,799 of record NC_138141.1, on the reverse strand, counting down.
AAAAGTGCATTAATACCAAAGAACACGACTTTGAAATAAGCGAAATCCAAGATTCTTCTTTCTTTGCAGATGGAACCGAATACCTGTTTTGCTTTCTTTAGGCTTATTACACTTTGCTTTGTTATTTGTGGGTAAATGAACACCGAAAGAGCAATCCAAGCTTATTCGTTCTTTCTATTGAGATGAACTTAAACACCTATGGTTGATTTTGGCTGATAAAAAACATTTCACTCTGCGATTTTTGGTTGAATGTGTATTCTTTTTGCTTTGGTTGTGTGATTCTAGTGCAAACCCAAAAAACACCCTGTGAATTGAAATAAGCCTTGAAGCTTATGCATCGAAGCTTATGCGTCTTCTTTCTCCGCATATGGAAGCGGAAATATGGTGTTTTGTCATTTTAGGCTCATTACACTCACTTGGCGATTTGTGGGTCAATGTACATTAGAACCAAATAACACGACTTTGAAATAAGCGCAATCCAAGATTCTTCTTGCTGCTGCCGCTTTGCCGGTGAGTCTTGGGGAGGACCGCTCCCCCTGCAAGCCCATTCTCCATCTTGGGCCTGGGGGCGGGCCCCATACTCCACCTCAGCATATAAGGCTCCAAGGAGGCCTCGGGACATCGCTGCTGTTGTTCTGCCAGTGAGTCTTGGGGAGGACCGCTCCCCCTGCAAGCCCATTCTCCACCTTGGGCCTGGGGGCGGCCCCCATACTCACCACCGCCACAACTCTAAGGACACTGCTGCGGCGGCAGCAAATGTTTAAACGTTTTATATATTTTAAAGTGTTTTAAAAGTGTTTTTATTTTTTACTCTGTTGTGTCACCAGAAACGGTGGTTTTTTATCCATGTATTTTTATTTTGTTTTGTTTTATTTTGGGTTGGGGTGGGATGGTTGCTGAGTGGGGTGGGGATTGGTTTTGTTTTGATGTAATTGTTTCTTTGTTTGTTTGTTTGCTTTTATAATTTGTAAATGGAGGCGAGTATGAGGCTTGGGATTCCTACTGTGGAGGGGCGAGGGAGGTATGGCGGTGGGGGCAGATGTCATAGGCGAAGGGGATCGAGATACGGATATGCTCGTACCCCTTCCAATCTGCGCCCCATCCCGAGAGACGAGGGTAGGGTGAGCAAGGATTACTCACCTCTGTCACTGGTGTTGTGCAATGCCAGGTCTATAGGCAACAAAACCGCCACCCTGCGAGATTTCATCATCTCGCAGGGGGTCGACCTGGCTTGTGTGACGGAGACCTGGGTGCGTGAAGGGGATACTGTTACCTTACGAGAGATGGCGCCCCCGGGTTTTTCCGTCCTCCACCAGTCACGGACTGTGGGCCGGGGGGGAGGGGTGGCACTATTAATCCGGGAAGATTGTTCTTTCAGGGCTCTACCACCGCCATCGATCCCCGGCATTGAATGTGTTGGCCTAGTGTGGGGCTCCGAGGTGAGCTTGGCTGTCTGGCTGGTGTACCGGCCACCTAGCGCACCAGCAGCCACCCTGTCAGGCCTGCTGGAGGCGGTGGCCGGCTGGGCCTTGGAGTTCCCTAACCTATTGGTATTGGGGGACTTCAACATCCATGCCGATGCCACTCCCTCCTCACAGGCTCTGGACCTGGTGTCTTCCATGGCGACACTAGGGCTCTCCCAGTTTGTTTCGGGCCCCACACATCAAGCAGGCCACACGCTGGATCTGATCTTTGGCGTCGGTATAGATGTGATCATGTTTCCTTCGATGAAGGTGCCATGGTCTGATCACTACGCTCTGAAAGCCAGGATTGATGTTCCACCCCCACCCTGCTTAGGTGGTGAGCCGATTTGGGCTCGCCCGCGGAGGCTGATGGACCCTGATAGATTCCGTCAAGCCTTGCGGGACCTTTCTCCCCCTGGCGACTCATTGACTGAGCTTGTTGAGGGCTGGAATACCCAGCTCCTGGCAGCCATCAATGAGATCGCACCTAAGCGCCCTCTGCGACCCCGCAGAAACCGGGCTCCCTGGTTTACTGAGGAGCTCCGGAAAATGAAGCGGGACCTCAGACGGCTAGAGCGAGTATGGCGGGGTGCCCGTGACGGAGCCTCAAGAACATCTTATAGGGTTTTTATGAAAACCTACGAGATGGCAGTGAAGGCCGCTAAGAAGTCCTACTTCTCGGCCTCCATTGCATCCGCTAGCTCTCGCCCGGCACAATTATTTAGTATAATTCGGTCTTTAACGTCCCTCGAAGGACAGCCAAATTTAAATAACAATTCGACACACAGCTGTGAGGCATTTGCGAGCTTTTTTGCGGAGAAGGTCCTGTCGCTCCGCCATGACCTCCCTGCCAATTTGGATACAATAAAGGAACTGGAGGCCCCTCGACTGTCCTCGGGTCCAGTATTGGACCACTTTGACCGGATATCCCCAGCCGATGTGGACAGATTCCTCCGAGCTGGAAAACCCACCACTTGTCCTCTCGACCCGTGCCCGTCTTGGCTGATTAGAGCGTGTCCAGACGAGGTGCGGGCCCCCCTGGGGGATATCATCAATTTGTCCCTTGGCACCGGGACATTCCCAGGGGAACTGAAGGAGGCAGTGGTGCGTCCGCTCTTAAAGAAAACATCATTAGATCCCTTAGATCTATCCAATTACCGCCCAGTTTCGAATCTTCCATTCCTGGGTAAGGTGATTGAGAGAGCGGTTGCTGAACAGCTTGGTAGGTTTCTGGATGAAACATCGGCTCTGGATCCATTCCAGTCCGGCTTCCGCGCTGGTCATGGGACCGAGACGGCTCTGGTCGCCCTAACAGATGATCTTCGTAGACAGCTGGACCGAGGCGGGTCGGGGCTGCTGATTCTTCTAGATCTGTCAGCAGCTTTCGACATGGTCGATCACGAACTTCTGGACCACCGCCTCGCCGACGTGGGGATCCAGGGCGCAGTCCTTCAATGGCTGCGCTCGTTTCTCTCTGGTCGGGGACAGAGGGTGGCGCTTGGAGGGGAACTGTCATCCTGCCACTCCTTGGTGTGTGGAGTGCCTCAGGGTGCGATTCCTTCGAAGACAGAGGTCCTCTGGCTGGGACGGGACGATATGGGATTGAGGGGGCAACTCCCATCTCTTGCGGGGGTGCAATTAGTGCCAGCACCGTCCGTTAAGAGTTTGGGTGTAATCTTCGATACCTCCCTCTCCATGGAGGCGCAGATTGCAGCTATAACAAAGGCGGCATTTTTTCATCTCCGCCAAGCTAAGCAGTTGGCTCCTTACCTCTCTCGCCCTGACCTAGCCACTGTGATCCATGCGACGGTCACCTCCAGACTGGATTATTGTAACTCGCTCTACGTGGGGCTGCCCTTGAGACTGACCCAGAAACTCCAGCGGGTGCAGAATGCCGCAGCGAGACTCCTTACGGGGTCTTCGCTGCGGGATCACATTCATCCGGTGCTATACCAGCTGCACTGGCTCCCGGTGGAGTACAGGATCAGGTTTAAGGTGCTGGTTTTAACCTTCAAAGCCCTACACGGCCTAGGACCCTCGTATCTACGGGACCGCCTCTCCTGGTATGCCCCACAGAGGAACTTACGGTCCTCAAATAAAAACATCTTGAAGGTCCGAGGCCACAGAGAGGTTAGGCTGGCCTCAACTAGAGCCAGGGCTTTTTCGGCTGCGGCTCCAACCTGGTGGAACGCTCTGTCACAAGAGACAAGGGCCCTGCGGGACTTGACATCCTTCCGCAGGGCCTGCAAGACAGAGCTGTTCCACCAGGCCTTTGGTTAGGGCACAGCCTGACTCCCTCCTTTGGCAATCTTTACAATACTTTAGTTTATGGTTGCCATCAATTTTGATTTTAATTAATTCTTATGATGTTTTTATAATGTTGCACTATTTTAGTGTTGTTAGCCGCCCTGAGCCCGGCTTCGGCTGGGGAGGGCGGGATATAAATAAAATTTATTATTATTATTGTCAGGCAGATACGTTGGGCTGAGTTCTTTGCGAACTTCGACTTCCGAATAGAGTATGTCCCGGGGGACACCAACATCATGGCGGACGCTCTCTCCCGTAAGCCACAATATCTGGAGGACGCCACGCCAGCGGCCGCCATGCACATCTTCGCACCAACAGTGTGGGCGTGCGCTGCGGCAACAGTTGACCTGGAGGCGGTGCGACGAGCGTTGCAGGATGACTCCTTCGCGCAAGCAAAGATGGCAGAGGTGCAAAGGGGTATGGCAGCGACCGACACGTTCCAGCTGAGAGATGGATTGCTCATCCGTAAAGGGGCCATCTACGTGCCGGGAGACGAACTTCGCGCCAAGGTACTGCAGCAGCTGCACGACGCGCCCACTGCCGGGCACTTTGGCAAGGAGAAGACGGTGGAATTAGTCGCCAGGGACTTCTGGTGGCCCGGAATGAGAGGGGAGGTCACGGACTACGTGGCGAGGTGTGACACCTGCCAGAGGGCCAAACCGGTGCACAAACCGCCGGCCGGACTGTTGGAACCGCTGCAAACTCCGGTCGAACCATGGGAGAGAGTGGCCCTGGACTTTGTCACGGATCTGCCCAGCTCGAGGGGCAAGACGGCCGTGCTGGTGGTGGTGGACTTGTTCTCCAAGATGGCACATTTCATTCTGTGTGCCAAGGTGGCCACGGCGGAGCAAACCGCCAAACTGTTCATAGACCACGTGTTCAAGGTTCACGGTCTGCCACGGTCTATTCTGTCCGACCGGGGGCGACAGTTCATCTCGAATTTCTGGCAGAAGCTGATGGGCTTCCTGAACGTCAAGATCAACCTGGCGTCGGCGAGACACCCGCAGACCAGCGGGCAGGCGGAGCGGGTCAATGCCATCATGCAGCAGTACCTGAGATGTTATGCGAATCAACAGCCTGCGACGTGGGTGGATTACCTGCCGCTCGCCGAGTTTGCCTACAACAACACGAAGCACGTGTCCACGGGGGTCACGCCGTTCTTCGCTAACAACGGGAGGCACCCCAGAACCTTCCCGGGACTGGAAAGGATGGGGGAGGGGGAGCCGCAGACAGCAGATGCGTTCGCGTCGGAGTTGCAGGAGGTCCACGATCAGCTGCGGCGACACCTGGAGCTGGCCAAACATGCATACAAGGTGCAAGCGGACAAACACAGAAGGGTTGGCGAAGAGATCCATGTGGGAGACTGGGTCTGGTTAGCAGCCCACGCAGTGCAGGCCAGGTCGTTGGCCAAGAAGAAGCTGGGGCATAAGCAACTGGGGCCCTACCAAGTCGAAGAGCAGGTCAACCCGGTGGCTTTCAGGCTGGCGCTTCCGGAGGGTTCCAGAATGCATCCGGTGTTCCACAGATCGGTGCTCACTCCCTACAAGGCAGCGCACAGGTTTCAGGAACCCGGAACGGCACCGAGTCCGCTCAGCGAAGGAACCGGGCACGCGGGAGTGGCACAGAAGGAACGCATCAACGAAGTCACGGAGATTTTGGACTCCAGATGGGGGGAAGAAGGGGTAGAATACCTTCTCGCCAAGGAGGGCACCCCGGCCAGTGCGAACAGCTGGGTGCCGGGCTACGCCTTGGACGAACCTCTGCTCAAAGACGAGTTTCATGCCCTCTTCCCACATAGACCAATGCCAGCAGACTTTTTCGACGACTGGCTTTTCACGCCAACGCTTTCTGCCAGCACGTTCCGGGGGTTCGACTCGGACGAGGACCCGATACGAGACGCCCGTTCCCCGGAGGGGTCACCCTCGGGATCTGCCTCAGAACCCTCGTATTGGTGGGACGATAGACCAGAGGAGCAGTGGCGCAGGAAGTGGCAGGAAGGTCCAGGACGAGCAACGCCGCCAGGAGGAAGTGAGGGAGAGACGGACATGGACGTTTTCGGGGACAACCCTGGTTTCGAGCACGGCGGCACAGAGATGGAAGCAGAGGTGACCGTTGTCGACGAGAGCAGGGAGGCAGAACCGGGAGACTTCAGATGGAGGCCCGCCACGGGAAGCGAACTGTATCCGACGTTCGTCCCTCTGACACAGCAGCACCCAGTTCCCGCACCGGAAGGAGGGGAGGGGGGAACGGGGGGCTTCGAGGGGGGGATGGATGTCAGGGGTTCAGGAGCAGAGGCAAGGGCAAGGGAGGAAACAGAGAGCGAGGGGGAGGAGGCAGAAGAAAAGATGAGTGATGACGACGACCCGAGATCTCCGAGTCTTTCCAGTGAATCAGAAGATTCACAGAAAGGAGCACCAGTGGTCAGGGCAAGGGGGGGGGCCTAGGGGGACACCCCAGGAAGATAGAGCCAGAGGGGACTCCGAGGAGAGCAGTTGGAAATCGGGACCAGCGTCACAGCCAGAGAGCAGGGAAGAGGAAGAGCGCCAGAGATCAAGCGCTGGCAGCTCGCAACAGGGGGGAGGGCACGAGTCAGGAGTGGCCACACCTCCATCGGGGAGCGAAGAAACGGTCAGACGGAAAGTGGAAGGTTGGGAGCGCGCGCCAAGTTCAAATGCACAGGAAAGTGACGCAGTAGGCAGCCAGGAAAGGGAGCCAGGTCCTAAAGCCCGGCGCAAGGAGACAGGGAGTTCCGGGGGGTCGGCGTCAGAAGAATCCCGGAAGGAAGAGACCCCGGGGGGCAGAGGGACCCAGAGGAGAGCAGTCAGGCGGAAAAGGTGGAGCAGGGCTAGGATATTAAGTTGGTGCACAAGGGGCGGAGACTCAGACGGAGCTTCGCCGATCTAGCCATTAGACGTAGAGTTGCACGCAGCAGCTTGGGAATGGAAACTGTAACTCAATAAAGACTTTTACTTAATGACCGCTGGCTAGCGTGATCCTCTGTGAGCTAGGATCTTGAAGCAGCTCTGACAATGGCGTTTTGTTATTTTGGTCTCATTACATACACTTTGCGATTTCTGGGTAAAAGTGCATTAATACCAAAGAACACGACTTTGAAATAAGCGAAATCCAAGATTCTTCTTTCTTTGCAGATGGAACCTGTCAGGGGTTTAGGAGCAGAGGCAAGGCCAAGGGAGGAAACAGAGAGCGAAGGGGAGGAGGCAGAAGAAAAGATGAGTGATGACGACGACCCGAGATCTCCTAGTCTTTCCAGTGAATCAGAGGATTCACAGAAAGGAGCACCAGTGGCCAGGGCAAGGGGGGAGTCTAGGGGGGCACCCCAGGAAGATAGAGCCAGAGGGGACTCAGGGGAGAGCAGTTGGAAATCGGGACCAGCGTCACCGCCAGGGAGCAGGGAAGAAGGAGGGAGCCAGGGGGCAAGCGCTGGCAGCTCACCACAGGAGGGAGGGCATGAGTCAGGAGTGGCCACACCTCCATCGGGGAGCGAAGAAACGGTTAAGAGGAAAGTGGAAGGCTGGGCGCGCGCGCCAAGTTCAAATGCAGAGGAAGGCGGCGCAGTAAGCAGCCCGGAAAGGGAACCAGGTCCTAAAGCCCGGCGCAAGGAGGCAGGAGGGTCCGGGTCAGCGTCAGAAGAATCCAGGAAGGAAGAAACCCCGGGGGGTAGAGGGACCCAGAGGAGGACAGTCAGGCGGAAAAGGTGGAGCAGGGCTAGGATATTAAGTTGGTGCACAAGGGGCGGAGACTCAGACGGAGCTTCGCCGATCTAGCCATTAGACGTAGAGTTGCAAGTAGCAGCTTGAGAATGGAAACTGTAACTCAATAAAGACTTTTACTTAATGACCGCTGGCTAGCGTGATCCTCTGTGAGCTAGGATCTTGAAGCAGCTCTGACAGTAAGCTCCGTCTCACAAAAATTGTGGGCATCTACAGCCTCGAGGAGAGGAGAGAAGCAGGTGCCTACTAGCTAGCTCACAAACGGCAGACAACATGACGGCTGAGCAGCAGATAGAGGAACTCAGAAAAGCAGTGTCACAACTGACTGCCGAGGCTCTCGCATCCAGGAAGAGAGAGGAGGAGGCAGCTGCCGCCTGCAGGGATCTCCAGGTCAGGTTAGACGTGCTGACAAAGCAGACACCCCGGCAGGAGGGAATTGGGTTGGCGAGACGAACAGGCGGGCTGGTCTCTCACTTCGATGGGAACCTGCAACAGTATCCCAACTTTAGAGCAGACGTACTGTGCGCACTGCAACTGCTGCATAAAGACTTTAGAGATGAGCAAGAGAGAGTGGGATTCATCATGTCTCATTTGCATGGGGATGCTAAAGCATGGCTACGCAATTTATGGAGAGATAAGGATCCGGCGCTCCAGAATGCAGATGCCTTTATTAAAGCGATGGATGGGTGTTTTTTATCAAGCATTGACGTGGATCTTGCCCGGAAGGAGGTGCATGGGCTAAGACAAGGGAGGGCCAGCGTCAGGCAGTACCATGCCCGCTTTTTCGCCTTGGTCAGTGCCCTGGAGTGGGACAGAGATTCGGCCCCTGTAAGAGACCTCTTTTGGGAGGGGTTGCACAGCTCGATTAAAGATGAGATCGCGAGGGGGGAGAGACCCCGAACCACCCAGGAGGTCGTTCAGAGGGCACTGGCAGTGGGGGTGAGGCTGGAAGAACGCCCGTGGAGCAGGGACGAAGGGCGTGAAGGGCGCGAACCAGCCAGGGGCCCCTCCTTCCTTCCCAGAGAAGCAGCGCGGGCGCAATCCACGCCTCCGCCAGGAGGAGGAGCCGAACCTATGGAGGTTGGAGGTGCAAGGGCTCAGTCAGCAACCAGAGCCCTAGCACCGGCAGCAGTGAAAGCGAAGCCTCCTAGAGGGAACAGGAAGTGTTACGTCTGTGGGGAGCCAGGGCATATGGCGAAAGAGTGTCCCCAGAGGTTCCACAAGCTCACTGCAGCCTCGGCAATGGTGACTGCAGCAACGCAGCAAGGAGGAACACAGCAGGGAAACGAAGCAGTCTGGCTGGAGGAAGAGGCCCTGGGGCCCAGCCAGACGTGTTAGTGCCGCAGTCCCCAGAGATTTTACAGCCCGTGAACCCCCTCCCGCCCAAACCAGTGGTGAGGCTCACCGCATCTCTCCAGCTGCCCAATGGAATCACCATGGACGTGCCCATCACAGTGGACTCGGGCAGCAACGCGGACTTTATAGGGCAGGACTTTGTCGACAAGCACGCTATACAGTTGCTGCCGGCCACACTGCCCCTGCAGGTTGTCACGGTGGATGGCAGGGAGTTGCTAGGGGGGCAAGTGGTGAAGCAGACGCCGCCAATGGCGATGCGACTTGGGAATCACAAAGAAATCATCAGCTTCAATGTCACTCAACTATCGGATACGCCCATTGTATTGGGAATGAGTTGGCTGGACAAGCACAGCCCAACGCTGGCTTGGTACCAGAGGCAGCTGGTCTTCGGCTCTTCCTTTTGTGCTGAACACTGCATCGTGCACCGGCAGGAAGGAGAGGAAGAGGAGTCACAGCTGCTGCTAGGCACGCTGCAAGCGATTCCCCACAAGTACGCAGAATTTTTGGAAGTTTTCTGCGAGAAGGAGGCGGACAGGCTACCCCCTCACAGACCATATGACTGCAAAATTGACCTGCTGCCGGGGGCGGCGCTGCCTAAAGGGAAACTGTATTCCATGTCGGAGGACGAGCTGCAGGAACTCAAAGAGTTCATCGATCATAATTTGGAGCGCGGTTTCATCCGAGAGTCCAAGGCAGCGGGGGGCAGTCCTGTATTCTTTGTTAAAAAGCGAGACACGCCCCAAAAAAGACTGGTCGTGGACTATCGCATTTTAAACAGTGTGACCAAGCCGTCGGACTTCCCCATGCCCCGAATCGACGACCTCCTGGCGAAGGTGCGGAAGGGAAAAGTGTTCACCAAATTAGACCTGCGAGGGGCGTACAACCTCATTCGCATGCGGGAGGGAGATGAGTGGAAGACGGCCATGTTCACGCCACTGGGTACCTACGAATACAGAGTTATGCCTTTTGGACTGCAAAATGGCTCCCACGTTTTTCAAGCTTTCATGCATCACGTGTTGGCGGGACTTCTCTACAAGACGTGCGTCTGTTTCTTAGATGACATCCTGATCTTTTCGGAATCGCAGCAGGAGCATGACAGGCACGTCAAGGAAGTGCTGACCAGACTAAAGCAACATAGGCTCTACGCCAAGCTGGAGAAGTGCCAATTCGACGTGACGGAGGTGGATTTTCTGGGCTACAAGTTGTCTGACAAGGGGCTCGCCATGGACAGCGCCAAGGTTCGAGCGGTATTGGACTGGAAGAGCCCACGCAACCGGAAAGAGGTCCAAAGGTTTGTCGGCTTTGCGAACTTCTATCGCAAGTTTATCAAGGGCTTCGCTATGCAGACAGCGGCCATCACAGACACGCTTAGCTCCAAGAAAAAGAAGTTCGTTTGGACAGAGGAGGCGGAGCAGTCCTTTCAGGCACTCAAGCGTCTCTTCGCGTCGGAAGAGCAGCTGCTTCACGTCAACCCCAGCAGGCCGATGAGGGTGGAGACAGACGCCTCGGACAGAGCCGTGGGGGCGGTCCTGCTGCAAAAGGACCAGCAGGGGGTGTGGCGACCGGGAGCGTTTTACTCCAGGAAGCTCAGCAAGTCCGAGCAGAACTACACCATCTGGGACAGGGAGTTGCTGGCCATTCATGCAGCGTTCAAAGCGTGGAGGCACTTCCTGATCGGCGCCAAGCACACGGTGCAGGTTTGCACGGACCACAAGAATCTGGAGCACTGGCGCACGGCACAATTCCTAAACCAGAGGCAGATACGCTGGGCTGAGTTTTTTGCGAACTTCGACTTCCGCATAGAGTATGTCCCGGGGGACACTAACATCATGGCGGACGCCCTCTCCCGTAAGCCACAGTATCTGGAGGACGCAACGCCAGCGGCAGCCATGCACATCTTCGCACCAACAGTATGGGCGTGCGCCGCGGCCACCGTGGACCTGGAGGCGGTGCGACGAGCATTGCAGGATGACTCCTTCGCGCAAGCAAAGATGGCAGAGGTGCAAAGGGGCAAGGCTGTGGCCGACGGTTTCCAGCTACGAGATGGATTGCTCATCCGTAAAGGGGCCATCTACGTGCCGGGAGACGACCTTCGCGCCAAGGTGCTGCAGCAGCTGCACGACGCGCCCACGGCCGGGCACTTTGGCAAGGAGAAGACGGTGGAATTAGTAGCCAGGGATTTCTGGTGGCCTGGAATGAGAGGGGAGGTCGCAGACTACGTGGCGAGGTGTGACACCTGCCAGAGGGCCAAACCAGTGCACAGACCGCCGGCCGGACTGTTGGAACCGCTGCAAACTCCGGTCGAACCTTGGGAAAGGGTGGCTCTGGACTTTGTCACGGATCTGCCCAGCTCGAGGGGCAAGACGGCAGTGCTGGTGGTGGTGGACCTGTTTTCCAAGATGGCCCATTTCATTCCGTGTGCTAAGGTGGCCACGGCGGAGCAAACCGCCAAACTGTTCATAGACCACGTGTTCAAGGTTCACGGTCTGCCACGGTCTATTCTGTCCGACCGCGGGCGGCAGTTCATCTCGAATTTCTGGCAGAAGCTGATGGGCTTCCTAAACGTCAAGATCAACCTGGCGTCGGCGAGGCACCCGCAGTCCAACGGGCAAGCGGAGCGGGTCAATGCCATCATGCAGCAGTACCTGAGATGCTATGCGAATCAACAGCCTGCGACGTGGGTGGATTACCTGCCGCTTGCCGAGTTCGCCTACAACAACACGAAGCACGTGTCCACGGGGGTCACGCCGTTCTTCGCCAACAACGGGAGGCACCCCAGAACCTTCCCGGGACTGGAAAGAATGGGGGAGGGGGAGCCGCAGACGGCAGATGCGTTCGCGTCGGAGCTGCAGGAAGTCCACGATCAGCTGAGGCGCCACCTGGAGCTGGCCAAACACGCATACAAGGTACAAGCGGACAGACACAGAAGGGTTGGCGAAGAGCTCCACGTGGGAGACTGGGTCTGGTTAGCAGCCCACGCAGTGCCGGCCAGGTCGTTGGCCAAGAAGAAACTAGGGCATAAACAACTGGGGCCCTACCAAGTCGAAGAGCAGGTCAACCCGGTAGCTTTCAGACTGGCACTTCCGGAGGGTTCCAGAATGCATCCGGTGTTCCACAGATCGGTGCTCACTCCCTACAAGGCACCGCACAGGTTCCAGGAACCAGGAACGGCGCCGAGTCCGGTCAGAGACAGAACAGGGCACGCGGGAGTGGCACAGAAGGAGCGCATCAACGAAGTCACGGAGATTTTGGACTCCAGATGGGGGGAAGAGGGGGTAGAATACTTTCTCGCCAAGGAGGGCACCCCGGCCAGTGCGAACAGCTGGGTGCCGGGCTACGCCTTGGACGAACCTCTACTCAAAGACGAGTTTCATGCCCTCTTCCCACATAGACCTATGCCAGCAGACCTTTTCGACGACTGGCTTTTCACGCCAACGCTTTCTGCCAGCACGTTCCGGGGGTTTGACTCGGACGAGGACCCGATACGAGACGCCCGTTCCCCGGAGGGGTCACCCTCGGGATCTGCCTCAGAACCCTCGTATTGGTGGGACGATAGACCAGAGGAGCAGTGGCGCAGGAAGTGGCAGGAAGGTCCAGGACGAGCAACGCCGCCAGGAGGAAGTGAGGGAGAAACGGACATGGACGTTTTCGGGGACGACCCTGGTTTCGAGCACAGCGGCACAGAGATGGAAGCGGAGGTGACCGTCGTCGACGAGAGCAGGGAGGAAGACCCGAGAGACTTCAGATGGAGGCCCGCCACGGGAAGCGAACGATATCCGACGTTCGTCCCTTTGCAACAGCAGCACCCAGCTCCAGCACCGGAAGGAGGGGAGGGGGGAATGGGGGGCTTCGAGGGGGGGATGGATGTCAGGGGTTTAGGAGCAGAGGCAAGGCCAAGGGAGGAAACAGAGAGCGAAGGGGAGGAGGCAGAAGAAAAGATGAGTGATGACGACGACCCGAGATCTCCTAGTCTTTCCAGTGAATCAGAGGATTCACAGAAAGGAGCACCAGTGGCCAGGGCAAGGGGGGAGTCTAGGGGGGCACCCCAGGAAGATAGAGCCAGAGGGGACTCAGGGGAGAGCAGTTGGAAATCGGGACCAGCGTCACCGCCAGGGAGCAGGGAAGAAGGAGGGAGCCAGGGGGCAAGCGCTGGCAGCTCACCACAGGAGGGAGGGCATGAGTCAGGAGTGGCCACACCTCCATCGGGGAGCGAAGAAACGGTTAAGAGGAAAGTGGAAGGCTGGGCGCGCGCGCCAAGTTCAAATGCAGAGGAAGGCGGCGCAGTAAGCAGCCCGGAAAGGGAACCAGGTCCTAAAGCCCGGCGCAAGGAGGCAGGAGGGTCCGGGTCAGCGTCAGAAGAATCCAGGAAGGAAGAAACCCCGGGGGGTAGAGGGACCCAGAGGAGGACAGTCAGGCGGAAAAGGTGGAGCAGGGCTAGGATATTAAGTTGGTGCACAAGGGGCGGAGACTCAGACGGAGCTTCGCCGATCTAGCCATTAGACGTAGAGTTGCAAGTAGCAGCTTGAGAATGGAAACTGTAACTCAATAAAGACTTTTACTTAATGACCGCTGGCTAGCGTGATCCTCTGTGAGCTAGGATCTTGAAGCAGCTCTGACAATGGCGTTTTGTTATTTTGGTCTCATTACATACACTTTGCGATTTCTGGGTAAAAGTGCATTAATACCAAAGAACACGACTTTGAAATAAGCGAAATCCAAGATTCTTCTTTCTTTGCAGATGGAACCGAATACCTGTTTTGCTTTCTTTAGGCTTATTACACTTTGCTTTGTTATTTGTGGGTAAATGAACACCGAAAGAGCAATCCAAGCTTATTCGTTCTTTCTATTGAGATGAACTTAAACACCTATGGTTGATTTTGGCTGATAAAAAACATTTCACTCTGCGATTTTTGGTTGAATGTGTATTCTTTTTGCTTTGGTTGTGTGATTCTAGTGGAAACCCAAGAAACACCCTGTGAATTGAAATAAGCCTCGAAGCTTATGCGTCGAAGCTTATGCGTCTTCCATATGCGGAGAAAGAAGCGGAAATATGGTGTTTTGTCATTTTAGGCTCATTACACTCACTTGGCGATTTGTGGGTCAATGTACATTAGAACCAAAGAACACGACTTTGAAATAAGCGCAATCCAAGATTCTTCTTTCTATGTAGATGGTATCCAAAACAACCTGTTTTGCTTTGTTTATGCTTATGACACTTCGATTTGCAGTTTGTGGGTAAATGAATACCGAAATGCAATCCAAGCTTATTCGTCCTCTTTCGATTGAGATTAAGTTAAACAACCTATGTTTGATTTTGGCTGATAACAAACTTTTCACTGCGATTTTTGGTTGAATGTGCATTCTTTTTGCTTTGGTTGTGTGATTCTAGTGCAAACCCAAAAAACACCATGCAAATTCAAATAAGCCCTCTCGAAGCTTATTCGTCTTCTGGAAGAAGCATATGGAAGAGGAAATATGGTTGTCAGGGGTTCAGGAGCAGAGACGCAGAGAAGGGAGGAGACAGAGAGCGAGGGGGAGGAATACGAAGGAAAGATGAGTGGGGATGACGAACCGAGATCGCCGAGCTTATCCAGTGAGTCCGAGGATTCCCAGAAGGGAGCGCCAGCGGTCAGAGCAAGGGGGGAAAACAGGGGGACACCCCAGGAAGAAGGGTCCAGAGAGGGATCAGAGAGCAGCAGTTGGAGATCGGGACCCACGTACCCAGCCGGGAGCAGCGGGGAGGAAGGGGACCAGATATCGGGTTCCGGAGGCTTTCAGAAGGAGGGAGGGCATGAGTCAGGAGTAGTCACGCCCACCTCGGGGAGCGACGAAACGATCAAGAGGAAGGTGGAGAGTTGGGCGCGCGCGCCAAGTTCAAATGTAGCGGAAGCTGGCGCAGTAAGCAGCCCAGAGAGTGAGCCAGGTCCCAAAGCCCGCCGCAAGGAGGCGGAAGGGTCAGGGGGGTCCGCGTCAGAAGAGAGTAGGAAAGAAGAGACCCCGGGGGGCAGAAGGACCCAGAGATGGAAGGAAAGGCGCAGGAGGTGGAGCAAGGCTAGGGTATTAAGCTGGTGTGCTAGAGGCGGAGACTCAGACGGGTCTTCGCCGGTCTGACCTAGAAGAAGTAGGGCTGCACATTGCAGTTTGGAAATGGAACCTGTAATCCAATAAAGACTCTTTTAACCTGAACGCTGGCTAGCGTGGTCCTATGTGAGCTGGGACTGAGTGGCAGCCCTGACAGTAAGACCCGTCTCTTTAAAGCTTCGGACACCTGATACCTCGCAGCGGAGGCAGAAGCAGCGAGAGGAGGAAATTGGTGTTTGGGAGCGAGCTCACAACGGTTGGCAGAGATGACGGAAGCAGAGAAAATTTCAGCGCTGCAACAGGCAGTGACCCAATTGAACGCGGAGGTACAGGCATCCAAGAAAAGGGAGGAGGATGCGGCAGCCGCCTACAGAGATCTCCACGCCAGGTTTGAAGCATTGGTTAAGCATGGGCAGCCAGGACCCAGACCGGAGGGGGTTGGGTTGGCACGGAGAGCAGGAGGGCTTGTGGCTCACTTCGATGGGAGTTTACAACAGTACCCCAATTTTCGAGCAGACGTAATGTGCGCACTGCAACTGCTGGCGAAAGACTTTAGGGATGAGGAAGAGAAAGTGGGGTTTATACTATCCCATTTGCATGGGGATGCGAAAGCGTGGCTACGCAATTTGTGGAGGGATAAAGATCCGGCGCTTCAGAATGCAGATGCCTTTATCAAAGCGATGGATGCGTGCTTTTTATCTACCATTGACGTGGATCTTGCCCGACGGGAGATTCATGGACTGAAACAAGGGAGGGCGAGCGTACGCCAGTATCACGCCCGCTTTTTTGCGCTGGTCAGTGCCTTAGAATGGGACCGGGATTCGCCCCCAGTCAGAGACCTCTTCTGGGAAGGTTTGAGCAGTGCTGTTAAAGACGAAATTGCGAGGGGGGAGAGGCCCCGGAGCACGCAGGAGGTGGTCCAAAGGGCGCTGACTGTGGGGGTAAGGCTGGAAGAACGTCCATGGTGCAGAGACGAAGGACGTGGAGGGCGCGAAGCAGCGAGAAGTTTCTCTTTCGTTCCCAGGGAAGCTGCGCGTGCGCAATCCACACCTCCGCCAGGAGGGGGAGTGGAACCTATGGAGGTGGGAGGCGCCAGGGCTCAGTCAGCTACCAGAGCCCCTGCACCGGCGGCAGTCAAGACTAAACCTCCTAGAGGGACCAGGAAGTGTTATATATGCGACAGCTCTCAACACTTGGCGAAAGAGTGTCCCCAGAGGAGCTCCAAGCACACTGCAGCCTCCGCAACGGTGAAAGCGGCCACGCAACACAGCGAACAACAGCAGGGAAACGACGATGTCTGGCTGGAGACAGAGGCACTGGGGCCCAGCCAGACGCATCACTGAAGCAGTCCCCAGCAATCTTGCAACCCATGGACCCCCTCCCACCCAAACCAGTAGTGCAACTCACAGCATCTCTCCAGCTGCCCGATGGTGTCACTATCGAAGTGCCGCTTTCTGTGGATTCTGGAAGCAACGCAGACTTTATAGCACAGGATTTTGTGGAGCAGCACGCTATACAGCTATTACCGGCCACTCTGCCCCTGCAAGTCGTCACAGTGGATGGTAGAGAGTTGCTGGGGGGGCAGGTGGTGAAGCAAACGCCGCCAATGGTGATGCGCCTTGGCAACCACAGGGAAGTCATCAGTTTTAACGTCACCCGCCTGTCGGACACACCCATTGTGTTGGGCATGAGTTGGCTGGAGAGGCACAGTCCGACACTGGCTTGGTACCAGCGACAGCTGATCTTCGGCTCCTCTTACTGCGCAGAACACTGCATCCTGCCCGAACAGGAGGGAGAGGAGGAGGAATCACAACTGCAGTTGGGAACGTTGCAAGCAGTCCCCCACAAATACGCAGACTTTCTGGAGGTCTTCTGCGAGAAGGAGGCAGACAAGTTACCACCGCACAGGCAATATGACTGCAAGATTGACCTCCTACCAGGGGCGACGCTACCGAAGGGGAAGCTGTATTCCATGTCGGAGGATGAACTACAGGAACGCAAACAGTTCATAGATCACAATTTGGAGCGCGGTTTCATCCGGGAGTCCAGGGCAGTAGGGGGCAGTCCTGTTTTCTTTGTGAAGAAGAAGGACACGCCCCAAAAAAGGCTGGTGGTGGATTTTCGCCTCTTGAACAAGATGACCAAGCCCTCTGATTTCCCCATGCCCAGGATTGACGACCTACTGGCGACGGTGCGCAAGGGACGCGTGTTTACCAAGTTGGACCTGCGAGGGGCGTACAATCTCATCCGCATGAGGGAGGGCGATGAGTGGAAGACAGCCATGTTCACGCCTCTGGGAACCTACGAGTACAGAGTGATGCCGTTTGTATTGCAAAACGGTTCTCACTGTTTTCAAGCTTTCATGCATCATGTGTTGGCGGGACTCCTCTACAAGAAGTGCGTCTGCTTTCTGGATGACATCCTGATATTCTCCGAGTCGCAGCAAGCGCATGACCAGGATGTTCGGGAGGTGCTGGAGAGGTTGCAGCAGCATAGACTGTACGCCAAACTGGAGAAGTGCCAGTTCGACACGACGGAGGTGGATTTCTTGGGTTACAAGTTGTCGGACAAGGGGCTAGCCATGGACAGCGCCAAGGTTCGAGCGGTGTTGGATTGGAAGAGCCCGCGCAACCGGAAGGAGGTCCAGCGGTTTGTCGGCTTCGCCAACTTCTATCGCAAGTTTATCAAAGGGTTCGCGATGCAGACGGCGGCTATTACGGACACGCTAAGCTCCAAGAAAAAGAAATTCATCTGGACGGAGCAGGCGGAGCAGTCCTTTCAGGCACTCAAGCGTCTCTTCGCGTCGGAAGAGCAACTGCTGCATATCGACCCCAGCAGACCGATGCGGGTAGAGACAGACGCGTCCGATAGAGCAGTGGGAGCTGTCCTGCTGCAGAGGGACCCACAGGGGGTCTGGAGGCCGGGAGCGTTCTACTCCAGAAAGCTCACCAAGTCGGAGCAGAACTACACCATCTGGGACAGGGAGTTGCTTGCCATTCATGCAGCCTTCAAGGCGTGGAGACACTTCCTGATCGGCGCCAAGCACACGGTGCAGGTCTGCACGGACCACAAGAATCTGGAGCACTGGCGCACGGCGAAGTTCCTGAACCAGAGGCAGATACGTTGGGCGGAGTTCTTTGCTGACTTCGATTTCCGAATAGAGTACGTCCCAGGCGACACCAACATCATGGCGGATGCACTGTCCCGAAAACCGCAATACCTCGAAGAGGCGACGCCAGCGGCAGCCATGCACATCTTCGCGCCAGCTGCGTGGGCGTGCGCTTCAGCCACAGTAGACCTGGATGCGGTGCGGCGGGCGTTGCAGGACGACTCATTCGTGCAGGCGAAGATGGCCGAGGTGCACAAGGGCACAGCGAAGAGCGACGAGTTCCAGATACGGGACGGCTTGCTCTTACGTAAAGGGGCCATCTACGTGCCGGGAGATGAACTTCGCGCCAAGGTACTGCAGCAGTTGCACGACGCACCCACGGCCGGGCACTTTGGCACGGAAAAAACAGTGGAATTAGTCGCAAGGGACTTTTGGTGGCCCAGACTGAGAGGGGAAGTCGCGGACTACGTCGCGAGGTGCGACACCTGCCAGAGGGCCAAACCGGTGCACAAACCACCGGCGGGACTGCTGGAACCGCTGCAAACGCCGTTTGAACCGTGGGAGAGGGTGGCCCTGGACTTTGTCACGGATCTCCCCAGCTCGAGAGGCAAGACAGCTGTACTAGTGGTGGTGGACTTGTTCACCAAGATGGCACACTTCATACCGTGTGCGAAGGTGGCCACGGCAGAACAAACAGCCAAACTGTTCATAGATCACGTGTTCAAAGTGCACGGGCTGCCGCGGTCTATACTGTCCGACCGCGGTCGCCAGTTCATCTCGAATTTCTGGCAGAAGCTGATGGGCTTCCTGAACGTCAAGATCAACCTGACATCAGCGAGACACCCGCAGACCAACGGGCAAGCGGAGAGGGTCAATGCCATCATGCAGCAGTACCTGAGATGCTATGCCAATCAACAGCCTGCGACGTGGGTGGATTACCTGCCGCTCGCCGAGTTCGCCTACAACAACACGAAGCACGTGTCCACAGGGGTGACGCCGTTCTTCGCCAACAATGGGAGGAATCCCAGAACCTTCCCGGGACTGGACAGAGTGGGGGAAGGGGAACCGCAGACGGCGGACGCTTTCGCGTCTGAGTTGCAGGAGGTCCACGATCAACTCCGACGGCAGCTGGAGCTAGCGAAGCACGCTTACAAGGTGCAAGCGGACAAGCACAGGCGGGTTGGCGAAGAGATCCGAGTGGGAGACTGGGTCTGGTTGGCAGCCGACGCAGTGCCGACCAGATCGTTAGCCAAAAAGAAGTTGGGGCACAAGCAACTCGGTCCATACCAAGTCGAAGCGCAGATCAACCCAGTAGCTTTCAGGCTGGTGCTACCGGAGGGTTCCAGGATGCATCCGGTGTTCCACAGGTCGGTGCTCACTCCCTACAGGACGCCTCACAGGTTCCAGGAACCAGGAACAGCACCGAGTCCGTCTCAGGAGCGGACGGAGGCGGGGAGATTGCCACAGCAGGACCCCATCAACGAAGTCACGGAGATTTTGGACTCCAGATGGGGGGAAGACGGAGTGGAATACCTCCTAGCCAGAGAGGGCACCCGGGCCAGTGCTAATAGCTGGGTGCCAGACTACGCTTTGGAGGAACCCCTGCTCAAGGACGAGTTTCATGCCCTTTTCCCACACAGACCCATGCCAGCAGGCTTCTTCGACGACTGGCTGTTCACACCCACACTTTCCTCCAGCACGTTCCATGGCTTCGACTCGGACGGGGAGCCCGCACAGCGCACACGTTCCCCAGAGGGGTCACCGGAGGGTTCGGCGTCCGACACCTCGTATTGGTGGGACGATCGGCCAGAGGAGCAGTGGCGCCGGAGGTGGCTGGAGATGCCAGGTCAAGCGACCGACGCAGAGACTGACATGGACGTGTGCGGGGAGGATCTCGGTTTCGAGCACGGCGGCACCGAAATGGAGGCGGAGCAGCTCAACGTTGACGAACGCGAGGAGGAAGACTCGGAGATCTTCAGTTGGCGGCCAGCGACGAGGAGCGAACTGTATCCGGCATTCACTCCTGTGATGATGGAGCACCCAGCAACCACCCTTGAAAGCGGGGAGGGGGGAAGGGGGGGCTTCGAGGGGGGGATGGATGTCAGGGGTTCAGGAGCAGAGACGCAGAGAAGGGAGGAGACAGAGAGCGAGGGGGAGGAATACGAAGGAAAGATGAGTGGGGATGACGAACCGAGATCGCCGAGCTTATCCAGTGAGTCCGAGGATTCCCAGAAGGGAGCGCCAGCGGTCAGAGCAAGGGGGGAAA
Organism: Podarcis bocagei; assembly: GCF_964188305.1. Taxonomy (NCBI): domain Eukaryota; kingdom Metazoa; phylum Chordata; class Lepidosauria; order Squamata; family Lacertidae; genus Podarcis; species Podarcis bocagei. The sequence continues at coordinate 51,486 of NC_138141.1, read as the reverse complement.
ACAGGGGGACACCCCAGGAAGAAGGGTCCAGAGAGGGATCAGAGAGCAGCAGTTGGAGATCGGGACCCACGTACCCAGCCGGGAGCAGCGGGGAGGAAGGGGACCAGATATCGGGTTCCGGAGGCTTTCAGAAGGAGGGAGGGCATGAGTCAGGAGTAGTCACGCCCACCTCGGGGAGCGACGAAACGATCAAGAGGAAGGTGGAGAGTTGGGCGCGCGCGCCAAGTTCAAATGTAGCGGAAGCTGGCGCAGTAAGCAGCCCAGAGAGTGAGCCAGGTCCCAAAGCCCGCCGCAAGGAGGCGGAAGGGTCAGGGGGGTCCGCGTCAGAAGAGAGTAGGAAAGAAGAGACCCCGGGGGGCAGAAGGACCCAGAGACGGAAGGAAAGGCGCAGGAGGTGGAGCAAGGCTAGGATATTAAGCTGGTGTGCTAGAGGCGGAGACTCAGACGGGTCTTCGCCGGTCTGACCTAGAAGAAGTAGGGCTGCACATTGCAGTTTGGAAATGGAACCTGTAATCCAATAAAGACTCTTTTAACCTGAACGCTGGCTAGCGTGGTCCTATGTGAGCTGGGACTGAGTGGCAGCCTTGACAAACAGGAATAACATAAGGAAAATTCATTATTATAGCAACTCCAGTGGCAGGCAGTCCCACAGCCCCCAAACTTTCTGAGAAGGCTTGCCTGAAACTTGCCACCGCTGTCGACCAGAAGCTTCTCCTCTTGCCAGGCCCAACCAGAACTCGGTGCCAGCTGAGAGATGAAAAGAAGAGTCAGGTGGGCAGTGGATTCAAGTGCCGGAGGCTCTTCCTTTGGCAGGGAGTTCCATTGGCCCAAGCAAACCCTGACTTGCCACTTTCTCCCTAGAAAGCTGGTAGTGGTAGCGGAAGAGTCTCGCTTGCGAGGCGGGTGGCACGGCGCCCACCTGGACGGAGACTAGCACCCTAGAAAATAGAAAATACTTATCGGGAGAGAAAGAGAGGGCTGAATCAGCTCCGTTCACACCCAGCTGGGTGTAAATTGTTATTGGGATGATTCATTCCCATCCCCTCAGCCCACCACACAGGGTTGTGAGCTGGAGGCACTCAATGGTCATCCCTCCTGACCCAGACACTTAGGGGTGCCTTGTGTGAGCCCCACCTTCATCACCCACCTCAGCCCAATCCCAGCTCCACCAATCGCCATGGGGCATCCTCCAGCTTCAGGTGTCATATTCAAAATCGCACAAGCCTGAGCGGGAAACCACATTTTCAGGAGTTCTTTAATAGAAGTATGGGATAGATACAAAAATATATTGGAGCCAAAAGTCCCTTATTGGCTATCTCCGCTGGAGGTAATGAGTGTTAAGAAAATTAATATGAGAGGTAATTGGAGTACATATGGTGAATTGGTAATTAAAGAAGGAGGAAAATGGAAATTGAAACCATTTGAACAAGTTAAAGATTATTGTCAGAGCTGCTCGAAGATCCTAGCTCACAGAGGATCACGCTAGCCAGCGATCATTAAGTAAAAGTCTTTATTGAGTGACAGTTTCCATTTTCAAGCTGCTGCGTGCAACTCTATGTCTAGTAGCTAGATCGGCGAAGCTCCGTCTGATTCTCCGCCCCTTGTGCACCAACTTAATATCCTAGCCCTGCTCCACCTTTTCCGCCTGACTGTTCTCCTCTGGGTCCCTCTGCCCCCCGGGGTTTCTTCCTTCCGGGATTCTTCTGACGCTGACCCGGACCCTCCTGCCTCCTTGCGCCGGGCTTTAGGACCTGGCTCCCTTTCCGGGCTGCTTACTGCGCCGCATTCCTCTGCATTTGAACTTGGCGCGCGCGCCCAACCTTCCACTTTCCGCTTAACCGTTTCTTCGCTCCCCGATGGAGGTGTGGCCACTCCTGACTCATGCCCTCCCTCCTGTGGTGAGCTGCCAGCGCTTGCCCCCTGGCTCCCTTCCTCCTCCCTGCTCCCTAGCGGTGACGCTGGTCCCGATTTCCAACTGCTCTCCTCTGAGTCCCCTCTGGCTCTATCTTCCTGGGGTGCCCCCCTAAACTCCCCCCTTGCCCTGGCCACTGGTGCTCCTTTCTGTGAATCCTCTGATTCACTGGAAAGACTCGGAGATCTCGGGTCGTCGTCATCACTCATCTTTTCTTCTGCCTCCTCCCCTTCGCTCTCTGTTTCCTCCCTTGCCCTTGCCTCTGCTCCTAAACCCCTGACATCCATTCCCCCCTCGAAGCCCCCCATTCCCCCCTCCCCTCCTTCCGGTGCTGGAGCTGGGTGCTGCTGTTGCAAAGGGACGAACGTCGGATATCGTTCGCTTCCCGTGGCGGGCCTCCATCTGAAGGCTCCCGGGTCTTCCTCCCTGCTCCCGTCGACGACGGTCACCTCCGCTTCCATCTCTGTGCCGCCGTGCTCGAAACCAGGGTCGTCCCCGAAAACGTCCATGTCCGTCTCTCCCTCACTTCCTCCTGGCGGCGTTGCTCGTCCTGGGCATTCCAGCCACTTTCTGCGGAACTGCTCCTCTGGTCTATCGTCCCACCAATACGAGGGTTCTGATGCAGATCCCGAGGGTGACCCCTCCGGGGAACGTACGTCTTGTGTCGGGTCCTCGTCCGAGTCGAACCCCCGGAAAGTGCTGGCCGAAAGCGTGGGCGTGAAAAGCCAGTCGTCGAAAAAGTCTGCTGGCATTGGTCTATGTGGGAAGAGGGCGTGAAACTCGTCTTTGAGTAGAGGTTCGTCCAAAGCGTAGCCCGGCACCCAGCTGTTCGCACTGGCCGGGGTGCCCTCCTTGGCGAGAAAGTATTCTACCCCCTCCTCCCCCCATCTGGAGTCCAAAATCTCCGTGACTTCGTTGATGGGCTCCTTCTGTGCCACTCCCGCGTGCCCTGTTCTGTCTCTGACCGGACTCGGCGCCGTTCCGGGTTCCTGGAACCTGTGCGGTGCCTTGTAGGGAGTGAGCACCGATCTGTGGAACACCGGATGCATTCTGGAACCCTCCGGAAGTGCCAGTCTGAAAGCTACCGGGTTGACCTGCTCTTCGACTTGGTAGGGCCCCAGTTGTTTATGCCCTAGTTTCTTCTTGGCCAACGACCTGGCCGGCACTGCGTGGGCTGCTAACCAGACCCAGTCTCCCACGTGGAGCTCTTCGCCAACCCTTCTGTGCTTGTCCGCTTGCACCTTGTATGCGTGTTTGGCCAGCTCCAGGTGGCGCCTCAGCTGATCGTGGACTTCCTGCAGCTCCGACGCGAACGCATCTGCTGTCTGCGGCTCCCCCTCCCCCATTCTTTCCAGTCCCGGGAAGGTTCTGGGGTGCCTCCCATTGTTGGCGAAGAACGGCGTGACCCCCGTGGACACGTGCTTCGTGTTGTTGTAGGCGAACTCGGCAAGCGGCAGGTAATCCACCCACGTCGCAGGCTGTTGATTTGCATAACATCTCAGGTACTGCTGCATGATGGCATTGACCCGCTCCGCTTGCCCGTTGGTCTGCGGGTGTCTCGCCGACGCCAGGTTGATCTTGACGTTCAGGAAGCCCATCAGCTTCTGCCAGAAATTCGAGATGAACTGCCGCCCCCGGTCGGACAGAATAGACCGTGGCAGACCGTGAACCTTGAACACGTGATCTATGAACAGTTTGGCGGTTTGCTCCGCCGTGGCCACCTTCGCACACGGAATGAAATGTGCCATCTTGGAAAACAGGTCCACCACCACCAGCACTGCCGTCTTGCCTCTCGAGCTGGGCAGATCTGTGACAAAGTCCAGAGCCACCCTTTCCCAAGGTTCGACCGGAGTTTGCAGCGGTTCCAACAGTCCGGCCGGCGGTCTGTGCACTGGCTTGGCCCTCTGGCAGGTGTCACACCTCGCCACGTAGTCTGCGACCTCCCCTCTCATTCCAGGCCACCAGAAATCCCTGGCTACTAATTCCACCGTCTTCTCCTTGCCAAAGTGCCCGGCCGTGGGCGCGTCGTGCAGCTGCTGCAGCACCTTGGCGCGAAGGTCGTCTCCCGGCACGTAGATGGCCCCTTTACGGATGAGCAATCCATCTCGTAGCTGGAAACCGTCGGCCGCAGCCTTGCCCCTTTGCACCTCTGCCATCTTTGCTTGCGCGAAGGAGTCATCCTGCAACGCTCGTCGCACCGCCTCCAGGTCCACGGTGGCCGCGGCGCACGCCCACACTGTTGGTGCGAAGATGTGCATGGCGGCCGCTGGCGTTGCGTCCTCCAGATACTGTGGCTTACGGGAGAGGGCGTCCGCCATGATGTTATTGTCCCCCGGGACATACTCTATGCGGAAGTCGAAGTTCGCAAAGAACTCAGCCCAACGTATCTGCCTCTGGTTTAGGAACTGTGCCGTCCGCCAGTGCTCCAGATTCTTGTGGTCCGTGCAAACCTGCACCGTGTGCTTGGCGCCGATCAGGAAGTGCCTCCACGCTTTGAACGCTGCATGAATGGCCAGCAACTCCCTGTCCCAGATTGTGTAGTTCTGCTCGGACTTGCTGAGCTTCCTGGAGTAAAACGCTCCCGGTCGCCACACCCCCTGCTGGTCCTTCTGCAGCAGGACCGCCCCCACGGCTCTGTCCGAGGCGTCTGTCTCCACCCTCATCGGCCTGCTGGGGTTGACATGAAGCAGCTGCTCTTCCGACGCGAAGAGACGCTTGAGCGCCTGAAAGGACTGCTCCGCCTGCTCTGTCCAAACGAACTTCTTTTTCTTGGAGCTAAGCGTGTCTGTGATGGCCGCTGTCTGCATAGCGAAGCCTTTGATAAACTTGCGATAGAAGTTCGCGAAGCCGACAAACCGTTGGACCTCCTTCCGGTTGCGTGGACTCTTCCAATCCAACACCGCTCGAACCTTGGCGCTGTCCATGGCGAGCCCCTTGTCAGACAGCTTGTAGCCCAGAAAGTCCACCTCCGTCACGTCAAATTGGCACTTCTCCAGCTTGGCGTAGAGCCTATGTTGCTTTAGCCTGCTCAGCACTTCCTTGACGTGCCCGTCATGCTCCTGCTGCGATTCCGAAAAGATCAGGATGTCATCTAAGAAACAGACGCACGTCTTGTAGAGAAGTCCCGCCAACACGTGATGCATGAAAGCTTGAAAAACGTGGGAGCCATTTTGCAATCCAAAAGGCATAACTCTATATTCGTAGGTCCCCAGTGGCGTGAACATGGCCGTCTTCCACTCATCTCCTTCCCGCATGCGATTGAGGTTGTACGCCCCTCGCAGGTCCAACTTGGTGAACATTTTCCCCTTCCGCACCTTCGCTAGGAGGTCGTCGATTCGGGGCATGGGGAAGTCCGATGGCTTGGTCCCACTGTTTAAAATGCGATAGTCCACGACCAGTCTTTTTTGGGGCGTGTCTCGCTTTTTAACAAAGAATACAGGACTGCCCCCCGCTGCCTTGGACTCTCGGATGAAACCGCGCTCCAAATTATGATCTATGAACTCCTTGAGTTCTTGCAGTTCGTCCTCTGACATGGAATACAGTTTCACTTTAGGCAGTGCCGCCCCCGGCAGCAGGTCAATTTTGCAGTCATATGGTCTGTGAGGGGGTAGTCTGTCCGCCTCCTTTTCGCAGAAAACTTCCAAAAATTCTGCGTACTTGTGGGGAATCGCTTGCAGCGTGCCTAGCAGCAGCTGTGTCTCCTCTTCCTCTCCTTCCTGCCGGGGCACGATGCAGTGTTCAGCACAAAAGGAAGAGCCGAAGATCAGCTGCCTCTGGTACCAAGCCAGCGTTGGGCTGTGCTTGTCCAGCCAACTCATTCCCAATACAATGGGCGTATCCGATAGTTGAGTGACATTGAAGCTGATGACTTCTTTGTGATTCCCAAGTCGCATCACCATCGGTGGCGTCTGCTTCACCACTTGCCCCCCTAGCAACTCCCTGCCATCCACCGTGACAACCTGCAGGGGCAGTGTGGCCGGCAGCAACTGTATAGCGTGTTTGTCGACAAAGTCCTGCCCTATAAAGTCCGCATTGCTGCCCGAGTCCACGGTGATTGGCACGTCCATGGTGATGCCATTGGGCAGCTGGAGAGATGCGGTGAGCCTCACTACTGGTTTGGGCGGGAGGGGGTTCACGGGCTGTAAAATCTCTGGGGACTGCGTCACTAACACGTCTGGCTGGGCCCCAGTGCCTCTTCCTCCAGCCAGACTGCGTCGTTTCCCTGCTGTGGTCCACCTTGCTGCGTCGCTGCAGTCACCATTGCTGAGGCTGCAGTGAGCTTGTGGGGCCTCTGGGGACACTCTTTCGCCATGTGCCCTGGCTCCTCACAGACGTAACACTTCCTGTTCCCTCTAGGAGGCTTCCCTTTCACTGCTGCCGGTGCTAGGGCTCTGGTTGCTGACTGAGCCCTTGCACCTCCAACCTCCATAGGTTCCGCTCCTCCTCCTGGTGGAGGCGTGGATTGCGCCCGCGCTGCGTCTCTGGGAAGGAAGGAGGGGCCCCTGGCTGGTTCGCGCCCTCCACGCCCTTCGTCCCTGCTCCACGGACGTTCTTCCAGCCGCACCCCCACTGCCAGTGCCCTCTGAACGACCTCCTGGGTGGTCCGGGGTCTCTCCCCCCTCGCGATTTCATCTTTAATCGAGCTGTGCAGCCCCTCCCAAAAGAGGTCTCTCACAGGGGCCGAATCTCTGTCCCATTCCAGGGCACTGACCAAAGCGAAAAAGCGGGCATGATATTGCCTTACGCTGGCCCTCCCTTGCCTTAGTCCATGCACCTCCTTCCGGGCAAGATCCACGTCAATGCTTGATAAAAAACACCCATCCATCGCTTTAATAAAGGCATCCGCATCTTGGAGCGCCGGATCCTTATCTCTCCATAGATTGCGCAGCCATGCTTTAGCATCCCCATGCAAATGGGACATGATGAATCCCACCTTCTCTTGCTCATCTCTAAAGTCTTTATTCAGCAGTTGCAGTGCGCACAGTACATCTGCTCTAAAGTTGGGATACTGTTGCAGGTTCCCATCGAAGTGAGAGACCAGACCGCCTGTACGTCTCGCCAACCCAATGCCCTCCTGTCTGGGTGTCTGCTTTGTAAGCACGTCTAACCTGACTTGGAGATCCCTGCAGGCGGCAGCTGCCTCCTCCTCTCTCTTCCGGGATGCGAGAGCCTCTGCATTCAGTTGTGACACTGCTTTTCTGAGTTCCTCTATCTGCTGCTCAGCCGTCATGTCGGCTGCCGTTCGTGAGCTCGCTGGTAGGCACCTGCTTCTCTCCCCTCCTCGAGGCTGTAGATGCCCACACTTGGGAGACGGAGCTTACTGTCAGAGCTGCTCGAAGATCCTAGCTCACAGAGGATCACGCTAGCCAGCGATCATTAAGTAAAAGTCTTTATTGAGTGACAGTTTCCATTTTCAAGCTGCTGCGTGCAACTCTACGTCTAGTAGCTAGATCGGCGAAGCTCCGTCTGATTCTCCACCCCTTGTGCACCAACTTAATATCCTAGCCCTGCTCCACCTTTTCCGCCTGACTGTTCTCCTCTGGGTCCCTCTGCCCCCCGGGGTTTCTTCCTTCCGGGATTCTTCTGACGCTGACCCGGACCCTCCTGCCTCCTTGCGCCGGGCTTTAGGACCTGGCTCCCTTTCCGGGCTGCTTACTGCGCCGCCTTCCTCTGCATTTGAACTTGGCGCGCGCGCCCAACCTTCCACTTTCCGCTTAACCGTTTCTTCGCTCCCCGATGGAGGTGTGGCCACTCCTGACTCATGCCCTCCCTCCTGTGGTGAGCTGCCAGCGCTTGCCCCCTGGCTCCCTTCCTCCTCCCTGCTCCCTAGCGGTGACGCTGGTCCCGATTTCCAACTGCTCTCCTATGAGTCCCCTCTGGCTCTATCTTCCTGGGGTGCCCCCCTAAACTCCCCCCTTGCCCTGGCCACTGGTGCTCCTTTCTGTGAATCCTCTGATTCACTGGAAAGACTCGGAGATCTCGGGTCGTCGTCATCACTCATCTTTTCTTCTGCCTCCTCCCCTTCGCTCTCTGTTTCCTCCCTTGCCCTTGCCTCTGCTCCTAAACCCCTGACAATTATGTATATGATTGGTTGCATTACTTTCAAGTAAATGAAATTGTCAGAGCTGCTTCAAGATCCTAGCTCACAGAGGATCACGCTAGCCAGCGGTCATTAAGTAAAAGTCTTTATTGAATTACAGTTTCCATTCTCACGCTGCTGTCTGCAACTCTACGTCTACTAGCTAGATCGGCGAGGCTCCGTCTGAGTCTCCGCCCCGTGCGCACCAACTTAATATCCTAGCCTTGCTCCACCTTTTCCTCCTGACTGTCCTCCTCTGGGTCCCTCTACCCCCCGGGGCTTCTTCCTTCCGGGATTCTTCTGACGCTGACCCGGACCCTTCTGCCTCCTTGCGCCGGGCTTTAGGACCCGGTTCCCTTTCGGGGCTGCTCACTGCGCCGCCTTCCTCTGCATTTGAACTTGGCGCGCGCGCCCAACCTTCCACTTTCCTCTTAACCGTTTCTTCGCTCCCCGATGGAGGTGTGGCCACTCCTGACTCCTGCCCTCCCTCCTGTGGTGAGCTGCCAGCGCTTCCCTCCTGGCTCCTTTCCTCTTCCCTGCTTCCTGGCGGTGACGCTGGTCCCGATTTCCAGCTGCTTCCCCCTGAGTCTCCTCTGGCTCTATCTTCCTGGGGTGCCTCCCTAGACTCCCCCCTTGCCCTGGCCACTGGTGCTCCTTTCTGTGAATCCTCTGATTCACTGGAAAGACTGGGAGATCTCGGGTCGTCGTCATCACTCATCCTTTCCTCTGTCTCCTCCCCTTCGCTCTCTGTTTCCTCCCTTGCCCGTGCCTCTGCACCTAAACCCCTGACATCCATCCCCCCCTCGAAGCCCCCCAGTCCCCCCTCCCCTCCTTCCGGTGCTGGAGCTGGGGGCTGCTGTTGCAAAGGGACGAACGTCGGATATCGGTCGCTTCCCGTGGCAGGCCTCCAGCGGAACTCTTCCAGGTCTTCCTCTCTGCTCACGTTGACGACAGTCACCTCCTCTTCCATCTCTGTGCCGCCGTGCTCGAAACCAGGGTCGTCCCCGAAAATGTCCATGTCCGTCTCTCCCGCACTTCCTCCAGGCGGCGTTGCTCGGCCGGAACAGTCCAGCCACTTCCTGCGGAACTGCTCCTCCGGCCTATCGTCCCACCAATACGAGGGTTCTGAGACAGATCCCGAGGGTGACCCCTCCGGGGAACGGACGTCTCGTGTTGGTTCCTCGTCCGAGTCGAACCCCCTGAATGTGCTGTCCGAAAGCGTGGGCGTGAAAAGCCAGTCGTCGAAAAAGTCTGCTGGCATAGGTCTATGTGGGAAGAGGGCATGAAACTCGTCTTTGAGCAGAGGTTCGTCTAAAGCGTAGCCCGGCACCCAGCTGTTCGCACTGGCCGGGGTGCCCTCCCTGGCGAGAAAGTATTCTACCCCCTCTTCCCCCCATCTGGAGTCCAAAATCTCCGTGACTTCGTTGATGCGCTCCTCCTGTGCCACTCCCGCATGCCCCGTTCCTTCTCTGAGCGGACTCGGCGCCGTTCCGGGTTCCTGGAACCTGTGCGGTGCCTTGTAGGGAGTGAGCACCGATCTGTGGAACACCGGATGCATTCTGGAACCCTCCGGAAGTGCCAGTCTGAAAGCTACCGGGTTGACCTGCTCTTCGACTTGGTAGGGCCCCAGTTGTTTATGCCCTAGTTTCTTCTTGGCCAACGACCTGGCCGGCACTGCGTGGGCTGCTAACCAGACCCAGTCTCCCACGTGGAGCTCTTCGCCAACCCTTCTGTGTTTGTCCGCTTGTACCTTGTATGCGTGTTTAGCCAGCTCCAGGTGGCGCCGCAGCTGATCGTGGACTTCCTGCAGCTCCGACGCGAACGCATCTGCTGACTGCGGCTCCCCTTCTCCCCTGCATTCCAGTCCCGGAAAGGTTCTAGGGTGCCGCCCGTTGTTGGCGAAGAACGGCGTGACACCCGTGGATACGTGCTTCGTGTTGTTGTAGGCAAACTCTGCAAGCGGCAGGTAATCCACCCACGTCGCAGGCTGTTGGTTTGCATAACATCTCAGGTACTGCTGCATGATGGCATTGGCTCGCTCCGCTTGCCCGTTGGTCTGCGGGTGTCTCGCCGACGCCAGATTGATCTTGACGTTTAGGAAGCCCATCAGTTTCTGCCAGAAGTTCGAGATGAACTGCCGCCCGCGGTCGGACAGAATAGACCGTGGCAGACCGTGAACCTTGAACACGTGGTCTATGAACAGTTTGGCGGTTTGCTCCGCCGTGGCCACCTTAGCACACGGAATGAAATGCGCCATCTTGGAGAACAGGTCCACCACCACCAACACTGCCGTCTTGCCCCTTGAGCTGGGCAGATCCGTGACAAAGTCCAGAGCCACCCTTTCCCAAGGTTCGACCGGAGTTTGCAGCGGCTCCAACAGTCCAGCCGGCGGTTTGTGCACCGGCTTTGCCCTCTGGCAGGTGTCACACCTCGCTACGTAGTCTGCGACCTCCCCTCTCATTCCAGGCCACCAGAAATCCCTGGCTACTAATTCCACTGTCTTCTCCTTGCCAAAGTGCCCGGCCGTGGGTGCGTCGTGCAGCTGCTGTAGCACCTTGGCTCGAAGTTCGTCACCCGGCACGTAGATGGCCCCTTTACGGATGAGCAAGCCATCTCGTAGCTGGAAACCGTCGGCCGCTGCCTTGCCCCCTCGCACCTCTGCCATCTTCGTTTGTGCGAAGGAGTCCCCCTGCAACGCTCGCCGCACCGCCTCTAGGTCCACGGTCGCCGCGGCGCACGCCCACACTGTCGGTGCAAAGATGTGCATGGCGGCCGCTGGTGTTGCGTCCTCCAGATACTGTGGCTTGCGGGAGAGAGCGTCTGCCATGATGTTGGTGTCCCCCGGGACATACTCTATTCGGAAGTCGAAGTCCGCAAAGAACTCAGCCCAACGTATCTGCCTCTGGTTCAGGAACTGTGCCGTGCGCCAGTGTTCCAGATTCTTGTGGTCCGTGCAAACCTGCACCGTGTGCTTGGCGCCGATCAGAAAGTGCCTCCACGCCTTGAACGCTGCATGAATGGCCAGCAACTCCCTGTCCCATATGGTGTAGTTCTGCTCGGACTTGCTGAGCTTCCTGGAGTAAAACGCTCCCGGCCGCCACACTCCCTGCGGGTCCTTCTGCAGCAGGACCGCCCCCACTGCTCTGTCCGAAGCGTCTGTCTCCACCCTCATCGGCATGCTGGGGTTGACATGAAGCAGCTGCTCTTCCGACGCGAAGAGACGCTTGAGGGCCTGAAAGGACTGCTCCGCCTGCTCTGTCCAGATGAACTTCTTCTTCTTGGAGCTAAGGGTGTCAGTGATGGCCGCCGTCTGCATCGCGAAGCCCTTGATAAACTTGCGATAGAAGTTCGCAAAGCCGACAAACCGTTGGACCTCCTTCCGGTTGCGTGGGCTCTTCCAATCCAACACCGCTCGAACCTTGGCGCTGTCCATGGCGAGCCCCTTGGCAGACAGCTTGTAGCCCAGAAAATCCACCTCCGGCACGTCAAATTGGCACTTCTCCAGCTTGGCGTAGAGCCTGTGTTGCTTTAGCCTGCCCAGCACTTCCTTGACGTGCTTGTCATGTTCTTGCTGCGACTCCGAAAAGATCAGGATGTCATCCAAGAAACAGACGCACGTCTTGTAGAGAAGTCCCGCCAACACGTGATGCATAAATGCTTGAAAAACGTGAGCGCCATTTTGCAGTCCAAAAGGCATAACTCTGTATTCGTAGGTACCCAGTGGCGTGAACATGGCTGTCTTCCACTCATCACCTTCCCGCATGCGAATGAGGTTGTACGCCCCCCGCAGGTCCAACTTGGTGAACACCTTTCCCTTCCGTACCTTCGCCAGGAGGTCGTCGATGCGGGGCATGGGGAAGTCCGACGGCTTGGTCACACTGTTCAAAATCCTGTAATCCACTACGAGTCTTTTTTGGGGCGTGTCTCGCTTCTTAACAAAGAATACAGGACTGCCCCCCACTGCCTTAGACTCCCGGATGAAACCGCGCTCCAAATTATGATCGATGAAGTCTTTGAGTTCCTGCAGTTCGTCCTCAGACATGGAATACAGCTTCCCTTTAGGCAGCGCCGCCCCCGGCAGCAGGTCAATTTTGCAGTCATATGGTCTGTGAGGGGGTAGCCTGTCCGCCTCCTTCTCGCAGAAAACTTCCAGAAATTCTGCGTACTTGTGGGGAATCGCTTGCAGCGTGCCTAGCAGCAGCTGTGACTCCTCTTCCTCTCCTTCCTGCCTGGGTACGATGCAGTGTTCAGCACAAAAGGAAGAGCCGAAGACCAGCTGCCTCTGGAACCAAGCCATCGTTGGGCTGTGCTTGTCCAGCCAACTCATACCCAATACAATGGGCGTGTCAGACAGTTGAGTGACGTTGAAGCTGATGACTTCCCTGTGATTCCCAAGTCGCATCACCATTGGTGGCGTCTGCTTCACCACTTGCCCCCCTAGCAGCTCCCTGCCATCCACCGTGACGACCTGCAGGGGCAGTGTGGCCGGCAGCAACTGCACAGCGTGCCTGTCGACAAATTCCTGCCCTATAAAGTCCGCGTTGCTGCCGGAGTCGATGGTGATTGGCACGTCCATGGTGATTCCATTGGGCAGCTGGAGAGATGCTGTGAGCCTCACTACTGGTTTGGGCGGGAGGGGGTTCACTGGCTGTAAAATTTCTGGGGACTGCGTCACTAACACGTCTGGCTGGGCCCCAGTGCCTCTTCCTCCAGCCAGACATCGTCGTTTCCCTGCTGTGGTCCTCCCTGCTGCGTTGCTGCAGTCACCATTGCTGAGGCTGCAGTAAGCTTGTGGGGCCTCTGGGGACACTCTTTCGCCATATGCCCTGGCTGCTCACAGACGTAACACTTCCTGGTCCCTCTAGGAGGCTTCGCCTTCACTGCTGCCGGTGCTATGGCTCTGGTTGCTGACTGAGCCCTTGCACCTCCAACCTCCATAGGTTCGGCTCCTCCTCCTGGCGGAGGCGTGGATTGCGCTCGCGCTGCTTCTCTGTGAAAGAAGGAGGGGCCCCCGGCTGGTTCGCGCCCTCCACGTCCTTCGTCCTTGCTCCACGGACGTCCTTCCAGCCTCACCCCCACTGCCAGTGCCCTCTGAACGACCTCCTGGGTGGTTCGGGGTCTCTCCCCCCTCGCTATCTCATCTTTAATCGAGTTGTGCAGTCCCTCCCAAAAGAGGTCTCTTACAGGAGCCGAATCTCTGTCCCATTCCAGGGCGCTGACCAAGGCGAAAAAGCGTGCATGATACTGTCTGACGCTGGCCCTCCCTTGTCTCAGCCCATGCACCTCCTTCCGTGCAAGATCAATGTCAATACTTGATAAGAAACACCCATCCATCGCTTTAATAAAGGCATCCGCATTCTGGAGCGCCGGATCGTTATCTCTCCATAAATTGCGCAACCATGCTTTCGCCTCCCCATGCAGATGGGACATGATGAACCCCACTCTCTCCTGTTCATCTCTAAAGTCTTTATGCAACAGTTGCAGTGCGCACAGTACGTCGGCTCTAAAGTTGGGATACTGTTGCAGGTTCCCATCGAAGTGAGAGAGCAGCCCGCCTGTCCGTCTCGCCAACCCAATTCCCTCCTGCCGGGGTGGTTGCTTTGCCAGTACGTCTAACCTGACCTGGAGATCCCTGCAGGCGGCAGCTGCCTCGTCCTCTCTCTTCCTGGATGCGAGAACCTCGGCGTTCAGTTGTGCCACTGCTTTTCTGAGGTCCTCTATCTGCTGCTCAGCCGTCATGTCTCCTGCCGTTCGTGAGCTCGCTAGTGGGCGCCTGTTTCTCTCCCCTCCTCGAGGCTGCAGATGCCCACAATGTTGTGAGACGGAGCCTACTGTCAGAGCTGCTTCAAGATCCTAGCTCACAGAGGATCACGCTAGCCAGCGGTCATTAAGTAAAAGTCTTTATTGAATTACAGTTTCCATTCTCACGCTGCTGTCTGCAACTCTACGTCTACTAGCTAGATCGGCGAGGCTCCGTCTGAGTCTCCGCCCCGTGCGCACCAACTTAATATCCTAGCCTTGCTCCACCTTTTCCTCCTGACTGTCCTCCTCTGGGTCCCTCTACCCCCCGGGGCTTCTTCCTTCCGGGATTCTTCTGACGCTGACCCGGACCCTTCTGCCTCCTTGCGCCGGGCTTTAGGACCCGGTTCCCTTTCGGGGCTGCTCACTGCGCCGCCTTCCTCTGCATTTGAACTTGGCGCGCGCGCCCAACCTTCCACTTTCCTCTTAACCGTTTCTTCGCTCCCCGATGGAGGTGTGGCCACTCCTGACTCCTGCCCTCCCTCCTGTGGTGAGCTGCCAGCGCTTCCCTCCTGGCTCCTTTCCTCTTCCCTGCTTCCTGGCGGTGACGCTGGTCCCGATTTCCAGCTGCTTCCCCCTGAGTCTCCTCTGGCTCTATCTTCCTGGGGTGCCTCCCTAGACTCCCCCCTTGCCCTGGCCACTGGTGCTCCTTTCTGTGAATCCTCTGATTCACTGGAAAGACTGGGAGATCTCGGGTCGTCGTCATCACTCATCCTTTCCTCTGTCTCCTCCCCTTCGCTCTCTGTTTCCTCCCTTGCCCGTGCCTCTGCACCTAAACCCCTGACATCCATCCCCCCCTCGAAGCCCCCCAGTCCCCCCTCCCCTCCTTCCGGTGCTGGAGCTGGGGGCTGCTGTTGCAAAGGGACGAACGTCGGATATCGGTCGCTTCCCGTGGCAGGCCTCCAGTGGAACTCTTCCAGGTCTTCCTCTCTGCTCACGTTGACGACAGTCACCTCCTCTTCCATCTCTGTGCCGCCGTGCTCGAAACCAGGGTCGTCCCCGAAAATGTCCATGTCCGTCTCTCCCGCACTTCCTCCAGGCGGCGTTGCTCGGCCGGAACAGTCCAGCCACTTCCTGCGGAACTGCTCCTCCGGCCTATCGTCCCACCAATACGAGGGTTCTGAGACAGATCCCGAGGGTGACCCCTCCGGGGAACGGACGTCTCGTGTTGGTTCCTCGTCCGAGTCGAACCCCCTGAATGTGCTGTCCGAAAGCGTGGGCGTGAAATGCCAGTCGTCGAAAAAGTCTGCTGGCATAGGTCTATGTGGGAAGAGGGCATGAAACTCGTCTTTGAGCAGAGGTTCGTCTAAAGCGTAGCCCGGCACCCAGCTGTTCGCACTTGCCGGGGTGCCCTCCCTGGCGAGAAAGTATTCTACCCCCTCTTCCCCCCATCTGGAGTCCAAAATCTCCGTGACTTCGTTGATGCGCTCCTCCTGTGCCACTCCCGCATGCCCCGTTCCTTCTCTGAGCGGACTCGGCGCCGTTCCGGGTTCCTGGAACCTGTGCGGTGCCTTGTAGGGAGTGAGCACCGATCTGTGGAACACCGGATGCATTCTGGAACCCTCCGGAAGTGCCAGTCTGAAAGCTACCGGGTTGACCTGCTCTTCGACTTGGTAGGGCCCCAGTTGTTTATGCCCTAGTTTCTTCTTGGCCAACGACCTGGCCGGCACTGCGTGGGCTGCTAACCAGACCCAGTCTCCCACGTGGAGCTCTTCGCCAACCCTTCTGTGTTTGTCCGCTTGTACCTTGTATGCGTGTTTAGCCAGCTCCAGGTGGCGCCGCAGCTGATCGTGGACTTCCTGCAGCTCCGACGCGAACGCATCTGCTGACTGCGGCTCCCCTTCTCCCCTGCATTCCAGTCCCGGAAAGGTTCTAGGGTGCCGCCCGTTGTTGGCGAAGAACGGCGTGACACCCGTGGATACGTGCTTCGTGTTGTTGTAGGCAAACTCTGCAAGCGGCAGGTAATCCACCCACGTCGCAGGCTGTTGGTTTGCATAACATCTCAGGTACTGCTGCATGATGGCATTGGCTCGCTCCGCTTGCCCGTTGGTCTGCGGGTGTCTCGCCGACGCCAGATTGATCTTGACGTTTAGGAAGCCCATCAGTTTCTGCCAGAAGTTCGAGATGAACTGCCGCCCGCGGTCGGACAGAATAGACCGTGGCAGACCGTGAACCTTGAACACGTGGTCTATGAACAGTTTGGCGGTTTGCTCCGCCGTGGCCACCTTAGCACACGGAATGAAATGCGCCATCTTGGAGAACAGGTCCACCACCACCAACACTGCCGTCTTGCCCCTTGAGCTGGGCAGATCCGTGACAAAGTCCAGAGCCACCCTTTCCCAAGGTTCGACCGGAGTTTGCAGCGGCTCCAACAGTCCAGCCGGCGGTTTGTGCACCGGCTTTGCCCTCTGGCAGGTGTCACACCTCGCTACGTAGTCTGCGACCTCCCCTCTCATTCCAGGCCACCAGAAATCCCTGGCTACTAATTCCACCGTCTTCTCCTTGCCAAAGTGCCCGGCCGTGGGTGCGTCGTGCAGCTGCTGTAGCACCTTGGCTCGAAGTTCGTCACCCGGCACGTAGATGGCCCCTTTACGGATGAGCAAGCCATCTCGTAGCTGGAAACCGTCGGCCGCTGCCTTGCCCCCTCGCACCTCTGCCATCTTCGTTTGTGCGAAGGAGTCCCCCTGCAACGCTCGCCGCACCGCCTCTAGGTCCACGGTCGCCGCGGCGCACGCCCACACTGTCGGTGCAAAGATGTGCATGGCGGCCGCTGGTGTTGCGTCCTCCAGATACTGTGGCTTGCGGGAGAGAGCGTCTGCCATGATGTTGGTGTCCCCCGGGACATACTCTATTCGGAAGTCGAAGTCCGCAAAGAACTCAGCCCAACGTATCTGCCTCTGGTTCAGGAACTGTGCCGTGCGCCAGTGTTCCAGATTCTTGTGGTCCGTGCAAACCTGCACCGTGTGCTTGGCGCCGATCAGAAAGTGCCTCCACGCCTTGAACGCTGCATGAATGGCCAGCAACTCCCTGTCCCATATGGTGTAGTTCTGCTCGGACTTGCTGAGCTTCCTGGAGTAAAACGCTCCCGGCCGCCACACTCCCTGCGGGTCCTTCTGCAGCAGGACCGCCCCCACTGCTCTGTCCGAAGCGTCTGTCTCCACCCTCATCGGCATGCTGGGGTTGACATGAAGCAGCTGCTCTTCCGACGCGAAGAGACGCTTGAGGGCCTGAAAGGACTGCTCCGCCTGCTCTGTCCAGATGAACTTCTTCTTCTTGGAGCTAAGGGTGTCAGTGATGGCCGCCGTCTGCATCGCGAAGCCCTTGATAAACTTGCGATAGAAGTTCGCAAAGCCGACAAACCGTTGGACCTCCTTCCGGTTGCGTGGGCTCTTCCAATCCAACACCGCTCGAACCTTGGCGCTGTCCATGGCGAGCCCCTTGGCAGACAGCTTGTAGCCCAGAAAATCCACCTCCGGCACGTCAAATTGGCACTTCTCCAGCTTGGCGTAGAGCCTGTGTTGCTTTAGCCTGCCCAGCACTTCCTTGACGTGCTTGTCATGTTCTTGCTGCGACTCCGAAAAGATCAGGATGTCATCCAAGAAACAGACGCACGTCTTGTAGAGAAGTCCCGCCAACACGTGATGCATAAATGCTTGAAAAACGTGAGCGCCATTTTGCAGTCCAAAAGGCATAACTCTGTATTCGTAGGTACCCAGTGGCGTGAACATGGCTGTCTTCCACTCATCACCTTCCCGCATGCGAATGAGGTTGTACGCCCCCCGCAGGTCCAACTTGGTGAACACCTTTCCCTTCCGTACCTTCGCCAGGAGGTCGTCGATGCGGGGCATGGGGAAGTCCGACGGCTTGGTCACACTGTTCAAAATCCTGTAATCCACTACGAGTCTTTTTTGGGGCGTGTCTCGCTTCTTAACAAAGAATACAGGACTGCCCCCCACTGCCTTAGACTCCCGGATGAAACCGCGCTCCAAATTATGATCGATGAAGTCTTTGAGTTCCTGCAGTTCGTCCTCAGACATGGAATACAGCTTCCCTTTAGGCAGCGCCGCCCCCGGCAGCAGGTCAATTTTGCAGTCATATGGTCTGTGAGGGGGTAGCCTGTCCGCCTCCTTCTCGCAGAAAACTTCCAGAAATTCTGCGTACTTGTGGGGAATCGCTTGCAGCGTGCCTAGCAGCAGCTGTGACTCCTCTTCCTCTCCTTCCTGCCTGGGTACGATGCAGTGTTCAGCACAAAAGGAAGAGCCGAAGACCAGCTGCCTCTGGAACCAAGCCATCGTTGGGCTGTGCTTGTCCAGCCAACTCATACCCAATACAATGGGCGTGTCAGACAGTTGAGTGACGTTGAAGCTGATGACTTCCCTGTGATTCCCAAGTCGCATCACCATTGGTGGCGTCTGCTTCACCACTTGCCCCCCTAGCAGCTCCCTGCCATCCACCGTGACGACCTGCAGGGGCAGTGTGGCCGGCAGCAACTGCACAGCGTGCCTGTCGACAAATTCCTGCCCTATAAAGTCCGCGTTGCTGCCGGAGTCGATGGTGATTGGCACGTCCATGGTGATTCCATTGGGCAGCTGGAGAGATGCTGTGAGCCTCACTACTGGTTTGGGCGGGAGGGGGTTCACTGGCTGTAAAATTTCTGGGGACTGCGTCACTAACACGTCTGGCTGGGCCCCAGTGCCTCTTCCTCCAGCCAGACATCGTCGTTTCCCTGCTGTGGTCCTCCCTGCTGCGTTGCTGCAGTCACCATTGCTGAGGCTGCAGTAAGCTTGTGGGGCCTCTGGGGACACTCTTTCGCCATATGCCCTGGCTGCTCACAGACGTAACACTTCCTGGTCCCTCTAGGAGGCTTCGCCTTCACTGCTGCCGGTGCTATGGCTCTGGTTGCTGACTGAGCCCTTGCACCTCCAACCTCCATAGGTTCGGCTCCTCCTCCTGGCGGAGGCGTGGATTGCGCTCGCGCTGCTTCTCTGTGAAAGAAGGAGGGGCCCCCGGCTGGTTCGCGCCCTCCACGTCCTTCGTCCTTGCTCCACGGACGTCCTTCCAGCCTCACCCCCACTGCCAGTGCCCTCTGAACGACCTCCTGGGTGGTTCGGGGTCTCTCCCCCCTCGCTATCTCATCTTTAATCGAGTTGTGCAGTCCCTCCCAAAAGAGGTCTCTTACAGGAGCCGAATCTCTGTCCCATTCCAGGGCGCTGACCAAGGCGAAAAAGCGTGCATGATACTGTCTGACGCTGGCCCTCCCTTGTCTCAGCCCATGCACCTCCTTCCGTGCAAGATCAATGTCAATACTTGATAAGAAACACCCATCCATCGCTTTAATAAAGGCATCCGCATTCTGGAGCGCCGGATCGTTATCTCTCCATAAATTGCGCAACCATGCTTTCGCCTCCCCATGCAGATGGGACATGATGAACCCCACTCTCTCCTGTTCATCTCTAAAGTCTTTATGCAACAGTTGCAGTGCGCACAGTACGTCGGCTCTAAAGTTGGGATACTGTTGCAGGTTCCCATCGAAGTGAGAGAGCAGCCCGCCTGTCCGTCTCGCCAACCCAATTCCCTCCTGCCGGGGTGGTTGCTTTGCCAGTACGTCTAACCTGACCTGGAGATCCCTGCAGGCGGCAGCTGCCTCGTCCTCTCTCTTCCTGGATGCGAGAACCTCGGCGTTCAGTTGTGCCACTGCTTTTCTGAGGTCCTCTATCTGCTGCTCAGCCGTCATGTCTCCTGCCGTTCGTGAGCTCGCTAGTGGGCGCCTGTTTCTCTCCCCTCCTCGAGGCTGCAGATGCCCACAATGTTGTGAGACGGAGCCTACTGTCAGAGCTGCTTCAAGATCCTAGCTCACAGAGGATCACGCTAGCCAGCGGTCATTAAGTAAAAGTCTTTATTGAATTACAGTTTCCATTCTCACGCTGCTGTCTGCAACTCTACGTCTACTAGCTAGATCGGCGAGGCTCCGTCTGAGTCTCCGCCCCGTGCGCACCAACTTAATATCCTAGCCTTGCTCCACCTTTAGCTCCTGACTGTCCTCCTCTGGGTCCCTCTACCCCCCGGGGCTTCTTCCTTCCGGGATTCTTCTGACGCTGACCCGGACCCTTCTGCCTCCTTGCGCCGGGCTTTAGGACCCGGTTCCCTTTCGGGGCTGCTCACTGCGCCGCCTTCCTCTGCATTTGAACTTGGCGCGCGCGCCCAACCTTCCACTTTCCTCTTAACCGTTTCTTCGCTCCCCGATGGAGGTGTGGCCACTCCTGACTCCTGCCCTCCCTCCTGTGGTGAGCTGCCAGCGCTTCCCTCCTGGCTCCTTTCCTCTTCCCTGCTTCCTGGCGGTGACGCTGGTCCCGATTTCCAGCTGCTTCCCCCTGAGTCTCCTCTGGCTCTATCTTCCTGGGGTGCCTCCCTAGACTCCCCCCTTGCCCTGGCCACTGGTGCTCCTTTCTGTGAATCCTCTGATTCACTGGAAAGACTGGGAGATCTCGGGTCGTCGTCATCACTCATCCTTTCCTCTGTCTCCTCCCCTTCGCTCTCTGTTTCCTCCCTTGCCCGTGCCTCTGCACCTAAACCCCTGACAGAAATGTTTAAAAAAGACTTAAAAGAAAGGGGTTATGTAGAAAAAGAATCTAAATTTCAAATAGACATAATAAACAATTAATATAAAACTCGGTCAAAAATGTATAAGATATTGTTGGAATGGCATATGAAAGATGAAGAGGTTAAATCGGTAATGATACAGTGGGCCAAAGATTTTGGGTATAATATTCAATTTGATGAATGGGAAAAATTGTGGAAAGAGAATATAAAATTTACTGCATGCACGGCACTGAAAGAAAATGTTATGAAAATGTTTTACAAATGGTACATCACACCTGTAAAGTTAGCAAAGATGTATAAGACGTGTAACAAATGTTGGAAATGTAAAGAAAAAGAAGGGACGTTCTTTCATGTGTGGTGGGAATAAGAAAGTGAAAAGCTTTTGGGAAATGATATACAATAAAATGAAAAAACTGTTAAGATATACTTTTGCCAGTGGCGTAGCGTGGGGGGTGCAGGGGGGGCCGGCCGCACCGGGCGCAACATCTGGGGGTTAGGGTGCGCAAATCCACGGGTTAGGGGGCGCAAATTACTTGCCTTGCCCCGGGTGCTGACAACCCACGCTACGCCACTGACTTTTGCAAAAAAACCGGAGGCTTTTCTTTTAGAGATCTTAGGAAAGGACATAAGAAGAAAAGACTGTAAACTCTTTCAATATGCAGCAACGGCAGCCAGAATCTTGTTGGCCCAGAAATGGAAGCAAGAGGAAATACCGACGATAAAAGAATGGAGACTGAAATTGACAGATTATGCGGAATTGGACAAATTAACTGGGAAAATCAGATACACCAAAGACCAAAAGTTCATCGAAGACTGCGGAAAGTTCGTAGATTATCTGAAAAACGTATGCGGCGTGAACACAACTCTAGTGGGATTTCAAGAGGCACTGTAGAAATAGAGAAATATTGTTAATATGAAATAGTGGGGGAAGGGAGGTATAATGGCAATACGAAAGAAGGGAATGTGTAATTAAAGTTATAAATATGGATGATTATCAGAGACGCTGAAGGAAGTTCAAAAAAGGAGATAATTGGTTGTATTTTGGATAAAAATGTATAATTGCATGGAAAATCAATAAACTTTTTTATTAAAAAAAACAAAAAAAAACCTTATGCAAATAAAGCATTGCTTATTCTTCATCCACTGGTGTGCTTATTGGCTCCAGATCCAGAAATAACCCTGCCCTTGGCAGAACATATACAGTGCTTTTTTCGGGGGGGGGGGCACAGAGGAATGCATAAAACATTTTGTGAATGTACTTTTGTCCATTTACTGTATTTATTTTTCCCGGTTTGAACTAAAAAATGGCAATTTTCTTGAGTCAAAATGAGAGTACCCCCAATCATTTTTTTTAGAAAAGAAGCACTGCATATATACACACACATATACATATATCCGTTTTATTTTTATTTATTTACAAACGGACACCTATATCTAGGTATGTATATTCTTGTATATAAACTTCCGCGGCCCACCCGCCCCATCCCTCCGCCAAGGGGCACGAGAGGAAGGCCACTGGGGGAGAAAGGCAGGTGAGGGCGGGGCGGGGGGCAGGGCTGCCCCCTGGGGAGAGCGGGGTCGAGAGAGAGTGGGCGGGAGAAAGAGAGAGGGCCAGCCTGGCTCGGCACGTCTCTGCTGGCCCAACGTCGCAGCACAGGCTCTTCCGCCCGTTTCCCTCCCCTTCCTGTCCGCTTGCCTCTCCTCCGGTGGCACCTCCTTCCGGTACCCCTGCCCTCGCCCAAGATGGCGGCAGCACAGGCTTTTCCGCCCGTTTCCCTCCCCTTCCTGTCCTCTTGCCTCTCCTCCGGTGGCACCTTCTTCCGGTACGCCTGCCCTCGCCCAAGATGGCGGCAGCACAGGCTCTTCCGCCCGTTTCCCTCCCCTTCCTGTCCTCTTGCCTCTCCTCCGGTGGCATCTCCTTCCGGTACCCCTGCCCTCGCCCAAGATGGCGGCAGCACAGGCTCTTCTGCCCTTCCGATCTAGGAGTGCAGAAAAAGGTGAAACTGCCAGGAAAAGGAGAGGAGGAGTGAGTGAGTGAGTGAATGAGTGAGTGAGAGTGAGACAGGGAGCATCCTAGTAGAGATGGAAGGGGAACCCAAGGGTCATCTAGTCCAACCCTCTGCAAAGAAGCTCAGAGCTACAATTCCCAGGTCTTCTTTGGGAATTCTATGGGAAGTAAGAGTTTCTACATTCATGAGCATTCACTTAGAGTGCGCTCATGTTTTTACCTTTTATTGAAAGCGGCCACAAGTGACTTGGGTGGAGTATAAATAATAAAATTATACTGCTCCTGCTGCTGTTCTTCTCTTACCCTAACTCACATCCAACCCAATACCAAACCTTAACCCTAGTGCTCACCCTAACTCAAACCTAATCCTCACTCTAACCCTAAACTTAACCCAAACCTAAGCCTCAGTCTAAACCTAATTTAACCCTAACCCTAAGTAATAAAATTATATTTCTCCTTCTGCTGTTCTTCTCTTACCGTAACTCAACCCCAACTTTAACTCCTAATCCTAATCCAACTCAAACCCAACTCTCACTGTAACCCTAACCTTTACCCAAACCTAATCCTAAACGCTTTGCTTCTTTTTGTGGTGTTTTGTGTTATTGCTTCATTTCGTAGGTCATGAGGCTTTCTTTGTTTCTTGTGGTGTTGCTTCATTTAGCAGTTTTTTAATGGGCTTTTGTGTTTCTTTTGGTATTGCATCATCTTCATAGGTTCTTTGGATTTCTGATTAATTTGCTTTGGATTTCTGGTAGCTCTGCTTCTTTATGATTTGTTTCTGTGTTTCTGGTGTTTTGGCTTGGTTATGCCAAAAAATTGAAGACATACCACCAGAAGCACAAAAACCAAGAAATATTCCCAAAATGAGGCAAAACCAGGAGACATGAAAACCAAGCCAAATCAATGGAAAAGAAACAATCTCACCCAAAACCGCAGAACCATTCAAAGTAAAAGAAGCAAAACAATTAAATGCAAAAAACAAGCAAAACCACCCCTGTCAGGGCTGCCTCTGGTCTCAGCTCACAAAAGACCAACGCCAGGTTCTTCTTATATACAAGGATGTTTATTGCAGTTCATTATTGCTTTCACAACCGAGGCGCGCAGCCCCGCGTCTCTTAGCCTAGACGTTTTAAGTCCCCTCTGAATCGGTCCCGCCCCTACACCAGCTTAAGAGGCTTGTGCTAGTCCACCTCTTCCTGTCTTTCCTTTTCCGCAGGGTCTTTCTGCCCCCCTGGGTCCCTTCTCTCCTGCTCTCTCCTGAAGCGGATTCCTCAGATGCCTGTTCCCCCCTCCTTCGTGCCTTGGGGCCAGGCTCCTCCTCCGGGCTCTCTCCATTTCCGCGCGCCTCCACATTTGAACTTGGCGCGCGTTCGCTACCCCTGACCTTCCTCTTGACACTTACACTACTCCCTGTACTACTCTCCGCCTCTTCCGGCAGGACGTTCTGCCCCGATCTCCTTCCCCTGTCTCCTTCCTGCTCTGCTCCGTGTGTCACACTGGGAACTCCACTCTCTTCACTTCGTTCCTGCTGGGAAGCCGGCCCCGATCTCCCACTCCCACTCCCACTCGGGGTTTCCCTGCTGCTTCCCTGCCCCTGGCATGTCCCCCCTGTGACCCCCCTTGGCCTGACTAGGGGCGCCCCCTCCTGAGAATCCTCCGATTCACTTGAGAGACTCATGGAAGATCTCAAGTCATTGTCATCCTCTTCCTCACTGTCCTGGGATTCTTCCCCATCGCTCTCCGTCTCCCCCCTCACCTGTGCCTCTGTCCCTGAACCCCTGACATCCATCCCCCCCTCGAAGCCCCCCTTCCCCCCTCCCGCTGCTCGGGCGCAGGTTCCGGGGGCTCCGTCGTTGCGGAGGTCGCTGCCGGACACAGGTCGTCGACGTCGATCTCCTCTGCTTCCAGTTCATTGTTTGTGTGCTCAAACCCATGGTCCTCTCCCAACATGTTCACGTCCTCCCCTCCCCCTGTTGCCTGGGTGGGGTCTGCTTGCCAAGGACCCATCCGCCACCTCGTGCGCCAGTCCTCTTCTGGTTGGTCGTCCCACCAGTAAGGAGTGTCGGTGTCCACCCCCGAACACGATCCCCTTGGAGGGCTCAACTCTGGCGTCGTCTCCTCTGCGGAGGAGAACCCTCGGAACGTGCTGGCGGAAAGTGTGGGCGTAAAAAGCCAATCGTCGAAAAACTGTGCTGGCATGGGCCTGTGTGGGAAAAGGGCATGGAACTCGTCCTTGAGGAGGGGTTCGTCCAAAGCGTAGTCCGGCACCCAACTGTTGGCGCTGGCCGGGGAGCCCTCCCTGGCGAGAAAATATTCTACTCCCTCTTCCCCCCATCTCGAGTCCAGAATCTCTGTGACCTCGTTGATTGGTTCGTCCCTAGGTGACCTCCCCCTCTTGGGCGACTCTCTGCTCGGTTCTGGTGCCGTCCCTGACTCCTGAAATCTGTGTGGGGCCCTGTAAGGGGTGAGCACCGACCTATGAAAGACCGGGTGCATTCTGGAACCTTCGGGGAGGGCCAGTCGAAACGCTACAGGATTGATCCTGGCCTCAACTTGGTACGGCCCTAGTTGCCTGTGTCCTAGCTTCTTTTTAGCTAACGACTTGGCCGGCATTGCTTGGGCCGCTAACCATACCCAGTCTCCCACCTGGATGTCTTCCCCCTCCCTCCTGTGTCTGTCTGCCTGCACCTTATAGGCCTGTTTGGCTAGCTCCAAATGTCTCCGTAACTCGTCGTGGACCTCTTGCAATTATGCTGCGAAATGGTCGGCTTCCTGTGGTGCCCCCTCCCCCGTCGTTACGAGCCCCGGGAAGGTTCTGGGATGCCGTCCATTGTTAGCGAAGAACGGCGTCACCCCCGTCGACGCGTGCTTCGTGTTGTTGTAAGCAAACTCAGCCATCGGCAGGTAATCCACCCAAGCCGCGGGTCGCTGATTGGCATAACATCTCAGGTACTGCTGCATGATCGCGTTGACCCTCTCCGCTTGGCCGTTGGTCTGCGGATGTCTCGCCGACGACAGGTTGATTTTGACGTGCAGAACCCCTAGGAGCTTCTGCCAAAAGCTGGACACAAACTGGCGCCCCCTGTCGGACAGAATGGACCGTGGCAAGCCATGCACCTTGAACACGTGGTCGATGAACAGTTTGGCAGTCTGCTCCGCTGTCGCCACCGCGCAAGGAATGAAATGCGCCATCTTGGTGAACAGGTCTACAACCACAAGCACCGCCGTCTTGCCTCGTGAACTGGGCAGATCAGTGACAAAGTCCAGCGCCACCCTCTCCCACGGTTGCAGTGGCGTCTCCAACGGTTCCAGCAGTCCCACTGGCTTCTGGTGCACTGGCTTGGACCTTTGGCATGTGTCACACCTGGCGACGTACTCCGCGACCTCCCCTCGCATCTGGGGCCACCAAAAGTCTCTGGCCACTAATTCCGTCGTCTTTTCCTTGCCGAAGTGGCCAGCGCTGGGTGCGTCGTGCAACTGCTGCAGAACCTTCGCGCGGAGATCGTCTCCCGGAACGTAGAGAGCACCTTTACGGGTCAGCAGGCCGTCACGTATCTGGAACTCGTCATCCTTCGCCGTGCCTCTCCGCACCTCTTCCATTTTGGACTGTGCGAACGGATCCGCCTGCAACACGCGCCGCACCGCCTCCAGGTCCACGGCGGCTGAAGCGCACGCCCACGCCTGTGGTGCAAAAATGTGCTTGGCTGCCGCCGGTGCCGCTTCCTCGAGATACTGCGGTTTTCTGGAGAGCGCATCTGCTATGGCATTGTTGTCGCCTGGGATGTACTCGATTCTGAAATCGAAATCCGCAAAGAACTCCGCCCAGCGTATGTGCCTCTGGCTCTGTAGCTTCGCCGTGCGCCAGTGCTCTAGGTTCTTGTGGTCCGTGCAGACCTGCACGGTGTGCTTGGCTCCGATGAGAAAGTGCCTCCATGCCTTGAAAGCTGCGTGGATGGCCAGCAACTCCCTGTCCCAGATGGTGTAGTTCTGTTCCGACTTGCTGAGCTTCCGGGAGTAGAAAGCACAGGGCCTCCAGTACCCCTGCGGGTCCTCCTGCAAGAGGACGGCCCCCACCGCTCTGTCAGATGCGTCAGTCTCCACCCTCATGGAGCTGCTTGAAGATCCTAGCTCACAGAGGATCACGCTAGCCAGCGATCATTAAGTAAAAGTCTTTATTGAATTACAGTTTCCATTCTCACGCTGCTGCGCGCAAACTCTACGTCTAGTAGCTAGATCGGCGAAGCTCCGTCTGAGTCTCCGCCCCGTGTGCACCAACTTAATATCCTAGCCTTGCTCCACCTTTTCCGCCTGACTGTCCTCCTCTGGGTCCCTCTACCCCCCGGGGCTTCTTCCTTCCGGGATTCTTCTGACGCTGACCCGGACCCTCCTGCCTCCTTGCGCCGGGCTTTAGGACCTGGTTCCCTTTCGGGGCTGCTTACTGCGCCACCTTCCTCTGCATTTGAACTTGGCGCGCGCGCCCAACCTTCCACTTTCCTCTTAACCGTTTCTTCGCTCCCCGATGGAGGTGTGGCCACTCCTGACTCATGCCCTCCCTCCTGTGGTGAGCTGCCAGCGCTTCCCCCCTGGCTCCCTTCCTCTTCCCTGCTTCCTGGCGGTGACGCTGGTCCCGATTTCCAGCTGCTCCCCCCTGAGTCCCCTCTGGCTCTATCTTCCTGGGGTGCCCCCCTTGACTCCCCCCTTGCCCTGGCCACTGGTGCTCCTTTCTGTGAATCCTCTGATTCACTGGAAAGACTAGGAGATCTCGGGTCGTCGTCATCACTCATCTTTTCTTCTGCCTCCTCCCCTTCGCTCTCTGTTTCCTCCCTTGCCCGTGCCTCTGCTCCTAAACCCCTGACATCCATCCCCCCCTCGAAGCCCCCCATTCCCCCCTCCCCTCCTTCCGGTGCTGGAGCTGGGGGCTGCTGTTGCAAAGGGACGAACGTCGGATATCGGTCGCTTCCCGTGGCGGGCCTCCATCTGAACTCTCCCGGGTCTTCCTCCCTGCTCTCGTCGACGACGGTCACCTCCGCTTCCATCTCTGTGCCGCCGTGCTCGAAACCAGGGTCGTCCCCGAAAATGTCCATGTCCGTCTCTCCCTCACTTCCTCCTGGCGGCGTTGCTCGTCCTGAGCATTCCAGCCACTTTCTGCGGAACTGCTCCTCTGGCCTATCGTCCCACCAATACGAGGGTTCTGAGGCGGATCCCGAGGGTGACCCCTCCGGGGAACGGACGTCTCGTGTCGGTTCCTCGTCCGAGTCGAACCCCCGGAACGTGCTGGCCGAAAGCGTGGGCGTGAAAAGCCAGTCGTCGAAAAAGTCTGCTGGCATAGGTCTATGTGGGAAGAGGGCATGAAACTCGTCTTTGAGCAGAGGTTCGTCTAAGGCGTAGCCCGGCACCCAGCTGTTCGCACTGGCCGGTGTGCCCTCCTTGGCGAGAAAGTATTCTACCCCCTCTTCCCCCCATCTGGAGTCCAAAATCTCCGTGACTTCGTTGATGCGCTCCTTCTGTGCCACTCCCGCGTGCCCTGTTCTGTCTCTGGCCGGACTCGGCGCCGTTCCGGGTTCCTGGAACCTGTGCGGTGCCTTGTAGGGAGTGAGCACCGATCTGTGGAATACCGGATGCATTCTGGAACCCTCCGGAAGTGCCAGTCTGAAAGCTACCGGGTTGACCTGCTCTTCGACTTGGTAGGGCCCCAGTTGCTTATGCCCTAGTTTCTTCTTGGCCAACGACCTGGCCGGCACTGCGTGGGCTGCTAACCAAACCCAGTCTCCCACGTGGAGCTCTTCTCCAACCCTTCTGTGCTTGTCTGCTTGTACCTTGTATGCGTGCTTGGCCAGCTCCAGGTGGCGCCTCAGCTGATCGTGGACTTCCTGCAGCTCCGACGCGAACGCATCTGCTGTCTGCGGCTCCCCCTCCCCCATTCTTTCCAGTCCCGGGAAGGTTCTGGGGTGCCTCCCGTTGTTGGCGAAGAACGGCGTGACCCCCGTGGACACGTGCTTCGTGTTGTTGTAGGCGAACTCGGCAAGCGGCAGGTAATCCACCCACGTCGCAGGCTGTTGATTCGCATAACATCTCAGGTACTGCTGCATGATGGCATTGACCCGCTCCGCTTGCCCGTTGGTCTGCGGGTGTCTCGCCGACGCCAGGTTGATCTTGACGTTCAGGAAGCCCATCAGCTTCTGCCAGAAATTCGAGATGAACTGCCGCCCCCGGTCGGACAGAATAGACCGTGGCAGACCGTGAACCTTGAACACGTGGTCTATGAACAGTTTGGCGGTTTGCTCCGCCGTGGCCACCTTAGCACATGGAATGAAATGCGCCATCTTGGAAAACAGGTCCACCACCACCAGCACTGCCGTCTTGCCCCTTGAGCTGGGCAGATCCGTGACAAAGTCCAGGGCCACCCTTTCCCAAGGTTCGACCGGAGTTTGCAGCGGTTCCAACAGTCCGGCCGGCGGTTTGTGCACTGGTTTGGCCCTCTGGCAGGTGTCACACCTCGCCACGTAGTCTGCGACCTCCCCTCTCATTCCAGGCCACCAGAAATCCCTGGCTACTAATTCCACCGTCTTCTCCTTGCCAAAGTGCCCGGCCGTGGGCGCGTCGTGCAGCTGCTGCAGCACCTTGGCTCGAAGTTCGTCTCCCGGCACGTAGATGGCCCCTTTACGGATGAGCAATCCATCTCTTAGCTGGAAACCGTCGGCCGCTGCCTTGCCCCTTTGCACCTCTGCCATCTTTGCTTGTGCGAAGGAGTCCCCCTGCAACGCTCGTCGCACCGCCTCTAGGTCCACGGTCGCCGCGGCGCACGCCCACACTGTCGGTGCGAAGATGTGCATGGCGGCCGCTGGTGTTGCGTCCTCCAGATACTGTGGCTTACGGGAGAGAGCGTCCGCCATGATGTTGGTGTCCCCCGGGACATACTCTATTCGGAAGTCGAAGTTCGCAAAGAACTCAGCCCAACGTATCTGCCTCTGGTTCAGGAACTGTGCCGTGCGCCAGTGCTCTAGATTCTTGTGGTCCGTGCAAACCTGCACCGTGTGCTTGGTGCCGATCAGAAAGTGCCTCCACGCCTTGAACGCTGCGTGAATGGCCAGCAACTCCCTGTCCCATATGGTGTAGTTCTGCTCGGACTTGCTGAGCTTCCTGGAGTAAAACGCTCCCGGTCGCCACACCCCCTGCGGGTCTTTCTGCAGCAGGACCGCCCCCACGGCTCTGTCCGAAGCGTCTGTCTCCACCCTCATCGGCTTGCTGGGGTTGACATGAAGCAGCTGCTCTTCCGACGCGAAGAGACGCTTGAGTGCCTGAAAGGACTGCTCCGCCTGCTCTGTCCAAATGAACTTCTTTTTCTTGGAGCTAAGCGTGTCAGTGATGGCCGCCGTCTGCATCGCGAAGCCCTTGATAAACTTGCGATAGAAGTTCGCAAAGCCGACAAACCGTTGGACCTCCTTCCGGTTGCGCGGGCTCTTCCAATCCAACACCGCTCGAACCTTGGCGCTGTCCATGGCGAGCCCCTTGTCAGACAGCTTGTAGCCCAGAAAATCCACCTCCGGCACGTCAAATTGGCACTTCTCCAGCTTGGCGTAGAGCCTATGTTGCTTTAGCCTGCTCAGCACTTCCTTGACGTGTTTGTCATGCTCCTGCTGCGACTCCGAAAAGATCAGGATGTCATCTAAGAAACAGACGCACGTCTTGTAGAGAAGTCCCGCCAACACGTGATGCATAAATGCTTGAAAAACGTGGGAGCCATTTTGCAATCCAAAAGGCATAACTCTATATTCGTAGGTCCCCAGTGGCGTGAACATGGCTGTCTTCCACTCATCACCCTCCCGCATGCGAATGAGGTTGTACGCCCCCCGCAGGTCCAACTTGGTGAACACTCTGCCCTTCCGTACCTTTGCGAGGAGGTCGTCAATTCGGGGCATGGGGAAGTCCGATGGCCTAGTCACACTGTTCAAAATCCTGTAATCCACTACGAGTCTCTTTTGGGGCGTGTCCCGCTTCTTAACAAAGAATACGGGACTGCCCCCCACTGCCTTGGACTCCCGGATGAAGCCGCGCTGCAAATTATGATCAATGAACTCCTTGAGTTCTTGCAGTTCGTCCTCTGACATGGAATACAGTCTCCCTTTAGGCAGCGCCGCCCCCGGCAGCAGGTCAATTTTGCAGTCATATGGTCTGTGAGGGGGTAGCCTGT
Organism: Podarcis bocagei; assembly: GCF_964188305.1. Classification (NCBI taxonomy): domain Eukaryota; kingdom Metazoa; phylum Chordata; class Lepidosauria; order Squamata; family Lacertidae; genus Podarcis; species Podarcis bocagei. The sequence continues at coordinate 20,897 of NC_138141.1, read as the reverse complement.
CTGCCTCCTTCTCGCAGAAAACTTCCAAAAATTCAGCGTACTTGTGGGGAATCGCTTGCAGCGTGCCTAGCAGCAGCTGTGACTCCTCTTCCTCTCCTTCCTGCCTGGGCACGATGCAGTGTTCAGCACAAAAGGAAGAGCCGAAGGTCAGCTGCCTCTGGTACCAAGCCATCGTTGGGCTGTGCTTGTCCAGCCAACTCATGCCCAATACAACGGGCGTGTCAGATAGTTGAGTGACGTTGAAGCTGATGATTTCTCTGTGATTCCCAAGTCGCATCACCATTGGCGGCGTCTGCTTCACCACTTGCCCCCCGAGCAGCTCCCTGCCATCCACCGTGACAACCTGCAGGGGCAGTGTGGCCGGCAGCAACTGCACAGCGTGCCTGTCGACAAAGTCCTGCCCTATAAAGTCCGCATTGCTGCCTGAGTCAATGGTGATTGGCACGTCTATGGTGATTCCATTGGGCAGCTGGAGAGATGCTGTGAGCCTCACTACTGGTTTGGGCGGGAGGGGGTTCACGGGCTGTAAAATCTCTGGGGACTGCGTCACTAACACGTCTGGCTGGGCCCCAGTGCCTCTTCCTCCAGCCAGACTGCGTCGTTTCCCTGCTGTGGTCCTCCTTGCTGCGTTGCTGCAGTCACCATTGCTGAGGCTGCAGTGAGCTTGTGGGGCCTCTGGGGACACTCTTTTGCCATATGCCCTGGTTCCTCACAGACGTAACACTTCCTGTTCCCTCTAGGAGGCTTCGCGTTCACTGCTGCCGGTGCTAGGGCTCTGGTTGCTGACTGAGCCCTTGCACCTCCAACCTCCATAGGTTCGGCTCCTCCTCCTGGCGGAGGCGTGGATTGCGCCCGCGCTGCTTCTCTGGGAAGGAAGGAGGGGCCCCCGGCTGGTTCGCGCCCTCCACGCCCTTCGTCCTTGCTCCACGGACGTCCTTCCAGCCTCACCCCCACTGCCAGTGCCCTCCGAACGACCTCCTGGGTGGTTCGGGGTCTCTCCCCCCTCGCGATCTCATCTTTAATCGAGTTGTGCAGCCCCTCCCAAAAGAGGTCTCTTACAGGAGCCGAATCTCTGTCCCATTCCAGGGCACTGACCAAGGCGAAAAAGCGGGCATGATACTGCCTGACGCTGGCCCTCCCTTGTCTCAGCCCATGCACCTCCTTCCGTGCAAGATCCACGTCAATACTTGATAAAAAGCACCCATCCATCGCTTTAATAAAGGCATCCGCATTCTGGAGCGCCGGATCCTTATCTCTCCATAAATTGCGTAGCCATGCTTTCGCATCCCCATGCAGATGGGACATGATGAATCCCACTCTCTCTTGTTCATCTCTAAAGTCTTTATGCAGCAGTTGCAGTGCGCACAGTACGTCGGCTCTAAAGTTGGGATACTGTTGCAGGTTCCCATCGAAGTGAGAGACCAGCCCGCCTGTCCGTCTCGCCAACCCAATTCCCTCCTGCCGGGGTGTCTGCTTTGTCAGCACGTCTAACCTGACCTGGAGATCCCTGCAGGCTGCAGCTGCCTCCTCCTCTCTCTTCCTGGATGCGAGAATCTCGGCGTTCAGTTGTGCCACTGCTTTTCTGAGGTCCTCTATCTGCTGCTCAGCCGTCATGTCGTCTGCCGTTCGTGAGCTCGCTAGTAGGCACCTGTTTCTCTCCCCTCCTCGAGGCTGTAGATGCCCACAATGGAGAGACGGAGCTTACTGTCAGAGCTGCTTGAAGATCCTAGCTCACAGAGGATCACGCTAGCCAGCGATCATTAAGTAAAAGTCTTTATTGAATTACAGTTTCCATTCTCACGCTGCTGCGCGCAAACTCTACGTCTAGTAGCTAGATCGGCGAAGCTCCGTCTGAGTCTCCGCCCCGTGTGCACCAACTTAATATCCTAGCCTTGCTCCACCTTTTCCGCCTGACTGTCCTCCTCTGGGTCCCTCTACCCCCCGGGGCTTCTTCCTTCCGGGATTCTTCTGACGCTGACCCGGACCCTCCTGCCTCCTTGCGCCGGGCTTTAGGACCTGGTTCCCTTTCGGGGCTGCTTACTGCGCCACCTTCCTCTGCATTTGAACTTGGCGCGCGCGCCCAACCTTCCACTTTCCTCTTAACCGTTTCTTCGCTCCCCGATGGAGGTGTGGCCACTCCTGACTCATGCCCTCCCTCCTGTGGTGAGCTGCCAGCGCTTCCCCCCTGGCTCCCTTCCTCTTCCCTGCTTCCTGGCGGTGACGCTGGTCCCGATTTCCAGCTGCTCCCCCCTGAGTCCCCTCTGGCTCTATCTTCCTGGGGTGCCCCCCTTGACTCCCCCCTTGCCCTGGCCACTGGTGCTCCTTTCTGTGAATCCTCTGATTCACTGGAAAGACTAGGAGATCTCGGGTCGTCGTCATCACTCATCTTTTCTTCTGCCTCCTCCCCTTCGCTCTCTGTTTCCTCCCTTGCCCGTGCCTCTGCTCCTAAACCCCTGACAGCCAGCAACTCCCTGTCCCAGATGGTGTAGTTCTGTTCCGACTTGCTGAGCTTCCGGGAGTAGAAAGCACAGGGCCTCCAGTACCCCTGCGGGTCCTCCTGCAAGAGGACGGCCCCCACCGCTCTGTCAGATGCGTCAGTCTCCACCCTCATGGGCCTGCCGGGATTCACGTGTAAAAGCTGTTCCTCGGACGCAAAGAGACTTTTAAGCCTCCTGAAGGACTGCTCCGCCTGGTCCGTGCAGGTGAACTTCTTCTTCTTGGAGCTGAGAGTGTCCGTGATAGCTGCCGTCTCCCTGGCGAAACCCCTGATGAACTTGCGGTAAAAGTTGGCGAAACCGACGAACCTCTGGACCTCCTTCCGCGTTCGCGGGCTCTTCCAGTCCAACACCGCATGGACCTTGGCGCTGTCCATGGCTAGTCCCCTGTCGGACAGCCTATAGCCCAGAAAATCCACCTCCGTCACGTCGAATTGGCACTTCTCCAGTTTGGCGTAGAGCCTGTGCTCCCGTAGCCGCTGCAGGACTTCCTTAACGTCGCTCTCGTGAGCCTCCGGCGATTCCGAGAAGATAAGAATGTCGTCGAGGAAACATACGCACCTCTTGTAGAGGAGTCCCGCTAGCACGTGGTGCATAAAAGCTTGGAAATAGTGGGAGCCATTCTGGAGACCAAACGGCATAACTCTGTATTCGTAGGTGCCCAACGGCGTGAACATGGCCGTCTTCCACTCATCACCCTCTCGCACGCGTATGAGATTGTAAGCTCCGCGGAGATCCAACTTGGTGAATATCTTTCCTCTCCGCACCGTCGCGAGCAGGTCGTCAATCTTGGGCATGGGAAAGGCCGCGGGCTTTGTCTTAGAGTTTATGAATCTAAAGTCCACTATCAGTCTTTTTTGGGGCGTGTCCTTCTTCTTCACGAAAAACACAGGACTGCCCCCTACAGCCTTTGATTCTCGGATGAATCCCCGCTGCAGGTTGTGATCTATGAACTCCCTGAGCTCCCGCAGCTCCTCCTCGGACATGGAATACAGCTTCACAGGCGGCAGCGTTGTCCCTGGCAAGAGGTCAATAGCGCAATCGTAGGGCCGGTGAGGTGGCAACTGGTCTGCCTCCTTTTCGCAGAAAACCTCCAAAAACTCCTTGTACTTGAGGGGTACTGCTTGCGCCATGCTGAGACGTAGCTGCTGCCCCTCCTCTTGGCCCTCCTCCTCCTGACCGGTCTGGATGCAATGCTGTGCGCAATAGGACGAGCCGAAGGTGAGCTGCCGCTGGTACCACGCCATGGTCGGGCTGTGCCTATCCAGCCAACTCATGCCTAACACTATAGGCGTGTCTGACAGGTGGGTGACGTTGAAACTGATGATTTCTCGGTGATTGCCAATCTGCATCACCATGGGTGGCGTCTGTTGCACCACCTGCCCACCTAGCAACTTCCTGCCATCCACCGTGACGACGTTCAAAGGCAGCGTGGCTGGTAGGAGCTCTATGCGATGCTGCTTGACGAAGTGCACCCCTACGAAGTCTGCGTTGCTCCCACTGTCAATTGTAATGGGGACTTCTAGGGTGCGTCCATTAGGTAGCTGGAGAGTTGCAGTGAGCTGCACCACTGGCTTAGGTGGCAGGGGGTCTGTAGGCTGCAAAAGCGCTGGGGACTGCCCTACTGACTCGCCTGGCTGTGCCCCAGCATTTGAGCTTCCAGCCAGGCATTGCCGTTTCCCTGAAACTGCTCCTCATGTTGTGCTGCTGCAGTTACTGTTGCTAAGGCTGCAGTGTGCTTTTGGAGCCTCTGGGGACACTCTTTGGCCATGTGCGTCCCACTGTCACAGATGTAACACTTCCTGTTCCCTCTAGGAGGCTTTGTCCTGACTGCTCCGGACGCTGGGGCTCCGGCTGCTGACTGAGCCTTTGCAGTCCCCAGTTCCATCGGCTCCTCCCCTGCCTGCAGCTGAGGGGAGGGACGCGTACGTCCTGGATCTCTGGGAAAGAAGGGAGGCACTCTAGACGGTGCGTGAAGCTGGCTACCCCCCTCATTGCGCCAAGGGCGTTCTTCATGGCGTACTCCAATGGCAAGCGCCCGCTGCACCACGTCTGCCAGGGTTTTAGGTCTGTCCCCCCTTGCCAGTTCGTCTTTCACAGGGCCAGAGAGCCCCTCCCAAAACAAGTCTCTGACTGCCAGAGAATCTTTCTCCCATCGCAGCACATTCAGCAAGGCGAAAAAGCGAGCATGGTACTGACGTACTGAAGCCTTGCCTTGCCTTAAACCATGCATCTGCTGGCGTGCTACATCCACATCCACGCTAGACTGGAAGCAAGCGTCCATGCATTTTATAAATTCATCAGAGTCCCTTCGAGCAGGGCAATCCTCGCGCCACAGATTGCGCAGCCAAGCCCTCGCTTCCCCATGCAAGTGGGACACAATGAAACCCACTTTCTCTTCCTCATCTTTAAAGTCGTCGCGAAGCAAATGCAACGCATATTCTACGTCTGCTCTAAAACTGGGGTACTGCTGCAGGTTCCCATCGAAGTGGGCTACCAAGTTGCCTCCTCTTCTGCCCAGTGCTACTCCAGCAGCTTTGGCCCCCGGGAACCCCACCTGGCATGCATGATCCCACCTGGCTTGCAGATCTTGGCACCGCTTTTCCGCCTCTTCCCCCCTCTTCTGGGAGATCGCTACCTCAGTGGTAAGCTGGGAGACTGCGTTGCGTAGCTCAGCTATCTGCTGCTCCATACTCATGGCTGCCAAACTTCGTGAGCTTTGCAAAAAAAAAATTTTGCGTATCTTTGGGAGGGGACTTACTGTCAGGGCTGCCTCTGGTCTCAGCTCACAAAAGACCAACGCCAGGTTCTTCTTATATACAAGGATGTTTATTGCAGTTCATTATTGCTTTCACAACCGAGGCGCGCAGCCCCGCGTCTCTTAGCCTAGACGTTTTAAGTCCCCTCTGAATCGGTCCCGCCCCTACACCAGCTTAAGAGGCTTGTGCTAGTCCACCTCTTCCTGTCTTTCCTTTTCCGCAGGGTCTTTCTGCCCCCCTGGGTCCCTTCTCTCCTGCTCTCTCCTGAAGCGGATTCCTCAGATGCCTGTTCCCCTCTCCTTCGTGCCTTGGGGCCAGGCTCCTCCTCCGGGCTCTCTCCATTTCCGCGCGCCTCCACATTTGAACTTGGCGCGCGTTCGCTACCCCTGACCTTCCTCTTGACACTTACACTACTCCCTGTACTACTCTCCGCCTCTTCCGGCAGGACGTTCTGTCCCGATCTCCTTCCCCTGTCTCTCTTTTTTTTTTTAAATAGTTTTTATTACATTTTTTCAGATATAAACAGAAGAAAGATAAACAAAAAGATAAAAGACAAAAGAAGAAAAAGAAAAAAGTATGACTTTTCAACAGCTTACTTCATCTTTCTATCGAACTTCCCCACATCTCCCGCACAATGCATTCTTAACAATAAATTTATCAGCAAATTATAATCTTGTTTCATGTGTTTCTTTATACTTTCAATTGCAATTTAAGTTTAAATCCCTTATTATCCATTTACTCTAAAAATAAAACATATTGTTGTATTTAACATTTAAACTTTGGTTCTTTCAATATTATTATCCAATTTCATATATATTACGCTCTCATTGCTGGGGCTGGCATTTCAAATTATGCGTCTTTTTATAGTTCATATAACTTGTAAAATTTTTGCAAATAGTTCTTAAATTTTTTCCAGTCCTCCTCCATTGCTTCTTCTCCCAGGTCTCGGATTCTGGCAGTCATTTCGGCCAACTCCATATAGTCCATCAGTTGCGTTTGCCACTCTTCCAGTGTGGGCAAATCTTGAGTCTTCCAATATTTGGCGATCAAAATTCTTGCTGCTGTGGTAGCATACATAAAAAACGTTCTATCCTTCTTTAGCACCTTTTGGCCGACAATACCCAAGAGGAAGGCTTCCGGTTTTTTAGGAAAGGTGTACTTAAACACCTTTTTTAATTCGTTGTAGATCATTTCCCAGAAAGCCTTCACTCTTGGGCAGGTCCACCAAAGGTGAAAGAATGTTCCTTCAGCCTCCTTGCACTTCCAACATTTATTATCAGACAAATGATATATCTTAGCAAGCTTGACTGGGGTCATGTACCACCTGTATACCATTTTCACAATGTTTTCTTTCAAGGCATTACATGCCGTAAACTTCATACCGGTGGTCCATAACCTTTCCCAGTCATCAGACATGATATTATAGCCAATGTCTTGAGCCCATTTTATCATGGCTGATTTAACTGTCTCATCCTGAGTGTTCCATTTAAGCAACAAGTTATACATTCTCGATAATACCTTAGTCTTTGGTTCTAACAGCTCTGTCTCAAGTTTCGATTTTTCCACCTGGAATCCTGTTTTTTTATCCAATTTAACAACCTCGTTAATTTGGGCATAGTGAAACCAATCTTGCACCTTATCCTTTAAATTTTCAAAGCTCCGCAACCTCCAATTGTCACCAATTTTTTCTACTAGTTCCCAATATTTCGGCCAGCCGGCCTCCATATTGGGTTTTTTCCACGCCTTAGCCTCCACTGGTGATAACCACCTCGGAGTCTTACTTTCAAGTAAGTCTTTGTATTTCATCCAGACCATAAAGATTGCTTTCCTAACAATATGGTTTTTGAACATTCCATGTGTTTTTGCCTTGCCGTACCACAAATACGCATGCCATCCTAACGAATTGTTAAAACCTTCCAGGTCTAGGACATCTGTATTCTCTAATAAAATCCAATCTTTCAACCAGCAGAAGGCTGCCGCCTCATAGTATAACCTTAAGTCCGGCAGGGCAAACCCCCCTCTTTCTTTTGCATCAGTTAGTATTTTAAACTTTATTCGGGGCTTTTTGCCCTGCCAGACAAATTTTGAGATATCCCTCTGCCACTTTCCAAAACATTCCATTCTGTCCACGACCTGCAAGGTTTGAAATAAAAACAACATTTTTGGCAAAACATTCATCTTAACAGCAGCAATTCGGCCCAGCAAGGAAAGCTTCAGTCTCGACCAAGTTTCCAAGTCTTTCTTAACTTCTGACCAGCATTTCTCATAATTGTCCTTAAACAAATTCAAATTTTTAGGCGTCAAGTTTACCCCCAGGTATTTCACTTTCTTAACCACAGTTAACTCTGTTTCCTTCTGAAACCCCTCTATTTCTAAGGGCGTCAAGTTTTTCCCCAAAACTTTAGTTTTTTGTTTGTTCAACTTAAATCCTGCCACCCGACCAAATTCTTGTATCAGTTCCAGAACTCTTTTTGTACTAGATTCTGGCTCCTGTAATGTTATTACTAAGTCATCTGCAAATGCTTTCAATTTATATTGTTTCACTCCGACCGTGATCCCCTGTATTTGCCGGTCCCTCCTAATCATGTTCAGCAAAACCTCCAGGACTGATATAAATAATAGGGGGGATAGGGGGCACCCCTGTCGTGTTCCTTTTTCAATGTGAAACTCCTCTGTCACCACATTGTTCACTATCAACTTAGCTTTTTGTTCTGAATAAATTGCTTCTATGCCATTTTCAAACCCTCGTCCCACTCCCATCCCTTCCAAGTTTTTCTTCATAAATTTCCAAGAAATGTTGTCAAAGGCCTTCTCAGCATCAATAAAAATTAACACTGCTTTAGTGTTAATATTTGTTTGTAAAAGTTCCAGGATATCGATAATATTCCTAGTATTATCAAACAAATGCCTACCAGGAAGAAAGCCTGCTTGGTTCTTATGAATTACTTCATTTAAAACCTTTTTCAATCTACTTGCCAAAATGTCTGCAAATATTTTGTAATCCACATTCAGGAGTGAGATGGGACGGTAGTTCCTAAGTTGAGTCTTTTCAGTTTCCACTTTGGGTATCAATGTGATGAAAGCTTCTTTCCACGTTTCCGGTGCCCTTCCTCCCCCCATAATCTGATTGCAAACCTCCATTAGTGGTAGAGTCAAGTAGTCTTTTAGTGTCTTATAGTACTTGGAGGTAAGCCCATCTGGGCCTGGAGATTTGCCCAGCTGCATATTCTGAATGGCATCCTCAATTTCCTGTTGTGTTATTTTACAGTTCAGGATTGATCTCTTATCCTGAGATAGTTCTGGTAAGCCGTTGAGTTTCAAAAATCGTTCCATCTCAGACACTTCCTCGGGCCCTTGTGTATACAACTTTTTGAAGTATTTCTGGAAACACTTTCTAATTTCACCTGGTTTCTGAATATTTTTCCCTTCCACCTCTAGATTGGTAACATAGTTAAGTTTCTGTCTTTTTTTCAACTGCCATGCCAGCAGTTTCCCACATTTATTTGCTGACTCAAAGGATCTTTGTTTCATTTGTTTAATTTTCCATTCCACTTCTTGATTTATCAATTTCAAATATTGTGCCTGGTGGTATTTAATTTCTCGCAAGATCTCTTTGGATTTTGGTTTAGATCTCAATCTTTTCTCTCCATCTCTTATCTTCTCTAATATTTTATCCTTTTCCCCATTCCAGAGTTTTTTCTTAATTGTGTTTTGTTGTATCAGAAACCCCCTCATTACAGCTTTACTGGCGTCCCAGATTGTTCTTTTTCCCCGATCTCCTTCCCCTGTCTCCTTCCTGCTCTGCTCCGTGTGTCACACTGGGAACTCCACTCTCTTCACTTCGTTCCTGCTGGGAAGCCGGCCCCGATCTCCCACTCCCACTCGGGGTTTCCCTGCTGCTTCCCTGCCCCTGGCATGTCCCCCCTGTGAACCCCCTTGGCCTGACTAGGGGCGCCCCCTTCTGGGAATCCTCCGATTCACTTGAGAGACTCATGGAAGACCTCAAGTCATTGTCCTCCTCTTCCTCACAGTCCTGGGATTCTTCCCCATCGCTCTCCGTCTCCCCCCTCACCTGTGCCTCTGTCCCTGAACCCCTGACAACCCCAAATTAAACAAATCAGCAGAAAACAAAAAAGCAGTAAAGCCACCAATTACAAAGCAATGCCACAAGAAACTGGAAACCAGTTTTTAAAAAGCAAAACCAGAAACTCAACAAGCATGCAATTTGTGGGAGTCCAAAAGCACTTCAAGCAACAGAAATTAACCAACACAGCATACTAGTTTTCACTTAGTCTTGGGTTTCTAGTGAATGTGCTTCGTTTGCAGCTGGCTTCATTTCTTTTCCATTGGTTTAGCTTGTTTTTTGGACTTTTGCTTTATTGCTTCTTTTGAGAAGTTTTCTTGTTTTTGCATTCTGGTGGTAATACTTTTGAATGCTTTGGGGGTTTCTGGTGAATCTGCTTTGTTTGGGGTTGGTTGGCTTCTTTGTCAGTTTCCATTGATGTTGCTTTTACATGGTTCTTCTGCTTCTTTTCAGTAGGTTTTTGTGTTTTTAGTGGTTGACTTCATTGTTGGAATGGTCATTAGACATTTCTGGTGGTTTTGCTTCATTTCTGGTGGTTTTCCTTTTATTCTTGGGATTATCAGATCTCATACAAATTAATATTCTCAAAGGTGCAAAACCCAAAAAACCTAGAAATGAAGCAAACTCACCATAAATCCAGCACCCAATCTGTTATGTACTAACCTTGGATCCTAGAATGCAACAACTGATTGGTCTTTTCCTGCAGGCCAATCAGGCTCCAAGAGGGAAGCAGAGTTAGCCAGTCAGACGGGACTCATTGTGTAAATAATGTATATAAAAGCCTGAGGTTGGGGGGGGGGCAATAAAGAGCATGAAATACATACAAGACTCTGAGTATATTTCACAATTGTAATTTATATAAAAGAATCTATGAAACGAAAACCACCGAAAAAATTCAACATAATCCCCAAAACAAACCAGAAACAACAGAAACAAACCACATCCACCAAAGATGAGAAAACCAATTGAATAGAAATTCAAGAAACTCACGCAGTAAACATCTCAGGGAAAAGTAAAATCACCCCCACACCATGCAAAACTAAGGTTTAACTGGCTTTGGGGTTTCTGCGCAATTTACTTTTCCCCTCTTTTGGGGGGTTTCTGGTGGTATTTCTTCTGCTTCTCACATTTCTGCTTCTTTTCAATTGGTTATGGGATTCTGGTGAATTTGGTAATTGTCAGGGGTTCAGGAGCAGAGGCAAGAGCAAGGGAGGAAACAGAGAGCGAGGGGGAGGAGGCAGAAGAAAAGATGAGTGATGACGACGACCCGAGATCTCCGAGTCTTTCCAGTGAATCAGAAGATTCACAGAAAGGAGCACCAGTGGCCAGGGCAAGGGGGGAGTCTAGGGGGACACCCCAGCAAGATAGAGCCAGAGGGGACTCAGAGGAGAGCAGTTGGAAATCGGGACCAGCGTCACCGCCAGAGAGCAGGGAAGAGGAAGGGAGCCAGGGATCAAGCACTGGCAGCTCACAACAGGGGGGAGGGCATGAGTCAGGAGTGGCCACACCTCCATCGGGGAGCGAAGAAACGGTCAGACGGAAAGTGGAAGGTTGGGCGCGCGCGCCAAGTTCAAATGCACAGGAAAGTGACGCAGTAGGCAGCCCTGAAAGAGAGCCAGGTCCTAAAGCCCGGCGCAAGGAGACAGGAGGGTCCGGGGGGTCGGCGTCAGAAGAATCCAGGAAGGAAGAGACCCCGGGGGGCAGAGGGACCCAGAGGAGAACAGTCAGGCGGAAAAGGTGGAGCAGGGCTAGGATATTAAGTTGGTGCACAAGGGGCGGAGACTCAGACGGAGCTTCGCCGATCTAGCCATTAGACGTAGAGTTGCACGCAGCAGCTTGAGAATGGAAACTGTAACTCAATAAAGACTTTTACTTAATGATCGCTGGCTAGCGTGATCCTCTGTGAGCTAGGATCTGGAAGCAGCTCTGACAGTAAGCTCCGTCCCATAATTGTGGGCATCTACAGCCTCGAGGAGAGGAGAGAAGCAGGTGCCTACTAGCGAGCTCACGAACGGCAGACGACATGACGGCTGAGCAGCAGATAGCGGAACTCAGAGAAGCAGTGACACAACTGAATGCCGAGGCTCTCGCATCCAGGAAGAGAGAGGAGGAGGCAGCTGCCGCCTGCAGGGATCTCCAGGTCAGGTTGGACATGCTTACGAAGCAAGGGCAACTGACACCCAAACAGGAGGGAATTGGGTTGGCGAGACGAACAGGCGGGCTGGTCTCTCACTTCGATGGGAACCTGCAACAGTACCCCAACTTTAGAGCAGATGTAATGTGCGCACTGGAACTGCTGAAAAAAGACTTTAGAGATGAGCAAGAGAAAGTGGGATTCATCATGTCCCATTTGCATGGGGAAGCTAAAGCATGGCTGCGCAATTTGTGGAGGGATAAGGATCCGGCGCTCCAAAATGCGGATGCCTTTATTAAAGCGATGGATGGGTGCTTTTTATCAAGCATTGACGTGGATCTTGCTCGGCAGCAGATACATGGACTGAAACAAGGGAGGGCCAGCGTAAGGCAGGACCATGCCCGCTTTTTCGCTTTGGTCAGTGCCCTGGAATGGGACAGGGATTCGGTTCCTGTAAGAGACCTGTTTTGGGAGGGATTGCACGGCTCTGTTAAAGATGAAATTGCGAGGGGGGAGAGACCCCGGACCACGCAGGAGATCGTTCAGAGGGCGCTAGCGGTGGGGGTGCGGCTGGAAGAACGTCCGTGGAGCAGGGACGAAGGGCGTGGAGGGCGCGAACCAGCCAGGGGCTCCTCCTTCCTTCCCAGAGAAGCAGCGCGTGCACAATCCACGCCTCCGCCAGGAGGAGGGGAGGAACCTATGGAGTTTGGAAGTGCAAGGGCTCAGTCAGCAGCCAGAGCCCTAGCACCGACAACAGTGAAAGCGAAGCCTCCTAGAGGGAACAGGAAGTGTTACATCTGCGAGGATCCAGGGCATATGGCGAAAGAGTGTCCCCGGAGGCTCCACAAGCACACTGCAGCCTCAGCAATGGTAACTGCAGCAACGCAGCAAGGACAACCACAGCAGGGAAACGACGATGTCTGGCTGGAGGAAGAGGCACTGGGGCCCAGCCAGACGTGTCAGTGAAGAAGTCCCCGGAGATTTCACAGCCCATGGACCCCCTCCCGCCCAAACCAGTAGTGAGGCTCACCGCATCGCTCCAGCTGCCCAATGGAATCACCATGGACGTGCCGCTCACCATTGACTCGGGAAGCAATGCGGACTTTATAGGGCAGGACTTTGTCGACCGGCACGCTGTACAGTTGCTGCCTGCCACGCTGCCCCTGCAGGTGGTCACGGTGGATGGCAGGGAGCTGCTAGGGGGGCAAGTGGTGAAGCAGACGCCACCAATGGTGATGCGACTTGGGAATCACAGGGAAATCATCAGCTTCAACGTCACTCAACTATCGGACACGCCCATTGTATTGGGCATGAGTTGGCTGGACAAGCACAGCCCGACGCTGGCTTGGTACCAGAGGCAGCTGACCTTCGGCTCTTCCTTTTGTGCTGAACACTGCATTGTGCCCCGGCAGGAAGGAGAGGAAGAGGAGTCACAGCTGCTGCTAGGCACGCTGCAAGCGATTCCCCACAAGTACGCAGGATTTTTGGAGGTTTTCTGCGAGAAGGAGGCAGACAGGCTACCCCCCCCACAGACCATATGACTGCAAAATTGACCTGCTGCCGCGGGCGGCGCTGCCTAAAGGGAAGCTGTATTCCATGTCTGAGGACGAACTGCAGGAACTCAAAGAGTTCATAGATCATAATTTGGAGCGCGGTTTCATCCGGGAGTCCAAGGCAGCGGGGGGCAGTCCTGTATTCTTTGTTAAGAAGCGGGACACGCCCCAAAAAAGACTTGTAGTGGACTATCGCATCTTAAACAGTGTGACCAAGCCATCGGACTTCCCCATGCCCCGAATCGACGACCTCCTCGCAAAGGTACAGAAGGGCAGCGTGTTCACCAAGTTAGAACTGCGAGGGGCGTACAACCTCATTCGCATGCGGGAAGGAGATGAGTGGAAGACAGCCATGTTCACGCCACTGGGCACCTACAAATATAGAGTTATGCCTTTTGGATTGCAAAATGGCTCCCACGTTTTTCAAGCGTTCATGCATCACGTGTTGGTGGGGCTCCTCTACAAGACGTGCGTCTGTTTCTTAGATGACATCCTGATCTTTTCGGAATCGCAGCAGGAGCATGACAGACACGTCAAAGAAGTGCTAAGCAGGCTACAGCAGCATAGGCTCTACGCCAAGCTGGAGAAGTGCCAATTCGACGTGACGGAGGTGGATTTTCTGGGCTACAAGCTGTCTGACAAGGGGCTCGCCATGGACAGCGCCAAGGTTCGAGCGGTGTTGGACTGGAAAAGCCCACGCAACCGGAAGGAGGTCCAACGGTTTGTCGGCTTCGCGAACTTCTATCGCAAGTTTATCAAAGGCTTCGCTATGCAGACAGCGGCCATCACGGACACGCTTAGCTCCAAGAAAAAGAAGTTCATCTGGACAGAGCAGGCGGAGCAGTCCTTTCAGGCACTCAAGCGTCTCTTCGCGTCGGAAGAGCAGCTGCTGCATGTCGACCCCAGCAGGCCGATGAGGGTCGAGACAGACGCCTCAGACAGAGCCGTGGGAGCAGTCCTGCTGCAGAAAGACCCGCAGGGGGTTTGGCGGCCGGGAGCGTTTTACTCCAGGAAGCTCAGCAAGTCCGAACAGAACTACACCATCTGGGACAGGGAGTTGCTGGCCATTCATGCAGCATTCAAAGCGTGGAGGCACTTCCTGATCGGCGCCAAGCACACGGTGCAGGTCTGCACGGACCACAAGAATCTGGAGCACTGGCGCACGGCACAGTTCCTGAACCAGAGGCAGATACGTTGGGCTGAGTTCTTTGCGAACTTCGACTTCCGAATAGAGTATGTCCCGGGGGACACCAACATCATGGCGGACGCTCTCTCCCGTAAGCCACAATATCTGGAGGACGCCACGCCAGCGGCCGCCATGCACATCTTCGCACCAACAGTGTGGGCGTGCGCTGCGGCAACAGTTGACCTGGAGGCGGTGCGACGAGCGTTGCAGGATGACTCCTTCGCGCAAGCAAAGATGGCAGAGGTGCAAAGGGGTACGGCAGCGACCGACAGGTTCCAGCTGAGAGATGGATTGCTCATCCGTAAAGGGGCCATCTACGTGCTGGGAGACGAACTTCGCGCCAAGGTACTGCAGCAGCTGCACGACGCGCCCACTGCCGGGCACTTTGGCAAGGAGAAGACGGTGGAATTAGTTGCCAGGGACTTCTGGTGGCCCGGAATGAGAGGGGAGGTCGCAGACTACGTGGCGAGGTGTGACACCTGCCAGAGGGCCAAACCGGTGCACAGACCGCCGGCCGGACTGTTGGAACCGCTGCAAACTCCGGTCGAACCATGGGAGAGAGTGGCCCTGGACTTTGTCACGGATCTGCCCAGCTCGAGGGGCAAGACGGCTGTGCTGGTGGTGGTGGACTTGTTCTCCAAGATGGCACATTTCATTCCGTGTGCCAAGGTGGCCACGGCGGAGCAAACCGCCAAACTGTTCATAGACCACGTGTTCAAGGTTCACGGTCTGCCACGGTCTATTCTGTCCGACCGGGGGCGGCAGTTCATCTCGAATTTCTGGCAGAAGCTGATGGGCTTCCTGAATGTCAAGATCAACCTGGCGTCGGCGAGACATCCGCAGACCAACGGGCAAGCGGAGCGGGTCAATGCCATCATGCAGCAGTACCTGAGATGTTATGCGAATCAACAGCCTGCGATGTGGGTGGATTACCTGCCGCTCGCCGAGTTCGCCTACAACAACACGAAGCACGTGTCCACGGGGGTCACGCCGTTCTTCGCCAACAACGGGAGGCACCCCAGGACCTTCCCGGGACTGGAAAGGATGGGGGAGGGGGAGCCGCAGACAGCAGATGCGTTCGCGTCGGAGTTGCAGGAGGTCCACGATCAGCTGCGGCGGCACCTGGAGCTGGCCAAACATGCATACAAGGTGCAAGCGGACAAACACAGAAGGGTTGGCGAAGAGATCCATGTGGGAGACTGGGTCTGGTTAGCAGCCCACGCAGTGCCAGCCAGGTCGTTGGCCAAGAAGAAACTAGGGCATAAGCAACTGGGGCCCTACCAAGTCGAAGAGCAGGTCAACCCGGTGGCTTTCAGGCTGGCGCTTCCGGAGGGTTCCAGAATGCATCCGGTGTTCCACAGATCAGTGCTCACTCCCTACAAGGCACCGCACAGGTTTCAGGAACCCGGAACGGCACTGAGTCCGCTCAGAGAAAGAACCGGGCACGCGGGAGTGGCACAGGAGGAACGCATCAACGAAGTCACGGAGATTTTGGACTCCAGATGGGGGGAAGAGGGGGTAGAATACCTTCTCGCCAAGGAGGGCACCCCGGCCAGTGCGAACAGCTGGGTGCCGGGCTACGCCTTGGACGAACCTCTGCTCAAAGACGAGTTTCATGCCCTCTTCCCACATAGACCAATGCCAGCAGACTTTTTCGACGACTGGCTTTTCACGCCCACGCTTTCT